>NC_045769.1:70746016-72244141 GCF_008692025.1 Phocoena sinus
CTCAGCAGAAACTCTACAAGTCAGAAGGGAGTGGCATGATATACTTAAAGTGATGAAAGGGAAAAACCCACAACCAAGATTACTCTACCCAGCAAGGATCTCATTCAGATTTGATGGAGAAATCAAAAGCTTTACAGACAAGCAAAAGCTAAGAGAATTCAACACCAACAAACCAGCTCTACAACATATGCTAAAGGAACTTCTCTAAGTGGGAAACACAAGAGAAGAAAAGGACCTACAAAAACAAACCCAAAACAATTAAGAAAATGGTAATGGGAGCATACCTATCGATAATTACCTTAAACGTGAATAGATTAAATGCTCCAACTGAAAGACACAGGCTTACTGAATGGATACAAAAACAAGACCCACATATATGCTGTCTACAAGAGACCAACTTCAGATCTAGGGACACATATATACTGAAAGTGAAGGGTTGGAAAAGGATATTCCATGCAAATGGCAATCAAAAGAAAACTGGAGTGGCAATACTCATATCAGATAAAATAGACTTTAAAATAAAAAATGTTACAAAAGACAAGGAAGGACACTACATAATGATCGAGGGATCAATCCAAGAAGTAGATATAACAATTATAAATATGTATGCACCCAACATAGGACCACCTCAATACATAAGGCAACTGCTAACAGCTATAAAAGAGGTATCAACAGTAACACAGTAATACTGGGGGACTTAACACCTCACTTACACAAATGGACAGATCATCCAAACAGAACATTAATAAGGAAACACAAGCTTTCAATGACACAATAGACCAGAGAGATTTAATTGATATTTATAGGACATTCTATCCAAAACAGCAGATTACACTTTATTCTCAAGTGAGCACAGAACATTCTCCAGGATAGATCACATCTTGGGTCACAAATCAAGCCTCAGTAAATTTAAGAAAATTGAAATCATATCAAGCATCTTTTCTGACCACAGCATTATGAGATTAGAAGTCAATTGCAGAGAAAAAAACGTAAAAAAAAAACACATGGTGGCTAAAAAATACGTTACTAAATAACCAAGAGATCACTGAAGAAATCAAAGAGGAAATCAAAAAATACCTAGAGACAAATGACAATGAGAACACGACGATCCAAAACCTATGGGATGCAGCAAAAGCAGTTCTAAGATGGAAGTTTATAGCAATAAAATCCTACCTTAAGAAACAACAAACATCTCAAATAAACAATCTAACCTTATACCTAAAAGAACCAGAGAAAGAAGAACAAACAAAACCCAAAGTTAGTAGAAGGAAAGAAATCATAAAGATCAGAGCAGAAATAAAGGACATAGAAACAAAGAAAACAATAGCAAAGATCAAAAAAACTAAAAGCTGGTTCTTTGAGAAGTTAAACAAAATTGATAAACCGTTAGCCAGACTCATCAAGAAAAAGAGGGAGAGGACTCAAATCAATAAAATTAGAAATGAAAAAGGAGAAGTTACAACAGATACTGCAGAAATACAAAGCATCCTAAGAGACTACTACAAGCAAATCTATGCCAACAAAATGGACAACGTGGAAGAAATGGACAAATTCTTAGAAAGCTATAACCTTCCAAGACTGAACCAGGAAGAAATAGAAAATATGCACAGACCAATCACAAGTAATGAAATTGAAACAGTGATTAAATTTCTTCCAACAAGCAAAAGTCCAGGACCAGATGGCTTCACAGGTGAATTCTATCAAACATTTAGAGAAGAGCTAACACCCATCCTTCTCAAACTCTTCCAAAAAATTGTAGAGGAAGCAACACTCCCAAACTCATGCTATGAGACCACCATCATCCTGATACCAAAACCAGACAGAGATACTACAGAAAAAGAAAATTACAGACCAATATCACTCATGAATATAGATGCAAAAATCCTCAACAGGAAACCGAATCCAACAACACATTAAAAGTATCATACACCATCATCAAGTGGGATTTATCCCAGGGAAGCAACCATTCTTCAATATAGCCAAATCAATCAATGCGATGCACCATATTAACAAACTGAAGAAGAAAAACCATATGATCATCTCAGGAGATGCAGAAAAATCTTTTGACAAAATTCAACACCCATTTATGATAAAAACTCTCCAGAAAGTGGGCATAGAGGGAACCTAACTTAACATCATAAAGGGCGTATACGAAAAACCCACAGCAAACATCATTCTCAATGGTGAAAAATGGAAAGCATTTCCTCTAAGATCAGGCACAAGACAAGGATGTCCACTCTCACCACTATTATTCAACATAACTTTGGATGTCCTAGCCATGGCATCCAGAGAAGAAAAAGAAATAAAAGGAATACAAATTGGAAAGGAAGTAAAACTGTCACTGTTTGCAGATGACATGATACTATACATAGAGAGTCCTAAAGATGCCACCAGAAAACTACTAGAGATAATCAATGAATTTAGCAAAGTTGCGGGATAAAAACTTAATGCACAGAAATCTCTTGCATTCCTATACACTAATGATGAAAAATCTGAAAGAGAAATTAAGGAAACTCTCGTTTACCATTGCAACAAAAAGAATAAAATACCTAGGAATAAACCTAGCTAGGGAGACAAAAGACCTGTATGCAGAAAACTATAAGATACTGATGAAAGAAATTAAAGGTAAAACAGATGGAGAGATATACCATGTTCTTGGATTGGAAGAATCAATATTGTGAAAATGACTATACTACCGAAAGCAATCCACAGATTCAATGCAATCCCTATCAAATTACCAATGACATTTTTTACAGAACTAGAACAAACAATATTAAAATTTGTTGGAGACACAAAAGATCCCAAATAGCCAAAGCAGTCTTGAAAGAAATAAACGGAGCTGGAGGAATCAGACTCCCTGACTTCAGACTATACTGCAAAGCAACAGTAATCAAGACAATATGGTACTGACACAGAAACAGAAATATACATCAATGGAACAGGATAGAAAGCCCAGAGATAAACCCATGCACCTATGGTCAACTAATCTATGATAAAGGAGGGAGAGATATACAATGGAGAAAAGACAGTCTCTTCAATAAGTGGTGCTGGGAGAACTGGACAGCTACATGTAAATGAATGAAAGTAGAACACTCCTTAACACCATATACAAAAATAAACTGAAAATGGATTAGAGACCTAAATTTAAGACCAGACACTATAAAACTTAGAGGAAAAGATAGGAAGAACACTCTTTGACATAAATCACAGCAATATCTTTTTTGATCCACCTCCTAGAATAATGGGAAAAAAACCAAAAATAAACAAATGGGACCTAATGAAACTTAAAAGATTTTGCACAGCAAAGAAAACCATAAACAAGACCAAACGACAACCCTCAGAATGGGAGAAAATATTTACAAATGAATCAATGGACAAAGGATTAATCTCCAAAATATATGAACAGCTCATGCAGCTCAATATTAAGAAAACAACAACCTAATCAAAAACTGGGTAGAAGATCTAAATAGACATTTCTCCAAAGAATATATACAGATGACCAAGAAGCACATGAAAGCTGCTCAACATCACTAATTATTAGAGAAATGCAAATCAAAACTACAATGAGGTAACACCTCACACCAGTTAGAATGGGCATCATCAGAAAATCTACAAACAATAAATGTGGGTGTGGAGAAAAGGGAACCCTCTTGCACTGTTAGTGGGAATGTAAATTGCTACAGCCACTCTGGAGAACAGTATGGAGGTTCCTTTAAAAACTAAAAATAGAATTACCATATGACCCAGCAATCCCACTACTGGGCATATATCCAGAGAAAACCATAATTCAAAAAGACACATACACCAATGTTCACTGCAGCACTATTTACAATAGCCAGGACATGCAAGCAACCTAAATGCCCATCAAGAGACGAATGGATAAGGAAGATGTGGTACATATATACAGTGGAATATTACTCAGCCATAAAAAGAAACGAAATTGAGTCATTTGTAGAGACGTGGTTGGATCTAGAGACTGTCATACAGAGTGAAGTAAGTCAGAAAGAGAAAAACAAATATCGTATATTAATGTATATATGTGGAACCTAGAAAAATGGTACAGATGAACTGGTTTGCAGGGCAGAAATTGAGACACAGATGCAGAGAACAAACGTATGGACACCAAGGGGGGAAAGTGGCGGGTGGTGGTGGTGGTGGTGGTCGTCGTGGTGATGGTGGGATGAATTGGGAGATTGGGATTGACATGTATACACTGATGCGTATAAAATCTATGACTAATAAGAACCTTCTGTATAAAAAAAATTCAAAAAAATAAAGTAAAAGAAAAGAATAGTTATATTCTGCTGAGTAATTGCCACCTTCATGTTGGAACCAGTGCAACTATAGAGCCTGCACTCTCAATGAGGACAATATCTCCCCCTAGGGAGTGGTTCTTGGGGGCAAAAAAAATTATTTGTCTGATGTATAAAGCACAGATTTATATAGAACATATAATACATAAACAGACGTACAGTATATCTGTGGTATTCAAGTTGAATGTGGGTGTTGGTTAGGAAAAAAATATCTAAATAGAAGTGAGGGTAGGGGAACGTAGAGAATAAGGAAATAAAGCATTTGAGAAAAAAGCTGTAGAGCCTAGGGAAATACTTCTACCTAAAACTGTGCTTTTCAGCCAGGGAGTTAAATAGCATTGGACCATCCCTCTTGGACTGCATTTAGCTTGTAATTTCTGGCTTTTCAAAGTTCTCCTTAGTTGGTTTAGTTTCTGTTTGAAATACTACAACTACTGTCCCTTCTCTTAAAGCACGAGGAATATCACCAGAATAAAGGTCTCTGTGTACACCCATAGCAAAGACTCCCATGTAGTATCACTAAAAAGATCCAATTCCCATGTAGTCCTTCTTTTCCATCCTATATCGCCTTTAAGAAGAGAAAACCAAGCCCCAGTAAACAGATGCTAATCCAGAAAGTATACTATGAGAGTAGTCAAGTTTTATTCCACCATCTCGTCAAGAAAAAGGAGAATCCTACATAAATAATTTTAAGCTGTATGTTTAATCTGCTAAAATTACATTACAAACTTTGGACTATTCTAGATAAAAAAGAAATGACTGTATACTTTAAAATGGTTAAGATGTTAATTTTTTAAAATAAATTTATTTATTTACTTTTGGCTGCGTTGGATCTTCGTTGCTACATGCAGGCTTTCTCTAGTTGTGGCGAGTGGGGGCTATTGCGGTGCGCGCGCTTCTCATTTTGGTGGCCTCTCTTGTTGCCGAGTGCAGGCTCTAGGCGCGCGGGCTTCAGTAGTTGTGGCACGCGGGCTCAGTAGTTGTGGTTTGCAGGTTCCAGAGCGCAGGCTCAGTAGCTGATGTGCACGGGCTTAGTTGCTCCGAGACGTGTGAGATCTTCCCGGACCAGGGCTCGAACCCGTGTCCCCTGCATTGGCAGGCGTATTCTTAACCACTGCGCCACCAGGGCAGTCCCAAGGTGGTAAATTTTTTTTTTTTTTTTTTTTTTTTATGCGTTACGCGGGCCTCTCACCGCTGTGGCCTCTCCCGTTGCGGAGGACAGGCTCCGGACGCGCAGGCTCAGCGGCCATGGCTCACGGGCCCAGCCGCTCCGCGGCATGTGGGATCCTCCCAGACCGGGGCACGAACCCGTGTCCCCCGCATCGGCAGGCGGACTCTCAACCACTGCGCCACCAGGGAAGCCCCCAAGGTGGTAAATTTTATAGTATGTATATTTTACCACAATTTTACAAAATGACAGCCTTATTTTTCACTCTAGTCCAATGCCAAGCATGAACCTTTTTTCTCCATTATTGTTCTTAATAAAAGAGCATCCAACGAATCTGAAGGCCCTTCCGCATATAACTTTCTGATTCTGTGATCTACCATTCAAAAGAGGACAGGTTGTTCCCCCCCCCCATGGCAAATTAGATCTCTCAGTTTAGTTAGAGGTCCCTAGCCTTGTTCTACTGGTCCTTGCTCCTTCTTTCCTTAAATTAGAGTAACCACTGTATAGCCTCTCCACTACTCCACTACTCCAACCTCATACACATACACCACCACCATCCCATCACCTCACATTTACAGCTTGGAAAACACTAAAAAGGAGATGTCATCGTAGCCACAGCCATTTTGTGAGATTCTGGCTCCAAGGATCTTAAACACATTTTCTCATAGAGTCGTACAATTATTTCTTAAGTCAGGAGCTAATATATGTAAATCAAGTAAATCATTGAAATTTTTAAAAACCCACAGAATAGCCAAAGGACGCTAATCAAAGAAGAGCACAAAAGTCTCCTCTCTCTTTGGCTAATGTCTGTTCTAATAGGTAGCAAGAGAACTTTATTGGGTATTGAGTGTAAGAAGAACCCCTTACTTGGTATTACTGATCACTGGGGCAAGGAAAACACCCCAAACTACAGCTGGAAAACAGTTTTTAGAGATCTGTATGTAAACAAATACAAATCAACATGATTTAAATTCTTTTATGACAAGCTCCACACAGAGAAGCACCTGCCCAATTAATTTTGCAACATAAAGTTTATGATTCTCATCCTATTTCTAGTTCTTCCATTTCTCAGCTATCCAGCCTACGCTATTGCCTGCTTCTTATATCTAAAGTTCAGTCTGATTGTGTTCCTTTCTCTGGAAAAAATTTTAAGTGGCTCCCTAGTACATACTGAATACTGAATTTAAGACTGAAGGATATGTCCAAGACCAACCCTATTTCCTGGTGAAACTAAACTAATAGATTTTCCCTAAAGATCTCCAGCTTTGTCAGACTTCGTGTAGCTATGTCTTTGGTCTGAAATTTCTTCTTTCCATACGTCTAAATCCATAGAATTATCTGTCTATCATCTCTGTATCATGTGGTAGAAATTAATTTTGTTGTAAATAACACAAGCAGAATAATCTTGCAAACACTGGTTGGTAGGGAAAGCAGAAAATGGAATGGAAACAGATGGGGTATTTTTGAAGGTAATCTGAAAGAAGTGACTTTTGATCTGGACTCCAAAGGACGTGCTAAAAAAGTCATTTCCACACAGGTGGGCAGATTTCCCTGATTAGGTGGAGAGCAAGGAGGGCATTGAGCAAAAGAATAAATACCTTTGTACTTCCTTTACTTATCCTGCAGAGCTGAGGGCAAAGAGTAAGATCTGTTCAGCTTCGTCCCAACCCCCCAGCCCTACCATTCTCCCTCTCTCCTTTCTTTCCACACGCAGCAAGATCCCATTTTCCCCTCGCCTCCAGTTCCAGCAGACAAGAAGGAAAAGATCTTATGTTACTTTTTCTTCATTTGATTTAATTTTTGCATTTATTCCACCAACACTTATTGACTACTGATGTGTTCCAGGCATTTTACTAGGCACTAGAGAGAGAAGGATGGAAGAGAAAGATAAAAGAATAAATGGGGGCTTCCCTGGTGGCGCAGTGGTTGAGAGTCCGCATGCCGATACAGGGGACACGGGTTCATGCCCCGGTCTGGGAAGATCCCACATGCCGCGGAGCGGCTGGGCCCGTGAGCCACGGCCGCTGAGCTTGCGCGTCCGGAGCCTGCGCTCTGCAACGGGAGAGGCCACAACAGTGAGAGGCCCGCATACCAAAAAAAAAAAAAAAAATTGGATAACCAACAAGGACCTACTGTATAGCGCAGGGAACTCTGCTCAATATTCTGTGACAACCTAAATGGGAAAGGAATTTGAAAAAGAATAGATACATGTTGTTAGCCAACTACACTTCAATATAAAATAAAAAGTTAAAAAAAAAAATCCCATGAGCGGTGAACTTAGACTCCATGGTGCTTCTCCCATTGTTCGGTGTCTCTCCCTCAACACACACCTATAGCTTCATAAGAGTTCGCCACAGCCAGGCAACAGAGGAGGGAAGAGGCAGCCTTATGCAAAGTAAGCTGGCACCAGTCAAAAGTGATGGCTGCTACCTTACAGCCCCTCTCAGGGATGCTCCGAAATCTAGTAGAAAGAGAAATCATCCTGACAGACAGAACTTGGAGTAGTACATCTGTTTTCCATTTTTCATGAAACAAGAGATGGCCTAATATAAGATTTACACTGACTCATAGGTGGCGGCTAATGTGTTGGCCAGCTGGTACCTTAGGGACTTGAAGAAAACAAGATTGAAAGACTAGTGACAAAGAGGTCGGGACGGTGGGGGTTGGATTTAGGAAAGGATCTCTTGAAGTTGGCAGTTGTGTTTTGTGGAATACTTTCCAGAGAACAAGATGATCTGCCCCCATGGATGCCAGTCAACTTCCCCCAGCTTCCTGGGGGCTTGCGGAAAGCATAGTGTCAACGGTGTAGGTGTGGAGGTCAAGCATGCACTCAACTGTACTGACTTGCCTCCTGCATTTTGCTGAGTATAGAAACTGGCGAAAGCAGAGACCAACACTGAGCCCCCAATATGGCACCATTCCCTGTTGTCCTTGTCGGACGGCCTCTCTTCCCAGCTCACATGCTACAATAACACTATTGACTCACCTCCCCGGCAACTGTAAGAGGGAGGAGGAAGTGGATTTGAGAAATACTTGTGAAGGCAGAAGAGAGGAATTGATGATCACGTGAATGTAACAGGAGAGTGGAGAAGAGAAACTGAGATGACTCAAGCCTTTAGTTTTTGTAACTGGTGAATGGGGTCACTTTTTTTTTTTTTTGACCTGTGTTTTTATTTTTATTCTATTATTTTTTTAACATCTTTATTGGAGTATAATTGCTTTACAATGGTGTGCTAGTTTCTGCTTTATAACAAAGTGAATCAGCTATACATATACATATATCCCCATATAATGAAGATAGAGATGGTCAGAGAAGGGGTGAGGCTGATGGAAAGGAGAAAGAGCTCAGTTCCAGCCTCTGGAGCTCGGTGTGAATAAGGGTGTGTGTCATAAGCAACTAGTAGCCAGAGGGGAAAAGATCCCTGAGCTCAGAAGCAACGTCTGGGTTGGAGATAAAGGATGGAAACTGGAATTTATTCATAATCACGTGTTAATGCTCCATAGGACTTTGCACTTTTAATCTTTTACCTCTAACTTTGGACAGAGAGGTTTTGCAGCTGAGTGAGCGAGCAGAAGAGGCCTTTTAGGGAGTAGGGGTACTTAATCCACAAGAGAGGAAGTAAGCATAGAGTTAGAACCTAACTGCAAAGGTTCACCTGTGTTTTTCAGACTGAAAGTGCCAAGTGCACAAATATCATCTATCTTGGTCCCCCTTCTCTATCACCAGCATCTAGATGAGACTCTGACACTTTGTATCCACTCAAATATTTGTGGAATGGGTGAAATAAATAGGAGGATGTGGGGACGAGTGAATGAAGAAAAAAAGGAATGAGTGAAGGAACCTACAGGGCATCCTGGAGGAAGGGAGGAAGAAACCACACCTGACCTTTTCCCTTTTCCCAAAAATCCTCTTTGCAGGACTGAAAGATGAAAGGCCCTGTGGAGTAGTGGTTAAGAACATGGACTCTGAATTCAGGCTCCACGACTTCCTAGCTGCCTGGACTTGGCCAAGTGACTTAACCTCCTGTGCCTAGGCTTCCTCCCTGTAAAATAAACACATAAATGCTTAGAGCAGCTCCTGGGAAAAAGTTAAGTTCCACGTAAGTGTTAGTGTTATTATTTTTGGCATCTTGATGAGAAGGTAAGCCTGCAAGACAAGCCAGAAATCCCCTGCGGAGAATGAATCCAGACACAGCCTCTAAGTGCCATCCACAAGTGATCAATCACTTTTTCTCTCTCTTGGCCTTCCAGAAGATTTAAACACCCCAGAACTCCCCAACATACCATTCACTGGCAAAGGACTGAGGCCTGGGTTTTAGCTTCAGCTGCCAGCAGTGAGCTGTGTGTTTGCAGAACCCCGTGCCTTCTCTGGGCTAGGTCCCCTTGCCTGCCCACGCGAGGTTGCGGGAACTGAGAGCAGAGGTCCCTTTCAGTTAAGGCCGACCATGGTCTCCCGCCGGGAGGCAGCAGGTCTGCAGCCTCAGGGCTCGGCATCGGATGCCAGGCGCTGGCTAGACGCTGCTCGGGCGGTCACACCCCTCCTGCGCGCCCAGCAGACGCCCCGTGCCCGGCGCGCCCGTAGGGAGGTGCCTCTCGGGCGTCCCCCGGCCGGGACGCCACTGCCGGGGCCCGGCGCGCCTTCGCTCGCAGCCTGCCCGCCGCCCTTTATACTCAGCCGGACCGGCGCTCACTAATGTTTAACTCGGGGTTGAAACTTGGGAGCGCCGAGTGACTGCGCGCCCGGAGCTGCGGAACTGCACGCGCGTCCGGGAGGCTCGCCTGACTTCTGCCTGCACTCCCGCTCCGAAAGCTTAGCTCTGAGGAGACGCTGACCATGAAGGTGAGTGAGTAGCTGGCCTCCCCCCACCCACCCGCCCCAACAGCCCCAGGGGCGAGCTGTAGGTGCCTTTTCACCAAACTCTCCCCAGATTGCCCCCAAAGCTTCCGGGTCGAAACCAGGGGCTCTCATTAGGAGGAAGCTTCAGGGCCACGCTCTGACAGGTGAAGGGACGCCCCAGGGCTCTCGCCTGGCTCTCGGACCCGCGGGCTTTCTGCTAGAACCCAGGCACCGAGCCTTGGAGAACCTGGAGGGCCACCCGCAAATCGCACGCCTGAACCCTCACTTGGCTTCTGAGTTGTAGGCCTAGAGAAGCAAACAATTAAAGTGTTCAGAGGCCAAAAGTTCAAGGGAGACAGCTCTTGCAACCTCCGACTGGCGCGCTCCAAACCCTCCCATGCCGCGGTGCCTCTCTCCCAGTGCGCGCCCGTCGGCAAACCCCGCTGCCTCGGGTGCAGCCCAGGCCCCGACCCTCTTACCCAGACTGGGGCCAAGCGGCTGGCTCTAACTGGACGTGATCTGCCCGGCTTGCAGACACCGTGGAAGGTGCTCCTGGGACTGCTGGGGATCGCTGCGCTCGTCACCGTCATCACCGTGCCTGTGGTTCTGCTGAACAAAGGCAGTAAGTTTAAAACATTTGAAAAAGATAAGACAGTTGGAGACCGGGATCAGGTTCTATTTTACCACACCAAGGAGACCTAGGGATTTTGCTGGGGACTGGGTGGGATCGGTGTGCCAGGTCGTCGCTGAGGCTTTGCTGGCGTGGTCGCCGCTAGATTCGCTTCGTTGGTCTCCAGTGTTTAGGCTACGAGAGCCTTGCACCTGCCACGTCTTGTGTATGGCAAATACATACTTCCTGAAAATAAAGGGAAGTTTTAAGATTTCTTTATGTTAAATTTGAATTTAGTATCTTTTGAATGTAAATTAAAAAAAAAAAACAACTTTCGTGGTTGTGATTTTCAAAGGAATAAAGGCAGTGTTCAAAGATCCCAAACAGCAGTAAGGATGTCATAAGGGGAGGGAAAAAAATAAGAAAGCAAGTCCCCAAATACAGTTTTGAGAAAAGATAGTGCTTGGGGAGACCAGGGAGTTTTCCTTCAGGGATGATGGAAATCCATCAGTTGGAGAGTTGGGATGCAGGAAAATAACTATTTGACCACTTATAGAAGTAAGTATTTCAGAGTTAAATCATAAAGCTGGTATATTCAGAGGAGGTGGGATCAATGATGTTTGGTGGATTCTTTCATTTAAATCCACCTTGGTTCCTTTTAGCTTGCCTCACTGTTCCAGTTTAGTCCTAACTCTTAATATAAAACATTCATATAATGAAATACACACTATTGGATGCAAACAAGTGAGAATAACTAGTTTGGATCTCCACTGGCCCTACTTTCCTTTTAAGTAGTAACTTTCATGTAAGTATTCACATTCTAGTCAACCAACTGAGGTGTGTTCTCTGATGGTCTAGTCAACCGGGAAATGTGTAGACAGTGCTTATATACTGAGGGGTCTTATCTAGATTTCAGGTGACCATTCAGAATTAGTTTGTAGAACCATCAACAATCATGTTTGGCCGGCAATTTCAGGGCCAGGGCAAAGGTGCCAAAAGTTAAATAACTGAGTGTGTTGACCTATTGATAATGATTTTCAGTTACTTAAGACAGCCATGGTTACCACCAGTTTAGACTATTAAATGGCAGGCATCTGTCCACTCTTTTGACTCTTTGTTGTGAATTGTTAAAATATAACTGCTTTCGTAAAGTGGTACTTTGTATATTTAAACAACCACACACACAAAGCCTTCCTGTGGGAAAAGGACGGGTCACCCATACAATCAGTAAATATTCACATGACCTACATTATGTTCCAGGAACTGTGCTAGTTGCTGCAAATCCAAAGATTAAATTTTATAAATAAAGAGAGCCCCGACCTCAGGAAGTTTATAATCTAGTGGGAAACAGATACGCAAACAAATCAAAGTAACCTGGATAATCCATTCATCTCTAATACGTTGCTGAAGCACCCAGGCATCCTTGGAAGAAAGGGTAAAAGTGTAATTATCAGAACTTCCCTTCGGAAAGTTGAAAGGAACACTAAACTTGGATAAATAAGCCACTTAAGATGGTAATGAAATTGGTTAGGGGCCTGGGTCATCTATCTGCCTTCCATGGGGTTTGGTTAAGTTAACTACAGGGATTTAGTTTGGCTGGGTGGGGCATACAGACTTGGGAGGGGTTATCTTACCATTTCCCTTAAACCATACTTAGTCTCTTCTCCAAATGAAATTTGAACAAAGATTTCAAGGACATTTTCTTGACGGGGACTTCCAGAGAGGTTCACGTGTCTAGGTCTAACTATTATTATGATTCAGTGAGAAAATTTAGGGAGGCTTAAGCAAACTTTCTCAGGGGTTAAAAGGATCACTTCTGGGAAAGTGTGGGAAGACTTCTCACAGGAGATTTTTTTGTGTGTGGAGAGGCCTGAAAAGTTAGTATCAGTTCCTGGAGATAAGTTTTTCCAGAAAACGTGAATGAATTGTGAGTCATCATAGAGACACAAGATCACGTCCTCTATCCGGGAACATAAGAGGACTCCTAGCAAGAGAGAAGTGTGGGCAGCAGGGCTTTAACCTGTAGATGATGGAGAACTCTAGCATGCCTGAACTGTGGGGCATGACAGTGGGAAGGTGGGCTGACATGGGGCAAGGCTGGAGAGGAAGCAAGGGAAGTATCCCAGGAGACTGATGGCACAGAGCAGAATTTGGAAGCTATAGAGCTACTCAGAAATGTGAATGATTAGACTTCCGTAATTGGAAACATAGGGAGTAAGGGGGTAGGGTGGCTAAGAACGCCTCTTGGAATACTGGGTGGAGATGTGGTTTCACTGTGTGCTTTATTTACACTTACACAATAAGTTATTTCTCTTCTTGCATTTCTTAATAGGAATGTATGTATATTTGAGGAGAAAAGAGAAATTATCTTGCTTCAACTCCAGCCTTATCATAAGGAAAAAAGATAAAAGCTCAGGAATGCAGTATTTTTGCTAAATCAGCAATACCATTCCTGGGCTGTGCCACAATGAGGGACAGTCTTTTTACAAAGGATCCAGAGTCATCACCCAAGAAGTGTCCTTCATATTGTCGATCTAGGTTTTCAAGTCAAACAAAACCAGAAAGGAAGAGAGGAAGGGAGGTGGGAGAGAGGAAATATAAATGGAAAGGAAAGGAAAGGGGGGGGGGGAAGAAGAGAAAGAAGGAAGGAGGAAAGGAAGAAAGATTTTGGTAGAACAACAAAACAAAGTCCTAGATTGTGTGGAAAGCAAAGAAATAAAGAGCTAAGAAAAAAAGAGGAAGAAATGAGCAAACCCAGGTTCATCCCCTGAGAGGTTGGTTTAAAGGTTAAGTGTTTCCATATGAAAAGCTGACTTTAGCAGAACTCTGGACACACTCAGAGCAGAGAGAGAGAGACGGAGACAGAGAGAGATGGAGGTGTAAGCTTAATACTGTTAATGAATTGTTTTAGAATATAAACTCCTCGAGGTCAGGAATTATGCATTTCACAAAGCAAAATTAAAAGTTCATCTCCTTCTGTATATATGATAAAGGATTGTATTTTGTTTTAAATCCCTCAAGTATCCTAGTAGAGAAGGATATTGCGTATTTGGACCTTCAGTTTCTCAGAGAATCAGCAATAAAATGTATAAAAATAATTTACTCACATTGGAATTGTAGAAATCTTCTTGGCCTAGAGGCAATAAAACCTTCTCACTCAGCATTTGTGATCCCTTTAATTCCCTCTTTACATCATATTATAGGCTGAGTTTTTTGTTTGTTTGTCTGTTTTTTGTGGTTCGCGGGCCTCTCACCGCTGCGGCCTCTCCGGTTGCGGAGCACAGGCTCCGGACGCGCAGGCTCAGCGGCCATGGCTCACGGGCCCAGCCGCTCCGCGGCATGTGGGATTTTCCCGGACCGGGGCACAAACCCGTGTTCCCTGCATCGGCAGGCGGACTCTCAACCACTGCGCCACCAGGGAAGCCCTAGGCTGAGTTTTTAAAATAACTGTCAAATAGTTTCATTATTGAGTTTTGTCATTTGTCAAGAGAGTTTTCTTATTGGGTTTTGTTATGGGACAGAGACACATCTGTTCTTCTTGTGTTCTTTCCACTGCTGTAGCAGTAAATTTCCTCAATACCTTCTTTCAGCACATAGGAAATTTGACTGCTCAGCCATCCACCAGTAATAAAAGAAAACCCAAATGTGAAGGAGACAGGAATAATCAGAGAAAGAAAAGATAACATCTATGAAGTTTGCCTGAGGAAGTCCAGGATCGATTCCAGGTTTAAAAGCACAGAAATGAGCCTGAATGAAAGCTTTGTATATATCAGAGGCCAGGTTCTAAACAGAGAGCCCTGTAAAAGCTCGAGCTGACTCCAGCTCACTCAGTTATCAAGCTTTGCCGAGTGCTCCTGAGGTCAGTGGGTTGGTCTTTTTCAGGCCTGCTATTTTGGCTTTTGGTGCCCCAGCTATAGCATATCCTTAAATTTCTCTATCTTAGACATCTTGCCTCTCATCTTAAAAGGGATCAGAGAGAAAAAGGGAAGACTCTTTGCCCAACTGATGCTTAGAGAAAAATGACATCAAGAGACTGGCTAGAGCTGGATCAGTGTACTTGAAATTTTAAGACTTAACAAAGTGCTGAGCCTAAGAAAGGTAACTGTTAAGTACCTGCAGGACCCCCTTCCTTGTGGAAGAGAAGGCACAAAGATGTAATAATAACCAACACGGATTCACTGTGTGCCAGGTATCGGGCTGAGGGCTTTCAATACACTTCTCATCTGATCCTTATAACAACTCTTTGAGAGAGGTTATTATCTCTGCTTTTACAGAAGATTCACAGAAACCTTGAGAGGGTGCTTTAGTTATTTATTACTGCATAATGAATTGTTCTCAGACTTAAACCAACAAATATGTGTTATCTCACAGTCTCTATGGGTCGGGAATTTGTCAGAGGCTTAGCTGGCTGTTTCTGGCTGAAGGTCCCTCATGCTGCTTCAGACGAGATATCATCTGAAGCCTTGACTAGGGCTGGGGGATCCCCTTCCAAGCTCTCTCACGTGGCTGTTAGCCAGCGGCCTCAGTTCCCTGTAAAGGATGGGTTTTTCCAAAGGGTGCCAGGGCAGCTGTCTTCCCTTAGAATGAAGGATATGAGAGAGCAACTGAGTAGGGAGCCTCAGAGCTTTTTTTGACCTAGCCTCAGAGGTGATGTGCCATCACTTCTGCTGTATTCTATTGGCCACACAAAGCAACACTGATACAAAGTGAGAGGGCATTCCACAAGGGCATGAATATTGGGGTGGAGATCATTGGGGCCATCTTGGAGGCTGGCTACCAACGTTAAGGAACTTGCTCGAAGTTCCACAGAGTTGGCGTTTCACACTCAGGCACCGTGCCTCTAGAGCTGGTACTTTGTGATCAGGTATAAAGTTAATGTGGCCATATTAGCATAAATGTTACAACTTCCTATTTATACGACTATATTTAATTTCATGACTGCTAATCCCTGGGTGCCAGTGTTCTGGGGAAAAGTGCCTGCTGCTGCCTCTGTTCCTACACAGAGCTGTAGAGGAGCAACAGCTTCCAGCCCAGGACTGACATCCCACTCTTTTGACTGGTCTTATTAAGTGTTTTCAGTGGCAGTAGTAGGTCCAGATTGAGTACTCGCACTGGATTACACTTGTTTTGTTTCCAGTGTATACTGTGTTATTTCATCTGATCCTCACAAAACAATCCACGTCAGAGGAGGTATTAATTTCCTGACTTGTTACCCTTAAGAAACTGAGGTATAAAAGTTTAGTGCTTTGTGAGGAAGTACTAGAACTTGGGAATTCAAATCTTGTAACTTCTAGCCTTCCCTGAGTCTGCTGGTTTCCATGAATAACTGTTTTAGAGAAATGCTTTGGTGGAAACTTTTGTAACTTAAAAGATTAATCGGGCTTCCCTGGTGGCGCAGTGGTTGAGAATCTGCCTGCTAATGCAGGGGACACGGGTTTGAGCCCTGGTCTGGAAGGATCCCACATGCCGTGGAGCCACTAGGCCCGTGAGCCACAACTACTGAGCCTGCGTGTCTGGAGCCTGTGCTCCTCAACAAGAGAGGCCGTGATAGTGAGAGGTCCGTGCACCGTGATGAAGAGTGGCCCCCGCTTGCCACAACTAGAGAAAGCCCTCGCACAGA
This sequence comes from Phocoena sinus, assembly GCF_008692025.1. NCBI lineage: Eukaryota > Metazoa > Chordata > Mammalia > Artiodactyla > Phocoenidae > Phocoena > Phocoena sinus. The sequence continues at coordinate 70,762,565 of NC_045769.1, forward strand.
AACGAAGACCCAACACAGCAAAAATAAATTAACTAATTAATAAACTCCTACTCCCAACATCTTATAAAAAAAAAAAGGAACCTATTAAAAAAAAAGATTAATCACTGCTTTATGGCTTGATGCTAACCCTTGCATTATTGTAAATCAATTATCTTGTAAATATTTTCACCTTTAGTCTTCACAGGTCCATTATGACTTCCCCAAAAGGGCGTGTCTCTCAGAGAGCAAACTGAAACCACAAAATTAGCACTTCTGTGTTAGCTGTTTTATTTTTGCAGTTTTGTATGGTTCTTCAAAATTATAACTTCCTAGGAGATTTCTTCAAACTTAATGATAAACCATTTGCTTTCGTTAACTGTCCACATTAATGAGCACATTTCTTCATTATTTGGTCCACTGGGGAAGCAAGTAGACCCATGAGCTTAGGTCACGTGTTTCAGCATCTAAGGCCCAGGAAGCCAAGGTAATTTAAGGCAGAGCCAAAGCCAGCAGGGACTTTGTTCCCAGCAACCTGAGGGCCAAGGTGGCTTAGGATGTGCAACAGAGAAAGAGGGGCAAAGGGGGTGAATATTAAGTGGGTAACACCACCCACCCCTTCCCTGACTTAACTGTGGGTCCTGCCAAACTGGCTGGGTGGCCCCTGCATCCTTAACACCATCTCTGTGGGGCTGGGACCCCATCTTCTTATTTTCCTCAGTTGTTTTAAAGCCAGACCTGCTCAGGTCCATGAATATCATGGATGGCTCCCATTTCCCTATTATTTTCCTTTATTCTTTTATTCCAGGCAGGAAACTCTTGTTGTATGAGATTTAAAGCCTTTGAAGGGCTAAGGCCAGAGGCGATATTTGTGAACTCTCCTGTGTGTACTGAATGCTTACTGCATGGCAGCTGTTGTTGCAGGTACAAGGGATGAGGCTCTAAAGAGTAGAGGCAAAGAGCCTGCTCCCATGGGCCTTTACAGTCATGGGGCGGGCAGATAGTAGGCAAGCTGAGTACTGTCTGAGTACTTTCAGACAGTGATACAGGCTAGGACAAAAATAAAGTGTGGTCAAGAGGATGGAGGGACGCAAGAAGGAGTTTCTCTGTTTCAAGCATGAGGGTGGCATGATCTTGTTTCTCTTTCTAAAATGCCTCTGACTCTGGTATAGATAATGGTGGAGGGTGGGAAGTGGATTATCCAGGTGAGAGATGATGCCAGCTTGGACAGGGTGTTAGCACGGGAAGGAGCAGAGATAAGGATGACTCCTTGAACAGTCGGCTGGCTAGCCCAAGTGGAGACCTTTTTCTTGCCCTCATGGCTCTATCCTTCCCAGAAGAGCTAATCTGCAGTGGTCCCTCCAGTTCCCTCATCCTACTGGATACACTTCCTCTTCCCAAGGCAGGTCTTGGGGAGGGCCTTCTACATCGTGCACCCAGCATGTCAGCAGAAGGTAATTCTCTAATTCAGCAAATATTTATTGAACATTTTCTACGTTAGGCACTTTGTTGGTCCCTGGAAATATAAAAATAACACACATGGCCCTTGCCCTCAAATAATTCTTAATCTTAAAGGAAACATAAACATGAACTATAATAAAAAGAGCTAAGTGTCCTTCTAGTAAATGATCAAAGTGCTGTGGAAACTCTAAAGAGAACATGATAAATGCTGCCCAGGGAAGTTCATATATGGAAACCAACCAAGCTTAAAGGGTTAATAATTAATGGGCCTGAATACAACCTTTCCGATCTTGGAGCCATCAGACTGGCTCCCAGGCATGCAGTTCACCTACATGTTTAGCCCTCAACAGTTTACAGCCCCGACCCCCGATTCTGTATGCGGTTTACGTCAGAGAGAATACTTTTGGCTGCACGTAACGGAATACCTGGCCCAAAGTTGTTTAAACTATAGACTCTTATTGTTAGCATCTTCCGTAATTGGAAGTGCAGAGGTAGGGCAGTTCTAGAGTTTGTTAACGCAGTGGTCCCACAGCTTCCTCCAGGGCCCAGAGTCTCTGCGTCTTTCAGCTCTGCTGGTCTCACACTGTTACTTTCGTTCTCAAGCTTGTCCTCTCAGGTCGAGCATGGCTGCTGCTGCGATGCGTCATTTGTCACACAGCCATTTCACAAGGCAGGGAGGATGCTGTTCCTCATTCATAGTCTGTTCTATCAGGGAGGAAAACTACTTCCACAAGTTCCCTGGCCCAAGGCAGACTTTCCCTCGTGTCTCCTTGGCCAGATTTGGGTCATTTGTCTATTCCAAACCCATCCCTGGCAAGGGGAAAGGATTACCAAGCTTGGACTAGATTAACCAAGACTCACCTTTCTGGGACCAGGAGGGAGCTCCTTCCTCAGCCCTTGGAAGGGGAAAGGGAATTACCTAAGTTGAACTGGAGATTCTAAAAGGAAGAAATGGGAGGTCTATGCAAGTGTGTCAGATATTTTATGATTACTCATTTTTCATTACATTGGAAAAATTTAATTTACTAGCAAAAGAAAATAGATGTCAAGCCAGCTCTGATCTCCAAAGAATCCAATCACATAACTCTCTCCCTCTCTTCTCACTTTCCTTCCTAACCAAACGAGTTTATTGTAAAGCAGGGTGTTTTGACGCTGCCTTTTTGATCCTGAAGGCATTTTGAGCCCAGCACTTGCTTTCTGTTGTTATCCAAAATGATTAAGAATAGGGAAGAATTGAGTTTGCAACATTTAAGATACAAATCTGAGAAAATGGAGAGGGTCAGAAACATCTGAGGGAAACTACTCTCAATTTTCTCATATAAACTGTTGTATTTTATCCAATTCGTAATGGGAAAATGTGGCAGAAACAGTTAACATAAAACAAAACAGTCAACGTAAAGAAGTTTAAAAATACATGGTAAAAGTTAGACCTGTAAAAATTGACCCAGGAAAGTAGCATTTGAAATAATCTACATGGTAATCATTTCATTAAGATGAAAATGGTTTGACTGGACTGAAAAGAAAATCCTGAACTCCAAAAAAATCAAGCAGCCCCCTTCGTACTAGCTGGTGATCCCCACGCCCCGACCCCTACCCCGTGCTCCCCCGCTGCTCCCTCGCGTACTCATGTGTCTCCTCTCCCCAGGCCTCCAGCACCTCCCCACGGTCATTCTCAGCTTACAGCCAACCTTGCTTTCTATTTTAAGGAGAAAACTAAGGCTACTAGGAGAGAAGGTCCTCAATTCCCACCAGCCCCCTCTCAGCACCTGCCCAAGGCCAAACCCTTCTTTGTACACTGACCTCATCCTCTTTCACTTACTAAGAGATGTGGCTGCAGCTATTTCCTCTGCCCACTGCGCTGTCATTTCCCCCTCTCTATATAAATAAGCTGTAAATCTCTCACATCCTGAAAGAAAGGAAGGGAGGGAAGGAGGGAGGGAGAGAAGGAGGGAGAGAGGAAGATCCTCTCTGTACCCCACATCTCTGCCCACCTCCCAGTCCCTTGCCCTGCTCCCTTTACCAAAAAACTCCTGGAAGAGTTTTCTATTTTCTTTGTCTGCTGTTCCTCTCCTGCTCCCTCTTAAACTCACTGGCATGAGGCTTATCCTCACCCGTCACTAAAATGTTTGGCTCTGCTCGCGTCAAAGTCCCTAACCTCTGTGTTGCTGAGTCCAGGGCTCAGTTCTCCCTCTGAGTCTCCCATTCCCTGTCAGTTGATGATGCTTCTTCTCCCCTCCTCTGTGTTTCCACTCTCTCCTAGATTTTTCCTTCTGCACCTCCACATGCTCGCTCCCATTCTCCGTAGGGGCTCCTCCTCCTGTCTGACTTCTATTTTTAACATCTTTATTGGAGTATAATTGCTTTACAATGGTGTGTTAGTTTCTGCTTTATAACAAAGTGAATCAGCTATACATATACATATATCCCCATATCTCCTCCCTCTTGCGTCTCCCTCCCACCCCTCTAGGGGGTCACAAAGCACTGACCTGATCTCCCTGTGCTATGCAGTTGCTTCCCATTAGCTATCTATTTTACATTTGGTACTGTATATATGTCCATGCCACTCTCTCACTTCGTCCCAGCTTACCCTTCCCCCTCCCCGTGTCATGTCTGACTTCTGACCTTGGACTCCAAGGCTTCATCCTAGAACCTCTTCCTTCTTTCCCCCAGGTGATCTCATCTACTCCCATGGCCTTAAACACCATCTATAACCTGACAACAACACCCAAATTTATATCTCCAGACCAGACCTCTTTCCTGAACTCTACATGCATATGTGCAACTATTAAGTGGACATCTCCATTTTGCTGCTATTAGCATCTCAAAGTAACATCTCCCAAAACTTTTTAATCCCCTCAAACTTATTCCTCCCTTAATACATCTGGTCTCAGCAAATAGCAATTCATTTGTTTTTCAGTTACTGAGGCCAAAGTTCATGCAGTTCTCAACTCCTCTCCCTTGTTCACACTCAACATCCAATCGGTCAGCAAATCCTATCACTTCTACCTTCATGTTCTTTCAGAATTTGGCCGTATCTCAGCACCTCCACTATTACCACCCTAGTCCAAGACGCCATCACCTTTCACCTGCAATATTGCAAAAATCTCCCTATTTCTCTTCTTACTCCCTGCAGTGTATTCTCAATACAGCTGGCAAGATGACTGTGATAGAATTCTAAACTGATTCCCCAGATTTCCTCCCTGCCCCATGTGCTAATCTCTACCTAATCTCTGAGATTGTGGATATAATGGATTTTATCCTGGTGGTTAGGTGATGTTATATGATGGCATAATCAGCTTTAAGAAAGGAAGATGACCTGGGTGAGCCTGATCTAATCACATGAGCCCTTAAAAAGCAGAGTTTCTCTAGCACTTAACCGTGACACTTAACCTCCTAACATAAGGCATTATTTATTTACTGTTTGCTCCTATGTCTCCCCCCCCCATTAGAATGTAAGCTTCATGAAGAGGGCAAGAATTTTTTATGTTTTGTTCACTCATATCTCTAGTGCTCAGAACATTGAAGAACAGAGTGGGTGCTTTCCTAGAGCTGTCGTAACAAATACCATACACTGAGTGGCTTAAAACAACAAAAATTTATTCTTCCACAGTTAGGAAGCCCAGAAGTCCAAAATCAAGGTGTCGTCAGGGCCACGCTCCCTCTGAAGGCTCCAGGGAAGAATCCTTCTTTGCTTCCTCCAGCTTCTGGTGGTTACTGGCAACCACCTTGACTTGTAGCTTTATGACTCCAATTTCTCCTTTCATTGTCACATAGCCTTCTTCCCCTTCTGTCTCCACATGGTCCTCTTCATTTTCCAAGTCAGCAAAAGCATGTCTTTGCATGACCTTCTTATAAGGACATTCCCTAATCCCGTACGACCTCATCTTAACTAATTACATCTACAAAACCCCTATTTCCAAATAAGGTCACTTTCTGAGGTTCCCAGTGGACTTGAATTTTGGGGGGTGGGGAAACTATTCAACCCAGTACAGCTTGACAAACATTTGATGAATTAAAGAAATTATCTTAGAGCTCATGTAAAAGCATATTTTTGATGAACATTTTTTAATGTTACTTTAATTCTGATTAAAAGTCTTATATTCCTAACTATGGGGTCAAGTGATCCACTACTAGATCACGCATACCTATTCGTATAGTGCCAGCAGCTGTTTGATAAAATAAATTCATCCTTTCAGCTTACTTGAAGACATGACTATTCAGATTAAATGTTTAACTAATGATAGAAGATTACTTGATTAACTGGCAAACTATATGGTATAGAAAATAAGCGTTGAAGAAGATGTTGTTGTAGCAAAGTGTAGTGTACGGAGTGAGGGGTAGTTCCAGAGGCATGAGGAGGGACCATGAAAAACTGAAGGCCACAGATGCGGATTGTTTATTTGAGAAGTAGGCTGGTAAATACAAGAAGAGAAATGGGAAGATGGCTGCCAGAGCCCACAGGGTCAGTAAGTATTTATTTGATATGGGTACACCGTGTGCATGCTTATGGACGAAATGAAGATACTGAGAAGAGATGGAGATGGAGGGAGAAGAGATGAAACAGAGCCCCTAAGAAATCAAGAGGACCAGGATCTGAGGCCCGGGGCAGGTCCGCTTCTGCCTCCGAGTGCTGAGGAAAGGGTTAAAGAGTGGAGGAAGGGACAGACAGAAGTGGAAAGCAGAGTAACAAACAAGCCCCTGTGGTGGCTCTAAAGGAGGAATCGCTGAGTCTTTTCATCGGACAAGTTCCCACTCTTTTGAAAATGTGTACTGCAGGGTCTGAGTTATTCAAGATTTTATGTTTAGGATCTAGGAAACATGAAAAAGAAAAGGTGTGGGGGGAGAAAAGAAACCTGTTATAAAGCTTGCATGGCTACTTTTTATGAGTGTAGGGAAAAGATGATGAGAGTTACCAGTTGTACCATGGAAGAGAGGAAGAGGGGAGTACAACTTTCTTTCTCAGAAAGAGTCACAGAGTTGCCATCCTTAATAACACTCCAGAGAGAAAATTCTAGGGTTTTCAGAAAGAATTGATGCCCCTCTGACTTTGGAACACTAGAACAAATTATGTTCTAATGTAACCTACCAACTGTCCCCGGTCCAAATGATACTACCAAGCTGCCTGTTTAGATTATTTGCAAAGATTGAATCCAGACACTTCCAGAAAGTCTAATCCATCTATGCTAACTCACAAAAACTGCCAACAAGCATTTACCATGTACCTCACTCTGCTGCATACTTAGGTTGTTTAGAGCAGTGGTTATAACCACAGGCTTCAGAACCCTATTGCCTAGGGCTTACTAGTCATGAGACTTGAGTCTGGTTACTATCTGCATCTCAGTTTCCTTACCTGTAAAATTGGGATGAAAATAAGTTAATAAGTGTACAATGCCTAGAATAGCCCAGCACATTGGAAGGTCTCTATAAGTATCTGTAATGACTACTTTTTATATTTTTTTAGTTTTAAAAAATTTTGTTAACAGTCCCAGAGACAGGCATTATAATAATACTTGTTTCACACTCCTGAAAGTTTTGCTGGGTGAATGCTGGAAAGGGCAATTTCTATGGCAGTTTTGTTTTCCAGTGATCATTTTCCTCACCTCCTGGCAGACAAACAGTTGTCACAGAGAGTAGCCTTGTTGATAATGCTTGTAAATCTTTCTGGAAAGTTCTTCAGTGACTTGGTATTAGAGCGTTCAGCTTCCCCAAATGCTGATGTTCTCTAATCAGTTTTCTTTCCAAACTAATCATTTCTAGCTTGCACTGTGACCTCCCAGTGATGTCTCACTACAACTACTACTGCTAAAAACCAGCCCTTTGCTAAAATAGTTGCTTGTTTCACGGGCCTGTGGGTCATTTATTTATACAGTTAAGACGTTTCCACCTTTCAGCTGTTTCTCATCCCCTTGGGTTACACTGGCTTAATGTCAGTGGACATAGTGGGGTGTAAAAGCCTTGTCAATAGTAATTATGGCCACTGTTATCCAGTCCTGATTATTCCCAGAAGAGTCCTAACAAGGGGTGAGGGAGTAACTATAATCAGAATAAAAAAATAGAGCAGGGCTTCCCTGGTGGCGCAGTGGTTGAGAGTCCGCCTGCCGATGCAGGGGACACGGGTTCGTGCCCCGGTCCGGGAAGATCCCACATGCCGTGGAGCGGCTGGCCCCGTGAGCCATGGCCGCTGAGCCTGTGCGTCCGGAGCCTGTGGGCCACAACAGTGAGAGGCCCGCGTACCGGAAAAAAAAAAAAAAAAAAATAGGGCAGTTTCCATTTCAAAACGGAATAAAGCCATCCTGATGCCCTGTTTAGTGCTGGCTTCATAAGTGTGCTGAACCTCCTGGCTCTTCACTGGGGTGAGGGCAGGGTGAACTGGATTTAGTTCAGGCAGTCCCTTTGGCCTTGCATTTCTTCACCAGTGGCTGTAGACACCTTCATCTTGACCTGAAGTTTGAGACATGAATATTCTGCCCACTTTCACTTCTCTGCCGTATATATTGGAATCTTATGTTGATATTCATATTGTTTCAAGGCAGTTAGAATTTCAGTCTCAGCATCTGTCTTTCAAACTGGTCTTGGGAGCTTTTTTTTTTCGTGTTGCTGACCATTCTGAGGAATGTCTAGATAGGGTCGTCAAGCTACAGTCAGGGCTGGCTGCTTAATTTTGTAAATTAAGTTTTATTCGGAATATAGCCTTTTCTATTCATTTAGATGTTGTCTGTGGCTGTTTTCAGGCTACAATGGCCGACTTGAGGAGTTGCAAAGCTAAAATATTTACCATCTGGCCCTATAAGTAAAAGTTTGCCAACCCCAGGTCTAGATATTGTTATCTTACAGCCGAAAGAGACCTTCTTATTTTACAGGTAAGTTGTGTAAATCCTCACAGAGACGTGATGAACACTGAAATCGCACTAGATGTTTCAGCAGAGAAATTTGATATAAAAATTGGTTACACAAATTAAAGAGCAAAAGAAAAAATTATGAGGTAAGTGAGAGACAGGAGCTGTAGGAAGAAGCTATCTCTAGGGCTTGGGAAAAAGGAGAAGAGGGACATAGAAGTTCTGGGCTCTAAGCTCCAAGGTGTGTGAGGCATGCAACTGAGAGGCAGGATGCAACAGGTTCAGGTATAAAAAGAAAAGCAGGAGGCTGGGACAGGTGCTCCCTCAGGGCACCTGCTGACAGGACCAGCAAGATAAAGGGAGTCCCTCCTCCTGTCCTACTGACTACACTCCTCTGTGTTTCCCTATCGGCAGGACCTAACAGGAAGCCTACAGAGGAAGGGGTCTGGGAAACACAGCTGTAGACCCCCTTCCCAGCACTACTGAGCAAAGGATAGAAGTGTGTGTTTGAGCTGATAGACAACAGGTAAATTACGGTCACAGGCGTAGAGAAGTGAGAATGCCTGGTGACAGCGAGTGGAAGGCTGGAGCCTGAGGCTCCTGTCCTCACTCTATTTAGACCCAGCAGGTCCAGTGCACTGCTTTCCTACTTACCAGTCTCTTGGAGTTCACGACGCTCACATTTAGAGCTGTGTTCCTGTGTTTGTGCTCTCCTGTTTATGTTGTCTGGCTTTTATCTTTTCATTTGATAAATATTTATGAAGTGCCTTCTACAGCCAGGCACCATCTAGGCCGCGCTGAGATAACTAGCAAACAAAACGTAACAAAACACAATCAGTGTCCTCCTGGAGCTCACAGACAGTCAAGAGAGGCAGATGATAAACAAGTAAAAACTAGAGTACGTTAGATGGCATCACTGCTGAGGAAAAAAAATGTCAAGCCAGGAAGGGCGATACAAAGAGAATTTCTTAACCATGCGGTTGTAAATGTTAGTCCAGGAAAGGAAGGTGACATTTAAATAAAGACCTAAAGGAGGTAGGGAACAAGCTTTGGGCACATCTGAGGGGAAGAATATTCCAGGCAGAGGGTGTAGCAAATTCAAAGTCTCTGAGGCAGAAGTGGGCCCAGTGTGTCTGAGGAAGAGCGGGGAGGCCAGAGCAGATGGAGTGGAGGGAAAAGAGGAGAAGGAGGGCGGAGTCACGACACAGACAACCCCTCGTTGTTTCCTTTTTTTCCAAATGTTTGCTATTCCGGAAAATGTGCATGGTACCAGTTGGTTGGCCTTTCAGAGTAGACCTTTGAAAATACAGCGATTACATCCCTAACAAAAGTTTGGTCATCTGACACTCTGATCTTTGAGTAAATGCTTAGAGCACACAGCCCCAGGTTCAAGGGCTCCAGCTCAATGGCAATGCATTTATCAGATGCACTTGATGTCCCTGGGATGTTTCTCTTATTGAGAAGGGAAATCTGGTGATAGTGATTATATTTTAATGTCTCCTGTGTATAGTAATCAGAGAAGTATCACTTTTCACAATTCCTCTAATTCCTCTCAAGTCCAACATGTTCCCTCCATGTGAACGCTGTGGATGGTATTAAACTTGTCGAAGGAGGAAGTGATGCTCGTCAGTACTTAGCAAATGATTCAACTGTACTTATCCTAGATGCTTTCTCAACGTGATGCTCTTATGCTTTCTTGTTAGGATCGTTTGGGATTTGAACACAGTGAAAGTTAATTAGCTATTATTTTATTGCAGTGAAATTCCTCATCTCAGCAGCACTGCTAGGTACTCCAAGGGAGAGACTCTTTCATCTTTGTATCCTGATTGCCTAGCACATGCTTGGAACAAAATAATAATAAATAGTCTGACCTATCTGGAGGGCTTCCTAAATTTTAAATCCTGAGCTAAGAACTTAGCATACATTATCTCATTTCATCATGGCAGATCCCTAGGGGCTAGATGGTGCTATTATTATCATTTTATAGGTTACAAAGTTGAGGTTTTGAAAGATTCAGTAACTTTCCTAAGGCTCCCGTGCAAGAATTAGGCCTGGGTTCAAATTCAGGCTCTCTGACTTCAAAGCCACCAGGGACCCAACCCCTTATTGGTATTTGTTGAATCATTGGTGATGGGTGGCAGCCCACGCGTGCTGCTGGAGAATAAAGGATGTGAGCAACTTTCCAGTCAATTTCTTCTTCTGCCTTCTTGATTTTTCTTCCTCTGTCCCAATGTCAAGGCTGCTATTTTGCTAGAGCAAATTGTAAAGTAACACTCATTTTATTTCCTTAGCATCAATATAAAATGTTAACTGATTAGCCTATGGAACAAAAAAACTTTATAACCAGATATCTATTCCCCAGGTTTAACAACTTTATGAGTTTATGAGCTATAAAGAGCACTTCTTCTTTTAGTTGCATTTCATTAGCTATTTATTTCCCCAAACAGTTTCTCTTTCTGAGGCAGAAATATTTTATATCACAGTTACATACAGACAAAAAAAGGTTATTATTAATGAATATTAAAAAATTCAAAATATCCTCTAATCATAAAATAACCATTGGTTAAAGCAAGACTATTCTGTAGAACTACACCACTCTCTTACTTAGAATTCTGGAATCCCTTTTATTCAGAAAAGAGTTTGATCCTATAACCAGGGCTCATTAAGATACCATACACTTTGATGAGAAATTATTGTTAAGTTGAACCATTTTAATAGCTGTTATTCTGCCATTTTTGATTGATAAAAATGGCATTTTCGTATGGTTCAACCTAATAGTTGGTCTCAGCAAAACAGTAAATTATAAAGCTGTTAACCGTTTTTTGATTTTTAAATTCAAGGAGACATGAATCTAGGAGTTTCTGTGGAAACTGATGGGTAACATATGATTAGCCGCTCTGCTTGGCTAGCATAATGCTTTAAACTGATAAGTCAAATAAACGATATGCCCCAGGCCCACCAGGAAGACCACACTAGCAGCCCAAGACCTTCATCTGTTGTTGCACGGGTGCCCTGTCAGGGAGCAATCAGACAAGGAAAGAGAAATGTGGGCATGTTCTCTGGTGTTGACAGAATAGGTTGTAACTTGGCAGTAAACTATGAACTTGCTAAAGGTCAAAACCTGGACTTGGCACTCACGTCTCACAGAACCCGCTTATCTAGATGTTTCGAAAGCATCTTCCAGTTTGCGCTGCTTTTCAAATAACAAGGCAAAAAACAAGGAACATTTGTTGCTCTGCTTGTTCCAGTTTTGCAGTGGTGTTTGGGGTCTGGGGAGCCAGGATAGGGAACCCAGCTTGAAGGTCGTTGTAAAGGAGCTGAGAGAGGGTAACACAAGCCAAGGGTGGCCCGGGCCTTGCACCCATGTCCTGGGCCATAGCAAGAACGCGGCCTGGCATCAGTATGGATATCTGAACATCAGCAGATGGATGAAAATCACGCTGAGCCCATTATGAGCAGAAGGGAGTCTGAATCTGGCAGAGATGATGGGTTTAGAAAGGCTGAGGCCTGATGGGAGGATGAGCCCAGCAACATCTGAGGCGAAGAGGCAGGAGAGGTAAGTGCCCAGCAAGGAAGAGCGGCATGCAGGGCAGCAGGTGACCTCACAGGGAATTTTGGTCTCAGTTATTTTATTATTCCAGATTGAAGTGTGTTGTCCTTTAAAACCTGGGCAAATACCCTCATGTGAGATAACACTGTATCTGATCTATATTGTAGGTATGCAGTTCATTCTCACAAAATCAAGAGTCAGTGATAGACACTTTATGTTGATATGTCTGTCTTGTTATAGATATGTATGTCTTAGTATGTGTGGACTGCTGTTATAAAGATAGCAGAGATTGGGTGACTTAAACAACAAACATTTATTTCTCACAGTTCTGGAAGCTAGAAGTCCAAGATCAAGATGCCAGCAGATTCGGTGTTTAGTGTCTGGTGAGGACCCGTTTCCTGTGTCCTCACATAGCAGAAGGGGTGAGAGAGCTTTCTGGAGTCACTTTCTAAAGGGAACTAATCCCACTCATGAGGATTAGTACTCATGATCGAATTACCTACCAAGGGCTCCCCCTCCTAATACCATCATATGGCTGTTACGATTTCAACATGTGAATTTTGAGGGGACACAGACATTCAGTTGGTTGTAATATATGCATGTGTGTATAAATTGATCTATTTCTATTTACAGATCTATCTAAACATCTACATCAGCAGATAGTATTAGGATTGTGAATGTCTCTTACCACTGATACCTTGATTTGTACTAATTTGGGGATGTGTTTTATGTTCATTTTTACTAATAGCTCTTGATAGCAGGGTATTTATCCTCAACAATGATACTTTATAACTATTTTTATATAATAGGATGATTGGATGAATACAAACAACTGAGGGTGTTTAATGAACAAATCCAGATTTGTAATTTTGTAGTCCAACATGAGTTTCAAATATTATTTTCTGTAGCACAAGACTTTACTTCTTATTTAAAGGTTAAACTCAAGGACTGGCATTACTCACTTGCTGTATTTTTGCTAACAAACACAAATATCTTATTAACTTTCTGGGGAGAAATGCAGGATTGAATTGAAAAACAAAAGTTTTTAAAAGAATATTTTACTTAACAAACTAGGCTTAAACAAAATCAATAAAATAATAAAATAAAGGGTAGCAACTTTATCTATCGAAGCTGAAGTTTTTATAGGCAGAAACAAAACTATGTTATGAGATCAAATCCAAAGAAATAAAACCTTAAGAACACTTTTTTTTTTTTTTGCGGTGCGCGGGCCTCTCACTGGTGTGGCCTCTCCCGTTGAGGATCACAGGCTCCGGACGCACAGGCTCAGCGGCCATGGCTCATGGGCCCAGCCGCTCCACAGCACATGGGATCCTCCCGGACCGGGGCATGAACCCGCATCCCCTGCATCGGCAGGCGGACTCTCAACCACTGCGCCACCAGGGAAACCCAAGAACACTTTTTGAAAGAGCATTTCCTATACGAGATCTACTTCTCCACAGGCTGTAAAAAATTAACACGAGAAGATACTGCTGGCTTTGAAATCCCTGAAAAGGACTGCAGTTATAGGAATGTTATGGTAGTGGCTGATTTTGTGAGTGTATGTTTACACGTACGTGGAAAATGTAGAGAGTTTGGAAAAAGACTTTAAGGTATTTGTCATCAGTGGAGGCTCTGGGATTGAGGAAGAGGAATCACACTGGCTTGACTGTGCTTATAGGATGATGCCCTACTCCAATCAACAAAAACTTTTTGTGTGTGTGTCTTTTATGCCATACAACTGTGCTAGATGCTAAGGTTGATGAAAAACAAAAACAAAAACCCCAAACCAATGAATAAAAACCCAAAGCCCTGTCTTCAAAAGAATACATGGCCCAGCTGAGTAGATTACACAGGCAGGCATGGAAAAATAGTTATCAACACAAGTTAGTAAGTGACAGGAGCCCAATGAGTAGCATGGGGGCAAAAGTCAGAGGCCGAATTGAAGTCTTCATGACAGAGGTGGGAAATGGAGGAGGGAGGCTTGTGACAGATGGGGAAGCAGTTGAGGACATGCCAGGAAGTGGCTTAGGACAAGGAGTAGAGGCAGACAAGCCTAAGAAGATCTGCTGGGTTCAGTAGGCAGATCAGTGTGACTAGGTTAGAAGGTTCTTGCAGGGAGAGAGTGAAAATAAGCCTGGAAAGGTCTCACATCAGACTGTGGGGCTGCAACTGCCAGGCTAAGCAGTCTGAATCTCCCTGTAGACAGTGGGGACTCGTTGGAAGCTTTTGAGGAAGAGATCACCAGAATGAAAGTGGCATTTTAGAAAGATCATTCCGGTGACGGTGCAGGGCAGGAATTGGATTGGGAGAACCTGATGGCAGGGATATCTGGAGAAGAGATTTCGTAGGAAGAGTCAATAGGGTTGATTGGTTGTAGGGGATGGTAAAAAAGAGGGAGACATCAAAATGATCTTCAGCCTCTGAATTGGCGTCTTCAGTAACAGAATATAAAACCACACAAATTTCCTATGGAAATCTAGTTTTGGAAGGAAGACAATTATTTTAGACAGGATATGTATAGGGTTAGAGTGGGGCAAGTCAACTAAGAAGGCTGAACACAGCACTGGAAATGTAAGCGTGGGTGCGGTAGGCTAAGGTAGTGAGAGCAGATATTGTTATTCATCTAAATGGTAAGTATGCCTGAAGCCCTGGAACTCACATTCTCTGGAGTTCCCTGGAAGCAAAACTGTAGAGAGAGAGGAGGAGAAAGCTGAAGACTAATATCAAAGTATTTCTGCCTTACAGGCCAGTGGAGAAAAATAGAGTCAAAGTAGGAGATGGAAAAATAATGGTCAGAGAGTTAGGAGGACTGAGGCTGTCACAGAATCCAAGGGAAAGGTTTCATGTAAACTTTAATCAAATTCAAGCAAAAATGATGATAGAAACGAAGATCTCTGAACTGGGTGATCAGTATATCTTAAAGGTCTTTGCAGAGCAAGAGGGTTTATAAGTGGACCTCAGGGCCTCACGAAAGGATAATCTAGCCTCGTGCCATCCACTGCATGATTGCATTGACTGGGAAGGTGCCCATTCAAATTGAGATATACTGTAATCATCAATTACGTATCAGATTTTAAAGACAGTTCGAAAAGAAATAATGTGAAAGATCTATTAATAACATATAAAAACCCACGACACAATGAAATGATAAAATATTTGATATACTGGCTAAATAAAATATTAATTTCACCTTAAGAATTTTTAAATATGGCTACTAGAAAGTGTACTCACACTATATTTCCCTTGGACATTGTTGATCTAGACCTTCGAAATGAAGCTCACTAATGTAGCACCGTGAAAAACACACTCTCGCAAACACTTTAACAGCTAAATGCTTTTTTACCCTTTTTCTCAGTCCGAACTCTTTCAAAATGTGTTTTGCATTTTGTCAGTGTATTTCTGTATTTTGTGACTAGTGTATATTGTAGATATCCTTTTTTTTTTTTTATGCGAAACAGGTTATCCCGTCTTACTGAACATTTGGCTCTTTTTTCCAACCAGCAGATGATGCTACAGCTGATAGTCGCAGAACCTACACTCTAACCGATTATTTAAAAAATACTTTTAGAGTGAAGTTCTACACCTTGCAATGGATTTCAGGTAAGGATTTTTGGCAGAGAGGGGGCTGATTTTTATGGTTATTTTCATTCTGGTTAGGTTGTGGGGCACTTTTATGGCACTGAGAAAATATTCTTATTTTTTTTTAACCGTATGGGAAAGTACTTTTTTTCTACTTAAGGGTGGAAAGGGGGATAAGACAGAAAGAAACTTGAGTATTTCTTTGATATGTACTATAAAAAGTTAAATGTGAATTGAACCCTTTACAATAATGATGGAAAAATGAAGGCATACTAGTGTAATATTCATCGGTTCATGTTTTTCCAACTTAGAAATGCCTTTTTAGTGCTTGTGTGAATTTGTCTTAAATTTTTATTGCATGGTTTTTTAGCTTATGAAGATGTTTAAAAGCAACTTGAAATACTGATCTGGCCGTTTTCTCTCTTTAGATCATGAATATCTCTACAAACAAGAAAATAATATCTTGGTATTCAATGCTGAATATGGAAACAGCTCCATGTTCTTGGAGAACAGTACACTTGTATGTTTAATCACATAATTAATTCATGCTTTAAGGGAATTCTGGGGATTTTCTTTTTCATAACCTTTCAAATCATGAGTACTATCATTTCTCATCCTGTTGGACTCTCTCTGCAGCATATGGCACAGTGGATCTTTCTCTTCTTCTTGGAATGCTCCCTGCCTTGGCTACTTTTTAGTCTCCTTTGACGATTCCTCCTCCTCTGCTCATACTCTTACGTGTAAGTGCTCCGCAGGGCCGTGTCTTCACTGCTACCCTCCCTCCTCACTTTGCATGCTCTCCTTCAGCGAATTCCATGCACTTCCACAGCACAGGTGCTTCTCAAATACATGCCTGTAACACTAACCTCCTCCCAAGATCTAGACCTCTGTTTCCAACAGCTTGCCGGTTCTGGCACATGGATGGCCTGCAGTCATTTTAAACTCAGTGTCCCAAGCTAAACTAGCTATTTCCCCTTCCCTCTCCTAGCAAACGGAAGGCATACTAGTCCTCTTCCTGAGTTCCCAATCTTGGTAAATAGCGCCCTCTTCAAAGTCACTTAAGCTAGAAACCTCAGAATCCTTGATTCCTCTGGCATTCCCCTTATTTAGCTACTCAACAAAACCTATCAGTCCTCCCTTGCAACGTCAAGTGTCTCTTGGATTTCCATTTCCACGGTATAGTCCTGGTTCGAAGCCTTGATTAATCTTGTGACAGTATTCTAACAAGTGTCCCTCTCTCCATACTGTAAATCAGACCACGGCATTGCCCAAGTCCAGGGCTACTGTAACCCCTCCCCTCTTGTCTCATCTCAGCCACTGGGTCACCAGAGCATCTTTGTAAAAGCCAGATAAGATTCTATCACATCTATATGTGCAAAAAGTAGTTCAGGGCTTCCCTGGTGGCGCAGTGGTTGAGAGTCTGCCTGCCAATGCAGGGGACATGGGTTCGTCCCCCGGTCCGGGAAGATCCCACATGCCGCGGAGAGGCTGGGCCCGTGAGCCATGGCCGCTGAGCCTGCACGTCCGGAGCCTGTGATCCTCAAGGGGAGAGGCCACACCAGTGAGAGGCCCGCGTACCGCAAAAAAAAAAAAAAAAAAAAAAAAAGTAGTTCATAGGTCTATTTCTTACATCTAGGCCTTGGCTATTTTTCTAATTTTATGTCTTCTCTTTATCTGACACACCCTATACTGTATTCAGGTTACAACTAACCTTTAGGCAGTCTCTAAATATGCATGCCCTTTCTGCATCTGGGTTTTTACTCCTACTGTTTCCCCTCCTGAGGAAGTTCTCTCTCTGCTCCTGATCCCCACCCACATAGCCATCTTTCCTTCATTAAAATAAATCCTTCCCTCCCTGATTCTCTAACCCTGATCACCACCCACCTTGCCTCATGGTCATTTGTGTGAGGGAGTGTGCCCCCTCTTCTAGACCGGAACCTCTCAAGCTACCAGCCACAAGTCTAGAACTGTACCCTCTACACAGTAAGTACTCAATAACGGCAGTTAAATGGAATCATTCAATTTTTCTTTTTTCTACTTGATTGACAGGATGAATTTGGATATTCTATAAATGATTATTCAGTATCTCCTGATAGACAATATATTCTCTTCGAATACAACTATGTGAAGGTAAAAGAAATGCTTTTTTACTGTGACATTTAAAGAATCCTATGAGTACGTTATTTTATAACTGATTTCAAGTCTGTGACTATTTAGGATTGACACCTAAGTAAAACCGTAGGAGCTAAAAACTCATTAATTCGGTATCAGAAGGAGAAATGGTCATTCTCATTCATAAAAGATAAGTCTAAAATGAATGTTTTTTAAAAAATTCATTTTCAGGGTTTTCAAATACTAAAAAGCTAAAGTAATATTATACATAGATACTAAAAACATAAGTTAATAAAATAGAACTTATAATTTAAAAGTATGTGTACATGTCTGACTTGTACATCCAGTAATACAACCCTTTATTTCCTCTGTCTCAGTTCGACATATATTAAAACTCTCAAGTATTTGCTTTAAAAACAGTTAAACTTCTCATCCTCTAGAAGAGACTCTGCACGGTGACTCAGACCACCTCCCAGCCCCCAGGTCCCACCATATACAAACCGTTCCAAAGGGGCAGCCTCAGCACCGGTCATCAGTGCCCTGCAGGGAGTGCTCAGCTTCCTCCAGTTGCCCAGCCCAACATCAAATTCTCACACATTGAGGAAAGGTTACAGCCTAATCACACATCCTTCTCATGTTTAGGGTGGCTGCCAATCGCCAGGGACTTTCACTGCAGCTTTTTGATTATTCATGGATTTGACAACGGTTGTTGAGTACAGGAAGTTTTGAGACATACCGGAAAGATTAAAAACCTGTAGAGAGATTCTGCTTGAAAACAAAATACAAAGCTGGGGATCCCTACCTCTGCCTTTTTTCTCTAGAATAAATAGTAAATACTGAGTGACCTTATCCCACACACCAGCGCTCCTGTATTCAGGCCATGCCGACTATCCCGTACTCCGTTTCCCATTTTGGGATGGTAACTCCCGCTCGTAATATTTGCCCTGATTCATTGTGCTGGGCTCCATTTCCTGGACGTGAACTCTTGCTGACTATGTTCTGTTAAACCAATCCACCAGGAAGGAATCAGAAGCCTAAACCAACTTTAACACATCTGTTCCCAGTTAATGAATTAGTGTTTGTTTAATTCAGTGGTTCTTATTGCTGTCTACGGATTAAAATCACTTAAGGAGCTTTTAAAAATTCCTAGTGTCCAGGTCCAATCCCCAGATCAATAAATTGAAGTCTCTGGGGTGAAGCTGTCATCAGTTTTCTTTTTTTGTTTTTGTTTTTTTTAACACGTAGAGTATTTTAATGAGCAGCCAGGGTTGAGAACCACAGATTAACAATTTCCCAAGTTAAAGACAAACATATAAAGACTATGAGGTTAAGGTAGAAACAGCAAGGTAAATACCAGCTCAATTTACTATTTAGCCAAGTTCAACAAGTGCCATATGGTGTGTACTAATGGATGTATTTCACTGGTAGACCTTAGCTGGACAACCATCATTGGTAATTTGTATCTGTTCTATCACTGGAGTTTTCATGTGCGTTTAACTGCTTCCGCTGTTTTCATTCTGTCCCCTTCATCCTGCCATTCTGCCTTTCTGAACCCACCTCACACCTCCTTCTCTGCACTCACCTAGCTTGGCCAGTGCTTCCCACCCCTGCCTGCTCCTTAGGATCAATCACCTGGGGAAGTTTATTTTAAAATACAGATGCCTAGGGACTTCCCTGGTGGCGCAGCGGTTGAGAGTCCGCCTGCCGATGCAGGGGACATGGGTTCGTGCCCTGGTCCGGGAATGATCCCACATGCCGCGGAGCGGCTGGGCCTGTGAGCCATGGCCGCTGAGCCTGCGCATCCGGAGCCTGTGCTCCGCAACGGGAGAGGCCGCAACAGTGACAGGCCCGCGTACCACAAAAAATATATAAATAAATAAATAAATAATAAAATACAGATGCCTACAGCCTACTGCACACCAACTAACTCAGCATAGCTATGGATGGGGTCCAGGCGTGGGTAGTTTTAAGGACTCCCAAGTGATTCAGTGATCCGAAGTTAAGAACCTTTAAGTGCAAAGCTCTTCATTTTTCTCAAGCATCACTTTCATTCCCATCTAAGGGCCAAAGCATTTGCTATTGCTTCATCCTGGCACCTTCTTCCCCTGCTCATCATACGCTCTCCCTTTTTAGTAATTCAGGTCCAGGCTTTGTTGATGCTACTCTGTCCCCCCAGCATTCACTCTCTATCACATTAGCTTACTTTCTTCATACATTTTATTGCCGAGCATTAAATCAAAAGATTACTGAAATAGAGAGCTCTATATTCTATTTTACTTCCCGGAGTATCCAGTAGAATTTTCTATACAGCGTATAGAAAACTCTCAAGACACACATCAAGAACAAAGAAAAGTCTACTTTTATTCCATTTCCCTGGAGGTCTACTTCCAGTGCTCTTTAGATCCTACTGCATGGTTTCTCCATGACTGAGCTAGTGCATTCAGAAAGATCAATTCTTAATTTTAAGGTGTAGCTACAAAGAAAGGTAAGTGAGTCAGTGAACAAAAACAAATAATTTTTTTTTAAATTAATTAATTAAAAAAAAGGAAAACATAAATAAGTAAGTACCATACAGCCTAGTATGGATGTTCTCATAGCATCTCGCCTCATCGCTTAATGCTGTACCGATAATAATAGTTGCATCGTCTGTGACTTGTTGACAATGTCCAGGAGTCCTGCTAAATACTTCATGTTCATTCTCATGCTCCTGAGATTGTTTCTGTCACTATCCTCATCTTCCTAAAGAGAAAATTGAAGTCTAGAAAGAAACTTGCCTGATATTACATATTGGAAACTTGCCTTCGTCCATTTGTGTTGCTATAAACATCACAGACTGGGTGGCTTAACAACAGAAACTTATTTCTCAGAGTTCTGGAGACTGAGGAGTCCAAGATCAAGGTGCCAGCAGATTCAGTATCTGTCGAGGTCTCACTTCCTGGATCATAGTTGGCCATCTTCTCCGTGTGTCCTCACATGGTAGAAGGGTCAAGGGATTTCTCTGGAGTCTCTTTTATAAGGAAACTAATCCCATTCATGAGAGCTTTCCCGCTCGTGACTTAGTCACTCCCCAGGGATCCCATCTCCAGAATACCATCACGTTGGGGCCTAGGATTTCAACATATGAATTGAGTGTAAGGGGGGAATACAAATATTCAGTCTATAGCAAGACTTGAATCCAGGTTAGAAGACTCCAAAGTTTGTGCTCTTAAACATGATCTTTCCTATCTTCGTGCTTAAACCTCTTTCTGCTATGATGCTTTTTTGCCCTTCTCTGTGTGGCAGTCCTCTGCCACTGAGACTCAGTCCAAGAATCACCTTTTCCATAAGCCTCTCTCCCTCCCCAATTCCTAATTTATGATTCCTGCCTTTCCCCACCCACCTCCATTGCATGCTCTGTGATTCTTTTCTTGTAATTTATGTCTCCATATCCCCCATTCAGCTATGAGCTCCTCAAAAAGAGGGAGCCTGTCTTATCCAGTAACGCCTAATCAAGAGGATAGGTGCCAATGTTGATAGCCTAAATAGACTGATAAGTCTGTTTCAGAAGATTAAGTGAATATACAAACATCTTGGATTTCCCTTTACAACCCATGATAGATCTGTCACCCTGAAATGATCTCAAAACTTCTTAAATCTCTTAATATTTTCAACCTGTACCACAACTTTTGGTTCTAGCGAGTATTATACTCAGAATTTTTCCAGAAACAAGCATGGAGTGTGTCAGAATAATTCAGGATTCAAAAAAGAATGTATGACTTGCAAAGAAGAGGAGACAATAAATATTTTTTGACATGAGAGGACAGGAGGGTGATACATGATAAGTGGGAAATATTTTTCAAGATTAGGGACCTGACGTGTCTCAGCTCTGCTAATACAGCTGGGGGTCTTGGGCTACCTATTTCATCTATTTCAGCCTCATAGGTAAACTTTGATTATTTTAGTTTGGTCTGTTTCTTGAATACATACTATGTGACTTGTGCTAGACCAGACTCCGGGTATTTAAAGATGAATAAGAAACAATTTCTTACCTCTAGGAGTATGGTAGGGAAGACAGACATACAGACAAGTAATTTTGAAAAAAAATCTTTAATTTATATATGTATCCACATATAACCATAATATTTCATAAATGCAAATCTGTGATCATATATTTAAAAAATCTTCAGTCTTATTTTTTTACCATTTTTTCTTGACTCCCTACTCCTCACCCCTCTGCCTTTTCCCCAGGTATCCCATGTTGAGAATCTATTGTATACCCCTCCATATTTTATATTTGTTTCTTTATTCATTTAATTCTAGGAAGATATTCTTTTTAGTTATTGTTTATTTTATAAAAATAGAATCCTATTTTCCATACTTTTCTGTAAATTGCATTTCTCACTCAGTGGTACCATGTGGAACTTCTTGAAAGTAAACATCTGCTACGGAACTTCTTGAAAGTAAACATCTGCTACGGCTCTAGCTCATTTATTTTTGAATTAATAGACTTTATTTTTTAGAGCAGCTTTAGGTTTACAGAAAATGAGTGGAAAGTACAGGGGGTTCCCATATACTTCCTCACCACCCCCCACCTCACCTCCACCCCTGTTATTTTCCCTATTATTAACATTTTGCATTAGTGTAGTACATTTGTTACAATTGATGAGCCAATATTGACGCATTGTTATTAACTAAAGTTCATAGTTCACATTAGGGTTCACTCTCTGTGTTGTACATTTTATGGGTTTTGACAAATGTAGAGTGTATAATGACTTTTATCTGTCATTATAGTGTCATGCAGAATATTTTCACTTTTCCTAAAAATCCCCTGTGCTCCACCTGTTCGTCCTTCCTTTCACCTGAACCCCTAGCAACCACTGATCTTTACTGTGTCTGTAATTTTGTCTTTTCCAGAATGTCATGTGGTTGGAGTCATACAGTATGTTGCCTTTTCAGATTGGCTTCTCTCACTTGGCAATATGCATTTAAGTTTCCCCTATTTCTTTTCATGGCTTGGCAGGTCATTTCTTTTTATCATTGAATAATATTCCATAGTCTGCCTGGACCATGGTTTGTTTATACATTCACCTGTTGAAGGACATCTTGGTTATGTCCAAGTTTTGGCAAACATGAATAAAGCTGCTGTAAACATTTGTGTGTAGGTTTTTCGTGTGGGTATAAGTTTTCAGCTCATTTGGATAAATGACAAGGAGTTTGCTGGTAAAATTATTTGAGCTGGGAGTTTTCTTTGTACAGAGGTTATTTATGGATTCAGTAGTTTATTAGATGTAAAACTATTCAGAATTCACTCTTTCGTCTCACTTTTGATAACTTGCTTTTAAAGGAATTTGTCCTTTTTTCTAACTTTTAAAATTTATAGGTAAAAAACATTTAAAATGAGGTCTTATAATCTTTTAATGTCTGTAGAGCCCATGGTGGTATCCCATTTTTCATTTCTGATATTATTCATTCATACTCTTTTTCTTACTCTATGTTAGTAATTTTATTAGTCTTTTCAAAGAACCAGTTTTTAGCTTTGTTGGATTTTTCTCTATTGTATTTTTTCTATTTGATTACTGCTTTTACCTTTATTACTTCATTTCTTCTAATTTCTTTGGATTTGGTTTGCTTTTCATTTTTTAGATTCTTGAGATGGTTATTTAAAATATTGATGGTATATGTATTTCAATTTTAAAACGTATCGCCAGGTGGCTTTCAAAAACTCTGTAACACTTTATATTTTCATGATCAGTGTAGGAAAGTAAACATCTCTCCCCATCACTACCAGCAATAGAATTAGAGTTCTTTAAGATATTTTGCCAATAAGATGGTTGAAAAGGGAAAATTTGCATTTTCTTAAACAGGTGAACTTAACATTACTGTGGTAAGTGCTGAGAATAATGTTTGCCGCAGGAAATGGCACCTCAGCCCACTGTGGTCCTGGGAAGTCTCCTTTGCAGAGGTGAGGCCAGAGAAAAGTTATAGGTGAAATCCAGAGGAGTTTGTACTAGAAGATTTCTGAGATATTTTCTAATTCCAAAATTTTAAGAATCTAGATAGGGAATTATAAGATATAAAATTTGAGAATTATACAATGTTATATGGCTTTATCTCTCAGCTGGGCTCCTATAGCAAGTGGTCAAACTACCAAGAATCACAGAAGCCTGAAATGTTTGTTTTCTTTTGCAGCAATGGAGGCATTCCTACACAGCTTCGTATGACATTTATGACTTAAATAAAAGGTCAGCGACTTCCTCCCAAAATCTGTTATGCTTTTCTAGTATAATAATAATTTAAAAAGAAAAGAAATTCCACTGTGATTTATTCACTTGGAAATGTTTCTCTTTATCTTTTTCCAGGCAGCTAATTACAGAAGAGAGAATCCCAAACAACACACAGTGGGTCACATGGTCACCAGTGGGTCATAAATTGGTTAGTGAGTCTCTCCCCTTGTCAGAAAAATAATGGCTCAAATCTCTCATATGCAGAAGCTGCTAACCATGATACAGATCAGATACTTAGGAAGCCAGTACATCACTATCAAACAGAGTTTTATTGCCTAAAATAATATTTTATTAGTCTAACAGAGTAAATACAATTCCTGAAAGTTTCTGAACTACTGTTAGGGAATTGTTTATTTACTGGGAAAATGTTCATTAAACTCTTGAATTCTAATTCTGTTGCACTTTGGGTTTTGTTTTGTTTTGTTGAGGCATTCCTGCTTTCTGATAGTTCTGTGACTTTCTCTATGTTGTCACTATAGATATACCTTCATGTGCTATAGTCTTAGGAGAATGTCAGAAGTCCAGAAGAATCTAAACAGGAAGACAGACTGTTTGTCTGTAGTTGACTTCACCCTCTGGGCATGCAGCTGCCCTACACCTACTCACCTTCCCTGGAGAGAAATGCATAGCACACATCTTGCTATAGAAGTGGTCAGTCTTCCCAGGCTTTGCATACACTTTAGTATCCAAATAGCGTGGTTGTGAGCTGCTTCTTGGGCTTCTGTATCTATACTTATAGTTTAAGAATGTGAGAGGAGGGAGTAAACGACTCTTCCTCCTGATCAATGGAATAAGCTTAGGTAATCATTACACTTGCATACCAATATTTTTTGAGGATAAAATAATTGGTAAGTTTTTAAAAATCCAGAATAAAATATATTATGCATCAATATTTTTTTTCCAATCTTTCTAGGCATACGTTTGGAAAAATGATATTTATGTCAAAAATGAACCAAATTTGCCAAGTCAGAGGGTCACATGGACTGGGAAAGAAGATGTAATCTATAATGGAATAACTGACTGGGTTTATGAAGGTAGAGACATTAAAGCTTTTTCAAATCAGAAAATCTGTACGTTTTCAAAAACAGTTAAAATGGGGGGAAATTCAATGGCATTCAAAATAAGTTGCATTTTTAAAATGTCATCAAATCTCCTTTAGCACTCATAACACTAGGTATCTCATAGACCAAGAATCTCTTCACAGTGGCTACTGATGCTACATCCTCACTGTCTCTTCAATGCTCCTATTGTCTTTGCTCTACTGCTACAAAAGGGCCTTTCTGTATAGGTAGCTTTTCTGCTTTACTGGGGCATAAAAGCCTCCAGATTGATATCAGATGTTTCTTGAACCGGGCCTACCTAACCCAGAAGTTACTAAAGAAAACGAAATACTCCCAAAACATTCCAAAAGATGACAAACTATTGTCTGGAGATTGGGGAGTCAAGGGTAAGAAAATGCCTTTTTTTTATAGATGATTTGTGTTCATTGGAACTTGAACAAATTATCATTTCCTGTTTCTAAAGAAGAAAAAAATAATTAGAAAGACTTAGGAAAAAATGTGTTCAAAAAACAGAACTGAAAAAGTTAAAAAGAATGATTCTCTCTTCAAGGATAAAGAGTTTTAGAAAATATTAGGAAAACATTATTCATGTCTATAGTTGCCAAGGTAAAAAGCATTTTGAGGCTATTCCAAACCCTTCATAAGATTGTCTCATGCTTATTAAAGACTCATCCTTATTTTATCCTGTTATTTCTTCTTCATACTTATAAAAAAAAGGGTTTTCTTCATGACAATTTCGGTTCTTACTAGTTCAAATCGAGTTCAGTTAAGTGGATAACATTATAAGAACAGGAAACACTTTAAAAGAAAGATAAATTCCCATGGCCCAGAAACAAGTGTTTGATGAAAACTTACAATGAAATTTACTATCACTTGCCACTTAGATATTGAAAAACATCTTTAACACTTGTTGGACAGCACAGCACAACCTCCAGGATCCCCAGTGTGAGCTAGATAAAGCCTCTTCCCAAAGCTGTGACTGACCCTTCCTTGGAACACCTGGGCAGCTCTAAGATAAAACCACTCGGACACTAAGGTTCTTTTTTAAGGTAGATAATAGCTGGAGGGATCTCATTTTGCCTGTTCATGACTAAGCCATTCACAAGCAGAAGAATGGCTTCACAGTTCCAATGTGGGCCTGTCTCTAAAAACAGGACTTTAGTCCCTACAGGGAAATTCCTACAATTGGTTTTGTACACTTACAAATGCTCCATACTTAGAGCTTCTCCATATATCGGGTCACCTTCCTATTGGAGCCACCCTCTCCACTGTAGCCATGAAGACCTGTTGGGATCAAAAGAGAGTACATTTTGAGAATCTGTAGGTTCATAAGTAAATGGACAAACAAAGCTGCAAGGTCTAAACAGGGCCACGTGCCACACTGAGGAGGGACACTCACAGAGGAGCCTATATTCTGGGACTTGGGCTGCCACCCCACCCTGGGTCCCCAAATAGCTTTCTCTCTCAAGTTTTCTGTTTTCACTTTATTTTATGATTTTCTAATTGATTATTATTTTACTTTAGTTAATAAGTGTTTTCTTTTTCCAAAAAAAAAGGATAATACTTTATCTCCTAGGATGAAGTTAATTATGTTACAGTCACTTTTGAGTATGAATGTAGTTTACCTAACCCAGAGCTGAAAATGCGAATTTTGGTGAGATGAGAGGGGATAGAGAAGGAAATAATTTAGGGAGAGGGAACATTCCTTACCCCCCTGAGGCAGTAGTGTTGACAGTGGCGGGGGTGGGGGGGGTTGTGATTAATTCAGTGCAATTCACATTGAGTGCCAACCACCTACAAGGTGCTGTGCCAGGTGCTGGGGACACAGAGACAAATGCTACCCAACTGTTGCTCTCAGGGAATTCAGCCCAGAGAGAGACAAAGAAGCCAACAAAAACTGTCATGGAGTGAATTAAGTATCCTATTAGAGGGAGGAAACTAGGTCCCAGGGGTACCTAAGGAATTTCAGAGTGAGTGGCAGGATGGGAGTTATCACAGGATGGTGGTGGGAGTGCCATAGACACCCATGGTGTTCATAGCCAACTTCAGGAAGGGCTGGATATCTTTTCCTTCTTTCTTTGTTCTTCTTTCTCCTTACCCATGATCCCTTCATTCTTAGGACTTTGAGTTTGACTAGTGTAGTTTTATAATAATGGTTGTGACACATCATTGATATGGAAAAATGTGGTCAGTATTCTAGTGAGGCAGAAAGAGAAAGACAAATACCATATGCTATCACTTATATGTGAAATCTGAAATATGACACAAATGAACTTAGCTATGAAACATAAACAGACTCACAGACATAGAGAACAGACTTGTGGTCACCAAGGTTGGGGGGTGGGGGAGGGATGGATTGGGAGTTTGGGGTTAGCAGATACAAACTATTATAAATAGAATGGATAAACAACAAGGTCTTACTGTATGTATAGCACAGGGAATTATATTCAATCTCCTGTGATAAACCATAATGGAAAAGAAAAATAAATAAGTAAATAGATAGATAGATAAAGTGTTCAGTATTCTAAATAGCTACTAATCCAAAACATAGACTCCTACCTGCCACCTGTACTTAAAAGTGATTTTACAAAGCATTACCTTGCTGTCATTGTATTCATTTTATGTAATTGCATCTTGATCTTAGGTTAGAACCAATGGGTAGAAGCTATAAGGAATGAACTCAGTATATGAAGAAGTTCTTAGTAAGAAGCCCCCTTGGCTTAGAATCACAAGGCCTGCCTTATTGTCTCTGTTAGTTAATTCACTCTATCTCTCTAAACCTTAGTTGTCCTCTCTGTAAAATAGCCTATGAATAGACTCACCCAGGGTTCAATTAGATGAGTGTTTTGTAAATTCTAAATTGCTGCATAAATGTAACTCAGTGATATACGTATAAAGCAGTCAAAGGGGGAGCAGCCTGCCTGATCAAGCAGAAGGTTTTCTGTTACTAGAAGTGCTGAAATAGGCAGGAAGGAACAGTAGAAGATGGACTCCAACCAGACAAATCTGGACTCATTCTTGATTTTAGCAACTATTGGTCATGTGCTCCTGAGTGAATTACTTACTCTCTTGAAGCCTGCCTGCCCCTTTGCTCATCTGCACAAGGGGTTACTGTGAGGATTAACGGAGATAATAGATGTCAGTTACTTATTAGTGTATGGTCAGCAGGCATTAAATGGCAGCTGCTCATCATTATAATTATTATATTTTATTGTTGTTGTTATTTTTATTACTGTTACTCCTACTACCATTACCATTGTCATAATTGAAAGCAAACATTTGGAAGAAACTTGCCAAGAAGCCATAAGAATCAGAAAAGTGATTGGGATAAATGATTTCCTAACTCTAATATTCACGTTTTTATGCTTTTGCTTTTACCTTTCCTCTTGCTGCACAGCATGAAATGTGTGGCTTAACTCTGTGTAAAGGATTAGGAGGCTCCATCAAGTCTACTTGAATCCTCTATTCCCAGTTGGTGAAAGAGGTTTTGGCGTTTTAAGAGGCAGAGATTGGAAGTCCCATGAATAGACTCCATAATAAACATAAGAAGGAGCTACCTTTGCCAGAAATTGCGAACAAGTGCAACATTGTTCAAGAAAGAAAAACCTTTCCTTTCATTTTGCTTCCCATCTTACCGTCTTCCCTCACCCATCAGCTGATAGACCAGAGGAGGGTGTTAATCCAAGGGAGTCTTCAGTTTCTAGACTAGGCAAAGGAGATGTTTCTCGGTAGGGGTCTCATGGAGCTCCCTTCCATTCGAAATCCATCATTCTCAAGACTTTTGTGCCAAGAGTAGTAAACTCTGGGCACCATATTGGTTTGATAGCCTGGAGCCACGCACCACCCACCAGTACCCTGCGGGCTCATTACAAACTGAGCCCACTTGGGGAGCGTATGCTGGCATGTTGACTGTTTGAAAAATTAGAAAGGAGAATCAGCCCCTTGTGTGAAATTTACTTTTAGTATGTTTTGTGGCATAAATTTAGAGGATTATAAGATAAGGAAAAAAATGTGGAGTTTATATTAAATATTGTGTGCTAAGATATTCAAAAATGGTCCAACGGGTTACTTATTTTTACAATCCAGCTCTATCCTGGAGGATTTTATTTTTATTCGTTTGTATTACTCTGATTTTGGAAGCCCAGCAAATGCAAAGTGGTTCATTAGTTGAACTCTACTGTAATTACTAAAGCTAATGAGAACAATATTTTGAATGCCAAAGCCAATTTATCAGCTACTTCTTGTAACAGAACAATTTCTGTCTTTTTTCAGAGGAAGTCTTCAGTACTTACTCCGCTCTGTGGTGGTCTCCAAACGGCACTTTTTTAGCATATGCCCAATTTAACGACACAGAAGTCCCACTGATTGAATACTCCTTCTACTCTGATGAGTCACTGCAGTACCCAAAGACCATGCATATTCCTTATCCAAAGGTCTATGCTCCGTTTACATAGTGGTTCCGTGATTTGATGGGAGGAGAATGGTTTCATTTAATCCTTTCCTGCTAATGAAAATATTGTCAGTCTCTCTTCAACAGCTTGTGTGATTACTCTTGCTGGAGTCAACAGCATGTGGCAATTTTAAAGTATTTTTATTATCCCAGGAAAGAGTGTGATTTAAGGTTTTGTAATTTCTCCAAAAACTTTGAAGAATGACAAGCCGTAAAAGATGGGGAAAATGCTTTTGAAAGAAGTAGGGGGAATGAAAATGTTTGAAAGGAGGAAAAGAGAGGCTGTGATTGAATCACAAGCTCGTCTCATTTGTAGAAGTTGGACTGTGCCCTAGATAAAGTTGAAGAGTGGGGTTATATACCAGGTTGTATTACTAACTGATACATGGCACTAATGTAAATTTCACCCGTCCTACATTTGGAATAATAGTGTCATGTCTTGGTTTTCAAGACTGTTTCCCCCTCCGGGATGCATGTTTATGAAAACTGAAGAGCCTTATTAAGCAGTATAAGCCAAGGAAGAGGGAGGTTTAGGAAGGAACCAGGATTCTTCACTTCACTAGTGTCATAATAACAATGGCCACAGTATCATCTATAGGAAAATCTAATAGCAAAGTGTTTTTGCTGTAAGCAATTTGGGAGAAGGGATTTTTATTTTTACCGACTCCCTCAATTTGCTTTATGAAGAGCTGCCATTTTAGGGAGACAGAGGAAGTTAAAAGAAAAAAAATCAGAGGCTAAATATGGAGATGTATTTTCAGTGGAATGTTATTTTTTGAAGAGTGCAACTGGCAAAGAAATACCATAGAGTGTTCTCACTAAAAATATCATATTATTTCTAACTAATTTGTCAATTGAAAATCTATGTGTATATATAAAACGATTTTATAGATTTCTGTCATAATATTGATTGTAAAACTCCAAAGTACTGAACCTGCATTTGGAGTGGAAGTGATGGCTTCCTAATTAGCATTTTGGCTCTCTGCTCAGGTAAACTAATTTTCCCAGGGGATTGTGTCTTTGGCTGAACCCAGGGTATTCTTCCTAGTGGTCAGCCATCAGTCTTCTTGTCTTCGGGAGTCAGGGTATATTTACAAATTAAAAGAATTGATTTTAACAAGTTTATCCTTTTTTGCTCAAAGTGCATAAATTGTGAGCATTCATTACTTAAACGGGAGTCATATATATATTTCTGCCTGAACATGAGAAGTTTGCATTTCATGACTCTCCCTTATGTTCATTTTATCTGTATTAAATTGTTTGAAAGTGTCTGATCGTTTATAATTTTATGGCCACAATGCAGACATTTTTGTACAGCTCTAAACTTGTGTGATGTTGTTATGTATGTATCTTTTGTCAATACCAATTCTG
Organism: Phocoena sinus; assembly: GCF_008692025.1. Taxonomy (NCBI): domain Eukaryota; kingdom Metazoa; phylum Chordata; class Mammalia; order Artiodactyla; family Phocoenidae; genus Phocoena; species Phocoena sinus. The sequence goes on from NC_045769.1 coordinate 70,793,224, forward strand.
TGATTGTTTTTTTCCTAGGCAGGAGCTGTGAACCCAACTGTAAATTTCTTTGTTGTAAATACCAACACTCTCAGTCCAGACATCAATGCAACTTCCCAACAAATCATTCCTCCTGCTTCTGTGTTAATAGGGTAAGACTCTTGACCCAAATGCTTGTGTTGTAAACAGTTCCACGGCTCCCAGGGAGAACACTTTCAAAATGAATGGCAGAATCAATGGCAGTATCTCATGGTGTCACCTGGCCCTGCCCGTCATTCATTCTTCCATTCAACCACTCTGTTGGGCTGTACTTGCCCAGCTTTAAGACCAAAGAAAGAACCCAGAGTCAGCAACAAAGACATCAGTGGTTTAATGGGTGCGGGAGCTTACACATCTGAAGCAAGGTCCTGGAGCGACACCGCACAGCGTGCTGCTGTGGACAGTGGGCAGGACAAGGCAGCAGGCTTCGCTCCCAGGGGGAAGAGGAGATTGCCAGTTACAGGGAGGATTACATCAGGTTGGCTCATTATTTACCAAGGAAATCAGCGGAGAGGCACGCCCCTCACCTCCCCTGTGTTAAGAATAGTCACTGGCTGGAGCCTGGGGCAAGTATGTAGGAAGGTTACTCAGGGGAGCAGGGGATGTACAGAGAGCAAGAGAACAGCCATCTTGGGGGGCCTGACCATACACACTCTTTGCTGAGTTCCAACTTCATGCCTTCATGCCGGGCATGGTTCCAGGGGTGAGGTTGCAGAATGAATGGAGCAGCCAGAGCCTCTGGTGTCATGGAGCCTCCACTCAAGTAGGGGAGGCAGACAACCACCAGGTAAACAAGTAAAGTTACGTGAAATGTTGTGAAGACGATCAAAGGAGGGCAGCCGTGATGCTGATGGTTGGGGGGAGGCCAGGGAAGGTCTCTCTAATAAGAGGCCTGTGAGCAGTGATGTGAAGGAAGAGGGGAAGATCTAGCCACATGGAGAGCTGGGGGAGCAGTATCCGGGCAGAGGAAGAGCGGGTGCAAAGCCCCTGCAGAGGGAGCGTGCTTGGTGCAGTGGAGGCCCTGCAAGGAGGCCACAGAGTCTGGAGCATCTGAGTGGTGAGGAGAGTGATGGGAGGAAGGCCAGATCACACGGGGCTTTGCGGGGCCTGGTAAAACCTAGAGTAATTCAGGGAAACCGTGGATTAATTTTAAGCACCCCTGCGACACCGATGTGCCTCCAGACGTCATTTGCTTGCATGATCCTTGGTGGTTTGAAACTCTCAGCCCCTCCTTTATCTTCCTGTAAACACCAAACTACATGAAACTTCTGGCCATCAGGTTGCTCTCTCTTCTTTTCCATTACTTATGTTGGTTTTATCATTGCTTCTACATAATGACTAGCATCTATTGAGCATTCTCCGTGTGCCAGACCCAGGGCATCACATGCTTTGGCATGCTTTAAGCATCACATAAAGCATCACATGCTTTATCTTATTAGTCTTTAAGTAACTCTTTCCAGCAACTATTATTATATGGCTCTTTTACAGATAAGAAAATGAGGCCTAGAGGTTAAGAAAATGACCCAGTAGGGGACTGTATTCAAATCTTTCTGACTTGAAAGAAGGAGCTCGTAGGCACTCTTCTTCGAGGTGCCTCTCTCTCCCTCTGTGTGAATTCAGCTGGTGCCCTCAGATGCCTGAAGTTATCATCAGAGCCATATGGAAGCATTTTCCTTCTCAGGGTTGCACCTACTACATCAGGCATGCTGGAGGCTTTGCTCTGTGGTTATTAATTCATTTACTTTCTTAGAAATATCTATATTAACCTGTTTATTCCTAGGGAAAATTAATTATCAGTCAACTAAAAAGTATTTCTTTAGGTTCTAAAATCTGCTCTTTGGTCCTGTCCAGCCATCTCTTCCATCAACATTGATTAAGCACCCGCTATTTACACTCATAGATGTCCTGTAGGGCTGAGTCTCCCTTCTGGCACTTATGATGGGGTGGGGGATATAAAACATGTCAATAAATGACTCCCAAAGCGCCTATGACAGAGGCATAAACAAAAGGCTGGAGGCATTCTGAGGAGGGGGAGATGGGTTTTCCGTGACTCCAGGGATCAAATAAAGCATCCTGGAGAATGACTGAATTGGACAGGGCTCAGTGTGGGGCAGGGGGGAGGGCTGCAGTGGAAGGATCACCAAGCGTGCACAAGCTCGGGGCTGCCCAGGAAAGAGAAGCAAGCCCTGCGTGCCCTCTTGGTATACGCCCAACATCTGTCCGAAGGGAGGATGAGCCGTGAGCTCCCACGCTGAAAGAGTTTAGATCTGGAAGGGGCTTTGGACCTTACAAATGTTTTTAAGGAGCGAGAAACCTTTGTGCAAGTGAGATACAACAGAGGTGGGGTGCCAGCAAGCAAACGGCAGGTGGCTGCTCAGGTTCTAGGCCCAGCCCCTGTGCCTTCTCCTTCCCCCAGGAGTCTCAGAATCGACAGAACCTACCGGGGTTCCAGAACACACTGAGAACACCTCTGTGAGACACAGATGAGAGATCTGAGGCTCAGAGAAGTAGACCCATTTGCTTAAGATCACACAGCAACTTAGCATGGGAGCTTGGGAATAGGACAGAGGCCCACACTTGCTGGGCCAGAGTAATAGAATAGTCGAATTAAAGTGTATTGGGTGCTTTCTATGCTGGGGACTGTGCCCGGTGCTCTGCTCACGTTGTCTCATTTATTACCCACATGCTGCCTATGGTGTCATTTTCACGGCCATTTCACAGATGAAGAGATGGCATCTTTCCCACTTAGAAATCACTTTCCAAGGCACAGTTGTGAATTTCAGAGCTCAGGAAACTTAAGCAGTCTAAGGACTTATTTTTCACCGTATATGAATGAATCCTTAAGTCTTTGTTCTTTGCAGTTCTTTACGCCACACTCATGGTGAGGGTTGCCTTACTCGCTGTGGGTATTTTCTGGGGAACGTATTTCACCAAAGAAGCATTTCTGGAAATGCTACAGGAATGTGCTGTGTAAGAAACTGCAAACCCAGCTCTGGTCTCTGTTAGCACCAGTACAGCTGCAGCTTTGCTAAAACCAGGCCTGAGGGCCCCTCCGGAGAAAAATGTTCTCGTACACGGTGGTGCTTCGTTTTCTAGCCTCATGCAGAGATCAGCAGGGCCAAGTTAATGCGGGCAGGTTATGCCTCTTCAGCTGCCCAGCACCTTCTGCTCTGTCTCGTAGTAATTCACTCGCTCCTGGAGCCAGGCCCTCCTCTGCCCGTGCACCCATCACTAATTTTCTCCTTAGGCCTCATCCTTTCATCACAGAGCATCCAGCAGCTGAAATCCTACAGGAAGATGAGGCTCTCCCCACACATGCACACGTTTTCCAAGGGTTGTTTTAGGAAAATGGACTCCAAATAGCCTTCTTCTTTTCTGAAGTGGCCTGGTGGAAAGGGGCAGGTGAGGTGGGAAGAAAACCCTTTAACATGATTAGTGGGTCTCCTGGTACTAAATAACTTTATCTACTAAAAGCCAAAAATTATGCTTTAGGTTCAGCAGTCAGCCATATAAAAGTAACTTTTCCCCATTTGAAAACATTGAGCGATGGAATTTGGGAAGTCTGCCAGGAAACTCACATGCATCTGGCATCTTCCCTGCCCATTTCTAGATCAAAGGTTCATGAACCTGTATCCTCCACTACCTTTGTCACTCTCCACAGCCCAGGGTGTACTCTGCACCCTGTGAGGGCTCCATAAAGGCGGTTCACCAGTGGAGCGGGCTCTAAATTTTGAATTCTTATATAAACACGCTTCTCTTCAATCAGTTTCTCTTTAGGATTTGGAATTGAGGGGAGGCAGAATGAGAGTGCATAACCCAGCCTGGAGCTGCGATCACACCAGGCCAGGATGTCAGTGAGTCATGAAAAAGATATAAGGAAACCAAGGGCTTAATTGTAGTTTTTACTGGAAGTTTTAAGTCCCCACTTAAGACCAGAAAAATCCAACAAGCAGGATCATCAAGTATACTTTCCACAACATGCCAATTTTATTCTGTGAAAACAGAGAGGCATAGACTGAATAGACTGGTTAGAGTGGTTGGGGGAGGGGTGGAAGAGGAACCAGGGACCGTATGAGGCAGCCTGGCCTTCCCTTGAGCCACTGACTGCCTTTCCCAGGTTAGACACAGTGATTCAACAAGCTCTTCTAACTTCTGGAACAGGATTAGTCCAAGAGGAATACGATTGATTTTAATACTAAAGCAGTGAAGTAATTTCTCTACGTAAGGAGAGTTCACACCATGTGGAGTCTACTCTGGGCCAGGAACTCATCTAAGTGCTGACATAAAGCTCATGATGACCTTATGCGGGAAGAATGTTAGAGTTCGTGTTTTGCAGACAAGTAAACAGAAGTGTAGAGAGGTTAGGTGACTCGTTCAAGGTCACACACTGGACAGGGCTGGAATCAGGATTCAAAATAAGCAGTTGGCTTCAGATTTCCTTCTCCCAGTCGTTCCCTCTGTAGAATCTCCACCCATCCCTCTGGTAAACACTGCTGGTTAGCTTCACCCTCTTAATTCTTTTCAGGATAAAGCTCCTCACTCTATGAAATCTATTTATTCCTCGAGAGTGCATATAGACAGAATAACTAAATTTTATAAAGCAAATCATATTTGAATGCACTGGGAGAGACTTGTGCTTGAGAGTCATATGACACAGGGTATCCCTTTGTAAAGTGGCCGCTGCCTTGCAAAGAGTAGGCATGTAATAAAGGCCTATTGTGTGATATCAATTCCCCTAATTTGTGTAAATGTTTCTTTGGGTATATTAAAGAGACTTAAAATAAGGTACCTATTACTACCTGGAAGGAAAACCACTACTAAGAGCAACTGCATACGGTGGAGTGATTAATTCAATGAACCACCCAGGGAAGAGGGCATCCTGCCGACGCTGGCCGCAGACTCCATGCTACCCTTTTTCCCCCTAGAGACAGGTACATAAAACAATAAGAACTACTGGTATAGAACAGGGCTTAGCACCCCTGGGCCTGCCGGCCAAATCCTGCCCCCACCCATTTTTAGATGGTCCCCCAGGTAAGAACGGTTTTGACCTCTGTGAATGGTTGGGAAGAAAAATCATCAGAAGAATAATACTGCATGACAGGTGAAATTTACATGAACTTCAAATGTCAGCATCTCGTTGGCACGCAGTCACACTCATACGTCACGCACTGTCTCTGGCTGCTTTGGTGCTGCCAAGACAGAGTCGAGTAGCTGCGACAGAGAGCATGTAGCCCGCAAAGCTGGAACTATTTACTGGCTGGCCCTCTCCTGAAACATTGTTCTGACCCCAGGTCTAGAGAGTTCATTTAAAAACCTTTTGTTTTCTATCTTGCGTTTCATTCTTCCATTCCCTTTGCAAGTATTTATCCCCTACCCCCCGGGATGACTGGTTTGCCTTTCCGTTTGCTCACTTCATGCCTCTGCCTTGGGCTCAGTATCGGGCAGTTAGACTAGATGAGGCGCCCTTGCTCCTGGGCCGGTGAAGCAGCATTCACCCTCTCAGACTCCGCAGCCTGGCGGTTTGTGATAAGCACCATGGGACCCGTGATAGCGGTGTAGAAGGAGGGGGTCTTCAAGAAAGCCTCACGGGCGGGGGATATTTGAATAAATCCTGAAGAAGTTAAAGCATGACAGTCATTTCAGACCGAAGGGCAGGTTGACAAAGGGAGGCATGTGGAAAACCTCATAGGGTGTTCAGGGGACACCAGTCGTGCAGACTGGACAGTGTACAGTTCTTAATAAGCAAGAGAAAGGACTGAAATGGAGAGGAGTCCCTTTTTTGTGTGAAGGTGGTGCTTTGCTGCTCGGTGAGGGGTTTTGGTCTTCTTTCAGTGCCTGCCACCTGTAGCGGAGACAGCCTGGAGGCCCGGGTACCCCGGGCGTATTAACACAGTAACTGTCCTGCCCCGCAAAGGGAGATAGTGAAGTGGTGAGAGGCTTAAAGTGCTTTATCCAGCACCTGATCCATCCTAAGCGCTCAACAAATGTTTGTTGTTTGATTTAGTGTCTGTGAAGGGAGTGGGGACAGGAAGGGATCTGTGAATTCTGAGGAAGGACAGAGCTACTTAGGTCCCGAGGATGGGACAGGACTTCCCCTTCTGTTCAGTGCTACATTCCACAGAATTTTCGTGAGCACCTGCTTTGTGCCAGGTAGTCTGCTAGGCCCTGGAGATACCCTGTGAACCAGACAGCTGTGGCCCAGCCTCAGAGAGTTTGCAGTCAAGAAGGAGAGCCTTGACAAGAGGAGGGGTGGGCACAGCCCGTGAATGAAAGAGCAAAGGAGCATGTTAGGGTGAACGGATAGGGTCAGATGGGAAGGGGTGGAATGAAAAATTTCCTTTGGAATTCTTCTGACCAAAGGGAGCAAGGTTTTGATCACACACTGGACAGGAATGATTTAAGAAGAGTCAAACAAAAATCGCACTAGGGTGTGGGGAGCAAATAAAATAAAATAAATTATCCAGAGCAAATATTTAAGGAGGCTAGCAGAAAGGTAAATTAGGAATCCCATGCATCTCACTTATCTCTCAAAATGTAGTTCCAGGGCTTCCCTGGTGGCGCAGTGGTTGAGAGTCCGCCTGCCGATGCAGGGGACGCGGGTTCGTGCCCCGGTCTGGGAGGATCCCACATGCCGCGGAGCGGCTGGGCCCGTGAGCCATGGCCGCTGAGCCTGCGCGTCCGGAGCCTGTCCTCCGCAACGGGAGAGGCCACAACAGGGAGAGGCCCGCGTAACGCATAAAAAAAAAAAAAAAAAAAAAAAAAAAAAAAAAAAATGTAGTTCCAAACACTGTTAAAGGTTTTTGTTGGAGGAGGCTGTACTGCTCGAGATATCTCTATTTATATAAATTTATGTTAAAATACCAAAAGTTTCCTTAATTTCTTCACACGATTTATATTTTGACACTTGAGAAAAGATTTGTAGGATATAATTATTTGGTTTTCAAACTTTGCAGAGATGTGAGTCCATTTTTTCCCCTTTGAAAATGAAGTTGAGAAAAGGGTCAACTGTAGTTTCTCCCTAGTAGGAAAAATGTTTTAGAGAAACGTATCAAATTACCAGAAAAGAATAAAATCTCAACCAGTGTCCCTGGGTTCCCTGTCATGGTCCCTCCAGACAGCAGAAAAGAGATGGGAACATATCACCCTTGACACCCTGGCACCACCAAAGGCCAGTTGTGGACTTGCAAAGTCCTGAGCCATGGTGTGAGGCATGTATATTACACCTCTGTGGGATGTTAGCTGTTGTTCTTCCTGTCAGATATATTTGCATTTCCATTCAAAATTAAATTACACTTTAAGCTTTAAGAAAGGGTAAAATACTGCGGTGTTAAATGGCTTCAACAACTATTTAAAATTGTATTCCTATTAAGATTGATTTCATTGAGCAGAATGTCTATTTGTACCAAGGTCTGGAAATAGTTATTCTCCTTCTCCCCTCCCTCCCTTCCCTCCTTGCCTCCCCTCCCTCCATCCCTCCATCCTTCCTTCCCTCCCTTCTTTCAGGGATTACTACTTGTGTGATGTGACATGGGTAACCGAAGAAAGGATTTCTTTGCAGTGGATCCGGAGGATTCAGAACTATTCAGTCATGGATATCTGTGACTACAATGAGACCACCGGAAGATGGATTTCCTCAGTGGTAAAGTTAAATCGGAATGTTCTGCTTCCAAAGCTACGTGTGATCCGAGGGCTGTAGGAAAACAGGGAGAGTGTAATCAGGAAATACAGCTTGAATTTCTATTCTTTCTCTGTGTCTGACCCTGAGGCAGTGAGTAAATCTTGAGTGACTTTTAGATAATTTGATATTACCCGGTGGTATGTCTAGTTCATCTGCTCTCACTAGTCATACTGTTTTAGTTATGGAGACTATCACTTAGGAAAAGGGTGGTGGTGATTGGAAAGCCAGAAAATAGAATTTGATGTCAAAATTCACAAAGTCCGAGAAAGCCAGGGGCCGCAAGGTCAAGGAAGCGTGTTTCAGGAAATGGGGAGTGACTCGCCGAGTATACGTGAAGCAAAACAAATATCTAGAGGCCACAAATCTGTTACCACACTGTGACTATCTTTCAGCAGTAAACAGCTTTAGAAAGTAAATAGATAACTTCCAGGCTGAGAGGGTGGCAACATTAAGGCAAAAGCAAGTGTTAATCCAACCTTGAAGTGCTGGGGGCGTTTCCAGCCCAGAGACATCAAGGTATAGGTCGTGGATCAAAATTAAAGCCCCATTGGGACCAGCAGCCTCAGGAGGGCTAGAGCCTGGGGGAGGCTTGCTGGCATATGTCAAGGACAGCTCTACAAGCCCTTTTCTGATAGTGGGCTCTGTGGTCACACACCTCTTCTCCCTGCTCCACCCTGGTCGGGCACACGGCAGATTCTTGCCCCAGAAATCCTTCCCTCCACCGCCTGCCCCTGTATCTTGATGCACTCATTCATTACTTATATAGCAATCATCGAATACCTATCTTGTTCCAAGTTCTGTGCATAGCTCTGGAGGGAAAAAAAAAAAAAATTAGGCAGCATGCCTGTCCCTAAAATGTTTACTTTCTAGTAGGGAAGACTGTTATGAAAATCAATAATAATAGTTACCATTTCTTGAACACTCACAGTAGCCAGACACTGTGGAGATAGGCTCAGTAAGGTCAAGGAGCTTGCTTAGCTCACAGTGACAGCCAGAATCCACAGTAAAACACCAAGCTCTTTGCTTCCTGCCAATTAAATCATCTCAATAGCACCATAATGTGCTCTAAAAGTGTATAAGCAAGGTACAAAGGAAATGTAGGGCAAAAGAAGATAACAACCTGCCTGGGGGGAGGCAGAAGGGGATGCGAGATGACATGGAGGAGACTAGAGCGGCCTGGGGTAAGTTGTCATATTCGGGACAGCATGAAGGCAAGTGGACCCTATGAGCAGAGGCTGTGCAAAGGCACCTGGGGTGAAGAGCTTGGAGCCTGCAGGGTCTGGGGGTACACAGGACTAGGGGTTGAGGCGGAGGCACGATGATGAGAACTGAGGTTTGAGATATATGCTAAGGCTCAGGCACCATTCTGAGGAGTTTGACCTTACCTTGTAAGACACTCAGAGCTATTTCAAGGTTTTAAGTAGGAAAGAATTATAATGAGCTAGAACTATCTGTTGCCTGATGAGGTCAGCTGTGGGTTGAGCAGGGTGGAGGGCAGACTGGAAGGAGAGCAGAGCAGCAGCGTCTCCAACCAGGAGGTCAGGGCCATGGACCTGGGAAACCCGACAGGACACAAACTAAGGCAATAATGGTGGAGAAGAACAAGAGAAGTCAAAGGACTAGAAGACAGGGGCTGAGGGGGTTAGTGTGAGAAGAGCAGGGGTCTGGAGTGATTCCCAGGTCTCTGGCTTGGGTGAATGGTGCCACTAACCCAGAGAAGAACGAAGGAATAAGAAAAAGCTGGTGGGGATAAGGGAGAGAAACTTCTGTACTTGCTGAATTGAAAATGTGGAGGAGCCTGCAGGACGGCTTACGAGTTACACATCCAGGACAGAGCTCTAGCTAGGCAAGAGAGGTAAATGTTCTAATGCAGCTATGTAAAAGGTACTATCATACATACAAATATGTGAATGGAGATAGTTTTCCTTTATCTTATTACAAGTACAATCTTGCTTATATTGCCGCAAATTGCAGCTAAAGAGTAGAATTCATATCTCACTTCTCTCTGTATTTTTCCCTCCCTAGGAACAGCAGCACACTGAAATAAGTACCACTGGCTGGGTTGGAAGAGTAAGTTGTAAGAGTTACGGGATTCTCTGTTGCATGGATCAGATACTCAGAGCTATTTAATATGCAGATATACCAAACGAGGCCTCTATGTTATTTGCTATTAATAGAGACAGCAGTTGACCTTTTTTCACGTAATATTTTAATGTCCCCTGTAGAGATGTCTTTTTATAGAGAATATACAACATGCTTGGTTGGAAAAAGTAAAAGGACAAGTGAAAATTCAAGAGAAGAGCAGATAAAACAAAAGACATATTCTAGGCAAATTCTAGCTCCTGGAAAGTTAAAAAGCAACCGTTGCTGAAAGGCAGCCAAGATACCAGTTGTCTTCGTTGACCTCACGTTCGAAGTTAGGCGCTTCAGCGGCAGAAAACATGGTTTCCGCCCTCAGCCTCTGCACAAACGCAGGGGACAGGACTTCCCCCGGCAGGGACGCAGTGGCACTCACACCACACCCGCTATGCACCTCTCTCTGGAGGAATCATACATACGTGGGTTCACACTTTACTATACCCTGGATGCAGAACTTGCTCCAAGGAAGCACGTGACCCTCCGTGACTTCCCATGCCTCACGCTACACCTTGTGCAGACTTATACCAGCCACGTTGCTACAAGCCTGTGGAGTGAAGCAAACCGATGAAGGCACTGCAGCCATCATGGCACCTCATGTGAAAGAGGAAGAATGAATCGCCCCTAATTTGTATGACCACTTCTATTAAGCCCCTTTAAGAGGGAAACAAAATGACATAAAAAAAGTAAGGATTTCTCGTCTCCCAGAACACAGAGGTGCAGCCCCCTGGTCCAGAAATGCGACCCCTTCCAGCTGGGCTCGGAGCCCCCTAGCATTCACACGTCCTTTTTGTTCAGGCATTGATTGGGCAGAGGGGAGAGGTTTGCCAACATGAAAAGTGGTTTCCTCCATGGCAAGAGACATGCTACACTTCCTCACGACTCTTTGAAAAAAATATGTTTTTTCCTCTCTGTATTTAACCAGACAGATGCCACTTTTCACACATTTCTACTAGGCACAACTCCATCCAGGGGAAACAGGGAAATGTATTAAAAAGATAAGGCTGTGAACACAGGTCTAGAGAGGGGAATGTGTTTCCGAGCTCTGTAATGAGAACACCAAGTGTACTGCACGCCTCGGCTTGCTCCATAAATGCATTCGTTTTGAATCACTAAATAGAAGAGGGAAGCATTTTTCTTCCCAAAATGGGAGCTGATGAGCGAGGAAACAGCGAGAGTGAAGTGAACCAACAGTTTTAAAAGACCATCTCCTACCTGCTCTCAAATGTAGTAAGGAAATCGAAGTCGTAAAGAGATATATTCCTTTCAGGCTGGGATAGATCCTCTTCTGCTTAAACGACATTATGTTCTGAGAACTATCTTTTATCGAACTGTAAAAAATGGAAATTTTGTTCTATATTTCCATACAACTATTTTTTTTGGGTAAATTGTTGATCCTATTTAGCAAAATGGAAAGGCTTATAATAGAGATGATAACTATATGAATGTTTCCGTATGAAATATACGACAGACATTCCTTATGGTATCTAGTCCAGAAATGATTAAAGAGTTTCTAAGTCTGACTTTCAAAAAAATTATGTATAAGAAACAGGGGGGAGGGGGAAATCCCTCAAATTACAAACCACCTCCAACTAGAAACAGTCAAAAATAATATTAGTCTGTTTCAAGAAAGCACATTGTGACATCGAGGAAATTGACTTCTTAGAACCGAAAGGCTAATGCTAATTTTCTCACACATATCAAGACACCATAGCATTATCCTCCATAGACAGAAGATGCCTAAGGGTAACAATAACCACTGCTATGTGTTGAGTGCCCTGTATAAGCCTCTTCATGTTTATTCTTTCATTTACTCCCCACCAAAAATTCCCTAGGAGTTATCTTTTGTCTGCATTTTCTAGGAGGAGAATTTTCTATTGAGACCCTCTGATTGCAATCGGCAAGTAAATGAAATATGGGTTTTGAGCATAGGTGTTGGGAGGACTTTCTGAAGCTAAAGTTGTACTGAGACGAGGCTAATGTGCTTTAACATGTTTCGTGTTTCCTATTATTCTCTAGTTTAGGCCTGCAGAACCTCATTTTACCTCTGACGGGAATAGCTTCTACAAGATCATCAGCAACGAAGAGGGCTACAAACACATTTGTCACTTCCAAACAGATAAGAGAGTGAGTATTTTTAAATAATTTATTTCGGGTTGATCTCCTTTTTTTGAAACTAACTTGAAGGGGAAATCGTTTGGTAAAGTCGATCACTATGTACCAATAACCAGACTAATTCAAATACCCCAGTGGTATCTGTAGTAAGGTGGGATGGGGAAAAGAACCGAGATTATCCCAATTCCTGATGTAAATGATTTAATCCTCTCCTTAATTTTGATCAGAGAGAGAGTCTAATAAACCTCTTTTCTTGAAAAATCCCATCAGAATTGCACATTTATTACAAAAGGAGCCTGGGAGGTCATTGGGATAGAAGCTCTTACCAGTGATTACCTGTAAGTATTCTAATAATCAGTAGTATATCAATATATTTGTCATAATCATGCCATTCGTTGCCCAGAAATAAGGAAAAATCTTCTACAAATAAAGAGTAGTCTATTTGGAATGTGTTCAGGACTTTTTTCTTTTTAACATACGGGAGTCTTAATGATTTTCACATATGCTCAGCAGACTTGATACCATGCCACCAAGCAGCTCTACCTCTTGCTCTTACCTGCTTTGCATTAGAAGAGCTGGAGCCTCTTTTTCTTAAACGTCTTGGAACACTGAACTAGCGTTCAGGGGCATTTCGTTAAATTTCAACCGATACTGGATTTTTGGAAGGCTTGGAGAGGCTATTGTATTTGTCCATGTCTCGGCCTTACTCTTTGGCGAATGGAAAGCTTTTCAGAGGCTGTCAGCTACCACGCATGAATTGATGGGATAGGGAGTGTTGTTTTTCATTAGAATCTTAGGCACTTTTTATAATTCTTTATTGGTTTCACCACGGAGGAGTTTTGCCATTGCTCAAAGCAGTTTTTGAAGGTCCTGTTTAGAAGTGGCTCTGCCACTCTTAGGAGGATGGAGCTCCTGCCACCGAGTGGTTTGTGTTATGAAACAGAAAATATGGAAAACAGTGTAAATAAATGGGGTGTCAACTTTAGACTAGTTGTCCAGTCATATTATTCTGAAAGAAGACTTTCTTTGAGTTTTTCCTTGTCACTCTAATTAAGGGAGCAATCCCCATATTCAGATATTTTAGTCTGTTAAAAAAAGAATCCCCTGTTTTGAGATGATGGGGGACAAATGGTTTCTGAGGATGAGGGGGCAGGGAAGAATGATAAAGGAAGGGCAAGCACTAATGCACATGCACTTGTGTGAACGCTAGTGCTTGGTGTTGAGTTAAATGGAGTGTACTTGACTTTTGCTTAAAAACAGAATTAATATATGTCATTTGTTTTCTTCCCAGATACTACATTAGTAATGAACATAAAGGAATGCCAGGTGGAAGAAATCTTTATAAGTAAGAGTTTTATCGAGTTGTTGACCTTTTAGCTAATGAACAATTTCTGGCTCTTGTGTTTTTATTTTTTATTTTATTTTTTGCCTATCCTAATATATTAAATTGGAACTACTATCGAATGCTTTTATTCCTCGATAAACCAACCCACATGTCAACAAAAGAGCATGAGTTTATTAGATGCTTTGTGATATTTCCAGACAACGGGAGGTTTGAGGTTATTATGAATTAATCCATGCAGTTTTTTCACATTTTAAAAGTTTCTGAGTATTGCTTTGGCATTCTGATATCTTTGAAACTAGAATACGGCATTATTCAATTCCTTCTTTCATTTTTCCTTTCATCAAGTACTTAACTTCCACCATTGGTTTTACAGAATCCAACTTAATTACCCCACAAAAGTGACGTGCCTTAGTTGTGAGCTGAATCCAGAAAGGTGTCAATACTACTCTGTATCATTTAGTAAAGAGGCGAAGTATTATCAGCTGAGATGTTCTGGTAAGTATGAACGAAAGACGGGGAGGGAGAGCAGAGGGTACCCCCAAAATCCCTCTTGAGTAGCTCCCTGCATCCCCTACCCTCTCTGGACAACCTTCTTACCACCCTCCTGGCTCAGTGTCTCCATCCCTGAAGGCTTCCCTTCAGTGCCCAGTTTCTGCCCTGCTCAGTTCTCTCCTATTGAATCTGAGTTCTTGATATCATATAAGTCCTATTCCCTTCACTCACGTATAAGTGGTGAGCTAACCATCTCTCCTTCCTCTTCTAACCAAGAGGCTTGCTTTAGACTGAAAGCACATCCCAGAGCTTATGTATGACAGAGGCACTTCATCCTTATACACATACATGTTGTGCATTTTTTAACCCAGATTATAATTTTATGCACTTGCCCCTTGAAATGAGAAAAATGTATGTAGGTGGTGCCTGTGACTCAACCTGCTCACAGCTTCGTCTTCTGTTGCTATTGTTATTATTGTTTTCTTTAATATAAGTGAAGAAATCTGGACAAGGAGAGACAATGTGATTTCACAGGTCACGCAGCTAATAAGAGGCCCAATGGGATTCAAACACAGGCCTCTGCTATTAACACTAAGCTAGATTACTTCTCAAAATGAGAGAAAAGGTCTGGATATTCTGAAAAAGAACTGTGAATCGCCAGAAAGAGGTCTTCAAACCATTTATCTGAGCCTTTTTTTTTTACTGGCACATTTTCTTTAATATATTTTCTTTGTAGTTCTTTGCTATGGCTGTTTCCAGTCACCATTTCTTGGGCACCTGTTTTATATATACTAGGCACTGTGCTCAAGTTTTGTATTCATGATCTTGTTGATCGTTTAAAAAGAAAACTCTATAATGCAGATATTATTATCCTCATTTTACATGTGAGGAGATTAAAGCATAAATATGCTATCTCACGTCACAAAGCAGGAGAGCCAGGGATTCAAACCCAGGTCCCTATAATGCCTCCACTGTGGTTCTGATCAAATGTAAAAATTAATATCATGATCCGAATGTATCAAAATTAAATAGCTCACGAGATAGCTTTTTCTATACATTACCTTCCACTCTGCAACTACCACAGTTGGGATAAATAGTGAAGATCTGAGTGTGTGCGAAAAAACACTTTTCTCATGCCAGGAAGGAATTGCTTATCCAAGTCAGGCACAGTGCAGATGTGCCGCCTGGTCCAGGACTCCGCAGTGGGGGCAGCAGCAGGGGGGCGGGGGAAATCTGCCCTTTGGGGCCCGGGGAACCTAGCTCTGGAGCTCCACCCTAAGGGGGCGGGGCCTGAGAGAGGTTGTGGTACTCGCTGGACCTCGGTGTTAAGAGTTGGGAAGGATAGCGGCTCTCGTTGGGTCTGGATGGCTTAGTCCACAGATGAGGAAATTGGACTCAGACATAGCAATGTGCGCAAGGCGCCCAGCAGGGTCAGAGGTGCATCTTCTGTTTCATTCTCCAGAGCCCTGTGCCTCTCCGGTAATACTTCTTACACTCAAATTGCGTTCATTTTAAGGAAAAGGAAAATCAGCTAACACTTAGTAAGCTTCTTATCCACTGTGATAGTCATTCTATCAAAGCTAAATGGTGTCAAAATTATATCAAAGTTAAATGGTAACAAACGCAATTTTTGAAAAGTATGTTATCTTCTTTAAAAAAACCAAAACTCTAAAATATATTTTTTCCCGATTATGTTAACAGGCCCTGGTCTGCCCCTCTATACTCTGCATAGCAACAGCAATGATAAAGGTACTTTCTCTTGTTTCACCCCCGTTTGCTTTTCAGGAAAGCGTGTGTGAATAGAAGCAACATGTACTTAGCACAATGGGATTTTCTTTGGCTTTAGAGTGTCTTAACAATGACTTGAAAACAAGGCTTATAACCTGAAGTACGTGTAGTCCCATCAGTGAATCGCCCACTTGTTTGTTATTGCTTTGCACGATCCATATTCTTCGTGTTGTAACAAATGACTGCTGTCTCAATTATTTGTTTAGAACTGAGAGTCCTGGAAGACAATTCAGCTTTGGATAAAATGCTGCAGGGTGTCCAGATGCCCTCAAAAAAACTGGACTTCATTTATTTGCACAAAACAAGTAAGTTAAATTTCTGTTGGAACATAACCTTTCATGGAAACACCAGTAAAAATATAACTAAATATAAGTTTATCTGACAATATGTATTTTATTTTATATGTAAATCTAATGTAAGGTTATTTTTCCATGAAATGCTCTGCCACAAGAACCACTAGTTTTACTTTTCTTTTAATTAAAAAATACAGTATGATTCTATGTAACATATATTATTCTAAGAGGAAAATATTTGGAGAAAATGCATTATTGCTAGTTCAGTCTCATCTCATTAGTAACTCTATTTTACTATTAAGTATTAATTGTGTTTTTAACTTAATGATATCCTAATATATTTTACTTTTAACCCAAACAGATTTAAAATAACTTGTATAAAAAAATAGGGTTGGCTATAAAATGTTGAAACTTCAGTCTCAGGACAGAAGTCTTGAATTTTCCCTAACCTCCTCCCCGTGATAGGCCCTGGCCTGGTGGCCTGATCATGGATTATGTTCAGGGACGACTAAGAACAAGGGGTTTCTTTGAGTAGGAAATCTTGTAATTTTGTTGTTGTCGTTTTTATTTGCTTGCTTGTCTTTTCTATTAAGGGCTAACAACTCATAGGGGAGGGGGAATCCATCAAGATTGATTTATTTTAGATTCTTTTTAAAATATAGGATAATAATGGAAGAAACTCAGGTCATCCAATTTTAAATGGCAGGAAAAGCACGGAGAGTAGAGGGTACTTTTGAAGAAGAGCTTAGAGCAGTGCTACTGAAACTGCAGGTGCTTATGGATCACCTGGGACCTTATTAACATGCATATTTGGAGCCAGCAAGTCAGGGTAGACCCAGGATTCTAAGTTTGTAATAAGCTCCTATGTGATGCCAATGCTGCTGGACCTTGAATCTGGCTTAGCTGGCAAGGGCTTAGAGTTCTGGAGACAGTCCTGGAGAGCTATCTGGACCGTCTGGTACAGAAGGTGTTGAATATTAAGATGTGACATATTAAATATTAGGATGTGACACCCCCCCGCCAAAGGAGAGACAGTGCATCTTCCAAAAGATAGGAAGTAAAACACTTCCAATCAACCAGTGCTGATTCAAACAAAGGGGAGATCAAGTGTTGACTTTGGCATATTTATTAAAAATATCATTATCAACTGATAGTTTGACATTCTACTCAAATATAATAAAGATTAAAACTTTTGTTCTCATAAGCACATTTAATCAGAAGGCATAAAATAACCAGCAAAATACAAATTGAAGAAAAATCTATCTACATAAAGATTTTACTCTTAAACTTTTAATTTTTCCTCAACTAAAATAATTATTATGAACAAAAAACAAAAGAAAGATAAACATAAGGAAGAACAGCTCTAGAGATAAGGATTTTTTTCCATACAGGTTAAATCTTCTGAAGCTGGAAATAATCTTATTAAAATATGAAACAACTCTTTCTCTTTGTCTCTCTCTCGCTCTCTTTAAAAAAAAAAAGATTAGTCTAACTAATTAGCCTGAATTTGGGAGCAGAGGTAACCGATTTATTATTTAGGAACAAATTTTATTAAACTGATGTTAAAGTTAAATCAAGCACAGAGAATTAAACAGACCTGCACAAGATCGTACAGAACAGTCTGCCCCACATAAACCTGATTTCATTCTGTGAAACACAGAGCTGAAAATGGGAACTCAGCTTTACGGTCTGGGATGGCAATAAGAATTACAAAAATGTTATTAAATCAGAATTTTAAGATAGAGTTAAGGCCAACTAAAAATCCTAAACATCTTCAAAGAAATTCAAGAAGAGGAAAACATTTTGGAGGGAAACTTAAAACATAAGCCATAAACAAACTAGATGAGTGGATCAGATGCCAAAGAACAGAATCGTAAAAACGAAACATCAGCAATTCTAAGATGCCTTTTTATTTTACAAGGCACCGATGTATTTAATAGATCCATTAGAAACAACTTTATTGTTTTGACCTTAAACTAGTATTTTAACCTGAAAGAGAATATTTTTATATCTGAAAAACGTGCTGAATCAAATCGGTTCATTTTCTTTTTCTAATTTAACAAACTGCTAAACTCTACATGTTATTTATCACTGACAAAGATAAGGAACCGAAATCATGTGCTAATAAGTGTTCTTATTTCACTAATTAACCTTTCTGTTTGTTTAGAATTCTGGTATCAGATGATCTTGCCTCCTCATTTTGATAAATCCAAGAAATATCCTCTGCTAATAGATGTGTAAGTATTCAAGATAAGGGAATAATTTAGAAGTTAACCATTGTACATCTTTTGCCCGGTGTAGCTTACTGAAAAACAGAGCCAAATGCATCCTTTCTTCCTGAATCATTGTAGAGCAGTTTTAATATTGCTTCTTCCATTCTGCAATTGCAAATCCAAACCTGTGTTATCTACCATCTTTCTAATGGAGAAGGTTGACACTCTTCTTCTATCATAATGGCATATGGAGTTTGTTTTGATTTTTTTTTCCCCCCTGAACTCCAAGGGAATTCCAAAGAGATTCTCAAGTCCCCATGTTCATCCTTACCTCATGGACATTTTAACAAGCAATAGATGGGTATTAACAGTCTTCACAGTTTCCTTATCTCCAAATTTGCCCAAACATCTCCCATTTGTAGCCTTTAATTCATCCCAATGTCAGGTTTCTCTTTCTTTAGTCCCTGAAATATGCCTGGTATTTTCCATTCCCTTTTTTGGTGAAGAGAAGATGTGATACAGGAAAGTATTCATTATAATCCAAACTTCTCCAAGTCCTAGAGAAAGTTCTGAAATCACAAGTCTTTGAGCAGTAAATAAGAGCTCATGTGAGGTCTAAATATGGCATCTTTGTAAAATATTTTTGATAATTACTAGGAACATATTTTACTTCAATATTTCCAAAATTGCCCTGACCTCACACAGAATACCACAATGCCACTCTTCCTGTCCCAACTTGCCTCATTTCCTTTATTCAAAATGAAACAAACCAATAAAAGTTCTGGGTGCCTGCCGCATGCCAGGTAATTTGCCTTATTTTGTCCACACAGCAAGCCGATGTGGTAAGTTCTGTTGGGCCCATTATACAGAAAGGAAAACTGAAATCTCAGGGATACTTTCCTGTTGCTACTAGCAAAAAAAAAAAAAAGAAGGGAACAGATACTAGCATCAGACACGGCCTTGTTCTGCTGTGTTTACAGTTCCATGTAAACCAAACATAAAAGCTCAAAGAAAGAGAAAGAGGTATTTTAAACGTCCAGATATGCTATTTGATTCTCATTACACCTAATTTAGTCAAATATTGACTACAGTAGCACTCACTTGCTTTGGGCCTTAGCCCCAATACTAAACAACAAGGATCCTTTACCTTTAAAAAAAGAGTGATATTTTGACACAAGCGTTTGTTAAAAAACAAAAACGTGATATTTTTATATTCTTGGACTCCCCAGTAAGTAATGACTAGATCTCCCCTTCATTAGGAAAGTTAAAAAAATATGGTAAATTTGGTGCCCATTCTTTTCAGTGACTTTCCTCTTCATTTTCATATATGTCTAAATCGTTGTTTTCTATTTTTAAAAATGACATTGCTTAATCTTACAGGGTTAGGTAACTTGATACATAGTTAATATTAAGGGAAGCTATTATTCTACCAAATATAAGACCGTTGAAAGGACCAAGGCATTTCACATGTTAAAAAATGTTTACTTGCCCAAGAAATTCATGAATGCCTTCTTCTTTTTAAAGATAGAATGTTGCAAAATCTAGTGTAAAATTAAAGTCATATAATATTTTGTTTAAAACTAAAGTTCTTTTGCCTGCCATCCCTAAGGAAAGGGAGGGAAATGTTAGCAAAGTGGTCCAAGCAGGACTTGTCCAGTCCTGTGGAGGGAAGAGCGAGCAGATGAAAAGGAGAGACAGTCTGGGGAGGGAAGACTTACTGGAGAAGATCTGGGTCCAGGAGTCCTGTAGATGGTGCAAAGAAGATGTATTTACATGAGATCCAATGAGCTGTAGGGAGTGTCTCTTGATTAACAAATGAAAATGAGACGGCTTGATGGAGATTGTACACACAGCCGTGTATGGATAAGTTATAGCCTATACGAAGAATGCAGCTATGAGGGAGTTAAACTTGTTAATGAATAGAATGCCAAACAGTATACCCATCTTCCAATATAGTCTCTTTGTTTCTCCTCTGAAGTTTTAAGGAATGGTGTTCGTTCATGCTTTGGCCCATTCGCAGTGCCTTGTGGAGCCTTAGTGAGCAGCACTGTCCTGGGCACTGAGGCACACGCGGCGCATATCCCACAGCAGCCAAAGTCCTTAAGGAAGTTCCAACCAAGGAAACTTGTAGTCTAGGAATGTTTGTAAGCTCAGTCAGAAAGATGTATTCAAAGCTGTATTTATTGTCATCCTCATTGTTTTCTCATAACCCAACTCCCCTATCCCAATTATTAGAATATTTACTTCTTTGATCTCCAAGATATATACGACTTAGAAACCATTGGCCTGTGAAGTCTGTGTTTGATAACAGTTTTCAAAGATAAAACTGATGGGCCTCTTTGGAGGAAACACACAGCCATTATAGTCATGTTGCCAAGTTTTAGAGGACCCATTGTGGACACCTCCGGGGGCTGGCACGATTTCAAGCTCATGAACAGGAAGACGTACACTTCCCGTCCACAGGGGATAGAAATGCAAGCACTCCTCATTTGATTCAGGAAAACCACAAAGGCTAACAGTTTGGGATTTTTCACAGATATGCAGGCCCCTGTAGTCAAAAAGCAGATGCTGTCTTCAGACTCAACTGGGCTACTTACCTTGCAAGCACAGAAAACATTATAGTAGCTAGCTTTGATGGCAGAGGAAGTGGTTACCAAGGAGATAAGATCATGCATGCAGTCAACAGAAGACTGGGAACATTTGAAGTTGAAGATCAAATTGAAGCAACCAGGTGAGCGACTAGGAGATGAATTCAAACGTCATTTGATTTCTTGCTCCCTCCACTTATATTTTAAAGTTGTGAAGTGTAAAGAACTGAAAGTATCCTGGGATGAATCTTTCATTCTTGGGCTGGATTTTTAGTGAAGATATTATGTTTAGACTTAGAAAGAGAGTTGACCTATGTGCTACCACCTTCTAGGAATTGGGACTCAGAATTCATCAAACACATGGACAAACCGAGGGATAAATGTACCCCTGAGTAAACATCTAACTAAACAAGCAAGCCAACCCTGTAGTCAAGGATAAGTAGAGGAGTTTGGTGTACATTTACCTTGGAAGAGGGTGACAGCTATGAAGTCCTAGGAGTGACTCCTACATTCTGCTGAGTGAGGGTTACTCCCTCAATTTGGGAAAATTGTGGAACACGACCATTGTCACTCACAATTATAAGGGCTTTGTTAAGGATGAATGACATCAGTTATGAGACTATAAATAGATGTGATATGGCTTAAGAAAGATTTTAGTCATGAATGATGGTTACCCGGGAATGCACATGTAACATGCAGTGTTTCACCTGCATTCTCATTGAAGCTGCACGGCAACCCTGAGAGGTGGGTGTTCATACCTTACACTTCAGGTAAAGAAATGGAGGCTCTTAGGTTAGGTAATTTGCCAAGACTGGTCAGGATTTGAAACTAGGTCTCCCTCCAACTTACATTCAATTGCATTCAACTGGTAAATGGGAAATGTAGTCTTTGAGTTTCTATAACCAACTGCATAGATGTCTGGAAAGCAAAGTAAGTTAGTGATTTTAAATAATGTTGTGAAACCATAAACTAGGAAATGGAGAAAAATTGTGAATGATTAAATGGACGGAGGAAAATGCCTTTAAAAAGAGGAACAACCAAAGAGGAGAGAAGATGACAATTTATTAAGTATCGCTAAGTCTGTTACATCAAAGTTAATGATTAGCTATTATCCTTGAAAGTAAAAAAAAAAAAAAGGTTAGATAAGAGAGAGGATAAATTGGTTCAGGAGTGAGGCTTTAATATTTTACAAACACATTTTTATTTATCCAGATTGGTCCTCTGTGAGAGAGAGCATGATTTCCAGGTCTTCTCAAGTCTAAAATGATAGAATTGTGTTATCCACAATCTACAACTCCATTTAAAAAGTAATGAGTAGCTGCTTTTCAGCAACTAAAAGGAGCTATACACAACAACACAGATGAATCTCGCAGACTGTTGAGTGAAAGAAGCCAGGAACAAAAGTGTATATCCTGCACGACCCAATTTATATTGGTACAAATTCAGGTGAAATTTTTATGGAATCCAATAAAAGGAAGACATTTCATTTTTTCTTTTTCCAAAGAGGGAAATGACACAGAGGCTTCTGGGTGATAGTAATGTCCTATATTTTGGTTCAAGGTATGCTCACTCTGTAAAGGTTTACCAGCTTGTACAGGTATGATTTGGTGCACATTTCTGTACATATGTGTTCTAAGTTTAAAAGGTTTGCGTGGAGAGGATAATGAGTTGAAAACTATTTACATTGAAGTTTTTCTAATATTGCTTAACTCAGGGCAGTCTAAGACATATATCATCAATTGAAAACAAAGCTTTTTAAAGTCACATATAAGTCAATGCAAGGGTCCCCTTCCTCCCTTGACATTGCAAAGTTAAGGGCCCCATTTGCTAGATTTTATTTTTAAGTAAACAAATTACCTTTTGATGTAAGGCTAAGATTAAGAAATATACGCAAAGAACCTTTTTCTCCTTTCTTTACCTGGATTCCAATCCTGAACACAATTTAATTACAAAAAGACTTCTTAATCCATCAAGGAAAAATTGCTTCTTATTTAATAGTGCTGAGCTAACTAATCAACACCCATCATAAGAAGGGATGTATTTAGAGAATGATGTTTAAGTTCTCAGGTAGGGGGCCCAGAGACATTTCTAAGCCCTACCCAGATGTTCTACACACCTCTATGCTTCTCCATTGCAGGGACAGCCTCTCTCAAACTGTAAAACATCTGGAGAGATTTAAATTCAATTATGTAAAGAAAAGTGCATCTGGGCTGCAAATTTTTATATAAAGCTGTGAAAAAAACAGCCAGGATTTGTTTTCTGTGAAGCACACACACACACACACACACACACACACACATGCACACACACACACACACACACACACACTTTTTATGGACTCCAACACAAGTAAACCTTGTTCATCTGGCTCAAGTTAAAAATGATAGACATCGATCTCAGGTGTTTATTTGATTGCTGGCAGCAATGAATCTTTGTTTCTAATAGAATGAAATAGAGAACAAATGGCAGGGTTTCTCACATTTGTGCAGTTATCTTAGTTTTCTATACACAGTGTGATACTAATTCGTGGACTTGTTCCATGTATTTTAGAGAATTTTCAAAAATGGGATTTGTGGATGACAAACGGATTGCAATTTGGGGCTGGGTGAGTAGTTTGGCTGATGAATCTGTACACCTTCCTTAGTGAATATAACCCAGAGCAGGATCATTTACTTTTGTTTGTACATATTTGGAGGTGAAAATCATGTCAATCATTTCAATCTAAGAAGGTCCAATGTCTTAGATTTCTGGGTGATGAGTCCCCCCAGGCTTACACTTTTGTTTATTACAATGGGATAGGGAGGTGAGGAAGGGAGAAAAAGAATAAAGGAGAGAAAGAGGGATAGAGGAAAAGAAGGATAGAAGGAGAGAGGGAAGGAGGGAGACTTTTTCTCATGGGTCCAAGTCAGTAAAGATTTAGTGTTTATTGCTTTTTTGGTTTTGGGAGGTTTTATTTTGGTTTTGGTTTTGGTTCATTTTTTGTCTTCAATTAGTACTACCCAGCAAAATTTCAATACTTTCCCCCTTACACCTACCAAGAAGAGGGACCAGGGCTCTGAAAGTGTAGTCTTTAGATACTACCCAACTAAGGCCAATTTAAACCTTCTCTACCATGCTTTCTATCTCAAAAGAGGCACAGTATATAAAGATGTGAGAAATGTGGAAACTGCGACTTGCTTACCATATGTCCTTAATTCCTTTACCTCCACAAAAATAACTGTTTCCATTTCTTAGTCATATGGAGGGTATGTAACCTCAATGGTCCTGGGAGCAGGAAGTGGCGTGTTCAAGTGTGGAATAGCCGTGGCGCCCGTGTCAAAGTGGGAGTACTATGGTAAGTGATCACTCACAGGTACAGAGTTACTGAGTGTGAACCTTCACATTCCAATGACAAAACCATTCCTTTTTGAGTTTCAGTGTTTCTACAGTAAATAAACTGATTCATCTTAGAAGTACTTTATGGATACCTGTAATGAAACAGTCTCACTTATTCTGCCATTGTGAAATGTTAGACGGTAGTAAATGCTATCTACACGTTTAGTTACCAACCAATTTTGTTTTCTAAATGTCTTATCAACAAATTCAGTTTTCCACATTTTAAAACATCCCCAATGCTACAATTCTTTAGATAAACGCTTCCTTCTTTTTATTCTAACTTGAGTTTGAAGCTTCACATATTAGAACAAGAAGAGAAGTATGTATCTCTTTCCCTTCAGGTAAAAGTCAAATATAAGTAGGACTTTGGGTGGAAAGAAGAGACTAGGGCAGGGGAATTCCTGGGGGTTTTGTTTGCACTGTCTCTGAGTAGGTGATAGCCACCCTAGAATATCCTGTTCACTGCTGAGAAAGTATTGCTCTGTCATACACATGTACGGTATAATTCCCAAGTGGGAGCAGGTAAGCAGTGAAACACTAGGTAGGGGGGAAGAGCCAGAGGTGGTGAGAAGGTGAATTATTTTCCTGTATCTTTTCCTACCCCATCTCAAGTCCTTTATTCAGTATAAGGATAGAATCATTCATAATGAATATGCTCATTAAATATTTAATGTCCTAATATATCGCAGTACCAGTCCTGTGGAAAACTCTTCTTTAAAGCCTCTCCAAGTCAAGAGAAGCCAATGTATAAAAGAGACCACACCGTCTTTTAGTTTCAAAAAAAAATTGGAGAACATAGTTAGGACTGATCCTCACACAATAGATTTGCTTTCAGGTAATTCTTTCCTGCTTAATATTAACTGTTCTATTGGAAGGCTTGTTTTTGGAGACCTCTGGTGGTCAATAAAATAGAAACAACCTTTGTGAGTTTGGAACTACATAATGGTAAGAAGAGAACGTTATTAAACATATATGGACCAACCTAACACTTGGGAACGTTCTAGAATTCTTATATATGTGCAAATTTGAACAATATTACTCAAAAATCAAATTGAAGGAGGACATAAGTGGTATTGCAAGACGTACTTCTAAAAGTTTACAACCACAACACTAAGCATTTTTTAAATAGTATTTTTAAAATTTGAGACCTTCTTACACGTGTAAACCTGGTTAGCATAATAAGAAAGGGGTATTATGTTCTAGGACAAGAAGAATTGTAGCTGTTTGGGGAAATTTTTATTTTGCCCTTAAAAGCTATTCCCCCCCACCCCCCTCCATTAAATGTATAACCTAAGTTATTCATATTTAAATGTTAAAAGATGAGCATTTTAGGAAAATCTTATATTTTAAAAGTGTACTTTAAGATACTATATTTTATATATTAGTGTCCTCTAGATAAGTAAAATTGCTTGTAGTCTGTATTCACTTTAATCAAAATGATAAAATATTGCTGTTACTCATTTTGGAGGAAAATATTTTGATTTCCATAGGAAAAGCATGAGTAATACACATGGAACAACTAACATTAGTTATCAATGTAGTTTTTTTTTTTTTTTTATGCGTTACGCGGGCCTCTCACTGTTGTGGCCTCTCCCGTTGCGGAGGACAGGCTCCGGACGCGCAGGCCCAGCGGCCATGGCTCACGGGCCCAGCCGCTCCGCGGCATGTGGGATCCTCCCAGACCGGGGCACGAACCCGTGTCCCCTGCATCGGCAGGCGGACTCCCAACCACTGCGCCACCAGGGAAGCCCCATCAATGTAGTTTTTAATCTCCAATTCCAGTCATTCACAAAGGGTTAGTTAGGATGTTGTTTAAGCTTGTTATTTTGATGATACATTTTTCTAAATAATTAATTAAATCAATATTGAAATACCGGTACAATTATAGAGAAATTCAAGCCATTAACCTATGTAGCACAATGGAAACATATTATACTTATTTATTTACTGTAACCTGGTCATGTTTCAAAAACAGTTATTTCAGATTTTTAAAGTTATATTGGAATTCAGCCACAGTAAATTTTCTCACTGATATTTTAGGAAATACATACACACACACACACACACACACACACATATATATATATACACACACACACATACATTTGATACATGATTTAATTTTTTTAAATTAGGTCAAAAATATGTTTAAATAACCAAACCAACAATGCATATGTTTTTCTGCCATATCTATAGATAAAACAGCTTATGTCACTTCAGCACAGATACTAATGTAATCTGTTTCTCAATACTCAATAGTTATAACATCAGAATTGAGGCCTCTCCACAAAATGAGAGAAAACAGATGTTTAACTTGCATTATGATGGAGTAGCTGAGACGTTATAGGGTTTTACAGCAAATAAATGATAACTGATTTCTTTCCTTTTGATCTGTCTCCCCCCCACCAAAAACAATATATGATTTAAGTAAGCAACTAGTAATTGAAAATTATGAGGAGTTTCCAGTAGGAAAGAGAGTATCTAAAGTAAAGCATATACTGACTGATGTCAGGACCAAGAAATTCAAGACAATTGAGACATTACCTGACTTGCTAATCAAGATCTTTGAGAGGGTCAGAAGATAATGTAGAGTCCTTATCACTTAGCACTTCCCATTTGACTTTTCTGCAGGAGGGTTGTTGATTGGGTTTTAGATCACCTGGTTTGGTCTCCCTCTGCCCTCACAGGAAGGGCTAAAGGGAATGGGCTATAGGGCTGAGTATGGAAAGGCAGGAGTCTGGCTGCTTTAAAAAGCCAAGTAGAGATGAGCTGGAGGAGATATTCTGAGGGTAACACTATAGACCTTTGCACAAGTAAAGAATATGAAAGCATATAAAGTAACCCAAAAAAAAGGGAAAAAAGTTTTTATTGTATGAATTAAGTTTTTTTCTTTTCTCCATCACAGACTCAGTGTACACAGAACGTTACATGGGTCTTCCAATTCCAGAAGACAACCTTGACCATTACAGGGTAAGAGATGGTGAACTAGATCCATTTTATAACCTATTTATAAGCGGTATAAGAACATTTTTAAGTGGATCTATTCCAGAAAATATATATTTTTTAAATTTCCAATGAAATTCTTGTTAAAAAGAAATAACACAGGTGGTTTAGAGATACTCCAATAGCTTCCCGTACTATATTCTGCATAATTACAGCCTTTATCGTATGCTATATAGGTCACAATATGCGTTCATTTGGAAATACAAAGCAACACCAGATAATTACTTTAATTATAAAAATTTCAGTTCAGAAAACATGTCAAATTCAACGTATTCCTTTAGAGCCCAGAAGACTCTCTAAACCTTTAACTACATATTAAAATTTCTTATGGTATTATCATAATTAAGTTGTATGTACAAGCCTATAATTTTCTTATTCATAGCCAAATATGTACAGTTTTTTTCACACAAGATTTGAGTAAAGCAGGTGAGGTGTAGGTACGGGAGGGTAATACTCTGAAAAGCCCTTGAACCCAAGTTACTGAATAGCATCCACGGGCTGGTTGCCTGATGGAAGAGTCAGTGGGCAGGTTGCTGTGCAGATGGGCTATAGCATCTGAAATATGGTCTGGGTGTAGCCATCATTGGTGGCCCCCGTGTGCTAGTGTGGGTGCCACCGCAAAGCCAGGGTCCTCTCTTTGGTGGCAGCCTGCTGCAGCTGGAAGTGTCAGCCCAAGTACTAGGGATCCTTCCAACACATTGCCCCCCAACCAGAAAAAAAAACAACTTTCCTGATTCTGTCAAGTAAATTGAAAACCCTGAAACTTACAGACGACAAGGTCAATCATCTGATGTTTACATTCTCCGGAGAATGTAATATTCAAAACTCCTCCCAGGATAAAAAAAAAAACAATAACCCATACAATTTAAGACCACAATTTCTCCTCATCTGCGCCACAGCTCTCAATGCTTGGGCCTCCTATTCATACATCGCTCTGAGCCATATTTGCACATTTTTGTAAGATGTCATCATTATTATGGGTTCTGAAGCCATTTGATCAAAGCACAAGAAAATGCAAATAAAATTTCTAATTTTGCAAGATAGGTACAGACAGTTTAGTTTTACCTCTTCCTTTCAGTTTTATTTAGCAAGGCTTGTGGGGGAGGGGCGGGGAGGTGTATGCGTGTGTTTGTGCCTGGGTGTGTGTGTGTTTTCATCTCTGTTTTTCAGTCAAGGTAGAAAAGTAACAACCTGTAAAGTGTGATGTACCAATCATCTTCCACTACAAAGCAGTCCCGTAATCAGGTTGTCCTTATTTCTGCTAAGTGTCCCACGTGATACTTTGGACTCAGTTTTTCCCATTCTTTCTCCTCCACATCCAATAAGCTGCTTTAGACATCCTTTCCCTGCTCCATAACCACATTGCTGCTGTCACATGACTACCTCCTTCTACAACAGTAACCCCATGGGTCCCCCCTTAGCTTATCTTTCTACACTCCAGCCTGTACCACACAGAGGTGTGAGGTTAAGCCTCACCCGTAACACTTTCATGGACTTTTCCTGTGCACTCAACTAGTCCAGCCCTCATTCTTTAACCAGGTGTTCAACACCTTTCTTAGAATGGCCCAGTCTACCTGGAATGTTCACTGAATATTTCTGGGCCTTTCCCTCGACCTGGAATGTCATTCCCCCTCTGTCTTCATCCACTAGGAAACTTGTCCTGCTCGCCCAGAGGACTAGCATTCTCTCTTGACTCCCATGACATTTTCCTTGTATATCTTTTTTTTTTTTTTTTGCGGTACGCGGGCCTCTCACTGTTGTGGCCTCCCCCGTTGCGGAGCACAGGCTCCGGACGCACAGGCTCAGTGGCCATGGCTCACGGCCCCAGCCGCTCCGCGGCATGTGGGATCCTCCCGGACCGGGGCACGAACCCGTGTCCCCTGCATCGGCAGGTGGACCCTCAACCACTGTGCCACCAGGGAAGCCCCTCCTTGTATATCTTTAATCCTCAATTTATCCATCTTGGACCCATTGTTAGTTTGTACTCCTTTTTCCCCTCTGCAGTATTATTAGTCATTCAAGGCTTGGCTCAACTTTGTATTCTTTGGATCACCCAGTATGAAATAGAAACCTTAAAACCTTTTTTGAGTTAATTTTAAAACTTTTTGAAGGGAAACAGTGTTATAAAAATTATATGTCTCCATCATTTCTCTCATTTTACAGCTGGAATTTTCTTGCTAGTGACCCGACCAGGATCCCTCCTGTGGTGTGCCATATTTGGGGCATGGCTAAAGGGTGTTCTCAAATATCCTAAAGTACTAAAAACTCCCAAAAACATCAGAGGTGTACTGCCCAGGACCCTCATCCTGACTCTAGAACCTGGTGGATGATGAGTCAAAAGTTCATTTTAAAAATCCCATTTTGAAAGCCTTTGAACCTAGAAGTACAGGGTCAAGTCTAAACCTTGACATCCAAGGAAGTCCGTAGCACCTACCCTACTGCACTTCAAGGACATCAGCCAACAGCGTGTTTCCTCTTCAACCAGCCCTCCCTCTAGAGGATAATTCGTTTTAATCTGCCATGTAAACCTGTACCTTTTTCCAGATTTTCCCACAGGCTTTTCCTTCCCACACCCATCCCCCTCTTCTCCAACTCTACCCACCACTGAGGTGGCCATTTTCATCTCTCCCCTTAGATGGTCTCTGCCTGAGGTAGTCATGTAAATAGAAGTCTCTTCCTCCTACCGATGGCAATACACGAACGCTGGGAGCACAAAGTCACTGTCTCACTTCACTGCACAGATGGCACCCGAGGACTGTTTAATCCTTCCACGCCAGAAGTCGGGTTTTCTTGGCACAAAATTCATTGCTGGCAATGGACACATTAAAACTGCCAGTACCAGAGAGCTAAAGGTTCCCAATGTGTTACTCAGAGGAATTATTTGGGTGGGCGACAGTTAAGGTGGGTAGGAGAAAGTAAGGCAAATGCGCTCACTGTATTGTTTCTGCCCTGTAAGTTGCATCCTCAGAAAGTGGAGAACTGAATCTAAGTACCTATATTTGGTGCACAGCAGGCTTTAGAAGAAAGCTGCCTTCCTTTGTTTCTTAAATGAGCCTGTGCTTTTGTCTCTGGCAGGAACACATTCAAAGATTCTATTTTCCTCCAAGGCCCCAGCTGCCCCTCTGGACCCCTGTCTTCTTTTACTTCTCTTTCCCAGGTTGTTTTTATTTCCTCCCTTTCTCTCTCCTTCTCTCCCTCCCTCCTTCTGCCCTCTTGGAAAAGACAAAGGAGAAAATTCCTTACTGGCTTTCGCTGCTCTGTGCATTTCCGTAGGTCAGGAGGAAATAGTTTGAAAATGAGTCCCAGGTAGTCTAGACTATTGACTTTCTCCAGCACATCCAGGATAGGAATGATGGAAGTGTGTAATAAGCAAGGTCCTGTGATCGTTGTACACCTTTTCAGCTATAGAATCATTATCAGTAGCCAGAATTACAGCCTTTGGAAGAGAACGTGATTTTTAATAAAATTCAAATGAGGAGAGGATTCATTTTTAAGTCATTGATGACCCAGATTTGAAAGAATTTAGACAAGCACACCAAGAGAAGCACATTTTGTGAAATAAAGGTCCTACTTACTATTTAGGAAAGGAAGTTGAAGGAACCATTTATATATGCAAATGGAACAGGCAGGGATGTCATGTATAGTTGTTCAGCTTGTGCACTGCTGGAAGCTAGTCTATGCTTCGTTCTCTAAGGCGTGCACCTCTGGGGCCGCATCCGACCGGAGGGAGTGCCTTTTCTTATTCTCACAAAGCTGCCATATAAATTAGGAGACCTGGGACTAAGGCTTGGACACAATGCAATGACACAAACAGTGACTCCATACGACCCTTTTTGTAGATAGTCACCTACCCACTGCCGAGTGGCAGGGCAGGAGCACGTTTAAAGGATACCAGGGACTCAAAGAGGAAGGAAGCTGTTCATCTCCCTGAAACTCCGAGAAGCTGGTCCCAGACGCTCTAAGTAGGCAGGCAGAGTGGACGGATGACAGTGTAGCTAATAAGCAGTATAAGCAGACTTGCTGCCATGAGTCTCAGTCCGAGTCTCAGTCCACAGCCAACAGAAATGACGACAGATTTGAGCAAAAGAATCAGATAGACAATGAGACAACCCTCACCCCCAATAGCGATAAGCAGATAGCAACCGTGGTCCCACCTTGAGGAGTGGGTTCCTGACTAACATTGATGAATGGTCTCTCCATGGTCGATCACAGGTCTTTTAGTCAAACCTGTAAAAAAAAATATTAACACCGGGTAGACTTTCATTCACCCATTCAAGGTGCCTGGTGTTCTAGTTGTTCAGAAGTTGATTACCTTGTTGGTGAGACAAAACATACAGGCAAAATGTTTGAAGAGAAATAAAAGAGTAGTAATAGGGTTTCCCTGGTGGCGCAGTGGTTGAGAATCTGCCTGCCAATGCAGGGGACACGGGTTCAAGCCCTGCTCTGGGAAGATCCCACATGCCGCGGAGCAACTGGGCCCGTGAGCCACAACTACTGAGCCTGCGCGTCTGGAGCCTGTGCTCCACAAGAGAGGCCACAACAGTGAGAGGCCCGCACACCGCGATGAAGAGTGGTCCCCACTTGCCGCAACTAGAGAAAGCCCTCGCACAGAAACGAAGACCAAACACAGCCAAAAAATTAATAATAATAAATAAATTTTTTTAAAAAACAAAAAAGAGTAGTAATAAAGCATGAACTTGAACATGACAAAGTGCCCAGTATGTATGGAAAAGACTAGTAGTTCCAAATTGTGACTCTGGAGCCCCAGGAATTCTGTGCCTTCTGAGCATGTAGGGAGGGAAGGGAAGTGGCTGAGAAGTTAGGGTTTCACCTCCCCCTACTCCTCTCAACCAGGGGGCGGATCTGGTTTCATTTATTTCATTCATTTTTTTAATTCACTTAGTAAGTGGTTGCTTCTATGGCCAGACACTGTTCTAAGCTCTTTCCATGGGTTATTAGGTTCAGTTCTCCCTCAGATTCTCTGAGATAAGTGCTCCAATTATCTCCATTTTATTGACCCAGAAACGGAGGCACAAAAAGTTATATAAGATGTAGCTACTGAGGGGTAGGAAAGGGAGAGGGCACTTATCTGGAACCAGTTAAGGAAGACTTCTGGGAGATGCAGGGGAATAGCGTAGGTGCTCTCCACAGGCTGCCAGAGGGACCGACAAGGCAGGGGAGCACAGTAGACACACGAGTGGCAGCAAGCAGAGCTGGTTTTCTGGGGATCTGTGAAGCAGGTTGGGTGAACCAAGGGATAACACAGAGCAGGGATGTGGGAGGAGCAGGCCACATGGTGGCTAATAAGGCAGGATGGGAGACCAGGGAGGGAATGGACTTCCAGAGAGCAGCGTCAGATCAAGGGCAAGAGAAACGGGGCCCAAGTCCTGAGCCTCGTTGCCAGGAGAAGAGGGCAGCCTGGAACACACAGAAGGGACTGATTTAACTTGTAGAGGAGATTTATTTTGCATTTTGCTCAGAATTTGATAGGCTTTTGGCAAGTGTATGAAACAGTCATAGATTTGGCAGTCTTCTGCTAGCAGATTTGAAATGTTCAATCCTTAAGAACTGCTGCATCGTTAGGTTATGCAAAACAGGGTGCAATTTTGTAAATATGCCATCTTGTACTGATTTGACATTTGTTCTATTATCCTAGAATATGCCAAAGGGAGAGAGACCTTCAGATTTAAGCCAAACCTTAACTTGTTTGTTGAGTGCTGATAAAATGTTGACTGCTGTGTGATCTTTAAAGAAGCCAGTGTTGCTGGGTGAGGCCTGAGGTAGGGCCCCCTGTAGGCGGATGGGAGCTCTTTCCTTGGAATCTCACCTGTACAGTTGTTTGATGGATACGGACGAGTAAAACATCTGATGTGGTGGGTTGAATTAATTTTTCCTTAAAAATTTTCTGTGGCCTCTGTTGTGGCATTAATGGTGCTTCCCCAAACAGCCTCACTTAATATTATTTACGAGGCTTCGGTCACAAGTGGAAGAACGCACAGAGCGAGTCAGTACACTCGGGGTACTGTCTCACCAAAGTAATAGGGTGTCCATTACACCTGTGGCTGTTTACTTTCTCTACCAGAGCTTGGAAATGACAGTGCGTTGTTTGGCTGTGAAGTGAAGGGACACTAGAATATGATGTTAAGAGGCACGGACTTTTGAGTTTGACCTGTGCTAAAATTCTGTTTCCACCACCTATTAGCTAGGAGAGGTTACTAAACCTCTCTGAACCTCTGTTTCCTCATCTGAGTAATGGGGAGAATCAGAGCTACCTCATGGGATTATTGAAAGGATTAAACGAGACACCTATGCCTGCCATGAAATAAGCTTACAAAAACATGGAGGCTGCCACCATTATTCTCAGGAAGCAAATTGTCCGTATGGTTCCTGGATGGCGCAAGGGGTAGCTTAGAAATTGTCAGACCTTCTGTTTCTCACAGTACTTCCCCACTCTTATCAGCTCTCTCTTTTATTTCAAAAATACAAAGATTTATTTGCTGGAAGGTAACTGAGGAACCAGCACGATCCAATGAGCAGCTACAGATGGTTCTTCTTGGGGCTTGAAGGAAAAGCTCCTCGCAGAGATGCCGTGGATCAGCGCTGCCACTGGACCCATCCTTCCCACTTCACTTTGCCAGGCTGTTGCTGGCAGCGGGGCTCTCCGGAAGTTTCTAGCCTCGGGAGAGTGCCAACTGCACCACCATTGCATCCTTGCCCATTTATCACTCTAAACTTCCTTTTTAGGAGCTGGTGACAGACTATTCGGCTTCTAACTTAGTCATCCATTTCCTTTTTTATTTCTGTTTCCATCGATAGGCAAATGGGGATTATCTTGTTTTGGTGGGTTGGAATAGCACAATTGAATTATTTCTGGTCATTAATTCTCCCTTAACGTAGTGCATGCATTTCTTTCACTGACTTTGGCTGTCTTTCATGGGTTAAAGTGTGCCGGACTGTCAAGAGTCTCTCTCTATTGAGAAGCCAGGATGCTCAGTCTAGTAGGGAATGATCGGTGGTTCCAGAGGCAAGGTGACACAGCTGCATCTTTCTAGGAGGGCAAAATGTTCTCAGGAGCCTGCGAGCCCTGAAATGGGTGCGTGCCTGAGGCTGCCTGGCTCCCGTGCACTGCGAGGTCCCTCTTGACGCAACTCCCAGCGAGCAGGGGGACGTGTGCATTGGAAATGACACACTTATCTTGTGGTTGCAGGGGAAGCTTTTGTTTTATTTTTCCCTTGCTGCATTAAAGTATTTGTCTTTCTTTCTTTGTAGTGTAATATTGTTAATGTAAAACAATTTGCATCATGACACTTTTATCACAGTTTTCGTCTTTTTCTCAGTATGTTGCATTTCTCACCATGTCTAGTTCATCACAGCTACAGTGTGTACATCACAACATTTATCTTAGGCTCAGGGTTTTACTTGTTTATAAAAATTGTCTTCTTTCAGCCTGTATTCACTCCATTTAAGAAAAAAAAGGCAGCCAGAAACTGTTTTGGTCCAAACTCCAGTAGTTATCACATTCCTTGCTAACTGTCCTGCGTATTTATATGTCTCCTAACTATTACTCTATGTTTCAGCGACATTTCTCAGTCTCATGGCTCAGGGAGGTCGTGGAGCAGCTTTTGCTGTGCACTCTGCCACGCAAGGAAGGCCCGAGAGGCTTTTGGAGGGGAGGGGAGGTGACACAGCTGGATATTTGGGCCACCTCTAGGTGCTAAAGTTGACTGTCTTTGGCACGCGAAGAGCTGGGTTTCTTGTGGGGAGAAACAAGGTGGAGGAGACAGCCATGTAGCCGCAGAAAGGATGGTGCAGGAGGACCCGGATGAGGGCGCTGGGTCTGGAGCTCAGACTGGCAATGTTCACCGTTGGTGGCTCAGCCCCAGCCTCTGCTGTCGCCAGCTTTGAATCCTACACTGGCCTTTTGGGAGATTGATTTTGACCCTTTCCTCTCTCCAGGGCAGGACATCGCTCAGGGTTCTGTTGCTTCATTAGGCTCTGCATCAATCACACAGTCCAAAACGCCTCACAAGTCTCGAAGGTCTGTGCGAGCCAGCTCTCTTCCAATGAATTCACTCTAAGAAGGCATGAGAACGCAGGGGGCAAAGAACACCCAGTGTGTTTGTGTACTGCAAATCCCAGAACAGTTCAGTAACAATTTCTTTCTCCCTGTATCTTTGCTGGAAGACCACATCGTGAGCAGCTTGGAAGTTTAGTGGAGACTCAGTGCAGCATAGGAGGTAAAAGAGGTTCTGCCATCCGACTTTGTGTCTAGCTCCGACTTCTTCCTGATGTAACCTGGTGTACTTTATTGTCTCTGTGTAGAAGTGGGGTTGCTATAGACCTATCTTGCAGGAATGTCATGAGGATTAAATAGAGCAGTGCTTTCATAAGTCCTTTAAGATGCTTAGCAGGGTGACCGGCACGGAGTACACAATAAGTATAGGCTCTTATTACTAATGGCATGGTGTATGGATTGAAAGTGGGCAAAACATATCTTGGTAAATTTCAGAATGAGAATATTTTATTCCACCTCCCCTAGCTGTTCCCACTTGCCTCTGCAAGACTAGGACCGAATGTAGTGAAGAGTACAATATAAGTGCCTACGTTTCTTTGGTTTATTCCTTGAATTGATATTTAGCTCTCTGTTAAATGCTCAGGATAGAGTAATGAACAATATAAATTCTTCTTCTCATGGATCTTATTGTTTAGTTGGGTATGTGACAAATAAATATTGATCGACTTGAAAAAATGAATGAATGGATGGAAGAGTGAATGGAGTATAATGTTGGGATGGATGGATGGATTCATCTGGGACATCTCACCAGATAACACGTTTCTTAAAGTAAAACAGAAGTGCGACTTTTAATGAGTCCTGGGCGTTTATTCTGCAAGTTCGTGGGTAAATTCTCAATTTGGGTCAGAAATGCCATATGGTCAGGACAAGTGGGACCCAGCCTGCACAGGAGTGGGAGGGCCTTTGCTCTAAGCTTTCCAGGAAAAGATCACCTTGATCACCTCAGTCAACACAGATATGTTGGGTGACTTTGTCCTGAAAGTTGTAGACAGAATGTGTTTTTTCCAGAAACACTGTGTCACACCACCCTCACATCACCGTAATTTAACCTTAAAAAAAGCCATGTCTCTTGATTTCTATTTCAGTGAGAGCGAGAAGAGTTAATCTTCCTCCCATTTCAAAGAAAACAGCACTCAGCAGCATGTCTCTAGGTGCACAGCTCTCTGATGTTGAAGCTGGGGCTGGAATACAAACGTTCGGACCTTAGCCCCATCCCCTTCCAGCCAGACCTTCAGGGTTCCCATCAAAATATTAAGCTGATGTTAGCTACAAAGATATCTGTAAAACACAAACCTTGCCTCTCATAAAGTTGACTTTGATTCACCAAGATGCTGCAGGATAAGCTGGCTGATTTTAAACCCATAGGGAGGCTACCGGCCCTTCCTCTGCCCAACAACAGAAGCAGAGTCCCGCTCACCCCTTCCCAAAGTTGCTACAATGTCTATGACATTCTTACCTTCATCGCAACTCTGCAAACATCTCCAAATTAAGACCAGATGACTAGTTCTATACTTTCAAAGCTTTTCCACCAAAGACTCCACCTTCATTCTAGAAGTCCTACCTGTCCAAGGTCATGAAACAGCCTTCCAAAAGCTGACCTCCCAGTTGTTTCTAATTCCCTGGCTTGATCCAAAAGCAGCACTTTCCCCAATGCAGAATGAGGCAGACAACAACCACCCACTGATTTTCTAAGGCCATACTTGATCTTTTTCACCCCTTTCCCCTCCCATATGTTACATTTGCCTAGGTTTTAAACATCTGTTCCAAAAAAGGTAATACTTGCTTCTCATTCAGAGCCTAGCAATGTGGACCAAAGTTCATATGACATATTGCAGAGTATGTTTAGTTGCAAATGCTATGTACAGGCTCTTTGAAATGTAGCATGTATGGCACCATGTGACACATGGTTGCCATGGCAATACACTTTTTGGCTGAACTACAGCATAAGCCCATGGAACATACATTGCTAATATGAGACTCTGCCCTGTGCTAATGCATAGGACACAGCCAATCTGGGATCTGGGACTCAAGGGGTTTCGCATGCAGCCTGGGGGGGCAGATGCCCTCTTCTGCATGTGCAGGGAAGATGTGGCATCCTCCCTTTCCGGTCCTGTCTCACAGGGACAGGGCATGCTGTACATTCTGCCATGCATGGAGACAGCATTTGCTTGAATATCGGTTTGCTATATTTTGTATCAAAGGGGGCCCCAGCTGAAAACATTTTATTTTGTAAACTGAAGTGAAAAATCAGTTTATGGCAGATCTTTTTTTGAATAATGACATTCTTTTTCCCAATTCCAGAATTCAACAGTCATGAGCAGAGCTGAAAATTTTAAACAAGTTGAGTACCTCCTTATTCATGGAACAGCAGATGGTGAGTTTCAGTTAATTAGACTTTTTAGTATCACAGACAGGTTTGCAATTTCACTACTGACAAAACAAAAGCATGAGGGGCAAGACTGTTACATTTACTTCAATAAAACAGTGTTGCTTTTCCGCAACTCACTTGTCTTGGTCTAAATGGGATGCTGAATCCTAGAACTTCAAACAGTCCCTTTCTTCTTGTGCCTTTCCCACCCTTCCTACCAGAAAAGTGGAGCGGGCTTTTAGTTACTTTATGTTTCCTTTCTCTCCCTGCAGATAACGTTCACTTTCAGCAGTCAGCTCAGATCTCCAAAGCCCTGGTGGATGCTGGAGTGGATTTCCAGTCAATGGTATAGCAAAACTTCCTGCAAGGGGAGGGAACTTCCTGGAGGGGTCCGGTTCCCCTCTTGGAACTACTTCTCCTCACAGAGGTTCCAGGAGACGGGGGACGGAAGCAAAA
Organism: Phocoena sinus; assembly: GCF_008692025.1. NCBI lineage: Eukaryota > Metazoa > Chordata > Mammalia > Artiodactyla > Phocoenidae > Phocoena > Phocoena sinus. Next base: position 70,831,166 of record NC_045769.1, read on the forward strand.
GGAGTCATTTTTCCAATGAGAAGTTGAAGAAGTGATATCCTTGAGTCATAAAGAGAGTCATGTTCAATATCATACAGTTGGGGGTTGAGAAGTACAATATTGCATATCCTGAGAGGGTCAAAACACTAGTCCTGTGATCGTCCCGTCTTTCCCTATTTTGATTAAAAAGTAATCGCTTATCCAGTGATAAGATTATCCACTTATCCACACGGCAGAGTAATTCTAAAGTGAAACCAGCACGATAGTAGCTCAGGTCAAATATGCAAATCCATCTCTAGTATGTGTTACTAGCCCTTCTAACAACAGTGGGGTATCGGTAATCAGTGCGCTTCAGTTTTTGCAACTTCCATGTTATCTTTTGTTGAACACCACAGGTTATAAACAATTAGGCTGGTTTTATAAAGTCGGAAATGGCTAGAGCTGTTGTTGCCTATTCAGAGGATGTTTCTAGGTATTAAGTCAAATTCATTTTAGGCACTAGACCTTTTCAGATTAAGAAGAAACAAAGATTATATATATGTGTGTGTGTTGCACTAGATATTTTTGTGTTAAGTCCTTTCTTGTCTGTATTAGCTTAAAAAGCCTGCTTTCCCTCACTCTCTTTTAACGTACACATTTTGCTCCGTGCTCAGTTCAAACAGCGCCTACTGTGTAAAAGTGGGACAGTCATTTGATACCACAAAACCTGGCATATATTTTGGGGGTTAGATTCTTATGAGGTTGGGGTGTATCCTTCCACTGTTCAAAGAAAAGACGTGATACATTAAGCCATTTATGAAAGTTAATTTATGTCTCCATAATATATGTTTGCCTGGCAGTGACTTCCCACTTGTTTCACGTGGTGGGATGAGTTGATAAATTTTTGCCTCAGGTCATCAACTCACCCTACATAAATGTCAGACATGCAGATAAGAGATTCCAGTGAAAAAGTGTTTGCAAATAATACATTTGACTTTTGACTTCATATGTTATGCTAAAAATATATATGGAATACTGAAATAGACTCTTTCTAGTGCCTTATTGATATATATTAGGAAAAATTGCTTTCTAAAAACTCATTTATTTTAATAGTTTATCTTACTGCAGTGTAGGAGAAATTTAACAGCTGATAACACTTAATTAAAGTGGGCTTTACAGGATAAACATTCCCTCCTATGCATGATGTGTTTCTAAGTGTCCTTTGAGTCAAATCTGAAAATGGACTTGGATATTTTAACTGTACATATCCTTAAAGCACTATGCAGTGAAGCCAAATTCACAGTGAGTTGTCTCAGCACCTGTAAAGGACGATCAGAGACTCCTGCAGGACAGAACTACATGCCCTGGAAAAGCTCTAGGAGGAAATGAGAAACCCTCTTTGATCACATTTCAGTTTATAAATTGATTGAAGAATTAAAACATCCTGTGTTGTTCCATGTATGCTAATGAGAACTCACTTGGGTTTAAAAAAAAAAAAAAAGACAACTGACTTCCTAATTCTGACCTTTCTTCTCTCTCCAGTGGTATACAGATGAAGACCATGGGATCGCCAGCAGCACAGCACACCAACACATATACACCCACATGAGCCACTTCCTAAAGCAATGCTTCTCTCTACCTTAGCACCTTGGAACAGCATGCCATTTAAAGCTTCTGAAAAGCCACTTTTGCTCTCATTATCTCAAAACTGCACCATCAAGATGACGATGTTAAAAAAGTACACTCAAATCAGGAAATGTAAGGTTACCTTTGTTCCCAAATTTCATATCTATAACCCGAAGTAGGGACTTCTGTCTTTGCAACCTTACGGAAGTTTGAATTATTCAGTCTGGTTTTGTTTGTTATTTAAAATCACTTCCATATCAGTTAGTGAAACAACAAATAAGAATTGTTTTTATGGGAGCTTTGCAGAGGTTCCCTGGGCAGCATTTTTTTCTAACTGGACTAGACTTGTTCTCTTCTTGGAAGGAATGGCAGGATGTGGGCCGTGATATCACTGAGGCAGGGGTAAGAAAAGAGGGGGTAGGGAGAGAAGCTGGCAGGGCGAGGCTGTGAACCCCAGTCCAAGCCTGCTGACCCAACCAGGCTGCTATCAGCTCCTCGAAGAGCTGTTCACAGCCAGACTGGCACAGTTTTCTGAGAAAGACTATTCAAACAGTCTCAGGAAATCATATATGCAAAAGCACTGACTTCTGAATAAAACCACAGCAGTTGAATAGACTCCAAAGAAATGAGAGAGAAACTGCCAACAATGCAGGGCCCCCAGGTGCCAGTTATGGCTATAGGTGCTACAAAAACACAGCAAGGGTGATGGGAAAGCATTGTAAATGTGCTTTAAAAATACTGATGTTTCCTAGTGAGAGAGGCAGCTTGGAACGGAGATGTGAACACATCAGCTTGCCCTGTTAAGAGATGAAAATATTTGTATTGCAAATCCTAACTTGAAGGAGTCTTTGCATCAGTTTTTCTTATTTCATTTCTTTGAGCATCTAATTAAAAGAATATTTTAACTTCCTTGGACTTGTTTTTAAAAATTGAAAATTAGCTACAAATGTGTGTAATATGATTCCCATTCTACATACGGTGGAATTTCTCCTGGTCAGTAATAAATGTGCCTTCATTTTTTCAGAGGTAATGAGTTCTGTGTCTTGAATCAGACCTAAACTGCATTGGCATATGGACACGCTTACTCAGAAAGGCTCTTGTTTATTTTGCTTGTTATCCCAAACTGCCTCGTAAACATGGAGAGGGTTCAGTTTTTGTAAGAAATAGATACATAGAAATGTGTTAAATTAAGCAATTCATAGCGATTTTATCTAATACATATACAATTACTGTTATCATACATATATATAAGCTTTTGAAAAGTCAGCTCAAAATAGTTTGGGTTATTTATATAATACATACTATATCATTTTATTCCGGGGAACTACGATGAGGCTCATAATATCAGATAATCTCGACAGTATCATCTTGGTAGCCCAGATGGCTCAGTAGAAGTTAAAAAAAAAAAAAGTCAACAACTTAAGTGTTTAATTATTTTTGGTTGACATAACTATATTAATGAAACCATGCATTTAAGATGCTGAGATAACTGAGGACACATAATATTTTTGTTCAATTATTTGCAAAATGGCCTTATTTTTAAAAATTGATTTTATGAACTCATAGTTTCAAACATAGCTGGAAAAAGTTGTCCCAGACACAATGCGTTACAGCATAAAAATCTAAAAATGGAAGAATTGGAAAAAAATCTATCAATTCAACATGAGACTGGTGAGTCATGCATAGGAATGAACAGAAGATTGTGAAATTGTTTCAACTGAATTTTCAGCGCATGGCATTGAGTAATTAAGTCTCAAAGTATCATTCATTCATCGGAACATAAGCCTTAATTAAGTCTCAAATATCATTCATTCATTGGAACCATAAGCCAACCTTCAAACCCTATAGGGCTCTTGTCATAATTCTAATAATAGAGTGCAATCACTGTGAGTAGCTGGACCAATCTTTGCGGAGTTCTATATCCAGAAAGAGTAATCATAGGTCATATGTTCACATCGTGGATTGTATTAGTAATCATAAAGCAAATTAAGTAAAAATTCTCCTTTTATCTTAATTGAAACCAGACATTGTGCAATATCAGGTATTGTTCAGATATTAATAAGACAATTTTACAACAGTAGATGTTGTACAATATCAGATACTATACAGATATTAAGAGGATTATATAATATCTGATACTGTACAACTATTGTACAATGTCAAAACTGTATGAATTTATTGTTCCTTTAGTTTCAAAACGTGCCCAACGTTTCCTCTGGAGCCCAGAGGTAATAAAAAAATCCCAGCACGTATTTTTCACATAATGAGGGTTGCAAATGGTGATGATGTGACCGAAGTTAAAGTAAATTTCATCTGACCCTCATAGGACAAGTTTTACTCTCCAGTAAGAGTTTTAAATTAGTTTATTGAGGAAGGAAGTTAAATTGACAAATTCGAGATAGACTTAGTCTGAGGGTAGGTTTGAAACACACAGGAACTAGTCATACCAGTAAGATGTGCAGACTTGCCTGCCTTTGACTGTCACAGCCTCACAGGCACCTGGATGCTAAGATCCTTTCGTAAACAATCTGTTAGAGTGCACCGGTGCCCAGGAACACACGCGCCAAAGGAAGGGAGAAATTGTCACATCCCTTCTATGGATACAGTGTTTCTTTTTAAAGTTTTGATTAAGATTTTTAGAAAATCACTTTATAAATTATTTTCGAACTTTTTAAAATTGGAAATCTTGCATATCTCCATGCTTTCTTAAATAACCGGCATAGACCATAATTCAATGCATCGTGATGACTCAAGGCCACCACCATGAAGATCAATGATCACATCAGGCTGTATGTCATTCTGAGTGTTTTATATTCACAGGTGGTCACTGAGGCTAGTAGTTTCACCACTTGGCATTTGTTGCTTTTGCTCTAAGTTGATGTGAGAATTCCAATTTATAAAACTATTAGATTTGTACAATATTTAAGATTCAGTAAGCTCTAAATGAAAAACAACACCAAAACAGAAGAAGGTTTTTTTCAGAGTAAAGTAAGAGAATTTTGTTCTTCCAACTTTGTGACAGCAGTGTCCGAGAACAGTATTACATACATCCTGAAAGATCTGGAGTGTGTATTCAGGACGTCTGAGGGACACGGATGGTTGAGAATGAGAGATGAATGTGGGTAATAAAGCGTAACGTCACTATCGTTAAGAAAAGCTCAGAGCGTGGGATTAATAAGACCAATGTCATGCTCAGTAGAAATGTATCATCTCTCTGAATGTCACCTTTCTGTGACAATATTAACATTTAAACTCAAGGCTTTGAATTAATAAAAAGAAAGATAATTTTCTTACTGCCAAATTGAGAAGGGTGTCTTTTCTGGAACTGAACTCCAGCAAACTCAGTCAAAATTCTTATTCTAAATAATCTTTCATCTGAGCAGTCACCCCAAGTTTGTCAGATTATTTAAAACACATGTATGGTGAAAAGTGTGACCCATCAAACAACAAAAACTCTAATTGCTCCAATTAGTTTCTCCTATCCAAAGTCATGATATTTGTGACTTGTGAGCAAAAATACTATTTCATTGAGTAGGTTTGGTTTCTAGTGTTAATCACAGAAAGATGAGTGACAAAGAAAATGTAGCATACTGAGAAGAAATATTACTCAACCCAATTCTGGTTGCATGAGCCAGAGTGACTGCCTGGTCAAGGAGGAAGGTGGCCACATCTTGCCTCCTGCTGGACAGTCAGTGCACTCCAGCCGAGGCTAGGCGGACGTGGGTTAGAATCTCAGCATCGACACTCACAGTGCGAAACGTTTTAAAGAACGTTGCTTAGCCTCTTTGAACCTCAGTTACTTAATTTGAAAGAGATACCAAAATACCTACCTCCCATACCTGTTGCATTGCTGTGGAGGTTTATACACCATGCCTGGTTTGATGATTCCATGGGTTACACCAGTTCTCCCCTTAGGCGTCTTGTGTCCGCAGGTTTTGGGCATATGAAGGTGCTCAGTAAGCTTTTGCTTTTGTTCCGATGCTGCCATGTCAGTGAGAATCCTTTCTGGATCCTTAATGATTCTTAATAAACTGAGAGGCCACATCTTCGATATATTTTACTTATGATTCTGTCTACAGCCTTTTGCTGGCTGAATAAACAGCAAAGCACAGAAAGAACTTGGCTCCGGAGAGTTACAAAGAAGGGATAAAACACTATCCTTACCTTTAAGGAGCTTATAAACAAATGGAAGAAATCTATGACTCTACACACGCTTGAAGGTAAAAGTACCTAGATCTAAAGCTAAGTCTATGGATGGATGAGATAAGTGGGATGAAAAGGTGAGCAGGCGGAGGGTGGTTTCTGGACTCATATGAGCCAGCCATTGGCTGAATTTTGTACTACACTTAGATTTCTTTAATCATCTCAGGATTACTGCTGATACCATGTTTTTCTGAACATTTTTGAAAAATACAAACCAAAACATTATATAAAGGAATGCTCTATGTGAAAGGATTTATCATAAAGTTCTTGTGCCTGTAGTTACTTACTAAGTACCTACAGAATATGCTTGAGCCTGTTTTGTTTCAATCATAATAAAAGTTTATAGGCCACTCAATGAGAGCTTGGTTTGAGTCTCTGAGAGTCATCCTGAGTACAGGATCCCTAAGGAAATAATTTCACTTTCCCCCCACTATGTTTTCTACCGTGCTGCCAGACTAATGTTTCCCAAAATGCATGCCTCTCCATTACTCAAAACTCTTAATGGATAAAGTTGAAATACCCTAACATAAAATTTAACATCATTTATAATGTCTCCAACTTGTATTCCTACCTTTTCATACAGGTCCCGACCACACTCCTAACACTCCACCATACTGGGCTCTCTGCTGGATTTAAAATATGTCATACATCACATATGTCAGGCTCTTGTTATACCACATATATTTACTTTCTATTTTATTTTTTCAATACTGACATGTTTGAGATCTTTGCAGTTCTTGGAGTAGGTTTCCTTCCCCATATCCATCCTAATTCATACACTACCTCTTATATAACATTTTCTTCAAACTTAGCCCTGCTCAAAATTCCATCCTTGAGTTACTCACTTTCATCATACAACCAACTCAGTACACATCACATTATGTTACAGGTATGTGTCTACCCTGCCCTTAGAAGCGAGGCTCACAGTCCTATTTTCAAAGTTCCAGCACAAAAAGTAGTGGCCATTACACCAATAGAAACTGTAATGAAGTGACAGCTGTGTCCGTGAGCTACAGTTTTCTAAGGAAAACACCGAAAGAGCTCTCTAAAAGTATTACGAGTAAGCCTTGAATATTGGGCTTCTCCAAGGGGACTGATTACAAGCAGATTTTCAAAGTAGATAGTTAGAGAATCATCATATTACCCAAATTACTCTCATAAAATGTTCAACTGGTTGTAATCTCATTTCATTGTATGAATATACAAGAGAGATATATTGGAAAATTTGGAGAGCAATATTGCAATTATAGTAAAATAGTCCCACACCCAGGAGCAAAGAGGCTAAATTTCAATAGAAACAGAGGTAGATCAGTGTAGGTTAAAAAAATAATGAGCCACACTTTTAAAAGCCAAGAAAAATCCTAAAAGATTTAGGGATTGTATTGAAATACAAGTTGCTAGTGGATCATCAGTGGAGACTTTCTATAAGGCTAAACGACACCAAGGAGATACTCAAATTATATTTAGGAGAAACTTCCCAATACTGAAGGCTGTTAAGTGATAGCAATTACAAAGTAAACTCATGAGTCAAGAGGAGAATACTAACCAGCACATTACAGTTCTGAGTGCAGTTACCTCCATAACATATTGCTAGATGGCTACAAAAGAATACTGGTCCCGTCTGATCTACTGTAACAAACAGGGAGGAGACAAATTTTAGAAAATGCTTTTCCCATGAGGGGTAAAAACCGAAGCCTAAGGAGTTCTAATAATGGGAAATCCTACTAAGGCTCTTAGACGCTTTTACTAGTCATGGGTACAATGTCCTCTGTATCTAAGTCACTGCTCTCCGGGAAACTGAAGAGGTACATCCTAATATAGCTCTCATCATAGTTTGTTCATACGGTTCAAATTGTTTGAATACTCTCGAAACGTCTACATCACCAAGTTTGCTTAACATCAGGGGTGTGTCTAAATTTAAATATTACGTTCAATCAAAATGTTCTACATTGATAAGGAAAAAAAGACAAAACACTTTGCATCACAATTTAAAATTTGCAAGGAAATTAGTTAGGATAAATATTTATTTCCACATAACATTTCTTAGTTGTGAAAAACACAATATCCTAGTCACATTTACACATTACTTAAACTTTGCAATAAATTACATTCAAGATATTCAGTAATTTTGACCAGGAATCTGAAATTAGGAGGAAATAGATAACACTACATTTTTCTTATATTTTATATGATTTCAAAATATTAAGATTAACATAGGGATAGCATTAAAATTCACACAAGAACAAAATGACTATAAAAATACTCAGAAATACAGAATTTCATTGGATATGAGTGCTTATTCAAATAGGTGATCATGTGAAGGTTTTAATTCACTATGATCATTTTAAACAGAACAATTATTAATATATTAAAACACTAGGAGGCTGCTTTTGGGACTGACTGGCATGTACAGCTAGTCTAAGTCATAAAACAATGGGAATGGTTACATGTAGTATCTGTATTATAAAATACACAAAGGCAATGCATTTGGCATGTAAAGTTTCTGTATTTTTCCTTGGCATTTATAAACACAGACTTCATTAACTACAAACTCTTCTTATATTTTTTAGGCTTATGTTCCATAAACGGAATGGCTCCTTGAAAGATTGTGAGGGGAATTTTACAGAAGGCATCAAAATGTTGAACCCGGTGGAGGCTTTGTTGTTTATTTCCTTCGTAAGCGTAATCACAAGAGGATTTGTTTTGGGTTTTTTTTTTTTCACTTTTCATGTACACTTATACTCAGAATATTAATTCATAGTTTGGAAAAGCCATAGGGCTCTGAATTATTGTAAAACTGGACACTGACGATTATAAGGCTGATGATCATTGGTAATTCTTAGGAAACAAGAGCACTATGAGATTTCATCTTTATTAATTCACATTCACTTGAAGTGAAACAAAATACTGTATTTTTAGTAATGCTCAAAAATTCTTAACTTTCCTTCCTCTTGTATAAACTTAGTAAAGATGGATTATTTCATATAGACTGAAATATCTACAGAAGCTTCTCAAACAGAATCTGAAATTTTCATTTAAAAGATTATTTTTCTACAGCATGCATTTAATTAAAATGTGGAAAAGAGCTCTGCGGAAGAAAAAATGACAATTGGAGACCTATCAGTCTAACATTAGAACATGATTCAGAGCAGCATTAAGCAGTTCATGACCTTTAGCAGTGGAATAACTGTACAGGAGTGGAATTTCATGTACAATAACTCACCATGTGGCATTCCACAAGTATGTATATAATAGGTTTATTTGGAAAACACTTGTGGTCAATGGGAGGTAAATTTAACAGCATATTTCTGATAAAGGTTTCTATTGAAAATCTCACAAAACCTACAAAGTTTTTCTGAAGCGTTTCATACAAGCCTAGTATTTGATCATGTAATCACAGCCTGAATATTAAGCAAATACTACTTGACTCTTTGCATTAGTATCTGATTCGTTTAAACAAGTTGTGAATAGGTTTCCATATATATTTTTCAAAATGACTTTAAGTTTTAGTTACATACAAATTCTTAAGTATTAAATGTATCATATTAAATCAAGGAAATGCATAAATACAATTATTAAAAATGCTTTCAAACTAACTTTTCGATTTGGGTCTTTTGAAATAAGTCACTAATGCTAAGCTATAAAAAATAAAAAGAAGTAAGACTACCTTTCAAAATTCTTCTAAATGAAATTATCAGGTATCTTCAGGTCTCTAAGTAGGAAAATACAAACTAGGTAATATGACTTATCTTTAAGAAAGCTATTGCTCTCGTAAAACTGACAATGAGAATCTAGTGTTTACAAATGTCTAAAATACAGCAAGGAACAGAGATTCTTGCATTAGCTATTGTATATGCTCACAAGGGTGTCTCACCGTTCAGAAGTTTAAACACAGAAATGAAACGAGTATTGCACTACTTACAGTATGAAGGTGGGTTTGGGATGAAAGACAGAATTTATAATACATGATCAAAGCAGTTTTATGAATAATTGTGGCACTCCTCTCATATATATGTAAAAAATAAATTGAAGATCAAGTCATAGACAAGTCTCCCTGTCAACACCTTTCCCTGAGTCAGCTTTCTTCTCTTTTCGGCTTTCAATGCTACAGAGGAAAAAGGAGAAATGTATTATTTCAATCCAGCATGGCTACTGGGAGGTCTGCTGGTTCAGACACAAAACCCATCAACCCCAAAGCACCACAAGGGCCCTTAGGCATTGCTCTTTCATGCTGCAAAGCATAGATAGATAGCAGCAATTAAAATCCTCTGCACTCAGTGAGACAGAAACCAAGAACTGCAGAAAAAGGGAAATTCAAGAAACAAAAACTAAAAAACAAAAACCAGACATTTTAAGAACAGTACCCAAAGCATGCAAGATTAATACCATGGTCCTCATTTGTGCAAATGAATCACTGATGATTGTTGAATATGCCATTCATGCCCCTGTCTTAAGATAGCACTGACACTATGAATGACATAAACAAGATGGATGTCGCAGTAGGTATTTCTGGGCCCGGCTGCAAGTGGCGCATCCTTTGTGCACAGACTGGATTCTGATCTTTGGTGAGAACTGCGTTATCGTCCAGAGGACAGACACGCTTCTGCTGGTCGGGATGACCCGGTCACCCCGCACACTGCCCTCTAAACATCTGTGCCGTCTCTTCACAGACAAACCCTCCTCCTGTCCATCAGAGGAAGCATGTTTCACCCCACTCCTTCCAGAATAAACTCATTCCCAAGTGGCTTCTGTTTTAACTGTTCTCCAATTAATTAATCAATGGGCAAACTGGTAATGTGACTCTATCATTTTTTTAAAAATATTTTTCCGATGTTCACTTTTCCTACTCTCATTGACAATTTTCACGCGAAATTCAAATAATGCGCTGACACGCATGAAGCTCACACCAAGAGTACATGCATGCTCCCGAGGGGCAGCTATGCTCCCTCCCGGCCACGTCTGGCGCGGGCCAAGACGAACGCTGAAGCCCCTCCCGGGCCCCTGCTGCCGCCGACTAGAGGGCAACCCACACCCGGCCGCTGGGGCCCTGAGCTGCAAGAACCCACACATTTTTACTGTTAGCTTTGGCTCTTAATATAACTATGAAATAGTTGATGGTGGGGAAACCCTTGGTTTTATATAACTCTTCTCCAAATAGGAAAGGGACAGTTAAAGCCCCCTTTTTCCTACAGGACCTCCTGTGCAGCTTTCGTAGTGGTCAATAACTTAGACACATTCTAAGAGTGTGTTTTTTAAATTGTTTTTCCTCCAATTCAAGCTAGAAACAGCCCTTCTCAGTTGTCACCACCACCCGGCGCCATCAGGTAAGAAGTGCCGGAGCTTCTGCCATCTCTGGCGCGCCGCCAGCACTGAGAGCTGGTGTGAGCGGGTGTCGACGGCACCCGGGTTTGTGCCTGCCACACTTCTCAGCACACAGTACTTACGGGTCAGAGCAAAGCGACTTTTCCTCTTTTCTGTTCTCCTTCCATGAGAAGAGATAACAGTGTGCACATGATGTGCTGAGAGGCTTAACTGTATTTTTAACTCCTCTATCTGCATGACTCACTTTCTTCTACTTTAAGTTCCTTTCAGATGACAAGTGTCTGCTACGTTACTTTCCAAATTTTTTCCCTGGGTGCTACCTGGCTCCCAGTGTCTTCTGCCAAACAAAGCCAATGAGAAAAGGCAGCGGCGGCAGGTGGAGGAAGCCCTGGGCTTGGAGTCGGAAGATGACCTTCAGCTTCAGGAAGCTAAGAATGAGCTGTGTGACCCTGGACTAGTTGTCTAATTTCTCTGGGGCTTGGTTTCCTCATCTGTACATTAGTTTTGGACTAAATGGCCTCTAAATTTTCTTGCAGCTTGAATGTCAGATTTCTGAGGCTGGTAGTCTCAATTCCAATGAGCTCTAACTTTTGAAAGATAGAAAAGCACGTTCTATCTGTAGGAGACTGTGGGGACGGAGACATACTGGTCTCTACACATGCACAGTTCCTGTGTGCACAATGCTCCATAACCTTTCCATGAGTGAGCAAATTCCCAGTGACACTATTAGCCACCAGGCAGTGAAAAAGAAAAAGCGATTCAGAAAGTCAGTATCATTCACAGACAAGCTTCCTCCCGATGTTCTACTTTGGTCATACTGGTTGTTTAGTTCCAAAACAATAACCAATTAAATGATGGGGCTTTTTTTTTCCCCCTCTTTAAAACCAGTGGTTCTGGTATCAGATCAGATTGCAGCAGTGAAGCAGAAATTTTATAACCAGCTCAAGACGTCTATGAAAAAATATTACTGACTTGAATCTTCTCAGTGCATGGCTATTACTCTCTTTATTCCCTGTTACATTCGTTTTCAGGATGCCAATCAATTCTAAACTTCCATTGTAATCAATATATTATATCAATATATATTTCTTAAATGTATATCATATCTATTACTTGCTACTACAATAAACAAATATTGCATATCTATTATACACCAGGTACTTTGTAAGGACCAAGGGACACAAGATGGATGAGACAAAACATAAAGAAGTAATATTTCAAGAGAGGGCAAAATGTGACCCACTACCTTCATGCTGCCAGGCACTCTATGAAACTGTTATTTGTCAATGACACCATAGTAGTTGATATACACAACATTTACCAAGCAGTCATGAGAGGGCTGAGGCCTAGGAAATTAGAGCAAAGAAGCATCCAGCATGGAAGGGGGCGGGGGTGTGGGGACAGGAGAGCAGGGGCAGAGTCTCTAGACCCTAGCCTCTGCCACCAAGGCAAAGCCAAGTGCTGCCAAATACCTGCCCAAGAAATGCTGGTCTTGGGTGTCAGCGTATCACAGCAGTTGCTCACCTACTCTGATGCGACGTGGTTTTTAATGTGACCTATTTCTGTCAATTCATTTAAATAAGCTGTGGAGGAGCTTGTCCCATGCATGTATAGTGCTGTTGAACTAGGATCAAATTAGACATCCTGCAGATGTGGTAAAGCCTGCAGTCAGTTCTTAGATCCTTCTTTCAGTTAAGCTGGGTAAATTTTTTATTTTTTATTTTTTTCTTTGCGGTACGCGGGCCTCTCACTGCTGTGGCCTCTCCCGTTGCGGAGCACAGGCTCCGGACGCGCAGGCTCAGCGGCCATGGCTCACGGGTCCAGCCGCTCCGCGGCATGTGGGATCTTCCCGGACCGGGGCACGAACCCGTGTCCCCTGCATCGGCAGGCGGACCCCCAACCACTGCGCCACCAGGGAAGCCCTAAGCTGGGTAAATTTTTTTGGACAACATAAAGCGAATGAAATAATGGAGAAAATATAACTGCTATTCCAAATTCCACTCAGAAAAGGTATCTAGGCTTCTCTGATAGGCATTAGGGCCTATAGTGGGGGATAAGATGAAAACACCTAGCGGTGGGGTGTCAGAGACTGCTGGGAAGCCATCTGAGGTCTCGAGAGAGAGAGACCCTGAGAACCTGGTCTTTAGGGCGTTTTTTGCCAATGGACACGCTAGCAGGTATAGCATTTTTACAGTTCCTGGTCATCACACTTCAATGCCTTCAACAGATACCAAGAGAAAGCAGTGGCTTGAGGAGAGTGTTGCTGTTGTTAGTATTGGTGGCTTTAGGAGTTCTGGAAGCCACATTCTTTCTGCCAGTTTCCTCTGTTATGAAGAAGAAAGACTAACCGAGAGATATTTTTCCCGTGGAAAGCTACAGATTTTATCACACTTAAAAGTAAAGAAAACTGGGTAAACTTTCATTCCACAATAGTTTTGAATCTCATGTTAGTGGGAACATAGGTTCAAAGAATAAGAAAAAAGTGGTTATATGAAAATATAAAGGGTGATCTATTTAAAGTTGCATCTGCTTTTAGGCACACTACATTGTTCACTAGAATTAGTCTACTGTGAGAAGTAATCTGACACATATTTTAAACAATTGAGTTTTTCTGGTGAAAAGCATCACTTGACTTATTTACTTTAAGGAGTACCTAAAATATCATGACATAAAACTCTTGCTTGAACCAAAGAAAAATAGAGAAAGAGTTTTCACTATGGATCTGTAGAGTACAGGAAGAAAAGCAATCTCTAAGTCTGATTGTCTCAAACTCTACACATATTCTCATAGCTGGCATTTTATTTTGAGCTCGTAAACCTAGAGTTCACATTTTTAAAAATCAGAGAAATGCCATATTTTTAATGAGAAAGGGTCCACAAGTATATATTTCAATAGGTTTGAGAAACTGCCCTTCTCATGACTGATTTTCTTCCAAGACGTCTAGCAAATCAGAGCTACTGTGAGGATGACTCTATCAGACTGTGGCAGGGATCTTTGGGAAAAGAAGATAAAGCACGTTTTAGAATAAAATATTACTTCTGCTTGAGCCAAGCAAAGAAATACATGAAGATTTTAAAGCCTTGTTAAAAGACAGAAAATATCAACCAAAAGTCTTTGAGAGAGCCTGTTGAGTAACTTACATTAACCTCCTTTTGGAGCGAGTGGTGGAGGTATTTGAAGGAGAGAAAGAGAGGGAGAGGGGGAGAAGAGGGAGAAGGAGAGAAAGAGAGAGAGAACATGAAGTAATCCCCCAGCTTTATGGGGTGAAGACTCCTAGACTCTCTGCACATCCACTGCTGGTGTTGTTTATGCTGTTTAAGATAGATATGACACTGAAGCAGCATGCCATTTTGGGGTGACAAAAACCATCCATAAGAGATATCCTCTAAGTCTAATATCGCCTCTTTTTCTAACCCATGTTTCCAGATAGTTCTCATGAAGATAAAGCTTGCAGTTTTGGAAGCATGGTGGTGCATAAATGGAAGTTCCCAGCTTTGCAATTTCTTAATTCAAGGGATAAATTTTCTTTTTCAAATATAGAAATTTGATGTTATTATTAAATACAGTTCTAAGAGGTTTGTTGATTTATATATGATGCATTTGTATAAGTCACGTGGGGAAAAATGTTTACTCAAGTTTCAAACCCTCTTAAAGAGCTGAGCGGTTATAGGAACACTGTAAACACTCAGTGTTACACTGGATCTAAACCCAAGACTCTCCACGCCTTTTGCCTCCCCAAAACTCGCACAAAGAACATAGGCTGACCAGGTTTCTAGAAGACACCATTTAACAAAAGGAAATGCAACCAAGGAATAGGTTTGAGGGAAAGGGTCTTACCTTTGGGGAATCAGCTTCTAGAGTGATTAGGAAGGGGAGCTTATGACAAAAATGTAATATAAAAATTAAGTAGAAAAAGTTAATTTAAGGTCATGAAAATAAAGGAAATTAATAATTAAACACTGTCCCAAATCCCTCAATCACTCTTTAATAAGAAGAAATATCGGCATAATACAGAGATTTCCTTCAGATCAACATCTAAGAAGACTGGATGGTTTGAACTCTTATTTATAAATTCTGGAAAATGCAGTTGGAAATCCTGCGATGACTCTTGATATTTAAGGACACACTCTTCCCACCTCATGCATTTAAAACTATCATCCACAACTGCAGGAGTTGTTTGTAATGTTTGCATACAGAGAAGAAAAAGTGGATAAAACTTTCTGAAACTGAAAGTTTTGGGGTAAAAAGGTTAGGGAAGGTTTTTCAGGGGGTTGGAATAAGGGACTGGAAATAATCTAAATACAAAATTACCATTGCATGTGCCATATGGGTTTTACAAAGGACAACAGGAGAATGAAAAACGTGGTCAGACATCTAAGGGGGTCCTGAGAAGTGGGTGATGAGGGAATACACTAAAATCCTACTGCAAAAGAGTATGCTAAAATGAATGTCCAAAAATGTCCTGCATTGGGACTCATTTATAGCACCATTTCTCCCCACTGTCATAGTTTTGGAGTGAGCTTTAATTTTGAAAGGGAGATGTTGAAATCATACCAACAGATGTGATAATTGCGATTTCTATCCACTTTTAAAAGAATTTTCTGAAAGATTTTAGATCTAAGTTCAATGGAGACCAATGCTATTCTTTTAACGGATTCATGTCATTAAATGACTGGAATCATTATAAATTCACATTATTTTAGAATTCAAACCTTTTAGAAGGAAAGCTTGACTCCTTATCTTTTGAGTTATCGGCAGTAATCAGAAGGTTCCTCCACAAGGCAGTCTTTGACATTTCATCAGAAATATTGATCACAGATGGATCATCTCTAGATAGGAGTTTACCCAAAATGAAACAATAAACATTAAATAAGAAACTGCAGTTATCTAGCGATAGACGCTAAATATAGGACAGTCTTATGCCTCTGTACAGTATTTTTGATAATTAAAAATTAAGTATTAAATAGTTCTCTCCCAAAAAACGATGAAGAATAAAAATCTAAATGAAAGATTCTAGTTACATAGAAACTGGTTTGGGGTACAGTTTTCCTAATCCATTTCAAATGACAGAGTTTAGGTTCTGCATGTTCATTGCTGGGCCTCTTGCCTCTACATTCATAGTCCAGTAGAGCTCTTCACCCCTCTGCTCAGACTCGACAGTGGCTCCCACCCACTCAAAGTAAAAGCCCAGTGGATGGGCTGTAAGGCCCTGTCCCTACCCTTACCCTCTAACTTCACCTTCTGCTATTACACCCCTGGCTCCTTCCTCTCCAGCCACAATGCAATGACCTCCTGACTGTCCTGGGACACTACAGGCTTTCTGCTCCCTCAGGGCCTTGTACTTGCTCTTCCCTCTGCCTATAACGTTCCTTTACGTGGTATAACCCTTTCCTTCCTTAGTTCAAATGTCACCTGCTCAGATAGGTCTTTGCTGACTGCTCCATTTAAAATTTCTGTTTCCATCGTCTCATAGCAACCTCATCCCTCTTTTTTGCTTTAAGATTTTGTTGCACTTTTCACCATTTGAAATACTGTATTACATGACTTGTTCATTTGTTTATTTCCTGTCTCCCCCCACCTCTACTCTACTTGAATATAAGCTTCACGAGAACAAGAATTCTTGCCCATTAGTCCACTGCTGTTCCCCCACGACCTAGACAGAGCCTGGCACTTGGTATCCACTCGATAAATATTCATTGAATAAATGAAGGCAGCCTGTGTATTTGACAGAGGTTTTTCCAAATGACTGGGGGAGCCTGTAATATCAGGGCCTGTACTATGCTGCATGCAGTTTTTACATTTTAAAACTGCACCAATTATAGGTGCCATTTAGAACTCTCTAAAACATTCCCAGGGCTAGAAAGGCAACCAAATATCAACAGAGATAAAACACGGGCCAAGTCAAAGAAAGTTTCATTGGGTGAGAAATCAGCGCTCTTCTTACCACACGTAAAAAAAGATTCTCTGCTGTGGAAAAAGTCATGTTCTACAGAAATTCTAAGCTGACCTCACATGCCGCTCATTGTGGACATTCACAAGAGGGCAACAGATTCAATTTTTAAGAGGAACACTGAGAGTCTGAAGCAAAACAGGTCTCACAGGCTCCTTCCTTGCCCAATCTGGACATGTGTTCTTTAATACCTCTAATTCATCCAGCCCTTGGTAACTCAAAGCATGAAATCAACTAGTTTCCAAAAGAGCGTCATGTAGAATATAAGTTTTTCATGATATTATGTGAAAAAGACTCTTGTGAGCAAAAGAGTTTAGAAAATGCTGGATACAACAAAGTTAAACTTTTTTTTTTTAATGCCAGTACTAGAGTCTTTAATGTGCCAATGTGCATTGTGAATCTCTAAATTAAAATGTGGTATGGAACATTTTTCAGACTAATTAAACCACAAAATCCTTTTAAGAGGGGTGCCACAAGAGACTAGGTAGATTTCTACAGAATCCAGTTGGGAATATGCTGATTCAACTAAACAATCAACAGGATTTTAAAATTTAAATATTGTAAAAAAAAAAAAACAAGAAAGAGAGAGAGAAAGAAAGGAAAAATGCCTTCTAGACTTGTGCTCACTCTTAAGTGGTAGATGATAATTATATTTTTCAAATCTAGGGAATATAGTCTTACAGTCAGACCCTGAAGATCCACTCCTATTTTTTAACACTATGAAAAATCTCCTCCTCAGACAAACGTCTTCTATGCTTTTTTACTGGTATGGCCCTATATTATCCTTAAGCACTTTGAGATCATATACATAATTTTTTGCCAAATACTTTCAAAAGTTTTATTATAACTTAGAGGAGTCTGCTTTTTTCTCTTTTTGCTCTGTCTTTGTGCATAAAGAAGATTAGCACAATCTTCTTTATGGAGAGTGACATAAATATTTCCTAAAACGACGTATCACTGAATCCTTCAATTCAGGAAATGGCTTATCTCTTTGGAAGTGTCTTTTTGAAGGGGTAAACGCTGTTTTTCCCCAAGTTCATTTACATGTGATGAATTCAGTAAATACCTAGCTCACTTATCCCAGAATTGAATCTTGACCTGTCTTCAGGTACTACTTTCACAGAATATGAAAGAGAGCTTTCGTATTCACTATAAAACAGGAGAAGACTTCAGACAACAGCTCCCTGCCTCGCTTCATTTTAAGCAACTTGGCTATAGTCAGCGTCTAGTGGCAGAACTTAGTACTGGGACAGGGTAATCTAACACCTAGTTTCAGTTCTTTCTACTCTAACATAACGTCAACAAGCCTCTATAGTAATCCACACATACGAAATTCTTCAGTAGAGTGTATAACAACACATTCCAGTACTCATATTGGTGTGTTCTTACATTTATATCTTACCTATAGTGCCCCTCCAATGGGAGTTGTACTGTGCCCTCATCTTCCATAGCCAGCATACTTTGTTCTTCCTGGCAAGATAAATGTAAAATATACAAAGTGAACCCGATGAGTCTCCACTTTACATTAAAGAAGAAACAGAGATTAATGGTTCACTATCTCATTAACCTCAGAACCTTCCACTTTGTTTGCATTTATTAATGCTAGCACGGGTCTTTTCAATAAAGCATCAGCTACCGAGAACATAAGTAATTAATGAGTCTTATACCACAAAGTAATTTAAATGCTAACAATAACCTCCCTCATGTCACTCAATGTAAAACATGGATATTTTCCAAGAAGATTTTTTTTTAAATAATCTAAATTTTACAAGGACAAACATATGGGTAATGTAATCGTTTTCATTGTTGAAATTACATTCCCAGAATGCTCTGTTAGAAAGGAATGAGAGATGTATTTAGGGCAGTGGTTTTCAAACTTTAGTTTATATCAGAATCACCTGGAGGGGTTATTAAAAATACAGATTACTGGGCCGCACCTGCAGAGTCTGATTCTGTCGGTTTGGAGCAGGGCCCAAGTAACACATCTAACAAGTTTCCAGGTGATGCTGATTTTGCTGGTCCGAAGACAGTAGTTTGAGACTTGGAAATAGACAGTAGAAGATATCTTTCTCTATGGACCAAAACACAGGAGTGCTTTCCACTTAGACTCATCGTAAGCTTTTGTTTTAGGCCTCAGATTTCTTCTTACAATGACAATATTCCACCCTCCCCCAAAGGATGGTAATTCTTCATACATTCGCTTCTTCATATATAATGTTTTAAGAGTATATCTTTGGGATGAAGGTAATCTTATGTAGCACTGAAATGTCCTGGTTTAGTTTTCAATAATGTTATAGTTAACCTTTTTCCATGTACCAAAAAGTAAACACAGTTATCTCCAGATTATAGCTCCTGTTTAATGCATTTATTTTCAAGTGGGTCAATTAGGAATATTCAAGTTTAGAGAACTATTTGGGGCCATTTAAAAATGTTAGAATTATTGGCTCTAATTCCAGAACTGGAATTTTAAGTTGTGTAGAGATGAAGGGCTAGGTGACTTTCCTGACCAAATGGGAACTGAAGACAGAAAACAGGGAAGGCCCTGGAGCCTCATTGCTTTCTCTTTCAATAGCTTAGCAGTAGCTTGGCTGGTCTAAATCAGGTCCCAGAAACACATGACCTTTGGCTGATGTCATTATTCCTGGCATGCAAGACTGTTCCTAGGGTCCTCAACTTGCATGCTGCCTAGTCTAAAGAACCATTGCCATATTTCTTGTTACTGAAAGAAACAGTGTTTTCTACAGTCTCTTCAGCTAACCTAAGAATATATAACGTAATGTGTGGGCAGGTCTTGTTTTTACTTTTGAAGGGCTCTCCCTACACATCCGACCTGTGACTAAGGCAGGCGCCCCTCTGCTGGGACCTTAGCCATGCTGCATACAGAATATCTATGCTCAGCCTATGCTGTGAATAATGGAGAGGCCAGGGGACTGTATGAGATCTGCTACTTCTCTGCTTATAAACTACACCCCCCGCCCAAACACAGTGTTATATTTATACTCTGCAGTGCTATGGGCATGTGTCTGTTACCCCTTTGCATTACAGGAATTCATTCTATTCTCTTTCCCTGTTATTTTTCAAGGAAAATTTTTCTTTTAAGACCTCTCAGATGTACATTATTTCTTATATATTATGCCTATTCCCCATGCTATTTGGAGATACCATTAGTACTAATCCATGGTGAGTAGACAGTATCATTGGTCTGAAATTAAGCATTTGAGCAGAGCTAATCTGTAGTCTAAAATGATGCATGCCTTGCAAATGGGTTAGTCTCTATATATGGAAATAATACATGTGCCATATTAATTTATATGCACATCATTGAGGCCATGGGCAGAACATATGTATCCTTTCAGGAAGAAAAGGTTATCTTAATGCACATGGAAGAACATAAAGAGAAAATATTCAGCAACCCCAAACGTTATTTAAGTAAAACCAAATACAAACAAAATGTAATTCTTTCCTTGGTTGTCCACTGAAAGGTAAGCTTGGTATGTAGTATCTTTTCTGACCAACTTGGAATAAAATGTCAAGAAGTCGGGTAGAAAAGGTTTAATAAAGAGTAAACTTCAAAAAAAGCTGAAGAGAAGAATGGTGCCATCAGTGCTTAGGTTACCTGGCAGCAGAAAACTAAGGCTCGAGATTCAATCTAACAGCAAAAAATTGGACCAAAGCTTTGGGAACAATTTTGGTTTTTTCCTCAGATGATTTTCCACTTTTCTCTCAAATTGCTTTCAATAATTATTTTGCACTCTGTGGCTTGTTAGCATGTGTGGGCTTTATACTAGTCATAATTCTATCCAAACAAAAACTCATCACCTCTAAAGATAGCATTTCCAAGCCATGCTTATCTGAAGAGAAGGGTGGCAGAGCAGCCGCTGCCTTCAGTGCCAGAAGGAAGCTGGGTGGGCCCCAGAGCTCGGGGATAGAGGGCCGGCTGCATCCTAGGCAGCACTGTGAGGAAGCCAAAAATTGAGACTTTCTGGGGAGGAGCAGTCAAACCAGGCACCAGCCGTCATGACAATCACAACCTAGTTTATCTCAATCATACAGGAAAAGAGAGAGAAAGCAAAAAAGCTTACTGGGTATCCTTCACTTTATAAGTCTGAAGTATCCTAAAATGAGTTCCATTCAGCATTTCATTTACACAGTGTCCATCAAAAAATATGCTGAGCTCTACAACATGGAGATTTTACAAAGGATGATGATAAAAATTTACCCAAGAGCACCTGAGGGGTTTTGCCAATTTGACTAGAGGAATGTCCATATTCTGATTTGAACACCGTCTTTTAATTGAGAGGGCCAAAGCATTGTTCGGATACTAAATAAGTGAAGGACAGTTAATGCTATATCCAGAAAAAGGCAGAAAAATAGAGGCTTAAAAACAAATCTATTCAATAGCACTCAAACATTTACTGAGCATGTATTATGTGCTAGGCACACAGTGAACAAAAAGAATAATCCAGGAGCTATTCATGAATCCATTCAGCAAATACGTATTAAGCATGATCTTCAAGACAGGTAATCTGCTAGGTACTGGGTATACAACAATGAAAAGAAAGCCATAAACCCTACTCTCAGAAGATGAGAAGGATAGGACCAGAGGCAGTGGTATCTGGGCCAGTCTTATCTGATCAGTTTGGTAATAGAAAGGAAGAAATTTAGGTGGGAAGAAACAATATGGGTCAAGGATAAAAGGTAGGAATAAATAGGACGTGTCTGCACGACAATGAACAACTAGCCTGGCTGGGGCCAAAGGCCTGTGCTGAGTAGAAAAGGAAAATAAAATCAGGGTTAAATCGTGGTGTGCTTTGATGAATAAGATCTTATATATAAAATTACATCATGAATCTGAATTATAGTTTGTGATAGTGTAAAAGATACAATTCATGTATTATGATACCTAACAAATGCTCTACCTAGTGAAATAGGTAACATCTGTTACTGTATCCATTTCTCATGTAAAGTCTGTATCTATGTAGGAGCCCTCAAATAGCTCAAAGTACAAACAACAGCAGCACAGAGCCAATGTTCATAAAGATGTCTATCGTATTAGACAGAGAAAACATTCAGCAGTTTTAGAATTCATAGATCTTAAAAAACGGAAGGGACTTCCGTTACTAATTACTAATAGAATTACTAATTACTGATAGAATAGATAATGCTACAATTACTAATAGAATAGATAATGCTACAAGCATCACACATACACACACACACACATATACATACACACTTATAATAATTTGTAAACCATAAAACTTTATATTTATAAGAGGTATTCCTTAAAATTTCCAATATGTAGAAGAGCCAATACATACAACAACTCACTTTAACAATGAAAACTGAAAAAAAATAGGGAGGAGGAGTAGTCTATACAGAATTCATGGATGCAACATGTTTTTTCATCAGAATATTTGATTCAGTTTCTCTAATTGACTTATCTAAATTGTTATAAAATACAATAATTCTTGGATTTAGAAGACTATATTCTGGTGATGTAAAGTCTGTGGGTTTAGGAAAGGTCTTGCCTTAAATTTTAGCACACCTCAGAATCACCTGGAGGTCTTGTTAACACAGAATCTGGCCCTATCTCCAGAGTTTTGACTCAGTAGGTTTAGAATTCAGATTGTAGCAAGTTGACAGGTGTTGGCTGATACGGCAGAGGTCATGGGACTACACTTTGAAAACCACTGCTTGAGGAAGAAGAATATGCTCGCCTTGCTCTAAGATTCAATTAGAAATAACATTTGCCTGCGCAATAATTAGGCCATGCTTCCCAAATCCACAACCAATTCTGATCTTTCTGAGCAGTAAGACACGCTCTCTAATTTGTTTAAGTGCACTTGTTTTTAGATTGCTTTTCCATCTTCTTGGCCTTGCTCATGAGACTGCTTCATACAGATCACAAGTCCCACTCGCCCCCCCTCCTTTTCTTCCCTACAGCATACATGTTAGAGTGAACCTCCCACAAACCAAGAGGTGTCAATATCATGATCACTGCACAGGGTTGAATTTCCAGGATTTATCTAACGTTAACCTCCTTCTCCCTCACCGAGGAGCAAACATTCTGCTGGCGCTTACTGCTTTAACAGCAGCCCTTTTGTCAAATGTGTACAATGTCCTAGAGAATACTGAAGTAGGAAGGAAAGCGTGTTGGTACTCTGAGCACATTTGGACATCCAGAATTTGATTCTGCAGTCTTCCCTTTACACAGAGCAATGTGCAAAATGTCAGGGTTCCAATATTCATTTCTATCCTGATTATAATCCTTTCTTTCTAAAAACTGAAGCATATGCATATGCATATGCATGAAGTACATGAAAATTTGGAACAGAAGCTCTGCGACCTTGGACTGGCCTGTGTAGCTATTTATTCTGCTTAACTCATTATTGAATTTTAAGGTCAAACTAATGTTTTCTCAGTGCCATAAGACCAGAAGTGGGCAACTGATAGTGAAACCTTGGATGATAAAGGTACAAGCTTGTAACTATCATCAAAAGGACAAGAGGTGAGACTATTTTAAATTCAAGTCTCAGGGAGCTGAGACATTTCTGCTCTTTACCATCTTTCCAGATCACAATCAAAGTTATGCAATTAATTTGAGTAATTGCAGAAATGCAACACTTTTTGGAGAACTTGTTCATTTACCATGTTAATGTACAATCTCTTGGAAGACTGAGCCTTGGTATAAGATGCCAAGTAAGAAGATCACATCCTTCAGTGGAGTCCATAGCCTCAAGCAAATGGAATACCGAGATCTGGGTGACCAAGTAGAAATTCAACCAGAATTCAAGTTTTAGTGTAATCCTTCTTAAATCTTCCTACTCTCTATACTGATCATATTCTTATAATACTAATTCCAAGTTAGAAAGTTAATATCTTTAATTTAACTTTTCTCTCTCCACTTCTCAGATGGAGAATTATCTCTCTTTGCACTGGTCAGAACTATATTTTAATGTTCAATTATGGATTATTTCTTGACTGTATTATTTGTTTACTTGTTTCTTTCCATGTACTGAGGATCACATTAAAGTATCATCATATTAATCTATTTGAGAATTTAAAGGTCTGTAAACCTGCCTGATTAATGTATTACAAGGCATTTTCCCTTACTTTTTCTCATACTCCGAACCGAAGGATACAGCTGTGACTTTGCCTTAATAAATCTTTAATCTCTTTTTGAATCCTTTTAGAAAACTTGAGTTCTAGGAATTTTAGTAATATTTAATTACTTCTAAAATCTTTATAACAATCAGAAACCAGTCAACACCCCATTGGCGTACAATGGGTTTATAATATAAAAAGGTTAGAAGCTCATTACATAGCATCTCTGCCTATCTGAAGTTAATAAATTCCAAAATGGACATATGGCACACACACATATAAGTACCATACATATGTAGCTATGTGAATGGTTCTGGGCAATGGAAACGGCAGATTCTAATACATTTATGATTACTGTCAAATTTGTTCTCTCCTATTTCACAGACATATAAAGGAAGAATCTGAAATTTTCTTTGAATGAAAAAAGGGAAGAATATTAAGCATAATATATTATATATTCATATTATTTTTCTTTTTACAAAGTTTTAGAAGGGCAAGAATGTTCCACGGTATGGATATGGCCTAAGGAGAATGCTGTAAAAGGAATGATTGTATGCCTGGGGGTGTTGCTAGCTTATTCCTACAGAATTAGTCGAGATATTTGACAGGAAGTCAAAGCAGGAAAATAAAGCAAAATTACATTTGTAAGTTACTGCATCAGAATACTTAACATTCTTATTATCAGAAAGACTATGTGAAAGCTTGTGGTCAATGAGTTTTGTATTCAAAGTTGTCTTCCTTGGAATTTAAACCTTCTTAGAAATTGTTTTCAACCTGAATAAATTTTAATTATGTCAAGCATGGATACTTTAAGGCTTTAGTGTTTCTATATTCTTGTGTCTATTTATTTACATTTATCTTACATCAAATTCTGTCATATTCTTCTTGAACAGTACCTGAGGATGAGAGCAAACCTTTACTAAAGCCCTAAAAACAAACAGAAATTATCCAAATATCTTAGTTAAAGCACTATTAAAAAAAAAAACCTCTCATACTTAAATGAGAATATATCAACTTGGAAAAATAGTTAAAGCACTATTTTTTAAAAATTCTCATACTTAAGAATATATCAAACTTACAAAAATAAAGAAACATGATAATTTTATAATGACATTTTTAACATTATATAAGTATTGCTAGAAGTATGATACTAAGTATGACTTCTGCAACATTTGGGAAAATTGAAATAGTCATGTAGAATTAAGATACAGCATTACGATCAATCTTTAAATGTGGAATCCGTCGTCGGTAATAGGACAACATGGAAAAGTGAAGAAATGCCAGACAGTCACATATTATGTAGACTTATCTGTAATCCATTAGACTCTGTGGCCTAATCTAGACTCATCTAATGGCTAAGTAAAACCTAAGACCATTGAAATGTTTGCAAACAAATTCCCCAAAGGAAAGAGGAATATACCTATGGTTTGAGAAAATACACCACAGGTAGGAAACTGAATACATTTACTGACTGCCGTATAGGAGAAGAAAAAATGGAAAGAATAATGCGTAAGTCTCACCAAGTATTTTCTTTCATATTTATTTCCAGTTACATGAAAATTTTATTCTTATATTTTACAATCTATGGACCCAATCATTCTGCTAAATGATGAACTTGTCATTTTTTTCATTTTTACTCTTTTTAGTTTTTACATACTTTAAAAATATTATGATTACTAGCCTTCAAAATAGACCCAGGCTTATACATGAATTTAAATAAGTCATAAAACTTAAAACCAATTGTTTTAACATATGAAACAGAATAGGATAAATCAGCAGTCTGTGAAAGTAATTAAATACCCAAAGTTTCTCTAACAACATTTACTCAAAGCACTTTGAAAGCAAATCAGATCAACGTGTTTTCCTCTTAAGCATTTCATCTATTTCAAGAATAACTAATTTAATCTTTTAATTAGAATTAGAATCTTTTTATTAGAACTTTGCTCCCTAGGAAAATACCAACAGTAATAATGTCTTTTTTTTTCTTCTCACATATTCAACCAAAAAGCAATCATTGCATGACTATAATTTGGAAACATTTAAGCATCAATAAGTTTCTGAAATCCTGAAGGGAGGAATCAGAAAAATAAACCTTGCAGTTATAAGGATAGTGAAGGACAAAGTATTTGCATATTTCATTAGGGTTCGGTTTACTCATGTAAGATTTGTCCTCTCTCTGTTCAAGTTCCAGCTTGATGATTTTAAACATCAATCTTCCAAAATAGTCCACCTGTGTTTGTTAGTAGTCACTATCTAAAGCTAAACACAAAAATTTAGCTTTGCAAAGAGCTATTACTGTGCAAGTGTTCCTTTTTCTTTTCTTTATAAGATACTGATTTTGCTCTGACTTACTTCTTTTTCAGCATCTTCTAGTTTCTTTTTCTTACTCTCAGGCATTAAATCATCCAACCAGCTGAGTTCCCGTTTGGTAAACAGCAAGTCCATCAACTTTCTTACAAATACCAGAGCTAACACCTGAAGTAAATAATAAAGCAGTTTAAAACAGGGAAAAAAATATAAATGGAAGGTTTAGATCTGTTTGCTTTTTGGTACAAACAAGTCAACTTCAATTAGGGCTGACATTAAAGTGAAATCTGAAGATATGTGCATATAAAAGATATTGAGTGTACTTTTGCTTCCTTCACTTCCTTTTCTTGCCACATCTCCAGAATAATGGCTATCATTTTACCCATTATACAAGTCATTTAAAGAAGCAATGAAAAAAACTATATATTTGACTGTTTCCTTAAATACACATAGTTAATAGTTTACATTATTTTAAATGAACGTTAAACCATTATTACCTATGCTGATATTTTAAATTACTTATAGTAATTCAAATTCACTTTATTTTTGAAGTATTTGAAACTGGTTTAAAATAGTTAATAAAATTTGATTTTATACACTCCAATAAAGATGTTAAAAAAATTTAATTTCAAAAATCCCCTTACAGGGCTTCCCTGGTGGCGCAGTGGTTGAGCGTCCGCCTGCCAATTCAGGGGACACGGGTTCGTGCCCCGGTCCGGGAGGATCCCACATGCCACGGAGTGGCTGGGCCACTGAGCCCGCACGTCTGGAGCCTGTGCTCCGCAACGGGAGAGGCCACAACAGTGAGAGGCCCGCGTACCACAAAAAAAAAAAAAAAAAAAAAAAAAAAAAAAAAAAAATCCCCTTACATTTTCAAATTTGCTAGTATATCTGTAAAGTTAAATTTTGAAAGTTTACGTCTTCCACCCAGCTTCAATTAATTCAAACTACTGCTAATGCTCAGAATGATAGAGATGAAGCTAGTATGAATCACTGAAATTCATATATAATCTGAAACCCAATCTTAGTTACTAGTTTTAGTGGCTAAAGTTTATACCAAGATTTCCAAAAATTGTTCAAAATTATTCTATTGATCCAGTTTGTTCATGGATTTTCAAAGAGAGCAGAAAATCAGAGGAGGAGAAAAAGAGTTGAGTTAGAAGTTTCATACCATCATGGGAAAGACAATAGCAGCTCTTGAAACTTTTATTATCCACAAAAGACCAAGGCAACTCATCTGAATAACTGTGAAGAGATGGACTTTTCGAAGTGGTACATGCCTTAGATATATAAAATCTGGTTGATGTTTTGCAGGCATCCAGAAGAGCTTTATTCTATCGAAGAACTAGAAGATAAACAGACTAAATTGCTTTTTACAGACAGCAATAGAAGTAGGACAAGTAAATGTATAATATGGTCCAATATATGGTAGATCACGCTTAAGTTGACATCAGGACAATACTATTGTTAAGCATACACTCTTAAATAATACAGTTCCAGTTTTATAATATCCCACATTTTCTTGAATATGGACACATGTTATAATTTAAAAGAGTTTAATAACATTAAAGCCAATGCTAAATGTTGCTCCCTCAGAGAGTATAGCCTTGAAAGAAAACATTATCGTCATCCTCTTCATCATCACATCACAATTTCTTCTTTTACCTGCCGCTTAAGCACTAGGGTTTCCTGGACTCTTCTTTCCTGAATAGCTCATCCGTACCCATTGTTTCAACTTTCACGTACTTGCTAAAGACTCTCAGACCTCAACTCTACTTCAGCTCTGTCTGTCTTGAGCTCTCGACCCATATCCAGCTTCTGAGTAGGATGTTCTGACCTCCTTAGTTTGACTCTGCTGTTTTGGCCTTGCCACTTGGATCCCCAACAAGGTTTTGGTGCTGTTTCTAAAAATACAAACATCTTGGCCATAAAGATTTAACCTAGATGAATTATTGTTAATAAAGTATTTTTCAGAGCAAATTTTAACTCCGTTTAATTTCTTGATCAAATGTGATCTTCAATCACATTTTACTTATTAACAAACTGTACCGCATGTTAGTTTTATTTTATGTGGATCATTTTGTTTAATTTTTCTCAAAAAATTCTCAAATTTTGCAGTTTTCAATATTTCCAACAAGAAGCAATGATTTAGAAAATGACAGTTTCAATCAGTCAGTTCTATACCATACCATTTCTACAGGAATATCTCCTATGCATTTTAAGAGTAATATTAGATTTAGTCCTTAGCTACTTTATATAAGAAAATTGTAAGCAATTCTCATCAAATATTCCAAAATTATTCTAATATGCCAAGGAACAAATGCCCATGAAGTCAAGTAAGTGTTAGTGGCAAAACATCATGTTTGTCCAATAAAGATGTTAAAAAAAAAAAAATCATGTTTTACCAAAGCCTCCTCATATCCCAGATTCAACATAAACCCATCTTTCCTTCTGTGTGCCCTGTGTGCAGCTTGACCTTCCCTCAGGCATCTAAACCAGAATCATATATAGTTCAGCTCATCCACTGTTCATTTATTCATTCATATTCATTTATACATTCCAAAAAAATTGTTGAAAACCTTCTATGCAGAGTACTAAGTGCTGAATTAGTTTCTGGTTTATCCCTCTCTATGTTGTCCACAAATATTTCACTGGGTCTTTTTATTTCTACCTCCTAAATATCTCTTAAAATTACATGTCATTAAATAAATAAAACTCTGTGCGGTGGAGGTGGCAATAGGGAAGAAATAGAGTAAAATCCTTGGGGTTATAACCGAATGTTTCAATTTCTATAGAACTAATTTTTCCCAGCCACCATTTCTCCATTTGTGAAGTTATGTTATTGCATAAATGTACTTCAGTGTGTGAGTGCTTCACTTGTTATTGCTTAAATGGCACATTTGCTTTACTTTGGATTCCTGAAGTGCTGGAGTGCATATAAATGTGGTTATATATCAGAGTACAGAAACAGCATTCATGAGAACACTAATGTGTTTTTTCTGCCATGTTGCACAGTGAGAAGCCTAGATAAGTTGCTTAATATTACTGAACAGGTAACACATAGAGCCCTCCAACAAACAGGGTAACAAATTGACATGCTTCTTGAACGGTTGATATTCAGCACATTTTTAATTATTATTACTCAAGTAATGATAATCATGCTAAACGTCTTCTGAGTTTTGCATTTGCCTTTGATCTTGTCCTAATATCAGTATCCCGTTTCCCCATCCAGTTAACCACAAAATACCAATAGGAATTTCAACTCCCTGAGTTTTGGGCTCACTTAAATTTTCACTAACTCTGTTTCTCAGTGTGAAACCCTATTTGCTGCTTCATTGGTGCTATTTAGAACTCATTGTACTTTTCTCATGGGCCTTTGATAATGTTTTCCTCAATTTTCATTTGAAAGATTCACATCCCAAATAATTCCAAAATTTGACATTCTTGTTTAGTTCCAAACCTCACGGGTATAAAATCATGTGAGTGGAATTAGGGGGAAAAACCTGTTGCAGCCTATCAAAATGATTTTACTTTGTTTCTTAAACTTCTGCTGCTGTATTGATGTGAGCCCGAGGCCTAAGAATAAATACTTTTCACTTACGGTTGAAATCAGTACTCATGGAACCTCTGCCAAAGGCAAAAAAAACCTAAAAAAACCCAGCAAAACAAATAAACAAAACCTTTTCAATACTCTTCCCTATCTGCCTTACGGAACCAATTCTTTTAAAATATACTTTTCATACATGAAGTTACAGCTGAGCAAATTAAATGTAGTTTGAGTAAAATTAAATGCATAACACTTCTCAACCATCTCCTTCTCCCAAGTTAATTTTACCCAGTGGCAGGATGAACAGAGTCATGCTATCTACTTTGGGTGTTCAGTGATCTTACAGTAACTTCATATTAAAGTTTTGCCTTGGTTCTGACATTCAGTAGTATCTTAAGGCTAAAGTGGTTTTCCTTCTCCCAAAGGCAGAAGCTGGTTAGTTGTTTATTCAGGAAAAGAGTTCCTGTGCCGCCTGTCCCTCAGTGTTGAGAGTTTAGCTAAGCTATTCCATAGTGTTGCTGCCTTATCATCCATTTTGTTTGATCAAGCAGCCTGAGGTGACCTTAAACTACCCTAACCCCTCATGCAAGTGTACGCCTTAGACAGCTGCCTGTAGAGTCGCAAATAGATATAAGTTCCTGATGTAGCTTCTCCAACGGCCCTTGTGATCAGCAACCTCCCCTGCCCCCCACTGCCTTCTCCTTATACACCCCTTAGATAAGACTCCCACAAAGCTTACCAAAACCCTGCTCTTTCGATTTGAAGAGTCCAATTCGGCCTTAGCCCAGGAACCCCAAAGCACTCCACCCACTGACCCTAATAAAAGCATGTGTCCCAAGTCCTGTCTCCCTCTCTCTGTCTTCACTTTGTCTGGACCTCCCCATGCGGCCCCTCAAGGCCAGGTACTTCCTGTGTAGACCTGTGAGTGATAAACTTCTCTATTTCAGTTTCTCTTGTGGTCTGTTGTTGAACCGCAGTTCACCATCCAGCACCCTGTGCTCCACTTAAAAAGTGTTAATTTGACAAATTCATAGCACTTCTTCAGATGACTTTTCCTCTGTAGGTCTCTGAATGGCAGTGAGTCTGGCTTGTCAAAGCAAACGTGGTACTTTATATTGACTTTTAGCCAACAAAAACAAACTATACTTTACAATAAATAATCCTCAAAAGTAGTCTCTTTTTCAAGAAAATTTAAGTGTTTTGGAACAATAATGTTGTTATAAAACAAGATGATTCAAAGGCAAATTTAAGTCGAAACCTGTGTTAGTTCCCTAGTGCTGCTGTGACAAATTACAACTTGGTGGCTTAAACAATAGAAATTTATTTTCTCACAGTGTGGAGGCCAGAATTCCAAAATCAGAGTGTTGGTGGGCCATGCTCCCTCTGAAGGCAGTAGGGAAGAAAATTTCCTTGCCTCTTCCAGCTTCTGTTGGTTCCTGATGTACCTTGGCTTGTGGTGGCAAAATTCCAATCTCTGCCTCCACCTTTATGTGGCTTTCTTCCCTATGTCTCTCTGTGTCCTCTCCTCTCCTCTTCTTATAAGGACCCCAGTCATTGGATTTAGGGTTCACCCTAAATCCAGGGTGAGCTCATTTTGAAATCCATAACTAATTACATCTGCAAAGACTCTATTTCCAAATAAGGTCACATTCTGAGATTTCAGGTGGATATGAATGGGGGAAAGAGGCACTATTCAACCCACTACAGCAACATAAACAGGAATAATTTGTCAACAGCCTCCATAAAAATTTAGAATAATCTTGTGGTACTTTTGAAATGTGTCCACAAATTCTTTGGTATTATTCTCTTCACGAGATGGGTTCTAATTTCCCTCTCTGTGCGTGCAAACTGGACACAATGACTTGCTTCTAACAAATAGAAGAAAAGTAGAAGTGACTGTGTGTGACTTTGGAGATTGTCAATAGGCACAGTGACTTTGCCCTCATTCTCTCTCGTATTGTTCACTGGGATGGAAGTTAGCTTCTCTAGTGTGAGGACATTTAAGTGTCTGATGGAGAGGCCTCCTACCAATAGCCAGAGAGGAACTAATGTCTCTTGCCCTCAGCTATATGATAAGCCATCTTGGACATACACCTTCTAGTCCTATTCAAGCCTTCAAATGACTGCAGCTCTTGTCCACATCTTGATAGCAACCACGTGAGACATCTTGAGCCAGAATCACCCAGCTAATAAGTTCCCAAATTCATGACCCACAGAAACTGTGAGATAATAAATGTTTACTGTTTTAAGCCACTAAGTTTTATAGCAATTTGTAATGTAGCAATGGGAAATTAATACAAAAACTATATTTATTTAGCCAATACTTAAACAATTAATAAGGTTTTCCTTATTAATTTACAAAATAATTCTATAAAGACAATTGTAATAACAACAGGAAAACAAACATAAAAGGAAAAAATGTCACCCAGGAGCTCATTACCTTAATAAATTGTCTTTATTTCTCTACCTTCCTTCTTAATCCACCCACACTCACAGTTTTATAAACGTATCATAGCTACAACTCATTTTTCCACTTTTTCACTTTGCATTTCACTTTGTCATAAGCATCTTTACTGTGTTATTTTTATAGTCATCATATTTATCAATTTTAAACTAATGTTCCTTAGATAACTTAATTATTTTACTGCTATTGAATAATTGGGTTGTTTCCAATATTTTGATAATATGTGTTACAAGGAACATCTTTGTGCAAAATTTTTTTTCTGTTTTCATAGATAGGTGTCCACATACATGATCACAGTATCAAAGATCAAAAGTATTTGGATATATTTTTAAATGTACTGCTATCTTTTTCTAAAAGGATTATAAAGTCCAAACCTTTTACAGTTTTAATATACTCATAGTAAACAAAAGTACGCTCAGATTATGAACCAGTTTGGAGAAATTTAATTGTAGTCTGAAAGCTGCTCCTCAAATAATGGCATTTTTTTAGCTACCACATGACTTAGCATCAACAGACCTTAAGATAAGTCATCACAGATGTGCTTGTATTACTGTAATTTACCTGAATTCCTTTTAGCGATGAAGCACCCATATAAAGGAACACTCCATATAGCACTGGCATAGGAATATACTGTAAAAGAACAATTAGAAAAAAGGCACAAGTTATTTTCAAATATAATGTGGTCAATATATTCTGCATTTCCAAAGAAAAACACAGAAAAATAAATAAATATTTTAGAAGCAGTATAGGGCAGAGCCAGAAGACATGGGTTAAAATCCCAGCCCTAAGCACTTTTTAGCTGCATAACCTTAGGTAAGTTACCTAACCTCTCTGTGCCTTAGTTTCCCAATACCTAAAAAGGGATAATAATAGGTCTGTTATAAGTATTTAATAGGTCAAAACCAATAAAAACATATATGATACGCAATAAACAATAAATATTAACTATTATTATTATGCTGCTTTAGGGAAATTTGAATTTTGTTTCACAATGGTAAGATATTTGGATTAAAGGTGAAGGATGGAGCTAACATTTAGACATCGTTCCTACATTTTACCAGATACTTGTAAACATGTGGATCGTTCAATTTTTCTCTTTTTATTGGAATACCTCAGCATCATTTTTTTCTCTATAATTACTTATATAACATAGAAATTAGTTCTTGCAAATTGTGTAAATTATTAAATAAAGGTAAACTTGTATAAATTATTAAATAATTCAATTAGAATTTTCAAAGTATGGACAACAAAAATGAGTTATAATTTAAAATACAATGAACACACCTTTGAAGTACGTGTCAAAATTATATGACAAAACAATTACTTTTTAATGCTCTTTAAAATGGATTCAACTATTTTATTTTATTTGATTTTATATTTAAGGATAAAAGTGAGACATACTTTATTTCATAAATTGAGATTAATTTTATACACAGAAAAATAGCTGTTAGTAAAATTATGATGGGGTTTAATAAACCCAAATACATTCAGAAAGTTCAGGATTCAACTACTTGAAACATAAAAAATAAGTATGTATAATAATGATGTTCATGTAGTGGTTTTATGAAACATTTAAAATACAAAACTGCATATGTGGCCGTGACCATGACATTGCTTATCTCTGTACCTCCACCTTATATTAAGTAATATTAATTGCAAATATATCTGTCCACTGACAAGAAAATAGAAACTTTATTTTGTGTAGGCCTACAGTAAACTCAGGTCACAGGTCAATCAGAGATGAGTGACTCTTTCCCATAACCTGATTTTCATTTCAAAATTATAATAATAATTTCCACATCAAATTTTACTCTGCCAGATTTAATTTTTTATGTATTTAAGGATTCTAAAATATAGCATATAATTTCCCTTGTTAAGAAGTTATATAAACATGGTAAAATTTCATCACTTTCATCACATGCCATACAATATTCACAAATTGATGGCTTAGATTCAAATGAAATTTCTTAAGCAATAATAAATATATTCTTCCTTCTCTCAAATTCATAAAGGCAGATTTCATTACCTTCAGAATACTGGTCATAAAGACTGATGAACCCATAAGAATAAAAATCATAAGCCCAGTAACCCTTTGCTCCCGAATGCCAAGAAATTTGGGTTGTTCTCCTGGAGCTGAACATTCTGATTCCAGTTTTAGGCTGTTGACATGAGTGATGGAGAGGACAGTGGCAGCCACAAACCACGGCAGGCCCATGATGGAGCACACACCAAGCATGACAGCCACCATTAATAGATCCAGATGGTACCCACAACCTTTCTGTTAAGAGAAAGAAAAGAGGATTCTCATACTACCTGAATTTGGCATAGAGACCAATGACACCACCACCATGGAATAGTAAAGAATAAAAAAGAGGTACTATCTTGAATCTTGTATAACTGATTCTAAAATGCAAAATAAATTAAAAATATAACAGTCTCAAAATATATAATCCACTTAAAGAAAAGTTGCAGGTGTTCCTACTGCAATTATGATTATAGTGGCTTCTACATATTTTAATAGGTTTAATGTAATTCTGGCTTAATGGTACATTAGTTTCCATTCTACTTCTACTGAATAGGTAAAGTCATTATCAAATACAGTCACTTCGCTTTGGTTAAATGGGCAGGTTAAATGGGCAGGTTAATTTGCAATTCATATGTCTAGTCTTTCATCATTAATTCATATGAAAAATATTGAGCATCAATTATATACCAGGCATCAGGCTGAGAAAACAAAGTATGGGCTGTGTCCACAGCAGAGCTAAGAATGGCTTGGTTGTTACCAGAAACCACTTCCTGACAATACCCAAGAAGCCTTTCTGCTAATATCTCCTAAAGAAAAACTCTTCTTAAACCCTCAGTTTCCAATTGCCCTGTTTTGTCTCAATGGCTGACTTTTACTGGGAAAAATAATATCATAGAACCTGAACTTCCATATGTACTCATTTTTATCTTAATATATTACTACTGCATCTTGTTCTCATCTGTTTCAGTTTCAGCACTGGAAAATTTTGGCCTCTCCTTAAAGTGATAGTTTTTGTGTTTTCTATCTCCTCTATGATCCTCCTGTGCTATCACTGGCCTCCAGAGGCTTTCTTGAACCAGGCAGGAAATGTAAATGAAGAAAAATGGGTGCAAGGGACATGTGGAGGTGTGGGGACCTGGAGACTGCTCCCTAGCAGAGGGTGATTAGCTAAGAATTCTCTGAGGAGACAAATTGAAGAATGGAGAAGAACGGAGTTACCCTCTTCCTCCATCCCCCATAGGAAATTGACAGTGTAAAGCCTCAGAGGCAGCAAATGCTACTTTACATTCCAACTCTTAATGACTACTTCATGAGAGGTGGTGGAATAAAATGCTTAAGGGCATAAGTTCTGGAGACAGGTGGCCTGGAATCAAATGCTGGCTCAACCAATGATCTTGGGCAAACCATTTAACTTCTTGTGCCTCTGTTTCCCTATCTGAAAAATGGTGATGATAACAGGAGACATCTTGCTGGGTTGTTGTGAGAATTAAATAATTTGCAAATGATTTTGCACATCATTTAGAACAATGTCTGAGATATTAGTAAGTACCCAGTAAATGTTAGGGGCTATTATATTGTAGCAGTTGAACAATACATTTTTCTTTTGTACTCACTTGTTTCAAGGATCCTCAATAAAAATATATAAATGTTTCTTAAGGGCAGGTAAACTTGTCATACAATTTCTCAGTATATCTCAGTTTTTAGTGCAATCATTGACATACAATAAGCAATCAAAAAGTTACAGATTGACTTTTTTAAAAGGAAATATGCATTATTGAAACAGTTTTTAGAATCAAACAGGTATAATTTTAAAATAAATATAGCTGCTAAATTTATTATTATGAACACGAGCAAAAATTACCAATTATTCTAGAGGAATAATTTTGGCTTTTCTTACAGGCAGTTTTACCAAGCTGCAAGCAGTTTCCAGCTAATCTGTAAGCTATTAGAGCCTGGAGGGTGAAATATACCGAGTGTCTGATGTGTATTTGTCATGGCAGTGTTTTCTTTCTGCTATTTTATTTTGTTGTTTTATTAAGAAAAACACCCTTAAAATCGGTTGTACTTCCTTCCCTTTCTGCTTATCCCTGACAAATTATAAAAGTGTAGGAGATGACAGCGAGGAGAAAATGAGAGATACCACATAAGGACCTTTTCCTCCTGCATTGTCACCAATTCCATGGCACCCCTCCTTGGGTCAGCCTAACTGGGGCAATGCTCCAGTTCACCCAAATGCCTAAACTCAATTTCCCTTGTGAATATGACTCTAGAAACTTTTTTTGCTAGTGACTCAGGAGAGGTTTTCATTATTAAGAGATGGAGGGTGGGAAGAGAAACACCCTGGTGGCAGCATGACCAAAAAGGTGTAACTAGCTTCACTAGGGCCATACTCTGGTCCCCTGGTCCTTTTGCAGAACATTTTGGAAAATGTAGTTGTATAGAACTCAAATTTTAGTCCCATTAAAGACCACATCTTAACCAGTTAGAGGAGTGTCTTGTCCTAGGACCTCTGGAGTGTGAAGAATATAGAACAGCGAAGGACCTGACCCTTAAGCCTCCATCGCTGAGGCAATACAATGTGAATGGTGCCCCCTGGGCAGTTTTGCAAAGTTGTGGTACTGCTAAGAGAGAATGGAAGAGGTGCTAGTAGCTGAGAGGTAAACATTAGAGGAGGGCAAAGGACATGGGGCCTTGAGAGTCAGGCTTGTGCGTTTAGCACACCCTGGACTCTCTCAGGGTCCATGCTCCCTATGGCTTAATAATATGAGGAAGGCCTTCTTCATGAGAGTGATTTCCTACAGCTCTTGTCTTAGTGTTTTAAAAATATGATACAAATGTAAACAGTGGGATTCTAGATTGCAGGAAGCAGACAAAATAATGCTTTCCGAGGGAATAATTTCCTTTTTAAACTTAGAAAGCAAGCTTTGTAAAGTCCAAGTAGATAATAAAAACAAAAGTACAATTTCCCCCTGATTATGTTATACAACAATGGGAGCATCTTAATTTAATGTGAATCAAAGGAAATAAAGCAGTTCTGGCACTTCCACTAATTAGTCATTATCCTTCTTCTTGCCTTTCATTTAAAATGTCTTTAAAAACATGGTCTTTGTAACCATATTATTAGCTGATAGGCATGCCAGCCAAAGGGAAGTATCCCTTTGTCAGAGAGAGAACTGTGCACCTTCTAACATATTTCTGTAGATTTTTTTTCTGAAATAAAGACAGAACCAGAGCTTCTATTCTCACATTCATCCATGAATCACGGGAAATGGACATATGGGAGGAAAAGGGAGCATAGCAACAGGTGATGCTGCACCAGACCCCACTAAAACCAACATGCAGCAAGACAAGAGGCCAGCCAAGAGGACCATCTGATACCCAGATGCCACTGCTGAAAAAATTCGTCTCAAAGCTTGGCAGCAATTTCCTGCATCTGTCAAGTTAACCACATAAAAGACTATAGATTGACATGAAGAACCAGGCTGACAAAGAGGGCAAAAAAGAACATATCAAATGCCATAATCATCAAGAGAATGTAGTGCCAAATGAATGTTGCAAATGCATCCATTTACTCAAGTGATCTGGAATTGTATTGCTGTTTATTAAAAATGATGTCAAAAGAAGCCTGAACTGTCTACAGAAACATGTAGAAAAGCCCACGGTTGTATCTTAACAGAAACTTTCTTTTCTGAAAGATAATATCTAACTATCCACTTTTAGAGAATGTACTTTTTTTTTAAAAAAGTGGATATTTTTAATGCTTTTCAAAGGGATTCAGTTAACCAATGCTTATTCCACTTCTCTAGGGAAGAAACAAACAAATGAGAAATGCTAGAGAGAGTATGAATTGACGTCTATATACAATATAGATGAAATCTGCATTCTCAAGTTTTTACATTTGCAACTTCTGATACGTTTGAGTGACCCAAAGGATCATGAGGTGCGGTGAGTTAGAGTTTGCTAATCTTGAAATTCTTCATTCTGAGGGAGGAGTTAGTCACTTAGCCTGTGAGTTGGGGCTAGACTCTTCATCTCAACACAGCTTTATTACGTATACAGTAACACTCACAAAACGATAAAGAGATTTTTACTGGCAGGAAAAAATCCTCTAAAAGAAACCCAACTACTGGATTTGGTAATGGAAGTGAAGAAAAAGTGAAAAGATCTGAAATATAAGTTTGGGAGAGATAAAGAATGAAATGATGAATTTCTAGGTGACTCGGATATGTGATGTAGACTTAGATACAAGATGTGGCCTCTACCAGGTGCTTGATACAGAAGCTAGAAATTATCATTCATTAAACTATCTCAGGGAATGCTCCAACCAAGGCAAAAATGGGTTTTCAAGGGAGAAAAAAAAATAAGTAAAAGCTGAAAATGTGGTTAACTTGTGGTCTGGGGATATATTCAAGAAACATGTGTCTTTTTGTGACAATGTGGTTCAAGTTAAAGCCAGAGACTGTGCAAACACTTCAGGGAAGCAACAGGCGGGAGAGCGGCTATGGAACAAACCATTACTCTGAGTAAAGAACATTCTGAGAAAGTGATTTTTTGCTGTTATTAACAGGAAAATCAGTAGCAGCAGACCACACTGTAGTGAAGCTTAGAGAAGACAAGGGTTAAAGGCTAAAAAAAAAAAGTGTTCGGTGTAGATAAAATATGTCTTCACTGGAAGGAACTTACTTTGCAAATATCCATATCCAAGGAGGAGAATGGGGTGTTCAGACTCATAGTGGCCAAGAAAAGACTAACTCTTCTGCTTGCGGCAATGTAGCAAAATTTATGATTAAGCCAGATTTGCTGTTTACTAAATCCAGGCTATTAAGGGGTAAAATATGAATCTTTTGATTACATAGTCATTTGTACAATAAAAAGTAATGTACAAATAATGTAATATAGTTTAATAATATAGTCTCAAGTTTGTCTCAGTGACAAAAATATTAAATGCTTTAGTTCTACATTTAATTTTATAAATGCAGATACTTGAAAGGACCACTTAAAGAATGCTTTATTATAGTTTAGCTATTCTATACGATACGTAAAGGGGAGGTAAATATAGTATATTTGTTGATCTGGAGCTTTGGAAAGTCTGTGAATGTCAAGGGCCTACCATGGGCTCATGAAGAACAAGGAGCAAGCAATATGTGATTTATAAGGTGGAGAGATCTGGAAACAGCAAGCATACAGGACAGCCAAAAAGGTAACATCACCTTGGGCAATTCTTCATTTACTTCCACATTCTGTTTTAATGATTCCACTAATATTTAGAAAAAAAATTTACAAGGAAAATTTCTCAGTTAAATCAGTGATATTTCTGTCTAATTATAAAAGCCAAAAAAAAAACACAACAACTTCATTTGAAAGGGAAACAATGACTACATAGCTTACTTTCTTTCTAAAACAGGAGTCTTTTCATTTTAAAACATGTGCCATACAAGGAAATATATATACTGCCATTAAAAATGATAATGCAGATTTATATTTATATTGTTGGCATCGGATAATTACCATTATAATGCTCGTATGTAAAAACAACAAGCAACATATGTAGTATGAAAATACAAATTTTGGTGTATAATTAAAACAGAAATGGGAAAAATAGAGATGTTTTCAGTTTTAAAAAATAAACTGGTGTCTAGGAAAAATGTTTTCCTACTCCTTAGAGAGTAGCAGACTAACAGCATTCAACATTAAGTTCTTAACATCGGTTTTATAGATCTACTTAATCAACTACATAACTTATTAAGTTGTGGTGGTATTTGCTTTTGCAGAAGGCTGATATTTTAAAAGCAAATAATATTTTTGAATGATTGATATTAAATAAGTTGACTACTAATTTGGAAATCTGAATTTCTTGTTTTGAGAGCTGTAAATGAATTAAAGTTTCTAATATTGAATAATGTAGTTCAGCAGTATTTTGGAGCCAGCTCATACAGACTTATAAGAACCAATTGTTTAATTTTCAAATATTTTCCTGCCAATTTTTTGATGTCACTCTTTTAGCTTGAAATGGGCCACGATGGGAGTATTGACATCATGAAAATCGGCAAACATTATAAATCAGGGTATTTCTTTTTATACACAGAGGACTGGTTGTTAAACATGTACCAGCACATCACTGGTCTAGTTCCTAAGACTTCATGTGATATTTTGGTAGAATACATCTTTAATAATCAAAAAATTTTTTGACCAGAACAAGAAGTGAATATGAACTCATTTTAAAAAAGGTTTTGAGCACACTTAAGTTACTTTCTACAAAGAGAATAAAGAATGCTCTTTAAGAGAGACACACACTCTCCCCAATATAATAGACAAAATTCCTTTTCAGTAAGATTTATTACAAATAACTGTGCTTTCTTATACTTATGTCATTATTACTTCCCATCAAATACTTCAATCAATCTGATTTTTAAATCTTTCTAACAAACATACTTAAAAATTCTATAAAGTATGATTTCTGTTGCTCTGACAATGAAACTTTTCCTAGAGTTTAAAGAGTATGCGAAGATAGCTGGCAATTATCCCATGATACCAGAAAAAACAAGATTGTGCCTGTTCTGTTTTTGTAAGGTTTGATTCAGAGTACTTTTAACCATTCAATGATTTTTTTGATTTTATTTAACATATTCCTATAAATGATAGTGCTTACATTACACATCTCAGACAAACTGCACACCAGTGAACAGCTAATTTTTCACAGTTGCAAAATGGCAGGGTCAGAATATAATAAATAAGATACATTCATATTTATTCTTTTTGTAAAAGAAAGTCATTAGAATCTGCACTAAAATTCAACAAAGATGTCACAAACTATAACATTTATGACTGGTTTTAATGT
Organism: Phocoena sinus; assembly: GCF_008692025.1. Lineage (NCBI taxonomy): Eukaryota > Metazoa > Chordata > Mammalia > Artiodactyla > Phocoenidae > Phocoena > Phocoena sinus. The sequence goes on from NC_045769.1 coordinate 70,872,514, forward strand.
CATAGACATTATAGATGGAGGAACGACTAAAGAAAATGAGAATTAGTTGAAGATGTAATTTGTTCCAAAATGAATGCAATCTAATAGGTGTACTTAAGGTCAAATAGAGAAATAGAAGAACCCCAGACGTAGGACAAATTGGTAAAGCTACACTTCATCAAAATAGATTATTTCATTACAGTGTGTTAAACATGGTAAAGAAAGCTAGAACTTTGGCAATGTTTTTAAATTTTAAGTCCTGGAGGTAGGGTTCCAGAGTTCAGAGCTCAGCCAAGTGCTATAATTAAATTAATTAATTAATTAATTAATTTTAAACTTATCGTAAGACAAAGTACCATGAATATAGAAAATAAAATTATGAATCTGAAAATATTTTAATATTTCACTATGCAAATGACTATAGAATACAAAATATAATAAACATCAGTATAAAGTATAATTGACATCTGTTGAATCACAACGATTTACATTAAAATGGAGGTTAAAATATACCTTTAGCTTATGCTCTTTTCTGTTGATGATGACGGCTGTAATCTGTTGGTCCATAAAAATTAGAATAGTACAAAGTAAAGCTGGAATAACAGCAGCTATTACTGTCCACCATGGATTTGGGCCTAAAGGTGTAACAAACCAGCCACGATCATCTCTTGTGGGCTGTGAAAATTTAAAGAATGCAGTTATTAACTGGATTAATGAATACCTAATCAAATTGTCTTACAGATAATACCAGGAAAACCCTAGTTATAAACTGATATGCCAAGTGAATTATATATTTAATAATAATAATATTCACAAAGCATTTATAAGGTACCAGACACTATTCTAAGTGCTTTAAATATTTTAACTCATTTTTTTCTTCACAACAGTCTAAAGAAGATACAGATAAGGAAACTGAGACATAGAGAGGTTCAGTAAATTTTTCAAGGTCCCAAAGCTAGTAACTGGTGGAGATAGGATTTCAGCTCTGACAAACTGACTCACAAATTTGTGTTCTCAATCAATACCTATATTAAATAAAATCATATTAATATTTATCATTTATGATTGGCAAATTTATTTACATTTACAAATATCACATTGACTACTGTGTATAACTCTTATTTTAGATGTGTATCCAGGTCACTATGTAAAAATGTCAAAAAGACGTTTGGTCACATCATGGGCTCAGGGAAAGGTTCAAACATGGCTGGTGCCTGAGATAAGTCCCAAAGGAAATCATTTTGACAATTCTTTGAGGAAGTCCCTAGCTATTTTTTTTTTTTTTTAGTACGCGGGCCTCTCACTGCTGTGGCCTCTCCCGTTGCGGAGCACAGGCTCTGGACGCGCAGGCCCAGCGGCCATGGCCCAGGGGCCCAGCCGCTCCGCGGCACGTGGGATCCTCCTGGACCGGGGCACAAACCCGCGTCCCCTGTATCGGCAGGCGGACCCTCAACCACTGCGCCACCAGGGAAGCCCCCTCGCTCTTTTTGATAGGTGAGGAAACAGGTTCAGAGAGGTAAAGTAACTGGCCCAAGGTCGCATAGTTAGTAACATGGTCTGAACTCTATTCCAGACCTAATTTTACCTGTTTTCAAGCCCTATCCACTGTGCGTTACCCTTACTTTCAAAATGCTTCCTTATCTTTTAAGAATATAGATATTCCCACTGGAATAATTGACAGAAAATTTTTTCAAGCTGCCTCTAGGTTTCCATTTCTATTTTTTTAATATTAGGCCAAAATTTTAGTCATGCTGTGGGCATTTTATTTACTGTTATATTAATCTATATTCTTTATATTTTCATGAAAATCCCAAGTACTAGGGTTATAGCCATCATCTGAATAAAAATTAGACCTACAGAGATGGAGAGATGATAGTAAATCCTATGATAACTTCACCTTGAAAACACTTGGTACTTGTAGTTTTGGAGATGGGATCCCAATGGCATAGTCAATTAAAACCATACACAGAATCGTAAGAAAGACAGCAAAGTCGCTCACTATGGATCGCACCTAAACATAATGAAAACACTTGTCACTTGAAGGAACTATAAATAGTGAAGAATACTCAGGAACATAATCTAGAATCACACTTTATAAACACTTTATGACATAATATCATAATATTATATTTTACGCATACTATAATATTACTACTAACTCTTGTCATATTTATATTTATGTGTCTCTGTCATTAGGATGAATACACACTCAACATTTTCAAATTGAGGCATTATGGAATAGCTACAATGGTGATTGTGCTGTTTTCATTTAAAATCTAAGTTTATTATGGGAATCTTGCATGATACAATACCACTACATCAGCAGTGCTGATAAAAATCTAAGTTTATTATGAATTCCAGTATGTGAATATTTATTTCACAGAATAAGGTTGCATGGCTAGAATTTCGCTATATTTTAGTACTCTTTCTCACGTAGGTAACATTTTAATATCATAAACCTGAAATACCATAAAATAAAATTATCTATTTTTATTGAAGAAGCATAATATTTTAGCTAGTTTATCTGAGCTACAAGTATGGCAGCAGGTAATTTGCACAACAGAGTAAGCAAATTTAAGTTATTCTATGTAAGCCAGTTTTTAAAGCCATTTCTCTTTTATAAAGCCTTCATTGAGAAAAATTCTTAAACAATAATCAACAAGATCTGCCTTTTATTAGGCTGCCTTTATGACGCACACACAAACACATAAAATGCAGGAGTTTGATACAAAAAAAAGAATTCTATATTAATCAAATTGAGCTTTGGGGGGTAAGAAATGAATCTTCCACGTTACGGAAGGAAGAGGTAAGAAAAACAGAAGTTTCTCTCAAACAGCAGTTCTTAAAACATTTTCCCAGAGTAGAATTTTCATCACAATTTTTAGCTCATCCCTAAAAAGCTTGTTTTCTTGTTTCTTTTCTTTCTTTTTCTTTTCTCCTTCCTTCCTTCCTCCCTCCCTTCTTTCCTTCCTTCCTTCTTTTTTGGCTGAGTCAGACCTTATAGGTGTTACTTTGCAGTGTTAAATATTGAACTAAGCTGTTTCTCTGTTTACTTTCCTTTCCAAATATGCAGATGCAAACGTGGTGGGTTAGGCGGAGGGACTGACACTTTAAAAATGAAAAAGAGGATAGTGTTCCAATGAGTCTTGCAGGGGCTTCCCCAATTACAGAATGTAACAGTGGCTCCTATGAGGTGTCTGTCAGGCTGGAATAGTTCCCACTGTTCACTGGGCAAGAAAGTGACAATCAGTAATGCAGTGTGTGCTTTTGAGTTCCAAAAATGAAAGTGGGAAAGTGGGAGTTTATCTCTGGGATTTGAAGTTAGGAGATAAGCCTGGAGGGAATGTGTACTCCTAGCACTGTATCACAAAATGCTTTCTCTTACCTCCCTCACCATGCCCACTCCTAAACTGGCAGCTCAATCACACAAAAACCTTTTAGTGGCTCCTTTAACGACAGCAATAGCTCTTTCTTTTGTCCTAAAACACACATGACTCCATAACATGCTTTCTGTTGGTTCACATTTTGATCAGAAAAATTGTAGTCTAAGTACCTTGGTTGGAAAATAGCGGCTAGTCTTGAACTGCTTCAGTGTGGCTGACAGAGTAACTGTGGAAAAGAACAGGATCACTGACCAAAATAGAACATCTGGAACATATGGGTGCTCGTGGCCACAAGCTCGTCCAACATACTCTCCATGCAATGATTTGCATTCCTGCCAGAGCAAGTAAAACAAATGGAGCTATTAAGCAAAAAAGGTGGACACGTTTCTTTCAGAAAACTAACATCTTAAGATCGCTTGCAGTTGAGTTGCTGAAGTTGTTCAGTTATGGCTCCTATTTGGATAGGTAGTGAGCAATACGAACCACTTCTAAAATTCTTGCCTTTTCAAATTAAGTTTAAATCTATAAAACTAACTGATTTATCAATCACCATCTTAATGCATTTTCACATCAACCCTATAAAATAGGTAGTTGTTATTATTTCTATTTCAGCTCTGAGGAAACTGAGGTGTAGAGAAGTTAAGTAATTGGCTCTGGGCTCACCGCTGCTGGGTGGCAGCAGAGTTGTGATACAAACATGATATTCCTTTGGTGGGAATATTATTAAAGAAGAACAATGATTTTGTAGAATTATCTAGTCCAAAAGCTCCCAAGAAAGGTGAGAAAAGCAACAAAAAACTATGATACATTATTACTGGAGTGAAACTGAAAGTCAAAGATGGGGCTCAAATTTAAATTATAGAACAAAAGAGAAAAAGTTAGTATAGAAGCAATGCAAAGTTCATATTTACTATGACTTCTTCATGGTCTTTTTTTTTTTCCTGGTATATATTTTATAAGCCTCTGAAGGATCATTTCTAATTGCTGCCTTAGCCATGAGGTGGCAGCAAAGTCAAAAAAATTTCCTTTCTTGGAGGAAAAAAAACTGAGCATTTTAAACATTAATATTTTGAAATTAAAACTTTTAAAAAATGTTTTGCTTTTTACTATTTTAATTTAAAGATTAGAACACTAAATTTTAATTTTTTATTTCAAAACAGAGAAAAGAATGGTTTAAGTGATCCAGTGACCTTGTTAGTACTTGAGATATCTGGACCTGAACAGAAACTGAATTGTGCCATATACTTAAAGATCTTAGGGAAAAATATGGACTGACGGACTGATCACCAACAGAGACTGTCCAATGAACAAAGTTTCAGGCCCTGGAGTCCTTGTATAGCAGAAAACAAATACCTTCAAAAGATTCTAGACTAAATCACAGATTGTTACATGGTTATCCAAAAACAAACTAGTAAAATCTACTTGGGGCAGCTACCCCTAAGGCTAGGATTCTTGAGAAATATTGTTTGTATACTTTATAATTATCTAAAACAATTCCATTCCCTTTTCTAATCTAACTGCAAATGCTACATTCTTTGCTAGCTAAAGTTGAATTCCAATTATCTATTTTAATATAGAGCACAATGACTTGGCTAATTGAAAAACCAAAGAAAAATCCCCCAGGCCTTAATTATAGTTTTAATTTTCCTTCTCTCAAAACTCTGTTAAAATAGATAAAGTAGCAAAAATGAATCCTTGAATTTTTTAGTCCCGTCTCTTGCCCCTTGTCCAGAGATACTAGTATAGCAATTACTAAGCAAAGTAATGGTTAAGAAGAATGGATAAATACAAAGAGGAGCTAGAAGCTCTGTTGTAAACACATTATCTAAATATTTGTGATCAGTCTTTTGTGCAGATATAAAAGTCCTCCAAGTCTTGGACTTGGCTGGGTCTTGTTCTCAAATCTTAGGAACATAGATACCATTTAAAGGATCATTTAACTGTCTTATAATCTATAATACATTGCCAATAGCTTGCCTAGTTACTTTAATTCAAAGCAAATTTGAAAAGCGTATTTATTTTTTCTTCCTTTTAGGGGGACAGTATGCTATTTAAAAAGGAAAAATTGTGAACTACTAAATTCTACATTTATTTTCTGGTTTATACTAACTGTACCTTTAACACACACACACACACACACGCGCGCACACACACACACACACACACACACACACACACACACAAAACAAGTACTGAGATTTGGAAGAGAAAACTAAATCCAAATCCTGTTCTCTTATTTTGAGTCTCACATATGGTTTCACTTACAAAAATGAAAAACTGCTTGTTGACAAACTCATTTCTACTAATTATTCTTCAACACGTTCTAAGTTTCAGCAGTGTTATAAGTTGGTAAAAATTAAGTTTGATAAAATAAGAAATTAAAGTTGGCATTAGTGTCCTGCCCCTTACTTACATATAAGCTAAATATGTAATTCTGGCACTAAAACGATTCTTAACCAATTGCTAGTTAATTGCTTGTGAATATTTTAAACCTCGCCTAGGAATTCCTTTATAATGACAGATTTTGAGATACTGCTAAAAATATATATAAACATAGAAACCTAAGTGTTCTAGCTTGCTATAAAACACTTGAATTAGGCATTATTCACAATAGCCAAGATATGGAAATAACCTAGATGTCTGTCAATGGATGAATGGATTAAGAAAATGTAGTATAAATATATAACGGAATATCATTCCCTTAAAAAGGAAGGAAATCCTGCCATTGCAACAACATGGATGAATCTGGAGGACATCATGCTGACTGATATAAGCCAGACACAGAAAGACAAACACTATATGATTTAACTTACATGTGGAATCTAAAAATGTCAAACTCAGAAGCAGAGAGTAGAATGATGGTCACTAATGGCTGGGGACAGGGGAAACATGGGGAAATATTGGCCGAAGGGTACAAAGTTTCAGTTATACAGGATAAATTATGAAGATCTAATGTATAACATGGTGACTATGGTTAATAATATTGCATTAAATAATTGAAATTTGCTGAGAGAGTAGATCTTAATTGTTTTCACCAAAAAAAAAAAAAAAAAGGTAACTATTTGAGGTGATGGATATGTTAATTAGCTTGATTGCGGTAATCATTCACGTCATATACATATACCGAAACATCATATTGTATACCTTAAATATACACAATTTTTATTTGTCAGTTATACCTCAATAAAGCTGGAAAACAAAATAAACCAAAACAAGACATTTACATTAAATAGTAAATTTGTGATTTGAGACTTTTTCAAAACGATCATTAAATATTTATTGAACACTTATTATGCATACAGCTGTTTGGGAGAATCAAAGAAAGCTAAAGTTCTTTGCCCTTGCTGAGTTAGCAAGGTATAAATGACAATTAATGAGATATGTAACAATTCAATTAAAAATCATCACGTGAATAATATACAAAGTAGATATCACATGACTATTTTTATAGCACAGTGCTTTATTAATACAATGTTTTTGATGATACTAATGGTTATGCTGAGGAAAGAAATCCTAGAATAACAATTAAGACAAAACAATTTTATGGCCCTCATTGACTTAAAAACTGTAAGATTTTTTCATTACGTAGCATTCCCTTTGGTGATAAATGCTATTTCTGGTCAAGATTAGCAATTACCTATTGCAAAAACTGCTTTTAACTAATGAAAAATAATATGAAAATTTCTGCCAGAATGTTAACTCCCAGTACAGAACTTCAAGAAAAAAACCACAGTGCTAGATTTGCTTTGATTGCAAAATATTTTTCACTGTACTCTGCTTGACCCTAAAACTTCTAATATTTAAAATTAACTCATGGCTAGCTAGATCAACTGTGCTATGAGTCTCTTTGAAAGTTATGATTCAGGGTTGGCTACTACATGGAATGAATATTATTATTTAATATTAAATTATTCAAGACTATAAAACACAGAGTAAATTATCATGTTAAATAATTTAGAGATGAGATTATTGGGTTACTGTATTGTAGGGGACACCAAGATGAGGGACAAAAGCAAGGGACTCAAGACATAATATCTTTATAGTTTTCAAAAGAGAAATATAAATGGAAGATGCACTGCTGAACAGACCAACCACAATCCCATGTCTAAATTCTGAATAACTGTAGCATTCTTTCTTGTTCAGCTCATCATTTCTTTTACTGATCAATTTAAATGGCTCTCTGAAAGGAAACAGTTTGGTAATGTTATTTTTTCTAAGAAAAAATAGGACAGAATAAATGTTAACCATAACAGAAGAAAACAACAGAAGTAAGTGAAGGCTTATTTTAGAGCAAATGACTAGCATAAGAGGAAAAGTAGTAAAATATAGGTCAAGATAGAATTTTAAACAGAAGGTAAGTAATTTGATTTTGATTCTGAAAGAAAATATTTAATGAGGAAAATTGATAAAATAGGCAATAGGTCAAGTGCTCTTACAAGAATCATGTTTAGAGTTTTATAACATTTGTACAACAAAAAAGATTTCTATGTGTCACTAACTGGCTCACTTACTAAATGATATGTTTTTCATAAAATGAACTAGAATTTATATAGTTTTATGCCCATGGTTATAATGGGATTTGAGCTTATATGGGTAGATAAAGTGGCAGAAGCTTTGGATTGTAATGTTTGTAACTGGGAAGAATAGAGAAGAAAGTAGAATGACTCAGATTTTAATACTTATTAAAACCAGAACACTTTCGATTTTTCCAATTATGAGATTTGATTGACCAGAAGTAAAGGATGCAAATGTAGATGGAAAAGGAGGTGCACAAATATTGCAAGAGATTAAGAAGAACTGAGAAATTCAGCATGAGGGGGGAAAAAAGATACCACAAAAAAAAGAGGAAAGCCAAAAATATTTTTAAAGGTATAAGATTTAACTTTGATAGGTGAAAAATATGTTGCCATTCTATTTCTTGAATGGAGGATAAAGAGAAAATGGAAGTAAGAAAATCTTCCTGAGGGAGGTGCCAGAATTTTATTAAGAAAAGTGACTTTTGTTTTCCCCAAAAGTTCAATATTTACACTAAAATATTAACAAACATCCCCTCCCCCTTAACATATTCTGAACAGCTGGAGCAGTATTACAGAGTAAAGTAAAAGCATTCTGGGTTCTTTACACAGAAGGCTGACTTAGTTCTGCCATACGGTTTCATTTAGGTCAACACTACTCTTATTTAATGTGCTTTCAGTTAATCTAGTAACATTATGCCATATATGTGTGCTTTCAGAGTAACTCAGGCCTAATAACTACTGGAAAAACTTAATAATGAAAGAAAACCCCAGTAAACTTATGCATACTTGAAATGAATGAAATCAAAACCATCACTTTTATAATAGTATTTGTTTAAAACACTTAACCTAGTGGCAATAATTCATTCAAAAAATCAATAAAAGCCCTTATAGTAATAAGATTCAAGGTATGACCTATTTTTCTTTTTTAAAAATTAATTAATTAATTAATGGCTGTGTTGGGTCTTTGTTGCTGCATGCGGGCTTTCTCTAGTTGCGGCAAGCGGGTTGTGGTGTGCGGGCTTTTCATTGCAGTGGCTTCTCTTGTTGCAGAGCATGGACTCTATGCGCACGGGCTCAGTAATCGTGGCTTGTGAGCTCTAGAGCGTAGGCTCAGTAGTTGTAGCACATGGGCTTAGTTGCTCCGTGGCATGTGGGATCTTCCCGGACCAGGGCTCAAACCCATGTCCCCTGCATTGGCAGGTGGATTCTTAACCACTGTGCCACCAGGGAAGTCCATGACTTATTTTTCAATGTTTCACTTACCGACACAGTTAGGTTCTCCCATATTATGTCAGAGGCAGAAATATTGGACTCCCTCCATTCCTTCAATGTATCATTGCTAGGATTATGTGGTTCCACACAGTTACACCTGCAAAGGCAAAACAGTGTCTTTTGTGAAGTATCTTTTTGTCACCATACTTAAAACAAATGTGTGATGGGTCCTTTTTCCCCAGTCACAGCCTTCCTCCATCTGAGAGATAAGTAGGTAGCTCATCCTAAACTCCAAAACACACTATTTTCAGACAGAAGGATAGATAAATTGCTAGGACATTAGATCACTTCTAATGTTTCCTGGAATGAGAGGTCATTCCTTCTCTGTCCCCACCAGAGGAAATTTTTTAAAGTGTAGGTTAGAACACGGGGTTTTTGAGGCCTTTTAAACCAGGATGCTTTCTAGACCTTACAACAACCATTTGCCTCTAAATTATAAGTCAAGTGGGAAAAAATTATAAACATCCAAATGTATTATTATAATTTACTTATTTTTATTAATACTGTATAACTATATCAATTAAAATTGGAGTTTATAATTCATATTTTAGAGATCATTTAGAATTTTGCAATGTAATTTAAAATTAAAGCTAGGTTGAAGCAAGAACCCTAGGTATCTCAGGATATACTTTCTTTGTGATGAGTGATAGTTCTATTAAAAATCAACAAATCAGTATGCAAAAGATTTTTGAGTAGCTACTACATATAAAGTAACATGATGAACGCTGGGTGGGGTAAGAGCAGAGAGAATAGGAAAAAGCTGGGCAAAGTGGTACTGTTATGTAATAAAAAACAGCTTTTGATCTCATGTTCTTTATAACTTTGTAAGTAAATGAGAAGACAAAAGCAAAGATTATCAACAAGTTAATTGTCTTAGATGTTAACTTCAATTTACAAATTGTTTCAAAAATTCATTCATAAGTCTATTATTTGCCCTTCAGAGAGCATTTTCTTATAGAAGCATTTTAGAAAAATAGTGGTTGGGCTCCCAGATTAAGCCACATATATACTACATAACTTTAATATTAGTTGGATTGCTGTTTTAGTGATATTAATTGAACTGTAGAACCCAACTGCCATTATTTCTATAGGAAAATATATTACAGTCTCTACTTGATAAATTCCTCTGCCTAAGCAACAGTCTCTCTTCTTTTATTTATTTATTTATTTTTGCGGTATGCGGGCCTCTCACTGTTGTGGCCTCTCCCATTGCGGAGCACAGGCTCCGGACACGCAGGCTCAGTGGCCATGGCTCATGGGCCTAGCCACTCTGCAGCATGTGGGATCTTCCCGGACCATGGCACGAAACCCGTGTCCCCTGCATCGGCAAGCAGACTCTCAACCACTGCGCCACCAGGAAGCCCTCTCTTCTGTCTTTTACATCAGAAATTTTAGTCTGTTCTTTTTTTTACCACCACTCATTCATTATTCAAAGTGTACTGAGTGTCTATTTACAAGAAACTCTCCTTGAACTTGGGCAATACAGACAGGTATGTTCCTGCTCTCACTAAGAGATGTTAGAGTATTCCCCACCTGGGCTCACATGGGGCTGGGCCTCTAAAAAAACAGAGGATTCCAATGAGAAAGTTGTTGATGAGGATTTTAAGGGAATGAGACATGGAAGTATTAGCTACTATGAGCAGCTACAGTGACCACCATGGTATCAGAGGGAGGAAACACAGCAAAAGGGAAACAGTCCCCTGAGATGCAGTAATAGTCATTCATTAATGCAATTTATTCAAATCTATAGGTTCTCAAGTCCCAGATTAGTTGTACATAATCCCAGAACACAGGATTATGTGTCAGAAAGGCCTTTGTCCTTTACTGGCTGTGTGGCCAGCGGCAAATTATTTAAGCACTCTAAATCTTGGTTTCCTCATAAATAAAATGCAGACTGAAATGCTTACCTTGTAGAGCTATTATGAAGAATAAGTAACATGATATATATTAAGTGCCTGGTATACATTTATGCAGTTTTGAAATTGTAGCTGCCATCATCATCATGGTTCTCATCATTATTTTCTGGTTCATTTTTCAGTTTTTCATATGATATAATAAAACTGTTAACTTTCAATTAATGTAATACAAAAAAAACACTAGGCTTTTCTCTAACATGCTGATACTCTTTATTTTGCTTCCAGTGCTTTAAAAAGAATTAAATTCTGACGAGCATTAAAACAGTTTTGCTACTATCACTAAGAATCTATCAAAAGAAAGAAAATTCCTGTTTAATTCTGACTCTAGGTCATTAGATCACTAGGCAAACATGGTAAAGATAATATATGAAGAGAGAGAGAATAATTTCATTTAAAAATATCTTAAATTATTAAAAAATAACACTAAAACCATTAAATCACTGAATATTTTCTAAAATTAAAAATCAGGTTTGGCTTCTAGCTTAAGAAAGAGGACTGAACACACATGTTTATTTTCTCATTACCTAGAATTCATTAAGCAAAGAAATAATATAAAAAGAAACATGAGGAGAAATAGCAACAAAAGAGAGATGTAAACAAATGGAATATGAAAAGCATATGAAAGCAGGATGTTTGTAAAAGCAGAACAGAAGAGTAATACTAACAATAATAGTACTTTTATGTTTAATCCTTAAAATAGGTAGTATTAATCACATGAAAATATCAAAGCACGAGTGATGTGGCCAAGGTTACACAGCTAGAAACATCAGAGCCAGAATTTAAACCTAGGCAGTCTGCTCCTAATGACTAACTTAAAAAAATAGAAATATTTACATAGAAACATAAATATATATACATATTTATATATACATATAAAATTTATATATTTATATAGGATATATATATATCCTTCCAACTGCAGTAAAGGAAGGACCTGGCCTGCCAAGTAGAATCCCAAAAAGGGTCTGAACTAAGAGAAGATGTTGGGATGAAGGAAAGAGTGTTTTCCAACCTAAGAAAGCAGTGAAAGAACTCTCAGAAAGACAAATGTATGGTAAAGCCCAAGAGAAGCACGGAAGAAGTGAAATCACAAGATGGCTGAATGGAAAGTCCCAGTGCTCCTTCCCCCATAGAAACTTCAATTTAACAACAATATATGGACCAAAATACTGTGACGAGAATTCCAGAATCCAGTTAAGATGTTGCAGTACCTGAGTGCAAAGCTGTGAACAGCCACATTCAAACGGGTAAGAGCAATTTCACTTTAACTGCATCAGCCCCTCCTCTAAGCTGGCACAGCTCAGCAGTGGTAGAGAATACCCTGGCTTACACTTTTTACACTGGGGGTGAAGAGAAAATAGAGGCTGCATCTGACATTCCAGCTCTTCAGAGGGCTACGGAGGGACTGGTATCTGTCTTGTCATAAAATGTCATAAAATGGCAACTGTCTCACCTAACCTGGGATGCTGATGGGGACTCATCATATGGTAGATATCTGGAGGCCTCTGAGAACAAGAGATAGCAGAGAATCTTGCTACTGTAAGTTCTATGGTTTTACAGTAGCAAGATTCTCTGCTATCCCTTGTTCTCAGAGGGAGCAAAAGATTATGAGCCCCTGGAAAAAGAAACCAGCAATACTAATTGAGAAATTGCACACACGAGGCTCAGAGAATTTGCATCCCCTTCCCTCCAAGAAAGGGTTAGAGAGGCCCCTAGAATCTCTATTCAAGCTGATTAATAAGAGTCTTCTGCACAAAGAGCAAGTTCCTAAAGGCTATGAAAGGTGGCTGTTATTTCAAATGTGCCAATCCTAAAACAAAGTTATGGGACACATGAAGAAACAGGGCAACATGGTCCATACAAAGGAATAAAATAAATCAGAAACTTATCTTAAAGCAATAGAGGTATATAAATTACCTGACAGAATTTAAATAACCATTATAATGATACTCTATGAGATCAAGAAAATGATGCATAAACAAAATGAAAATATCAACAAAAAGATAGAAAATATTTAAAAAGAACAAAATAGAAATTTTGGAGCTAAAGAATACAATAATTGAACTAAAAAATTCAGTAGAGGAGTTCAACATCAGACTCAATTAAGCAGAAGAAAGAATCAGTGAACTTGAGGACATGTCACTTGAAATTATTCAGTCAGAAGAACAAAATGAAAAAAGAATGAAAAAGAGTGAAGAAAGCCTGAGGAACACATGGGATATCATAAGCAAATCAATATATGCATCATGGGAGCCCCAGAAGAAGAAGAAAGAAAATAAGGGACAGAAAGCTTATTTAAAGAAATAGTGCCCCAAAACTTCCCAAAGATGGGGAAGGAAATGACATCCATATTTAAGAAACCCAATGAATTCCAACCATTGTGAATCCAAAGAAATCACACTAAGACATATTATAATCAAACTGTTAAAAGTCAAATACAGAGAAAATTTCAACAGCAGCAAGAGAAAAGCTAATCACCATGTGCAAGAGAAGTTCCATAATACTACCAGTGGATTTTTCAGCCTGAACTCTACAGACCAGAAGGCAGTGGTATGACATATTCAAAGTGCTAAAAGGGAAAACTTCCAACCAAGAATACTATATCTGGTAAAAAATGGGGGAGTTCAAAAATGAAGGAGAAATAAAACCTTCCCAGGTTTCAAAAATAAAGCTGAAGGAGTTCATCACCACTATATCTGCCTTATAAGAAATGCTAAAGGGAATCCTTCAAGTTCAAACAAAAGGACGCTGAACAGCAACACAAAAACATATGAAAGTATAAAGCTTGCTAATAAAGGTAAGTATATAGACAAATACAAAATACTGTAATGGTGGTACATAAATCACTTTTAATTCTGGTATAGAAGTTGAAGGACAAAAGTATTTTTAGACACTATTACTATAAAAATATGTTAATGGATACACAATATGAAAGGATGTAATTTTTTATATCAATAACATAAAAAGTGTAACAAGGGGGGAGTAAAAGTGAAGAGTATTTGTATGCAATTGAAGTTAAGTTTTATCAGCTTAAAATAGATTGTTGTAAATATAAGATGTTTTATGTAAGCCCCATGGTAACCAAAAAGAAAATACCTTTTTGTGTAGAACATCCACAAAAGAAAATAAGAAAGGAATCAAAACATATCACTACTAAAAAAAAAAAAAATCAACAAAACACAAAGGAAGTAAAAAAGAGAGGAAAGGGGGCAGGTGACAAAAATGTTACGGGACAGAAAACAACTAATAAAATGGCAATAGTAAGTTCTTCTCTATAAATAAGTACTTAAATGTAAGTGGATTTTACTCCCCAATCAAAAGACATAGAATGACTAAACGGATAAAAAAAAGATCTAACTATATGCTGTCTAGAAGAGACTTTTGATTTAGGAACACACATAGAGTGAAAGTTAAAGTATAGAAAACAATATTATATGCAAATGGCAACCAAAAGAGAGCAGGTGTCAGGGTGGGCCATAATCATATCAGACAAATAGACTTTAAGTCAAAAACTGTCAAAAGAGACAAGGAAGGACATTATATAAGGCTAAAAGAGTCAATTAACCAGGAAGATATAACAATTAAAAAGATATACACACCTAACAGCAGAGTACCCAAATATATGAAGGAAACATTGACAGAAGTGAAGAGAAAGATAGATAGTAACACAATTATATTAGGATATTTCAATACCTCACTTTAAATAATGGATAGATCCAAATAGAATATGAATAAGGAAACAGAGGACTTGAACAACACTATAGACCAAATGAACCTAATAGCATATACAGAACATTTCACCCACCAGCAGCAGAATACACAGAGTTCTCAAACACACACAAAACATTCTCCACAAGAGATCACATGTTAGGTCACAAAACTAGTCTTAACAGATGTAAGAAGACTGAAATCATACTAAGTATACTTTCCAACCACAGTGCAATGAAACTAGAAATCAATAACAGAAGGAAAACTAAAAAATTCACAAATGCATGGAAATTAAGCAACATATCCTTGAACAACCAATGGACCAAAGAAGATATCAAAAGAGAAATTAGAAAATATCTTAAGACAAATGAAAACAAAAACAACATACTAAAACTTATAGGATGCAGCAAAAGCAGTACTAAGAGGGAAGTTTATAGCAATAACTGCCTATATTAAAAAGATGAAAATTCTCAAATAAACAACCTAACTTTAAAGCAGAAAGAACTAGAAGAAGAAAAACAAAGCCCAAAGTTAGCAGAAGGAAGGAAATAATAATCATCAGAGCATAAATAAGTGAAATAGAGACTAGAAAAACAACAGTAGAGATCAATGAAACTGAGTCGGTTTTTTAAAAAACCCAACAAATTGACAAACTTTTAGCTAGACTAAGAAAAAAAATAAAGACTCAAAATTATAAATGAAAGAGGAGATGTTACAACTAATGTCACAGAGATTAAAAGGATTATAAGAGATTACTATGAGCAATTCCAAGCCAACAAGTTGGATAGCCTGGAAGAAATGGATAAATTCCTAGAAACATGTAATTTATCAAGAATGAATCATGAAGAAATAGAAATTCTGAACAGACCTATAGCTAGTAAGGAGTTTGAATCAGTAATCAAAAACTTCCCAACAAAGAAAAGCCCATGACCAGATGGTTTCACTGGCGAATTCTACCACACATTTAAAGAACTGATGCCAATCCTTCTAAAACTCTTCCAAAAAACTGAAGAGGAGGGAACACTTCCAAACTCATTTTATGAAGCCAGAATTACCCTGATACCAAAACCAGAAAAAGACATCAAAAGAAAACTATAAAACAATATTCTTAATGAATATAGATTCAAAAATCCTCAACAAAATAATAACAAACTAAATTCAACAATACATTAAAAGGATCATACATCATAACCAAGTAGGATTTATCCGTGGAACACAAGAATGGTTCAACAAACAAATATCAATCATTGTGATACACCACATTAATGGAACAAAGGATACAATCACATGATCAACTCAATAGATGCACAAAAAGCATTTGACAAATTCAACACCCTTTCATGATAAAAACACTCATCACACTAGGAATAGAAGGGAATTATCTCAACATAGTAAAAGTCATATATGACAAGCCCACAGCTAACATCAGAATCACTGGGGAAAAACCAGAAGTTTTTCCTCTAAGATAAAGAACAAGACAAGGATTCTCACTCCTGCCATTTCAATTCAAAATAGTACTGGAAGCCCTACTAGAGAAATTAGGTAAGAAAAAAAAGCATCCAAATTGGAAAGGAAGAAGTAAAATTATCTCTGCTTACAGATAACATAATCTAATACAAAGAAAACTCTAAAAATTCCATATATAAAAAAATTGTTAGAAGTAATAAATGAATTCAACAAAGTTGCAGGATAAAAATCAACATTAAAGGGGCTTCCCTGGTGGCACAGTGGTTGAGAGTCTGCCTGCTAATGCAGGGGACACGGGTTCATGCCCCAGTCCAGGAAGATCCCACGTGCCACGGAGTGGCTGGGCCCGTGAGCCATGGCTGCTGCGCCTGTGTGTCCGGAGCCTGTGCTCTGCAATGGGAGAGGCCACAACAGTGAGAGGCCTGCGTACCGCAAAAAAAAAAAAAAAAAAAAAAATCAACATTAAAAAACTCAGTTGAGTTTCTATAAACAACAATGTGCAATCTAAAAAGGAAATTAAGGAAACAACCTGATTTACAATAGCATCAATAAGAATAAAATACTTAGAAATAAACTTAACCAAAGATGTGAAAGATTTTTACACTTAAAACTATAAAACATTGCTGAAAGAAATTAGAGGACACAAATAAATGGAAAGATATAAATGTGTTCATGAATTGGAAGACTTAATATTGTTAAAAACACCCATATTACCTGAAGTGATCTACAAATTCAGTGCAATTGCTACCAAAATCCCAATGACATTTTTTATAGAAATAGAAAGAATAATCCTAAAATTCATATGGAACCATGAAGGATCCTGAATAGTTAAAACAATCTTGAGAAAAAAAGAATGAAGTTGGAAGCCTCACACTTCCTAATTTCAAAATATATTACAAAGCTAGAGTAATAAAAACAGTATGGTACTAGAACAAAGACAGATATATAGACCAATAGAACAGAATAGAGAGCCCAGAAATAAACTCTCACCTATGCAGTCAAAAGACCTTCAAAAAGAATGGCAAAGCTGCACAATGGGGAAATGCTGAAGTCTCTTCAACAAATCATGCTGGGAAAATCAGATATCCACAAGCAAAAGAATAAAATTGAACCCTTATCTGACACTATACACAGAAATCAATTCAAAATAAATAAAAGACTTAAACATTAGACCTAAATCTATAAAATTTCTAGAAGAAAATGGGGAAAGCTTTATTACATTGGTCTTAGCAATGATTTCTTGGATATGACACCAAAACACAGGTAATAAATGCAAAAATAGACAGTTTACATTAAACTAAAAAGCTTCTACATAGCCAAGGAAACAATAAGCAGAATGAAAAGGCAACCTGTGGAATGGGAGGAAATACATGCAAACTGTATCTGATAAGGCATTAATATCCAAAATATATAAAGAATTGCTACAACTCAATAGCAATAAAACAAATCATTCAATTTAAAAATGGACAAAGAAAAATAAAAAATATAAATAAATAAAAATAAAAATGGACAAATGACCTAAATAGATATTTCCCCGAAGAAGATCTACAAATGGTCAATAAGTATATGAAAAGATTTTTGACATCACTAATCATCAGGGAAATGCAAATTGAAACTACAATGAAGTATCATCTCACACCTGTTAGGATGACCAATATGAATGAAACAAAACAAAACAACAGAAAACAAGAAGCATTGGTGAGAATGTGGAGAAACTGGAACCCTTGTGCATGGTTGTTAGAAATGTAAAATGGTGCAGCCACTATGGAAAACACTCTATAGGTTCCACCAAAAAATAAAAATAGAGCTACTACATGATCCAGCAATCCCATTTCTGGATCCAAAGAGAACTAGATCTTGAAGAGATATTACATTCCCACGTTCATTTCAGTATTGTTCGCAATGAGCCAAGAAGTGGAAACAATCTAAATGTCCATCAACAGATGAATGGATTTTAAAAAGTATAATATATACATACAATGGAATATTATTCAGCCATTTAAAAAAAAGAAGGAAATTCTGTCATAAGCTACAACATGGACGAACATTAAGGATATTGTGCAAAGTGAAATAGAAGGACAAATACTGCATGATTCCACTTATATGAGGTATCTAAAATAGTAAAACTTATAGAAACAGAAAGTAGAATTGTGGTTTCCAGGGATGGGAAGAGAGAAATGGGGAGTTGCTGTTCAATGGGTACAGAGTTTTAGTTATGCACTATGAAAAAGTTCTGGAGATCTGCTGTGCAACATCTGCTGTACTCTACACTTAAACTTTTAATAAAGAGTTAACAGGATAGAATTATTGAATTCTTAGGGAAGCTAGAGGACGTTCAAGCACAGAAGCCGAGAGCAAAAGAAGGCAGTCAGGAATTCCAGGAAAAATAAAAGGCTTTACAAGAAAGACATGTTCCAAAGAGGAAGAAAACTGAAATATATAATGATTTTGAGCAGCTCATGAAATGTTGAAAAAGAAAATTCATTTTACCATGATGTTAAGAACACTGTTGGGTTTTTATTCTTCACTATATATATTTTTAGTTATTTTCTTAGTGGTTGCTGTACAGCTTACCACATACATTCAGTTATTAGGCTCCATTAATTGCTCACTGATTGTGCTATTGTTTTTGACAGAAACCTGGGGCCTAAAATGCTCTGGTGGTATGATGCAATTAAACTCTAGCTCCTTTGCAGTTGAAGTCATTGTTTGAGGTTCTTCTGGCCCCAAGAGGACTCTCCTTAGCTGTCTCTTTTCCTGGTTCTCTCTGGTATAGTAGCTAGCCTATTGTTTAGCCTGTGTCTCTCATAAAGCTACCTACCTCCTCTTAATTGCTTTTCACCAGAACTTCCATTATTTTTTTAATTTAGTTTAATTTTTATTTTATACGGGAGTATAGTTGATTTACAATGTTGTGTTAGTTTCAGGTGTACAGCAAAATGATTTAGTTATACATATATATATATATATATATATATATATATATGTATATATATATATATCCCTTCTTTTTCAGATTCTTTTCCCATATAGGTTATTACAGAATACTGGATTGAGTAGAGTTCCCTGTGCTATACAATAGGTCCTTGTTGATTATTTTATATATAGTAGTGTGTATATGTTAATTCCAAACTCCTAATTTATCCCTCCCCCCACCTTTCCCTTTGGTAACCATAAGTTTATTTTCTTTCTTTTCTTTGTTCTTCTTCTTTTTTTAAATGTAGTTTCCTATTAAAGGAACTTCAGGTGTGAGGTAGATCAGGGAGATTTTTTTTTAATTAATTAATTAATTTGTTGCATTGAGTCTTAGTTGTGGCAGGTGGGCTCCTTAGTTGCAGCTCGCGGATTCCTTAGTTGCAGCTTGCTGACTTCTTAGTTGCAGCACATGGGCTCCTTAGTTGGGGATCACCAGCTCCTTAGTTGCTGCATGCGAACTCCTAGGTGCGGCATGCATGTGGGATCTAGTTCCTGGACCAGGGATCAAACCCAGGCCCCCTGCACTGGGAGCACAGAGTCTTAACCACTGCACCACCAGAGAAGTTCCCATAAGTATGTTTTCGAAGTCTGTGAGTCTGTTTCTGTTTTGTAAATATGTTCATTGTACCATTTTTTTTTAGATTCCACATATAAGTGCTATCTGCTCTTAAAACAATTTCCAGAGACTTTCTATTATTGCTTTCTAGAATGATTTTCACCAGTAAAGTTGTTTCACCAGTGAGAGGGTCCTTAGAGTTCCTTATGCTACCATTCTGGAAGAATGTTGTTTTCTGAATGCCATAGGAGTCATGATACTAGAGCCATAGAGAAAAAAATGTAACCTATGCACACTACTTGACTCTAGAGTGAGAAATATTTAAATAGCTATAACTATGTAAAGGTTTTTAAAATGTGGTTTTAAAAAAGTTTTTTAGAATCAACATTTATGCAAATTGTTTAACACTTAACTATGGTTAGAGAATAAAAGATATGTTAACAACCACTACAATAGAATCAGGGGTAGGGAGATAGAAGGAAGAACAGAGAATTGAAAGGAAAGATAGAATTATTTATCTCTTCTTAAAGTATAAAAAATTAAGAAACGGAAACCTCATGTAAATAGAGTTGGGAGACCAGATGGGGGAGCCACATGCCCCAAGACAATAGCAGAGCTCAGTAGGAAGAAGAAAGACTTCCTCCTCTTTCCTGTCAAGAGCTCATCCAGGGAGAGGCTGTCACAATTCAGCCAATGAAAAGCCATGGACTGTTTGCTTACTATGGCCCTCCCAACTCCTTTTCCGCCTCTAGAAGGGTTCTCCTCTCCATTTTTGCAGGGGGCTTGCACGTTGTTATGCTTGCTGATCCCAAATTGAAATTATTTGCAGATTCTAAATAATAACCCCCCTTGTTTTGTTTTGTTTTGTTAGAGAAATAACTGGCAGTCTATTTGTTTTAGGTCAACAATTTGATGGCCCTTATGAGGATGCCCAGAAAACCCCCAACAACTCTGAGGCTGGTGAGCAAACAGGTGTGGTACCAACATTGGGCCCTTGTTGCTCACTGCTTTTCTCATCAACCCTGGATTTTGAGGGTTAGTCTTTCTCCTGGATCTGAGCTTCCATCCACTTTGCATTTTGAAGCTCTCCAGGTTTTATTCAGGATCTATTTCAAGGTTTCTTCCTTTCTGGTTAAGGCCTTGCTCTGTATGTGAGTATTCATTTGGCACTTTGGTATGATTTTGAAATCAGACTGTTCCAGCTGGAACTGGCTAGCCTTCGGCCCATTCCTTTTGGAACAGAAGCTGCTCCTCCTGGAACTGGCTAGTCTTTGGCCCATTTCTTCAGGAACAGGGGATGTTTCATTGGAACTGTGCCAGTTCAGCCTTTGGCCCAATTCCATTTCGAATAGGGGCTGTTCTATTGGAACTGTGCTGAGCAGCTTTTGGCCTGGCTCCTCTGGGACTAGACTGTTCCCTTAGAACTGGCTGGTATTAGGCCTGCAGGTTATTTGGGCTGTTTAAGCTATTTCACCTATTTGAGCTGCTTGAAAATTATTCTCTTACTCTAGAGAAACCCTCCAAGAAATGGGATCCCAGTTATCTAAATATTTTGAGGGTACCCCTCTTACAGGGACCCTGGCCAATTTTTGTTTGAAAACCACGATTCTTCCTCAGGCGCATTTCTAACTAAATGGATTGACCCAATCAAAGGCAATTTACAGTATCAATGGCGATTATGAGGAACTTTTCATATCTCCAAACTTAACTTTTCTTAAAGCTGAACTGGACAACCATAGCTCTAAAATTTCCAAAACTGAATGGAATGCATATTTCAATTGGTAATTTGAGGGTTCCAAATGTTATCAAGAGCCTAAAACTGCCTCTCTGCAAAATAGGACTTTAAGTTTTACTGAGGCAAACAAAGAAAGAAAGATAAAATGGCTTCCTAAGCCTCATGCTTTTCTTCTTTGGCTTCTTTATCTCAGGCTTTGCCTCTGGTGCTACCTTCCTCCTTTCCTTCTATGCCATATACAGCTCCTCTATACCCTCAGTTCCACCATACTAATTCTCTCACTGAAGTTCCCTTTTTCTCTGAAACTGCCCACTCCCTTTTCCTCTGAAGTTGTCCCTTAAAATTAAGCCTTTCGAGGATCCAGAGGCTAAACCCTTAATTTCTTATATTCCCTGGATCACAGGTGAACTGCCAGCCATAGTCAAAGATTTTCCCAGAGTAAATGAAGATTCTCATAGATTTGCTGAGGAATTTAATATAGTCAGTCAAATTTGTCAACTGGGTTTCTCTGACGTATCAGCTAGTTCATATACTTGTCAGTGAAGGCCAGGTTCAGCACTGGATGAAAAATGCTAATTGGGAAAATCTTAAAAGATCTCTAGAATTACAACCAGAGACCCACCTACTAACTTATTATATGATCAGGCTCAGGAAATTGCTAGGTGTCTTCATAGGGCAATTTCTAGGGCTTTTCCAAAGCCTATTGATTAGAACAAAATTCAGACTTATACAAAAATTCTGATGAATCTGTTCATTACTATTACAATCGACTTCAGATTATTTTTTAAGAAAATTCTGGTCTTCCTTCAGATGTTGTTTCACCAAGGTTTTTAACTCTGTTTTTTAGTGGGTTGAACCTGGATCAGCCCACTAAATAGGATGCAGTGGGAAATTGTGTTCACTCAAGATTTAATGTGGCAAACCAGCTCTCTCACACTCTAGAGGAGTCACCTAAAAGGGAGACCACTAAAATTCTTAATCTTCAATTCCAGCAAATTAAGCCCCCTAAATGAAACCAAAACCCTCCTACTTTCTGCTATTATTACAAAGAGCCAGAACATCAGAAAGGAGATTGGTACAAATGTACCTTCAGCCCTCTAACCAATGTCCTCTCAATTCTCAATGACATGGCTCCAAAGAACTACAGGGGCTCTTCACAATCTTCTTCTTAACTGGCTTAGAGAAACATTTCTCCAGATTGGGGATGAAATTCTTCCAGTCCTAACTGACAACAGAGCCACACTGTTGGTGCTCAGCCCCGCTACAACAAAGTGGCCCCTGCCTCGGTGTACTAAAACAGTCCAAATAGTGGGGATCTCTAATGAACCTCAAGAGGTTCCTGTCTCTAAACCTATTCCCTTTTGTTTAGGCTCTTTGAGAGATACACACCCTTTTCTCCTTAGTTCTTCTACCTCTAAGCATTTGTTAGGCTGAGACTTCTTAGAGAAGTATCATGCCAGAATTTCTTTCTCCCGAAAGGAGTAAATAATTCTAGAACTTCACAGTAGTCATTAAAGCAGCCAACCAGGTGAATTAAATGACCCTTTGACATCTTTTATTTGCTTTGTCTCTGATGGTACTAGAGTTGAATTCAGGAAACACTGATCATTTTACTCTGTTGAATCAGCTACCACCCTCCTCATGGAGAAAACCTCCAGCTAATACTGGCAAAGTTCATAGCACAACTTTCATTAAGATTCAAACACATCCTTCAAAACTTCTTCCTGGAATTAATCAATAGCCTATAAGTAAATAAGTCCTTCAAGTTATAAAGCCCATAATAAAAGCTTACAAGGCTTAAGGCTGCATTATCCCTTGTATTAGGTCCTATGATACTCCTGTTTTTGGGGGTGGGGGTCGAGAGTTTATTCCTTAAGTAAGAACCAAGCTTTATTTATTCACAAAAGAAAAAAGAGTTGAGGCAAGGGGAAAGACAAGTTTTACACAAAATTACAACAATAACTCCCTTTGGTAAAAAGGGTGGAGGTTTGGGCTTCCCTGGTGGCGCGGTGGTTGAGAGTCCGCCTGCCAATGCAGGGGACACGGGTTCATGCCCCAGTCTGGGAAGATCCCACATGCCGCGGAGCGGCTAGGCCCGTGAGCCATGGCCGCTGAGCCTGTGTGTCCGGAGCCTGTGCTCCGCAAAAAAAAAGGGTGGAGATTTGTCTAGGACCTCCAAGCAATAAACAATATTGTTATCCCCTGACAACCTGTCATTTCTAACCCTCATATGATGCTAACATCCATTCCCATTGGAAATAAATTCTTTACTCTAATTGATTTATGTGGTGCATTCTTTGGTATTCCAGTTGAAGGTAGCCAATACCTTTTTGCCTGTACTTGGGAAGAAAAACAATTCACCTGGACAGTAATGCCTCAGGGTTTTACTGAGAGTCCTTTTTATTTCTCACAAATTCTGAAGGCTGATCTGGTTGACATAAAGCTCCCTGGGGGTTCTGCTTTGTTGTAATATATGGGTAACTTGCTTCTTTGCTCTCTGTCTCAAGCCTCCTCACAGGAAGACAGCATCCATTTGCTAAAGCTTTTAGCCTTAAAGGGACGTTAGGTTGCCAAGGAAAATTGCAGTTTTCCCAAGCTCAGGTTTGATATTTGGGGCATTTGATATCAGAACAAGGGTTACACCTAAATTTAGATAGGCTTCATGGTGTCCTAAGTTTCCCAAAACCCAAAGCTAAGCACCAACTACAAGGTTTTCTCCGGCTAGCTAGTTACTGCTGAAATTGGATTCCAATTTCTCTCTTATGGCCAAACCTCTATATTTTTTGATAAATAACAACCCTGACCCAATTTTATGGGAAGAATAAGATGATACAATATTCTAGTACTTAAAGGAGAGTTTGATAAACCCACCTGCCCTTGGGCATCCTTATTCTCAGATTCCCTTTTCCTTTGTGTATGTGAAAGGGAAGGGAATGACTTTAGGGTACTCATCTAAAAACAGGTCAATGGGACCACCATTGACCCCTTGGGTACTTTAGCTAGTAACTGGATCCTGTGGCAAGAGGACAACCCCCCTTGCCTTAGAGCCATGACTAACACCACTCTTTTGGTTAAGGCCACTGAGAAAAATGTTGTGGGAGTCCCTTTAACAATTTTTGTACCTCATGCAGTAGAAGCCCTCCTGACGTCTCAATCCACTCAACATTTCTCAGTTGGTTACCTCATCTCCTATGAAGTCCTTCTGTTAACTCCTCCTCTTTTATGTTCTAATAACCTTAACCCTGCTACTCTTTTCTCCTCTTTCATTGATGAAGTCTTTCAAAACTGCTTAATGCTGGTGAATCACCTCCTGACTCCTCGTGATGATCTGCAGGAAATTCATTTGGGTAATGCTGACCTCTCATGGTTCACTGATGGTTCTTATTTTAAAGGTAAAAATGGCAAATATTGTGCTGGCTATGCTACTGCAACTGCCTTTGATAGTGTTGAGGGAGTATCTTTTCCTCTGGCTACTTTAGTCCAAAAGGCTGAATTATACACTCTTACATAGGCTTGTACTTTAACCAAGAGCAAAACTGCCAATATTTATACTCAGAGCAGATATGCTTTCAGAGTAGCTCATGATTTTTTAATATTATGGAACAATATGGCTTCCTTACTTCCAGTGGAAATAAAGTTTAAAATGGTCCCTATGTTCAGGGATTATTGGATGCTTTACTTTTATCTGACACTTTAGCTATTATCAATATTCTGGGTCATTCTAAACTTGACTCTCTGAAAGCTAAGGAAAATTACCTTGCTTACATTTTCACAAGGAATGCTGCCCTTGAAGGAACCAACAGCAGCCAACCCTTTTCACGGTCCAGAGGGATATTTCTCCAAATGATAACTTAGAAAAACTGGCTAGAGAAGCCCAACAATTGACCTCAGAAAAGGAAAAACAAGATTAGAAATTCAAGAATTGTTGGTTTGATAAAAAGAGAAAGTTCTGGTTTGGACCAAATAACAACCTAGCCCTACTGGAGACTCTAAAATTCCCACTCCTCACCACTGTACATGCATTAAATCTTTGGTCTACTGACAAAATGATAGCCTTCATGAATTAATATTGGTAGGGAAACACTAACAAAACCACAAAAGGTGCCTACTTTACTTGTCCTGCTTGTCTGAAATACAACCCAGGGAAGCCTGCTTTTACTGCTCCTGGACATTTTAAACTGCCTAATGGACCATTCGAGGTCTGGCAAATGGCGTCACACTATTTCCTCTGTCTCATGGATATAAGTATGTTTTAGTCATAGTCTGCATACTTTCACACTGGACTGAAGCTTTCCCTTGCAGACGAGCTACTGCCTCTCCGTGACTAAAGTTCTTTTGGGAAAGATTATCCCCAGGAAGAGAACTCTTGAACTTCATAGCCATCCCATTTCACTAGTCAGGTACTTCAACAAGTCTGTGCTGTTTGGCTGGTTTTACCACACTTTCACTGTGCTTATCACCCTCAATCCTCTGGTTTAGTTGAATGCATGAATGGCATTATTAAGGCTCAGTTGGCAAAACTTGTAGAATCTCTCCAAATACCTTGGCCAAAAGCATTGCTGTTGGTCTTTTTAAATCTCAGATCCATCTCTTTTGGAATTCATAAACTCTCACTCTTTGAGACAGTCACTGGATGCCCAATGCATGTGGCTCCTAACTCTTTTGACCTACAGCTGATAAAAGGAGAGATATTCCAATACTGCAAAGGCCTAATTACTTCTATTAAAAATAAAAAGTATTTTAGTAGAGCAATCTTTTCAGAGTGCACTCTCAAGAGACAAAGACCTTGAGCATCACACCTTGCAATCTGAAGATTTTGTCTATTGGAAAAGACACATCCAGAAGGACTCTCTTCAACCTTGCTGGAAAGGTTGAACACCTATCAGGTGTTGCTAACTGACCCTTGTGCCACCAAACTCCAGGGAATAGACTCGAGTTCACGTGACACACCTGAAGAAAGCACCAAATCCTAATTGGACTTGCACATTATCTGTTGACCTCAAAGTAAAGATTTCCCAGAATTGAAGCAGATGACATCTGATGAGACATCTTTTCCCAGGTCTATTGGATGTCTGTCACCAAAACTTTGATGATGACATGTGCTTCAGATGATCTCCAGGGTCTGTGATCTTGATAACATGGACTTAGATAAAAAGTGTCTGAGAGTTCTTCCTCTTACATCTCCTTGTTACTCAAATGTGACCTCAGTAGGTTTCAAATTTGTGCACTTTCCTTCCAACGTGGGACACTATACTCAGGTAAGGTCCTTCCTTGAAAGGAGGACCAAAAGGCTTCCAAAAAGCCACTGAAACCAGAAAAACCTGATTCTTGACCAGCAGTGCTTTCAGAGAAAGATCTTGATCAAAAGGGGAAAATGTAAAAAATTGATAAACAGAAACTTCAACTTAATAGAGTCAGGAGGGGAAGCTCTCATGCCCTATGACAAAAGCAGAGCCCAAAAGGGAGAAGAAAGACTTCTCCTTTCCTGGCAAGAACTCATCCAATGAGATTGTCACAACTTAGCCAATAGAAAACGATGGACTATTTGGTTACTACGGCCCTCCCAATTTCCTTTCCCCTCTATAAAAGAGTTCTCTCATTTTTGCAGGGGGCTTGCACATGGCTTGCCATGGTTGCAGATCCCAAATTGCAATTCTTTACTGACCCTGAATAAACCCATTTTTGCTAGAGAAATAACTGGCAGTCTATTTGTTTTAGGTCAACACAAAGTAGAAAGTAAGGAGAATTATCTACAACTCATGGAACAAGAAATAGAGGCTTATATACATTACTTGTGGTTATTTGTTTGTTTATGTACAAAGGTTTCGGGAATGATGAAGCTTAGGATATGATATAATTATTTTGGAAGGAGAGACAGAGCAAGAAGAAAGGCTGGAGGTGGGAGTAGAAAGTGAGCTAAATCCATATTCATAAGAATGAAAGTAAATCAGTCACATTTAATATTGGTAAACCAAGAAATAGTAACATAAGCATATTATTTAGAGATATTTAGGTACCACCAAAAATAAAAACAAATCTAGGATAAAAGCACTTTCAGTGAGCTCGTGCTTTAAATTATAATCTTTCTTTACTATTTGCATTTTTCAGGATGTTTATGGATTATTTTGATAAAAATAAAATGTATTTGAAAAAATAATTGGTTCCCCTTGTGGCAGCTCTAAATTTACTTTCTTATTTCAATGTGTAAAAATTATCTTGAAGTCCCTCCTGTATCTAGTTTTGTCCTTTTTTTCTCTCTTTAAAAAAATTCAAAAGTTTGCAATCATGGGGAAACCATTCCAGTATTTCTCTGAAACATATCATACCTGCTTGATTAGAATTATATGCTCAAGTTATTTGGATCGTTTCAACTTATGTCATCATCTAATGTTCAAAAAGTGATCATCTTTAGCAGTATCTGTCCCTGGTAGCTTTTAAAACAGGTTATTCCTCAATGCCATTTTCACTGTAATTCAAAGCTTACTGCTTCTGTGATAAAGAAACATGTTAAACTTGCTTTTTGGTCATTAACTTAATGTACCCATCTTGTCTAGATTCTGAGATAAACAATGCTTAAAATAGTCATTATCATTTCTTTGGCACCTTGAAAAATTATGTTTCGAGATTTTATTTGTAAGGATCACTATAATAACGTCAGAGTTAGCACTTATTTGCAGCCTATAATTTTTTCCACTTCAGTTTGTAAAAACTGCCTCATTTCTTTTTCCATGTAGATAAGCATTGTAGAAATACTAAAACATGAATTGCTTAAACTTATGATACAAATTTAATTACTTGTGGATATTGAATACAGGATACTTTTGTTGTGGTCTATGTATCAGATAATTGTGTACCACTTCAAATCCTATCAGCCATACCTCTTCTTCTAGCCTCTGCTGCAGTGACCAGTTCTTCAGAGACTTTAACTGTTCACTTTCAGGTGCAACCCCTTGAAGCCTTTCTTCAGGCTGCATCATGTATCTTCTTCCTGCTCTTATACGGCTGCTATCCTTAACAACGGGTGATAGAAGTTGCTGATATATGCTTCCCCTTTTCAGCCCCAGGGCAAACATTTGTGAGTTGCATTTCATAAGCCTTCTTAGAGATCCTATCAAATCAAGCATCAGTCACCTATACTTTCGACCAACTAGGTAACACTGTTTCTTACTGGCTTTATCTCCTTCCCTATATCACTGTCTTAGTCTACTCAGGCTGCCATAATAAAATGCCATAGACTGGGTGGTTTAAACAATAGAAACTTATTTTCTCACAGATCTGGAGGCTGCAAGTCCCAGACCAGGGTGCCAGCATGGTTGAGTTCTGCTGAAGACCTTCTTCTGGCTTGCAGATGGCCACCTTCTCCCTGTGTCCTTACATGGCAGAGAGAGATGAGAGAGCTCCTCCCCTCCTTACAAGGACACAATTGATCAGATTTGGGCCCTACTCTTATGACCTCATTTAACCTTGATTACCTCCTGAGACACTATCTCCAAATACAGTCACAATGGAAGTTAGGGCTTTAAAATATGAATTTCGAAGGGACACAATTCAGTCCATAGCAATCAGTCCCTCACTATTCTTTACTCCTGCTCCTTAAGATCAATTACCTTCAAGGAAGCCTCTGACTTAGGCTGTGCTTTCAGGGGAACCGAGGATACAGTATGTTTTGTTCTATATGTGTGATAACAGAAAAAAGGATTCACTGAAAGCTTAGTCATAAGGCATTATTCACGATGCTTAATTAATTCAATAAAAAGTTAATGAATGTCACGCAAGACACCAGGCTAAGTGTAGTATTAAATAAGAGACATGATCCTAGTGGCTTTCTTTAAATGCAGAAGAGAAATACTACACAGTCAATTACATAATTATATAAATACATTTGTGAAATGTACCGTAAAGAAGTCTAGGTCACTAACGTAAATAAAAGGCGAGCCACACCTTGAGTCTGGGTGCCTAAAGAAAACAAGGTTTAAGCTGAGATCTAAAAGATGAACAAAATTTAGTAAGAAATGATGATGTGGGCACGGTGGTGTGGGTGGTGGGCTAGAGAGAGCAAAAATCAGGTAGAAAGGCCTGAGTCAGGGAGACATGCACAGGAAGGTTAGCATAGCTGAAACAGAAGGGGAGTGGGGGGAAGAGATGGGGATGGGACTGTGAGATAGGCAAGGCCAGACTGTGTGGACTGAGCATTGAGGGTCCTAGTAAGTATTTGAATGTTAAAATGAGAACCCTAGGAAGCCTTTGAAGGATTTTTTGAAAGATTTTTTTTTATCCCATTGTTGTTTTGTTTTTTGTAATTAATGTTGGTTACACAGCCCTCATTTACAGTTCAGTTCATTAATTGAAAATATCAGATCTAGGCATATCTAGATCAATTGTAGCTCCAGGTCTCAAGGATGACGTTAAAAGGAAAGTACTCAGGTCACTGAGAGGTCTTGCAAGAAGAGTTAGTGGACATAGCAGAGAATTGTGGTAGGAAAGGTCCTCGATCTGTCATTCACCAAGGGAAGTGTAGGTGGCAGATCAGGTGAGCTACCACAGATGCCTAATCTACGTTATCATGCATGTCACTCCAAGACATGATTTCTGAGTTTCAGGTTAGGATCCAAGGACAAATTCTAATATGAAATAACCTTTCCACACTTAACGAAGATACCCAGACACTTGTCTAGGGACAAAAAGTTAACAATAGAGCTCCAGGCAGCATGTCTGTAGTCTGAAGTAAGATGACTATTTGTTTAAAAAAAAAAAAAGTAAGACTTAAAGTATCCACACTGATCTTGAACCCTCCCCTAAATGGAGGCTTTAGAGATAACATCTACAGTAGCCTCCAAAAACTATCCATTGTGTCTACAATATCTTGTCCCGAATCTCTGGATCCAATTTTATAGTTGTGCCAGGATTAGATGAAAAACTATTAGGTGAAAAAGCAAGGCTTGCAGGCCTACAAATGTCTTGCTACTGTTCTGTTCATATATATATGACTTGCCAACGTCTTTCTGTAAGACAGTTCACTAGTAAGGGGCAGTGTATTCCCATGATGGGAAATTCCTCCAAATGATCTTTCTGTTACTTTACCTCAAAAAAAAAAAAACAAAAAAAAAACCCAACAAGGCCTAACACATAGGAGCTTGAAGGGAAAACATTTGGGAAAATTTTTTTATATTCTGAAAATTTGGTAAATGTATTGATGACAAAAGGAAACTAAAATGCAAAACAAAGAAAATATGCCAAATTTCTCACAGGAGTAATATAATAAGAGAAAACTAGCATGATAGTAGATGTATACATTAAGCATACATCTAACATAAATATATATATATGCATACATATAACAGAATATTATTTAAAAGGAAGAATTTTATTTGAAATAACAGAATTTTATTTGAAAGGAAGTTGGAAACAAAAAACATTTATTAGCCATTTGATTCCATTTATATTACCAACAAAGAGCACATCAATGGATATTTGAAGTTATTTATCTGCATATTTTAGCAAAATCACTAAATTAGCCAGCTCTTCTGTTAACTTACTCCACTCAAGCAACAAAAAACCAAGCAAACTGCTATTTCTGACTCATCTGAATAAAGGCAGTGAACTTAAGACCTAACTTATTATAAAATAAATTCTCTAAAAAGCTATAACTCATGCCTTTACTTTGATTTACACTTGGGAAAATTAATAATTATTTCAAATGAAAATTTAGTCACTGCTCAAAGATTAAAGTACTAACACATTTTTAAAAAGAAGAAGGAAGTAATCAGGATAAACCCTTCATCTTGCTGGAGGACTCATGTACTTGGCTCTTGGAAACCAGTACCATGGTGTCCAGCTGTAAGATTGGCCCATCCATCTTCAACAGCAACCTGGCCAATTCAGGGGCTGAGTACTTCTAGACACTGGTCTCTGGGGCAAATATCTGCATCTGGATACAACAGATGGGTATTTGGTTCACAGTGTCACTTTTGGTCACCCTATGGTAGAGTCTCCAAAAGCAGCTATGACGGGATCCTTTCTTTGAAATGCACAGGATGGTTTCTAGGCTGGAACAGTTGGTAAAGCCAATGGCTGCAGTAGGGGTCAATCCATATATATGAGAACCCAGAGGCCTTAATTAAAGACATTTGGGAGAATGAGACAAAGGTGGGACTTGCCATCAAACTAGGAATGACAGTTGAGTATTTGGCACCATGGGCTAATCAGATAGATATGGCCTTGGTTACACCAGTTGAACCTGGGTTTGGAGGGCAGAAATTTATGCAAGATATGATGCCAAAGTTTCATCAGTCAAGGGTCCAATTTCTGTTTTTGGGCAGAGAGGTTAATGGTGAAGTGTAGATCATGACACTCTCCATAACTGTGCAAACACAGTGGCTAACATGATTGTGTCTGGCAGTGCTATTATACGGAATGAAGACCCCAGATCTGCGACCAACCTGTTAAGATATATTTGCTCAGAAGCTACTCAGAAACAATCTCTTCATTGGTGAAATCTCAAGGAGCCCAATGTTTCTATTCATGAAATTTCCCTTTTATTGGAAAACAAGAATGTTGACTACCAAATCATATTGCATGAAGTGGTGCTGCTTTCCTGAGCAATTATTCATTCCCATGACTAAAACCTATTGTGCAAAACGTTCTAAGAGGTTAGAAACTGGGGTGCATACCTACATTTTTAATGATGGCATTTAAAGATTAGGGTACTGAAATACCCTGTTTATTATTGGGAGATTTGATTTTTATAAAGAGTAAAAATATAGCTGTCTTAAGATTATAAACAGAAATGTATCTTAATGCCTAAAGAAGGCATATTACCTATTATGAAGAAAATTATTTTTCTGCATTTCTGAAAAGAATTTTCTGTTGTTTCCCATCTGTTATCCAAAAGTAAATGAAGCCCTTATGTTTTTCCTGTTTCATCATTTGTGATTTGATAATATGAGCAGAATAAAATTAATGAAAAATATAAGCTTGAATCTGGTTAGGATGGCATACCATATTCCTTTTGCATCTAAAACATCTACATTTTCCCTTTTTACTTTACAGTCAAATACATAAACACTATTTTCAAAATGTCTGAAGCCCAGGGGTTTTCAGGTGGTCTGCTCTAAAATATAGGCATTGATTTTATCAGGATGTTTTCTTTGCCAGCTTTGCTTAAGGGGTAGATTATTCAGTGATTTTTTCCTCCTTTCTTAATGCCACCTACCATTCTTAAGGACATTAAATAATGCTGTTGCTTTAGTTCTGAGTACAAGGAAAAGTAAAGTCTCTATTTGGAAGTAATATCGAGCTGAATCTTGACTCTGCCCCTTTAGGCCTATTTGACCTCTGAAAAATCACACAACCTCTTTGAGCTTCTATTAATTCATTATACATCAAATGTAATTATAACAATTGTGCAGGATCATGTTGAGCCTTAAAAGAGGCACCATAAAATATGCAACGTTTCCAGTACTATTCCTAGAATTTAGTAGATGCTCAATACAGTATATAAGTTTATGTTATGAGTTATAAAGTACTTTGATATAATCGCATTAAATTTACAAATCATTCTTATGACTGCTAGGACAGGTATTTTTCTCCCCATTTAAAAATAAGAAAGTAAAGCTCAGTAGCAGGCTGGTACCATGGAAAGTCTCTAGTAGGCATAGGATTTCTGGTCTGTACTCTTTTTAAAATGCAGCCCATAGGGAACACACCCTAACAAAATAAAGACTATGTGACAAGCCCACAGCTAACATCATATTCAATGATGAAAAGTTAAAAGCATTTCCTCTAAGATCAGGAATAAAACAAGAAAGCCCACTCCTTGAAGAAAGTCAGAAAGAGAAAAACAAATATCGTATATTAACACATATATGTGGAATCTGAAAAAAATGGTATAGACGATCTTATTTACAAAGCAGAAATAGAGACGTAGACGTAGAGAACAAATGTATGGATACCAAGGAGGAAGGGAGGGGATGGGATGAATTGGGAGATTGGGACTGACATATATAGACTATTGATACTATGTAAACTATAAAATAGATAACTAATGAGAACCTACTGTATAGCACAGGGAACTCTACTCAATGCTCTGTGGTGACCTAAATGGGAAGGAAATCCAAAAAGAGGGGATATATATATATACGTATAGCTGATTCACTTTGCTGTGCAGTTGAAACTAACACAACATTGTAAAGCAACATTTATACTTCAATAAAATTAAAAAAAAAAAGATTGCCCACTCTTGCCACTTTCATTCAACATAGTATTAGAAGTTCTAGCCAGAGCAACCAGACAGGAAAAAACATAAAAGGAATTCAAATTGGAAAGGAACAAATTAAACTGTAACTGTTTGCAGATGACATGATACTATACACAGAACATTCTAAAGACACCATGAAGAAACTACTAGAACTCATCAATGAATTTAGAAAGTTGCAGGATACAAAATTAATATACAGAAATCCGTTGCATTTCTATAAACTAACAATGAGAACTATCAGAAAGAGAAATTAAGAAAGTAATCTCATTTACAATTGCATCAAAAAATAAAATACCTGGGAATAAATCAAACTGAGGAGGTAAAAGACCTATGCTCAGAAAACTGTAAGACACTGAATAAAGAAATTTAAGACAACACAAAAAAGATGAAAATATGTACCAGGTTTAGGGACTGGAAAAAGTAATACTGTTAAAATGACCATACTACCCAAGGCAATCTACAGATTTAATGCAATCGTTATCAAAATACCAATGGAATTTCCCACAGAACTAGAACAAATAATTGTAAAATTTGTATGGAAACCCGAAAGACCCTGAATAGCTAAAACAGTCTTAAGAAAGAACAACAAAACTAGAGCTGTCACACTTCCTGATTTCAAACTATACTACAAAGCTACAATAATCAAAATGGTATGGTACTGGCACAAAAACAGAAACATAGATCAATGGAACAGAGTAGAGAGCCCATAAATTAACCCACATTTATATTAATCTATTACAAAGGAGGCAAGAATATGCAATGGGGAAAAGACAGCCACTTCAATAATGGTATTGGGAAAACTGGACAGCTACATACAAAGGAATCAAACTGAGCTGGTTTCTGACACCATATAAAAAATAAACTCAAAAAAAATAACTCAAAATGGATTAAAGACTTATATGTAAGACCTGAAACCATAAATATTCTAGATGAAAACTTAGGTATTACACTCTTAGATATTGGTCTTAGCAAATTTTTTGGATCTGTCTCCTCAGGCAAGGGAAACAAAAACAAAAATAAACAAATGGGACTACATCAAGCTAAGAAAACTTTTGCACAGCAAAGGAACTATCAACAAAATGAAAAGGCCACCTACTGAATGGGAAAAGATATTTCAAAATGATATATCCAATAAAGGGTTAATATCCAAAATATACAAGGAACTCATACAACTCAACATCAAATAAACAAACAATCCAACTAAAAAATAGGCAGAGCACATGAATAGATATTTTTTTCAAAGAAGATGTACAGATGGCCAGCAGGCACATGAAAAGATGCTCAACATCACCAGAGTAATGCAAACTAAAACCACCGTGAGATATCACCTCACATCTGTCAGAATGGCTATTATCAGAAACACAACAAATAACAAGCATTGGTGCGAATGTGGAGAAAAGGAAATCCACATGCTCTATTGACAGGAATGTAAATACAGCCACTATGGAAAACAATAGAGAGATTCCTCAAAAAGTTAGAAATAGAACTATTTTTGTAAGCAAAGGTGGTGCCTGGATTTGGCCCATGAGCCATAGTTTGTTAACTCTGCTCTAGACTTTTAGAGATATAAGGAATTTGAGAACCTATCTGACGGGGTTTTCTTAGAAGGGATTTAAGAATTGGAATTTGAGAATTTTGGAGGCAGTTATTCCTGGGTTACTAGACCAGCTTTGTAACATTTCCTAATTGTCTTATCTAGGGCAAATTATTTAAGATGTCTATGCTTTGATATTCTCATCTCTAATTGAAGGTAATCATATATAATTTATGGAGGTGTTGGGAGAATTAGAAAAGACACTTAAAGTACTCAGGACAGTGTCAGGCACACAGGAAGCACCTGGAAGGTGTTAGCTGTGACAATCACCAAGCCATTTTACAGAGGAGGGAGCAGAAGTCTAGACCCAGTTAAGGACTTGCCTAAGGTTACAGTAATAGTGGCAGAACCAGCCGTGCTTGTGCAAGTCGCAAACCTTTTGAGCCTCTGTCACTTGAACTGCAAAATGAGGGGGTTGGACAACATCTTCTCTTGGGACCTTCTAGTTCCACTGCCATCATTCTACTAACTGGCACCCTAGGGCTTAAAGAACTAATTTACCTCGGTAAGTACATTCTTTACAGTCTGGAAATGACTTCATACACAGCAATCAGTAAACTGGCAGAAAAATCAGGCATTGGAGAGGGAGACTCTGATTTAGCATTAATAAACATACATATATTTATATATAATGTATAATTATGATATTATATATATATATTATATATCTTTTTTTAGTCACATATCTTAAATATCTAGGAAGGGAGCCAAGTCCTTGGCAATTAGTATGATGAATATTGCACTGAATACATTTCAAGTCATTCTTGGATATGTCTCAGGGACTTTTATGCTACACATTCTTATAACAAGTCATTTATGCATGTTCAGATTATTTTGACAAAATGATTAAAGTAATGAGATGGGAAAAAAATAGAACTACAATATGATCCAGCAATTCTACTTCTGGGTATGTATTCAAAGAAAATGAAAACACTAATTTGGAAAAAATGCACCCCTGTATTCATTGCAGTATTATTTACAATAGCCAAGATATGGAAGCAACCTAAGTGGCAATTAATAGGTGAATAGATATGGAAGCAACCTAAGTGGTGATTAATAGATGAATGGATAATGTGTGTGTATATATATACACACACACACACACCACACACACACACCCACACACACAATGGAATATTAACCATACAAAACAATGAATCTTGCCATTTGTGACAATGTGAATGGACCCAGAGGGTATTATGCTAAGTGAAATAGGTTAGACAGAGAAAGACAAATACTGTATGATTTCATTTATATGTGGAATCTAAAAAATAAAACAAATGAACAAGACATAACAAAACAGAAACAGAGTCATAGATACAGAGAACACACAGGCTGTTGCCAAGAAGGGAGAGGAGTGAGTGGAGGAGAGAAACAGGTGAGGGAGATTAAGAGGTACAACATTCAGTTACAAAATAAATGAGTCACAGGTATGAAATGTACAGTGTGGGGAAGATAGTCAATAATTATGTAATATCTTTGTATGAGGACAGATGGTAACTAGATTATCATGGTGATCATTTTGAAATGTATAGAAATATTGAATCACTATGTTTTGTACCAGGAACTAATATAGCATTGTAGGTCAATTATACTTCAAAACATACAAACAAACTCATGTAAAAGAGATCGGATTTGTGGTTACCAGTGGCAGGGGGTGGGGATGATTGAAGGCAGTCAAAAGGTACAAAATTCCAGCTGTAAGATAAATAAGTACCACAGATTTAATGTACAACATGATAACTATAATTAACACTGTTGTATATCACATATGAAAGTTAAGAGAGTAAATCCTAAGAGTTCTCATCACAAGGAAAAAAACTTTTGTTCTATTTCTTTAATTTGGTATCTATACAGGATGATGAATGTTCACTAAGTCACTGTGGTAATCATTTCATTATGTATATAAGTCAAACCACCATGCTGTATACCTTAAACTTAAACAGTGCTATATGTCAATGATATCTCAATTAAACTAGAAGAGAAAAAAAAGGATATGCCCAAATATACTGAAACCAAAGAAAGCCAAAGATAAAGAGAAAATCTTAACATCTAGGGAAAAAGACATTGTTTTTAAAGAGCAACAGTAGGATTGACAATGACTTCTCCTGAGCTAAAATTGAAACCAATGGAATGAGGTCATTAACAGGCTAAAAGAAAACACTTGGCAATCCAGAATTCTATAACTAGTCAAATATTCATCAAGAATAAAGGTGAAATGGGTGAAGGTGAACAAAAGGTACAAACTTCTAGTTATAAGATAAATAAGTCCTGGGGATGTAATGGACCACATGGTGACTACTGTTAACAACACTTTATTGTATATTTGAAAGTTGCTAAGAGAGTAGATCTTAAGAGTTCTCATCACAAGAAAATATTAACTATGTGTGGTGATGGATGTTATTATTAAACTTATTGTGATGATCATTTCACAATATACGTATATATCATTAAATCACTATGTTGTGCACACCGAAAAATGGAGCCCACGGAAGGTGGGGTGGGCAAAGGAAGCTTCCTTTACTAACATTGTCTTATTTCCAGTCTAACTTTACTCTGTAACAGAACCAGATGGCTAAGAATATTCTAGAACTGTGGATACTGGCCACAGTGTTATGCATTTTATTATTCCAAAAAAGATCTAGTAGGTTAGGAGATGACAGGGTACAGACTGAATCCATAAACCAAGACATTTAATACCTGTGTTCCAAATTATAATCAGAAAACAAATACATATCACCACTTTATTCTTACACTCTTGTTATGTACAAATATTGCAAAAAAAAATTTTTTTTTAAAAAGAACAGGTATCTGCCATATTTTCTACATAAGTTGTCATAATTTGAAAGAATGTAAAAATAAATCTTTTCAAGGTAAGGTCCAAGGCCTCCAACCTTGTGAGGAAGAGATATTTTTTATATTCCCGATGCTTTTAAATCTCTGGGGATGGTTCTGAGAATAAAGTATACTGAAGGTGGTGAGCGGAGGGTCAAAATGCTACCTGCCTTCGCTTCCCAGCAGGGAATCCCAGCTAACTAAGCATGTGGGAGTGAGGAAGCAGCAAACGGCTTGGAAAGCTGCTCCAAGATCTGCCAGCTAAAACTTCAAGGTCCTGCTGAAAGATGGTGTCCAATTCATTGGTCAGGGATCCCTAAGTTACAGCCGTGTGAACATGTGCCTGTTTTGTGAAACTGGCATATGCTCCCTAAAGTCCCCTTTTTAGAATCATAACAAGTATTTAAACTGCTACAGAGATCAGAATAATTATTTTAGATATTTGCATAGGTATATATATTTGTGTTCTGTTCAGGCTTAAATCATCTGATCATACAGAATAACTGCCTCAACTCATTACCCAGCCTTGTCATGAATTCAAATAATGATAGCATAGTTAGCTATTGCCATAGATAGCATAGTTAGCTATTCGGCAGTAATGCTGCCAAAAAGAAAACAGTTAATATCATTCATTAGAAGCAATAGTCTCTTTCTTGTTAAAATAGATTAGTAATATATTGCCTGAATCTGCTGTATCAAGCACCAATACTTTTCAGGTAGCTAATGATTAAAATTCTCCAAGTTAGGGCTTCCCTGGTGGCGCAGTGGTTGAGAATCCGCCTGCTAATGCAGGGGACACGGGTTTGAGTCCTGGTCTGGGAAGATCCCACATGCAGCTGAGCAACTAAGCCCAGGCACCACAACTACTGAGCCTACGTACTGCAACTACTGAAGCTCGCATGCCTAGAGCCCATGCTCCGCAACAAGAGAAGCCCCCGCAATGAGAAGCCCATGCACCACAACGAAGAGTAGCCCCTGCTCTCCGCAATTAGAGAAAGCCCATGCACAGCAACAAAGACCCAACATAGCCAAAAATAAATAAATTTTTAAGAAAATTCTTCAAGTTGGTCATTTTGCTAATTTACCTCAGAAAAAAAAGGCCCAACACCATAGTTTAATAGAAAATTATTTGAATATTCTGAAAATTAGGTGAAAGTAAATTTACATATGATAAAAGGAAACTAAAATGTAAAATAGAGACTATATGACAAGTTTCTTGCAGAAGTAACACAACAAGGGAGAAAGATAACACTATAGTAGATGCATGAATACATCTACGTATAAATGTATGTGTGTGTGTATACATATATATATAAGCTTTCTTTAGCTACTGTATATTTATGCATATAGATATGATATGCATACAGCTACCATATGCATGGCAGAAGGCACTTTGTTTTCTAGTTTAGTAGTTTGATTTCTACATTTTATAGATGGAGGAAACTAAGTGTTTGATAACTCATCCAAGGTCATAGTGATTAGATTTGAATCCAGGTCTTCTTGACCCTGAAACTTCTGCTTTTTTCTCTATAATATGCTTCATCTAGATATAACGGTGCCATTTCCATTAGCATAGCCAGAAGAGTGAGATGGCTCCAGAATAAATTAAGTAATATACCATTAATGTATGGTCTTCTCAGCTTCCCTTTCAGGACCCCTCTCCTTTAAGATATTCCCCCCAAAACATCCTGCAGCCCTGCCTTCACATCATGACAACTACACCACTACCCTTGCCCAACTTCCAGATTCCTATTTTCTCATAGCCTCATGTAAACCTGGCCACCGGGCTAGTATCACTTCTCCATTCACTTTGCTTGCTGTGTGCACCATTCTCTCAGGGCTATGGTCTCTGTTTTCCTATGTGCTGGCACTGTATTAGTGAGGACAGTGGCGTAATGTGTTACTCCATTCCTGGGAGTGCATTTACATTTCAACAGTGACTTTCCAAAAGTATTAAGAAATTTGGGATAAAAATGTCAAGCTCATAGGGGAGACATTTTTTTGGAGAGTTAGGTCTGTAAGTGGACATTAGCTACCTATGCCTCCTTGTCAGGCCTATCTCTGGTTAATAATATTCCTCTTCCATAAATCAATTCCAAGGAGGAAAAATATGTTTTTTACCTAAAAGATTTATACGTCATAGGTATCATGTATAGCCAACCAAATCATCATTCTTTCCTGAGTCCACACCTCTAATATTTGAAATCTCAGCAGATAGTCCTCAGAGGCTGCACACTTGTACAGGAAGTTTGAAAAAGATCTCTGTACCAACCCTTGGTAGATCAAAGAGGGCTTTGGCTGAGATTTTATGAATTAAAATGACAAAAGCAGATATTCTAAATAAATAAGTCAAGATAAAATGAGAAAAATCCCACTTTCCTCTTTTTTACCTATACTGATGAACTTAGTCCAAATATTTTTCATCTAAAACTACAAAAAGAAAAGAAAAAAAAAAACTAGAGAAAGCAATAAGCTTTTGGAATAAGCTCTTCTGTTACTTACATCTCCAAAATAATGTTTAGTGACTCTGGCCATAAGATGGAAATATTAATGCAAAAAAGAAAATCTTTAGGTGCATAAAATAGCCTGGTGCCTATGACATTGGACTTTGAACTCTCCAGCCAGAGTTCCTGTATCAGTCAAATCCAAGCACTTAACTGAGTGACCTTAGACAAGTTACTTAGTGTCTCTATATTTTAGTATTTTTAAAGTCAGGATAGTGATAGCAATCAACCTCATAGGGTTATTATGAGGGTAAAAATGAGTTAATATAGGTAAAAGCACCTAGAACAGGGTCTAGCATAAGTAATATTAATTAGGTGTTAGGTATCATCATTGTGGTGGTTATTACAATTGTGGCTACCACCAGCTCATAGATTGGAAAGTGCAACAATCCAAAGGCAAAAGAATGGGCAGTATCTGCACTTTTTCTATATTTTTTGAAACACCAGTATAAAATGCCATAATTAGTGTTGGATTGTTTGGCTTAAAATATACTCTTCACCAAACACAACCCCTACTACCCTTTACTCCCCAAAGAAAAGTATGCTCTAAGCCATCTTAATTATATAAATGGCTACAGAATGATTAGATAAACATTATAATTAAATGCCTGCATCCAGAAGTCTTTGCTTTTGTTTCAAGGCTAATGGAGGTGATCAGTCTTCTCTACACAAGAAGAGCTTATGGCTGTCTTCTAGAAAACATAATTTGGTAGAACTCCCTTCAACATTATTACTAATTTTAGTCCCTACGTTGCAGATGCTCTGCTTTTGCCTTTGTAGTTATTATTAGTACCTTTCTGTGAGCGCTGAACAGTAATGATTTGTGATTCTTTTTTTTTTTAAGTCTCTTTATTGATTAAATCACCTTAAGAGTGTAGCAAGTTAGGTATTAACATTAGGCATAAAATCAGAGAGTTACGATGTATCTATAGAAGCCAAACATGTTTTTATGCCTATTCATTTTTCTTTTTCATAAAGTATTTTGAATTGCAAAAATAATAAAACCACACTACAGAATATTTATAAAATAAAAAATGAAAAAGAAATCTCTCAGAATCTTTCCATCAATAACTGTAACTTTTGGTATATATCTTTCAGTAATTCTTATGTACATTTTCAACATTTTTATGAGCATATGAGCATTTCTAATCTCTTTTATATAGAACTATAATGTAAGTATTTTCTGTTTGCTCATTACTCTTCATAAGCATCATTAATGGATGTGACATAGTTTACTCATTCTTCTATTACTAAACCTTTAATTTGTTTCTATTAAGATGACTATTTAAATAATACAGTCTCTTATGAATACATCTATTTCCATGTTTCAGATTTTATTCTTAGGAGAGATTCTGTAAGTACTTAATACTTTTCTCTCTAATAAATTATTTAAACTTATAGCTATAACATATTATGAAGAAAATAGCTTTTCAAAAATGTGCAAAATAACTTTGCAAAACACCACCACTACTAGCTAAAACTAAAAACATAAATACTTTCTCCATGAAATTTTTCTTAAACTTTTTCTCATTAGAATGTTATTTCCATTCAAATAGCTATAGGCTCTCCTTGGCCTCCAAATACAAATAACTTTGGAAGTATTTCTCACTCTCATGGCATTCTGTACCTTTATAACATTTATGTCAAGTATAATTAAGTAATTATTTGTGTAATATTTAATGTCTAAGTCTTTCAATAGATAATATGCTCGATTGGGGCAGAGACCCATCTATGGTGCTACTTTTACACCCAAGTATCTGGAACATAGCATGTAGTCTTCTTTGTTCATTCAATGATTTAACAGGTTAAAATTATTTTGTACAGAGTATTATGCTAGGTGCTATGGGGAATACATAGAAACATATGACAGTTACTGCCTTTAGGGAATTATAATAAAATTGAGGTTTTACTATCATTTTTATTTTTTTATCATAGAAAAAAAGTTCATGGGCTTTAAAACCAAATGAACCTACAAAACGAAAAAACAAGCCACTGAATGAGAGAAGATATTTGCAAATGATATGACTGATAAAGGGTTAATATCCAAAATATATAAACAGTTCAACTGTTTATATTTACAACTCAATATCAAAAAACACGCACACAGGGGCTTCCCTGGTGGCACAGTGGTTAAGAGTCCGCCTGCTGATGCAGGGGACACGGGTTCATGCCCTGTTCCAGGAAGATCCCACATGCCGTGGAGCGGCTGGGTCTATGCACCATGGCTACTGAACCTGCATGTCCGGAGCCTGTGCTCCGCAACGGGAGAGGCCACAACAGTGAGAGGCCCACATACCGCAAAAAAAAAAAACAAAAAAAAAAAAAAAAAAAAAACATGCACACACGCACACACACACACACACACAACCTGATTAAAAAATCGGCAGAAAACTTGAATAGACATTTTTCTAAAGAAGATATACAGATGGCCAACAGGCACACGAAAAGATGTTTAACATCACTAATTACCAGAGAAATACAAATCAAAACCTTAATGAGATATCACCCACACCTGTCAAAATGGCTATCATCAAAAAGCCTA
This sequence comes from Phocoena sinus, assembly GCF_008692025.1. Taxonomy (NCBI): domain Eukaryota; kingdom Metazoa; phylum Chordata; class Mammalia; order Artiodactyla; family Phocoenidae; genus Phocoena; species Phocoena sinus. Next base: position 70,915,754 of record NC_045769.1, read on the forward strand.
CAAAAAACAAATGTTAGCATGAGTGTGGAAAAAAGGGAACCCTCCTGCACTGTTGGTGGGAATGTAAGTTGGTACAACCACTGTGGAAAACAGTATGGAGTTCCTCAAAAATCTAAAAATAGAACTACCATATGATCCAGCAGTCACACTCCTGGGTATATATCTGAAAAAAAACACTAATTTGAAAATATACACAAACCCAATATCTATAGTAGCATTATTTACAATAGCCAAGATATTGGCAACCTAAGTGTTCATCAACAGAGGAATGGATAAAGAAAGTGATATATATATATATATATATATATATATATATATATATACACACACTTAGCAATATATATAATTGGCTAAGTGATATTCCATTATATATATATATATATATATATATATATATATATATATATATATATAAAATGGAATATCACTTAGCCATAAAAAAGAATGAAATTCTGCCATTTGCAGCAGCATGGATGGATCTAAAGGGTATTATGCTTAATGAAATAAGTCAGACACAGAAAAACAAATACTCTATGTTTTCATTTATATATAGAATCTAAAAAATAAAACAAATGAATGAATATAACAAAACAGAAACAGACTCCCAGATATAGAGGACAAACTAGTGGTTAACCAGTGGGGAGAGTGAAGTGGGGAGGGCAAAGAAAGGCATAGGGGATTAAGAGATACAAACTACTATGTAAAAATAAGTAAGCAACAAGGGCACAAGAGGGCAGACAGCAGAAGCAAGACTACAATCCTGCAGCCTGTGGAACAAAAACCACATCCACAGAAAGATAGAAAAGATGAAAAGGCAGAGGGTTATGTACCAGATGAAGGAACAAGATAAAACCCCAGAAAAACAACTAAGTGAAGTGGAGATAGGGAACCTTCCAGAAAAAGAATTCAGAATAATGACAGTGAAGATGATCCAGGACCTCAGAAGAAAAATGGAGGCAAAGATCGAGAAGATACAAGAAATGTTTAACAAAGACCTAGAAGAATTAAAGAACAAACAACAGAGATGAACAATACAATAACTGAAATGAAAACTACACTAGAAGGAATCAATAGCATAATAACTGAGGCAGAAGAAGGATAAGTGACCTGGTAGACAGAATGGTGGAATTCACTGCTGCGGAGCAGAATAAAGAAAAAAGAATGAAAAGAAATGAAGACAGCCTAAGAGACTTCTGGGACAACATTAAATGCAGCAACATTCGCATTATAGGGGTCCCAGAAGAGGAGAGAGAGAAAGGACCCGAGAAAATATTTGAAGAGATTATAGTCGAAAACTTCCCTAACATGGGAAATGAAGTAGCCACCCAAGTCCAGGAAGTACAGCGAGTCCCATACAGGATAAACCCAAGGAGAAACACATCAAGACACATAATAATCAAATTGGCAAAAATTAAAGACAAAGAAAAAGTATTGAAAGCAGCAAGGGAAAAGTGACAAATAACATACAAGGGAACTCCCATAAGGTTAACAGCTGATTTCTCAGCAGAAACTCCACAAGCCAGAAGGGAGTGGCATGATATACTTAAAGTGATGAAAGGGAAGAACTTACAACCAAGATTACTCTACCCGGCAAGGATCTCATGCAGATTTGATGGAGAAATCAAAAGCTTTACAGACAAGCAAAAGCTAAGAGAATTCAGCACCCCCAAACCAGCTCTACAACAAATGCTAAAGGAACTTCTCTAAGTGCGAAACACAAGAGAAGAAAAGGACCTACAAAAACAAACCCAAAACAATTAGGAAAATGGTAATGGGAACATACATATCGATAATTACCTTAAACTTGAAGGGATTAAATGCTCCAACCAAAAGACACAGGCTTGCTGAATGGATACAAAAACAAGACTCATATATATGCTGTCTACAAGAGACCCACTTCAAACCTAGGGACACATTCAGACTGAAAGTGAGGGGATGGAAAAAAGATATTCCATGCAAATGGAAATCGAAAGAAAGCTGGAGTAGCAATACTCATATCAGATAAAATAGACTTTAAAATAAAGAATGTTACAAGGGACAAGGAAGGACACTACATAATGATCAAGGGATCAATCCAAGAAGAAGATATAACAATTATAAACATATAGGCACCCAACATAGAAGCACCTCAATACATAAGGCAACTGCTAACAGCTATAAAATAGGAAATCGACAGTAACACAATAATAGTGGGGGACTTTAACACCTCATTTACACCAATGGACAGATCATCCAAAATGAATATAAATAAGGAAACAGAAGCTTTAAATGACACAATAGACCAGAGAGCTTTAATTGATATTTATCGGACATTCCATCCAAAAACAGGAGATTACACTTTCTTCTCAAGTGCGCATGGAACATTCTCTAGATAGATCACATCTTGGGTCACAAATCAAGGCTCAGTAAATTCAAGAAAATTGAAATCATACAAGTATCTTTTCTGAGCACAACACTATGAGATTAGAAATGAATTACAGGGGAAAAAAACCCGTAAAAAACACAAACACATGGAGGCTAAACAATACGTTACTAAGTAACCAAGAGATCACTGAAGAAATCAAAGAGGAAATCAAAAAATACCTGGAGACAAATGACAATGAAAACACGACGATCCAAAGCCTATGGGATGCAGCAAAAGCAGTTCTAAGAGGGAAGTTTATAGCTATACAATCCTACCTCAAGAAACAAGAAAAATCTTAAGTAAACAATCTAACCTTACACCTAAAGGAACTAGAGAAAGAAGAACAAACAAAACCCAAAGTTAGCAGAAGGAAAGAAATCATAAAGATTAGAGCAGAAATAAATGAAATAGAAACAAAGAAAACAATAGCAAAGATCAATAAAACTAAAAGCTGGTTCGTTGAGAAGATAAACAAAATTGATAAACCATTAGCCAGATTCATCAAGAAAAAGAGGGAGAGGACTCAAATCAATAAAATTAGAAATGATAAAGGAGAAGTTACAACAGACATTGCAGGAATACAAATCATCCTAAGAGACTACTACAAGCAACTCTACGCCAACAAAATGGACAACCTGGAAGAAATGGACAGATCCTTAGAAATGTATAACCTTCCAAGACTGAACCAGGAAGAAATAGAAAATATGAACAGACCAATTACAAGTAATGAAATTGAAACTGTGGTTAAAAATCTTCCAACAAGGGCTTCCCTGGTGGTGCAGTGGTTGAGAGTCTGCCTGCCAATGCAGGGGACACGGGTTTGTGCCCCAGTCCGGGAAGATCCCACATGCCATGGAGTGGCTGAGCCCATGAGCCACGGCCACTAGGCCTGCGTGTCCGGAGCCTGTGCTTCGCAACGGGAGAGGCCACAACAGTGAGAGGCCCACATACCACAAAAAAAAAAATCTTCCAACAAGCAAAAGTCCAGGACCAGATGGCTTCACAGGTGAATTCTGTCAAACATTTAGAGAAGAGCTAACACCTATCCTTCTCAAACTCTTCCAAAAAATTGCGGAGGAAGGAACACTTCCAAACTCATTCTGTGAAGCCACAGTCACCCTGACACCAAAACCAGACAAAGATACTACAAAAAAAGAAAATTACAGACCAATATCACTGATGAACATAGATGCAGTAATCCTCGACAAAATACTAGGAAACAGAATCCAACAACACATTAAAAGGATTATAAGCCATGATCAAGTGGGATTTATCCCAGGGATGCAAGGATTCTTCAGTATATGCAAATCAACAATGTGATACACCATATTAACAAACTGAAGAATAAAAACCATATGATCATCTCAATAGATGCAGAAAAAGCTTTTGACAAAATTCAACACCCGATTTATGATAAAAAACTCTCCAGATAGTGGGCATAGAGGGAACCTACCTGAACATAATAAAGGCCATATACAACAAATCCACAGCAAACATCATTCTCAATGGTGAAAACTGAAAGCATTTCTTCTAAGATCAGGAGACAAGACAAGGATGTCCACTCTTACCACTATTTTTCAACATAGTTTTGGAAGTCCTAGCCATGGCAATCAGAGAAGAAAAAGGAAAATAAAAAGAAAGAAATTGGAAAAGAAGTAAAACTGTCACTGTTTGCAGATGACATGATACTATACATAGAAAATCCTAAAGATGCCACCAGAAAACTACTAGAGCTAATCAATGAATTTGGTAAAGTTGCAGGATACAAAATTAATGCACAGAAATCTCTTGCATTCCTATACACTAATGATGAATATCTGAAAGAGAAATTAGGAAACACTCCCATTTACCACTGCAACAAAAAGAATAAAACACCTAGGAAGAAACCTTACCTAGGGAGACAAAAGACCTGTATGCAGAAACTGTAAGACACTGTTTGAAAAGAAATTAAAGATGATACCAACAGATGGAGAGATATACCATGTTCTTAGATTGGAAGAATCAATATTATGAAAATGACTATACTACCCAAAGCAATCTATAGATTCAATGCAAACCCTATGAAATTACCAATGGCATTTTTTATGGGAACTAGAACAAAAAATCTTAAAATTTATATGGAGACACAAAAGACCCCGAATAGCCAAAGCAGCCCTGAGGGAAAAAAACTGGAGCTGGAGGAATCAGACTCCCTGACTTCAGACTATACTACCAAGCTACAGTAATCAAGACAATATGGTACTTGCACAAAAACATTAACAAAGATCAATGGAACAAGATAGAAAGCCCAGAGGTAAACCCATGCACCTAATGGTCAACTAATCTATGACAAAGGAGGCAAGGATATATAATGGAGAAAAGACAGTCCCTTCAATAAGTGGTGCTGGGAAAACTGGACAGCTACATGTAAAAGAATGTAGTTAGAACACTCCCTAACACCATACACAAAAAGAAACTCAAAATGGATTAGAGACCTAAATGTAAGACCGGACACTATAAAATTCTTATAAGAAAAGACAGGAAGAACACTCTGACATAAATCACAGCAAGATCTTTTCTGATCCACCTCCTAGAGCAATGGAAATAAAACAAAAATAAACAAATGGGACCTAATGAAACTTAAAAGCTTTGCACAGCAAAGGAAACATAAACAAGACAAAAAGACAACCCTCAGAATGGGAGAAAATATTTGCAAATGAATCAACAGACAAAGGATTAGTCTCTAAAATATATAAACAGCTCATGCAGCTCAATATTAAAAAAAACAAACAACCCAATCCAAAAATGGGCAGAAGACCTAAATAGACATTTCTCCAAAGAAGACATACAGATGACCAAGAAGCACATGAAAAGCTGCTCAACATCACTAATTATTAGAGAAATGTAAATGAAAACTACAATGAGGTATCACCTCACACCAGTTAGAAAATCTACAGACACATCATCAGAAAATCTACAAACAACAAATGCTAGAGAGGGTGTGGAGAAAAGGGAACCCTCTTGCACTGTTGGTGGGAATGTAAATTGATACAGCCACTATGGAGAACAGTATGGAGGTTCCTTAAAAAAACTAAAAATAGAATTACCATGATCATGGATACCATGATCCAGCAATCCCACTACTGGGCATATACCCAGAGAAAACCATAATTCAGAAAGACACATGCACCCATGTTCATTGCAGCACTATTTACAATAGCTAGGTCATGGAAGCAACCTAAATGCCCATCGACAGATGAATGGATAAAGAAGATGTGGCACATATATACAATGGAATATTACTCAGCCATAAAAAAGGAATGAAATTGGGTCATTTGTTGAGATGTGGATGGATCTAGAGACTGTCATACAGGGTGAAGTAAGTCACAACGAGAAAAACAAATATCGTATATTAACGCATATATGTGGAACCTAGAAAAATGTTACAGATGAACTGGTTTGCAGGGCAGAAATTGAGACACAGAGTAGAGAACAAACGTATGGATACCAAGGCGGGAAAGCCGCAGGGGGTGGAGGTGGTGATGTGATGAATCGGGCGATTGGGATTGACATATACACACTGATGTGTATAAAATTGATGACTAATAAGAACTTGCTGTATAAAAAAGTAAATAAAATAAAATTCATAAAGAAAAAGAAAAAGCAACAAGTATATGTTGTACAGCACCAGAGAATATAGCCATTATTTTATAATGACTTTAAACAGAGTATAATCTATAAGAATATTGCATCACTATGCTGCACACCTGAAACTAATATAATATTGTAAAACAACTACATTTTAATAAAAAAAGTATACCTGAGTTTGACTCTCATTTACCATTCACTGGTTCTGGGATATTGAACAAATTAATTAACTTATTGGAGCCTCAGATTGATCATCTGAGGGGTAATACTTATATCATAGATTATTGTGAGGCTTAAATAAAGCCATGTATGCAAATTTTTGTTATTGCTCATATAAATTATAAGGCATTCCATAATTACTTGTTGAATGAATGAATAAAACCTTGCCAACTTTTGCTTTTCTTTCTTTTTTTCCCCAGTTTGTTTATTTTCTTCTCATTACCATTGTCTCAGTCAATAATCAGGACTTAAACATTCCATACCAAGGTTATTGCTCTTTGCTCCACTTCCTATGATCACCTTCTAATCTATTATCACATAATTATATCCAGAGCTTTGTCATTACCCCCAATGATCTTTTACAATAAAACTCATTACAATTTTTAAGACTCTCTGCCAACTGGTCCCAGGATTTCATCTATCTACCTTGGTGCCCTCAACTCTAATTATGACCTGCTCATGCAGAGATAATGAAGAGAGAGAAAAACAGATACGCCATATATAAGAAACTCAAGTTACAGGTACAACAGAGATGGAGTGATAAATTAAGGTAGCTTTTTACTTCTTCTCCTGGACCATTAAACATATGTCTAGTATAAATACTTACCATGCCAGGTTGCAATGATTTGACTATGCATTGCCTCTAGCTCCCTCCTCATTTATTGATTCAACAAATTCTCTGTGTGCAGCCACTATGTACAAAGCACATCTCTAGTCTCTTCTTGTTAATCACTGAGCTCCTTTAGAGTGGAGACCATATTCATTTTCACATTATCAATGTTAACACAATTCAGAGAAAAGCAATAGATGTTGAAAGAATGAGCCTAATAAGAGAATTTAAGAACAGAATGGCAAATCTACTTATTATACCTTAAACATTTTGCTCTATTCTTCCTTTGAGTTTTGTAAGTTGCTATTTTCCTGAAATGGAAAATAAATTTGTTTACACAGGAACTGATTTGATGAGCACCACCTGGCCCTAATTACCTCATTCTATGGCTTGTCAAAAGACTTTTTTTTAATTGAATGAAAGATTGTTTAAATTCTATAGTGCTTTACAGTTTTCAAAAGTTTCACACACATGATTTCATACAATCCTATAATAACCCCTTTTACCCTTTTCTCCTATATTGCTACTCCCCCCTTACCTTTCCCCACTGGTAACCACTAGTTTATTCTCTGTATCCGTGGGTCTGCTTCTCATAAAACTTATTCTTAGAAAGAAATTACAAAATAATGTATCCACACAATGCCAGTTGAATTCTCCAAAATATACAAAGAGAACAAGCCTTTTTTTTTTTCAGTCTTTTCTTCTGTCCCCAAAGTATTATAAGTGTGGTAGGTATCCTCCCAGAGCTCTTATTCCCTACATATTTCACATGTACTTTCTGTGTATTTTTGAGGGTTAAGATGTTGTCTCTAGAAAGCTGCTCTTAGGGGCTTACCCAAGGCAACTAACTAGGATATTGGTATAGATTCCTATCTTTTAATCCAAATTATTACCAAGTTTCTTAAAAATAAGGTAAAGTGGGCTTCAATGTGATACAACAAAATTCATCTCCATCCAAGATTTTTTTCTCTTCTTGTCAAATACCTATTTACAGGGAATCATTATAATCAAAATAAGCATTTTTATGCTCTAAAATAAGAATCCATTTTACTGCATATGTTAATATTATTCAAATATTTATGTTTTAAATCCCTCTATTTTTATATTTTTAATTTCCTGTGATAAATTTTAAACTGCTTGAAGATAATATCTAAGAGACAAATAAAATTTATCCAAGTTCCCTCATATTCTAAATATTAATACTAGAAATTAATTTGGTCAAACCAGTGGCCTATAATGTGGTACATTGTCAAAAGTGTTTGACTAAATGTTAGATGTGTTGGGTTTTAGCTCAAGTTCTTCTACTTGGGTAAGCCATAATCCCTTCTGAGCCTTAGTACAAATTCTAAATAGAGGTGATATTCATTCAACATTCATTTATTTTTTCAACAAATTTTCATTGAACATCTATCTATTTTGTGCCAGAAACTGATCTGAACACTGGGAAAGCAGTGATCAAAACAGACTAAATCCCTTTTCCTCATGAACTCACTCTAGGAGGGGAACACACAATAAATTAGACTAATAGAGGTATCACTCTACATAAGCACAATACCATGGGCTGATGAGGATGCAGAGTGATAGGAACACTCATTCATTGATGGTGGGAGTGCAAAATGGTACAACCATGTTGGAATTTTCTTATAAACTTAAAATATAGACTTGTCATATGACCCAGCAATCCTGTTTCTAGGTATTTACCCAAGAGAAAATGAAAACGTAGGCCAAGTAAAGACCTGCATGTGAAGCAATATAGCTCCAAAGTAGCAACAACCCAAACATCTATCAGCTTGTGGTTGGATAGACAATTTGTGGTACATCCATACAGTGGAACACTGACCAACAATAAAAAGGAATAAATTGATGCGTGCAACAAAATGAGTAAATCTCAAAAGCATATGATAAGTGAAAGAAGCCAGACACCAAAGGCTATACACTCTATGATTCCATTTATGTGACGTTCTAAAAAAGGCAAAACTTTAAGACAGAAATCACATTAATGATTGTCAGGGGTTGGGGGTTGGGGTGAGAGAGAGACTGTGAAGGGCCATGAGGAAATACTTTGGTAAATATTGTATATTCCAATTATAGTGTTATTCATTTGTTGAAACTCATTTGAGGGCACACTTAAAAGAGGCATATTTTATTGTATGTAAATAATACTTCAATAAATCTTACTTTTAAAAAGATAAATTATATAATATTTTAGATTAAAAAAAGGAAGAGAGAGAAGAGTTGAAATTTTAGATGGAAAGTCCTCAAGCAGGTGATTTTGAAGATAGTGAAGGAACAAGCCACATAGATATCTGGAGAAGGGCATTCTAGGCAAAAAGAACAGCAAGTATGAAGGCTGAAGGGCAAGGAGATTAGCGTGGGTGGAGGAGAGGAGGAAGTAGAAGACAAGATAAGACAGGCAGTGAGGAACAGCTCATACAACATCTCTGAAGGTAATGGGAAGTCATCAGTGGGCTTTGAGAAGCAGAGTGACATGACCTGACTTGGGTTTTAAGAGAATAATTTTGGTTGCTTCATAGAAAACAGTCTGTGGAAGGGAAGGGTAGTAGAATCAGGGCCACCATTTGGAAGGCAATTGTCATAATTTAGACAAGAGATTACAGAGGTAGAGAGGGTGCTAAAAAGTGTTCAAATTCTATATAGAGAGCCATTAGATTTGCTCAGAAATCTGGCGTGTGGGAAATTTTGAAGGAACACAATTCAGCTCGCAACACCCAGGGATATGATTTCAGAATGAGTAGGACCATCTCTTATTCCCTAAAAACCTGCTTTTATAATTGAAAAAAATTCTGCCTTCCTTCTTTTAGATATCAAAATGAAAATTCTGGAAGAAATAAAATTAGCTTCCTACTAATCATCTTTAGAGCAAGTTTTGATATATCGAAAAGACCCCAGGTACCCATGTAAAGAAGAGATGAGCTACACAGAGTGGAAGCTGGACACAGACTTCACTGAGACCAGCAATGAGCATTCACTTATGAGAACATATTTTCTTACCCTTCACATAATATTTGCACAGCACTTATTTATAAAAACAGGGTTTTCTTGGGTGGTATATAAAAACTATTTTGCCTGCAACTGAGAGCTCTAACTAAGGAATGTTTTTATGAAGTAAACTTCTTTCCCCAGAGTTGTATATATTCTTTTCTCGATCTTTTCTTCTTTGTTAAATAATAAATGTAAAGTGCATAAGCTGAACACCTTATATTATCAAGAATTGCATTTATAAATAGAAAAATATGCTAAGCTAACTGAATTTTACTAGTTCTACAAATATCTAGGAGGAATAGTGTTCAGAACAATTAGCATATTAATTTCCATAGTTAAAGGGAAGTGCTTCTTTCTCCAAAATAAGTTATCAGCAATGTCTCTAAGCATTTATTTAGCATGACTAATACTATAAAGTATGTAGTGGTGACACTTAAAAATACCTAGCAAAGTAGAAATGAATAAATGAATAATGAATGTAGCAATAGTCTACATGAACGAGAATAATTTGCTTAAAATTTCCCAACAGAAGTGGCAGATACTCTGAGTAAAATTATCATATACAAAGTGCCAACACTGACATTACACTAATCTGATAAAGAATTCATGGCAATGTGCCCAAAAGGTGAGATAAAGTTGAGTGGCAGAACAAAGTCACACCCTCTAATAAAGAAAACGTAACATTAAGAAGAGTGGGTTCTACTCTTCATTATGCTTTATTTGATTACTGGTAAGTTATAAATCATTAACTTGTTCTATAAAATAGATCTTATCTGCTCCATAGGAGTTCATTAAATACAAAGTGACTATAAAAGGACTTTGAAAAAAAAATTGTTATATTCCTTGGAATTAAAACTTTAATTTTAAAAAGTAAAACTTCAGTGAACTTATTTATTTATTTATTTTGCGGTACGCAGGCCTCTCACCGCTGTGGCCTCTCCCGTTGCGGAGCACAGGCTCAGCGGCCATGGCTCACGGGCCCAGCCAGTCGCTCCGCAGCATGTGGGATCCTCCCAGACCGGGGCACGAACCCGTGTTCCCTGCATCGGTAGGCGGACTCTCAACCACTGCGCCGCCAGGGAAGCCCTTTAGTGAATTTATTTTAACTGATGTTTAGAGACTGAAATTGCTAGATAGTTGCTAGAGCAATCATTCACCACTTTCTATAGTTATTTATTATACCTACATGCATTTATTATTCACCATCTTTTTCATTTTCATTTTCATTTTCACATAAAAATCCAGTGGAATTTTTGGAAGAATACTTTATGATGAGTACTTGATTATAAAAACCCTCCTGCCTATTTAAGCTTTGTCTGCTTTTCTCTGATTGTATATGTATCAGTGGCTGAGAAACAGTACTTTAAAGAAATTTTAAAATTACAGCAGTAACTTCAGTTACTGAAAATTACATCAGGGTCATAAAGCCTGAGTCTAATTTCTTGTTTCACCACTATCTATATAACTTTGGACAAATATTTCAAAGCATTAATAAATTTCTTACATCCAAGTCTGTGCCATTCCCTCCATCTAAACCACTCTCCATCTCTATTCCTCAGCACCTAATTCCTCCTGATTTTTTGGTCTTCTATGTCACTTCCTCCAGGAAGTCTTCTCTGAACCTGAAATCTGGGTTAGGTGCTCTTCTGATGTAGTACCATAGTGTTCTGGACCAATCCTTTAACACAGCACTTATTCCATTGTGTTGTCTGTTTGTCTACATTTCCTACTAAACTGGAAGCTCACTGAGAACAGAATATTGTTCACGATTTCCCTAGCACCAAGCACAGTGCCTGGCGTGTAGTAGGTTTGAAAATTCAAGCAGAGGTAATTGCATATCCTCGCAAAGATACCCAAATTAGGTGACACTGCTCTCTTTTCAACTAAAGATAAATGAAAAGGCATGTATCAATGTTACATCTCATTCTGATCAAATTGTTCTTCCCATCTGCCTGCTTTCTGAGTGTCCCTGACACCTCCTTCATCTGCATTTGAATCCTGTTCACAACACCCTCACCATTTACTTTTATTGGGGAAGTTATTTTATATCTCACTTTGATTTTTTTTTTGTTCTAAAACAGAGATGTACTGTTAAACATATCTCTAATTACCGAGAAAAATTCAAAGTACTAAAAGTCATCTTATTTTCAACTCTATATCATTACATCATTCTTAACAAGACAATAATATTGCACTGTTTTGGCCTAATTTCAACAATTTCAACTTCTAATAGTAAATAAAGATGATAAATCTTCAAAGGAAGATTTTGAGGGCTTATCTGAGCAGTTTATAAGAAGAGCATTGGTAGTTAATGCAGAGGTTATAATGCCAGGTTGATGCCTGGTAAAGAACATATTGTTTCAAATATTCACTGTTTAAAATGTATATATAATTACAACAAAAAATCCTAAAATTAAATCAAAGAAGAGTAACATAATGTTCACGTATACTCTGCAAATACAGCCTTAGAGAAATCCCAAACTGCTGACATACGAAACTAGAACGTGTAATAGGTACAATCCCATCTTTAATCCTAAACTGTAATATCACCCTCAACAGGCAATATGTGAGTACTTTTATCATAAATGTCATAGGTTCCAAAAGCAAAAATACATTTCAATTCAGTGATATTTTGTTTCAGACTTTATCATATTTTCAAACATCAAACTATGCAATTTAGACCCAATGAGTCTCTTTTATCTCACTGCTTTAAGTCTGAAATCTTATCTTTCACTACTGTGTTCTTTGGGTTACATTACATGGAAGAGGTCCTAAAGGAAGACCAAAATCAAAAATATTTTGAAAAAAAAATCTCTGTATAGTAAAATTGATCTTGGTTCATTATCTACTTAATGGGGAATGCTCGACAAACAAAACTTCAAAAAGTTATTCTTGGCAAAGATGTTATAATGAAAACTCAAGTATTCAGATGACTCTTAAAATACTGTTCAACTCTGAGAGACCGGGATTTAGGTCACGAATCAATTTAAGGAACTCTATCTGCTGAGTAAGTTCCTCATATTTCTTATAACAATAGCAATATTGGTAGAAAGAAAAGCCCCACAGCCAACAGGGGAAATGGTACTTACGAATATTGTGTCAGCAGTTCCAAATCATTATGCATGTTGATTGGATATGCTTCACTAAGTTCAAACAACTTCTCCAGGGCCTCATAAATGAAAATGATGCAAATAAGAGAAGCAAAAGCTTCTTCAGTAAACCGGGTGATATAGCAGACAAGGGAGCTTGCATCAGTGGCCACAAGTATGATACACAGGGTTGCAGTCCAAAGTCCAATACTAGCTCTTAAAGATAGGTATGACAGCCCATATTCTCTAGGAGGGGGAAAAGAACAGTGGAAAGAAGGTCATTTAACAGCTTGCCACCATTTTAAGTAGATGGAAGTAAGTCTAATTCAGGAAGTGAAAGTAAATAAGCTTCACATCCCATGAGTATCTAAACTCAAGACTTTGTCTAAAGGGAAAACCTAAGGGTACAAAACTCAAAGAGGTTTCTCAGTGCTTAGAGCTGAATATAATTTTTTTTGAATATAATTTTTTATAAATATTACATAACAATATACATCAATATTTTACTGTTCCTTTATTTCCATGGAGAGACAAAAATGGCAAACTGAATCAAATCAGCAACTTCTACCTCTCCCAGCAGATCTCCAAATGTGATGTTGGAAGAAGATTAAATACAGCAGAGAAATAGAAAGGGGCTGAGGGCCAAAAGTATATAACACTTACTTGCAAAATTTAAACAAAATCTTTTCAAACACCAAAACTGGTCCTGTACTGCCTAATATGGTAAGAGGCTGTCCACCAAAGAGAGAATAGGCTATCCCAGTCATGGACGCTCCAAAGAGAGATTCGATTGCACTCTGTGTAGAGATATAAATGATTCCATTATCTAAGCTGTACAGGCTGCGATTATAACTGGGGAGAAAATATGTAAAATACATGGGTCTTTTTTCCCTTTGCTATGAAGGGCCTAGCAACCTTGGGCAGGAGGTGGGGTAGGAGGATAAAAAAAAGGCGGCAGGCAGTCAGCAGACTGTGAATGGCAGTGGACAGGGATATGTCCTCTCCCCCTTCCGTATCTCACTTTTCTTTTGCTTACTAAAAGTTTACACGTATTCATAATAAATGTCTGGCAGAAGCATGGCCTATATACATAGGAAAATGGACCTCTTATGAGGCAAGAACCAGAGGCTAAAGCTAGCCTAGGACTGGGGGGCCAGGGATGAGATCAGAACCTTGTGTAAGATAAGAATTAGTTGTTCTGAGATATTCCACTCCCTGATTACCAGTTCCATTAGTCATCTAGGAAATTCGTATGAACTTTGTCTGCCAGACCATACATCAAATCTCTCCTCATAAAGGAAACCAAAATTAAATGCACACTCATCTAACTATGAATCTTAAAAGCTGATTAAGTTTCAAAGTTCAGAGAAAAGTATAATACATACTATTCGCCCTTCAGTTGCTTCTCCTAGCAGTCCTCCAAATGTGATGACAGGAGACATACACGCGCAGTAGAGAAACAGAAAAGATGCTAAGCACTGCAAGCTGAAAGCATCTCTGAAGTCACTCCAGAAGTATGGAGCTTTTCTTTTGATATCTAAAATAAGTCCCCCAAAAATCCTAAGACAGGGGGGAAAACACAATAGTGACACACAAATATAAAAATCACAGAAATCAAAATGCTCATTTGCTTTGTTGCCAGGTCACAGTACAGGTTTTCCATCAGCAGAGATGAGACCCATATTAACATGCTAGGTTTTACTATGATGATCTACAGGAATGGCTTTGTACCACTATGTCACTTCAATCCCTAACCAAATATTGTGTCAACAGCCAAAAAAATCCTAGGTTCTCTCAAACAAGGCTCACAGCTGTTCATCAATCAAAATTCAAATAATGAGAGTTAAGGATTACTCTAATCTCTGTGCCACTTTACAACAACTTATTCCTAAAATCAGGCCTACCATTCTCAATCATTGGCAATATTTTCTAATTGTTTACATTCCATTTAGTGTAGCAGAAAGTGAAGGAGGGAAGGTAAACTGATTTTTGTACAGTCCAATAGTGAACATCAACTTAGAGAGAAAAAGTGGCATATAACCATGGCTCCAGTTACCCACTCTCTTTGTGAAAAAAAAACCCTTGCCAAATAATACTCCAGACAGGCACTTAAATGGCCTTATGGATGACAATACTTAGTAGAGAGAGGTAAGTTCCAGAGTTGTTTTCATTTTTAGGAAACTAAGACAAGGACCTTACAATAAGCAACCTAGATAAATGTACTTTTGATCCACTATTGTCTAAACATATTCAAACATCTATCATTCACAAGACAATAATGACCTTATTTGGGAAAAATGCATATGTTCTAAATATATCCAAAAACCACATTAAAGCATTTGAAGGATGATTTTTTTTGGGGGGGTGGGGAAGAGAGAAGCATTAAATTGTGAAATATTGCCTAAAATCTGAGGACTGGAACTTTTTAATCTGTTAGGAATGAGAGCATTAAACAGCTATTCTCATTCTTTGAACATTTAATAACAATATGCAGATTTAACATTTGACTACCAAAAGCTCTTTGTGTTCTATGGGATAAAGATGTCATATTAAAATGAATAAGGCTGTGATTAAGTTCCTACATGGAGGTTAAAAAAACCTATTATGTTCAACATACTGCCAGTATGCTAAATATACTTGGTTTATGGAAAAATATTAAAGTCTTGTTATTTATTTTCTAAATAGGAATATAATCTGGCAATCTAAGAATCACCTCAAAAATGATTGTTCTCTTGAGAAATAAATTCTGATTTGCCTTGAAAGATGTACCTCTTCAGAATAAATTCTATTATTTTTAATTGCCCTAATATAGGCACAATAGTAACATATTAGTAACTATCTTACTGTTATGTGAGTGATAGAATCGTTATGTTTTTCTAGTGATTGTTTCCATCAGAGGGATGTGGAGTAGGAGAGGTTGAGAAGAATGAAATTTCAATTGAAAAAAAAGGACATTTAAAATTCAGAGAAGCAGGGCTTCCCTGGTGGCGCAGTGGTTGAGAGTCCGCCTGCCGATGCAGGGGACACGGGTTCGTGCCCCGATCCGGGAAGATCCCACATGCCGTGGAGCGGCTGGGCCCGTGAGCCATGGCCGCTGAGCCTGCGCGTCCGGAGCCTGTGCTCCGCAACGGGAGAGGCCACAACAGTGAGAGGCCCGCGTAACGCAAAAAAAAAAAAAAAAAAAAATTCAGAGAAGCTTGCAAAGAACCTGTGAAATTCACACACGCAAAGATCATCTTAGGTTAGGTTCCTTTACCTGTGTTTAGTAAAACACATACATAATTTTTATTTGGGGGATCATTTCTGAATGATTTGTTAACTTGCCAAAGTCACAATTCAGAACAGATTTAATCTACGAGTCTATTTATTCATTCAGTTATGATTTATACCCCACCTAATCCCCAAAAGAATTTGAGGTGGTTATGAACTATTACTTAGTAGTTAATATTTATAGGTTTGATAGTACTTTCTATTAGACCACTCTTTTCTAATTAATTACTTATTAGGGTATACATTAGTCTAAATAGCTGTTATATTACTGTGTCATAAACGTGCTTTTAGCAGCATAAATCTAAATCCGGAAGTGGGAGGTCATTGCAGAGAACAGTGCAAGAGCAGCCCAGATGTGCACCAGCAACTCCAGGAGAGCAGATGAGTAATGGATACTTCAAGTCATGTCAGCAACAGAATCTGTGGAAGAACTCTGGAGAAGCGAAGATACCGGATATTGGTGACCTGGGAGGATTTAGGAAGCAGTAAGGAAAAGTGAACTTTGAAAAAAATCTAAGCTATGTGGCATGTTACACCTGAGAGAGAGAGAAAAAAAAAAACAACAGAAATAAAAAGACAGCATTTGAAAATATGAAAGTAAACAGAAGGAGTAACAATGTTTCTAGTACAGGGAAAAGGAAAAAATTGTTTGAACCATCTCAAATTAGGTACGGGAGCCTGAGGAAGACATCTCCTCAGAGACAAAACATAGATAAAGGGAAAGAACGCAGGAGAATTAAAATGCACAGAGTTGTCAGAAACTGGAAAGTCATCTTAGAGGACACAGTGAAAGCAGTACAGAAAATGGCCCTGAGGCGAGAGGAGCACCAATCCTGCAAAGCCTCTGCAATTGCCTTCAATTATAATGGAGGCTGTGTGCACACATTCCCTGAAGAGAGACCCACCCAAAGGTTCTGATTTTCTGCTCACACATTTCTTGGAGAGAGACAAGCTGTCAAAACACCACAAAGAATCATTTTAAGAAATAAATTGAAGCTTTCATCTCTTCAAAGATGTGTGATTAGAAAAATAAATCATATAGTTCTTTCAAATTACTACCGTAAAAATAAAAAATACTATTATATACATCCTACTTGCATGTAATGAGACAGGGTCTATAAGACTGAGTTCTTGGTATTTATTTTCATTTCCATCCTGAGCTTGAAGTTTTCAACAGGCTCTTTTGGAAAGGGCAACTGACAGTTTTCTTATTCATTCTAAGAATCTGTGAATGTGTTTTAATGCATAGCAATATGAAAGACTAGGTATATTAAAATGAAATGGTGTATTCACTGTTCTGGTTTAATAATAATGACAATCATTAGTAACTACAGAGAAATCAAATTAATTGGCATATTCATCCCCCAAAGAGTAGGTATCCAAAGTATAAAAACAAATTAGTTCTCAAAACAGCAATTCCCGACACACAAAAAAGGTATATATCATTTGGTCTTTGAAGTCCCATACAAGGGCTTTTCACTAACCTTCCAGTTCGCTGGAGTTCAGGTCCACTATGTCCTCCGTGGGGCTCGGCTTCCCCATGAGCTGCTGTTCCATTTGGTACAGCAGGAATCTTCCTCTTCTCCTGCGGGAAGTTTTTTTGTTTTGTTTTTGTTTTTGAATTTCAGGTGCTAGTTGTAAATAACAAAAACAATTTTTTTTCCCTTGAGGCAATAATACGCAGAGTGCTAAGAACCCAGGCTCTGTTACTTGTTTGTTATATGACCTCTAGAAAGTTATATAGCCACCTAAAGCCTAAGTTCCCTCCTCCTTTTACTGGTGATAATAACAGTACCTATCAGTGTGGTTGAGAGAATGAAATAAGGTGATGAACATTAATTCATTCTTTCAACTAATTATTGAGTGCCTAGTGTGTGCCATTCATTTTTATGGGATGCTATAGATGTAAAGGTGAGCAAGAAAAAGCATTATGTTAGTGGAGACAAACAACAAACTTAAAATGTCACGTAGAGATAGAGATACAAAGAAAATAAAGTAAGAAATGGGGACAGAGTGAGACCAGGTTTAAGATAGGTCAAGGTGAAGAGGTGTTAGTGGTGTTATATCCCTGGCCTAGTTCAACTGTTCAATAAGCATTAACTGTTATCATTAGCTATTTTTAAAATATATTTCCCTCTCTGATCCTGGCTTAGATCCTCCTACCCAAGCTTCTTTCCAACACAAAGCGATCCAAAAGACTATCACAAAAGGAAGCTTCTAATTGAGCCAATGACAAATTAACTGAGGTTATGTAAGTGCTGTTTCCCCATAGGTCTATTCCGCCCACTTTTGTCAGTGACAGAGAGTTTAAAAAATCAGAAAATCCTACCTACTGGTGATCTTGGAGCACACCAATGTGTTCAAAAGTGCTTAAAAGGACAATAATTTTTTTTTTTTTTTTTTTTTTTTGCGGTACGTGGGCTTCTCACTGTTGTGGCCTCTCCCGTTGCGGAGCAACAGGCTCCAGACGCGCAGGCTCAGCAGCCATGGCTCACGGGCCCAGCCGCTTTGCGGCATGTGGGATCTTCCCGGACTGGGGCACGAACCTGTGTCCCCTGAATCGGCAGGCGGACTCTCAACCACTGCGCCACCAGGGAAGCCCAAAAGTGCTTTAAAGGACAATAAAAAAATTTTTAATGGTGAAATTAAACTTTTTACTTGACTGCCATTCCAAAATAGTGTAAACATGTAAACATGTTCTTTGTGTTTAGTGTAAACATGAACAAGTGTGAATTATCAAATGATCTTATTACAATGGGACATTTAGATAAAATGGTACAGATTTAAAACATGACAAAAAATACATTTTGAAATGCACAAAATATAGGAAAGTTCATTGCTTAATATTTTGCAATTTCCTGGGTATATAAATAGATACAATGAATTGAAGTTCAGAGATAAAAGAGAGTATGTCTGTCAACTGATGAAGGAACGGCCTTTACAGGTAAATTAACTATCATACATCAGTAAAGGGCTGTGATAGTGGCCCTCAGTACTCTCAATACCCAATAATCACCTAGGGAAAGATTTCTTAGCAAGCCTCAGAAGGCAAGTGATATTTGTTCTTCTGGGGAATTATCTCTGACTGCATAAATTAATTCATTGTTTTACAGTGGGAAGAGCTATACATTGATAAGGCAAGTGATAAGCCATGAAGGATATTTGTCATTCTAAAGTAACAATTTTCTCAAGGAGTGGTCATCTTCTAGTAAGGCAAAAAGGTTTTTGAAAAAAGAATTGTGTATGTATAGTACCAATGAATATTCCGAGGAAAATACAGGAAATTTTTGTTTGTTTGTTTTTCAGACTTTTTTTTTTTTGTTTGGCCAAGCCGCGCAGCCTGAAGGATCTTAGTTCACTGACCAGGGATCGAACCCAGGCCATGGCAGTGAATACACCGAGTCCTAACCACTGGACTGCTAGGGAATTCCCCAGACATTTTAAGTAAAATCAATAGGTGAGTAGATATTTGACTAGGCAAATTAAACAATTTATTAATTCAGTCAACAAACACTTATTGGGAGCCAATTTGTGTCAGGTTCTAGGCTGCACCACTGTATACCTGGGGACAAATCAGGCCTGTGGCGCTTATGTTCTAATGGGGAAGGCAAACAGTAAACCAGTAAACATGTAAGTAAATTAATTCTATAGTGTGTTAAAAAGATTAAAAACCAGGGAGAGTTTGGGATTAAAATATACACACTACTATATATAAAATGGATAACCAACAAGGACCCACTGTATAGCACCGGGAACTATACTCAATATCTTGTAATAACCTATAATGGAAAAGAATCTAAAAAAGAATATATATATATATATATATATATGTGTGTGTGTGTATGTGTGTATATATATAACTAACTGAATCACTTTGTTATACATCTGAAACTAACACAAGTTTGAAATCAACTATATTTCAATAAAAATTAAAAATAGGGCTTCCCTGGTGGTGCAGTGGTTAAGAATCCGCCTGCCAATGCAGGGGACACAGTTTCGAGCCCTGGTCCTGGAAGATCCCATATGCCGCGGAGCAACTAAGCCCGTGTGCCACAACTACTGAGCCTGCGCTCCAGAGCCCGCGAACCACAACTACTGAAGCCCACGTGCCTAGAGCCCGTGCTCCGCAACAAGAGAAGCCACCGCAATGTGAAGCCTGCGCACCGCAACGAAGAGTAGCTCCTGCTCGCGGCAACTAGAGAAAGCCTGAGTGCAGCAACAAAGACCCAACGCAGCCAAAAATAAATAAAACATAAATAAATTTTAAAAAAAGATGTCTTAAAATTTTTTTTTTAATAAATAAGTAAATAAATAAATAAAATTTGTTTCCAAGTTTCTTCTGATATCTCCAACCTGAATTATTAGAAAGAAACGTTGAACAGATCTGCTTCTTCCTTTTGGGGATTGAGAGAGGTTTGGTGGATTTAATAAGATCCTTGAGATGTCCATATTTATGTAGCATTATGTACATGCCAGACTCTAGAGAGAGATATGATATCAAATGGTTTTTTTCAAATGCAGAATATATAATAAAGAAAAAATAAAGAAATAAAAACTATGGAAAAGTAAAAATTTAGAGCAGACTAAGGTGGGGGTGTGAGGTATAGGGAGGAGGAACTGGGAATTACAAATGGAGTGTCACTTGAGAAAAACTTGAGGGAGTCAAGAGAATTAGCCATAGAATAACTGGGGAACATCCAGGCAAAGAACAGCCAGTGGGATAGACTTAAGGCAGGAGTGTGGCTGCAGGGTTTGAAGAACAAGGAGGCGGGAGGCCAAGGAGAGGAGTGAGCAAGAAAGAGACAGGAGATGACTGAGAGGTGAAGGGAAGCCAGACTCTATAGGTTTAGTAGAACATGGTAAGTATTTGGCTTTTATTCTTAATGAAATGAGGCGCTTTTGCAGGATTTTAAGGAAAGGAGTAGCATGACCTAACACTCTGGCTGCTGTGTTGAGAACAGATTCTAGGGGCCAAGGGTAGAAACAAGGAGACTGGTTAGGAGGCTATTTCAGTAATCCAGGAGAAAGATGGTGGTAGCTTGAACTAGGGGGGTGGCAGTGGCAACAGTGAGAAATCGTATAATTCTGGATAAATATTGAAGGCAATGCCAAGAGTATTTCCTGGCAGAATTGAAGTCAGGTATAAGAGAGAAGAATAAAAGTTTCTGGTTTGGTCAATTGTAAGTATGGAGTTAACACTTATTGAGATGGGAAGGTACAGATGGAACAGACTTTGAGAAAAGATCAGAGTTTCTTATATTCTTCAGGAAACATTATATTGCCTTTTATAATATAAATGCAAAGATGTTTATAGGTACAGAAATAATACACTCTATAATTCAGTTCCAACTTTAGCATGTTGAATTTTAGATATCTAAAAGACACCCAAGTAGAGACACAAGATAGGCATTTGGATAAGTAACTTGCAAGTGCAAGGTGAAAAATAAATTTGGGAGAGGATTTAAAGCTATAAGATTGGATGATATTACCAAGAGAATGAGTGTAGAGGAGAGAAGACCACTAAGGACTGAGCCCTGCATCACTTCAATATAAAGAAATCAGAGAGAAGAGGGGCAACCAGCAAATGAAACTGAGGAGTCACCAGTGAGGTATAAAGAAAACCAAGAGTGTGGGATTTTGGGAGCCAAAGAAAAGAAAATATATCAAGGAAAAGGGAGTCATCAATTCTGTCAAAGGCTGCTGATTGATAGGCTAAATAAAATATAGACTGAAAATTGACCTTGGAATTTAACATTGTGGAGGTCTTTGGCGACCTTCATGTAAGTAAATTTTAGTAAAGTGATGGGGGCAAATGCGTTATGGAGGTAGGTTTAAGAGAGAATTGAAGGATAAAAAAGAATGAAATCTTGCCATTTGCAACAACATGCATGGACCTAGAGGATATTATGGTAAGTGAAATAAGTCACACAAAGACAAATACTCATACAATCTCATTGATACGTGGAATCTAGAAAACAAAACAAACAAACAAAACAAAAACAGGCATAGGGGCAGAGAACAAATGGGTGGTTGCCAGAGGGGAGGAGGTGTGGGGATGGGTGAAATAGGTGAAGGGAATTAAGAGGTACAAACTTCTAGCTAGAAAGTAAATAGGTCATGGGGATGTATTACACAGCATAAGAATGTTGTCAATAACACTGTAATAATTTTATATGGGGACAGGTAGTTATTGGACTTACCGTGGTGATCACTTCGTAATATATTTAAATATCGAATCACTATGCTGTATGCCTGAAACTAACATAATATTGTACTTCAACTATATTTCAATTAAAAAATGAGAGAATTGGAGGAGAGGAATTGGAGGCAGATAGTACGGAGAACCCTTCTGTTGCACTGGGTTATAGAAGGGAACAAAGAAATGGATGAGTAGCTGGCAGTGATAGTGGCATTGAGAATTCTTTTTTTGAGATTTACAAATTAACAATGTTGTTTGCTAATAAAAATGATATAATACAGAACAAAAGACCTGATGATATAGGGGAGAAAGAGGAGGATTGGGGAGTAATGTTTTTGAGTAGGTGTGAAGAGATGGGATCTACTGCACAGATAGAAGGCTGACTTTGGATAATTCATCAATAGTAATATATGGGAAGGCAGAGGATGTAGGTGCTGGCGGTAGATAAATATGGTTTTGGGAATCTACAGAAGTTCTCTTTTGATTATTTTAATTTTCTTAGGGAAGTAGGAAGCAAGTCAACATCTGAAAGCCAGAAAGCATGTGCTGAAGGTTTGAGGAGAGAAAACAGGTGTGAGATAATAATGTAGAGAATGGATTGAACTCGGGAAGTAGGGTATAATGAACTTGTAATATAAAGGGCCTACCTGAGGTATGTGGTCATGAATTATATGAGATTAGTCAATGTAGCTGTATGTTTTCCTTCAGTCACTCTCAGCTGCATCAATGGAGGTATAGACCAAAGAACTGAACTCACACAGTGTTGTGGTTTTGACAAGCAAGTAAATGGCATGAGAGAAAAGCAAGGAAGTTGAGGGTATACACAAGGGAGTGATTATAATGATTGACACAATGTTCTAACAGTATTTTCAAGGGTATCCCTTGAGATGACTGTTTATTCTTCTCTTAACTGAAAGTAAAATGTATTAAAAATACTGTGATTTGCACATTCTGGAAGAATAAAAACCATGGAGATTATCCCATGGAGGAAAATATTATTTGAATGAATAGGAAGTCAGAGGGCTTAATTTATTTCAATTCATTTTAATCAAAGAAAACATAGTTTCATAGTATCTATTATTCAATTCCGACATACATTTAAAAAATATTAATGTTGTAAAGAAACACAGAGTGTATCTAATTCAAACTCATTATATAAAATTGTGTTGTCTAACATTATAGTAACTAACTACACATGGCTATTTAAATTTAAGTTAATTAAAATTAAAAATTCAGTTCCCCAGTTGCAGTAGCCAAATTTCTAGTGCTCAGTAGTGGCTTGGCTTATTAGATAGCATAGATATAGAACATTTCTATCATTGCAGAAAGTTCTGTTGGACACACTGATATAGAACACCAGTACAGAAAGGTTATGGTATCTGTTTAAGATCATACAAATAGATAATAGCAGAACCCAGGTGCCTTGATTCTTAATTCAATGTTCTTTCTACTACTGCCTCTCAGTACCCAGAATCCAACAATTAATCCTGGTTTTAAAGTCTCATAAAATTAATTTTGAAAATACAAAGCTCCCATGCCTTCACTTGCCTCAGAAACATCATTTCTCAAAGGGAAGGTGCTTTCAAAAATGCTTGACTTTAGGGCTTCCGTAGTGGTGCAGTGGTAAAGAATCCGCCTGCCAATGCAGGGGATAGGGGTTCAAGCCCTGGTCCGGGAAGATCCCACATGCCGCGGAGCGACTAAGCCCGTGCGCCACAACTACTGAGCCTGCGAGCCACAATTACTGAGCCCATGTGCCACAACTACTGAAGTCCGCATGTCTAGAGCCCATGCTCTGCAACAAGAGAAGCCACCACAATGTGAAGAGCAGCCCCTGCTCGCCGCAACTAGAGAAAGCCTGCACGCAGCAATGAAGACCCAATGCAGCCAAAAATAAAGTAAATAAATTCTTTTAAAAAGGCTTGACTTTAGTTTTAATGTTTGAAAAGCAAATTGGTGTTTTAACAAGTGACTTTTAAGGTCTCATATTCAACATATTAGTATTTTCACTAAATGTTTCCAAATAACATCAATTAAAGAGATTCTTTCTTATTACTTCAAGAAGCATTATCCTGCCTTTGCTAATACTGTAAGTGCAAAGGTGTATGCAAATACAAAAATAAGACCATCTAAACCCTTAAAATTACTCTTTAAGCAACTTACTTTATTTAGTAGTAGATCAACTGAAATGGTTAAGTAGTACACCTGCTCATTTACCCACCTCTGGCTAACCAGAAAAGCTTCTATGTCTAGAGCTGGGTCAATTAGGCCATCTGTACTTCAACTAAGGCAGCACAGTCAACTACTAAGGCGGCTGAACTCCACAGGAACAAGAGCCAAAGGCAAGGCTTGGGTAGATGACCGCAGAGAGAGTTGGAGGAGGCAGATTCAACAGGAATAGAGATGGCGATATGAGTGGGCTTAAGACATTTGGCCACCACTCTCAACCAAGACATGCCTGCAATAAGAATCTCACCCCAAACGACAGCAATGGTCTTTATTTCTATCTTTCTGCACTGTATAACAAGTAAAATGCACATTCAATTTTTATAGGGAGAATTTTTACAATTTTCACACCATATGCCCACACAAAAGTAATAGAAACAAAAGAATTATTTTAAAAAATTCTTCAAATCATAAATGTGATTAGCAGAAACAGGGAGTTTTCCATGCAATATGACTAAACCATGCCTTTGAATTTTCCTAACACTTGCCAATTTCAAAGTGATGTATCAGAATATGGAAAGACAGTAATGAACTTTTTCTCAAGCATATTTTCTATTTTTATTAAAATTTCAATTTTCCTCCAGTATAGTATGTTTTAAGGTGGGTCTAAAATCTTTCTAGGCATGTGAGACTGTCATTTAGTAGAATATCATCAATACACCAAATCTGTGTTGAATAGGAAGATTTTACAACTTCATATCCCTGCCTTTTTAGAGATTTATTAGGTTCTGGTACCAATTCAAATGTGGTGGGAAATTTAACTCATTTCTGGCACTATTTACCCAGAGATAGCATCAGATTCCACAGGTCGAGGGCTCAGTCCTGCAAGACTGTCCACCAATCAGACCCCATTTCAGGTTGTTGCTGGTGCTTCTGATCAACTAGCTATAAATCTGAGGGTTCCCATGAACCCCTTCTCAGGTTCAACTAATTTGCTAGAGTGGCTCATAGAAGTCAGAGAAACATTTTATTTACTTGATCACCAGTTTTATTATAAAAGGATATAACTCAGGAACAGCCAGATGGAAGAGATGCATAGGACAAGGCATGGGGAAAGGTCAAGGAACTTCCATACCCTCTCCAGGCACACCAATCTTCCCAATCTCTATGTGTTCACCAACCCCGAAGCCCTCTGAACCCTGTCCCTTTGGGGTTTTGTGGAGGATTCATTACACAGACATGATTGATTAAACCAATGGCCATTGGTGATTGAACTCAAACTCTAGCCCCTCTCACCTCCCTGGAGGTAACCTCCAGGGAGTAACCTCATTAACATAACAAAAGACATCTTTGTTGCTTTCAGCACTTAGAAAATTCCAAGCATTTCAGGAGCTCTCTGCCAGAAATAGGGACAAAGACCAGATACATGTTTCATATTATAAATCACAGTATCACAGAAGTTATCATTTAAATCATTTGAATCTTTGGATTGGTTATACTATTTTAGTACATATATTAAAAACACAACAAAATGATGGTAGTCTTAAGAGTATTTTCGTATATACATACCTGGGAAGGAACATTTTTGGGAGGCTCTATTCGAATGCTTGGATCCCATTCTCCAGGAGGGAGAACAGTAACCTGATCCAGAAATTCATCAATTCCTGATACCAAGTCATTACGATCTTTAGCTTTGTAAGCAACATCATGAAATACCTAAAGAAGGAAAATAATCATTTATAGATAAAAAACAATTATAAAATCTTAATGTGTTCTTTGTTTTCATCTCCCAGTTATTTCACATGTGATTATAACAATTTGAATAAGAAGCTCTAACTAAAGAAGTTTTTAATGTAAAATATTATAGCTTAGTTTATTCTATGATTGCACACACTTATTTTTTCTTAGAATGCTAGGTGAATGTTGAAATTTCTGGTGGCAAGAGTAAGAGAAGGGAAAGGAGGGGCTTCCCTGGTGGCTCAGTGGTTGAGAGTCCACCTGCCGATGCAGGGGACACAGGTTTGTGCCCTGGTCCGGGAAGATCCCACATGCTGTGGAGCGGCTGGGCCCGTGAGCCATGGCCGCTGAGCCTGTGCTCCGCAATGGGAGAGGCCACACAGTGAGAGGCCTGCGTACCGCAAAAAGAAAAAAAAAAAAAAAGAGAGAGAAGGGAAAGGAGGATAGACGGAAGTTCATTAAACTAGAATTAATGATTCAAGTTTGGCAAACATTGTTTAAATATGTGTAAGTCAAACTTCCTGAAAGAAGCCCTTGCTTTAAAATAGAGATAAAAATTTACAGAATATATTAGAAATTTTAACAATATTTATACCGTGGCATAAACTAATGCTAACCATTGAATAAATGATGGACTAATCAATAAATGATAATAAGCCAAGTAACTATATAAAAGTGAAATTGGATCTTTACCCACATCCCCCACAAAAAGCAATTCTAGGTATTAAAAACTTAAATATGAGAGTTAAAGTATTAAACTC
Organism: Phocoena sinus; assembly: GCF_008692025.1. NCBI lineage: Eukaryota > Metazoa > Chordata > Mammalia > Artiodactyla > Phocoenidae > Phocoena > Phocoena sinus. The sequence goes on from NC_045769.1 coordinate 70,942,839, forward strand.
ATTGGACAGAATATAGAAGGATATATTTATTACCTCAGGGTAAGCAATAATACAAACCTCAAAGATTTAGTGTCAAAACAAAGCACATAATTTTTGCTGTTTTTCAAGAGAAAAAAAAAAAAGAGGTGTTCAATAATGTCAAATGCCAGTAAGAGATCAAGTGACATGAGTACTGAACACAGGATAGTATATTTCGTAAATGGTGACCTTACAGAAAGCAGTTTCAGTAGAGTGGTAGTGACAAAAATCATACTGTAACACACTGAGATAAATGAAGCTATGATATTCAGGACCAAGTAGAGATCAGCCTTTCAAAACTGTTGAGATTCAGATTCATTCAACATTTCAGTGGTACATGCTATGTTAAGGAGCAAGAAATTTTAAGGATGGGAAAAACCTGGACTTTTATTTCATACGTATTTCTTAAGTAGCTACTATATGTTGGGCATGTTTGCTAATTGAACAGAACAAGTCAGTGTTGACTTAAGAGCTAGGTGACAGAGAAAATTGTTGGTGCAAAAATCCAAAACAAGAAAAAGAATCCCTTGATTTTGCTTTGGCTTTTGTTTTTATAAAACTATGTTATTTATGTTAATATACAATGACTTTACTATTATTTTAAAATAAGTTCACAAATATACATTTTAAAATTCTTAGTTTTCAGTTCTCTTATGATAAATATCAGCATACTTATCTACATAAACAAAAGCTCTTTGGAATGCTTAATAATTTTTAAGACTATATAAAAGGATTAATAAATCGGTAGTAGCGCCAATAAACAAAATCATATGATTTCTTTCTAGTAATGCTCAACAGGAAGGAAGAAAATAGATTACACTGACTCAAGATAAGGTGTTGCTAGGATGACTAGAACATTCAGTCATTAATTCATTTAAACAAAAATTTACTGAACCCTGACTGAGGGTCAGACACTACGTTAAGTTTGAAGATACAAAAGGAAAAGACAGTCTACCTACAAGAAGTTCCTGGTACAGACAGGAAAAAAACAAACAGAGCTTAGTCAACAAATATTTATTTGAGCACCTGACAAAATCAGGGAACAAAAATGAATATTAAGTGGTAACTGCTCTCATGGAATTTACAGCTTAATAGGGCAATACAATTCACCATTTTCTTAACTAAAGTAAACTGTAAGAATAAACTTTTTTTTTTTTTTTTTTTTTTGTGGTACTTGGGCCTCTCACTGTTGTGGCCTCTCCCGTTGCAGAGCACAGGCTCTGGACGCGCAGACTCAGCGGCCATGGCTCACGGGCCCAGCCGCTCCGCGGCATGTGGGATCTTCCCAGACCGGGGCACGAACCCATGTCCCCTGCATCAGCAGGGGGACTCTCAACCACTGCGCCACCAGGGAAGCCCAGAATCAACATATTGAATTTTATTCTTAATGAGTATAATTGTTCAATGTATTTCAAAGCAGTTATATAAGCAGAACAATTTCTCCACCTGGGCTTTGAACAATAAAAACTTTTTTTCTCTTTTAAAAGTATTTAAACATTTTTTAAATATTAAATGAATGTACTATCATAATTTAATTTAAATGTCCTATTATAATTAACAGCTCTCATTTTTGGAGTAACTTTCTGGCCGAGTTTCTGCTTCTCTATCCCACTGCTCACAGAGAGTTAAACAAATTGCCCCAAAGCTAAGCTCTAAACTTTCAAGTCTAAAGGATTCATGTTTGAGCCTTCATTCAAGAGCTGATGCTTGTTCTCAAATTAGGTAGTTCTCATTTACCAAGGAAATAGATGGAAGTCCTTTCTCTGCTCTCATTCTAAATCTAAAATTTTAAAACCATGCATGTTTCTCTGTTGTTCTATGTCTACTTGATTAGTCAATAACTTTGGAATTGACTCTTTTCTTTTGAGAAAATCTTGACTCCTAATTGGGGAAAGGAAGTATTAGGAAGAGAGATAACTTGAGTATTTATGCACAATATGCTCCTCTCACCACATAAGATGTCCCATGCCCCAGAGATATCTCAATGTAATATCTTAATGTCTTAGATGTGGAACCATAATATACCATAAAACATATGTGCATGAAAGTGACAGTAGTTAAATTATGACACAGTGTCATTTATTTTTCAATACTGTAAAAATTGCAAAATATTAATCAATATGGAAACACTAAAAGTAAAGATACGGTCAGTGCCTTCTCATAGAGAGTTCTACTAGAACAGGTTTGTGGAACTCATGAAGCCCTTTTGTCACTCTCCTGTCTTCTCCCAGATTTCCTCAACAGAATATGTTACTCTTTATAGTAGGCTAAGTAGTGTCTTCTCAAAATATGTGTCCACCTGAACTTCAGAAAGCGATCTTATTTGGAATAAGGGTCTTCGCAGATGTAATTAAGGATCTCAAGATGAGATCATCCTGGATTAGGGTGGGCCCTACATCTAATGACATGTGTCCTTATAAGAAACATAAAGAGACAGAAAAGGAGAAGACACACAGAAACACAGGGGAGAGGGCCATGTGAAGACAAAGGCAGAGACTGGAATTTTGCTGCCACAAGCCATGGAATGACAGGAGCCACCAGAAGCTGGAGAGACAGGGACAGACTTTCCCCTAGAGGCTCCAGAGAGAATGTAGCCCTGCTGACATTTTGACTTCAGACTTCTGGCCTCCCAAAATATGAAAAAATAAATTACTTTTGTTTTAATTACCCAGTTTGTGGTAATTTTTTATGCATAGGAAACTGATACACTCATTAAGTTGGTTCTTTCTGAAACAGATGAAAAAAATGTTTTTCTTCTAGCTTTTGGTTTCCTATGTGTAAATATCAATAACTAATTCATATAAAACCAGTAAACATAATTTGAACAGATATAATAGAAGAATTAATATTGAACCCCAACAAGTTCAAATTTTCAGATTTCATAAAACTAGGAAAAGTTATATGTAATACTAATTAGCTCTTTTCAAAGATTTCAAGTATCAGAAGCCATGTATTTCAATAAATAAATTATTAAATTATTTGGATGATATTCTAGAAATGTATAATCTCTTTGTTATTTACTACTGACTTTTGAATTTATGTCCCGTCTGTGATTTTTGCATATGCTCTTCTTTTACAATAAAAACAATAAAATAATAAAAACAGATTTTCATAACATGCTGTAGAATCCAAGAAACCAGTTATATGATACTACTTTTTATGTTTATTTTTATGATCTTACATTTCTGAGACATATATCTCTTTGAGAAGCTGATGAAAACTTTTTCCAGTCCAAGAAAACTACACACAAATTTTTGTACATAGAAAAATTTGTGGGCTGTATCAGCGATCACAGGCCTCTTGAAATCTTCAGCTCCTCTAATGGTTAAAAGACTCCCAGGTTAAAAACATCTACATTTAGGCAATTATAAAGAGAGTTGATAGACGTTGCATGGCTTTTGGTGTCATGTACACTATTCAGATAAACTGACATTGTATTTGTTTTTTTTTGAGACCTTAAAATTATTTTGCCCCAAACAAGACCTGCAGTGATATTTACAATGGTGATCACTTTGGCAACACATATGTTACAAGGGGAATATTAATAAATACATTCTAAATGTCACTAAATAACAAATTTTCTTTAGAGCATGAGGTTTTAAAATGTTCATGTGTGTGAATTTATTACCCCTTTTGAACAAATTTTTCCAAAGGAAATTTTATAGGACAAACATTTAAAAGAAGGGGAATTCAATACAGAGAAATCTGATTCACAGCAAACTGTCATGAATACAGAACTCCAAAAGTTAGGTGTACCTAGTAAAGGGAAATGTTCCCAATGAACTTGAATAAATACCTCATCTGTCATTAGGGTTGCAATTGATCTGCCAATCTCATGGTACTGTTGCCCCTTTCCCAGGGGTCCCAGAAGAATGAACAAAAATCTGTAATTAAGAAGAAAAAAACACAAATGTTTCAAGGTAGAAATAAAAAATAATTTTAGTAGTACAGAATCACTCATCTCAAAGGAATTACTGAAGATAGGGATTTCGATGTAAAATAGTTCCATATTTTTCCACAGGTTATTATTACAGGTTTTCAAATATCTTATGATGTTTCAAAATGACTCATGCTTGAGATCCCTGAGCAATTGGAATCGTGGTTATTTTGCTCTGTTTCCTTCATTTAGTTACCTATCGTGCCCACACAGTTGTTAGTGTGAATTTTTAGGATTCTATAATCCTTAGAGGAGAAAGGTGAGAAAAGTAAAATCTGATTAAACCTTTCTGAATTGTAAGAAAGAGAACTCACTGATATGTAAATTGTAGAATTAGGTAGAAGGGGGAAAAGGTAATACAGTAGTATAAACGATGAAAGAACATAGGGTCAAAAAAACAGTAGGTGTACGTAAATTTACATTAAATAGAAAAAATGATTGCCAGGAATCAAAGATCAGTTAGGATTAAAAAAAAAAACTATTAACTCCAATGCTGCAGGAATAAAAGTAGCAGCTGAACTGTGACATTCCATCTCAATTAGGTTGCAAGTCTAGCAAATACATCATCACTACTGGAGCTTTTGAAGAAATCAACATGTGTTTTAACTTTGGAGGACCAGTACTTGTCTTATCTCTGAAAAGGTCAATGCTACAGGGAAATTGTGGGAATTTTAAGATGACCTATATTCTGTAATATAACTCTACAGTATTCATTTGTTAAATGGTTCTTGCTCTTAAACGTGAAGACTAATGGCTTTTTAAAGTGTGCTAAAATAGGTACTACAATTCTACCTTTCATTTAGTTATAAACTTTAGAGATTGTACATGTTTTTACATGATGCATATATTACACAGTCTTAGAGGATGTGACATTAATTTTTTGTGTCAGATGTTACTGAATCCAAGTCAACTTCTGCTATACAGAAATGTCTACTATACATTTAAAACAGGAATAGTTTAGTGTGGTGGCAGATGCTTTATCAAGTATAGTACTTTCAAGAAATTTCCTAACCTATGTACATCCTGCTACTTTTCAGGTTTCTATTCCCTGGGCTATTTATAAAGTCCTAAAATTATTTTCTGACATTTTTACTATGTGTTACTGTTATTTACATGGTGTGCCCTTTTGTCCTCCTAAGAAAGGATAATTAGGAACCTTGAATGGCTTTCTTTATTTTATTTGTCTAACTAATCTTCTTCTATTTTTCACCTTTCCAAACTAGTCTAGTCTTTTAAATCTCTCCTCATACAGTGGCTCTACTGTGCCCCTAACTTTTCCTCCATTGTTCTGTAGACACATTTTGCTATGTCAGTATGAAATGAGGTCACCTAAACCTTTACAGTTTTCAAAGTGAGGGTATATAACCCCATTATGGCTTTTCTCTACTCCTGGGAATTTTCCTTTTCTTTCCTTTGAAACACAAGAGCTATCATTGTCATAAATATCCATCATTTACTCAGAGTTCATCGGATACCTTCCTAAGTGGTAGAACAAGAATGCACTGCTTGGAAGATGAAAAAGAATTTTAATCTACTAAAGTAATACCTCTATGGTTAGTAAGTTTCACATCTTAAATCTGAATCCCAAATTCCCAGAAACTCTGAATAGATTACAGGGTGTAAATAGAAAAATGCAGCCTTGATCATACAGTCAGAGGCCACCTTAATGTGCCCAGTTCATCCTTCCCCTTTTTTAATAAAAGTTGGTATGTATCAGAAGTCTCAGTAGCCCTCCAACAGGATGAACAGACACTTATCTCTATAACCTGAATTGGTAACTAGCTACCTGCCTCAAATCTGTTCTTCCACAGATTCAGGAAGAGGCACTCAAACACTGAATCCCCTTCCAGTCAGCTGAGCTCTAATAAAATGAGGCCTCTCCTGACTAAACTATTCCATATTTTTGGAATATCTTAACCACAATCAAAACACAGAGTGATGTAATCTGCTATGTTTTAAGGCCAAAGGTCCATAGAAGAAACATTCTACAAACCCAGTTGCCACAGCACCTGAACTTTTCATCAATTTAACTTGGCTAAGGCATTCAGTGTTTGGACGAGGAGGCATATTAACAGCATCTGAAATAATTATAGCATCAAACAAAGGGCAGCAGTCACGTAGGAAATGGGGCCCTACATAGATATGTTTTGCTATAGGAACAGGATCAGAGTAAAAGGCTGTCTATATACAGGAATTGCATCTGATGGAGTGAGAAGGAAAGAAAACAAGGTCCCCTGGAGGAATTGCTAGGAACTTAATGTTCTGTAGACAATATTCTTTTTTCAATTTGCCCATGGACAGTCTTATCTCTATAACATAGAGAGAAATAATAAACAACAAAATTCAGTTTGTATTGTGGTAAAGTTGTTAGTTTTTATGTACAGCTGAATGAAAAACAAGTTCAGGTAATCAAATTAAATTTGTACTTTTGATTCAGATTCAACCATAGTACCATGATGCTACTACCAATGATTCTTAAGACTCTATGTATGTGAAGTATACTATGCCTAAGATTGAATCTTATAGTACATTAGATACAGCAGGTAGTATCCTAATGATGGCACTTACATGTACTCTGAGGGCCTACTCAGTCAAGCATAAGGCAGGCCTTGAAAACTTTGATCTTTTTAAGTACGATCACACTCATATACAGGATCCCACAGTCTAATGCAATCTTTGAGAAAAGCCTAATACTTTATCACTTTTCACCAAAATTGTAAGAAAGGATTTATATGGTGATATAGACCAGGGTAGTCAGAGATGAGGAGCATGCCTAAAAGAAAACATAGAAATTTGAGAGGAAGGAGGAAAGGACTGGATAATTTTTAAAGCACTTTTTGCCCTCCTCCACAAACAAGAAGAAACAATGGTTTTGTCGATTACACTTTAGTTTCTCTCAGAGGAAACTATATTTACACCTTTTTTCCCACAAATAAATGGCTTAAGAAAAGTGCAAAAGATGCTCTTATACTTTGTACCTGGTTGGGATTGGGACTTCAGCCAGTCCTTGAAGCAGTACAGCTGGAGACAACCTGACAAATGCAACTACAGTTCGATCCAAAAACTCCAATTCCCCGACTAAGATGTTTGAAGCTTCAGCACCTGGAGGAATCTTCTTCATAAAATGCAGATCAACCTGAGATCATCACAAAGTAAAAAAAGGTAAATCAAAATTGGAAAAATTTGTTAAATCATATCCTAGCACAGTATGTCACACATGGTAACCCATCAATAAATATAGTTTAAGTAAATATTGCTTATATAAATATAGTTTAAATAAATTTAAAAATAGTTAAACATCTTACTTGCCCTTTAAAAAAAAAACTTTTTTCTTTTACCTCGTATTTTTCTAATTTGTCATTAATACGTTGAATACTCTAGCTTCTCTATTCAATATTTTTAAAAGATTCTTTTTCAGCATCAGTAATTTTGAAATTTTCAGGGAGAAAGGAGTATGTGTTCAATTAAATTAATATACTTTAATCTTAATTTAACTAGCATTTGTCAATAGATTTAAATATTTGCATAGTACTTTATCTTAATTTTGTGCACAATACATTTCAATGAATTAATATTCAAAATATGCCCATTTCAAAAGAAATATAACCATGATTCTCCTTATAGTATAAATTATGACTTTAGTCTTCAACTTTATCTTCATTGTTCTATATCCTTCACATTCTCTACTTGGCTTGATCAATCTTCAATTTTAATTTCTCATCAGAGAATTTAGATATGGCAGAGCAAAGGAAACAAGAATAAAAATATTAACATTTGGAGCTGCTGAAGAGCCATTGTTGAATTTCTGATATGAAATGTCTGTGACTGAAATGAATGCACACAAAACAAAAGTATCATTAACAAAAAAGAAATGCTTGGAGTAAAGGGTGAAGTCTGAAAATGAATGTAAAATATTCTTAAGCATAAATATCAATTTTCATACAGAGAGCCTCAGTGAAAACCAAGCAGTGATTTTAAAGTCAATTTTACAAGGCCTAATTCTTGTTTCTAATTCATTTGAGTTGCTTTTAATGGAAAACTGTTTGCAGGGAGAATAATAGTTTAACTGCTGTAATAATTGTTTTTATGCTCTCATGTTAATGAAATGGGGACCACAGATCAAAGTGGGAAGAGGAGAGACAGAGACAGAGAGAAGGAAACGAAGGAGAAGGAGAAAGAAGGAGAGAGAGGGGGCTGAGGGGACGAGGAGGAAGTGGAGGGGAAGGGAGAGGAAAATTAACAGGAGGAAGAAGAGGAGAGAGGGAGAGAGAGAAGAGCTCTGGCAAATACCATGAGGCCAACAAGACCTTTTTTTGGGTCAGGTATTTCTTCTGCAAATTTAATGATTTGAGAATATTTTTTCCCAGCAGTTTAAAACGAAAGAAAAATTAAAACTTTTAGGAGGAATACCTTAGGATGTCCATAGCCAGACTTTAGTGACTACATTAAATTTGTTGTTTTCTGAAATCAAGACCACAGCACAGCTATTTAGAAGGTTTATAACTACTTAATTTTCTGTAAGATAAGGGAGCCATAAAACATGTAACCCATTATATGAAGTATACATTTTATCAAAAGGATTAAATATAAAAATAATCCACAGTACTTCACTAAAAATATCAAATAGAAGCAATGTTCTATTTAAAGAAAAAGAAAAAGATTATAAATTCCAAAATTTTTAACCTAAAAATTTGCTTCCAAATACAAATTTGTAAGCTCGTAGTACCTAAACACTATTAGCCCTGTGAGAAAAACATAATAAAGACTTATGGAGATAAGTCTCTCAGAGCCTCAAAAAGTAAACTATTAAGTTTTCCCCCCCAATAGAAATAACAATTATACAATGTTAATACACTGGAACAAAATTTAAAATGAGAAAATAGCTTATTAAGAAAATAGATAATTGATAATCAGTGTGAGTCATATTGGTAACACTTGTCATAACTCTAATGAGAAGTTTAAGTTCAACCTGGAAAACTTTCTGTGAATTCATTTATTTCTTGACAAATGCCATAGCCTTAACTATTAGCGTCTGTACCTCAGGCAGGTGGCAATTATACACATGACTGCTTTAAGATTCAATTTAATTAAATCAAGGAGTACCAGTATGCTAAAATAGCTTAATTTTATAAAAGAAAATACATGGCCCTTACATATTATTTTTTGCATTATACAATACCTAATATATCATTGATTGATATCTGTTACTGAAAAAATGCATTAAATATACTGAATTTAATTTCAGGATTAGCAAATTTACCTCGATTTAAAATGTAATAAATTATAGTTAAATAATATATATCTAGAGTAGTCATTATATTATACTCATTACATTATATTATTCTTGGAGTAGTCATATATTTGGGGGTAATAGATTATATAACATATTATCTAATTATATTATTATATTATACAAATATATTATATTATTCCTGGGATAGCCCTGTATATTTGTATTTGTGTTAACATACGATTCATAAAGAACCTTATTTGGCAACCTAACTTTTAATATAACAAAAGATCACATTTAAGGACCACAGTTTAATCTTTTATAAAACTACAAATATCAAAAACAGCTCTGAGGAATTAGGTTGACCTACGGCCTTAAGACAGTCTTCAGGTGGACTCAAATACGGAATAAACATAAGGAAATTTTTCTGGTCCTCTGAACAGAATCTTGAAGAAATCAAGCTATACTCTTATGGATCTGGATTTATACTCATGCTTCTGGGGTCTCCAGACCTTTATGCTAAGAAGGAAAAGATGCTTTATTCTGGTTATTTGATACTTAAGTTGTGGATGAGAAACAATTATATCTCTAGGGAACAAGTTTAGACAGAAGATCATGGTGGAACTGGAAGTGTCTGGACAAGCTACACACTGAGATGTGAAAGAAATACAGATGGGTCTTTAGGGAGAAAGCTTAAGTCTTAAGCTCATTATAGAAAGTACAAGAAAAGTAATAGAAATTCCCTGGGGAGAAATGGTCTTGTGACACTAACCAACCAGTGATCTTGAGCAGCTCTCTTAATCTGGGATTCAGCTTTCTCACTTTCTAAATGAGATTTCTAAGGTTTCCTACAATTCTAGGATTTAATAATGCAACTCTTCATATTTCACATACTAAAGATTGATGCAGAAGAGAGTTCTTTCTACACAGAAAATAATGTGGAAGTTTCTTTAAGTCATTTGAAATAAAAGAAATCGCCAACATTTGGGAAATAATAAAATAGCCATCTTCTACCTGTCAGTTTAAAAACATAACACATCTGCTTTTCAAAAGCATTATAGGAATCAAAAAACCTGACAGGGCTTCCCTGGTGGTGCAGTAGTTGAGAGTCCGCCTGCCGATGCAGGGGATATGGGTTCGTGCCCCGGTCCGGGAAGATCCCACATGCCACGGAGTGGCTGGGCCCGTGAGCCATGGCCACTGAGCCTGCGCGTCCGGAGCCTGTGCTCCGCAACGGGAGAGGCCACAACAGTGAGAGGCCCGCATACCACAAAAAAAACCCAAAAAAACCTGACAGTTCAGATCATGTTTTCAAACATTCCTTAAACGAATGTTTGATGGGCCTAACCACTGGAAGGGTTAAAAATATATAGTTTGAAGGTAGACAGAACATAGGATCAAGTTACATGAAATGAAAAAGGACTTTTTTCCCTTAACATCCCAAAATTCTACTGGGGTTTGGAATCTACATAGTAAAACTTAAAATATTTAAATAAACAAAGTAATCTGTAGACTAAGTGATAGATTCACTTTGATAAATTTACTACCAAACTGAAATCATTAGGCTCAAAAACCTTAACTCATGTACCTGCAAAATCTGGCACTAAAATTTGTTTCCATAATGATGCATTACATTTGCTCTTTCCAAGTCCTACTACTCTGTCCTTCCAGGTTATAAGGTAAGAAGTATTACTTTGTTTTTCAAAAAAAACCCCAAAAAATCCAGAGCTGAAGGCTTAAATTATTTTGAACCTCATAGGATTCACTCAACATGTACATCCCAAACACTGTTCAAGGCACTGGAGATCCAGTGGGGGCCAAAACATATCAAATTCTGGTCTAGTGTTTACTTCTGACACTGCTGTTCCCACTGATATCAACAACAACAACAATAATAATAGTAGCCACATTTTATTGAACACCTGCTATAAGCCCAACACTCTGCCAGGCTCTCTCTCTATATTCTCTCACTTAATCTTCCCCCCAAAATTATAAATAGATATTATTCTTATTTTACAAATGAGAAAGATGGAGTCAGAGAACTCCTCCATGATTAGATAGCTTATAAATGCTAGAGTTAGGATCCCATGCTCCTTCTCAAAAGCATGTTCTTTGCAATGTGCCATGCTATGGACAGGAGACTAAGAAATATAGATGGCTGGCACTGAGTAGAGGCTGTAGAAGTTTAACTTTCTCATTAAAATCTGGAGCAGTCCAGTGATTTGAAATGCAACAAGAAAGAAAAGGATTAAAGAAAAGAAGACCTATTTTTCACTCTTCTATAGTTCAAATTGTTCTAGGAGCCCTGAAAATAAGACTACTGTCTCCAATTGGCTATATTCATTTTCTTTCAAATGTACTGAAGCATTTTTGAAGGCTGCAAAACTAGGTCAGACAACTAAAAGCAAAATGATATTGAGATATAAAATTCAGTGTCAAAGGGTTATATCCTTTAAAAAAAGGTAAAAGCTAATTATTTGAAAGGATGGGATTTATTATCACTGTTTTTGAGAATGTTCACTGTGCTCTTGTTATACTGTTAATGCCTGCACAAATAAGTAAGAAACTTCTTATGTCATTGCTTTTAAGATCCTATTTCAAATGAAGAACATCAGAAAATAAATGTATGGCAGTTTGCGACAATTTTATTCCAACTTGCAGATGAATGAAGATGTAATGCTTTAAAAAGATATTTTTTGGAGAGGAAATGGAATACATTTGAACTGGCTTAATATTTGAATCACATGCCTCCATACAGTGAGATGAGCTTTGAACCACTGTAGAAACAGAGCCCGAGTGTGCCCTCACCTCTCTCTCTTGCTGGTGTGGAGGTCCTTTTTCATGCCTTTGTTTCATCCCACATGGACTAGCATGCCCCTTTTGTTGGCCTCCCAGCCCCTGCACGCATAATTAACAGACTTAAGCTGGTACACCATGCTCCCACAGAGACTCCACCAGGCACCAGAGGGAGAGCATGCACAGGACTGGACCTAGACCATTTTGGCACTGGCAGAGGGATTCTGAAACAGCAGCAAGGAGCTGATCGCTATTAATCTTTTCAGAAGCTTGATGCAGGCAACTTCCTATACACTGCCTCCCATTCCCACCTCCTCCCACTGTTACAATCCTTGGGAGTGCTAAGGACCTTGTGAAAAACAAATTACTGGGAGTGATTACTGTTTCAGCCACTCAGACAAAGAAAGGTGTTGACTCTATTTTTGGTCAATATTAAAACTCTTCTTTTCTGATCAAGTGTTAGCTTGCCATTGCCTGCAATAGCACATATAGGATGTCAGGAATTTGCTGAGAAAAGCACATTATTTTCACATGGATTCTTTTCTTAGAATACATTCAAATAAATGATTTCATCTGAATTGTCTCCAATTAGATGGATCCCTCAACAGTCAGTCTTTATTATGTTTTTATTCAAAACTCTGCTCAGTCTTACTATGTTCTAGTGTTTCTTAATACTAATGCCTTTCTCTGAATCACGACAGTGAAGCCTTAAGTTACATGATTTGCTTTTCCACAAATAGAGGAAAAATTATTTTGAAAAAAAAAAACTAGCAAAAGTTTTAAACAATAAATTTCTGTTAAATTCTCTGTGAAGTACAGTTATCTTTTTTACTGTAAGAGATGCATCACACCAAGTGGCTGAAACCTGAAGACTATGCATAAAACTTACACGTTTGGTTTTGTGAATAGGCAGAACACTGCATGTGAACTTAAATGCTAACATTATCTGTAACAATATCAAGCTTTGGATAAGAAACAAAACAAATGTGCATGCAAAAAAAATTGTGTCAACACCTCTTAAAATGGTTGATAATTTCTAGTAATAACTCAGAGGCTTCCTTAAATGAGAGGGAGAAAAGCTTACCTTGCTAAAGTCAACAGTGCTGTTTTCCCTGCTCACATCATTCTTATTCTCAACACAGGCTGGAGCCGACTGAGGAGAAACAACCTGACCTGCTAAAAGAGATTGTTATTACAGAACACAAACAATTACTTACATAATTCTAGACATATTGAGTGAAATATGAATTAAACTAAACCAGCATAGGTTTCTTAATGAAGTAAGCATGAAGGGTCAATATAAATAGATATATATAAATACAAATATTCTTATTTATCAGTTACAGATAGAAACGGGAGAATTCAGCCAAGAAAATGTAAACTAATTCTCAGATTAAGACTCTATAACTAAATAGTTATTCTTTACGAAGAAAGAACATCTACAAAAAGATTTTAATCTAATCATGGGTTTGAAACATCAGTGATTTCTAAATTTTATCCAAAACTATTGGGATATATATGTATATGTATATGCATATGTGTATATATGACAAGATAGACAACTCTTATGATTTAAGCTCAGACTGAAGAATTTTAAATGTAATGTTGTTTTTTGTTTGTTTGTTTGTTTTTGCAGTACGCAGGCCTCTCACTGCTGTGGCCTCTCCCGTTGTGGAGCACAGGCTCGGGACGCGCAGGCTCAGCAGCCATGGCTCACGGGCCCAGCCGCTCTGCGGCACATGGGATCTTCCCGGACCGGGGCACGAACCCGTGTCCCCTGCATCGGCAGGCGGACTCTCAACCACTGCGCCACCAGGGAAGCCCAAATGTAATGTTGTTTTTTAAAGGGCGAATATTTATGTGAAAAGTACATAGCATATTTATAGCTTCTACTGCATCTGAAGAAACAAACCAAAGAGAAAAAATTCTTTGGCAACAACTTTTAGAGATTTCTATATGAGAGGTTTAGTTAGAAATACCTTTGCCTCATATACTATGAATACTGTGAATACGATATTATGCTTCTCACTATTCAATTGTGTAAGCATACTGATATTGGTCTGCATGACAAGAGATCAATTAATTTGAATTGTATTTGTTTTCCATTAACACTAACCAGCAACTTAATTATTTTGTAGCCTTTTCCCCATTATAAGAAAGATTATATTAGTTAAGTGGACAGTACAGCTGAGAATGTGACAACAGCTAACCAAGGGTAATTACATTCCATTATTCACTAAATATGAAACAGTCTTTTCAATCACAACTTATATGAAATCTGTCCATATTTAGCAACTAACGATGCTTGCTTAATTTCACATGTATCTCTCTTTTCCCTAACCTCTCTCCAACCTCACTTGTTAATTTTACTGTGATACAAGTAATGACAACCCAGCTTTGAAGCCTTGACCATATTTTATAACCATAACTCAGTGACTCAAAAATACTGTTCTTATTCTCATTTGTCTTAGATGGGAATATTTACTCTTCTCTCTGCCTAGCTCTTCCCTCTACCTGCCTAAATCCCAACTTTATTCCAAGTTTACCTTTAGTTTCATCTTCTCCAATTACTGAATTTCTCTAAACTGCTAGTGTATATACAAATACCTCTTCTTTAAATTCTCTTGAAATCCACTTATTCTTTGTTAACTAGAATTTAAGTGTGACTTAAAACACTGATAATTTACTTTCAAATATTACTATAATTTGGCTTTTTGAACTATTAAGCCTCTCAGGCAGGGGTCATTTATTAATAGGTACAATTTTTTATGGTTTAAAATTGTTATATTGCCAGAGAGTCATGGGCTTAAGATTCTTCTAAACTTTAAATATTTCATTGCTTTCACTAAACAAAGTAATACATTTGGTGAAGATTTTTCAAATGATTTTAAAAGCAAATTCACCTTAAACCATGTACACAAATTCTTTTTTTTGTTTTTTTTTAGGATATTCTGCTCTTTTGTGACCTATAGGGGAGATGTCTTACCCTAGACTATGAGAGGGAGTTCAGTTCAGTAGAATTGATCATTGACCCTACATGATACAGCACTTCTATAAATGACATAGATTTAGAACATAAAAATCTGAGAGTAATACAATCCTAAACAATTTCTAAAGTGACACATCCATCAATATAAAGTATAATTTTATAAGTATATAAAAGTTATACTTTTTTAACATCTTTATTGGAGTATAATTGCAACACACATTCTGATTACAGTGAATTCCAAAAAAATATATTAACTTTAGAGAAGTGACAGACTTAAGCTGCACCAGTTATTTTCATTCTCCCATTTCTAACTGCAGCGTGCAGCTATGACTGTGAACTGTTCATTAGCAGCCATTTAATATCATTCTCAAAATAATAACTGTAGTTTAAAAAAAAACCTTTTACATAATGCATTTGTGCTACTAACAGATGTCTTCAATCACCAGTTTCACATCATTTCTCCATATTTTCATGAGTTAGAACATTAGATATATTTAAACCTAAATTTACTGAATGTTCTGCAAAATTGAACAGTGACATTCAAGGCATGGCTAAATTAAATAAACATATATCTGCTTTCTTATAATAACTTATTTCATGTGATATAAAACTACATGGAAGAACAATTATCTAACTCAATCAGCAAACATACAAAAATAGTCAACCCAGTACAAACTCATCAACTTAGAAGAGATTTCAATGGATAGAAAATATGCTGTAACTTAAGATTTGAAGAAATTGGATAGCCTATGTTTTCATATATATACTTTAAAAGCAGAAAATTTCATAAATTACCTTCAGCTCATGAGATATGTTTAAAACATTGGCACTTGTATTTCCTCTGGTAAGTATTAATATATTTGAGATTTATTGTTCAATGCTATTCTTCTGAAAATTTTACAAAATATTACCTCATAAAATTGATAATCAGGAAGGGATTTGAAAAATATTTTCTATGACTATTTTAAGTGATATGGATAATGACCTAGTGGAGAGTATTTAACTAGCAGGAGACATACGAGATGACAGAAATTTCCCTGCTAGTTCTAGATTTTAGGTATGTGCATAGAATGTATGCTACTGCAGGAAAAAAGCATAAAAACTACCAGCCTATGACAAAGGAATATAAACCACAAGTTTGATATCTTTTTTATTTCAGAGATAATAGCTAAATATTAGTAAATATTAGTAAATACATTTAATCTCATCAAAGTTTAAAAAGTACTCCAAATCTTATTTCTCAATGTGTATGTTAATTTGTTAAAATGAAACAACACATTAAATGTGTATACTTTCAAGGCAGTAACTGAAAACCTGAAAAATGCATAGGTATTATTATTTAAAAATTAAACTGAGAGGTTTGGTTTGGGTTATTTTGAATAACTTGAAGCCTTTAAACAAAGCTTAAAATTTTATTTGCTTCATCTACCTACCTACCTACCTATCCATCTAAAGCCTGAGCATGAATTATAGTCTAACTACTGGAAATTTCATAAATTAAATAATTTTTATAATTCTGTTATCAACTATAATCTTTTTCTGTCTAAACACTTAGATTTCTTTAGTTTAGTCCAGTTATCACTGCCTTTCAGAAGAAGGTGATGGGCTTAGATTTCAAAATGACTTTCATTAACTCAAATACTATTACATAAGAAGAATCAGTAAATTTAGGGTTTGAAAGGGCATCTCTTATTTTCTTATTGATATCTAAAACAATACTAGTCCACAGAAGACAATTTTCAGGTACAGGACTTTACATTCAGCCAGAAAGTGAATATGTGTCCTAAAAGGATAACAAAGAATTTGCTAGGATTTTCCCCCCTCCAAGACAAAATAGTATAAAGTTAGGATTTAGAATTCCCATATATGTGTGGAAGTTTTATGAATGCTATTTTTTATGATAATTTTTCTCATCAATATGCCACAATGCTTTTGAACATACATATTTTTGCCTATTTCTTTATATTACCTTCACTATGCCCACTCATCACTGTCCGAACTAATATATTCCATAAGTAAATGTCATCACAATTTTTAATCACATCTGTTAATATCTAAATAACTTTGAGAAATTAAGATTATTATCCAAAAAGAGACATTTATTAACTTAAAACTTTATTATATTCAGGGTAAATTATTCAAAAACTAATGAAAATTGGACACTATTATTATTAATTGAGACATGTTCATGACTATTTGAATGTAAACATTTGAGAAACCTAACATCATCCTTATATATTTACCATATATTTTAATTTTTCCAACCTTTTAAACTCAAAGAGTTCACCATCTTAAATCCAAAATTCCAATATTTGTTATACATCTTATCAATTAAAGTGCATATTATATAGTATTCATATCAGCAACTGCTTGAGTGAATTTTCCTTTGAGTCATGAATTCATTTTTTCCTCTGGACCTCCATGTAGGGATCATATATAAGTTAGATAAAAAGTTATTATAGGCCATGTACTTTTCCAAGGCCAATCATAAAAGATTTGGGCAAGCACAGGAGAAAACTGAGAGTAATTCAAGCAATCTCTAACTAGAAAATGGAAGCTCTGCTTTTCCGCTTGTTACACAAAAACTTTTTCACCAAGTCCACTGCGAAACTGGCAGAGTCATTTTCCTCATCATAAAGTTAGGGGGAGAGCATGAGACTATGTCAGAATTACTGTTTTCCACTTTAAGTAGTGTCAGTATCATTAAAGCATCTCAGTATTGAAAGACAACCATAAATATGTTCTCAAAAAATGTATTAAAATTACATTAATTCAAGTCCTTACTTACAGTTTTCTTCCTTTTTAAATAAATTACATATATAAGTATTATAAAACAGCAGCTTTTAAATTTCTATTTAGCCAAATTCAAATCAATAGGAGAATAAGATACCACTGAAGCATATCAGTATTTGCTACTGCTTAATCCACTGAAAATCATGTGTAATAGAAGGAAACTGGGATGAAGACATGGAGGTACATTACTATTAACCTAGAGACCAAGCTGGTTTACACTACCTCAGAAACCTTCAACGCATTTAGAGTACCCAAAGGGTAGGAGATGAGGGAGGTACAGAGATGAGATGAGCCTGTTAGAGACAGACACAAGACAGAGCAAAATAAAGAAATATAAAAATGAATGACAAAGTTACATACATGTGTAACAATACATTTATTCATGGGAATAGAAAACAAGAAGAAAGAAAGGCTAAATATTTAGAAAACGTTGATTAGGTCAGCTATACTTCAAAAACATGAAAGTATGCACACAATTAAAGTTGGAAAAAAACTGGTATGCCTGAAAATAATTAATGTAAGATAAGAAATAACAAATTTAAACACATCATACTAGAAATATTTTTGCTGTTAAGACTTAGTCTTGAGATTCCAAAACTCAGTAGCAACAATACAGTCTCTCAACAGACCCACCAGCTGTGTCAACAATGTCATCCTGATTTTTTTTTGGAACAATGGAAAACACCTTTATTATATACTGTTTAATTCTATCATCTACATGAGTTTTTAAATGTTTTCTTTCAAGTAATTCTAAGAATTATTATTTGAGCTTTCTTTCCTTTGAGATAAAACATTATAAGGAATACTTTTTAAACTCTTGATATCTTATTTATGAGACCACAGTATTTAAAAAATAAGACAGCATATAAATATCTAAACACGCATAAAACATTGTACATCTGAAAATAAAAAAGTACCGCATTTGTAAAAAGACGCAATTATAAAGCCATAAAACTGATTTTCAAAAGCCATAAATAAAAATCATTCACAATACAGAAGTGTACATTACTTTAAGGGCTAAAATCTATGCAGGCCTAAAGAGTCAAGTCATCCCATCCTTCCAAATCTAAATGTTCTCCAGTAACCTGTAGTTTTGAAAGTAAGTCAGAGACCTTCTGCTCTGTAACTCCTTTTAAGATCCTAAATAAAAGGGACAACTGGAAAGTACTCAGAATAGGTGAGAGAAAAGATATGTGAAGGAAAAGAAATAGAGTTAGAATTATTACTAAAGGAAACAGTGGAATGAAGACACCCTACACCTAAGGAAACTGAGTCTTAAGTTATTTTTTTTTAATGTAAAGGTTATCAAAAGTATAATAATATTTTAGAATAGACTTGTAAGCCAAAGTCTCAAATAAAATTGAATGTATGACCTAAATGATGAATACAAATACTGGTATATCTTGCTTTCTAGATCATTAAAAACAAAAGTCTTATTTTTATTTTAGAAAGTCCTTCTAGTTTCAAGAAATTATTCAAATATTCTTGATATATTTAAGTAGTTTCCACAACATCCTTTTCAGAGTTCTAATGTTAAAGAAGATATGATTTTTCTATTATTTTTTTGCTGTTGCTTTGCCAAATGTAGCTATCACTTTTTATTGAAACATCAGAATCAGACACTTAATTCTCACAGTTTTGATGCTTAATGAAACGTGAAAGCTAAACACAGCATGGTGGCATTAAAAACGCCTGGTGAATCCATAGCATCTGGCATCTTAGCCCTTAAGAGAATGTGCAGTACACCAAGAAAAAAATTATACAAAGTAGTTAAGCTAGCGTATTTGGAGGAGTGATTGACAAATTATCACAAAGCACTAAAAATGTAATGAACAAAATAGTGCAGATGGAGGAGAGAAGCAAGAAAATCACTATCTTGTAAATCTAATCTATAAAATGGGAAAGAACCCCATTTGGTCTTCAGATTGAAATATCTGAATGTTTAACCCTTGGGACTACTACCAAGGTAGCATGTTCAAGGAACAGGTCAACTAAGGCAGTAGAAACTTTATTCTATATGACTCTTTTAGAGTTCTGTATATAAGCATCAGTTTGTTTTCTGAGGGAATTTCAATTGTTTCATTTCTAAAGTAAAAGGTATATTAAACAAGAGGGGGTTTATTTCCATCCCTATGCTTGGCAAGGAAAATGTTTTCTGTTTTCAAGTCTCTAGAAGATACTCACTCTATTTAATTCCTAATCTATAATCTTAATTTTAAAACAGGTCAGTTTTTGCCTGATATACTCTACTGAAGAGTTTCTTTTTTTAATAATGAGAATATTATTTTTACCATTTTGGATGTATTGAAATCCTTCTGTATCTCTCTGTACTACTGCACAAAAAGATTAAATCTCTACTGCATATTTTGAAGCAGAATGTCAAATCTATATTTACAGCTATGAATTTTGATTTGTTTGTTTATCTAGAGTTTATCAGTTGTTAGAGTTCATAAGTAGATTGAGAACCTTAGTAATAAAGGTCTTTCACACTTCTTTTCACTTCTGGATAGGAGATTTATTTCTAAATTGGTGAAGTCTATTCACATTTTCAGAATTCTTAACACACATAATTATGCAAAGTGTTTGAGGAAGCAAAACAGAGTCACAAGGAGGTGTTATAAGCCCAGGCTTAGGAAACCACTTCTACAATACTTAATTGGATATATGAATCTTATTAGAAATGTTTCCAAGTTTTTATTACCTTAATGTATGCCTCAAAAGGATCTGTATGTGTTCAGATAAAGGCTGATTGTACAGATGGTGACAGAATCATTTCAGAACTACTCATATTCTAGTTTTCAGAAAAACGAAGCAATTGCCTGAATAAGACAAAAAGTAGGCTCTCAGAAAAACTCTGGGGACTTCCCTGGTAGTGCAGTGGTTAAGAATCTGTCTGCCAATGCAGGGGACATGGGTTCAAGCCCTGGTCCGGGAAGATCCCACATGCCGCGGAACAGCTAAGCCCCTGCACCACAACTACTGAGCCTGCGCTCTAGAGCCCGCAAGCCACAACTACTGAGCCTTCGTGCCACGACTACTGAGGCCCGCATGCCTAGAGCCCATGCTCTGCAACAAGAGAAGCCACCGCGATGAGAAGCACGTGCACCGCAAGGAAGAGTAGCCCCCACTCATGGCAACTAGAGAAAGCCCGCGTGCAGCAACGAAGACCCAGTGCGGCCAAAAAAAAGAAAACCTCTGTATGTATATGTATCTATATGTGGACTTTATGATTTAAAGCTATAATTCTGTCACCTCTTCTTATGTTTAATGAAAGTTTAGAGCTGTAACAAACAGTGTGTCCAGGTCTACATGACATTACAAAAAATAATTCATCCAGTGAATTCAGTACCCTCTTCCCTCCAAAAACATAATGCAATAAAATCATTTGATAGTAAATGTTATCCCCAGTGAAGTTTGAGATATACAGCTAGTTCACAACCCAAAATCCTTGCATCTTTGAATAAACACATAACATTCTCATAGACATATATTTTATGGTCTGATTTCCAGTAAAGGTAAATGAAATAAAGGCAGAAGTTTATTTTTATAAAATGTGCTTGCATTCATAGAGATTTAGTTAATGAGAATATTTTAATAAGTTGTTTAGAATCACATAGACATAAGTCCATAGTCAAAATTCGTAAATATCTTAATCTGTTTTCTTAATATCATCATATCAAATACATGCTAGTATTGTAAGCATAATAAAAGTACTATATTTATAATAAGTTTCAGAATATAAAAGCTTCATTTTATCATTTTCATATATAACATATTTTAAAGCAAATTGTGATTTAGAATATGAATATATTTTAAATATATGATGTAATTCAAAGCAAGTTATAAATCCTCAGAATATCCAGTGGGATCTACAAATACAAGTTGGTATATACTGTAAAGCACTCATAACACTTTTATTGAACTTAATATGTGCACAACTACAGAGTCTTCAATATAACAACGATTTACACATTCAGTCATTGAAGGTTTTTTAAAAAAATCAAATGAGTATTTCAAAAATTATTTAGAACTAGTTCTGAGACAACAGTACATCTAACCATCATTGTTGATTTATTAAAGTATTTATTCTACTTGTGTATATTTGATTCAGTAGTATGAAAACTGGTAAAAATTCCCATTAAAGCAGAATCTAAAAAAAACCTCATTTTCATGCATTTGTATATAAAGCATCTCTGAAGCTTTTGAAAATAGGAGTGAAATTACATAAAGTCCATGCTGTCAATACACATGCTTAGTCTATTTGTGGAAATCGGAGTCTTTCTAGTAAAACATTTGAAATTACTTTTCATTAATTTGTATCCTTTAAAACTGGGAACTTTTATAGCTAGCGGAAGTATAACCAATTCATATCATCCTTATGATAACTTCATTTTCCTTCACAAGACTGATGGAAAGGATGAATGATATGAGATTTCTAAGCAATTTCCTTAATGTAAAAGATGAAGGGTCAAATGGATGCAAAGAGAGAACAAAATACAGAAGAAAGGATAAAACAATTAGAAACACTGTTTTTGCTTCATGATTGCCAAGAAGTAAGTCATGAATGACTGCTAGAAAACAATGGTTGTTTTCTATCAATTCCTATCAATGGTTGTTTACTATCAAATGATAGTGGCTCATCTATGTTGGTGAGCCAAGATGGTAAGTGCGGACGCTCCATGGACATTGATGGTGTAGTACTGCAAAGAGCGATGAGCCCATGAACTAGAAATCAGGCTTAATATAAGTAGAGACACAAGTAATGCACTAGCTGCTCTTTTCAACTGTAATCTAGAAAGGGATTTGTTGACCATGAGCAACATGAAGCCAATATCTTTTTTTCCACAATCACTAAATGTTGATCATTATTCATTTTAACTAAAAGACCTTACGTCAAAGCATTGCATTACATTCTCAAGCTGTGAGACAAAGACTAGAGCCTTATTTGTGATGCAATTGACACTCAGTTTATGTTTGCTACATTTGAGTGTATAACTTCTTATTAGATAAAATTTCCCTTGCATTCTTTCATGAGCCTTTCAGGAAACTTTAAATCTTTGTTAATAAAATTTCTACAGTTTGATGCCTGATAATAAAACAATACATGAATATGAAAAGAAACAATTCTACCACAACAATCTGAATTTCAATAGATCATTTTCAAGTAAAACATATTTTAAAGGACTTTGATATTCAGACAACTATAATAAACGATAAGAGTACAATAAAGAAATATTTACCATTTTTATCCATGGAATTTGGTTCTGATTGTTTCTTGCCAATATCAGCAAAGGAGCGAACAATGGGAATCCTATTGGTGAGTTTTTTCTGATTCTGGTGGTGATGCTGTTTCATCAGTGCCTCATGGACCCTGTGGCGTACATCATCATTGAGCTGACCTGAGCTCACTTGTTGATCAAGGACCATATCTGAAGAGTGAAGGTAGAAAGAAAATGAGCACAGCTTTCCTGTAATGTTCCAGTAGTGAACCACTGAGTCCAAATATGCATACCCTAGATAATATTATTCCTCTTAAAATAGGAATGAATTCCTTTAAAAAATCTCTAAGTATGGTCTTAGAAACAGAAGTTTGTCTTTCTTTGTAGAAATGCTACACAAGAAAGATTTGGGAAAATAAACCATTTTTAAATATGTAATGATCTTATAGAGTTTTATTTTTCAAACAGGAATAGTTGTATCGAGAACAAAGTGCTTTATGTTCTCCATTATTCACACTGACGAGAGGGAATAGTATCAGGAGTAATATAAATATGATTAGCATGTTTAAAATTAAAATGTCTCATACATATATTTTAATATGGTTTTCCTCCCTTTTTCTAGTAGAGAATAATTTCCATGTTTCTTCCTTAAGTCCATCGGTTAAAATCTGATGCAAGGAGGCTTAGGCAACTACCTAGCTGGTTGCATTTGGAGAGTAAACAATTCTTTCACATTAATATAAAGTCAGTCCTCTCAAACCTTCCTTGATAATGTGTTTAGATTTTAGAAAACCTTCTATACCCATAAAACAAAGAATAAAAGGTGAGATTTCAGAAGGCTGTAACTAAGCAGATGGATATTTACCATACGTGTCAGCAATGCCTAGAAAATGAGTAGATGAGTTCTTGGTAATACAAAGATCACCTCAATAAACCTCAGTGTAATTAATCTGCTTTCATATGATCAAATATTAACTCTATTTGATTTTCTGAGGTGCTAACTCCTTATGTAAAGCAGATTACAATGCATCGTCTCCCGCTGCCCCACACTGAAGATTTGAAAATTAGCAGAATCCTCCTTTCCAAATAATGTTTTCCTTCAGTGTGAAAAGGAAACGACTGGGGAAACAGACTTGGATCACTGTCCCACATTCCAGCTGTGTGGCCTTGTAAAGTTGAATAGTCGCAGTGTCCTTATTTCTAAGACAGAGGTAATAGCTATCTCATAACAGCATTGTTGCCAGGACATAAGGCACCTAATGCACTGATTGGAATATTGAGGCCCTCAGTAAATATTTCCCAGTACAAGATTTTCTTTGCGATTTCCTTTAAGTAGGTTATGGGCCCATGGTTTAAATTTTTTGCTGGTTTTAAATCATTTATCTGTATTTTATAATAGTGTATCAAGCAGAGGCAAAGTTGGATTTATCAATAACAGAAAACCCAAATCAAACTATCTAAAACAATAAATTTCACTGGCTTACCTAACAGAAAAATCAAAGTTAGGTTGGATTTAACTCCATTTCTCTGTGATTTTGTCAGCTTCCCCCTCCTCGAGGTGTGAGCTTTAACCTCAGGCTATTTTCCTTATGGTCATAAGGTGGGTGCCAGCAGCAACAAGGAGATACACAACTTTGTTCATATCAGAGATTCTTTGCCTTTTTGTGACTTTTTCTTAAAAGAAAAGTCCTTTTTCCCCTACCCAGGAACAATTCTAAGCTCAACTGACATAGTCCTGTCCATGCTGAGCCAATCACTGACAAAGAAGATGGGATCCCCAGCTGGCTTAGACTAATCAAGAACTGCCCTTCACTGTGAAGTCATTTCTCTAAACCAGAGGTAGACAAACCTTTTGTGTAATGGGCCAGATAATAAATATTTTAGGCATTGCAGGCCATACAATCTCTGCCACAACTACTCAACTCCATTTTTATAGCATGAAAGTAGCCATAGATAACACGTACACAAATTACCATAATTGTGTTTCAATAAAACTTTTTATGGACACTAAAATTAGAATTTCATATAATTTTCATGTTGCAAAATATTGATTTTCTTTTTATTATTTTTCAGTCATATAAAATATAACAACCATTCTTAGCTCACATGCCTAACAAAATCAGGCAGTGGCCCTATTTGCATATAGAGCATAATTTGCCAACTTTGTTCTATCACTTGGCTGTTTACAATGGAAAGAGGTAGAATGAATGTCTGGGAGTCAGCCATAATGTCCACTATAATTACCTCCAAAGTCTCTTCCAGCTCTGAAAATGTATGATAGTATAGAATATTTAAACTTATATCTCAGTTTTTTTGAGATCAGTAGTTATAAAACCCTTGGATTAAGTTGAAATAAAGGAAATGATAAATTGTCAACATACATGACTTTACACTGCAATCTTGCTAAGATGGAAAAATGTATATAAAATATGCATTATATACTTCATGATAGGAGCTGTAAAGTAGATTATTCAGACACCAAAAGGATACCATCATGCAGCAGTTTCATCTGTAAACCATGATATGTATCCCCAGTTCAATATTCTAATCGGAATAAAAATTAATCATGTAATAAAACATGCACATGGTTATAGTTTTTCATTCTTATCAAAGCACAATCTTTCCAGGCCTAAGCACTACGAAAAATAAGCCACTAGCTTCAAAGTTTTTCAGAGATAACGTCTTTATATAAAACAGTTACATAAGATAAATAGAAAAGAACACTCGTCTGCTCGTTAGTCGCAGAAATACATAGCAAACTCCTCTAAGGTATAACATGACCAAGCAATGTCTTAATGAACTGGAAAAGTTAATCAACTTGCTTAAGAATATAACTTATGCTAAGGTGAAATTTAAGTATCAAAGCGAGTGTGGTTCACTAATCATTTACATTGTGCTCTTCACCACTATAATATAAATTAGTATTAACCTTGAAAAGTAAAAAAGGATAATGGGCCATAATGGCTTTAGGCCCAGAGTCAAGACCAACAATCTCAGCAGGCTATGATGCCTAAATAATACAGTCCAGCCTGCCAAAGCTCAATGCCAGGATCTGGATGATAAGAGAAGAAGCAAGAAGAAAAGGGATAAATTGGTCACAGTCTGCTAGCACTAAACAGGCTCCAGAAAAACTAGCAGTATTTGTGTAGAAAAACCTCAGAAAGTGAAAAAATACTTTTCATCTTCATCAGGCAATTATTTTGTCATGATCAATCCATTTGACTATTGAATGAAAGCCTCTAGAGACCATGAGATTTTACAGACTCTATATAAATCTCCGCTTCTTTAAAGATGATCGTATAATTGCTTTGTCTTAAAAATCCATTGTCTTCAAAGATGCTTGGGGAGAAGTGGGCAATAGGGGGTTCTAAATTTTACAGTTTGGTTGACACTACTAACAGAAGTGTATGTAATAAAAATGTAAATTACCATAAGAAAACTTACTTTCCAGACCAAGGATGGTAATAGCATAGGCATTAAAATATATATATATGGCTATTAACATACTCCCAAATCTTCAGATTATATTCAGTGGAGCAAACTGTGGATGTTTCCTTTGATGAAAGATTTTAAACAGCAAGAGTTGTTTTAATGAGTTGAGAACTATGATTGTTAATCTGTCCATGGTACTAACTTTGGTTTGGTTTTAATATCTTACCCTCATTGACAGCAATAGGTTAAAGTAGACACACTACAGAGGTAATATTTCCATTATTAATCTTTACAGTGCTGAATTTAAGAGATTAACATAAACCATAAAATTTCCTATAATTTATATGAATATAATTGAGAAGCATTTTTGATACAATTAATCTCCATATCAGAATAAATCAGGATAAGAAAATATATCTGGAGAATTTTGGATTTGAAAAGTTAAGTAATATTTTGAAGGAAGAAGTTTAAATTTATTCTGAGTTCCTTAAAACATTGGGAAATAGACACTTTTAAATTAACTTTATCCAAAAGAAAATCCTACTTTAATTACACCAGAAATTCTTGACAGACCTGCCAGATACAAATGGGATTTTCTCCTGCTAAGTCTACAAAAATCTCTTTAAAGAATTATTTAAGAGTCTATTAAAAACATATCAGAACATTGATATAAAAATCCTTGACCATTCTAAAACAATATCTGGGTCATATTCCTCTACTAGGAAATGTCTAGAAAACATTAAGCTGCAGAGCCTGTGCATTTGCAAAGGACTAGGGCTTAGAGCCCTTAAAGATAAACTATTATATCTAGCTTTTGCAAAACAGAAACTGCGACTAATACATTAGCAACTGCCTAACATATATAAAAGTATGATAAATAAGAGGTGAAGAAAAAGTTCCAAATCTTAAAGTTAATCACTATGGTCCCAAATTATCATGAAATAGAAAAAAACAAAATTTATGATTATAGATTAATCAAAAGAAATTATTCCCATCTCTGCAAGTGCTACCTGTAATGTATCACTTTCTATTTATCTGTTTATAAAATGTAGGAAATAGTCTCTTCCCTACCTCATAAGGTTTCTGTGATAATAAAATATAGTGATGGATGTGAAAATACAAAGTTAGAAGTCTTCAAAATGTAAAACATTTACTACAAACTTCATAATACAGCTAAATTGTCACAAAGTAAAAATATCAATAAGTAAACAATAAAAATAATTACAAGCTATCAGAGAAAATTTATTAATGAGATTTTATTGAGGGCAGAAATAAATACCTTTGGATTAAATACACCAAATTAAAATTACTCAAAGAGAGAGAATCTCTTCTCATTAATGATTGAAAAGGAACCTAAGGAAACAATGATCAACACAGGTACTTGTAATCCTATTTTTCTACGTGGTGTTAACTAAACTACTGACCTTTTCTGAATGGCAGTTTACACTGTTGTACACTGAAAATGGGACATTAAAAAAGTTGGTCTACTTTGGAGGCAGAAAAATACAGACTAATTATAAAAGAAGAAAGAATACTAAAAACCTATTTGGGATATTGAGACTTCCACTGAACTACTTTCATTTGTAAGAATAGACTTAGAAAATGTAATTTGCTTTAAAAAGCTAGATTCAACAGAGCTAACAACCTGTACATATTCTACAGAGTTGAGCTTGGGGAAGAGGGCAGGTTTAGGGAAAGGAAGCATAAGTTTAGACAACAAAACCAAGCTAAAGTGATAAACAACAGAGTTTTAGTCAAATTATAACAGGAGAATATTTCCTGGTAGAAATAAATTCCTAAAGAAAGCATTAGAAATTACATGTTTCAAGAAATTTAAAGCCTGGTAAAACTATGAAGAGAATTTTCTGAGGCTAATTTTGCCTGGTTGAGGAATTTGACAGCTTCATTACATACAGCCAATCCAAAACTCATTTGAATTAATCCATTTTCACAGGTAATGCCATCACTGACATAAGTAGCAGAAATAAACTCCTTATTTTGGGCAAGACCTTTAACCTTCTGAGTCACTTTATTTATGAAGGATAACAATAATAATACTAAGCCCCAAGTTTGTTTTGAATATCAAAAAGATAGTTGTAGAATTACTAAAAAGAGCTTCCTAAACTGCAAAGTACTAGGAAGAACCCAGCCATTTCATTCATAATTAAAACATAAAAATTTTTATTGGGTATCAGCAATACCCCATAATGTAAAGCTAGGAAATTGAATTGGATGGCTACTATACCAGCGTTCTCTCAGGAAGTTTGCTAATTTCCATGTTAGTCATTTCTTTAAGTCTTGATTTAGTGTGACCTGTTACTGTATCCTGTGTTCTTCCAAAAAGTATACTGTATTTAACTTTATATCATCGTTTAGGCTCTAGTTCTGTATTTAAAATGTAATCTCTTTATAAGTGTTGTATGAAACTGAGGGGAGGAAAGCTCATCTTTCCTGTTTGTTTTGTGTGTGTGTTTTTTTTTTGTTTGTGCTTAATATTGTGAGCCAAAATAGCTCTCCATGCTTACTTTTTTTTTCACACATATTGCAATGTATGTATGCCTATCAGCACCAACAGCCAAATAAATAATTTTAAAGGAATTAACAACAACCACTTCAAGCCATCTCTTTCTTCAGACAGTAGTTGTAGTGTAATAGAAGGAACATGGAGCTTAAAGTCAGAGGCCCTTAAATGGAACTGGAACCATGAAAGTTTCAGAATTTCTATTTTCTTATTGAAATATGGGAATGCACTTACTTTAAGAGGTTATTCTGAAGATTAAATTAGATACATTATTTTTCAAATACAATATTTTCTCGTTTACGTGATCCAAAAACACACAGAGTGTTTTGGGGTTTTTTCCCATCTCTACAATATAATTAAGACACTGAAGTCTCTCTGAAGTCTTTCTACTCCACAAATAAATTCCACATGGAACTGCTTTTATGTTTTTCTGAACTAGGAATTTTTAAAACTGCCTGAGTCCTAGCTTTGTTTTTATTTTTAAAAATCTCCAGTAACCATTTCGTTTATACCCTTTCAAAACTCATTTCTGGGGCTTCCCTGGTGGCGCAGTGGTTGAGAGTCCGCCTGCCGATTCAGGGGACGCGGGTTCGTGCCCCGGTCTGGGAAGGTCCCACATGCCGCGGAGCGGCTGGGCCCGTGAGCCATGGACGCTGAGCCTGCGCGTCCGGAGCCTGCGCTCCGCAACAGGAGAGGCCACAACAGTGAGAGGCCCGCGTACCGCAAAAAAAAAAAAAAAAAAACTCATTTCTGTGTTTTTTTTGTATTATTTTGTTTTTACTAAAATGTTTGTCTTCCAGCTGAAAAGATATAGGAGTTCTTTGCTTTTATTTGCAGAGTAACAGTAAGATGCTTCCTAAATATAACTGCTTGTGTGATATAGCCATAATAGACTTCTAGTACAAATCATTCATCCCAGACGCAAGCCATAGTTTCAATTATAAACTAATCTAAACTTCATCACTTGGCCTCCTCTGGAATTCAAGATTTTTAATTCAGTTTAAAATAAATGGCCATATCTTTCTGTTCTATCCTAAGCTAACATTTTTCCTAATTGCTGAAACTTTTTCATTTGGCTATTTCATGTATTTGAATATTGAAAAAAATAAGTCTCTAGCTTTATGGATTTTTCCTTCAATTTTCTAATGGTGACAGTCTAATTACATATGATGATGAAAAACAATATATGCTAAATGGAAACCAAGGTATATAGATTCTTGTCCTAGACTTGCCACTGGCATGTTAGACCATATTTCTTTGAGATTCAACTTCTTTTATCTTAAATGAGGTGGTAAAACAAAGTTATTTTTGAGGTCTCATACACTGATCATGAGAATTACTTTCCTAAAGGTCACACGTGTATAGAATTATAAGAAAAAGGGAATTAAAAAAATCAGCTGTACCCATAAGTGTGAAATAGACTAAGGAGAAAAAAGGATGTACCTGCAATTTCTTCTAAAGTGTTGGCATGCATGTCCAGCAACACAGTTCCATTCAGAATACAACTTCTCAACTCAAACAAGCTGTGCAGTGAAAGAGTAGCCACATAAGGCTTGCTCCACCTTTCCCCTCCATCTTCCACATCCTCTTCAAACTTCAACCACCTATTCAAATAAATATTATAATTTTTTTTTAATTTGTAACACGTTTTTATTTCACCACTACCCTGCTATAAAATTATTCTTAAAACAAAACACATTAAAAGAAGGCCATTCCAAGATGAAAAAAAAAGAAAGGGGGGTGAATTTTAGCCATAAGTATAAAACAAATGATTTTACTACCGTAAAGACACTGATATTTATGGCAAAAATATTTCCATAGAACATGCATTGCATTCACTTTAAGAGATCTCCCTTCAGGCATTAAGTTACCTAATTTTGAATTTTTCCCAAGTTACAAATAAATATTATTATCAGCACATTGAATATTACATTGTAGATGAATGAACCTTTATCCCAACAATAAAAGGTAGAAGTATAAAGCTATTCACATTACTTCTTGGTTTCAAGGATTTCAGAAGTAAGTAAAAGCCAGCCCAAGTCATCTGGTTTATTTCATTTTAATTCCATTTAACAAACATTCTTTCTGTCATTGAAAGATATGTTTAAAACAAAAAAAAACTCAGGTTTTTAATTAATCTTTCTAGCACTGAAAAAATATATCAATATAAACGTTTAGTCAGTGGTCACAGGGAATCTGTTGTAGAACTAATAAAGAGAGTACACTACATGGAAAGATAACGGTGGTTAAAAAATGCAAAAGAAAATGAAAGAGTACTCATTTTTCTTTTAGTGGGAGGTCTTAAAACAATATTTGAATCTCTTGACAATTTTGCCCTTTGATTTTTAGGGAAGCTAGTATAATTTGGGGACTATTCCATAGGAAAAATACTTATTAGCCCTGTTTGGATGAAATCTAGTGATTGTAGTCACTTCCTAGGGACTAAATCTATGAGAACTGAGCTCAGCCCCCATTCCCTGAGTGTTCCTGCCAGGGCCGGAGAATAGAAGAACATTGATAACACGGTGCCAAATGGGAGACCACTGCCTTCTTGGAGTGAAATGAGTAGTAATATCTGAGATTGTTTCTAACTAAGATAAATGGAAGGGATAAAGAGAAATCGATGATTTTACTGCTCTGGCACTAGCACTAAATCTCTTATTCTTTTAGGGACTTGCTTTTTAATCTTAGTAGATAGCCATATTAATTCCACCATTTCTAATGAAGCCTAGCCTAAATGCCTCTCCTCTCTCCGTCCCCCACCATTTTCCTATTTTCTCTCCTTGTCACTTTTGCACTAACTTCCTCTCTCCATGCAATATCACTCAAACTTCCTATCTATATGATATTTTATTGCTGTTTTGTGTAATCAAATGATACAACTCCAACTCCAACAGAGGACATCTTGTATAGTTAAGAACCAGTGTATCGGCCAGCTAAAAAACCTAAGCAAAAGGGCTAGTCAGAAAGATTTGTGTGTAGAGTTCCAAGAACGATAAAGACAGCTATGGATCCGTCCTCAGAGTTCAAGGATGAAAACGTCAGGAAGTAAAAAGGAAACTAGTAGGGAAGAACAGTTATGCCTGCCAAAAATTTACAGTCCTATGTTTATGCCTATCATAAGTTTAGAGAATGCTTGAAGGTTGAAACAACTAATATTTAAGCACAAATCACTGACAGTATCTCTTCAAATGGTGACAATTTTATAGAGTATTTTTGTCTACACAGTTGGGAATTTTTTCATATTAGTGAATCTTAACGATTTTCAGCCCTTTACAGGGCCATAATGCATCACAGATCATGGGATGGTCATTAATACTGCTCACCAACTATAACTAGTTCTCCCTCTCTTCTTAGTAAAGAGTAGGATATCACTACCTGGCTTTCTTTTAACTGGGTGAGGCCACTGTTGACAAAGAATTGTGAGCAGAAATTCTCTGTGCCACTTCCAGACTGGAGTTTTTCATTGCTAGGATGAGACCCTCTGGAGCTCTTTTTCCGTCTGTGGCCACCAGCTATGTTCAAGATGTAGGCGGTTCTATCATCCAGAGTCTCCGAGTAACGACTAGAGCAGTGGTGCAGAGCTTCTACTGATTCATGATGGACATGTATCATGAACCATAAATAAACCTTTGTGGTTTTAAGCATTTGAAATTACAGGATATTTTTTCTAGCATAATATTGCCTATCCTAACTGATACAAATTTTAGCAATTCATACCAGCATCAAGTTCCTAATTAGAATTAATGGTGAGAGTGAATATACTTTTGATAAATATAATAATCTAGTATTTCTTGCCAGGTATAAAAGTAAGGACATGGTAACGTGAATGTCAATATCTCCAAGGATCAACCTCTTGACAGACATTTTGAAATGGGATAGTACTGTGGAAAGTGTATTGGACTAGTTGGGAATAAAAAGAAATCTAGGTTTGGGGCCCTATTCTATATCTAAATTGCTGTGTGACCAAGGGAAAGTCTTTCAACTTCTCTGGGCCACAGTTTTCTCATCTGTAAAATGATGAGACAAATTCAACACATTCAAAACTTGTCCAGGATCACCTAGTCACTAACCTTGTCAAACCAGATCAACTCCAACTGTTCTTGTTTTTCTCCAGAGTCTGTGCCCATTTTTTACCATAATACAATTACTTCAGTTGGATTTATGGACTTTTTTAGCTAAGATATCTTATGCTAAAGCCTATAGTGAAAACAACAGATTTAACATTTAATTTTCCTTCTTGTCTGGAACAAATCTCAAGTTGAAAAATGTTCTGTGTTCTCTCCCTCTCATCTTATGTTATCCACAGAAGGTGTACCAAGAGAGTGGATACAACTTTTATTAAATCTTCTGTCACCTTATATACTACTCACATATGATGTGGTTTTTCAGACAAAAAGAATAAAAGAAGGGAGTCTTTACAGCATCACTTATGCTGGTGTTATTTTGACTGAAGAACCTTGTTAGATTTGAAATCTAGTTTCCAGTCTGTTGTGTGGTAAAGAAGAGTTAGGGTCATAAAAGGGTGTAATTTTGTTTGGGGGACTATAGATTTCTCTTTTCTGGAGCTCTGGTACTTTCTGTCATCTTTCTATACAGAATTGCTACTAAAATGTTGTATTTAAAATTTTCACTCAAGGAATCCTGAAAAGAGTGTTGATACATTACTAAAAAAAACATATTGTTTCTTAATTACTTAAGTATAAATCTATAGACTGACCCATACAATAATATTGTTTGTAAGTTGTAATAACGCTAATAATAAATTCATTTTTAAATATCCATGGGCTTCTTGATCTATGCAAAATGATCCAACCTCTTCTTCTAAGGGGATTTATAGTTAAATTTTACTTCCAGATAACAGTGAAAATAATTAAATAAGTAAAGAAGCATCTACATCATTTTATCTTGGTTCCTTTGAAAGGGAATATTTAGATTAAGAATCTTGAGAAGATATGGGGGGGGGGTGTACGTGTGTTTGTGTGTGTGTAAAAACCACCACCATAATCAAGATACAAAACTGTTCCATCACCACAAATGAGCTTCCTTTATATTCCCAATCTTCACCCTGTTTCTTTCCCCAGGTAATCATTAATCTGTTCTTCATCACTATAGTTTTGTCATTTTGAGGATGTTATGTAAATAGAATCATATAGTTTGCAACTTTTTGAGCTAGACATTTTTTCACTAAAACACAATGCCCTTGAGATCCATCCAAGTTGTTGTATATATCAATAGTTTGTTCCTTTTTATTGTTGAAAAGTATTCCACTGTATGGATGTACCAAAGTTTATTTAACCATTCACCCACTGAAGGATATCTGAGTTGTTTATAGGTTTTTGCAATTACAAATGAAGCTGCTATGAACATTCATGTAGAGGTTTTGTGTGAAAATAAGTTTTCATTTCTCTAGGATAAATGCCCAGGACTGTGATTGCTGAGTCATATTTACTAATAATGCATGCTTAGTTTTATAAGAAGCTATCAAACTGTTTTCTAGAGCAGTGCTACCATCTTACATTCACACCAGCAATAGCTGAGAGATCCAGTGTCTCTATATCTTCACCAGCATTTGCTATTGTGACTTTTTTTTTTACTTTATTCTATTAGGTGTGCAGTGGTATCTCATAGGGGTTTTAATTTACATTTCCCTAATGACTAATGATGTTGAACACCATTTTATGTGAACACCTTTTTTTGGCCCATTTTTCCAATTGATTTGTTTTCATACTGTTGAACATTTAGAGTTCTTTACATATTCTAGATATAATATTTTTGTCAAATATATGGTTTCTGAATATTTTCTCCGTGTCTGTAGTTTGTCTTCATCCTCTAACAGGATTTTGCACAGCAAAAAGTTTTTAATTCTGGTGAAGTCCAATTTAAGAATATTTTCTTTTCTTCTTTTATTCAAAAGATTGTGCTTTTGGTATCATGCCTAAAAACTCATCTTCTAGCCCTAGGTCCTGAAGATTTTCTCTTATGTTTTCTCCAACATTTGTATAGCTTTATGTTTTACATTTAGATTTATGATTAATTTTGAATTAATTTTTGTATACACTGTGAAGTTTAGATTGAAGTTAATATTTTTTACCTCTATGTAGATCTCTAATTGTTCCAGTACCATTTGTTGAAAAGACAATTCTTCCTTCGCCTTTGTCAAAAATCAGTTAGCTGCACTTGGGTTAGTTTTTCTTAGTTCTCTATTCTGTTCCATTGAACTACTTGTCTATCTGAGAAGACATTTTAAAAACAAAAACTCCTTCCTTTAGAATAATTTCTTTCAAACTGGGGGCTTGATCTTTTAGACCAAGAATGGAGACTCTTGTGAGTTCCAAGCAGTTTGGATGGCCAAATATAAGTTATATGCATGGATGGTTTGATATAAGCATAGGTTTTATGAGTATTACAGGAGGAAACATAAGATACTTTCCATAAAAAGGAACCCACAAGTTACAAATATCAAGTTACTAAACATTTCAAGATTCAGTGTTTTATGCCAACTCCAGAATGATGCCAAAAGCTTTAAAAGATATTTAAATGAATATATTTTAAAGATACATAAGTATATCTCTCTTTTCTGTTTTTCATTCCATTTCATACTCCAAAGATAGAAATTAGCAGGTCTAAGAACACACCAAATCCTGTTTTAAGATTTGTAGTCACTGAATATACTGTCAGTTACAAAATGCCTGGTTGCAGTTAATGACCTAAAGTGCTGCAATTTATTCCAGTTTTCAAATAAACTCAGCTGACATTTGTTTGAATAGCAAACCAAAGCAAACAAGAGTCTCACAGGCATGAATGAGATGTGACGGACAATGAAAAAAAAAGAAATTGTAGGCCAACTGCATGACATTTTCTATGGGGGAGGGGTGGATTTAAGCTCTGTTGAGATTATTTTCATTTCCTTCAGTATGTCTGTGTCTGTTTTCATCCATAATTAACACATTGGAATCTCTTTCTACTAAGCAGCAACAACATAAAATAGGTGTTTCCTGAACTCTTTGAGGATTAAGTTGATGATAATCTCCTCTACAATACTCATATTAGAAATCTACAAAATAAAATTCTTCTGCAAATTAGAGATAGATGAGTTCTATAGAATTTAACTCTTTCTGTTTATTTCATTCTCACTAATTTAGTTTAACTTTTCTAATAATTTTTATTCTCTGATTCTACCCAAAAAGGGAGTAAAGGAGTTACCATATCATCCAAAATGACAGTCTTGGGGGAAGTCATGAATTCTCAAGAGAAAACATCCTTTTTGGGTAGAGTTAAGGATATGGAGGGTGAAGGGGGAACATGGTTAGAGTGGGGGCTGGAGATTAACATATGTAATCATAAAGTACCTATTTCAAGAGGAAAGGGGTATTAAAATGTATCCGCACTTAGAGTTTATTGACATTAGCTGTTCTTAATTCATGTTATTTTCACATCTCACATTGCATTGAAAATTCCTGATGACTTGACCCTTTACCAATTTTAAATATCAAATACCTTCACATCATCAATAAAATTGTTTTGATGTAAAAATTTTTTCCACATTACCAAGTATGTATCAGAGGCCTAACTGCTATCCCTTTCTTTGCCTCTGATGAGCTCATTTGTGGGAAGCATTTTTAAAGGGCAACCACAGTGAGTCAAGCATGTTGTCTCCACGACTGCACAGCTGTGGTATCTTTGGGTATTTTTCTATTAATAACATTATATGTTATTTATAAGCAGGACATTGTAATTGTGTTGATTTCATTAGCTCTGTCATATGGCTTCCTCTAGGGTTTTTTAAAAGGGAACAGCTGTTTTTCACAAACATTTATTAAATAATTATTATTCAAAAATTTAGCTTCAAAACCTAAAACTTTGCTTAAGTTTTACTTGGCAACAACAGTGGGCATGAATTATTCAAGATGTGATATGTGGCAGGTGCAATGCGCTGATAAAATATCCTTTTTATTTCTATTATTAGGGTAGAAAATTATTAATCCCCCTGGAATACTAATCAAAAGAAAGAAGTACTTCAAATGGTTATGATTTATTAGAATTAAATTGTATTTGAAAAATCAGATGGAATCATGAATTAACTAAACTTAGTTTTGTTAGATGAACTAGGGCATCAAGAACAAAATTACTTCCACCACTTTAGAATCTACTCCATTTCCTTTTTTTTTTTTCTCGGTACGCGGGCCTCTCACTGTTGTGGCCTCTCCCGTTGCGGAGCACAGGCTCCGGACGCGCAGGCTCAGCGGTCATGGCTCACGGGCCCAGCCCCTCCGCGTCATGTGGGATCTTCCCGGACCGGGGCACGAACCCGCGTTCCCTGCATCGGCAGGCGGACTCTCAACCACGGCGCCACCAGGGAAGCCCCCTACTCCACTTCTAAGTCCTCAGTAAACATGTTCTGTTCTTCCCTGACGTGTTGTGTCTCAGCCAAAATTCATCTACTCTCCTCTTCAATGTCTGTTACTATTTTGATTGTTCATCAGATGTCTCCCGAACCTCAAATACCTGCACCGTGCATAAGGCTCCAGAAGCAGGGCTAAGAACACAGGTCCTATCTAACAACATTAGAGAATATTAATAAGTAACTGGGTCATCTCTCTCATTCTTTATAAATAAACAGCAACATATTTTGATGGCTTAGGATAAACATGTTGTTCAAGTTAATCCATTAGAGCATGATAAAATTCTACCTGCTCAATTGTGACAAGAAAAGAGTTAGATTCTAGCATTGCTCTGCTATCTCCTAGCTTGATGAGAGTGGGAAAGTTACAAGGAAGTTACTGCTTAAAAGGAATAGATCACCATTTGATCTGGAAGGTGAAAAATCACCAACCACTTTCATAATAAGGGAGTTACTCCTGTCAAAACGCATATTCCGATCTTACTTCTCAGCTCTGTTCTGAGGGATGAGAGTGAAGAAAGAAATATAAAAGAAATGCTTCCAAAAAGTACTTCTCAGCAATTGATTAAAGAGATTCTAACCAGAGCTGTATAGTCATCATAACCACCAGATCTCCTTCCTTCAAGTCAGCCAGGAACACCTGTTTCTTAACACCAGCTGAAGACGGATGCCTCTAGCCTTAAACAGGGAGGTTTGCACTTCAAATTCCTTATCAACAACTCTTTAATCATGAAAGAGCAAAACGTATAACACTAATTGGTGGAGAATATTATCATATATTGTTTTTCTGTCATCAAAGAAGATGAGCACACATATTATATCCTTGAAAATAATACTTGGTTTTTGATGCAGTTGGAAGAAAAAAATTAGGTAGATGGTTCTTAATCTCAAAATTTGCCAGGTCATATGAAAACTGTTTCAAATTTAGTTCTATATTTAAAATATTATAATAGCATCAGAAAGAATTTAATTTATGTAGTTTTTTCATTAAAAAAGGTAATTCACACAGAAAAACATACCACCAGTTTAAGGCATTAAAAAACAGAAGTAAAAAAATGAATGACTTGAAATAAAACAGGTAAAGGCAGTGAACAGTTAGTTCTCAGGAAAAAAATAAAAACATATGAAAAAATGTTCAATCTCACTAATAATTAGAGAAATACAAATTAAAGCACTGAGATTTATTTTGCATCTACAAAATTAGCCAAAATTTTTACAAGTTTGATGATTTTGTGTGGCAAAGGTTTGGGGGAAATAAGCATTCTCATACATTGTTGAGGGAAGTATAAATTACCAAAACATTTTATGAAGGCAATTTTGCAATATCTATAAAAGTAAAAAAAAGTTTGCTCTCTTTGACACATAAATTCCACCGCTAAAAATTCACCCTACATGAATACCTACAAAATAATCCCAAAATATATGTGTAAATGATTATTGCAGCAATGTTTACAGCAAAAAAAAACCCACAAAGCAATCTAAATCCCTATCAAGACTGGCTAAATAAATAAAAGTTCATCCATAACTAAATGTGATGCAGTCATTAAAGAGATTAAAAAGATTGAGTAATCTGTATTGATAATATGGAAAATGATCCAAATATATTAAATGAAAAAAGCAAGGCATGAACGCAGTATATAATACCTCTTATGTAAATATAAAAAGGGCATACATTTACATGCAGATCTAGGCATTAAAATTTTTATGAAAAGATGTACAAGAAGCAATTAATAGTGATTACCTTTGAGAAGTACTATGAACAAGAGTAGAGCAATGTTCTTGCTTTTTTACCTTTCTATGATTTTTGAATTTTAAATATCAGCAGTTAATTTTTTTAATGTTAACAGAGATGAACTAGGTGAAAGCCATTTTTATCTTCTTCTATTTACTTTTAGTATATTTTAAATAAAAGAGAGCTACAAAGACCACTTAAATTATATCAAACAAGAATTAACCAAGCCAGTATTAGTTATAATATTATCATGATTGAACATTTAATTCCACACTACCTCTGGCTAGAGTTAAGGCAATGATTAAATGCTAGACCTGAGACTCTATTCCTAAGGTCTACTGAATCTACATTTCAACAAGATCCCTGGTGATATGTATTCACATTAAAATTTCGGAAGCAGCAGGTAAAAGACAACCCTAGGCGTGCCCACAGTTCCTAGTGCACACCTGTATCACAGCATTCATTATACAGTACTTACAACTTTGTTTACTTATCTAAATCCCGCATTAGATGTGAGGTTGTTAAAAGCAAGATCTAAGGTGTTTTTTTCTTTTTTTCTTGTTTTTGGTGTGGCTTGTGGGATCTTAGTTCCTCAACCAGGGATTGAACTCGGGCTCTCGACAGTGAAAGCACAGTCCTAACCACTGGACTGCCAGGGAACTCCCTAAGACTTTTGTTGTTGTTGTTCTATATCCATTGCACCTGGCACACAATAGACCATAAATGTTTGTTAAATAAATGAGTAAATAAGTAAGAAAGGATGACAGCAATTCATCAATTACATGGCAATATGGAAATATTAATTACAAATGACAGAAAAAGTAATTTCTTAAAAATTATTTTTAAAAACCACTATGTTTAAATGTATATATATCCTAGAAACACATTACAAAATATTTTTACCCTCAACAAATAGTAAATAAATTCAGGACTCCAACTAAAGTCTCTTATGATGTTTGCCCTTTCTTTTAAAAAGTCCCGTATAATATCACCAGTTGGGGCACAACCTAGCAGTTGAAAAGACAGAAATAAATTACTGTTAGATATCTACTGTTTTCCTGATGACACGCAAATTATGCTACTGTTTAAGACTGCGTCTGCTGCTGGCTCTGCATCACTGTTTACTATAATTACAGCCTTCGGGTTTCATCCTGACCCATATCCCATTATAGGATATGCCCAGGCCAGATGAGCAATTTCAGAAAGCAGCAGCACTGATGGATGTTTGCAAAATTGTGGCATTAGATATCTCTCTTTCTAATAGCATGAAAGTTCTTTAGTATACCCTCATCCTTCAACAAAAAAATCCTCACCTGGCTGTTTCTCGCCATTCAGCATCCTCACCTTCACGCCAGCAAATCTCATCCAGTTCCGTAAAAAGGTCATGAGGAATGTGTTCCTCATCGTCATCCTCGGTTCCAAGAATAAACTGTACCCGCTGTGATGGGGTGTCTATGGAAATCAGAGACATGAACATGCATTATCATGACTTGGAGCTTGAAATGTCCCGGTCACCGCCTTCAACACCACTCCAAACTCACATCTCCCCTGCCCCCCACACTGCAGCATGCAGCTAGAGTAGACTTGGGAAATTAAGACTAAATTTGGCATTATATTAAGTCTAGTATAATGTGGGATCATAAATATGTAAAATGTAAATATGTAATGTATCTATATTATCAAAGATAAAATCAAATGTGATGATTATTTTGGATTACATATAACATCATGGAAACTATTTCTACATCTCTCTTATACACACACACATTTTCTTTCATCACATATGCTACATTTTATGGTAATATTCATAAGAGTAGACTATGATAAAATTCACTTATACTAAAACTGTGCTGAATATAATTCACCAAAGAACTCCCTTGTGATGCTTCTTTGTAGTCACAACCTTATCCCTCTCCTAACCCCTGGCAACCACTAATCTGGTCCCTATTGCTATAGTTTTGCCTTTTCCACAATGCCATATAAATGGAAACATACAATGTATAGTTTATTGAGACTGTTGTTATTCACTTATCATAATGCCTTTGAGATTTATCTGTGTCACTGAATGTATCAGTAATTCCTTCTTTTTATTGCTGAGTAATAGTCCATTGCAGGAATGTACCATAGTTTTCTTATCCATTCATTTACTGAAGGGTATTTAGTTTACAATTTTTTCAATTATGAATAGAAGTGCCATAAGTATTCTTGTACAGGTTTTTGTGTGAACCTAAGTTTTTATTCTCTAGGGCAAATACCTAGGAGTAGGATTGCTGGGTTACCTGGTAAATGTGTTATTCAATGAATACATTTGTGATGAAAATTATAAAACTTTATTGAATGATGTAAAAGTAGACCTAAATAAATGAGTAAGTTTATATTAATGGGAAAGCCCAATGGTGGAAAACCATCTTATAAATTCAATGTTATTCCAATAAAACATCTGGCACTTTCAAACATTTTTTAAAACACAAAAGAATGAGTAAATCAGTAACAAGCAACAGTGATTACTGAAATCTATAATATTAAATACTTTGTGAAAATAAACCAATTAATCAGTAACTTAAAGGGTTAGGCTATAATTAAGTCACGACTGAGGATTTCAGAAGTCAAAAGTGGAAAATACACATATTACATAAAACATAATATAGTGTCATACTTTCTGTTCAGTATATGTTTGTGATGGGGCCCTAGCCTCTGCCTATGTTATTAGCCTTACCTTCTGCCACTCTTACCCTTGCAATTCCATTCTGAGTACCTTAGCCTTCTTTCAGATTTTTAAAAATACCATGCTCCTTCCCACTTCAGGACCATCGCACATACTGTTTCCTCTAGATCTCCCATATATCTTTCAGCACCTACTTCACTGTAATATGCTTCAGCAAGCCTACCTAATCAGCCTCATGAAACACAAACACACATATAAGCGCACTCATATGCAATAATTAAGTCAGACACCTGTTATCTCAACTCATAGCACTTTATACTTCTCCTTGCTATACTTACCTCAATTGTCATTTAAAATTTACTGCTCAATAACAAACTAAATACTTTAAATAGAAAATTTTTCCAGCTGTCAGAATTAGTCTCTTAGAAGGAGATATGATCTAGTCCCTAAAGAAGAAATTATGCACGCAAAAATACTTTTCAAATTATAAAGCATTATATAAATATTATTAATGATGACTGATGCTGATGCTAGTGGTAGTGGGGATGGTTACAATGAAAATATAGGCCTGTCAAATAGAGAGGTTTAGAATTAAAGCGCGGAGAATGAGAAAATAACAGTGCCGTTAATTAAAAGAGGGTTGTAACATGGGTAAGCCTTGAAGGCACTAAGTGAAATAAGACAGCGAAAGGTAAATACTATATGACCTCACTTACATGTGGAATCTAAAAAAAAAGACAAGATGAAACAAAACAAAAACACCAAACTCATGGAAAAAGGGATCAGATTTGTGCTTACCAGCTTTGGCGGGGGAGGGGGGCGGGGAACTGGAGGAAAATGGTCAAAAGGTATAAACTTCCAGCTATAAGATAAGTAAGTACTAGGGCTGTAATGTACAACATAATGACTATAGTTAACACTGCTGTATGATATATAGGAAAGTTGTGAGTAGATCCTAAGAGTACTCATCTCAAGGAGACATTTTTTTCTTTTCTTTTTATTGTATCTATATGAGATGATGAATGTTAACTAAACCTATCATGGCAGTCATTTCACAACATATGTAAAGCAAACCATCATGCCATACACCTTAAACTTATACAGTGAGGTATGTCAATTATTTTTCAATGAAACTCGGGGGAAAAAAGGCTTGTCAGAATGAGGAGCCAGTATTGTAGGCTGAGAGCACAAGAGGCATCTTTTAGATATGCTGAGTTTCAGGTGATTATGGTTCAAACATATAAAGATGGTCACAGGAAAGGTGGATATTTGATTCTGGAAAAGACGACAGGGTCAGAGGTAAAGACATGGGTTGCATTTAACTAGAGAAGTCATTTGATTACAATGGATGAGGACTCAAAAATGAAAGAATAGAGAGAGAAGACTCAGCATCAGGGGAATAATAAGGTTTAAGATTTAGGATGAGGAAGAGTTAAAAAAAATCAGAAGAGGGGCTTCCCTGGTGGCGCAGTAGTTGAGAGTCCACCTGCCGATGCAGGGGACACGGGTTCGTGCCCCGGTCCTGGAAGATCCCAC
The DNA here is from genome assembly GCF_008692025.1 of Phocoena sinus. Classification (NCBI taxonomy): domain Eukaryota; kingdom Metazoa; phylum Chordata; class Mammalia; order Artiodactyla; family Phocoenidae; genus Phocoena; species Phocoena sinus. The sequence goes on from NC_045769.1 coordinate 70,986,111, forward strand.
GTGCCGCGGAGCGGCTGGGCCCGTGAGCCATGGCCGCTGAGCCTGCGCGTCCGGAGCCTGTGCTCCGCAACGGGAGAGGCCACAACAGTGAGAGGCCCGCGTACCGCAAAAAAAAAAAAAAAAAAAATCAAAAGAGGATTAGGTAGATATGTAAAAGAATTTATACATTAAACAAATATATAATGAGCACCTTCCATTGGTCAGGTGAATTAGACAGATATAAACAGAAAAAAACCCTCTGCCCTTATAAAGGTTACATCTGATGAGAGAGTAGTACAACAGTGGTCAAGGTAGAAAAGGATTTCAAGAAGATTAAGAAGTCAATAATGTCAGATGCTGTAGAATCAATGAGGAGAACTAGGTGTAACAAGGTTTGGACAGCTTAATGTTCAATAGCACTGGAATGTCAAAGACCATATATTACTTTTACAATCAGAAAAAAAACAAATTATCAATATTTCTTTTGGAATACAGACCATATTTTCAACAAATGGTTAGTTAAAATCAAACTTACAAAGTTATCTGAGGAAAGCCACTAATAGAATCATAACTGGAAATAAGCAAGTTCCTTTGCAAACTTTCATCTTTTCATTGTTAGCTATGTTACTCGTACTGCTTTAATTACTCACATATTAATTAACCAGGGTCTTAAATACATTTTTCCTAATAATCAGCGAAAATACTCTCCTTTCTGTAGACCCTGTCCAAAAGTTCTCTATTTTTCAGGCCCTTTCTGGAGAATGGTCAAAAATATGTTGAGAAATATACTTCTTATAACAACAGAACAAGTATAATGACAGAAGTGAATTGGAAAATTCCCTTTTACATATATGATCTTACTGTCATGAAAACCACAGGCTTCATACACAATGACATTTAGATCAAGAAAGCAGATTCACTAGATGTTTACCATTTTGCATTTCTGAATTATAGGTGCTTTTCTTCTTTATCCTTGTTATATTTCAGATAAATCAATATTTAGATTATCTTCTGAAATCATGAAATGATGACAAGTTTAATGGTTCTGTTCCAAATTCATGTCTCCAGTCTCTTTGCAGCTCAGTATTATTTTCCATCTTCATTTGAACTTTAAAATTTTGCTCATATTATTTGAATGTCCTATGTAATCTATTTGTTTGGATTCCTATATTTTAATTCATTTTATAATTGAAATAATATATTTGTTATTAATGCTAATTAGTTCATTTTGTTATGGATTGATAAAAGGAACATTTCAGCTGAAGCATCAAGAACCAACAGGTATTTCTCTCCAAAGGGGACGTGAGACTACATGCAGAACTTACAAACTATGTTCCTAAAAATCTAGTTATTTAACTCTAACTCTTTACCCATGCTAAGGCTGTAATAAGATCATAAGTTGAAAATAGCAGACACATTCTGGAAAGAATTTCTTCAAAGAAAGCTGTAATGTGAGTCCTAAATTTCCTTAATTCCTTACAAAAGGCTGCCTGCCTCTCCCTCAAGACAACTGAGTAGTGCTCTAGGGCATCATGAATTGAACATGTCTCCCCACAGTGGACTGGGGTATGATTCCTCCCTGAGAAACAAAGTCTGCCTAGCTGCTGATGGCTGAGATTGCTGCTGTGAATAACATGCACTCCAGAATTCACCAGGGCAATGAGTGTGTGCATGTTTTCTGTGAATCATATATGAGCTGCACCTATGAGACAGAAAGCGTCGGAGAGAAGCAGAGAGACAGAGAGACAGAGAGAATATGCAAGATAGAGAGAATGTGGAATGTGGGGTCATCTTAGATGCTGTCCAAGAGGCTGCCATGGAGCAATTACAAGACTTTAGCAGGGGGAATCTATCACTATAGCCGAATATCTGGGGGATAAGGAAGAATAAGTAATAAGGCAGAAAAGAGCGCAGGTAAAAGAAAATGAGTCAATTTAAATTCTTGCTAAGCCTAGAGAGTATGACATCAGCTTGTAAGACTACCAGCTAAGTAACAGCTTTCCTGCCCCATTCCACTTAGTTCTTTTCATTTCCTATGCTCCAGATCTGAATGGATCAGAAACTAGAGTTAGAAAGATGATGGAGCATCTGGAAGAAGTAGAAGTTCAAGGTAGGAGGGGAAAAAAGCAACTACATTCTCTGTTCTCAACCGAAGCACACCTGGGCAAGAGAGGGAGGCAAAAGGCCTTACAGTTAAAGCAAGTTCAAAGTTTTCACTATTATATGAGACTAAATATTTTAATTACTTATTAGAGGACTTCAAGTTACCTACGAGTGACTAGAAAGGCTGGAGAACCCATCAGAGTTTTCATTCAGGAGCAGAATAACAATTAGATCCACTGAGTAACTACAAAGGGATGGTACAAGCCAGAATAGAGTTACTTTATAATTAAATCCCACAAGTAGTGTTCAGTCAATATAAAAGTTATAAGAATCCTAGAAATGATCATAGTTCTTTCATATTCATAAATGAGTCCTTCAAACTCAAAACTAACAACCTGATCAAAAAATGGGCCAAAGATTTTAACAGGCAACTCACCAAAGAAGATATACAGATGACAAATAAGCATATGAAAAGATGCTCCACATCATATATTACCAGGGAAATGCAGATTAAAACAATGAGATACCATTATGCACCTATTAAAATGCCCCAAATCCAGAACACTAACCACACCAAATGCTGGCAAGGATGTGAAACAACAGGAACACTCTTTCACTGCTGTTGGGAATGCAAAATGGTATAACTCCTTTGGAAGACAGCTTAGCAGTCTCTTACAAAACTAAACATACTTTTACTGTATGGTAGAGCATTGCACTTCTTGGTATTTACCAAAAGGAGTTGAAACTTATGCCCACCAAAAGACCCTGCACACAGATGTTTATAGCAGCTTTGTTCATAGTTGCCAAAACTTGGAAGAAGCCAAGATGTTCTTCAGTAGGTGAATGGATAAATCTATTATGATTCACACAGACAATAAAATATTATTCAATGCTAAAAAGAAATGAGACAGTAAGCCATGAAAAGACATGGAGAAATCTTAAATGTGTATTAGTAAGTGAAGGGAGCTGATCTAAAAAGGCTACATACTGTATGATTTCAACTATATGAAATTCTGGAGAACTATGGAAAGAGTAAAAACATCAGTAGTTGCTGGGGGTGGTAGTGGAATGAATAGGCTGAGAACAAAGGATTTTAAATACTGTGTATGATATTATAATGACAGATATATGTCATTATACATTTGTCCAAACCCATAGAACATACAACACCAAGAGTGAGCCCTAAGGTAAACTATGGTTTTGTGCATGATTATGATGTGCCCATGTAAGTTCATCCTTGAAAAAAGAATGTACCATTCTGAGTGATGTTAATAATGGGGGTGGCTATACCTGTGTGGAGCCAAGGAGTATATGGGAAACCTCTGTACCTTCCTGTCGATTTTCATGTAAACCTAAAACTGCTCTAAAAAATAAAGGCTTTTTTTTTAAACATCTTTATTGGAGTATAATTGCTTTACAATGGTGTGTTAGTTTCTGCTGTATAACGAAGTGAATCAGCTATACGTATACATATATCCCCATATCCCCTTCCTCTTGCGTCTCTCTCCCATCCTCCCTATCCTATCCCTCTAGGTGGTCACAAAGCACCGAGCTGATCTCCCTGTGCTATGAGGCTGCTTCCCACTAGCTATCTATTTTACATTTGGTAGTGTATGTATGTCCATGCCACCCTCTCACTTTGTCCCAGCTTACCCTTCTACCTCCCTGTGTCCTCAAGTCCATTCTCTACATCTGCATCTTTATTCCTGTCCTGCCCCTAGGTTCTTCAGAACCATTTTTCTTAGATTCCATATATATGTGTTAGCATACAGTATTTGTTTTTCTCCTTCTGACTTACTTCACTCTGTATGACAGTCTCTAGGTCCATCCACCTCACTACAAATAACTCAATTTGATTTCTTTTTATGGCTGAGTGATATTCCATTGTATATATGTGCCACATCTTCTTTATCCATTCATCTGTCAATGGACACTTAGGTTGCTTCAGTGGCCTGCCTATTGTAAACAGAGTTGCAGTGAACATTGTGGTACATGACTCTTTTTGAATTATGGTTTTCTCAGGGTATATGCCCAGTAGTAGCATTGCTGGGTCATATGGTAGTTCTATTTTTAGTTTTTTAAGGAACATCCATATGGTTCTCCATAGTGGCTGTATCAATTTGCATTCCTACCAACAGTGCAAGAGGGTTCCCTCAAACACCAGCATTTCTTGTTTGCAGATTTTTTGATGATGGCCATTCTGACCAGTGTGAGGTAATACCTCATTGTAGTTTTGATTTGCATTTCTCTAATGATTAGTGATGTTGAGCATCCTTTCATGCGTTTGTTGGCAATCTGTATATCTTCTTTGGAGAAATGTCTATTTAGGTCTTCTGCCCATTTTGGGATTGGGTTGTTTGTTTTTTAGATATTGAGCTGCATAAACTGCTTGTATATTTTGGAGATTAATCCTTTTGTCAGTTGCTTCATTTGCAAATATTTTCTCCCATTCTGAGGGCTGTCTTTTCATCTTGTTTATGATTTCTTTTGCTGTGTAAAAGCTTTAAAGTTTCATTAGGTCCCATTTGTTTATTTTTGGTTTTATTTCCATTTCTCTAAGAGGTGGGTGGAAAAGGCTCTTGCTGTGATTTATGTTATAGAATGTTCTGCCTATGTTTTCCCCTACAAGGTTTATAGTGTCTGGCCTTACATTTAGGTCTTTAATCCATTTTGAGTTTATTCTTGTGTATGGTGTTAGGGAGTGTTCTAATTTCATTATTTTACATGTAGCTGTCCAGTTTTCCCAGCACCACTTACTGAAGAGGTTGTCTTTTCTCCATTGTATACTCTTGCCTCCTTTATCAAAGATAAGGTGGCCACATGTGCGTGGGTTTATCTCTGGGCCAAAAAATAAAGTCTTAAAATACAGGGCATCCCAGTTTTTAAATTGTTTAATTGTTCCCACCAATGTACAGCACTATATCTTATATATGATTACATATATTCAAGAAATTATAAGAAAGGAAAAAGAAATTACTTTTATATAGCATATTTGCTGCAGGCATTAGTAAAGCATTTCCTTTTTAGAATGTTAATATATGAGATATGGTTTATTGCCAAATATTTTAAGAAATTTGTCAAACTAAATTTTATAGCAAAACGAATAAGAATTGAGTCAATAGCCAAGTCTCCTGCTTAACAACCTCTTCAAAAGAATATGCCAATTTCCTGATGTAACATGAATGTTGATTTTGAAATGAGACTGATGGATTTCCATAAATATCAAATATACTTAAGGAAATCACAGTGCAGCATATACATTTATGATTTAATTTATCTGAAATAAGAAGCTAGTATTATATTTTTCCTAAAAGTATACTATCTGGGTTATAGTAATATATACTAAATCCAATCACATCAGAGTCAAATGAAATGCTTCTTGACAGCCTGTTACCTCTGTGGTTGGTTCTTCTGGACCAAAAAAAAAAAAAAAATTAAAAAATAAATAAAGTCAGTGCTTCAAACAGCCATAAAAAAGAGCATAAGTTGTAATTTTAGAGTTACACTAAGAAATCAATTAAATTTTTCTATTAGACCTACCCAGTGTGACCAGACATAGAAGTTTTGTGTTTCTAACTACTCACTCACTTCTCAGAAACCAAATCCCAGAGTAGCCATGCCTCAACACTGGTATTGTTTCTCATTCTTTTTTTTTTTTTTTTTTTTTTTTTGCAGTACGCGGTTTTCTCACTGTTGTGGCCTCTCCCGTTGCGGAGCACAGGCTCCGGACGCGCAGGCCCAGCAGCCACAGCTCACGGGCCCAGCCGCTCCGCGGCACGTGGGATCCTCCCGGATCAGGGCACGAACCCGCGTCCCCTGCATCGGCAGGCGGACTCTCAACCACTGCACCACCAGGGAAGCCCGTGTTTCTCATTCTTTTGAAACAATTTCTCTCATCACTGTTTTCAATGACTTATTTCAGTTTACTCTGCATCAGTAATCTGGGTATCTATAACACTTCCCATGCATCCAACTCCCCAAACTCAAGTACTATGTGCAGGAAGCTTGCATTTAAGACTTATTAGTATTTCCCCTAATAAAGCATGAGGATCACTAATCACAACATAGTCATTAAATAAACATAAGGAAATAAGACCCTCATAGTTACGAATAAAGAGGATTTGAAAGTCTGAGGTAGGGCATCATATGTTTAAAAGACTTCTCGAAGACACAATGATAACAGCATAGGAAATAATAATTTGTTAACGTAGGATAATCTATTCATGAACAAGAGGTATTGTATTTGGGTTTTAAACAACATATGACTCCATGTATCTGGCTTTTCATTCTTTAGAGTAGAAATGATTTTATAGGTATTAGGTTATGCTCACAAAAGTCTTTTTATGATCATCCCATCAACATACTTTTAATGTCTTAAAGAGAGGCTCAGATTATGTTTCAATACAGCAAATATTCAAAATGTGTTATTCAATGACTTTTTAAATATCTATGCAACTTAAAATTGTATGACATAAATCATGTAAATTATAGTAATATCACAATCAGAAAGAATTTTTCTAAGCATAAATATTTCTCCTATTTTGATAGGTATTTTACTTATTTTTAAGATAGCCACTGAAAACATAGATCATTGTAATACAAACTGTAGCTAAGATTATGATAGATTAAGATAAGGTTCTGCTTCTGTATTTAGTAAAATATATAATGGAAATAAATTACAGCATGGAGAAAGCTGCACTAGGGAATAAGGGTCTCAGCCTCTTAGTATCCTTTTCTGGAATTTGTAGATACATCAAAAGACACCATTAAAAGAGTGAAAAGATAAGCCACAGGGCTTCCCTGGTGGCGCAGTGGTTGGGAGTCCACCTGCCGATGCAGGGGACACGGGTTCGTGCCCCGGTCCGGGAAGATCCCACATGCCGCGGAGCGGCTACCCACGAGCCATGGCTGCTGAGCCTGCACGTCCGAGGCCCATAACAGTGAGAGGCCCGCGTACAGCAAAAAAAAAATAAAATAAAATAAGCCACAAATGTGAGATAATTGAAACATGAAAAACCAACAAAAGATATGTCCATAATATATAAAGAACTTCTACAAATCAAAAAGAATAAATGATCCAATTAAAAAAGAAAAAAAAACCAAGCATAAGACCTGAATAGGCACTTCATAGAAGAGGCTATCCAAATGGCCAAAAAAGCGCATGCAAAGTTACACAACCTCACTGGTAATCAAGAAATGCAAATTAAGATAATGACATACCATTATGCCCTTCATTAGATGGTTAATGTTAACAGAATGAAATTGTCAAGTGGTAGTTAGAATGTAAAACAACATATGCTCTCACACTTTGCTGGTGAAAGTGTTAATACGTACCCTATTTTGGAAACTGTTTGGCATTACCTACTAAAGTTGAAATACACATATCTTATGACTCAGCAACAAATAATTTCATTCCTAGGTATGAGAAATGCATATGTGCACCAAGAGACATATACAAAAATGTTCACAGCACTGTTCTTCATAGTATCTCCAAAAATTAAATAACCTAAATTTTCATTAATAGTAGAATGCATGGTATATGCAAACAAATGAGCACTGTACAATAATGAAAACGAATAAACCAAAGCTGCAGCTAAAAACATTGGTGAATCCCACTAACAACACAATGTTGAACAACAGAGACACAAATACCTCCTGTATGACTTTGTTTATAAAAAGTTCAAAAACAGGGAAACATCCAATGTAAGAAAACAGACTAGAGATCCTTTTGGGGAGAAGGGAGAGAGTAGTGACTGGGAGGGAGGACAAAGGGGGTTTCTGGAGTGCTAGTCAAGACAATATTTACACAGATGTTTCTTTGTCATAAATCATTGAGCTGTACGTTTATGTTTTAACATTCACAAATACTTGTGTTATACTTTACATAAAATAATTTTTTAAAAAACTCATTGATATTCTTATATATCAGCCAATTGGGAGTTAAATAGGAACAGGAAGCTATCGCCATCAATAAACAGATTTGAAGTTATGTTTTCTGTATTTGCTTCATTCTTCCTAAAATGTGTACACAATTTATCATCTAAGAATGGAAAAATCCCAGGTCTAATTCAAGGGTTGTGCTAATTTATACAGTACCTTTGAGTACCATATTTTAAATAAGCATTTAGTAAAGTAGATGTCTTTAAGATTTATTTCTAGTGCTTATAGATTAATTATAATTTATATACTGTTGTCATCTCTCCTGTTACATTCTTTGTTGGGAGGCTGAGGAGAAAATTAACATTAAAGTGTTCTGAATTTCTCTCATTATCTTTTATATTTTCACTGACTTCAATCTAATGCTTCAAACTTACTTTTAAACAACTCAACCATGTTCCTGGTTGAAAATATAATTTAACATTATATAAGGTGAATGAAAGACAATATTAAAAATAACAAGTTGCAAAGTTTTAGCAGTATTCTGTTGTCAGGGAATTGATTACAGTAGGAAGAAAAATTAATCATCACAATCTTATACAAACAATTTTGTTAAGTGCAGTAACAAAAGTAGATTGAACTTATTTGCAGGCATCAAAAGTTTTGTATAATCAAAGTATCACCACCACCATAACGACACAGTCAAAAAGCTGGGTCTGGGCTTCCCTGGTGGCGCAGTGGTTTAGAGTCTGCCTGCCGATGCGGGGGACGCGGGTTCGTGCCCGGGTCCGGGAGGGTCCCGCATGCGCGGAGTGGCTGGGCCCGTAAGCCATGGCCGCTGAGCCTGCGCGTCCGGAGCCTGTGCTCCACAGCAGGAGAGGCCACAGCAGTGAGAGGCCTGCGTACCGCAAAAAAAAAAAAAAAAAAAAAAAAGCTGGGTCTATCTTTGGACTAACCTAGAAATCACATTCCAACCATGGGATCTGGTGGACTAGACCCAGCCATTGCTAAGCCTGTGACATGAGCATAATCTCTTTGGCTACAGTAAGGCCTGTTCAGTTTTCCCTGGATGCAGCACTGATACAACCAGGTTCCTAACAACACTGCCTTACATGATTGGGTCATATTATAAAGTGGGATTCTGTGGATGTTTCTCATATATTGGAATGACAACATTTTTGAGTGCCAAAATTCAAACATTTACGCTAAAATCTTTTTGTTAAATTGATCCTTGCTCCAGAAATATAGGTCCAAATTATTCCGTTTCTTCATAATCCCATACTCCAATTTACAGTATAAAAGCTCCAGGATCCCAGCAGAGGAACCTGATACTTCCTTACATTCTCCTCTATCTCATACCTCTTTGAAGTTGAATTCTTTATAATTTTAAAGCACCTGTAGGAATGACTTGCAAAGATTTTCTTTGAAATCTTTCCAAGTACAATAAGTATTTCTTAAGTAGTCAGAAATTTTCTTCGAAGGCTTCAGCATAGTAATCCCATATATTCACACTATGCTGAGTATCAAAGTCCAAATCAAGTGGGATGGTGTTCATAACATGGTTTCAGTCTCAGCATGTAACTGAGTACTTGATTATCAAGGCACTTAAACTGACTGTGGAATAGGAACATAGGCAGATTATTAGTCCTGAAGAAACTTTAAAAAGTGAAATATAGGAGGTTCTACTGCTTAGCGACTATTAGGGTGCCAAACCTTTGTCCCTGATAAAACAGATCTTAGGTCTAAATGGCAATAAAGATACTCAGATGGTTGGTGGAGGAAGGAAAAGGTGGCATCCAAAAATAGTGGCTGACACATCAGTGGCAGAATCTGGGCTACCTGGCTTATTGCCAAGTTTCCCAAGTAAAGAGGCAGGACTTTCTTAAGATAGATCAATGGCTCTTGATCCTAGCTGGATACTAAATCACCTGGGATACTTTTAAAAAATACCATGACCTAGGAAAATACCCAAGATTAATTAAATAAAAGCCTTTGAGCATCAATATTTTTTAAAAGCTCCTCAGATGAGTCTAACATACAACAAGATTTGACAATATTCTAGAGTTTGTCCAATTTTAATGTGCATGTAAGTTACCAAAAGTTATTGTTAATACAAGGATTCTGATTCATGCGATCTGGGATGGGGCCTGAGATTCTGCGTTTCTAACAAGCTCACATGTGATGCTAATATTGCTGGCTCATGGACCACACTTCTTTTCTTTTTAAAATTTAACATTCTTTATTCGATAAGAACATTTTAAAATTCTCTTTTCTTCTACTTAATCCCTTGTTATTGAGTCCCAGCCTTTCAGCTGACTCTGACCTATTATCTTTATAAAGAGCAGTAGTATAAATGTTTTTGACCATGAACGCCATTACATAGTTTGCACCATCATTCTTCATATCCTTACCACTCCCTTTTGTTTTAGTCCAGCCAGTTCTCCCACTTCTGCTACTTGAGTCCAAACATAATAGGTATTTGTGCTATTCCTGCTCCAGTGTCTTTCATTTTTTTAAACATCTTTATTGGAGTATTATTGCTTTACAATGTTGTGTTAGTTTCTGCTGTATAGCAAAGTGAATCAGCTATATGTATACACATATCCCCATATCCCCTCCCTCTTGCGTCTCCCTCCCACGCTCCCTACCCCACCTCTCTAGGTGGTCACAAAGCACCGAGCTGATCTCCCTGTGCTATGTGGCTGCTTCCCACTAGCTATCTATTTTACATTTAGTAGTGTATATATGTCAATGCTATTCTCTCACTTCATCCCAGCTTACCCTAACCCCTCCCCGTGCCCTCAAGACCATTCTCTACTTCGGCATTTTTATTCCTGTCCTGCCCCTAGGTTCGTCAGAACCACTTTTTTTTTTTTAGAATCCATATATATGTGTTAGCATACAGTATTTGTTTTTCTCTTTCACTTCACTCTGTATGACAGACTCTAGGCCCATCCACCTCACTACAAATAACTCAATTTTGTTTCTTTTAATGACTTAGTAATATTCCATTGTATATATGTGCCACATCTTATTTATCCATTCATCTGTAGATGGAAACTTAGGTTGCTTCCATGTCCTGGCTATTGTAAATAGAGCTGCAATGAACATTGTGGTACATGACTCTTTTTGAATTATGGTTTTCACAGGGTATATGCCAAGTAATGGGATTGCTGAGTAATATGGTAGTTCTAGTTTTAGTTTTTTAAGGAAGCTCCATACTGTTCTCCATAGTGGCTGTATCAATTTACATTCCCACCAACAGTGCAAGAGGCTTCCCTTTTCTCCACACCCTCACTAGCATTTATTGTTTGTAGATTTTTTGATGAAGGCCATTCTGACTAGTGTGAGATGATACCTCATTGCAGTTTTGATTTGCATTTCTCTAATGATTAGTGATGTTGAGCATCCTTTTATGTGTTTGCTGGCAATCTGTATATCTTCTTTGGAGAAATGTCTATTTAGGTCTTCTGCCCATTTTGGGATTGGGTTGTTTGTTTTTTTTGATATTCAGCTGCATGAGCTGCTTGTATATTTGGAGATTAATCCTTTGTCAGTTGCTTCATTTGCAAATATTTTCTCCCATTCTGAGGGTTGTCTTTTCGTCTTGTTTATGGTTTCCTTCGCTGTGCAAAAGCTTTTAAGTTTCATTAGGTTCCATTTGTTATTTTTGTTTTAATTTCCATTTCTCTCAGAAGTGGGTCAAAAAGGATCTTGCTGTGATTTATGCCATAGAGTGTTCTGCCTAAGTTTTCCTCTACGAGGTTTATAGTGTCTGGCCTTACATTTAGGTCTTTAATCCATTTTGAGTTTATTTTTCTGTATGGTGTTAGGGAGTGTTCTAATTTCATTCTTTTACATGTAGCTGTCCAGTTTTTCCAGCACCACTTATTGAAGAGGCTGTCTTTTCTCCATTGTATATTCTTGCCTCCTTTATCAAAGATAAGGTGACCACATGTGCGTGGGTTTATCTCTGGGCTTTATATCCTGGTCCATTGATCTATATTTCTGTTTTGTGCCTACTGGCACAAAATCAACATACTGTCTTGATTACTGTAGCTTTATAGTATAGTCTGAAGTCAGGGAGCCTGATTCCTCCTGCTCCGTTTTTCTTTCTCAAGATTGCTTTGGTTATTCAGGGTCTTTTGTGTTTCCAAACAAATTGTGAAATTTTTGTTCTAGTTCTGTGAAAAATGCCATTGGTAGTTTGATAGGGATTGTATTGAATCTGTAGATTGCTTTGGGTAGTATCGTCATTTTCACAATGTTCATTCTTCTAATCCAAGAACATGGTATATCTATCCATCTGTTTGTATCATCTTTAATTTCTTTCATCAGTGTCTCGTAGTTTTCTGCATACAGGTCTTTTGCCTCCTTAGGTAGGTTTATTCCTAGGTATTTTATTATTTTTGTTGTAGTGGTAAATGGGAAATGTTTCCTTAATTTCTCTTTCAGAGTTTTTGTCATTAGTGTATAAGAATGCAAGAGATTTCTGTGCATCAATTTTGTATCCTGCTACTTTACCAAATTCATTGATTAGCTCTAGTAGTTTTCTGGTGGCATCTTTAGGATTCTCTATGTAGAGTATCATGTCATCTGGAAACAGTGACAGATTTACTTCTTCTTTTCTGATTTGGATTCCTTTTGTTTCTTTTTCTTCTCTGATTGCTGTGGCTAAAACTTCCAAAACTGTGTTGAATAATCATGGTGAGAGTGGGCAACCTTGTCTTTTTCCTGATCTTAGAGGAAATGGTTTCAGTTTTTCGCCATAGAGAACAATGTTGTCTATGGGTTTGTCATATACGGCCTTTATTATGTTGAGGTAGGTTCCCTCTATGCCTGGAGAGTTTTTACCATAAATGGGTGTTGAATTTTGTCAAAAGCTTTTTCTGCATCTATTGAGATTATCATATGGTTTTTATCCTTCAGTTTGTTAATATGGTGTATCACACTGATTGATTTGCATATATTGAAGAATCCTTGCATTCCTGGAATAAACCCCACTTGATCATGGTGTATGATCCTTTTAATGTGCTGTTGGATTCTCTTTCCTAGTATTTGGTTGAGGATTTTTGCATCTATGTTCATCAGAGATATTGGCCTGTAGTTTTCTTTTTTTTGTGACATCTTTTTCTGGTGGTGGTATCAGGGTGATGGTAGCCTCATAGAATGAGTTTGGGAGTGTTCCTCTCTCTGCTATATTTTGGAAGAGTTTGAGAAGGATAGGGGTTAGCTCTTCTCTAAATGTTTGATAGAATTCACTTGTGAAGCCATCTGGTCCTGGGCTTTTGTTTGTTGGAAGATTTTTAATCACAGTTTCAGTTTCAGTGCTTGTGATTGGTCTGTTCATATTTTCTATTTCTTCCTGATTCAGTCTTGGCAGGTTGTGCATTTCTAAGAATTTGTCCATTTCTTCCAGGTTGTCCATTTTATTGGCATAGCGTTGCTTGTAGTAATCTCTCATGATCTTTTGTATTTCGGCAGTGTCAGTTGTTACTTCTCCTTTTTCAATTCTAATTCTGTTGATTTGAGTCTTCTCCCTTTTTTTCCTGATGAGTCTGGCTAATGGTTTATCGATTTTGTTTATCTTCTCAAAGACCCAGCTTTTAGTTTTATTGATCTTTGCTATTGTTTCCTTCATATCTTTTTCATTTATTTCTGATCTGATATTTATGACTTCTTTCCTTCTGCTAATTCTAGAGTTTTTTGTTGTTCTTTCTCTAACTGCTTTAGATGTACAGTAAGGTTGTTTATTTGAGCTGTTTCTTGTTTCTTGAGGTAGGATTGTATTGCTATAAGCTTCCCTCTTAAACTGCTTTTGCTGCACCCCATAGGTTTTGGGTCATCATGTTTTCATTGTCATTTGTTTCTAGGTTTTTTTGATTTCCTCTATGATTTCTTCAGTGATCTCTTGGCTATTTAGTAGCATATTGTTTAGACTCTATGTGTTTGTATTTTTTACAGTTTTTTTCCTGTAATTGATACCTAGTCTCATAGCATTGTGATGGTCCACACTTTGAATAGCAAAGTTTCTAGAACACTGGATCTCAACCTTGCTTGCACATTTGAATCACCTGGGGTATTTTTTTTTTTAAGAAGATGTTGTGGGTAGGAGTTTATTAATTTATTTTATTTATTTTTGCTGTGTTGGGTCTTCGTTTCTGTGTGAGGGCTTTCTCTAGTTGTGGCAAGCGGGGGTCACTCTTCATTGCGCTGTGCGGGCTTCTCAGTGTCATGGCCTCTCTTGTTGAGGAGCACAGGCTCCAGATGCGCAGGCTCAGTAGTTGTGGCTCACAGGCCTAGTTACTCTGCGGCATGTGGGATCCTCCCAGACCAGGGCTCGAACCCGTGTCCCCTGCATTAGCAGGCAGATTCTCAACCACTGCCCCACCAGGGAAGCCCTGGGGTATTTTTTTAAAAGTACCTATGCTTGGGTCCCACCCACAGAGATTCTGACTGGTATGGGATTTGGCCATCAAAATGTTTTTAAATCTCCCAGGTGTAGCCAAGGTTGAGAACCACTGTTCTAGAAAAACTGACATAATGTATCCAGCTATGGAAAAAAAGAATAACGTGACAGAGGCAGAAGGAACAAGCTTATTTTTGTTTGTTTACTAAATATTTCTAAGTTAATGTGAATGCCACTTATTTTCTCAAATATTAGAAGTATTTAAGAAACTCAAAGTAACCATTAAAGCTTATTCCAACAGATATTCCATTCCCAGAGTCTAAGAGGGAATCTCCCCTAACTATAAACAGATGAAGCTGGAGTAAGAGAAATCTACCCAGTTGTGTCTTTGTTATATTCCCAGACTCTACTTCATGAAACAAAAAACCCTGAAAATGTGGGGGACACTTTCACACCTCCTCTTCTGCCCACTGACTCAGAGATGATCATCCTTCTATCATGCTGGTGCAGGATACCCAGAGTACTTTTCTTTACACACTCCCATCAATCATTCTACCTCTGGCAGAAGTACATGATATTTGGGGAAGTTTGATGCCCATAATTATACACAGCAATGGAGACGAAGAACACACTAATGGCAGTGCCTCTCTAAGCCGCCTTAGGATATAGCTGGACACACATAGTATGGATATATTTTGCCTTGGAAAGTAAAAAGAAGTATTTTCTTTTTCTTGGTGAGTAAAAAGAAAAAAACTGGCAGCCTGTAAAAATACTATAAATCAAAGGAAAGTCAAAATAATCTTTATGGCCCAAAAGAAGATGATACCTCTGCAAATTATCTACTTCAGAATCAAAAGAAAATGTCCAGAACTACTGGGAATCATCAATAGACTAAAAACACAGACTCTATCAAGCAGGAAAAACAAACACTAATTAGGAAAGGACAGGAGGAAATGTAAAGAAAATCAGATGAGATAAGAAAGAAACTTAAAACTAAAGATGCAACGGCAAAATCAAAACCCCCAATTGAAGTAGTAAAATGCAGAATCAATACTGCAGATAATCAAATGAATAACGAGAGACTAACTTTAAGCTACCAAAAAAAGGACAACAAGCAGATATCATAAATCCAACATGCAGATATAATTCACAAAGAAGAGACCAAAGTAAGTAGAACAGAATCAGACAGGAAAATATTCTCTCAGTGGAAAAATATCAGTGTATGCAGACTGGAAATGCTTTTTAACATACTCACCATTAGGCCTATCTTAGCAAGTTTTCTTAAATAGAGGGACACAAAAAATTGTCTATAAGCATCCAAGCTTAAAAGACATAAACTTAAAAAATGAAAAAACAGAGAGACTACAAATTTCTCTTCAATACTTAGCAAAACCAGATATTAAATAAAGCAATGTCTATAGAGTATTAAAAGTAAAATTGTTCCCCCAAACTTCATATGCTAACTTACCTTATATCTGAATACAACTGAATGGGGAAATGTGGGTTTGAGGCAGTTGGAAGGATAGATGATGAGAATAATCAAGTTGAGAAGAAGTCAACTAGATTATAAATTGTGTAAATTTCAAGGTGGGACGGAATAGGAGATAAACATAATTGAAAAGAAAACTTCCTTATTGCATTATGAGGAAAAAACAGTTGCAGATGTAGGCATATGTTTATGTTTGTATGTTTAACAGGAGGGAAGTTGAGTGAATTCTTGCTGGTGACATATTTTCCTTTTGAAGTAGAAAGTATCTGCTAGGTGACTGTGAAAGGGGGGTGTTGGAGAATGGTGAAGAAGATTGAAAAATACTTATTTCAAAAATTGAAAACATTCAATAGAGTTGGGAGGTGTTGAAGGTCCACTTGAGTAATGAATTTATTTATTTACTTTTTGGGTCTTTTTTTTTTTCTTTCTTGGCCACAACATGAGGCTTGAGGGATATTAGTTCTCTGACCAGGGATCGAACCCGGCCCCGGGAGTGAAAGTGCCAAGTCCTAACCACTGGACCGCCAGGGA
Source organism: Phocoena sinus (assembly GCF_008692025.1). Taxonomy (NCBI): domain Eukaryota; kingdom Metazoa; phylum Chordata; class Mammalia; order Artiodactyla; family Phocoenidae; genus Phocoena; species Phocoena sinus. The sequence continues at coordinate 71,002,499 of NC_045769.1, forward strand.
ATTTCTACTTGAGTAATGAACTTAAATGGTTACAACCTGCCCTGTTGAATGACTATGTCCTGCAGAGCATGCCTACTTGGGAAGGCAGGGAGAAAGTAGGGACATGGAAGAACCTAACATCAATCTGGTTTTTAAATGGGGGTAAAGGTATGAATAAAACTAAAACAGGGAAATTAAGGTATTTAGGATATTAGCAAAAGTACTACTAAAATTATAGGGTATGAAATCAGAATAGGATCAGGAAATAAAGATAACATGGATAGAAAAAAAAGTAGAGAGGTCAAGTAGTTGAACAAGCAAGTAAGGAGTGAAGCTGTGGTCAGAGAGCAAAATGAATGAGTAAGTGAACAAGGTGCAGTGAAGGAGGTCATAGGACGTGGGAAGGTCAGGAAACTGAAAGTCAGGTTCTTAATTATGTCATGTACATAGGCTCTCACGGCACTCAGGAATTGTTAACAACTTCCATATCACTATACTTTGATATTCTATATATAGCTGACCCTTGAACAATGTGGGGATTAGGGGCACTGACCCTCTTCACAGTTGAAAATCCATGTATAATTTATAGTCAGTTGTATCCGGTTCCACCATCCATGGATTCAGCCAACCACAGATAATGTAGTGCTGTAGTATTTACTATTGAAAAAATTCATGTATAAGTAGACCCTCCCAGCTCAAACCTGTGTTGTTCAAGGGTCAATTGTATACTTTTAAAGGAAGAATATTCAAAACAGTAGAAAGTTCACATCCTAAGAGTGAAATTCAGAGAGCATCTACAATAGTGTAACTGGGAGCTTAATAAAAGCATTTCCCCTTGGATTTTCAAACTACTTAGAGCAATGACTATTATTTGTACAAATTGTCATGAGTTAATACAGCTAAGTTCTACTACTTAAGTGTATTTCCTCCATCACAAAACTAAGCCAGTCCTCACCTTCACAAAGCAGATGCACAAGAGAAAAATAAAGATTAAACATTCTCTCTCCCACTTCTCCCCAATCTGCCCAAATCTTTTATAAAGGTATAAACAACTTTATGAGTATTACTGCTAATTATGGAGTGTACAAACAAGTATAATATTACAATCATAAATTTAATTAAAACAAAGAGACATTCTTACCAAAGGAAGGTGACTCCCTGCCATCCTCTAGTCCCGAATCTCTCTCTCTGTCTCTCTTTCTGTGTTTATGACCACGATGCCTGTGACGTCGATGGCTTTTTCTTCCTCCCAGGGGCACATGAACTCCAATAAATAGTGTCCGATGACCTTCATCAGAAGTAAATACACAAATTAAACTCTAAATTATTCTAAGGCACAGAAGATGATTATTTACATGTTAATGGAAACCCAATCCAATTCAATTCAGGAAATAGTTTTTGAGTATTTATAATGTGATAAACTTGGGGCTTGGCATTGTACTTTGGTACACAGGTCTATCATAAACACCTACAATACTAATTATTTGGTTATACTATATTTTATAACCACCATTAATTTATTAGCTATCATAATAATCTCTCTGTGTCTATTCCCCATAGTTTATAATTATACTTCTTTCATTAACATTTTTTTTTTGTTCTATATTCTCCCTACACTCAACTAACTCGTTATCTCACCAGTTCCCTTCCCTTCATGGTTAACTCTGTGAAACAATCACTATCTCTAATAAAACAGATTTCACCAAGGTCCTAGTAATGCCAAATCCCATAGGAGTTTTTTTCAGCTCTATTGTTTCTTTCTGTGGCACTTGATACCATTGACCATTCTTTTCTCTATGATTTAAATTTCTCTTGGTCTTCCTCCTCCTTTTTTCTTTTCTTCTCATATTGGTTTCCTTTCCTGGCTTTTCTTCTATTTATTCATTCAAGATTGGGATCCCTAGGACTTGACACCAGATCTTTTTCTTAGACTGCAGACTTATATATCCATCCATCCACCTATTAGACATATTTACCTAAACATCCCTCCCACAGGCATGTCAAAGTCAACATGTCCATGGAACTCATCCTTTTCTTTGTCCTCCAAGTAACTATCATCTATCTCAGTAAATGCATCATCTATCCAGTCATCTCAAAGCACATCCAATTTGTCACTAGGTCCTCTTTTACATCTCTTGAATCCATGCTCTCTTTGATATCCCTAGTGCTGCTGTCTTAATTTGGACCCTCATGTCTCACCAGGACTATTAGAACATTCTCCCTAGCATTATCTTTTCTAATTCCATTCTTGTCCCACTTAATCCATCCTGAATATTGATGGCTTTTTTTTTTCCAAAATGCAAATCTGCCTACATTACTTCCCTGCTTTAAACTCATTCATTGCTTTCTGGGTTTATAGGATAAAGGATAAAGTTTTTATCCTTAAACTTTATAGGATAAAGTTTTTTACTCTATAAAGCCAAACAATATCTGACATCTGCCTATTTCTCCAGGCAGGCTTCTAAATCCACTCTGCCACACATACTATAAGCCAGTGTGTGCCCTTTCATTCCTGAATTGCCAGGTGTTCTAAAGTCTCTCTTTTACTTAATGCTGTTCTTATTCTTCCAACTGTATGAAATATCTTTGACTTTCCTGATTATCTGATGCATACCTAACTCACCTCCCAAGTCTCAGTTCAAGGATTATGCGATCTATGAAATTTTGCATACCTCCTCAGTCTAAATACAGATGACCATTTTCCTGCTTAGGATCCTCTAGTGCTTAATCATATACACCAAAGCACAATAACCCTTGATTGTAGTTGTTTGCTTACAAGTAGCTTTCTTATGAATCTTCCTTGGGGAAGGCCCATGTGTTAGTCGTTTTGTATCTTTAGCACCTTGCACAGTGCCTGGCATACAGCAGATGCCTAACAAATGTTTACTGAAATGAACAACTTAATTGAGTGGTACTGTGCTAGGTATCAGGGATACAAATATGAATAAGACATTATTTTATTCTTACAAATCAACAGGTTTCAGCCTTTCCAACTTATGTAAAAAGTGGCATTCACAGTGTGATATATTGCTCTGGGTGTCCTCTAGACATATGTATTAGAATCAGCGAGAAGATGTGAACCCATCCCCCCAAACAGACATGCATTAATCTATATACTTGACAAAATTGCAAATTTCCAACATCATTATTTTAAAAGAACTTGGACAATCTAAAATATATACAGAAAAACTTGAAAGAAAAATAACCAGCATTATTTACAATTGCCAAGATATGGAAGCAACCTACATGTCCATCAACAGATGAATGGCTAGAGATGTGAGATATATATATATATATATATATATATATATATATTTACAAACATAATATTGAACAAAAATATATATAATTCCTTTTTTAAGATTTAAAAATAGAATAACTAAAATACATTGTTCAAGGATGCATGCACAGCATGCACACTCAATACAAAAGTCAGAATATTTGTTATTTCTGGCATAAAGAAGAATAGGCGTTGTGACTGGGGAGAGGCACATGAGGAGCTTCTGGGGTGCTAAAAGTGTTCTGTTTCATAATACAAGTTTTTGCTTTAAAAATGTTTATTAAACTTTGTACATAAGCTTTCTGCACTTTTCTGGATGTATGCTTCATTTCACAATTTAAAAAAATTTTAAAGAAACCAAAGGAAAAGAGTTTTAAGACGGGTTCAGTTACCAGTTTATATGCTATAAAGGAGTCAAACAAGATTAATACTAAAAATTTGCCATTACAGTTACAAATTAATATTTATCTGTAACTTTCTTGAGATCAGTTTCAGTGGATAGGGAAATGGATAAAAATTGAGGAAGTTTAGACAGTGACTATTTCCTAGAGCTAAACTTTAAAGATTGCAGAGGTTTCTAACAATTACTAATTAAGATAACCATTCCTGGACAGACAAATGTAAGGAGCACCATGCACCAGGCTGGCAAGTCCAGAGGGTCTGCTTGGGAATAGTGAATATTGCCTTTGTTTGTGGAATGTGAATCTGATGGGCAATTGCCAGAAGTAACATCCTAAGAAGTTGCCAAGTCAAGGTAAAAATAAACAATCTGAAAAACTATATCCAAATATATTCAGATAGGAAGAGGATGCCAAGACAACACAGCTGAACTCATGTCTTGAGAACATTAAATGCAAGGAAGACTAGCCTGAAGGAATTTCCTGAGGCAGAATCTTGCAGAGCTGGTTAAAAAGTAAAGACTCATTTGGCTAAATACTATGAGTATAATTGCTGGATTATATGGAAAGCTTATGCTTAGCTTTGTTAAAAACTATCAGACTATCTTCCAAAGTGGCTGTACCATTTTGCATTCTGGGAGCAAAGAATGAGAGTTCCTGTTGTACCACATCCTTGCCAACATTTGGTGATGTCAATGTTTTGGATTTTAGCCATTCTAATAGATGTGTAATGGTATCTCATTGTTTTAATTTGCAATTTCCTAATGACACATGATGTTGAGCATCTTTTCATATGCTTATTTACCACCTGTATATCTTCTTGGCTGTGATGTCTGTTCAGATCTTTTCCTATTTTGTAATTGGATTATTTGTTTTCTTATTGTTGAATTTTAAGAGTTCTTTGTGTATTTTGGATAACAGCCCTTCATTAGGTATATTTTGCAAGAGTATTCTCCCAGTCTGTGGCTTATCTTTTCAATCCTATAACAGTGTCTTTCACAGAGCAGAAGTTTTAATTTTAAAGAAGTTCAATTTATCAATTTTTCTTTCATGGATTGTGCCGTATGATGCTGTATATAAAAAGTCATCACCAAACTCAAGGTCACCTAGATTTTCTCCTATGTTATCTTCTAGAAGTTGTATAATTTTGTTTTACCTTTAGGTAAATGATTACCTTTCAGTTAATTTTTGTGAAAGGTGTAAGATCTGTGTCTAGATCCTAATCTAAATACTAATTTCCTCACTAGGCATTTGTCCCAGTGAGTTGAAAACTAATGCCCACACAAAAACCTGCACATAAATGTTTGTAGAAGCTTTATTCATAATTGTCAAAAAATGGGAAACAACCAAGATGTCCTTTAATAGGTGAATGAATAAACAAACTGTACATCCATACAATGGAGTATTAATAAACAACAACGAAAAAAGACATGGAGGAACCTTAAATGCATATTCATGAGTGAAAGAAGTCAATGAAAAAGCTACATGCTCTAAAATGTTAACCAGTATATGACATTCTGGAAAGGGTAGAACTATAGAGACAATTTAAAATATCAGAGATTCTAAGGGTTCAAGGAGTGGGGCTAGGGATGAATAGGTGGAGCACGGGGCATTTTAAGAGAAGTGACACTACACTGTATGATACTGTAATGGTAGATATGAAATATTATACATTTGTCAAAACCCATAGGAATACAAAAAAAGAGTAAATCCAAATGTCAACTATGGAGTTGAGTAATAATAATCTATTAATATTGTTTCATCAATGGTAACAAATGTACTACACTAATGCAAAATATTTATAATAGGGAAACTACGTGCAGGGGAGAAAAGGGGCATATGGGAACTCTGTACTTTCTGTGCAATCTCCCCAAACCTAAAACTGCTCTAAAAAGTAAAGTCTTTTAATTTTTAAAAAAACTGTGTTTTCATGGTCATATATTTCAGGAAAATTTGTAAATATAAGATACCTTTGTGGTGGCGGGGGCACTTGTGTGTCTGTGAACATTTTTGGGAAACTAAGAGGAAACAGAATTGGAGATATGTTTAGGTTGGGTTTAAAGGAACATATTTATGTGATTCACAATCACTTCCATATATGAGTAAATTATTGTTAGCTATCCTGACTATCCTAAAGTAGAAATAGTTTCCAGTGGTCTAGTACCCACTGTGATAAAGTCACCTGACATTGTGCCACAAATGTTCAGGGCTGAAGCGGTGTGACAATATGCAAAGGAATCACAATTTGCCTAGTATTGGAAATATGTGGACAGTGGAAAAGAAGCAAAGTTTCATTTGCATAGGGCCAGAGTTAGTCTTTGGAAAATTCTTCCAAATCTTCAGGTAATATATGCAAGAAGCTTGACAGAAGTTTTAAATTTTAAGACAACTCTGAAAATTTTCATGAAATTGTAAATAAGTTGTAAAGATGAAAAAAACCTTTCTAGACTATAATTAATTAAAAATTTTAATTAATCATGATAAAGACAGAATTAATTTTTCATATTCTCAACAGAAAATAATATTTTAAAATCCTTGACATTAAAGGTCAATAATGTAGGGGGAAAATATTACAGAGGTATGTCAGGAAGTTATGTTACAGAGGTATGTCAGGAAGTTATTTAAAATATTATGCTATTTCTCCAAATGTTATGATTTTGTGCTATTTATCAGTTTCCAAATAAGTATTTGTTTTGATTTTTCTCATTAAAAATAAATATTCTGGGCTTCCCTGGTGGCGCAGTGGTTGAGAGTCCGCCTGCCGATGCAGGGGACGCGGGTTCGTGCCCCGGTCCGGGAGGATCCCGCATGCCGCGGAGCTGCTGGGCCCGTGAGCCATGGCTGCTGGGCCTGTACATCTGGAGCCTGTGCTCCACAGCGGGAGAGGCCGCAGCAGTGAGAGGCCCGCGTACCACAAATAAATAAATAAATATTCACCTTTGTACATAATTTGAATTCTTTCTTAGAGAACCCCCAAAATTGCATAAGCTTCAGGCCCCACAAAGCCTAAATCTGTCCCTAATATGACTTATGTGTGGGCAGCTCCCAATTTTCTATCTCCAGCTCAAACCTCTTTTCCAAACTCCAAGCTGGCTTACCCATCAGCTTACCTGACACCTCCACTGCATGTCTAAAAGACATCTCAAAATCAACAAGTTCAGGACTAAACTCCTAATCTTACCCAGCCCAACCCCCTCCAATAAATTGCTCCCTCCCAATCTTGTCCACCTCAATTGATGGTAAAACATTTTTCTAGTTACTCAGAACAAAAACCTTGGAATCACTTTAGACTTCTCTTTTTCTCTTAAGCCTACAACCAATCCATCAGAAACTCTGTTGGAACAACTTTCAAAATATATCCAAAATTTGTCTGCTTATTATTTCACTTCACCGCTCTGGTCAGGGCCATATGACACCTAACCTGAATTACTGCATTAGCCTCCAGACAGGTCTTCTTGAGTCTACATTAGCCCCTACAATCTGTCCTAAACACAGCAGCCAGTGTGGCCCTCTGAAAAGACAAGTCAGATTATGTCATTCCTCAGCTAAACCTTCTAATGTTACCCTATTTCACTCAAAGAAAAGGCCAAGGTTTCCCTAATGCTCTATGAGGTCCTCTGCGATCTGCATGTCTCATTCCTGTCATCTCTTCCATCTACTCTCCTGCTGGTCTCCCCATCACTCCACTTCACTCTAGCCATACTGGCTTCCTTGGCATTCCCACTGCCACCCAGGAACTTACCATAGTAAGTTTTTTACTTATTATGCTTAGTGTTTAATTTCTAGCTTCTCCCCACAGTTTTTAACTTTCAGAACAGCAGCGATTTTTAACTTGTTCATTGATGTATCCCAAGTATCTAGAACAGTGCTTGATAGTTCTTGGTACTTAATAAAATTTTATTGTGCATATAAATCTTCACACAGAGATGATACTTTAAGTAAAATACATAGACAATAGACGTAATGATGCATTATGCTACTAAATACACTAAGAGACTTAAGAATGGAAACAAAGCTAATGGCCACAAATTTCATAGCAACAATACTGAAATTGCCACAATTTAGGGCTATGAAACTACAGAGAAAATATTTTCATATTTCTGTATGGGTAGAGACTTATAAAGCAAAGAAAACTGGAACCTGGGTTAAAGGACAAGCTTTGGAAGTTAAAGGTTGACTGAATAGATAGAGACCTTCAAAGAGATAGATACTTACCACCCAGATTTACAGGTTCACATTTCAAAAGATAATAAAGCCCCAGAGCTACTGGTTTGTATTCCAAAGGGTTTAACTGGGGACCTTCCCCTTGTCTTCCCTGCTATTTGTTTACATAAGGGAGGAAAGATTGCCCTGTCTCTCAAGGGTGGAAACGAGACAGCTATATAGCAGTTCCTATATAAATTCCCAGATTCATAATTTTGGGGCTCCCTTCCTGTGCATATAACCTCCTAGTTCTCATCACATCACCCTGAAGGGGACGAATGGGGCATGTGGTTATTGCTGTAAGAAATAATAACAGTTCTCCTTTGATCCAGAAACCTCATCCTTGCTTTTAGGACAAATTAAATAAATATATGTATTAAAAATTTATCAATATGTTTAGGAGATTTTCTACAAAGATTATATGAGATAATATAACTGGTATAAAATATTGAACATGGCGCCTGTCACATGATAGACACTTGCGCTTGTGTTAGTTCCCTTCCCCCTTCAAGCTGCTCACCTTCAGAGGCTTAAAGAAGAATGAAGGCAAAATAAAATTTCCTATCCTATTTCATTGTCTTCCTGCTTTTCTATACATTGCCAACTTTTCTAAGCCCAACTATAATAACCCTGGCCTAAGGAATTAGAGAATCACCTTAGATCCTGTGGAAAACAGTATACAAATAACATTGCCAGGTTAAGGTTATCATAAAATTTACCTACACTATTATATCCAAAATTTAATAGACGTCACTTAAAAACATAAAGAATTCAAGAAACAATGATAAATGTCATGGTTCTGAAATGAATTGACAATTATTAAACCTAACTGGAATTATTTTTCAAGATTATATAGGGAACAATTTTTATTTTATAGTAAATAAAGACCAAAAATTTAGTTTAAAGAAGGAATCTTTTCAAATGAGCATTTCTTAAATTAGTCAAAATGGTCAACAAGAATTAACTTTATATCATATTTTTAAAAACCCAAATTAATAAAAATACAGATAATTTAGATATGAACATATTTTGAATAAGTGAGAATGGAACAATGTGCTGTTAAGAGGAAAGATTTTTTTGAAATAAGCACGGAACCCTAGAATTTATTCAGAATTTACCTGTATGTCAGTTGAGGGAAAATACAATTTCCCCATTAGAAAAACAAAGGGTTCATTAAAGGTAATACTGCTTTCTGAACACAAATCTTGCTAACAAATCCTGGATTTTTGGACACAAATTGTGTGGAACTATCTTGTCGAGTAGGTCCAGAATTATTGTAAATATTTTTATTGTATAAGAAATACCAGTACTGAAACAACACTTTATGTAGCTGTGGTCATAGTATACTGTTTACAAAATGCAGTGAGGAAAGAGATGCATTTGGGGATGGAAAGGAATCTTACTATAATTAATAATAATAGTAATTAACTACTCTCCTTTATTTAGCTGGCAGGGAAGGGGTCAAGCTATCTACTCTTGAAGAGAACTGTGTGTTTTTTCTGTGAAATGAATATACACAGCTGGTGCATAATTACTGAGTTGCTACAGCCATTTATTTAGACATGTCAATCATGGGAAAAGGTCAAGTACATTAAGCCAAATAAGCATGTGATCTTTAATTCCATGGAGACTCTAACAGAGTCAGAAAACACAACAAGGCATCATTTATCATAACATATCAAAGAACTCTAAGTCCAAGAGAAATTCTCTGCTGAGGGACAGCAATGGAGAGAAAGAAAAGAGACCTAGAGGGTGTAAGTGAGCGTATGTGTGCATTGCCAAGAGATACTATTGGGCTACTTACTGCACTGTTGTTTCTTGTGTTATTTTGCTGAAAGAATAAAAAAGTCACACCAATGCGGTCATAGTCACCTGACCCTAGGGCCGTATTTTTAATTATTACAAAACAAAGGGCCACATGACTGTGACTATTCTATATGGAAAATAAAAGTCTTAAAAGTACTAAAGTTGTTCATCAAAGGAACCATAGTTCTGAGATTTACTAGTTTAGAAGATACTGTGGCATATTTTTAAAAATACTATTTCTTATAAGTTTATAACACTCTTGAGCAAAACATAGTAACTAAGTTACTGCGTATCTTGCAAAGCAGTGTTATTTTTCATCTTAGAGCACAATAAGCCTCAACATTTCTTGATTAAATGAATCCTAATAATATATATCTTCTAAGAAAAAAAAGAAAAGACAGGAGAATTCCCCATTTTTTATAGGTTGTAAGACAGCTCGATGTTGGATGTTTACAGTGCTCAAAGGTAGGCTAATACAAATTAGTCAAGAAACAGGGTAAAAAGAAATGCTTATAGGATATGATCCCTGCACTTAAGGTAGCCATTTAATTGCTCAAAAATCAAGTTCAACAAAGAAAACAGCATGAAATGATACAAATGAGAAGCAGAAAACAATAACAATCTGCATTAAAGCTAATGTTCTTGTGTTGTATCAGGCATTAAACGCTGTAGGAGTTCATAAATAGAGTGAAATCAAAGATAACCTGGGCCATTAAGGAAGGTTTCAGGGAGAAGGACTTGAGTCTTAAACAAAATAGGGTTTGGATTAGCAGAGGAGTGGGAAATCTAGAAAAAGAAGATAATGTGCACAAAAACAGAAGAACAATTTTGGGTGATAATCTGAGGTGCATGTTAGAGCAGGGGAAAAATAAGGTGAGATAGAGCATGTATTTTTATAATCACAAAAGCTTGCAATTTCACTATTATTTTAAAACATTTATGTTTTGCTGTTTTTACAAGGAAGAGGGAGAAAAGACATCAACATATGTTCTGGGATACTTTTTAAAAATGAATGTAAAAGACAACGTGGTACCTCCCATCTCCTCAAACTCATTTTAATTAAATTATGATTTCTGAACAGCCCTGCCACTTTGCTTCAGGGAAATAGGTAGAAAATAAGCAAAAATTTAAAACTGTAAAATTTTCCAGATTTAGTTTTGCCTTGTATTAATCTGAAAGACACATATAGAAAGTGGCTCATTCTGGGAACTGTGGTAATTAAGGACAGAAGGATTGCTTGGAAAAGCTGAAGACTTGTGGAGGAGAAAAACAGATTTCCATGAAGAGTTGATGGAATTCAACTGTGAAACTGAAGGAATGAAACAAAACATCTGAAAGCAAAGATGGAAAATATTTGGCATTTCTGCATAGATGTTTACAAATAATAAATAGTGTTGCAGATTTTTTTAATGGCCACAATATTTTAGCAGCTTCTCCCATCAAATGGTAGAATCTATTCTTCTAATCCTTGAACCCCAGCTTGATCTTTGGGACATTAGCACATGTGATACAAAGACTTAGAGAGAGCTTGTGCCCTGGTTCTTCCCTCTACTGCTTCTCGGGACTTTTGTGCCACCATGTAATCAGATGTATCAAATCTAATTTTATCACATGCAATTGCCATTATACATTCTCTTAGCACCTCACATTTCCTTATAAAATTTTCAAAGTTTTGATTAAATAGCTAATTGTATAATCAGGTAATAATGCCTATGATAGGCTCTATAGGCAGTAATATGGTCTGTCTAATCATGTTCACATTCCCAGTACCTGGCATATTAAAAGCTCAATAAGTGTTGAATAAATAAATGAATGACAACAAATCCAAACTCTTTTTTACTCATTTTATGCTGGAGTAGGCTGGAAATTCAAAAACTGGCTCAGAGAAGGAGAGAGAACTTTGAGGAAGATAGGATTTTTAGTGGCAAGTGAAAAATAGATAGCATGCCTTGTGAAGGGAGGCACAGGCACACAGAGCGTCCAGAGATATATGTACCTTGTTTTTATCGGGAAGTAAACAGAATTTTTATTTCCTTAAACATCCATTGTTTAATGAATGCTTTATTCATTAAATGCTTTATTCATTGCTCATGAATAAACATGCATTTATACTGCTATAGAAACAACATTTCTTTTTTTTTTTTTTTACATTTTACAGGAAATTTTAGATGAAGACAATGACTTTACCTGACAGCAGTGGTGTGCTGGAACTGGCTTACACCAGTTCGCCAGAGTTAGTTGTGCACATCTCTTCCTAACTCTGTGTACAATGAAAACACTTCAGCGATGTGAAAGCAGCCATGAGCCATGAAAACTGACAAATGCTACAAATTAAGACTATGGAGGCAGCAGGGAGGAGAGAGGAAAGGAGGGTTATCAGAACACCAATGCCTGGTACCTGGTGGGTACATAAAGATGGAACTTCCTAGTTTTTTAAGTTGCTGACAATTTGATATACCCATAAGTAATCTGATCAATTTACCTTAATAAGGCTGACTTCACTTTCTAGAAAGATCCACTTGTGCAGTTCTGTAATTACGTGGATATTTAGTAAGTACCCACTTCTGAGTAAAGAGGATAAAATAATTATTTGGGGCAATGCAAAACCACAGAGCTAAGATGATGTTGAAAAGTGAAATTAAGGGGCATCCATTTTCATCCTCTCAATTACATAGAATCCTAAGAGCCTCTTAGGAAAAAGGGAAGCTGAACCCAAATCCCTTTGCTTTGAGATTTAAAATCATTAAATCATTTCTGAAGGAGTATAGTGCCCTTAATGAAGACAAGCAGGAATGGATAACAGCCCCCCACTCCCACTCCCCATTAAGAAGAAACACCATTGATGGGAGGAGGGTATGGACCCTTTTCCAAACTCAACAGCAGCCACTAGATTACTGCATGTGTCTGTGTGTGTGTCTGATTTTAATGGCCCATTTTGTGACTTATGCTAAAGGCCTTTTTGACAAAGTCACTTTGGTACTAAGGAGCTTACTCTGCATGGGGAAAGGAGATGCATGTGTGCCCTTACAATAAGGGAAATAAAAAACTTGAAGTATAATGCTTAAGGCTCAAGGCAGGTTTTGGTATGTATGTATGTGGAGGAGGAGATTGTGTAGCTGACTGGATAAACGTGTACAGATAAACCAGGAAGGATCAACAGCTTTAACAGACAGGGCCTTGCACCAAATGATAGTGGGTAGTCACAAACTCCAGTGCAACTTGCATCATCCCAACTCCCTGGATGCCACCAGACTTCTAATTGGTGGTAGAAGATACTGAGACTAATAGGCTAAGCTCTCCAGGATTAAACACTTGTTGAAATCAACCATGAGGGGCATATCTAGTTTGTAAGGTCCATATTTTTGTCTTTTTTTTTTCACTGCAGTATTACTAGTACCTGGAGTAGAGTCTGACACTTAATAATAGGCATTAAATAGAGTTGGAGGAATGAATGAATTAAAGAATCTGAAGTCCCGTTAATTCTCACTGAGGGTGGCAAGAGGTTAGAGATATTAAGGACTGATTAAACCATTTAGTCTAAGTAACCCTATGGAACCTTGGAAGGAGAATCCCAGGACAAATGCCATACTTTCAGAATATCCAGGCAGGTGGTTCCTCTGGGTTAGTATATTGTCAATGTTAACCAAATATGACCTAACTTTATATCTCAAGATGATAAAGCCAGACATACACTTTCCATTAACAAATTTATTTCTGGTGATATTTTTTGCCACACCTACTCTACTTCAAATTTCTTTCTTCCTCATGAAAGGTAAAGAATAAGTTTCTGTGATTTTCAAGAGGCATGAATCATTAATAGGACATTTTTTAAACCATTTATACAGAGCGAGCAGTCCTTTTCAAATTCAAAACTAATGAACTTTTCTTGTCAGAGAATGGAAAAACTTAAAGGTATTTAAATATTAAGCAAAGTTAACGAGAAATTTAAATTTTAAAGCATAGTCTGGAAGTTCACTTAAAGATCACATAATTTAGAGATGGGAAATTCTTCAGAGAGCACTTGATTCAGACCTCTCATTTTCACATGTGAAATAAACAGTAGTTGAAGAAGTTATCCCAATATTTCTAAAACTAGACATTTCTAAGTAGTTGTATCCAATAGGGAAATTTTAACATCTTAGTTTATTTGCCTCATACAAAACTCTACTATTTCTGTGTAACATAAAATGATGGTATATTTCATCTTCCATATAAGCATCTTTCATATACTCTTAAGTTAGCAGTCATGTTCTTTCAACATATTCCCTTAGCATTTTCCTCAACTAATATTTGTATAGGATGACCTCTACTTTAGTCATATTCATCTTCTTCAGTGTGTCTACCTTAGGTTTATTCATTGTGTGAAAGTCCACAAGACACATATGGAACATTTTGGATACATCCATATGGACTCCTACAACACTCACAGGTGGAAATAACATTCCAGGAAGTGAATCATCCAGAGAGAGAATGAAGAATAAGAGGGGGAAAAAAATCAAGGATAGATATAGAGAGAAACCAACAGTTAAAAGATAGATGAGAATTGTCAAAGGTTTGAAGAAATAGATGGAACTTCTCATATTATGTCAATGGGAGTATAAAGCATAGATCAAAAATTTTAACTCTATAACTTTTTGACCCAGCAATCCTCCTGAAAATTATATCAGTAAAGTGCACAAGAAGACATATACAATAATTCATAGCAGCTTTGTTTAAAAGAGATAAATGAGAGATAAAATGTCCATTGATAAGGGATTGGTTAAATAAAGCACGGTACAATCATGCAATGAAATACTAAGCATAATTAAAATGGACAATATCAATATTAACATGGAATGATGTTGATTTTTTTAATGAAAAGAGAGTAGTTGAAAAGATTACAAATTGTACCATAATTTTACTTATATGTAATTTAGTTATAATTACATTTGTTTATGATATATAATTAAATTATATTCTTTTATAATATTAATTCTGTAATTCTGTTCAGAAATATTAATTGTATTTCTTCTAAACAGTAGGTTTTGGGGGTTGTTTTGTTTGCTTTCTTTATACTTTATATATTTTTATATTTCTTGGATTTTTCTAACTCAAAATAATTTTTTGTTTTAAAATAGTTTTAAAACAATAAAACGATTTTAATTTTGGGAAAAAAACATAGAAATGTCAGGCAGAGTAAGAGGGGCCAGTGGATAAAATAGAAAAAAATACCAAGGAAGACTACCTGAGAAGAGAAGCCAAGGGAGGGGTATGAGAGAAGAGAAGGAAGATCTAAAAACAAAGGTATAGTCAAAAGTTTTAAAAGCAACTGAGACTTCAAAAGGGCTGACAACAGGAGATCACTATACTTGGCAATTAAGAGCACTTTTTAAATAGAATGCATATTAATAAACCTTAAAAGAATATTAAAGTGAGATAGCATGAGAGAAATAATATTTCAACTTAGTAAACATGACTTTCATTTTCATGATCAGTACTGTTAAGTGCATTGGTGTTGCAGACACTATACTTTTGTATTAATCACTGTGATATCATAAAATGCTTTCATGCCATATTGTCATCTAATTACAAAACAGCAATTTATCATTACATGAAAAAAATTGAGTTATACAAAGGAAAAAATAGGTACAATTGTAAATAATTTAGCTAGATATTAGAAATCCTTTTTCTAATAAGCCTGTAATACTTTTTTCACAGATGCTCCAAAGGTAATTTAGAAGCAGCTTTGAAAGTAGTCAAAAAACAATATTCATTGTCAAGATATGGAAGCAATCTAAATGTCCGTCAACAGATGAATGGATAAAGAACACATGGTGCGTATATATATATATATATATATATATATATATATAATGTATAATATATATAATGAAATATTACTCAGCCATAAAAAAGAATGAAGCTCTGCCATCTGTAGCAACATGGATGGATGAAACTAGAGAGCATTTTGCTTAATGAAACAAGTGAGAGAAAGACAAACACTATGTTATCACTTATGTGTGGAATCTAAAAAATAAAACAAATGAATATATATAACAAAACAGAAAAAGACTCACAGGTATAGAGGACAAACTAGTGGTTACCAGCAGGGAGATGGAAGAGGGGAGGGGCAAGATAGGGTTATAGGATTAAGAGATACAAACACTATGTATAAAATAGATAAACAATAAGGATACATTGTACAGCCCAGGGAAATATAGCCACTATTTTGTAACATTAAATGGAGTATAATCTATAAAAATATTGAGTCAATATGTTTTATACACCTGAAACTAATACTGTAAGCCAACTATACTTCGATAAAAAAAGGATATTCATAATGTTCCTTCTGCAGAGACAAGACAAAAGCTTAATCTACCAGCAGAAAATTAAAATTTTACTTTCTTTTAATCATGATTTCAATCATTTTGGTTTTCTATATTATCTTCCCACCTGAAGCTCTCATTAGGGGTAGAAATGATAGAGAAAGAAAGGAAAAAGAAGTAGATTTTTTCATTGTGCTTTCAGCAGTTCTGACAAACTAAGAGCAGTAGGGATGACTAGGCAGCCAGAAAAGAGGGAGGATAGAATGGGGTAGTGAACAATGTCACTGGGAGAAAGTATAAAAGAGAGCATTCCAAAAAGTAACCTCAGAATACCGGTACACCAAATCGACTTAATTCTATTAAGGTTCCAGTGATGCTAGTACTGATAAAATTATAGGTGTGTGTAATCCAGAAAATCAAGAATATCACCTCTTTCAACTACTATTTAAAACTTGTTCAGTATTATCAGTATTTATCTCAATTGATATTTAAATGTAAACATTTATGTGCCGGGTGGCCACTGTTATTTTTTCCCAAGGAGGTCTAGAACTCAAGTGCCCTATTGACAGCACCAGTATGTAAACCACTTTGGAGAATAAAGAATATAAAACAAATTTTGTTCAGTGCTTATATACCATTAGCACTTAATTAACATTGGTGAATGATGATGACTTCACAAGAGAAGCCCTAATTGACTGGTAGCCCACCCCTGCTTCTATTGTGAGGAGATAACCTGTGGAGGCTATGATCACATGTAGCCGAGGAGCTTTAAAGTAGGATAGCTCTAGGGGAAAGATTAGCAGCTGAAATAGAGATTTAAGAATTTAATCAAGTAGACTAAGTTGATCTCCTTCACAATGTCACCTTCATAGTATGATTCCCATACTATTAAACTGTCTAACTAAATAATCAACGCACTTAAGTCTCAAACGTCTGGAAAACTCAAAACAAAAGTATAGTGTTAATATAAACCTACAGAGTACATATTAAGAAGCTTTGGCCATTTGTGGTTTGTCTTCAAAGTATTAAATATTTTCGAAGAAAAATATAGAAGGATTAAAGGAATCAATTCTTTGCTGTAAAATACCCTCTTTTAATATTTATAGGATTATATTTAATGTAATGAAAAGGAATTTCTTTTCATCTAATATATCTCTAAAATAGCAATTGATTGAAAATGTTACATATACACACACAAATATACAGTTCTCCTTATTCACAAAGGATATGTCTTAGGTCACATTACATAGCAAATACCTCAAATATTGTACTGTGCCTTTGATAGGTAAAGAGTAGTAGTAAATAGAGCCAGATTTATAAGGAACGATGAGGGAGATTAACAATATGGGCTCTTATTCTAAAATCATCTGCCTAAAAACAGACATCCTAAACTAGGGATGGAAAATATATAACGAGGACCCCTAAATTAAGAAACCATACATGGCAGGATTTCTTAGCCACATATACACATTAGAATATTTGTTACTATACTCATTCAAACACGTCTGTAACTACTTGCAAATGGTCTAATAAACCAAATTTAGAATACTTTAGATCTTTCAAATTTACAATACACTCTAAAAGCAGACTGTAAATAACTAGCAAGTTACCACTCACTTTAAATAGACAAAATATCATGAATAAATTTATATATCGAAATAAATTGATGTGGGTTACATACAAAAAGCACGTGAAACAATTAATATGAAGAAACATGGAACATGATCTATAGCTCACCTGAGAGTTAATTAGGAATAAAAGTAATTCCATTATTACAGACTGTTAAAAAACATTCTCTTATTTGGTTCTTATTTTTAGGATACCCTGGAGAAAAATAGAACAATTCATTATGAAATGTGCATAGGTGGCAAAGATAGTCAATTAGGGAATAAAATTTACTACTGGCTATTTTTTTCTGGAATCTTCAGTATTAGTCTATCTGCCTAATTCCCATCCTCAAATATATCCAAAGTGTTTGGCAGGCAGAATGTACAATTTTAAATGGATCCTATGTAATTAATTAACTTCACTAATTATTACCAATGGACCAAATACCACTTAGAATTGCCGTATCAAGTGACATTGAGCCTGTATCGACAATAGTAAATTGCACAAAAGTTAACAACCCATAATAGCAGGCAAAACAGTTCTTTTCTTTTTCAAATGAAAGACATTTGGAACATGGAAACAATAAGATTATTCATTCTATGGTGCAGCAGAGACAAGAATTTAAAATAAGAGAACATGAGGTTATTATTAAAACTAGTCTCTAGTGGGACAGGCTTTTCCTTTTGTGGAAATGAATCTGTCTAATGGGAATTTACTAACTGCAAAATATCTCAAATTTTTGCAAAATTATTTGGAAAACTATCGTAATAGGGGTACTAATTATCTAATTCATTATTGCTTCATAGGATAGTCTCAACTTTTAAAAAATAGTCATGATTAAGTGAGTAAATATGCCCCAGTCTTCCAGTTAATAAACATCTCGCCCCATTCAGTCACCTAAAAAACAAGCCTCCACATTATGTTTACCTCTATAACATAGTTGTTAAAAGCCCAGACCCTTGTGGGTTTGAATCTCTGCTCTTACACTTGCTAGTCATGGCCTAGGCAAGTCAATCTTTTGTGCTTTAGTTTCCTTATCTGTAAGATGGAGATGATAATAGTACTTACCTCACTGAGTAACTTCAAAAATTAATCCATTCTCCATTATTTGACCTACCTCATGCAAATGTTTAAACTTCATCTCTAGTCACTCTTTACCCCCATGCACACAATCCCAATGTGTTAGCTACACCGTATTTGCCATTCCCAGAATATAACGGATCCTTCCTTCTTTGCCTTCAGAACTCTCATTCATCCTTCTAAGCCCATCTCTGTCTCTGTGAAGCCAACTTTAGTTTCTCTCAGCAGAATTCACTTTTTCCTTCTAATGGCAATTTTTGGAGATAAAATATCAGAAAGAAAAAGATCTAAGCCTAATTTTTGGCTTTTTCTTTATTTTTTCAAATTATTTTCTACTTTGGTTTCAAAATAGTGCATCATAATTATAGGATCAGCACTTACTATCTTCTGTTTTTTAGTAAAAAACACTTTTGACATTACAATGATTATGATCAGAAAAGCATTTTAGTAAACTTAAGAGCTCAGAAATGCATTGGGTGAAATGAAGAGAGTGGGAGGGTATTATCATTAATAAAATTACGTTATATGATAGCTTTGTGCTAGGTATTTTACTTACAGTATCTCTGGACTTTAGGTCCACGATATATTAAGTGGTCCCCAAAAGAAATGAACTAGTAAACCAAAACTTTTTATCTCAAATAAAATGAGCAAAAATGTCAAGACAGAGGTATAATTTTCTCTATTAAATTCCTGACTTAAAAGTATTTTACACTCTGCTAAAAGCAATACAGAATAAAGAAAATGTCTTTTTAATTTAATTCATAGCCAAGATTTAAATATTAGTTTAACTTTTCCATTAAAGTTTTAAATTTATGAATTCCTGAATATCAGATTAAAATGTAAGTAGATTTATTTATCTTAGTACAGAAACTCCTATATTTATATGTTAAATATTTGAAAGCTAATTCAATATTTGATGAGTGTTAATTATGCACCTAATTACAGTATATAAACTTAACTTCTTACATGATTATTGTTATATTATTGAATTATATATAAATGAGATTCAGTGCAACACATTTTTTAGTACCTATCTAGTTTAAGAAAAACTGCTGGACCGATACCATGGTAGAATACAAATACATATAAGACAAAGATTTGTCCCTCAACAAACTTATAATCAAATAAGAATGATAAGAAATATATACATAATAATAATATAAGAAATGATGTAAATTCAGAAAGAGAGATCTGGAGGAGGAAGATAATTATTCTGCCAGGAGGGATCAGGTAACGCTAATGGATGGGCAGAATGGACATTCTATTCTTTGTGGAGAAGATGAGAAGGCACCAATTTGGTATGGAGCAACAAAAAGGTTTTGAACACAAAATTTTTAATAATATTCTTGAGGTTTTATTGCATCTTCCATGTTCTCAGACTGTAGAAAAATAGCAGGTATTATTTTAGAAATATGTGCTAAAAGCATGGAAAACAGTCTCTCTCTCACTAAAGAAGTTCTTTATATATCAGTGATTTGGGGGAAAATTTAACCTGTAAGGAGTAATGCAAGCTATAACAAGGGTAAAGTTAGACAACAAATGAATATAAAGGATAAAATTGCAGGCATTCTACACCATGTACAGAAATTAACTCAAAATGGGTCAAAGACCTAAATGTAAGATCCAAAACTATAAATTAGAAGGAAACACAGGGAAAGGCTTTATGACATTGGATTTGGCAAGGATTTCCTGGAAATAACACCAAAAGCTTAGGCAACAAAAGTAAAACTAGACAAATTGGACTATATCAAAAAATTAAAATTTTCTGCATATCAAAGAACACAGTCAACAGATCAAAAAGGCAACCTACAGAATGCGAGAAAATATTTGCAAATCATATATACCTGATAAGGAGTTAATATCTAGAATACATAAAGAATTCCTACAACTGAACAACACATAAAAAAATCCAGTTAAACAATGCACAAAGGACTTGAATAGACATTTCTCCAAAGATGATACACAAATGGCCAACATGCATATGAGAAAATGTTCAATATCACTAATTATTAGGAAAATGCAAATCAAAACCTGACACCCATTAGGATGGCTACTGTCAAGAAAACCTGGAAAACTGCAAGTGTTAGTGAGGATGTGAAGAAATTGGAACCCTTGCACGGTGTTGGTAGGAATGTAAAATTGTGCCTCTTCTATGAAAAACAGTATGGCAGTTTCTCTAAAAATTAAAAATAGAATGACCCTATGATCCAGCAATCCCACTTATGGGTATATATTCAAAAGAATTGAAAGCAGGGTCTTGAAGCAATATTTGCACACTCATGCTCATAACAGCACTAGCCAAACAGCACAGCACTATTTCACAATAGCCAAAAGATGAAAGCAATCGTGTCCATCGATAGATGAATGGATAAACAAAATGTAGTATGTACATACAATGGATATCATTCAGCCTTAAAAAGGAAAGTAATTTCTAACACTACAGCATGGATACACCTTCATGACATTATGCTAAGTGAAATAAATCAGTCACAAAAGGACAAACACTGCATGATTTCACTTCTGTGAGGTATCTAGCATAGTCAAATTCATAGAAACAGAAGGTAGAATGGTGTTTGCCAGGGGGAGAAGGAAATGGGGAGATGTTGTTAAAGAGGTTCAGTTTTCCAAGATGAAAAAGTTCTGACACTGCTTACACAACATTGTAAATATATTTAACACTATTGAACTGTACACTTAGAATTGGCTGTGATGATAAATTTTATGTTATGAATTTTTTACCACAAAAGAATTTTTTTTAATTTTTTTAAAAAAGCAATCCAGTTGTTGGGCAGAATTGCTTTGACTGGAAATCGATCCGTTCAGTCAAAATGGCTAAATAGGGCTTCCCTGGTGGCGCAGTGGTTGAGAGTCCGCCTGCCGATGCAGGGGACACGGGTTCGTTCCCCGGTCCGGGAAGATCCCACATGCCGCGGAGCGGCTGGGCCCGTGAGCCATGGCCGCTGAGCCTGCGCGTCCAGAGCCTGTGCTCTGCAACGGGAGAGGCCACAACAGTGAGAGGCCCGCGTAAACAAAAAAAAAAAAAAAAAAAAAATGGCTAAATAATAACATATCATCTTCAGCTATTGAATTTTCTTCTCTTTGTTATCATCTAATTATTAATGACATACTATTTTTAGCAACTTATTAATTTGCTCTTATGCCTGCAGAAAATATAACAATCGTCATATCTAAAAAAATAAAATATTCATTAAATGTTTTAAAAGTTCAGGCATCCATTCTGAGAAAAGCTGAACACGGCTGAACAATGAAGAGAGAATGGAGGTGTTTAAGAATAACCGAACTCCCTAACTATCCCTGCCCCCCACCCTTCGCCCTGCTAACCATAAATTCGTTCCCTAAGTCTGTGAGTCTGTTTGTTTGGTAAATAAGTTCATTTTTATCATTGTTTTAGATTCCCCGCATATAAGTGATAAGGGAGTTTGGGATTGACATGTACACACTGCTATATTTAAAATGGATAATCAACAAGGA
Organism: Phocoena sinus; assembly: GCF_008692025.1. NCBI lineage: Eukaryota > Metazoa > Chordata > Mammalia > Artiodactyla > Phocoenidae > Phocoena > Phocoena sinus. The sequence continues at coordinate 71,024,650 of NC_045769.1, forward strand.
CCTACTGTATAGCACAGGGAACTCTGCTCAATTAAAAAAAAAAAAAGAACTGAAGAGGCACTGGGTTATTTTTATTAGGCCCATGTGGAAACTGACCCCACCTATCCACCCTGGAGTTTCAGGCTCAGTACAGTGTTGCACACTCTATGTTATCCTTTAGTCAGATTCACTGAGAAGCTGACTCTGGAATGCATCTGTCTTATCAAGGCCTCTGCATACTTGCCACTTCATGTTCATTTGGTCAACACAGTGAACAAAAATGATGCTATGCAGAACACCCACTCAGTCCAAATCCCTTTGGAGTCTATTATAATACAGGGTAGGAGAGTTAACACAGCCGTGGAGCAAGACCATAAATGTATATTGTTGTACTTCCCAAGAGAATGTTTACTTCTGGTACACCTTCTTGGTAGTAATAGAAAAAAAAATGCATTTGCCACATCAACAGCTGCATACCATGTACCTGTGGTCATGTTAACCTGCTCTAAAAAGATTCTACATCTGAAACAGTAGCTGCAATTGATGCTACCACTTGGCCGAGTCTGCAGTAGTCCACCACCATTGTCTAGACTTTGACAAGTTTCTGTAGTGGCCAGACTGGGACATACTTTAGATCTATAAAGATGGCACTAATCTCTGCTATTTCCTGTCATATGCAATACTGATTTTCATTTACTATCATCGCCAAGGCAAGTACTTTCAGAGCCTTCTCACCCACTACAATAGTTCTTAATCCCACAGGCTAAGAAACCAATGTGATGGTCCTATCAATTACCAAGTAGGTCTATCGGTATGGTTCAGGGAACAGGAAAATGATCAATGAGTGGTTCAGATTCCTCAGGAAACAGACACTGAGACAGAAATTTGTGTTCAGGGAGTCTGTTGAAGAGAGCTATCAGCAGTAACACCTGTGAGGAAATGCGGGCTGCAGCATTTGGTAGAAGAAGTTGAATTATGGTACATTTGCAATAATGGCCTCAGTTGACTCCACAGGAGGCTCTGAAGCTGAGAGAGCCTTTCAGAATTGTACCAAATTGAGGCAAGACTCTGGGCCTTTATACTCCTTCTCTGATAACTTATTGAATTCAGATGCCACAGGAGAGGCAGCTCCCTTCAGCTGAAGGTAATTTCTGGGGTAGCAATTCCAAATTCTAGCTCATTTAAAATAAATATCTATTGGTATATTTTATCTATGTTACTAAAGAAGCTCTTAAAAAGTGGTGCCCTATGGTAATTTTATTTCTTGAGGAACTTCCACACTGCTTTCCATAGCAGTTGCACTATTTTACTTTCTCACCAGTAGTGCACAAGGGTTCCAATTTCTTCACGTCTTCACCAACACTTGTTATTTTCTGTTTTTTTTTTTAAATAGTAACCATCCTAATGGGTTCAAGGTGATATCTCATTACAGAGTTGATTTGCATTTCCTTAATAGTTAGTGATGTTGGATATCTTTTCATGACCCTGCTGTCCATTTGTATATCTTCCTTAGAGAAACGTCAATAGTTCAATTCTTTTTATCACTGAATAATATTCCATTGCATTGGCATACTACATAATTTATTTATCCATTAAAGTACATCTTGGTTGCTTTCAAGTTTTGGAAATTATGAAAGAAAAAAAAAACAGTGGTGCCCTGGTCTTTTTCTTTAATTACACAGAAGGAGAAGCTACCACCACCCTTATCCTCAGTAACGCCACCTTTCTCTCTGGTGCTCTCCCACTTACGTTATATTATATTATATGCTACCAGTTGATTTTTTCCTGAACCATGACATCCACCTCATTGCCCCTGCATTATTTTCTGATTCAGGGTAATCAGTCTGGGAACCACTAACAGATCTATTAATTCTTTGTATGCAACACAACAGAATCCTCCACAGCATCCTCAAATACTGGAATGTTTATCTACTTAATATGATCTGGGAGCAGAACAAATATTAAGAAAGTCAACATAAATAAGGTTTTTCTTATTTTCTTTCAAAACTCTAAAATGTTGCCTTTGCATTCTATGATGTTAACTTCAATCACCAGTGACTAAGTCACAGTTATTCACTTCTGGGATTAAAATACCCACTATAGACATCAGCAAACAGAACAAAATCTGATTTATCCAACTGTGTTTTGCCAACAAGAAATCTCTTTTAAGAAGCATTGTACACTGTTACGTGTATTCCCAGTAAAAAGAAACGTATGTAATACATGTTGATACAAAAATTAAAGTAACTTTATTAAATCTTATTTTTGTATTATGTAGTTTCCATTCAAAGGGACCATTTAGTATTTTACTGTAATTATTTATAAATTACTGTTAACTGTTAATTATCTGTGTGTGGATTATCAATCACAATCTTTAAACCCAAGATGATGTTTCACTGGAATTGAGTATATTTTTACACTAAATTCTTGATTTATTAGGTTTTCTTGTGTGAGTTTAGTGAATATAAGCATAGCTTAAGTCATGGTATGACGTAAGTAGCACAGTAACTATGCTGCTTTTCAAATCTAAAGAAAAATTCGCTTTATATTAGACATTACTGGGTTAGATTTTTCAAGTTTCTGCTTCCTTCAATTTGTGTAATGAATATGGATAGCATGCAAATTACTATACCTGCCCAGTAAGTATAACCTTTCCAGACCTTGGGTGCTTTCTGTGCATCAAGCAAAATGTCAAACACAGAGTGGGTATAGTTGTTGAAAGTTGTCTCTAAATAGTATGTTAACTCTTCTGTTATTTAATTGTTGTAACTAAATATAAGACCCAATAATAATGAATTTAACCATAATTTAAGTGGCTATAATTCTTAAGGGGAATGAACACTTACTTTTCAGCTGCTGTAGATTATTAGGAGCTATCTCTGATTAGTTTTACTTAAGATGATTTGGGTTTCACTTTTCAACAAAAAGATGAAAAACACCACATACCTTGTATCTCACTAGTAATAATTTCTTGTTAAAAAATTAAGATGAACTAATGGCATGTATACATTAAATTGCAGTGGAATAATAATTGTCAATACTTATGTAACTCTTAGGCCAGGGACTATTCTAAGTATTTTTCCCTTATTTTTCATAAAAATTTAGGAAATATATTCCACTGTTATCCTTATTTTAACAACAGAGAAAACAGGTACAGAGAAGTTAACTAATTAGCTAAAGCTTCCATAACAAATAAGGGACAGAAGTGATATTTGAATCCAGTACAGTCTGGTTTCAGAGCCTCTATATTTTACCAGCTGCTAGACCATACTACCTCCCTGTTGAATTATCTGACCTTCTTCCTACTGAAGAGACAAATGATGCCTCCAGCCCTCTCTGATATATATCTCAGTAAAACTGGAATACCAATTGTTCTTAACTCCCTTCCAGTGACAGCCTACTCTGACAACATAGGGTGAATTAGATGCTCCTCCTGTCCTCCCCTGTCACATAACACCCAATATGTTGGTCTGTTATAATATTTTTCTTTTCATTCCCCAATTAATTGTAACTCCTTGAAGGAAGGATTATTGAAAGACTGGCACACAACACAGTACAGGAATATAGGAGAGGTTCAATAAACATCTGTTGAATGAGTTAATGCCTCTCATTGTTTGCAGGACTGACTATTGGCACTCCAGAGGACACCAAAACAGTCATATCCACCCCACCACCACCACCATTATTACTCTGATATCAACTTTTGCAGTTCTCCACATTGCAACAAACTTCACATTTCTCTTTGAAACACCAATAGGTATCCCCCCCACCAAAATAGTCTTACCTTCTAAATCTTCTTTCTCAAAGTGTGTTTTGAGAATAGAACGAGTTCCACCTCTATCCACAACTGCCTCTTCATCGTTTCTCTGTAGAACAGAGAGAAAGAAGACTAAATGATAGTACATAGATTCTCTTAATTTCAGCAAATAAACTTTAATGTGATCTAATAATTTAGGGGTTTAATTCAGTAACATAAACCTACTTGTACATGACTATTCTATTTGATTATCAAGTGTTAGTTTACAAAAGACTAAGATTAATTTGACCACACATTCAGAGAAGGAATGTCATTTGATTTTCCATGAAATTGAAGGCAGTCAAACATTCCAGTTGGCGTCATTTATTAGTGAGATGAAAACTAGAAAAGAAATAGTTATCCTGTCAATTTAGTAACATGTATTTTTATCTCTGATAAAGAATTCTTGTTAACAAGATGACATTTTGAACTATACAAGGAAAATATGAAAATCATTAGTGCTATGTCAGGGAGAAATAATTCCATTGCCATTATAAATGGGGTTGGGGGGAACTAATCTCTTGAAAGCAATTAGTATCAATTACTAGGTAAACTAAAACTCTAGTGACTTTGTTTCAGTACAATGCATTTTATTCAAACTAAACTGTAAATTACAATCATGTGCATTAAACCTTCATTCAGTTTCTATAAATTTTTTACCTATTTAGAAGGGCTGGGCATAGGCTTTGTCTTCTGAACACTGTACACATAACTCAAAATAGTACACTCAGTGATTTGGTACTTAATAAAATAATGGGGGAGGTGTGAGTATAATCCATTTTGACCATGCAGGAATGGACAAAATATGAAATACTGAATGAAGTGAAACACAAATTATTTACAACTTTTATCTGTGAACACCCAGGTAAAACTTGCCTTAAAAGTGAATACCGAGTACAAAAGGAGAAATGAAAAGGTAGACTAAAGGTGAATGAAACCTTTCAAGATCTATTTCTAAGCCTATTCTAGTTTATTACTATTAGAAAAGTAAAAGGTTTTTGCTTCTTCTCTGAAAGCTTTTTAATTCCTGAACATAATCTTAATAAAGATTTGTCCTCCATGTTTGACAAATCAGTACTTTCAACTGCAGGAGTATAGACATATTTCAGCCTAAAAAGATCAGCTCTCATATGCTTCAAATGCAGCACAGTATGCAGCAGAAGGACATGTTTCATAGCCTATAGTCCTGTTGTCTTTCTGACAACTTGTACTGACACAAGTCAGGGTAAAGTCTTTAAAATCAGAGTTAGATAAACTTATACTATAAATGAGAGAAAATGAGAGAAAAATTAAAATGAAGATAGATTTCAGAACCCATTGCTCTTCTGTTTGGCAAAGTTTAAGAAAATCTGTTGGTTTAACCAATAATAGCAATAGAAAGACTAAAGTTGAGACTTTTATAATTTTCCTGAACCAGATAAATGCAAGTTTCAGCCTATTTTGAATCTGTTCTTGATACATTTACAAATCAAATTTACCCTCTGTGCAAGACATTTTCAAATATATGTCACACTAGAATACAACTCTGCCCTCTGGGGTGTTGTTAGGAAGAATGCCAAAAACTAAGTCATGCATCCTTGTTCAAAGGTCAGAAGGAACACTATTCCAATATAACTCAAAATGGCAGTCTCTGAAAACAACTGCAAAATGGAAAGCTTATATAGAATACATGAAGATGTTTCCTCCTATACAATAAATACTTGATTTTGATTTCAAGGACCTGAAATAATTTTCAGCTTATACAAAATGTTTCTTCCCCTTATTTATATAAAGCATGTATACTGTCCACATACAAAAGATAATTCTGTTGAATCACTAATGTTGAGATATTGAGAGAAAATGAAATTTTGCAGCAGAAGTAGAAATGGAATCTAAATAGGAAATAGCTGATTATTTAATTACTATGCAGGTTACAGGCAGAACTGACCTAATTTTAATTTTTCTTTAAAAGAAAAAGAACTAGAAGCTAGAATATGAATATAACTCAATGTAAGTGACTCATTTTGTAGTTTCATATTATCCTCTTTAAATACTCTCTGGATGTTCCATATTTTCAGCTGAAAATTCCCAAGATACAGATTAATGTTAATACATATACCAAAATTCCTCTACTTTGGCTATAGCTCAAAAGATCACTTCAATATTATTCAAGATGTTTTAGCAGAATATTTCCCTTCCCCCTTATTACCAAGAGCAAGTAAATATGAGGTGTGATGATGGGAATGCAGAGGGACTTATGGCACTGGGTGCCAGTCTATGCAGTAATAGAGCAATAAGATATTTTCACTTCATTTTGAACTGTTACTATCTTTAGAATTGGTGAACATCAAATATATTAATGCACCCTAATTTCCATATGTATTTACTCACCTAGGAACAAATTTTAGCACTGTGTAGGGAGAGAACACAAATATATTACATTGCATTTCAATACAGTTCACCCTTACTACACTGTTGGGTAAATGTTTATAAGATGATTGAGTCCAGTAAATAGTATTGTGTTGGGATATATATTTCTCAATATGGGCCATGTTCCCTCCAAATTTAAAGCATTGCCCATATTGAGAAATATATATCCCAACACAGTCACATATTCATATATATGTAATCAAAACAAAAGTTTCACAAACCAGTATTTACTCTTAGTATAAAAAATGCACTCTGATATTTTCTGTTCCAGGGTATACTATTTCATTTAGAAGTCCTAGTCACTACCCATTAAATTTATTTCAGGACCGAAAAATGGCTTGTGACATGCAATTTGAAAAACATTGGTATAGACTATGGCCCTGGGACAGACTAACAGTAGCTAGTTCACACAGAAATTTCTTCTAGACTTTTTTGTAAATATCATTAGCTCTATGAATATGTGAAAATCACCTTTTTCTGATTTACCATAGCTCTTGAGCACAGCCACCAATGAAATAAACTTTTCTAGTTTTACAAACCAAAATCTAACAGTAATCTTGTGAGCAGGAAAATTCAAACTTTTTCATATCCTTTTAATTCTCATCTCATTTAAAAATGAATAGAGGAAAAGGAGTTCATTTTCAATTCAGAATTCTTTCTTCCTTAGAACTATTTATCATATCATTTTTAAAAAGTAACCACTTTTTCTGCCTTTTTTTTTAGGTATTAGATATTAGAATAGTATTGTGTGCTGTATACTCTCCACTAACCCTTACAGATCCACTTTCCACTCTTATTCACCATGCTCTGTGTCTTTAAAGACTGCATTGCTAGGGCCCCTTGCCTTTTAGCTTCCTATTGAGTTCAGCCAATGAGAGATAATGACAGAAGACTATAGAGTTGGGAGGAGAGAAACATGGCCCATTTTGGGCCATAGTTTGGCAATGGCTGTGATCTTCTATCAAACACCAAAGCGCTTGTCACGTGACTCTTCTACAGCTATACATCTTGCTGGTTTGCATTAACTGCTCCCCCACTTTGCTCCTTTAGGCCTAGAAATAGTGACAGTTTCTGACTGTTGCAGGTTTCTGGGATTTCACTAACCCTCGCTGATTACCCTTTATCCTGCCTACTTTTTAAAAAAAATTTTTATTGGAGTATAGTTGATTTACAATGTTATGTTAGTTTCTGCTGTACAGCAAAGTGAATCAGTTATACATATACATACATCCACTCTTTTTTAAATTCTTTTCCCATATAGGCCATTACAGGTTATTGAGTAGAGTTCTCTGTGCTATACAGTAGGTCCTTATTAGTTACCTATTTTATATATAGTAGTGTGTATATGTCAATCCCAATCAGTCCTTTCATTAAATTCTTTTTATCACCCTTCTTGAGTGACCATCTCTTTCTTGCTATGACCCTGATTTACATGTCACATTTATTTCAATGACTAAAAACCATGATATCAAGTTTCATAGAGATGAACATATAATCAAAGTGGTAACCTACATACATAACTTTGACTAAGAAATATCTATCAAAAAATACTGTTGAATGTTTAATTATGTACAATTATTTATTTTGTTTTTATCTTTTGCCTTTAGGAGGCAGACCCCCCAAAAATATTACTACCATTTATGTGAAAGAGCATTCTGCCTATGTTCTTTTTTAGGAGTTTTATGGTTTCAAGTCTTGTATTTAGGTCTTTAATCTATTTTGAGTTTATTTTTGTATATGGTGTGAGGAAATGTTCTAATCTCATTCTTTTACATGTAGCTGTCCAGTTTTCCCAGCACCACTTATTGAAGAGACTGTCTTTTCTCCAATTGCTTTTTGCCTCCTTTGTCATAGACTAATTGACCATAGTCACACGGATTTATTTCTGGGTTCTCTACTCTGATCCATTAATCTATGTCTTTATTTTTGTGCCACTACCATGCTGTTTTGATTTCTGTAGCTTTGTAGTATAGTCTGAAGTCAGAGAGAATGATACCTGCAGCTTTATTCTTTTTTCTCAAGATTGCTTTAGCAGCATTATTTGCAATAGCCAAGATATGGAAGCAACCCAAGTGTCCATCAACAGATGAATAGATAAAGAACATGTGGTATGTATATATATAGGTATATACATATATAATATATATAAAGAAATATTACTCAGCCATAAAAAAAAAATGAAATTCTGCCATTTGCAATGATGTGCATGGACCTAGAGAGTATTATGGTTAGTGAAATAAATCAGACAGAGAAAGACAAATACTGTGTTTTCACTTATATGTGAAATCTAAAAAATTAAAACAAATGAATGCATAAAGCAAAACAGAAACAGACTCACAGATATAGGAAACAGACTAGTGGGTACCAGTGGGGAGAGGGAAGGGGGAGGGGCAAGATAGGGGTATGGAATTAAGAAGATACAAAATACTATGTATAAAATAGATAAGTGGGAGACATTCAAGATGGCGGAGGAATAAGATGTGGAGATCACCTTCCTCCCCATAAATACATCAGAAACACATCTATATGTGGAACAACTCCTACAGAACACCTACTGAATGCTGGCAGAAGACCTCAGACTTCTCAAAAGATATATATATTTTTTTCCTTTTCTCTTTTTGTGAGTGTGTATGTGTATGCTTCTTTGTGTGATTTTGTCTGTATAGCTTTGCTTTTACCATTTCTCCTAGGGTTCTGTCTGTCCGTTTTTTTGTTTGTTTACTATAGTTTTTAGCACTTGTTATTATTGGTGGATTTCATTTCTGGTTTGGTTGTTCTCTTATTTCTTTCTTTTCTTTTAATACTTTATAATTTTTGTATTATTTTTGTATAATTTTTTTATTTTAATAACCTTCCTTTCTATTTTTCTTCCTTCCTTCCTTCCTTCCTTTCCTTCCTTTCCTTCTGAGCTGTGTGGCTTGACAGGGTCTTCATGCTCTGGCCGGGTGTCAGGCCTGTGCCTCTGAGGTGGGAGAGCCGAGTTCAGGACATTGGTTCACCAGAGACCTCGCCACTCCACATAATATCAAACAGCGAAAGCTCTCCCAGATATCTCCATCTCAAAGCTAAGACCCAGCTTCACTCAATGACCAGCAAGCTACAGTGCTAGACATCTTGTGCCAAACAAATAGCAAGACAGAAACACAACCCCACGCATTACCAGAGAGGATGCCTAAAATCATAATAAGGTCACAGACACCCCAAAACACACTACCGGACATGGTCCTACCCACCAGAAAGATATGATCCAGTCTCATCCACCAGAACACAGGCACCAGTCCCCTCCACCAAGAAGCCTACACAACCAACTGAACCATAATTAGCCATTGGGGGCAGACATCAAAACCAATGGGAACTACGAACCTGCAGCCTGTAAAAAGGAGACTCCAACTCACTACGTTAAGCAAAATAAGAAGACAGAGAAACACACACAGCAGATGAAGGAGCAAGATAAAAACCCACCAGACCAAACAAATGAAGAGGAAATAGGCAGACTACCTGAAAAACAATTCAGAGTAAAGAGAGTAAAGATGACGCAAAATATTGGAAATAGAATGGAGAAAATACAAGAAACGTTTAACAAGGACCTAGAAGAATTAAAGAGGAAACAATGATAAACAACACAATAAATGAAATTTAAAATTCTCTAGAAGGATCGATAGCAGAATAACTGAGGCAGAAGAATGGATAAGTGACCTGGAAGATAAAATAGTGAAAAAACTACCTAAGAGCTGAATAAAAAAAAAACAATGAAGAGAATTGAGGACTGTCTCAGAGACCACTGGGACAACATTAAATGCACCAATATTCGAATTATAGGGGTCCAAAAAGAAGAGAAAAAAAAAAGAACTGAAAAAATATTTGAAGAGATTATAGTTGAAAATTTCCCTAATATGGGAAAGGAAATAGTCAATCAAGTCCAGGAAGCACAGAGAGACCCATACAAGAAAAATACAAGGAGAAACAAGCCAAGACACATATTAATTAAACTACCAAAATTAAATACAAAGAAAAAATATTAAAAGCAGCAAGGGAAAAACAACAAACAATATACAAGGAAAACACCATAAAGTTAACAGCTGATCTTTCAGCAGAAATTCTGCAGGCCAGAAGGTAGTGGCAAGACATATTTAGAGTGATGAAAGGGAAAAACCTACAACAAAGATTACTGTACCTAGCAAGGATCTCATTTGTATTCGACAGAGAAATTAAAACCTTAATAGACAAGCAAAAGCTAAGAGAATTCAGCACCACCAAACGAGCTTTACAACAAAGGTTAAAGGAACTTCTCTAGGCAGGAAACACAAGAGAAGGAAAAGAGGTACAACAACAAACCTAAAACAATTTTAAAAAATGTTAAGGAACATACATATCCGAAACCACCTTAAATTTAAGTGGATTAAATGCTCTAACCAAAAGACACACACTGGCTGAATGGATACAAAGATAAGACCCGTATATATGCTGTCTACAAGAGACACAATTCAGATCTAGGGACACATACAGACTGAAAGTGAGGGAATGGAAAAAGATATTCCATGCAAATGGAAATCAAAAGAAAGCTGGACTAGCAATTCTCATATCAAACAAAATAGGCTTTAAAATAAAGGTTATTACAAGAGACAAAGAAGAACACTAATAATGATCACGAGATCAATCCAAGAAAGAGATATAACAATTGTAAATATTTATGCACACAACATAGGAGCACCACGATACAACAAGCAAATGCTAACAGCCATAAAAGGGGGAATCGACAGTAACACATACATAGTAGGGGACTTTAACACCCCACTTTCACCAATGGAAAGATCATCCAAAATGAAAATAAATAAGGAAACACGAGCTTTAAATACTACATTAAACAAGATAGACCTAATTGATACTTGTGGGACATTCCATCCAAAAACAACAGAATACACTTTCCTCTCAAGTGCTCATGGAACATTCTCCAGGATAGACCATATATTGGGTCACAAATCAAGCTTTGGTAAATTTAAGAAAATTGAAATTGTATCAAGTATCTTTTCTGATCACAATGGTATGAGACTAGATATAAATTAGAGGAAAAAATCTGTAAAAAATACAAACACATGGAGGCTAAACAACACATTACTAAATAACTAAGAGATGACTGAAGATCAAAGAATAAATCAAAAAATACCTAGAAACAAATGACAGTGAAAACACGATGACCCAAAACCTATGGGATGAGAGATGGTGTGCAACAGGTAACTGGATTGCAGAATAGCTTAAAAGAAAATTTTACTTGCAATTATATTTAGCCATACAATGTAAGCTAACATTATTGCCAATAGAGACCCCAACATTTGCCTGAGAAATAAATCAAAATGATCCATGGGGGGCTTCCCTGGTGGTGCAGTGGTTGAGAGTCCACCTGCCGTTGCAGGGGACACAGGTTTGTGTCCCGGTCCGGGAAGATCCCACATGCCGCGGAGCGGCTGGGCCCGTGAGCCATGGCCGCTGAGCCTGCGCGTCTGGAGCCTGTGCTCCACAATGGGAGAGGCCACAACAGTGAGAGGCCCGCGTACCGCAAAAAACAAACAAACAAAAGATCCATGTGTGCTTGGTGGTTTAGAACATATAAGAAAATAGTTTTCTTAAGTTACAACACTTGTTTTCCCCAACTCACACCCTGGTTAGGTCTCAGCCAAATCCCTTTTTCATAGATAGCCCATTGATAAACTTAAATCCACTACATTCTAAAATGATCAATTCCAAAATAGTGAGGTCTGAATTATTAATATTGATCAATAGCATTCTCAACATCAGTTCAGGAGACAACTGAAAATCTCAGTGCTTTATACCCTGGCTTGCCCAAATACTCCAGGGAGAAGGGGATGTGTTGTTTAAACACCAAACTTTCCCCCATTTGGGGTTGATGCACGCTGTACACTTTCCTATTGGATATCCAGTCATAGTTTATCCACTTCCACATGCTGGGGTAAGGTGAGTCTTGGGTAGTTTGGGTCGTTCACTACATATTGTCAGCATTTTCAGAACTCCCATTGCCAACAGCATCCATGTCTTCACATAGGATGTCTATTCTGTATACCATATGTCTGGTTTAAGCTAAAAAAATAGATGTCTTAGTGAAAAAGCCACCTCTGTTACTACCATATCCATTTGTAAATACAGACATCTCTGAAGGATCACCTCATTTGTTACTTTTCTCTATAAGAAAGAGGGATCTTTTAATCGAAGTGTTAGAAGTAGCAGAGAAGACCAAGGATAGTTCCTTGATTTCTTACCCCTAGCTAAACTACGGACATAAAAAAATATTCCTATTTAGAGGAAGAACTCTAAGTCATTTTGGTTATCTTTTTTATATGTAAATAGGGGCCATTTTTCTACTTATCTCTCCTTGATAGCTGCCTTGTTCCTATAATTTTAAAACATCAATGTGATTTCCTATTGTATCTTCTCATCCCCTCTTTCCACTGTTTGGTCTTTGGCTTGTATAACATAAATCATCAGATGTTGCCAGTTGTCACTTTACTTCTTACTTCTGGAAAAAAATTGGGATTTGTACAAGTCATTTTGATCTGAAAGCTCCATCTAAACCCTGGCTTTGTGAAGGAAGTTATCAAAGAGGATGACAATACCAATCATCTGCTACAAATGAGTTTATTCTGGATCTTGCTTTATACCCAGGGCTTTCTCCCATATCTCAATCTGAATTTTATAGTCCATTAACTAGTATGATATTTCTGATAGTGTGTTAAGGTCTTTTCAGAGAAATAAAAAAGGCAAATAACCTTTGCAAATCCTATAAAAAAAAAAAAAAAAACCTATGGGATGCAGCAAGAGCAGTTTAAGAGGGAAGTTTATAGCAAGATAATCCTACCTCAAGAAACAAGAAACATCTCAAATAAACAACATAACCTTACACCTAAAGCAATTAGAGAAAGAACAAAAAAAACCCCACAAAATTAGCAGAAGGAAAGAAATCATAATGATCAGATCATAAATAAATGAAAAAGAAATGAAGGAAACAATAGCAACAATCAATAAAACTAAAAGCTGGTTCTCTGAGAAGACAAACAAATTGATCAACAATTAGCCAGACTCATCAAGAAAAAAAGAGAAGACTCAAATCAATAGAAATAGAAATGAAAAAGAAGAAGTAACAACTGACACTGCAGAAATACAAAGGATCATAGAGACTAGTACAAGCAACTCTATGCCAATAAAATGGACAACCTGGAAGAAATGGATAAAGTATGAGAAAAGCACAACCTTCTGAGACTAAATCAGGAATAAATAGAAAATATAAACAGACCAATCACAGGCAATGAAATTGAGACTGTGAATAAAAATCTTCCAACAAACAAAAGCCCAGGACCACATGGCTTCACAGGTGAATTCTATCAAACATTTAGAGAAGAGCTAACACCTATCCTTCTCAAACTCTTCCAAAATATAGCAGAGGGAGGAACACTCCAAAACTCGTTCTACGAGGCCACCATAACCTGGATACCAAAACCAGACAACGATGTCACAAAGAAAGAAAACTACAGGCCAATATCACTGATGAACATAGATGCAAAAATCCTCAACCAAATACTAGGAAAGAGAATCCAACAGCACATTAAAAGGATCATACACCATGATCAAGTGGGGTTTATTCCAGGAATGCAAGGATCTTCAATATACGCAAATCAATTAATGTGATACACCATATTAACAAATTAAAGGAGAAAACCCATATGATCATCTCAATAGATGCAGAGAAGGCTTTCGACAAAATTCAACACCGATTTATGATAAAAGCCCTGCAGAAAGTAGGCATAGAGGGAACTTTCCTCGACATAATAAAGGCCATATATGACAAACCCACAGCCAACATCATCCTCAATGGTGAAAAACTGAAAGCATTTCCACTAAGATCAGGAACAAGACAAGGTTCCCCACTCTCACCACTCTTACTCAACATAGTCTTGGAAGTTTTAGCCACAGCAATCAGAGAAGAAAAGGAAATAAAAGGAATCCAAATCAGAAAAGAAGTAAAGCTGTCACTGCAGATGACATGATACTATACATAGAGAATCCTAAAGATGCTACCAGAAAACTACTAGAGCTAATCAATGAATTTGGTAAAGTAGCAAGATACAAAATTAACACACAGAAATCTCTGGCATTCCTATACACTAATGATGAAAAATCTGAAAGTGATATCAAGAAAACACTCCCATTTACCATTGTAACAAAAAGAATAAAATCTAGGAATAAACCTACCTAAGGAGACAAAAGACCTGTATGCAGAAAATTATAAGACACTGATGAAAGAAATTAAGGATAATACAAATAGATGGAGAGATATACCATGTTCTTGGATTGGAAGAATCAACATTGTGAAACTGACTCTACTACCCAAAGCAATCTACAGATTCAATGCAACCCCTATCAAACTACCACTGGCATTTTTCACAGAACTAGAACAAAAATTTTCACAATTTGTATGGAAACACAAAAGACCCCGAGTAGCCAAAGCAATCTTGAGAATGAAAAATGGAGCTGGAGGAATCAGGCTCCCTGACTTCAGACTATACTACAAAGCTACAGTAATCAAGACAGTATGGTACTGGCACAAAAACAGAAAGATAGATCAATGGAACAGGATAGAAAGCCCAGAGATAAACCCATGCACATATGGTCATCTTATCTTTCATAAAGGAGGCAGGAATGTACAGTGGATAACAGGCAGCCTCTTCAATAAGTGGTGCTGGGAAAACTGGACAGCTACATGTAAAACTATGTGATTAGATCACTCCCTAACACCATACACAAAAATAAGCTCAAAATGCATTAAAGACCTAAATATAAGGCCTGAAACTATCAAACTCTTAGAGGAAAACATAGGCAGAACACTCTATGACATAAATCACAGCAAGATCCTTTTTGACCGACCCCCTATAGAAATGGAAATAAAAACAAAAATAAACAAATGGGACCTAATGAAACTTCAAAGCTTTTGCACAGCAAAGGAAACCACAAACAAGACCAAAAGACAGCCCTCAGAATGGGAGAAAATATTTGCAAATGAAGCAACTGACAAAGGATTAATCTCCAAAATTTACAACCAGCTAATGCAGCTCAATAACAGAAAAACAAAAAACCCAATCCAAAAATGGGCAGAAGACCTAAATAGACATTTCTCCAAAGAAGTTATACAGATTGCCAACAAACACATGAAAGAATGCTCAACATCATTAATCATTAGAGAAATGCAAATCAAAACTACATTGAGATATCATCTCACACCAGTCAGAATGGTCATCATCAAAAAATCTAGAAACAATAAATGCTGGAGAGGGAGTGGAGAAAAGGGAATACTCTTGCACTGCTGGTGGGAATGCGAATTGGTACAGCCACTATGGAGAACAGTATGGATATTCCTTAAAAAACTAAAAATAAAACTACCATATGACCCAGCAATCCCATTACTGGGCATATGCCCTGAGAAAACCATAATTCAAAAAGAGTCATGTACCAAAATGTTCATTGCAGCTCTATTTACAATAGCCCAGAGATGGAAACAACCTAAGTGTCCATCATCAGATGAATGGATAAAGAAGATGTGGCACATATATACAATGGAATATTACTCAGCCATAAAAAGAAATGAAGTTGAGCTATTTGTAATGAGGTGGATGGACCTAGCGTCTGTCATACAGAGTGAAGTAGGTCAGAAAGAGAAAGACAAATACTGTATGCTAGCACATATATATGGAATTTAAGAAAAAAAATGTCATGAAGAACCTAGGGGTAAGACAGGAATAAAGACACAGACCCACTAGAGAATGGACTTGAGGATATGGGAGGGGGAAGGGTAAGCTGTGAGAAAGCAAGAGAGTGGCGTGGACATATATACACTACCAAACGTAAAATAGATAGCTAGTGGGAAGCAGCCACATAGCACAAGATCAGCTAGGTGCTTTGTGACCACCTAGAGGGGTGGGATAGGGACGGTGGGAGAGAGGGAGACTCAAGAGGGAAGAGATATGGGACCATATGTATATGTATAACTGATTCACTTTGTTATAAAGACGAAACTAACACACCATTCTAAAGCAATTATACTCCAATAAAGATGTAAAAAATAAAATAAAATAAAAATAAAGCAGAACGTAGCACACTATTGTAAAGCAATTATAGGCCAATAAAGATGTTAAAAATTAAAAAAAAAAACCCTTAGCATGTTCACTCAGTAAAATAGATAAGAAACAAGGATATACTATACAACACAGGGAAATGTAGCCATTACTTTGTTATAATTTTAAAAGGAGCATTATCTATAAAAATGTTGAATCACCATTGTGTACACCTAAAACTAATAAAACTTTGTAAATCAAGTATAATTCAGTAAAGAAAAAAAACACCTAAATAAATAAATACAGCCGACTTTGTATTTTTACAAATATAGTCTCTATACAATCTGTAAGAATAAAATACAATTCAAAAATGTTATGATTAACAAAAAAAGATACTGTTGAATAAAGAGTAGAGGACAAAATGGTGGGGAAGAGACTCTGAATCATCAAAGAGTTCTCAATAGCATAAATAACTCAAGAATGCTTAATTTATGGGCTTCCCTGGTGGCGCAGAGTTTACCAATCCACCTGTCAATGCGGGGGTCACGGGATCGAGCCCTGGTCCAGGAAGATCCCACATGCCGTGAGCAACTAAGCCCATGCATCACAACTACTGAGCCTGTGCTCTAGAGCCCATGAGCCATAACTACTGAGCCTGCATGCCACAACTACTAAAGCCCACATGCCTAGAGGCCGTGTTCCACAACAAGAAAAGCCACCACAATGAGAAGCCCGTGTACCGCAATGATGAGTAGCCCCTGCTCACCACAAATAGAGAAAGCCTGCACACAGCAATGAAGTCCCAACGCAGCCAAAAATAAATGAATAAAATAAATTTATTTTTTTAAAAAAAGAATGCTTAATTTCTGAAAGAAATGAAAAATAGAGTATAGAGTAAACTTCTGGATGTGTGATAAGGGAGTGAAAAAGAGTAACTAATCAAATATAAGTATTAAACTCTTGTGAAGAATGTTCCCTGTAACTGGAGGAATATATGTATATATTTCTACCCATGAGGATCTACGTAGAAATTACCTTTTATTCAGTTTACAGGGTCTCTCTCAACCTATAGATTAATATCTTGTTTAACATTAATGAAACATTTTCCAGTATCGATTTAAGAAGTAGTAGAAACATTTAGACACATGTATTTTATAAACATGACCTGAGAGTTCATTTCTTAAGTGTTTATTTCCAAGGGCTCCACACTTGTCAATTCTCATTAATGTTAAAATACTTCACAGAAAATTAAGGTTGATTTTACTCACTTCAGTAATGTTAAAACATGCTGTTAATAACTGGTAACATCTCACATACCACATTATTTTCATACTTTGCTTTAATAATGTGTTGCTACTGTTTCATTAAAGGCATGCAGAATTTTAACTCATTGTACCCATCTCCTCATTACTTTTTATTTTAAATAATGAAAATAAGAAAATTAAACATTAACACTTGGATTCAAAGTAAATATTCATCATATGCATCCATATTTATTCTGGAGGCCTCCTATTTTTTTTCATTTTTCCATGTAAGCTAAAGTATTTTACAAATATAAAAAGGTCAGCTGTTTAACTTGTAATTGCATTATGCTGTATTACATAGGGCAATAGATATGAAAGCATCAGCTCAGAGATTAACATTTCATAGGAGTTCAATACATACTAGCTGAACTGAAATCTAAGCATATGTCAGACCTAACTTTGAGTGTCACTTAGTATATTATAGTTTTAAAAAATAAATGAACCCATATATTTTTACTAGCATATTATTTTGAAATTAGGTATTGAAAATCTTGCATCTACTTTAAAATATAGACTATACCATTTCATGGTAATACAAGTTCAATCCATCCATTTTATACACTGTATTAATTAACTCATATGAAACATATTTAAAGTAGTCCAATAAATCACTCTTTCTCCTTTCCGGTGTTTTTTTAAATAAAAAAGAAGTGAGTCTGCTTCTAAAGTGTCTAATTGGGGAGGTGGCAATTAGGTTTCATTTGCTTATGCAAAGTAAATGTGTTATTTCATCTTTACACATACAAGAAAAAATAGAACTGAGAATAAGAATTGGAGAGTAAAACCCTCTGTCATAGGAATAAGGATAAGAAGGCATAAACTAAATCACCATGTAAAAATTTTAAGATTTTTCTCATATCATTTACTTGGAAAACTCCACCCATACAAACATTAAAGACCTGTTGGGGAACTACACATTTATGTCAGGTGTGTTAATCTGTTGAAATGAAGTACTCCAAAGTCAGGTTGAAATACTGAAATGTTGAAATGCTGAAAAGCTCAGTGGTGGTGAAAATCTTACAATGCTAAGCTATTTCTGGCTCAGGATTAATTTCATCACAACATATAGTACTGTACTTATTACTGCCACTGTGATCCAAAGAATATTGTCTCTCCTGTCAGGCCTTCTAGGGGGCCTAACATCTGATGGTTTAAGGATAAAAAGTGTTTGAGAAGTTAAGAACAATTTCAATTAGCCAAAAATATTTTAATGGGCAGTGATACCTTCATAACTGAGTTCCTACCTTGTTTGCCCACCTGATCCTCCAGATTTGTTTGTTTTGAATTCTGGACTTGAATCCTGCCTTGTCGTTGAGTCCTCTTACAGCCTCATTTCTGCAGATAAACCCAATTCTGTACCCAGAAAAATGATGTTAACTGCTGCTAAATTTCCTACTGCTGCTTCATGCTGTCTCTACTCTGTTCATATTGCTTGCATGTAAAATGCCCTATGAGGCTCCACTTGTCTTTGTAGGCCTTCCTTATTTGTCCTGCTGTGCCCTTCCCTAAGCATCTGCCACATCCCCATGATCTTGTTTGGAGCTCAAGTACAAGTTTTGGTTGTATAACCCGTCCCTCTGCTGCTGATGCTCCCTTTAGGAGGTCAACATAAAGGCAGTATTGGATAAACACTGAGGGTTCGTATGTGGGGCCACATACCTCCTGGATTTAAGTCCTGTTTCAATTAATTCCTAGCTGTGTGACTTCACCATTTTATGTAATCTCTCTGCATCTCGAGTGATTTATTAACATATGTAAAGTTCTTGAGTTTGCCAAGCATGTATTAAGTTCTCAATAAATGTTAATTATAACATTGTTATTTATATTATTATTTGTACTATCAGAGCCACAAAAATCAGTAAGACCTAGCTCCTTCCCTCAAAGAGTTTATAGGCTTCATGTTAGGTACAATGCACAATGGTATCATGAAAGAAATTCATACAGGTGAAACTCAATCATAAAGATTATTATTTTTCTCCAAGAAAGTCAGTAAAAACTCCATTAAAAGAGACACTTCAGTTGATTTTTAAAAGACCAATGTATCTTTGCAAGGCAGACAAGGGGACAAAGTGGTAGTTTGGGCATAAATCTCAAGAGAAAAAACCTATTTATCTGAATAACGGAAAAAGACATTAGTAGGACCAGAGCAGGACTACTAATTTGGTTCTCATTACAATGCAAATGCCTAGAAAGAAAACGTCTCCTAAAACCTGGGACAGGATAAAAAATCCTGATGTGCAAAAACTAGAATTTCTAGAAAGTGGAGAAATAATAATTATATAGATAATATTCTTAAAATTTAAAACTCCATGAACAGGTAAAACAGTGGGCTGGAGAGACAAGAATTAAGGAACTGGGGAAAATATCTGAAAAACTATACAGAATATATCACAGAATAACAATGTGAAAAATATGAAATAGATAATTTTTAAATGAAGGATAATATGATAAAGTCTAACATGTATGTAATTGGAGTTCTAGAAGATGAGAATAGAGAAAATGAGGGAGAAGTACTGCTTGAAAATAATAGGTGAAAATTTTTCCAGAATTGATAGAAGACATGAATCCTCAGATTCAGTAATCACAAACAGTATAATTAAAAGACAATTCAGGGGCTTCCCTGGTGACACAGTGGTTGAGAGTCCACCTGCCAATGTAGGGGACACGGGTTCGTGCCCTGGTCTGGAAAGATCCCACATGCCGTGGAGCGGCTAGGCCCGTGAGCCATGGCCGCTGAGCCTGCGCGTCTGGAGCCTGTGCTCCACAACGGGAGAGGCCACAACAGTGAGAGGCCCGTGTACCACACAAAAAAAAGACAATTCATACGTAGACATATCATGTGAAACTGCAGAATGACACATTTTTAAAGCAGCAAGGAAAAAGAAAGAGATTACACCTACAAAGGAATGACAAAAATAGAAGTCAGAAGACAGTAAAATAATATCTTCAGGATACTAAGAAAAAGTAATTGTTAATCTAGAGGTAAGCTAAGCTATCATTCAAGAAAGGCACTTCAGACAAACAGAAACTGAGATAATTTATCACTAAGGCATCATTTCTAAAGGAATTTCTAAGTATATATTTCAGAAAGAAATAGAGTGATCCCAGAAACAATGTATGAGATGCAAGAAGGAATCCTGAGCTAAGAAACTGAAGGACATAAAAAAAATAAAATAAACATAAGATGGGGGCTTCCCTGGTGGCGCAGTGGTTGAGCGTCCGCCTGCCGATGCAGGGGACACGAGTTCATGCCCCGGTCTGGGAGGATCCCACATGCCACGGAGTGGCTAAGCCCGTGAGCCATGGCCGCTGGGCCTGTGCATCCGGAGCCTGTGCTCTGCAACGGGAGAGGCCACAACAGTGAGAGGCCCGCGTACCAAAAAAAAAAAAAAAAAAATTAAAAAAAAAAATTAAAAAAATTAAAAAAAAAAAAAAAAAAAAAAAAAATAAACATAAGATGAATTTAAACATAACTTCATGATATCTAAGATCCTTTCCAGTTGTACAATACTTGAATTTTTTTATATTCAACTGTTTTCTACTTCAGTGTAAGGGTCATTTTTGTCTGTATTAAGTACCTATCTGTACTTCAGCTTACATTATAAAAATGAATTATAATAACATTTATAATCCTTCCATATATTAATACACTTTTCCATTCCTGATATTTTTACTGAGATACTATGGACTTGTAGGAGACATAAGTATCAATTATAGGAAGGGGATAAAAGTATACAGATACATTTTTAAGTAAAATTGTCAATTTCTAACCTTTCCATTGTGCATAAATTCTTGTTCTTTTCAACTTTGTAAGAATCTACAAAATTAGAGTACTGCACAAGTATTTAACCTTCCCATCACAAATTAGGACAGTTCTGAGTTGGCCTACATACACAATAGTCAATTATATGAGTTATTTAAACTGAAATAAGCCCAAAGTGTCTGTAGTTTAATGATTTATAGGTGAATTGGACTTGAATATTCAATAATTTGCAAACTTAAGAAAGAAAGGAGTTTTCTAATATAAGTAAATCAAACAAATCAAGTCAGAGAGTAGGAATAATAAAATGATATTTGTAAAACATTATGGATTAAATAAACAAGGGAATTTCAAGATATTTTTACATAACTAAAATTGTTCTGAGGAGTAAGTAATAAAACATCAGAAGATGAACTTCAATGATAACAAGCAGTGAAAATAGATACTTCAGGTATATGCTTAAGCTACAAAAAGTATAGTGTTTAAATAATGTAAAAAGTAAAGTAAGCAAGTCTAAGCAGTTCTATAATTTTTTTCTTTAGCCTCAGTGATTGTTTATTAGTGATATATTTTATCATATCATTAGTAAAGTGATAGAAATATGAGTAGTCATGCAATTTACTAAAAAAATTAACTTCTATTACATTTAATAGTAACTGTAAGCAAAGCAATTTTCCTAATTATACACAAGTCAAAAATGTGGAGAGGGAAAGGAGAAGGGCCACTTTATTTACTTTCCCCTTTAAATCTAAAAAAGGACAAAACCAAACCAAAAAATAATCTGTGCTCTTAAATTTCTAATTATGTCAAAATTCAAGGGACATAGAGAAAGAAAATTAAAAATCTTAAACATGGAAAAGATGGAATTAGATTTGAAATGGGAAATGAGGAAAAAAGAAAAGTTGTAAAAAAATATATAAAACTTTCGATGGATAACTTCTGAAATTTCCTCAATTATTTATTTCCTTCACAAAACCAAAAGCTATCTATTATCTGAATTAAATTTGTGTATAATTGAGATGTGAGAATTTTTTCCACTCCTTAGAAGAACCAAATGCCAATTATTAGAAATATATGTGATTCTGCATTTGATTTATTTCTGGTTTTATGTTTTTGTTAGTTTAGTGTTTAGTGTTTTCATTTTGGGGTTTGTTTATTGGTATGGTTGCTCTCTTCTTCTTTGATTTCTCTCTCTCTTTTTTCTTTTCTTTTTTTGAGTGTGTGTGTGTATCTTTCTTTGTGTGATTTTGTCTGTTTATTTTTGCTTTTACCATTTGTCTTGGGGTTTTGTCTGTTCGTTTATTTGGGATTTTTGGTTTTTGTTTTGTTTTTTCTGCTTCCTTTTCCTCCGTGCCATGTGGCTTGCAGGGTATTGGAGCTCTGCCCAGGGGTTGGGCCTGAGCCTCCAAGGTGGGAGAGCTGAGTCCAGGACATCAGGCCACCAAAGAACTCCTGGCCCTGTGGAAAATTAATTGGTGAGTGCTCTCCCAGAGGTCTTCGTCTCAACACTAAGACGGTTCCACCCAGCAGCCAGCAAGCTCCAGTGCTGGATGTCTCATGCCAAACAAGTAGCAAGACAGGAACACAATGCCACCCATTAGCAGACAGACTGCCTAAAGTCATACTAAGCTCACAGACACCCCAAAATACACCACCAGATGCATTCCTGCTCATCAGAGGGACAAGATCCAAATCCACCTGCCAGCACACAGGCATCTGTCATCTCCACCAGGAAGCCTACACAAGCCACTGCACCAACCTCACCCACTGGGGATAGACAACAGAAGTAGAGGAACTATGACCCTGCAGCCTGCAGAAAGGAGACCCCAAACACAGTAATTAAACAAAGTGAGAAAACAGAGAAATAAGCAGCAGATGAAGGAGCAAGGTAAAAACCCACTAGACCAAACAAATGAAGAGAAAATAGGCAGTCTACCTGAAAAAGAATTCAGAGTAATGATAGTAAAGATGATCCAAAATCTCAGAAATAGAATGGAGAAAATACAAGAAGCAATTAACAAGGGCCTAGAAGAACTAAAGAACAAACAAATAGTGATGAGCAACACAATAACTGAAATTAAAAATACTCTAGAAGGAAGCAATAGCAGAATAACTGAGGCAGAAAAATGAACAAATGACCTGGGAGATAGAATGGTGGAAATAACTGCCAATGAGCAGAATAAAGAAAAAAGACAGAAAAGAATTGAAGACAGTCTCAGAGACCTCTGGGACAACATTAAACACACCAACATTTGAATTATAGGGGTCCCAGAAGATGAAGAGAAAGAGAAAGTGTCTGAGAAAATATTTGATGAGATTATAGTTGAAAACTTCAATAACATGGGAAAGGAAATAGTCAATCAAGTCCAGGAAGCGCAGAGTCCCATACAGGATAAACCCAAGGAGGAACACACTGAAACACATATTAATCAAACTATCAAAAATTAAATACAAAGAAAAAGTATTAAAAGCAGCAACGGAAAAACAACAGATAATATACAAGGGAATGCCCATAAATTTATCAGCTGATTTTTCAGCAGAAACTCTGCAGGCTAGAAGGGAGTGGAAGGATATATTTAAAATGATGAAAGGAAAAACTTACAAAAAAGATTACTCTACCCAGCAAGGATCTCATTCAGATTCGACAGAAAAATCAACCACTTTACAGACAGGCAAAAGTTAAGAGAATTCAGAACCACGAAACCAGCTCTACAACAAATGCTAAAGGAACTTCTCTAGGCAGGAAACACAAGACAAACAAATGACCTATAAAAACAAACCCAAGGCAGTTAAAAAAATGGTAACAGGAACATACATATTGATAATTACCTTGAATGTGAATGGATTAAATGCTCCAAACAAAAGATACAAACTGGCTGAATGGATACAAAAACAAGACCCCTATATATGCTATCTACAAGAGACCCACTTCAGACCTAGGGACACATACAGACTGAAAGTGAGGGGATGGAAAAAGATGTTCCATGCAAACGGAAATCAAAAGAAAGCTGGAGAAGCAATACTCATATCAGACAAAATAGACTTTAAATTAAAGACTCATAAGAGACAAGGAAGGACACTACATAATGATCAAAGGATCAATCCAATAAGAATATATAACACTTGTAAATATTTATGCACCCAACATACGAGCACCACTAGACCTAAGGCAAATGCTAACAGGAATAAAAGGGGAAATTGACAGTAACACAATAATATTACGAGACTTTAACACCCCACTTACACCAATGGACAGAACATCCAAACAGAAAATAAGTCAGGAAACACAAGCTTTAAATGACACAGTAGACCAGATGGACTTAATTGATATTTATATGACGTTCCATCCAAAAACAACAGAATATACTTTCTTCTCAAGTGCACATTCTTGAGGAACAGTCTCCAGGATAGATCACATCTTGGGTCACAAACTATGCCTAGGTAAACTGAAATTGTATCAAGCATCTTTTCTGACCACAATGCTATGACACTAGATATCAATTACAGAAAAAAAACAAAACTGTAAAAACTACAAACACATGAAGGCTAAACAACAAACTACTAAATAACCAAGAGATCACTGAAAAAATCAAAGAGGAAATCAAAAAATACCTAGAAACAAATGACAATGAAAACACGTAGACCCAAACCTAAGGGATGAAGCAAAAGCAGTTCAAAGAGGTAAGTTTATAGCAATACAATCCTACCTCAGGAAACAAGAAAAATCTCAAATAAACAGCATAACCTTACACCTAAAGCAATTAGAGAAAGAAGAACAAAAAACACCCCAAAGTTAGCAGAAGGAAAGAAATCCTAAAGGTCAGATGAGAAATAAATGAAAATGAAATGAAGGAAAAAATAGCAAATATCAAAAAAACTAAAAGTTGGTTCTTTTAGAAGATAAACAAAATTGATAAACTATTGGCCAGACACATCAGGAAAAAAGGGAGAAGACCCAAATCAACAGAATTAGAAAAGAAAAAAGAGAAGCAACAACTGATACCAAAGAAATACAAAGGATCAAGAGAGACTACTACAAGCAACTATATGACAATAAAATGGATAACCTGGAAGCAATGGACAAATTCTTAGAAAAGTACAACCTTCCAAGATGAACCATGAAGAAATAGAAAATATGAACAGACCAATCAGAAGCACTGAAATTGAAGCTCTGATTTAAAATCTTCCAACAAACAAAAGTGAAGGGCCAGATGGCTTCACAGGCGAATTTTAACAGGAATTTAGAGAAGAACTAACAGCTATCCTTCTCAAACTCTTCCAAAATATAGCAGAGGGAGGAACACTCACAAACTCATTCTATGTGGCCACCATCACCCTGATACCCAAACCAGACAGGGATGTCACAAAAAAGAAAATTACAGGCCAATATCACTGATGAACATAGATGCAAAAGTCCTGAACAAAATACTAGCAAATGAATCCAACAGCATATTAAAAGGACCATACACCATGGTCAAGTGGGTTTTACCCCAGGATGCAAGGATTCTTCAATATATGCAAATCCATCAATGTGGTACACCATATTAACAAATCGAAGGATAAAAACCATATGATAATCTCAATAGATGCAGAAAAAGCTTTCGACAAAACTTAACATGCATTTATAAAAATACTCTCCAGAAAGTGGGCATGGAGGGAACCTACCTCAACATAATAAAGGCCAAATATGACAAATCCACAGCCAACATCATCCTCAATGGTGAAAAACTGAAAGCATTTCCACTAAGATCAGGAATAAGACAAGGTTCCCCACTCTCACCACTCTTATTCAACATAGTCTTGGAAGTTTTAGCCACGGCAATCAGCAAAGAAAAAAGAAATAAAAGGAATCCACATCGGAAAAGAAGAAGTAAAACTATCACTGTTCGCAGATAACATGGTATTTACTATATGTAGAAAATCCTAAAGATGTCACCAGAAAACTACTAGAGCTAATCAATGAATTTGGTAACGTAGCAGGATATAAAAAGAATGCACAGAAATCTCTTGCTTTCCTATACACTAACAACAAAAGATCAGAAAGAGAAATTAAGGAAACATTCCCATTTACGATTGCAACAAAAAGAAAAAATACCCAGGAATAAACCTGCCTAAGGAGGAAAAAGACCTGTATGCAGAAAACTATAAGACACTGATGAGAGAAATTAAAGATGATACAAACAGATGGAGAGATATACCATGCTCTTTGATCGGAAAAATCAACATTGTGAAAATGATGATGCTCCCCAAAGCAATCTACAGATTCAATGCAATCCCTATCAAATTACCAATGGCATTTTTCAAAGAACTAGAACAAAAAATTTTACAATCTGTATGGAAACACAAAAGACCCCAAATAGCCAAAGTAATCTTGAGAAAGAAAAATGGAGCTGGAGGTATCAGGCTCCCTGACTTCGGACTATACTACAAAGCTACAATAATCAAGAGAGTATGGTAATGGCACAAAAATAGAAATATAGATCAATGGAACAGGATAGAAAGCCCAGAAATAAACCCATGCACATATGATCACCTTATCTTTGATAAAGGAGGCAACAATATACAGTGGAGAAAAGACAGCTTCTTCAATAAGTGGTGCTGAGAAAACTGGACAGCTACATGTAAAAGAATGAAGTTAGAACACTTCCTAACACCATACAAACAAAAATAAACTCAGTATGGATTAAAGAACACTTCCTAACACCACACAAAACAAAAATAAACTCAATATGGGTTAAAGACCTAAATGTAAGGCCAGACACTATAAAACTCTTAGAGGAAAACATTGGCAGAACACTCTATGACATAAACCACAGCAAGATCCTTTTTAACCCACCTGCTAAAGTAATGGAAATAAAAACAAAACAAAATAAATGGGACCTAATGAAACTTAAAGGCTTTTGCCCAGCAAAGGAAACCATAAACAAGACGAAAAGACAACACTCAGAATGGGAGAAAATATTTGCAAATGAAGCAACTGACAAAGGATTAATCTCCAAAATATACAAGCAGCTCATGCAGCTCAATATCAAAAAATCAAACAACCCAATCCAAAAACGTGTGGAAGACCTAAATAGACATTTCTCCAAAGAAGGCATACAGATGGCCAACAAACACATGAAAAGATGCTCAACAATGTTAATCATCAGAGAAATACAAATCAAAACCACATTGAGGTATCACCTCACACTGGTCAGAATGGCCATCATCAAAAAATCTAGAAACAGGGCTTCCCTGGTGGTGCAGTGGTTGAGAGTATGCCTGCCGATGCAGGGGACACGGGTTCGTGTTCCGGTCTGGGAAGATCCCACATGCTATGGAGCGGCTGGGCCCGTGAGCCATGGCCGCTGAGCCTGTGTGTCCGGAGCCTGTGCTCCGCAACGGGAGAGGCCACAACAGTGAGAGGTCCGCGTACCACAAAAAAAAAAAAAAAAAAAAAAAAAAAAATCTAGAAACAATAAATGCTGGAGAGGGTGTGAAGAAAAGGGAACCCTCTTGCACTGTTGATGAGAATGTAAATTGATACAGCCACTATGGAGAACAGTATGGAGTTTCCTTAAAAAACTAAAAATAGAACTACCATATGACCTAGCAGTACCACTACTCAGGCATATACCCTGAGAAAACCATAATTCAAACAGATACATTTACCACAATATTCACTGCAGCACTATTTTCAATAGCCAGAACATGGAAACAAACTAAATGTCCATCGACAGATGAATGGATAAAGAAGATGTGGCACATGTATACAATGGAATATTACTCAGCCATAAAGGGAACGAAATTATTTGTAGTGAGGTGGATGAACCTACAGTCTGTCATACAGAGTGAAGTAATTCAGAAAGAGGAAAACAAATACCGTACGCTAACACATATATATGGAATCTAGAAAAATGGTACTGATGAACCTAGTGGTAGGGCAGGAATAAAGGTGACAATGTTGAGAACAGACTTGAGGACACAGGGCAGGAAGTGGAGGCTGGGACGTAGTGAGAGAGTAGCATTGACATATATACACTACCAAATATAAAATAGATAGTGGGAAGTTGCTACATAGCACAGGGAGATCAGCCTGGTGTTTGTGACACCCTAGAGGGGTGGGATAGGGAGGGGAGGGTGGGAGGGAGGCTCAAGAGGGAGGGGATGTGGGGATATATGTATGCATATAGCTGATTCACTTTGTTGTACAGCAGAAATGAACACAGCATTGTAAAGCAATTATACTCCAATAAAGATGCATAAAAAAATAGCCAGTATGCACGTTATCTCCATGTATGTTTTTACACTGTTACCACATATGTAAATATCCACAAAAACATGGTGTATTATTTTGCAAGTTTGAAAATAGTATGTAAAAGTTGTATCACAATTAAAAAAAAAGAAATATATTTGATTAATCTCCTCCTCTACTTAGTATCTAAAAGAAACAGCCAAAACTAATTTATAGCTAGTCTTATACTATAAACAGCTCTCATTTATATAATTCATGCTATCAATAGGCACTAAGATAAGAGGAAGCAGAGTGGTGCCTAAGAAAATCTCTAAAACCAGACCTCCAGGGTTCATATCCAGTTATGTCACTTACTACTTACTTAGCCATGTGACTTTGCGCAAGTTCTTTGTGCCTCATATGCAAAATAGGGATTGTAAATAAAAATAATTATATATGTAAATTAATTCATTATTGAATCATATGGTATTTGTCTTTCTGTCTGACTTATTTCACTTAGCATAATGCCCTCAAGTTCCACCCATGTTGTTGCAAATGGCAAGAGTTCATTTCATTCTTTTTTTATGGTTGAATAATATTCCACTGCCTATACAATACATACACCACATTTTCTTTATCTGTTCATCTGTCAATGAACACTTAGGTTGTTTCCATATCTTGGCTATTGTAAATAACACTGCAATGAACATTAGGATGGAGATATATATATATAGATAGATAGATAGATAGATAGATCTATATATATTTATCTATATGGATATATATCTTTCTGAGTTAGTGCTTTTGTTTTCTTTGGATAAATACCCAGAAGTGTAATTGCTGGATCATTTGGTAGTTCTCTTTTTGAGGAGTCTCAATAGTGGCTGCCCCAATTTACATTCCCACCAACAGTGCATAGGGGTTCCCTTTTCTCCACACCCTCTCAAACACTTGTCATTTCTTGGCTTTTTGAAAACAGCCATTCTAACAGGTGTGAGGTGATGTCTCATTGTGGTTTTCATTTGCATTTCCCTGATAATTAATGAGCATCTTTTTATGTACCTGTTGGCTGTCCACATATTTTCTTTGGAAAAAATGTCTATTCAGGTGCTCTGCCCATTTTTTAATAGGATTTTTTTTTGCTATTGAGTTGTATGAGTTCTTTACATATTTTAGATATTAACCTCTTATCAGATATATGACATGCAAATATTTTCTCCCATTCAGTAGGTTGCCTCTTCATTTTGTTGATGGTTTCCTTTGCTATGAAGCAGCCTTTTAATTTGATGTGTTCCACTTGTTTATTTTTGCTTTTGTTACCTTTGTTTTTGATATCAAATCCAAAAAAACATTGGCCTCTTTTTTTTTTTTCTCAGTACGCGGGCCTCTCACTGTTGTGGCCTCTCCCGTTGCGGAGCACAGGCTCTGGACGTTTCCCCTCTCCAGTCTACTGCTGGAGTAGAGGTGGGATATTTGTCTAGTTGACTGAAGTAAAGGAGAAAGATGATCCGGAAATGTGACTGAATTTTAATTCAATACTTTTTACTTTAGTAGCTTGATTCTCTCTTTGAGAGGTATCTGGTGCCTTTCAGGATGCTTCAGTATAAATTGTGTTGGTTCTCAGCTTTTGCCAATGCTAGTTTACAATTCTGTTTTCTCAGTTAGCCAAGGCACTTGACATTTTCCTTCTGCTTTTTTGCTCACAAAATTTTGTCACTGTTTTTTTTCCCTCTCCCATTTTCCCCACCTAATTTAGTTTTGGTATAGAGAAAAGGTTAGAAATACCATTAATTGTCTCTTTAATAGGATTTTGGGAGAAAGGAAATGTAGCTGGGTGTATTCTACCTGGTAGTTATACCTAAAGTCTCCTGATTTTCCTTCATCTTTCCTACATTTTCAGAAAATATCTACCAGGGTAATATTTTCTTCTTGCTATTATTCTACTGTTAATATTTATTCTGCTATTATTATAGTTCATTGTAACTATTACCACATTTTCTAATCTCCAGTTCACAGCAAACAACCTTTGAATGAGCT
The DNA here is from genome assembly GCF_008692025.1 of Phocoena sinus. Classification (NCBI taxonomy): domain Eukaryota; kingdom Metazoa; phylum Chordata; class Mammalia; order Artiodactyla; family Phocoenidae; genus Phocoena; species Phocoena sinus. Next base: position 71,055,263 of record NC_045769.1, read on the forward strand.
TCAGAAACGTTTTTGCTGCTTTAAAACATAATTCAGTATTCTTAAATTTATATAACATAATCCATTCTTTGAGTTAATATTTACTAATAATTTAACATGTGCCAGAATCTGTACTAGCAGTGGGAATACTGAATTATAAGACACACTTGCCTTCTAGAATTTTACGTTCTATGGGAGAAGACATACAAGTAGGTGTTTTTTCAAATGTTATACATGTTAAATGTTATACCAGAAGTAGGCTTAGCATCCTAAGGGATATATAAATGACCACCTAATCCCAGTAACTGATGCTTAAACTGGGTCTTAAAGGAAAAACAGGATTATCAAGGTGAATAAGAAGAGCATTCCAGGCAAATGATGGCATAGCTTGTACAAAAGCATGATGGTATCAACAACTTCAAAGAATATAGATTCCCACTCTTTATAATTTAACAGTTTATTTTCTTTAGACATCTCAAATGATTACAAAATCCTGGTGAGGAAAGCATTAACACTATTACTTTTGCATTAACATATATTAAAAGCATTAACATACTTTTTTGTATGAGGAAACTGAGATACATTCAAGCTTTACAGTAAGCCAATAGCAGAGATAAAACTAGAACTAAAATTCTAGTTTTCTGATTGCTGGCTAAATGGTCAATCATTGGATAATTTTAACTCTACATTCTGAAACTGTTAGTCCCTTCGCTGTCTGATTTTTCTCAATGTTGCATACAATTGCAATAATAATAATAAGTAATATTGTAAGGCTTACAACCTGCCAGGTGCAGTGCAAGAACTTTACATACTGTTACTCATTAAAAATCTTCAAAACGGTTGAATATTCTGAGACTTAAAGAGGCTAAGAAACTTTCCCAGGAACCCTTAGCTACTAAGAGGCAGAGGCGGGGTTTGAAGGCAGGTCAATACTCTTTTTTATTTTTAATATTTATTTATTTATATTTGGCTGCACTGGGTCTTCATTGCTGCGCGGGGGCTTTCTCTAGTTGGGGCGAGCGGGGGCTACTCTTCTTTGTGGTGCGCGGGCTTCTCATTGTCGTGGCTTCTCTTGTTGCCAAGCACGGGCTCTAGGTGCACGGGCTTCAGTAGTTGTGGCACACAAGCTCAGTAGTTGTGGCTTGCGGGCTCTAGAGCACAGGCTCAGTAGTTGTGGCTCACGGGCTTAGTTGCTCCATGGCATGTGGGATCTTCCCGGACCAGGGATCGAACCCGTGTTCCCTGCACTGGCAAGAGATTCTTAACCACTGTGTCACCAGGGAAGTTCCGGCAGGTCAATACTCTTAATCAATATGCTATACTGCAACGATATTATATTAGTTAAGTATAAAATCTAAAATTCCTTAATTTAACTTTTAAACACTTCAAAGTCTGGTCCAATCCTGCTTATACACCTCAGCTACCATGAATTCCTAATGGTGTCCAAAGTGACCTAGGCCATATGTTTCCATGAACATTTCATACTCATTACCCATTTTGATATTCAACAAAAATTTATTAAGTAGTTACAGTGTGCCAGGAACAATATTAGTGCTGGCTTGAAAAAAGTAAAAGACACTAACTTTGCCTTTAAGCAGTTCACAGTCAAGACAGGAAAATCAATGACTTCAGTACAGCATGTATTGTGCTTCATTTCGGGTAAATACTAGGATTCAGAAGAAGATATAGAAAAAACACCTAATTCACTCTGAAGAGATGAGGGGATGTTTCAAAAGGAGGTAATGCTTAATCTAAATAAATCTTGAGATATAAGAGAGAGTCAGCCAGGCAAAAACAAGAGAAATGAGGGACCAAAGGCATTATAGGCAGAGAACAGCATTTTAAAAGATTTGAGAGAGGCTGTCTTTCTCTAACTAGTAGAATTTAGACTAAGTTTAACTAAAAATGGCTAAGTTTAAATGTCACTTCCTCATTCCTCAAAAAATTAAAAATAGAGCTACCATATGATCTAGCAGTACCGCTTCTGGGTATTTGAAGGAAATAAAATAACTATCTCAAAGAGATGTCTGCACTCCCATGTTCGTTGCCATATTATTGACGATATCCAAAATATGGAAACAACCTAAGTGTACTTCAATAGATGAATGAATAAAATAAATGTAGTGGAATATTATTTAGCCATGAGAAAGAAGGAAATCCTGCCATTTGCAACAACATGGATGGACCTTGAGGACATTATGCTAAGTGAAATAAGTCACACAGGGAAAGATAAATATTGTATGTTCTCAATTATCTGAACTCCGAAAATTATCATGAAGGTAATGGGGAGCCTTAGAATGAGTTTAAGTAGGCAAATGCCTGTTCTTGGTTTCCATTTTAGAAAGAATACTCTGGTAGCTGAGGAGTGAATAGGTTGTTTTGGAGATGAGCAATAGGAAGAAAAAAGAAATACCAATTAAGAAGTGACTACAGTAGTCCAAATGAGAAATGAACGTGAACTTACATTGAGATCAAGACAATGGGGAATGGAAAGAAAAGGTAAATTTTGGACTACTTGGAAGAAAGAATCTACATAACTTAGTGAGTAATTGGACCTATGGTTGGATTAAAAAGTTGAAAATTATTACTAGGTCATCATGCTAGGAAAGACAAAGAGGTTTTGAAGATAAAATAATGTTTTGCTTGGGGCATACCAAGTTTGAGATATTGATGAGATAAATGAGCAGAGATGCAGTCTGGAACACTAGATAGAGGTTAAGATGTAGATTTAAGCTATAGATTTGCAATTCACCACCATGTAAAGCAGCATTTCTCAATTTTGGCAGCCCATCAGATTCACTTGGAAAGCTTTTTGTAAATATAGAAGCCTGGGCTAAAAACCCATAGACTTTTTTTAGTACTTCTGAAATAAGCCTGGGGCATCAATGTTTTTAAAAATTTGATTTTGATGCATAATTACAATTAAGAATCACTGATGGGTAATTTAAGTCATGAGCATAGATTAGATTTATGGTTTTCAAACAGCACATTGCACCAATTAGGGGAGATTTAGAAGCAATTATCAGAAAGATTGTGATAATAATAACAACAACTATAATTTATTACCTATGGTAGAAACTGTGCTAAAGACTTTATACATGTTATTTGTAGTGGAAGAGAAATCAAAAAGAATGTGTCAGATGAAAGTCAACACAGCTCTTACATGAAGTCTTCCACAGCACTTTCAGTTTATCTTGATGTCTCTCATCTCAACTTGGTATTTAGAATATACGAACTTATACAAGGCTATCTAGTATCTAATTTGAATGTATATAACCTTAAGCAGTATAACACAGTGGTTAAGAGCAAGAGCTGTACAGCTAGACCTCCTGGTTTAAACCCCATATCATCCTATCCTTTGCTGGCAATTTTGATCTTAGGCAAGTTGTTTAGTTTCTTTTTAGTATACTGTATATGATTAAAGTATAATGTGTGTGTATGTATACATACATATGTACTACATATGTGTGTGTTTGTGTGTGTATGTATTTTATATTTATATACATATACAGGTGATACTTTACATATACTATAATGTAAATTCCTTGAAGGGGTGGATTTGTTTTATATCTTGTTTATCTTTTGTAGCTTTCTCCTCAACTTTACCTAGTCCAGTGGGGAGTAATTATAATAACTAATATTTGTTAAGATAGTCACTGTTTGAAGCAATTTACTTACATTAATTCATTGATTCAATTGATTTTCATTACAAGCCTAGAGATTAGCATATTAGTACCCTCATTTTACAGATGACTATATTGAGAAAGAGAGGTGAAGTAATATTACTAAAATAAATACTGTCTGCAAGTGGAGGATATGGGGTCTAAGGAAGCAAATCCAGCTCTATTAACTTGAGCTCTTAACTACTGTGCTCTACTGCCTCCCTCCATACTACACAATAGACTCAATAAATTATTATGAGTTTGAATAAAATTTGAAAGAAAGGAATGGCTAGAAATAGATGGTATCCATTTATATGCAGCACATTTTGCAATGTACTTCACTGAAACTAGGTTCTGTTGCCTTTTATAAAGAGAAGTTTGATAAAAGAATATTCAATTACCTTTTTAACTTACTTATATTCCTGTATTATCATTTTTAAAAAAGGATTGGAATAAGGAAAGGATCATTTCAGTAAATGTCTTTTATCTGTTTTCTAAGGTAAAAAGTGTTTAAAAGTTTTAAAGCAACCCAAAGCCCAATGTTCTCCAAAGTTTCTCCCAGAAATGGATCTATGATTTTAAAGTAAGTGTTGAGAACTTATTGGGCCCCTACCATATGTATGGTTATTTCCCAGGCAATGTGAAGTCACAGGATTAATAAAAACAACTTCACAAGAACTTCTAGAAAAATGGGTTTTTCAAATAATGCAGACTTCTACAGAAAGAAACAGTACTCTCAATTATATGGATCTGCTATTGCTCTAAATAAAGGGCCGGAAGAGCAATTCTGTCTGGTTTCATTTTTACTCACACTTGTGGAATTCCATTCGTTTATTTCTGACATACTTTATATGGATAATGTACTAAATGAGAGGATTCAATTCCAATTTTTTCACAATTCCCATGCACAAATATCATCCTCCTGATAACAAAAGTCACATCCCAGATGTCACACCTAAAGGAAACCTGCTCTTGGATGTTACCGAGCTTTTTTACTAACCTCACACAATACTGATTAAATTCTGGTGTGTGGAGTAGAAGATTTAAAGGTGATATTAAAGGTATTAGCAATGACAGTTTACTTTATCATTGCTATATTAACAAAGAGCAAAGCTTAAATATCCCTTTAACTTCCATGGTTATAAATAGCAATTTCTCCTTCCCATTTTTCCTAAGACAAAGTCCTTATTATCCAAATATTCACCATAGTGACATGCATATTCACTGTATTAAAATGATCCCTCTGGATTGTCCTTGGTCTAGGAAATGTCAAAAATAAAGCCAAAGCTAAATCTGATTACCTACCAATAAAATAGAGTTTACATCAGGGACAAGCAGGAGGTCTCTTAGGATCTGAAATGTAGGACTTTTGAGTGGTTGTGGATAGACTGAGAAATGCTCTCACGTGCAACTTTGATAGAGAATTTTATTAAAATCCTTCATTTTGCTTCTACCCCCTACCTTGTCTACTAACTACTAAATCTACTCAGGAATTTAATTTTCATTTTCAAAGTCTCAAGAGAGTTAGAGCTCTGAAAATGACTGCAAAATATAGGTAGTGTTCTTTTGTTTTTTATTTTATTTTCTCCCAAGAATAAGTAGTTCAGCACAGAAATGTTCTCAGTTTAGTAATCATAATCTAACACTCAAGATTCTGCATTATCTGGTCCCAACAAATCTTTCCTGTGATAGTTTGAATTACCCCAACAGGTTATAAGCCAAAATGAACTATTCTCTACTACTCAAACATATTATTTGCTTTCTGTCTCCCAACTTTTACTCATGTTGTTTCCTCTGCCCAAAATGACCTTTTCCCTATCTTGGCCACTCTTCAAGGTCTAACTCAGATGCTACCTTACCATACTTCCCCAACTCCCCATCTAGCTTCTCTTCTTCTCTCCCTGCTCAGCTTGAAATATTCTGCCCACTGAACTCAAAGCAGAATAATTTATGCTTCATTCATATCTCTTTTGAATCTCTGTGGCACTCACTGCTTTCCACATTCTGTTATAGTTACTTGTATTTAGTGCTTACAATTCTCTACCTATGAATTCCTGAAGGCAGGCACCCATTGGTCTTTATATCCTTGCCCAGTACTGTGCTTACTGGAACACTGTAGGGTTTTGTATGTTTGGGTTTTTGTTTGTTTTAACAAATTGCATTGTGCTAAGATTTGATTGACTGTGTGCCAATTTGGGGAAATAGCTGCACATTGAGAAAATTGCTCAAGAAAAGAGAACTAAAATGCAAAAATGTCACAAAATGTAACACTTAAGATTATTTAAGATTTAGATTTCATCCAAATATCAAATTACGCACGTACTTAGGAGCTTGGCAATTTTTAAGCAAATTGATGTTTTTACATCAAATAACACCAGCAATTCAAAATAGTATACTCTATCAAATAGGAACTTGAATTGTCTTATTCATATATAGCATTGTATTTATAGCATATTTCATTTTAGTCTTTCATCTAGAATAAAAATTTTCATTAACAAATAAAATTACTAGGGACTTTCCTGGTGGCACAGTGGTTAAGAATCCGCCTGCCAATGCAGGGGACACGGATTTGAGCCCTGGTCCGGGAAGATCCCACATGACACGGAGCAACTAAGCCCATGCACCACAACTACTGAGCCTGCGCTCTAGAGCCCGCGCTCCGCAACAAGAGAAGCCACCGCAATGAGAAGCCCGCGCAGTGCAACGAAGAGTAGCCCCTGCTCACGGCAAGTAGAAAAAGCCCGCGTGCAGCAATGAAGACCCAACACAGCCATAAATAAATAAATAATAATTTTTTAAATTACTAAAACAAGCTGAGTATAATTTTCAGTGAAGTTTCTGTCAAAGACATTTTTTATGATTTAAAAAATAGATTATTAAACCTAAGCTATATAACTTGTTTATTATTTTATTTAAACCTTGATTTTACTCCTTAATTTTAATCTCCAACTGTTACTAAAGAAGACCTGACATTGTTGTTAAGTTTTCCCAAAGACCCAGTAATTTTCCTCTAATGAAGTAGTTGGTAAAATATAGGGAAGCAAAGGATCTATACACATAGGATCTTAATAGAAGTTTAAATCAGGCTAGTAAGCAGGTGCAAAAAAATTTTAAACAAAATTTTTCATCAACTCACAATTCTTATAGTCAGTCAATGTTAGAAATTAGTCAGATGTAGCATGTTTTTCTTGTTTGCATTTTTATAACCATCTTTATTTCAGTGTACCACGTGTTTTTGACTGAATTTCTTACTTGATAAGAAGAGTGAAGGAGAGAGATCAAAATTAGATTCATGATGACCATTACCAATAGCCCATCCTAGCTCTAAGAGTGTACATAATAATGTCTGCCAATAAATAATGTTGGCAGTAATGTGCTTAGTATATACCAGTACTCTTAGAGGTACTTTATATACATTAACTTGCTTGATCTTCACAACTCTTTGAGGTAGGCACCATTACTATCCCTATATCACATCTGAGGAAACTGACACCCAGAAAGGTTCAATAACTTGCCTATGATCATACAGCTGGTAAGCGGTGTAGCTAAGATTTGAACCTAGTGAACACGGAAGTCTGGATGCTTAACTACCATACTATACAAATCAGAAGAACTTGTAAATCAATTTTCTATTGCTCTAATCCAAGAAAACAGGCACTACTGAGCAGCATGCGTCAGTCTAGGATTCTAGGGAAACAAGGTTTCTGTATCTGCTCTACCCACCTCCCTGCTACTTTCAGCCAGCACACTGATACGAAAGAGAAGAGAGTAGCACTTGGATGTCTAACAGCCAGCTGGTTAAGGTCTACTTCCCTACTAGCTCCTCCCAGTCTTCTTCCTCAGAGCCTAAGGTGAATTCTATCCTCCCCAGCTTATTCAAAGTACTCCATAAATGACCTACCTAGCATTAAACACTCCAAGCTTGTTACTCCTTATTTCCAAAGTTTACTCCCTACTAAATCAAAACCCCCTTCCATAATACATAATGACCTATGCCTAGCCTGGAATTATACTGGATTGGTCACATCCCTGTTTTGAGCTGATTCTTGGGGTCCCTGCTTCTGCCTCCTGCCAATGGGTTAGATCTCCCTTCACTCTCAAATTGAAAACTATGGCTTATAAAACTTACAATGTTATTTTATTTATTCACAGTTTATAATGCCCTAATAAAAAGAATTTAATGTGTTATAAAAGAAGGTAATGCAGTTATCAAAATTATAAAATGCTTGATTATACAGTTCGACCCAATCTTTTATTTCTCTAATATCAAGAGATTTACATGAGGAAAAAAAAATTATATGTAACTCATCCTAAGATTCACCAATTTATAAATTAAATTAAAACTGACTGTAGCATATCACTTTTGAAAAGTCAATTCAAAATGTGAACATAGCTCATTATGTACATTTTCTCATAATCTTGAAAGCAGGAAACAACTCTTTCTTTTCTGTATTCTCCTCACACCAAATACAGTATTGTGCAAATGATCATATTTCACAATTACTCAAATTACTCAAATAGTTGTTTACAATTGCACAATTACTCAAATAGTTGTTTACAGACAGCTTACCTTCAGAAACCTTTACAATATATAATGAAACGCATGTATAAAATGGTACAGATAGAGGCAACTATTGCAAAAAAAGATGACCAATTGTTACTGAGCAGATGTACAATCAAGTTCACCATTCAAAAGGTCAAGATCATCTTGCTGTACAGGAGAAAGGTTGACATTACATTAAATGTCTGTGACATTTTAATCAATCTTAACTTTTTAATGTTATATATTTTGACATAGCAACAGGGAGAAATTTTTCTCCACTTTGTAAAAGAAATAACTCTAAGACAGTAATTTTTTTCACCTTACAGAATTATTGAGATATCCTCATTTAAGTGCCAATGAAGAAGGTAACTAAGAATTTTTATGGTTTGGTTCTCTTGAAAGGTCACAAATACAGTGAAAAATCTAGCAGAATGTTGTGAAACCAATACCTAGAGGAATCCCAAAGCAATGCCAAGAAACAGAATGTACTCATAGTGACTAATACATGCAAATACTGGAAATAAATTCTAACAGATTAAACAGGTTTTGTAGCAACTAAAAGGTATATTCAAATCATTCCAAAATTAATCAAGCTTAAGAATATGGCAGTCTTCCCTGCTAATAAGAATCTAAGCTGACTAAGTAGCCTGAATAACATATAAATTATAGCCAATATCAGTAGGTATAATTTTTAGTGTGCTTTTAATTAAAAAGGAGAAACTGACCCCTTAACTGAATCAAATCACTGTTTCAGACTTCCACTTCAGTCTTTTGATAAATATATTCATATTTAATACATCATTTTACCCTGATGAGCCATTAACTTCTAATCAAGCTATGGAATCACGAAGACAAAACTATCTTTCTGCTGAGAAATGCTGCAACATTTTCTCTCTTTTTGCTCGTTTAATATGGAATGCCTTGTCAAGAATCTGCCAAGTCCCCTAATACTGAGGCAGAAATATTATAACATAAAAAAATACAATAAATTTCCTTCAAAATCTGAATGTCAAACAGAGGCACAGTTTCTTACCCAAGCCTGTAATTCTGAGGACATGCTATAACAAACAAAACTAAATGTGATAGGGAAAAATGGTTTAAAATAAATAGCAGAGTTTCAGCATAAAATAGATATATAAATCCAAATTCTTTGCTGTGATGATTTTCTACTCTTTGTAGTTAACATGTTTAATGTAGTCAAGTCTTTTCATTGAGAAAATGAAAGTAAACAAATGTAGAATATCTCTGGGTCAAAAACATTAAACAGGCTTATATGTCACCAGATTTCTGTGTAAAAAACCAAACCGAAACAAAAAACAGATTTATCATCTACTTTAATCTGTAAGTAATACCTTAGAAGATCTCTACACTAAGAGGACAGAGAGCATAATTATTTCAATAGATCTGAGAAATGATTTAAAGTAATGCCTTCTAAAACAGTTTAGATACTGAAATACAAATTTCAGGAAAATAGCTCAGATGCTGATAAACATGATTCTACTCATCACACTTGGGTTGCTGTGTGGTTGCACAGTACAATGGTAGCAACATCTATTTCTATGCTTAAGTAATCCCAGATAAAAAATTTTAATATGTCACTATATACAAGCAGCTAGCTATGGTGTATCCTTATAAGTTTGAACAATTTATGCTATTTTCATCATTTGAAATAAAAGATGCAATTTTACTGTATTCAGGTTTAATCTGGAAAAATCTGTAGAGCCCAAAACCTTGCCCTTAATCACATACAAAGAATCTATTTCCTTACCTCCCACTTCCCCATAAAAAGCTACAGTAAACACAAACTTAAACACACACACATTTCTAAAATTCATATTGTTTAATTGGTGTCTAGTACTATAAATATTACTTGTTCAAATAGCCTAAGGAAAATCTAATAATAAACAATTACATTAATATGTTGTAAATGACTAAGAGCTAGAAAAAGCAATAACTCTACAATCTAATGGTATAATCATAATTCATGACGTCATACCTGATGACTTAGAGATTGAAAAGGCTCACAGGTTCCAGACTGCATAACCTTTCTATTTCCAGAGACACCTAAAGATTGCATTTCCTGTCTTACAAAAGATAATCACAGCATTCTCTATGTCTCAGCATCTTCAAGGCTAGTGAAGAAAACATCAAACAGCAGATCTGTCCATCAGTATCTGTTTAAGTCATCATGAAGATATCAGATCTCATATGCTATTTATCATCTCCCTTTTGCAGTTACAAACACTGCGTATTAAGGGAGGATGACACAGTTGTATTTGCTGAAGCTGCTAATGCTGTCTGAAAACAGTAAGCTTACTGCTTAGAGCAATTCTGCATCATCCAAACAGAGAGTGAACCACGTCTTTCAGATTTCCCACTTCTGATAATATAAAGATTTCACATGCCAAGGAAAGTTTGATTTTTTTTGTCATTCCTTTAAAAATAAGCAACATTCTATTTAATTAAGTGTCTAATGTATCTTTTGCAAATGCCATGTTAAAATGTTAGTTCATAATTATTAGGCAGTTTTCTCCATATATAACTAAGCTTTAATGATTTAACAAGCAAAATTATACTCTAAAAAAGGACTCTTCCCTCCAAACCATGTGTATCGTCACTCATCCAACCCATCAAAATTGGAAGTCCCTAAAAATGATGAGTTTTTATTCTGGCAATCTTTGATAATTGTGTATAACAGTAGATAGATAAATAGGTAAATGCATATTCACTTTTTTAACTCTCCTGAACTTCATTTATATTTCATATTCTTCAGAACAACATGCTTCAAATCAAAATAGCTTTTACACTATTATAAAAGGTATATCTCCTACAGAGTTTAATATGTAAAAGACAACATGCTATTATCAAATTCCAAAACTGCATGGTTAAATCTAAATCTAGGAATTAAACCTACATTATTGGCATTTTTATTGTGATTTTTCATTGCATCTTATTTGTGTTCATCAGGGTTCTTGTAATGCTTTCTTTTCCACAAAAGAGTAGAATCAAGGAATTTAAAGATTAATAAAGTAATCTGATAATAGAAAACCAATATCCTCTAAAATTATAAATGTAAATACTTTCTCTTTACCATGTGATAAAAGATTATGTTTTAGAAATAAAACAAAAACTAAAATTATAATATATTTAATTGAATGCAAAATTGGGACACCAAGTACAATATATTACCCTAAAACACTCTTCACATTATGTATAGCCTGAATTAATGGATATTTTCTTTATATACCTATGAATGCTTTATTTATATACCTGTGATATAAACTAAATGAAATTTAATGATAGCTAAAGTGCTATACAGAAAATGTTTCAGGTAAGTGTAGACTAATTACAAACCAGTATAAATTTCCACTCACAACATTTGATGAGCATAATTTGTATTATCATGGAGACTAGTCAAAATGGGTCTTAAAAATTGGGCTTCTTTAAGAGGCTTAGGGGTAGGGGCATAAGGGAGATGTTGGTCAAAAGTACAAACTTCCAGTTATAAGATGAGTAAGTTCTAGAGATCTAACCAGGATAGTGATTATAGTTAATAATATTGTATTATATACTTAAAAGTTACACGATGGTGGTAATTATTTTGCAATATATAAGTGTATCAAATTAACATGTCGTACACCTTAAACTTACACAATGTTATATGTCAGTTATATCTCAGTAAATCTAGGGGAAATTATTATACCTTAAATATATCCAATTTTTATTTGTAGAAAGAAATTAGTCTTCTTTAGTAGCCTCTAACTTCTTTATTGCCTCTAACTGCACATGTTCAAAGGGTTTGGTATTTTGGCAGACCTGAATGGAAAATCATATGTAGGCAAATATGATTTATATATGCAATATTTACTCTCTTTTTGTAAACAAAATAAGTACTCATTCTTTAAGAGCTATCTTAACATCTATCTCCCTTTCTATATTTATTTCTTCATGTAGAAAATATTAAACATGTTCTATGTGTCAGATACTGTGCTAGAATATCTGTGACAACATAAGATATGCCATCACAAAAGCAGATAATTAAACAAGTATGTTTTGCTATGACAGAAAATTAAGAGGTGATATAAGAGTGATAGCAGGGCATCTGACCCTAATCTAGGGCTCAGAAAAGATCTTCCTAAGGAAGTACTGTTAAAACTGAGAAGATCCTGAGCAGATCATATTCAATTAATGCTAAATACAGCATGGTTCGACCATAAAGTTTAAGTAGGACACAGGGAAGAGACGAGGCTAAAAGGGTAAGCCAAGGTCTAATCACAGGACTCTTCAGAAGCCATTTAAAGAGTATGGGCTTAATCTTCAGGGGAATGTTAATCTATCAACACAATCATTCTTGTAGTTTAAGATTATTCTGGCTATGGTAGAGAATCAATCAAGTAAAATAAAACTGGAGAGAGACAAGTTATAAAATTTGGGGTAGGAGATAATGATGGCCTGAACCAAAGTGGTGGCAGTAGGAATGAAGGGAAATCGATAGACACCAGATATACTTTTTAGTTAGAAGGAATGGGATTTGGGGACTAAATGTAAGAAATGAGGTAAAGAGAAATGTCAGGGGGACCTTGAAGATGGCGGAAGAGTAAGACGCGGAGATCGCCTTCCTCCCCACGGATACACCAGAAATACATCCACACGTGGAACAACTCCTACAGAACTCCTACTGAAGGCTGGCAGAAGACCTCAGACCTCCCAAAAGGCAAGAAACTCCCCACGTAACTGGGTAGGGCAAAAGAAAAAACAGAGACAAAAGAATAAGGACGGCACCTGCACCAGTGGGAGGGAGCTGTGAAGGAGGAAAAGTTTCCACACACTAGGAAGCCCCTCCGCGGGCGGAGACTGCGGGAGGCAGAGGGGGGAGCTTCGGGACCGCGGAGTAGTGCACAGCGACGGGTGCGGAGGGCAAAGCGGGGAGATTCCTGCACAGACGATCGGTGCTGACCGGCACTCACCAGCCCGAGTGGCTTGTCTGCTCACCCGCCGGGGCGGGCGGGGCTGCGAGCTGAGGCTCGGGTTTTGGTTTTGGACGGAGCTCAGGGAGAGGACTGGGGTTGGCGGCTTGAACATAGCCTGAAGGGGTTAGTGCACCACGACTAGCCGGGAGGGAGTTCGGGAAAAGCCTGCACCGGCCGAAGAGGCAAGAGACTTTTTCTTCCCTCTTTGTTTCTTGGAGCGCGAGGAGAGGGGTTTAAGAGCGCTGCTTAAAGGAACTCCAGAGACGGGCGCGAGCCGCGGCTAAAAGCGCGAACCCCAGAGACGGGCGCGAGCCGCGGCTGAGGGCGCGAGCCCCCCGAGACGGGCGCGAGCCGCGGCTAAAACCGCGGACCCCAGAGACGGGCGGGAGACGCTAAGGCTGCTGCTGCCGCCACCAAGGGGCCTGTGTGCGAGCACAGGTCACTCTCCACACCCCTCTTCCGCGGAGCCTGTGCAGCCCGCCACTGCCAGGTTCCCGGGATCCAGGGACAACTTCCCCGGGAGTACGCACGGCGGGTCTCAGGCTGGTGCAACATCACGCCGGCCTCTGCCGCAACGTCACGCTGCCTCTGCAGCCGCAGGCCCGCCCCGCACGTAGTGCCCCTCCTACCCCCATCCCCCAACCCCCGGCCTGAGTGAGCCGGAGGCCCCGAATCAGCGGCTCCTTTAACCCCGTCCTGTCTGAGCGAAAAAACAGACGCCCTCCAGCGACCTACACGCAGAGACAGGGCCAAATCCAAAGCTGAGCTCCTGTGAGCTGTGAGAACAAAGAAGAGAAAGGGAAATCTCTCCCAGCAGCCACAGAAGCAGCGGATTAAAGCTCCACAATCAACTTGATATACCCTGCATCTGTGGAATACCTGAATAGACAAGGAATGATCCCAAATTGAAGAGGTGGAATTTAGGAGCGAGATCTATGATTTTTTTCCCTTTTCCTCTTTTTGTGAATGTGTACGTGTATGCTTCTGTGTGAGATCCTGTCTGTATACTCTTGCTTCCACCATTTGTCCTAGGGCTCTATCCGTCCATGACTTTTTTTTAAAAATTCTTTTTCTTAATAATTAAGTTTAATTGTAATAACTTTATTGTACTTTACCTTCGTTCTTTCTTTCCTTCCTTCCTTCCCTCCTTTAGACAACGAATCACCCCAAATTGAGGAGGTGGTCTCAGGGAGCAGGATTTATGATTTTTCCCCCTTTACCTCTTTTTGTGAAGGTGTATGTGTATGCTTCTGTGTAAGATTTTTTTCTGTATAGCTTTGCTTCCAACATTTGTCCTAAGGGTCTATCCGTCCCTTTTTTTTTTTTTTTTCTAAATATTTTTTAATTCAATAACTATATTATACTTTATTTTATTTTTACTGTATCATCTTTCTTTCTGTCTTTTTTCCTTCTTTCCCTCCTTCCTTCCTTCCTCCCTCCCTCCCTCCCTCCCTCCTTTCTTTCCTTCTTTGCTTCTTTCTTCCTTCCTTCCTTTCCTCCTTTTCTTCTTTCTTTACTCATACTTCTACTAATTCTCCCTACTTTTTCTCCCTTTTATTCTGAGCTGTGTGGATGAAAGGCTCTTGGTGCTCCAGCCAGGAGTCAGGGCTCTGCCTCTGAGGTAGGAGAGCCAACTTCAGGACACTGGTCAACAAGAGACCTCCCAGCTCCACATAATATTAAACGGTGGAAATATCCCAGAGACCTCCATCTTAACACCAGCACCCAGCTTCACTCAACGACCAGCAAGCCACAGTGCTGGACAACCTATGCCAAACAACTAGCAAAACAGGAACACAACCCCACCCATTAGCAGAGAGGCTGCCTAAAATCATAATAAGGCCACAGACACCCCAGAACACACCACCAGACGTGAACCTGCCCACTAGAGAGACAAGATCCAGCCTCATCCAGCACAACACAGGCACTAGTCCCCTCCACCAGGAAGCCTACACAACCCACTGAAACAACCTTAGCCACTGGAGACAGACATCAAAAACAACGGGAACTACGAAAGTGCAGCCTGCAAAAAGGAGACCCCAAACACAGTAAGATAAGCAAAATGAGAAGACAGAAAAACACACAGCAGATGAAGGAGCAAGATAAAAACCCACCAGACCTAACAAATGAAGAGGAAATAGGCAATCTACCTGAAAAAGAATTCAGAATAATGATAGTAAGGATGATCCGAAATCTTGGAAGTAGAATGGACAAAATGCAAGAAACAGTTAACAAGGACCTACAAGAACTAAAGATGAAACAAGCAACGATGAACAATGCAATAAATGAAATTAAAATCACTCTAGATAGGATCAATAGCAGAATAACTGAGGCAGAAGAACGGATAAGTGACCTGGAAGATAAAGTAGTGGAAATAACTACTGCAGAGCAGAATAAAGAAAAAAGAATGAAAAGAACTGAGGACAGTCTCAGAGACCTCTGGGACAACATGAAACGCACCAACATTCGAATTATAGGGGTTCCAGAAGAAGAAGAGAAAAAGAAAGGGACTGAGAAAATATTTGAAGAGATTATAGTTGAAAACTTCCCTAATATGGGAAAGGAAATAGTTAATCAAGTCCAGGAAGCACAGAGGGTCCCATACAGGATAAATACAAGGAGAAACACGCCAAGACACATATTAATCAAACTGTCAAAAATTAAATACAAAGAAAGCATATTAAAAGCAGCAAGGGAAAAACAACAAATAACACACAAGGGAATCCCCATAAGGTTAACAGCTGATCTCTCAGCAGAAACCCTACAAGCCAGAAGGGAGTGGCAGGACATACTGAAAGTGCTGAAGGAGAATAGCCTGCAACCAAGACTACTCTACCCAGCAAGGATCTCATTCAGATTTGATGGAGAAATTAAAACCTTTACAGACAAGCAAAAGCTGAGAGAGTTCAGCACCACCAAACCAGCTTTACAACAAATGCTAAAGGAACGTCTCTAGACACGAAACACAAGAGAAGGAAATGATCTATAGTAGCGAACCCAAAACAATATATAAAATGGAAATAGGAACATACATATCGATAATTACCTTAAATGTAAATGGACTAAATGCTCCCACCAAAAGACACAGATTGGCTGAATGGATACAAAAACAAGACCCTTATATATGCTGTCTACAAGAGACCCACTTCAGAACTAGAGACACATACAGACTGAAAGTAAGGGGATGGAAAAAGATATTCCATGCAAATGGAAACCAAAAGAAAGCTGGAGTAGCAATTCTCATATCAGACAAAATAGACTTTAAAATAAGGACTATTAAAAGGGACAAAGAAGGACACTACATAATGATCAAGGGATCGATCCAAGAAGAAGATATAACAATTGTAAATATTTATGCACCCAACATAGGAGCACCTCAATACATAAGGCAAATACTAACAACCATAAAAGGGGAGATCAACAGTAACACATTCATAGTAGGGGACTTTAACACCCCACTTTCACCCATGGACAGATCATCCAAAATGAAAATAAATAAGGAAACACAAGCTTTAAATGATACATTAAACAAGATGGACTTAATTGATATTTATAGGACACTCCATCCAAAAACAACAGAATACACATTTTTCTCAAGTGCTCATGGAACATTCTCCAGGATAGATCATATCTTGGGTCACAAATCAAGCCTTGGTAAATTTAAGAAAACTGAAATTGTATCAAGTATCTTTTCCGACCACAACGCCATGAGACTAGATATCAATTACAGGAAAAGATCTTTAAAAAATACAAACACATGGAGGCTAAACAATACACTACTTAATAATGAAGTGATCACTGAAGAAATCAAAGAGGAAATCAAAAAATACCTAGAAACAAATGACAATGGAGACACAACGACCCAAAACCTATGGGATGCAGCAAAAGCAGTTCTAAGGGGGAAGTTTATAGCAATACAAGCCCACCTTAAGAAGCAGGAAACATCTCGAATAAACAACCTAACCTTGCACCTCAAGCAATTAGAGAAAGAAGAACAAAAAAACCCCAAAGCTAGCAGAAGGAAAGAAATCATAAAAATCAGATCAGAAATAAATGAAAAAGAAATGAAGGAAACAATAGCAAAGATCAATAAAACTAAAAGCTGGTTCTTTGAGAAGATAAACAAAATAGATAAACCACTAGCCAGACTCATCAAGAAAAAAAGGGAGAAGACTCAAATCAATAGAATTAGAAATGAAAAAGGAGAAGTAACAACTGACACTGCAGAAATAAAAAAAATCATGAGAGATTACTACAAGCAACTCTATGCCAATAAAATGGACAATCTGGAAGAAATGGACAAATTCTTAGAAATGCACAACCTGCCAAGACTGAATCAGGAAGAAATAGAAAATATGAACAGACCAATCACAAGCACTGAAATTGAAACTGTGATTAAAAACCTTCCAACAAACAAAAGCCCAGGACCAGATGGCTTCACAGGTGAATTCTATCAAACGTTTAGAGAAGAGCTAACACCTATCCTTCTCAAACTCTTCCAAAATATAGCAGAGGGAGGAACACTCCCAAATTCCTTCTACGAAGCCACCATCACCTTGATACCAAAACCAGACAAGGATGTCACAAAGAAAGAAAACTACAGGCCAATATCACTGATGAACATAGATGCAAAAATCCTCAACAAAATACTAGCAAACAGAATCCAACAGCACATTAAAAGGATCATACACCATGATCAAGTGGGGTTTATTCCAGGAATGCAAGGATTCTTCAATATACGCAAATCTATCAATGTGATAAACCATATTAACAAACTGAAGGAGAAAAACCATATGATCATCTCAATAGATGCAGAGAAAGCTTTCGACAAAATTCAACACCCATTTATGATAAAAACCCTCCAGAAAGTAGGCATAGAGGGAACTTTCCTAAACATAATAAAAGCCATATATGACAAGCCCACAGCAAACATCATCCTCAATGGTGAAAAACTGAAAGCATTTCCACTAAGATCAGGAACAAGACAAGGTTGCCCACTCTCACCACTCTTATTCAACATAGTTTTGGAAGTTTTAGCCACAGCAATCAGAGAAGAAAAGGAAATAAAAGGAATCCAAATCGGAAAAGAAGAAGTAAAGCTGTCACTGTTTGCAGATGACATGATACTATACATAGAGAATCCTAAAGATGCTACCAGAAAACTACTAGAGCTAATCAATGAATTTGGTAAAGTAGCAGGATACAAAATTAATGCACAGAAATCTCTGGCATTCCTATATACTAATGATGAAAAATCTGAAAGTGAAATCAAGAAAACACTCCCATTTACCATTGCAACAAAAAGAATAAAATATCTAGGAATAAACCTACCTAAGGATACGAAAGACCTGTATGCAGAAAATTATAAGACACTGATGAAAGAAATTAAAGATGATACAAATAGATGGAGAGATATACCATGTTCTTGGATGGGAAGAATCAACATTGTGAAAATGACTCTACTACCCAAAGCAATCTACAGATTCAATGCAATCCCTATCAAACTACCACTGGCATTTTTCACAGAACTAGAACAAAAAATTTCGCAATTTGTATGGAAACACAAAAGACCCCGAATAGCCAAAGCAATCTTGAGAACGAAAAAAGGAGCTGGAGGAATAAGGCTCCCTGACTTCAGACTATATTACAAAGCAACAGTAATCAAGACAGTATGGTACTGGCACAAAAACAGAAAGATAGATCAGTGGAACAGGATAGAAAGCCCAGAGATAAACCCACGCACATATGGACACCTTATCTTTGATAAAGGAGGCAGGAATGTACAGTGGAGAAAGGACAGCCTCTTCAATAAATGGTGCTGGGAAAACTGGACAGGTACATGTAAAAGTATGAGATTAGATCACTCCCTAACACCATACACAAAAATAAGCTCAAAATGGATTAAAGACCTAAATGTAAGGCCAGAAACTATCAAACTCTTAGAAGAAAACATAGGAAGAACACTCTATGACATAAATCACAGCAAGATCCTTTCTGACCCACCTCCTAGAGTAATGGAAATAAAAACAAAAATAAACAAATGGGACCTAATGAAACTTCAAAGCTTTTGCACAGCAAAGGAAACCATAACCAAGACCAAAAGACAACCCTCAGAATGGGAGAAAACATTTGCAAATGAAGCAACTGACAAAGGATTAATCTCCAAAATTTACAAGCAGCTCATGCAGCTCAATAACAAAAAAACAAACAACCCCATCCAAAAATGGGCAGAAGACCTAAATAGACATTTCTCCAAAGAAGATATACAGAATGCCAACAAACACATGAAAGAATGCTCAACATCATTAATCATTAGAGAAATGCAAATCAAAACTACAATGAGATATCATCTCACACCAGTCAGAATGGCCATCATCAAAAAATCTAGAAACAATAAATGCTGGAGAGGGTGTGGAGAAAAGGGGACACTCTTGCACTGCTGGTGGGAATGTGAATTGGTTCAGCCACTGTGGAGAACAGTATGGAGGTTCCTTAAAAAACTACAAATAGAATTACCATATGACCCAGCAATCCCACTACTTGGCATATACCCTGAGAAAACCAAAATTCAAAAAGAGTCATGTACCAAAATGTTCATTGCAGCTCTATTTACAATAGCCAGGACATGGAAACAACCTAAGCGCCCATCATCGGATGAATGGATAAAGAAGATGTGGCACATATACACAATGGAATATTACTCAGCCTTAAAAAGAAATGAAATTGAGCTATTTGTAATGAGATGGATAGACCTAGAGTCTGTCATACAGAGTGAAGTAAGTCAGAAAGAAAAAGACAAATACCGTATGCTAACACATATATATGGAATTTAAGGGAAAAAAATGTCATGAAGAACCTAGGGGTAAGATAGGAATAAAGACGCAGACCTACTGGAGAACGGACTTGAGGGTATGGGGAGGGGGAGGGGTGAGTTTTGACAGGGCGAGAGAGAGTCATGGACATATACACACTAACAAACGTAGTAAGGTAGATAGCTGGGGGGAAGCAGCCGCAAGGCACAGGGATATTAGCTCGGTGCTTTGTGACAGCCTGGAAGGGTGGGATGGGGAGAGTGGGAGGGAGGGAGACGCAAGAGCGACGACATATGGGAACATGTGTGTATGTATAGCTGATTCACTTTGTTATAAAGCAGAAACTAACACACCATTGTAAAGCAATTATACCCCAATAAAGATGTTTAAAAAAAAAAAAAAAAAAAAGAGAAATGTCAGGGTCAAGGTTTATTCATAACCTCCTAAATTATTATAGATTTCATTTTGACAAATCAATATACTTTCATCACATGCTCCGTTGCATTGTCATTAATCCATTTCACGTGTATATCTTTAGTTTTTATAAAATAGCCAGAAAATTGTGAGAAGGAAGACCCATCTGACATTCATTCTTTGTCCTCTTATAATGTGCTCAACTTTGAGCAAAGTTATTATAAATGAATAAATGAGAAATAAACTAAAAATTGTACTTTTCTTTCATATATTGTGTCATAACATTGATATAAACTTTGTTTACATCAGTTACTGGACATTATTAATTAGTATATACAATCTAGTTTTCTTCAGTGTTTTCTTGCCAACACATTTAATTGATCTTTGCAATAAGAATATGAAAATGAAAACCAGAATACAAAGAAGCTCTTAATCTCTCTACCATTTAGTTGATAAAATCAACTTAAACCAAAAAAAAATTCATTTATAATTCATTAATCAAGTAATGGATTAACATATGTTAAATATAACAATTAGGGCTTCCCTGGTGGTGCAGTGGTTGAGAGTCTGCCTGCCGATGCAGGGGACACAGGTTCGTGCCCCGGTCCGGGAAGATCCCACATGCTGTGGAGTGGCTAGGCCCGTGAGCCATAGCCGCTGAGCCTGCGCGTCCGGAGCCTGTGCTCCGCAACGGGAGAGGCCACAACAGTGAGAAGCCCGCATACCGCCAAAAAAATATATATATATATAAAATAATTAATAGTAATTTAACCTGGGCTAACCAATTAAAACTAATAGACACCTATTTTTTAGAAAACTATTGCTCTATGAAAATAAATATTTATTCATACAGTATGCTTACACATAGCAATGTTATTAAGGTACTCTCATAAGAGGAAGGCACAATGCCTCTACATTTTCCCTAACAAGTCTATCTAACAAAGGTTTGATTAAAAGCAATGAAGAACAACCAGAACACAGCAAAAGAACCCCTTGGTTTGAATGAAGAAATAACTAAAAGGGTCAAATAAATTTAAAAACTTTGTCTATTCAATTATTTGCTGAACATCAGACCATCCTGAATAATAAAGGATCAGCATCTTAAAAGCAGTAAGAGCTTTATAATAATTATCACATATTCAGCTCTTACTTTTTATGTCTCAGGGACTATGCAATCCAATGTCCTCATTTTACAGATGAGGTAACTGAAATTTAGAGAAGTAAAATGATTTATCTAAGACCAGCTAGTAGCAGATCCAAGGCCAGAATTCAAAATTCTTGTCTCCTAGTTTCAAGGTTTTCCCCAATATAAATCACTATGTCACTGAGTGAAGTAAGTCAGACAGAGAAAGACAAATATATGATATCACCTACATGTGGAATCTAAATAAAGGGTACTCACAGAGAACTCTACTCAGTGCTTTGTGGTGACCTAATTGGGAAAGAAATCTAAAAAAGAGTGGATATATGTATACATATAACTGATTCACTTTGCTGCACAGCAGAAACTAACACAACATTGTAAAGCAACTATACTCCAATAAAAAAATAAATAAATGAATTTAAAAAGGGTACAAATGAACTTATCTACAAAACAGAAATAGAGTTACAGATGTAGTAAACAAACTTATGGTTACCAGGGGGTAAGGTGGGGGGTGGGGAAGAGATAAATTGGGATATTGGGATTGACATATACACACTACTATGTATAAAATATATATAACTAATAAGGACCTACTTGTATAGCACAGGCAACTCTACTCAGTACTCTGTAATGGCCTATATGGCAAAGGAATCTACGAAAGGATGGATATATGTATATGTATAACTGATTCACTTTTCTGTACATCTGAAACTAACACAATATTGTAAATCAACTATACTCCAAAAAAATTTTTTTAATGAAAAAATAATAAATCACTATGTCTTTTTTTTTTTTTTTTTGCGGTACGCAGGCTTCTCACTGTTGTGGCCTCTCCCGTTGCGGAGCACAGGCTCCGGACGCGCAGGCTCAGCGGTCATGGCTCACGGGCCCAGCCGCTCCGCGGCATGTGGGATCTTCCTGGATCGGGGCACGAACCCGTGTCCCCTGCATCGGCAGGTGGACTCCCAACCACTGCGCCACCAGGGAAGCCCAATCACTATGTCTTTTAATTGTCTTTGTAATACTATATTTTTTCTTCAGTAATTAAATAACTTTCATTTTAACAGTTTCATGTTTTTGTTAGATTGATAAACATAGTAAATATTTCAGAAAAATATCCATAAGAATCAAAAGTTGTTTATTAAAGTTTTTATCATAAAGTATTCTTTTTTCATATTTATTTAAAGATAACTTATATCACATGGCCAGGCCCCACAGCAGGTCTGGAGACAAGCCTTGCCCACAAGTCTTGCTGCAGCAGTAGCCACAGCACCTGCACAACAAAGAATTTCCAAACAAGAATTTCTACCAGCAAGGTTATCATTCAGAATTGAAGGAGACACCAAGAGTTTTCCCAATAACCAAAAGCTAAAGGAGTTCATCAGCACTAAACCAGCTCTATAAGAAATGGTAAAAAAGACTTCTTTAAGCTGAAAAGAAATGGCATTACATTAATTAATAATAAGAGAATATATAAAAGTAAAAATCCCACTGGAAAAAGTAAATATATAATAAAGTTGGTGGATGAGTCAAGTATAAAGCAAGTATGAAGGTTAAAAGGCAAAAGTATTAAAATTAACTAAAATTACAATAATTAGTCAAAGGATGCATTAAAAAAAGATGTAAAATGTGTCATCAAGAGTATAAAATATTGGGCTTCCCTGGTGGCGCTGTGGTTGAGAGTCTGCCTGCCAATGCAGGGGACACAGGTTCATGCCCCGGTCCGGGAAGATCCCACATGCCGCGGAGCGGCTGGGCCCGTGAGCCATGGCCGCTAAGCCTGCGCATCCGGAGCCTGTGCTCCACAACGGGAGAGGCCACAACAGTGAGAGGCCCGCGTACCACAAAAAAAAAAAAAAAGTATAAAATATTGAGTTGGGGAGTAAGTAAAAAGATAAACCTTTGGAATGTGTTCAAATTTAAGTTACTACCAACTTAAAAGAGGTCACTATTTACATAAGATGTTATATGTGAACCTCCCAGTAACCAAAGAAAAGGCTATAGTAAATACACAAAGGAAATTGCAAAAGGAATCTAAACATAGCATTAAAGAAAACCACCAAAACACAAGGGACAAGAAAAAGAGAAGTAGGAAACAGAGAGGAACTACAAAACAGCCAGAAAGCAAATAACAAAGTGGCAATAAGTACATACCTATTAATAATTACTTTAAGTGTAAATAGATTAAATTCATCAATCAAACTTCACCACATAGAGTGGCTGAATAGATAAAAAAACAAAATTCACCTATATACTGCCTACAAGAGACTCACTTCAGAAGAAAGGACACACAGAGACCGAAAGTGAAGGAATGGAAAATGATATTTCATGGAAATGAAAAGAAAGCTGAAGTAGCTATCCTCATATCAGACAAAATAGACTTTAAAACGGAAAAATAAAAGACAAGAAAGGCATTACATAATGATAAAGGGGTCGATCCAGCAAGAAGATATAACACTTATAAGTATATATGCACCCAATGGAGGAGCACCAAGATATATAAAGCAAATATTAGCAGACTTTAAGGGAGAAATTTAAAGCAATACAATAATAATTCTAACATCTTACTTATATCAATAGATAGGTCATCTGGGTAGAAAATCAATAAGGAAATATTGGACTTAAATTACACATTAGACCAAACAGACTTAATAGACTTTCTATCCAAAAGCAGCACAAAACACATTCTTCTCAAGTGCACATGAATTATTCTCCAGGATAGATCACATATTAGGTCACAAAATAAGTCTCAATAAATTCAAGAAGACTGAAATCATATCAAGCATCTTCTCTGACCACAATGGTATGAAACTAGAAATCAATCATAAAGAAAAAAATGGGAAAACCCACAAAAACATGGAGTTTAAATTACATAGAGATTAGATTACATCCCACTGAACAACCACTGGGTCATCAAAGAAATCAAAGGAGAAATCAAAAAGTACCTACAGACAAATGAAAACAGAAATATGACACACCAAAATCTATGGGATGCAGCAAAAGTGGTTCTAAGAGGGAAGTTCATAGCAATATAGGCCTTCCTCAAAAAACAAGAAAAATCCCCAATAAACAATCTAAGTACACCTAAGGGAAATAGAAAAATAACAAATGAGCCCAAAATTAGTAGAAAGAAGGAAATAATAAAGATCAGAGGAGAGGTCTGCTTCTATTTTTGTTATATTCACTAGTTTGTTGTACATTTTAGTTTCCACATATAAGTGATATCACACAGTATTTGTCCTTCTCTGTCTGACTTGTTTCACTTAGCATAACGCCCTCCAAGTCTATCCATGGTGCTGCAAATGGCAAAATTTCATTCTTTTTTATGGCTGAGCAGTATTCCATTGTGCATATATACATCTTTATCCATTCATCTGCTGATGGACACTTACGTTGCTTCCATGTCTTGGCAATTATAAATAATGTGGAGATCGGGGAAGATGGCAGAAGAGTAAAAGGCAGAGATCACCTTCCTCCCCACAGATACACCAGAAATACATCTACACATGGAACATCTCCTACAGAACACCTACTGAATGCAGGCAGAAGACCTCAGACCTCCCAAAAGGCAAGAAAGTCCCCACGTACCTGGGTAGGGCAAAAGAAAAAAGAATAAACGGAAACAAAAGAATAGAGCCACGACCTGCACCAGTGGGAGGGAAATGTGAAGGAGGAAAGGTTTCCACACACTAGGAAGCCCCTTCGCAGACGGAGACTGCGGGTGGCGGAGGTGGAAAGCTTTGGAGCCGCGGAGGAGAGCACAGCAACAGGCATGCGGAGGGCAAAGCAGGGAGATTCCCGCACAGAGGATCGGTGCCAACCAGCACTAACAGGCCCGAGAGGCTTGTCTGCTCACCCGCCAGGGAGGGCAGGGCTGGGAGCTGAGGCTCAGGCTTTGGTCGGAGCACAGGGAGAGGACTGGGGTTGGCGGCGTGAACACAGCCTGCAGGGGTTTACTGCACCACGGCTAGCCGGGAGGGAGTCCGGGGAATAGTCTGGATGTGCTGAAGAGGCAAGAGACTTTTTCTTCCCTCTTTGCTTCCTGGTGAGCGAGGAGAGGGGATTGAGAGCGCTGCTTAAAGGAGCTCCAGGGACAGGCACGAGCCACGGCTAACAGCGCAGACCCCAGAGACAGGCATGAGAGGCCTAGGCTGCTGCTGCCGCCACCAAGAAGCCTGTGTGCGAGCACAGGTCACTATCCACACCCCCCTTCCCGGGGGCCTGTGCAGCCCACCACTGCCAGGGTCCCGGGATCCAGGGACAACTTCCCCGGGAGAACGCACAGCGCGCCTCAGGCTGCTGCAACGTCACGCCGGCCTCTGCCGCCACAGGCTAACCCTGCACTCCGTACCCCTCCCTCCTCCCGGCCTGAGTGAGCCAGACTCCCCGAAGCAGCTGCTCCTTTAATCCCGTCCTGTATGAACGAAGAACAGACGCCCTCCAGCGACCTACATGCAGAGGCGGGGCCAAATCCAAAGCTGAACCCGGGAGCTGTGAGAACAAAGAAGAGAAAGGGAAATCCCTCCCAGCAGCCTCAGATGCAGTGGATTAAAGCTCCACAATCAACTTGATGTACCCTGCATCTGTGGAATACATGAATAGACAATGAATCAGCCCAAATTGAGGAGGTGGACTTTGAGAGCAAGATTTATGATTTTTTCCCCTTTTCCTCTTTTTGTGAGTGTGTATGTGTATGCTTCTGTGTGAGATTTTGTCTGTATAGCTTTGCTTCCACCATTTGTCCTAGGGTTCTAGCCGTCCATTTTTTTTTCTTTTTAAAAAAATTTTTTTAAATAATTATTTTTCATTTTAATAATGTTATTTTATCTTTATTTTATTTTATCTTCTTTCTTTCTTTCTTTCCTTCCTTCTTCTCTCCCTCCCTCCCTCCCTCCATCCCTCCCTCCTTCTCTTCTTTCTTTCTTTCTTTCTCTCTTTCTACTTTTTCTCCATTTTATTCTGAGCCATGTGGATGAAAGGCTCTTGGTGCTGCAGCCAGGAGTCAGTGCTGTGCCTCTGAGGTGGGAGAGCCAACTTCAGGACACTGGTCCACAAGAGGCCTCCCAGCTCCACATAATATCAAATGGCAAAAATCTCCCAGAGACCTCCATCTCAACACCAACACCCAACTTCACTCAACGACCAGCAAGCTACAATGCTGGACACCCTATACCAAGCAACTAGCAAGACAGGAACACAACCCCACCCATTAGCAGAGAGGCTGCCTAAAATCATAAGTCCACAGATACCCCCAAAACACACCACCAGACGTGGACCTGCCCACCAGAAAGACAAGATTCAGCCTCATCCACCAGAACACAGGCACTAGTCCCCTCCACCAGGAAGCCTACACAACGGGAACTATGAACCTGCAGGCTGCAAAAAGGAGACCCCAAACACAGTAAGATAAGCAAAATGAGAAGACAGAAAAACACACAGCAGATGAAGGAGCAAGATAAAAACCCACCAGACCTAACAAATGAAGAGGAAATAGGCAGTCTACCTGAAAAAGAATTCAGAATAATGATAGTAAAGATGATCCAAAATCTTGGAAATAGAATAGCCAAAATGCAAGAGACATTTAACAAGGGCCTAGAAGAAATAAAGATGAAACAAGCAATGATGAAAAACACAATAAATGAAATTAAAAATACTCTAGATGGGATCAATAGCAGAATAACTGAAGCGGAAGAACGGATAAGTGACCTGGAAGCTAAAATAGTGGAAATAACTACAGCAGAGTCAAATAAAGAAAAAAGAATGAAAAGAACTGAGGACAGTCTCAGAGACCTCTGGGACAACATTAAACGCACCAACATTCAAATTATAGGGGTTCCAGAAGAAGAAGAAAAAAAGAAAGGGACTGACAAGATATTTGAAGAGATTATAGTTGAAAACTTCCCTAATATGGGAAAGGAAACAGTTAATCAAGTCCAGGAAGCACAGAGAGTCCCATACAGGATAAATCCAAGGAGAAATATGCCAAGACACATATTAATCAAACTGTCAAAAATTAAATACAAAGAAAACATATTAAAAGCAGCAAGGGAAAAACAACAAATAACCCACAAGGGAATCCCCATAAGATTAACAGCTGATCTTCAGCAGAAACTCTGCAAGCCAGAAGGGACTGGCAGGACATATTTAAAGTGATGAAGGAGAAAAACCTGCAACCAAGATTACTCTACCCAGCAAGGATCTCATTCAGATTTGATGTAGAAATTAAAATCTTTACAGACAAGCAAAAGCTGAGAGAGTTCAGCACCACCAAACCAGCTTTACAACAAATGCTAAAGGAACTTCCCTAGGCAAGAAACACAAGAGAAGGAAAACACCTACAATAACAAACCCAAAACAATTAAGAAAATGGGAATAGGAACATACATATCGATAATTAACTTAAGTGTAAATGGACTAAATGCTCCCACAAAAAGATACAGATTGGCTGAATGGATAAAAAATCAAGACCCATATATATGCTGTCTACAAGAGACCCACTTCAGACCTAGAGACACATACAGACTGAAAGTAAGGGGATGGAAAAAGATATTCCATGCAAATGGAAACCAAAAGAAAGCTGAAGTAGCAAATCTCATATCAGACAAAATAGACTTTAAAATAAAGACTATTAGAAGAGACAAAGAAGGACACTACATAATGACCAAGGGATCGATCCAAGAAGAAGATATAACAATTGTAAATATTTATGCACCCAACATAGGAGCAACTCAATACATAAGGCAAATACTAACAGCAATAAAAGGGGAAATCGACAGTAACATATTCATAGTAGGGGACTTTAACACCCCACTTTCACCAGTGGACAGATCATCCAAAATCAAAATAAATAAAGAAGATATGGCACATATATACAATGGATTATTACTCAGCCATAAGAAGAAACGAAATTGAGCTATTTGTAATGAGGTGGATAGACCTAGAGTCTGTCATACAGAGTGAAGTAAGTCAGAAAGAAAAAGACAAATACCATATGCTGACACATATATATGGAATTTAAGGGAAAAAAATGTCATGAAGAACCTAGGGGTAAGACAGGAATAAAGACACAGACCTACTAGAGAATGGACTTGAGGATATGGGGAGGGGGAAGGGTAAGCTGTGACAAAGTGAGAGAGTGGCATGGACATATATACACTACCAAACGTAAGGTAGATAGCTAGTGGGAAGCAGCCACATAGCACAGGGATATCAGCTCGGTGCTTTGTGACTGCCTGGAGAGGTGGGATAGGGAGGGTGGGAGGGATGGAGATGCAAGAGGGAAGAGATATGGGAACATATGTATATGTATAACTGATTCAGTTTGTTATAAATCAGAAACTAACACACCATTATAAAGCAATTATACCCCAATAAAGATGTTAAAAAATAATAATAATAAATAAAAAATTAAAAAGATAAAAATAACAAAATGAAAATAAATAAGGAAACACAAGCTTTAAATGATAAATTAAACAAGATGGACTTAATTGATATTTATAGGACATTCCATCAAAAACAAAAGAATACACATTTTTCTCAAGTGCTCATGGAACATTCTCCAGGATTGATCATACCTTGGGTCACAAATCAAGCCTTGGTAAATTTAAGAAAATTGAAATTGTATCAAGTATCTTTTCTGACCACAACGCTATGAGACTAGATATCAATTACAGGAAAAGGTCTGTAAAAAATACAAACAGGGCTTCCCTGGTGGCGCAGTGGTTGGGAGTCCGCCTGCCGATGCAGGGGACACGGGTTCGTGCCCCGGTCTGGGAAGATCCCACATGCCGCGGAACGGCTGGGCCCGTGGGCCATGGCCGCTGAGCCTGCGCGTCCGGAGCCTGTGCTCCGCAACGGGAGAGGCCACAACAGTGAGAGGCCCGCGTACCGGAAAAAAAAAAAAAAATACAAACACATGGAGTCTAAACAATACACTACTTAATAACGAAGTGATCACTGAAGAAATCAAAGAGGAAATCAAAAAATACCTAGAACCAAATGATAACAGAGACATGATGACCCAAAACCTATGGGATGCAGCAAAAGCAGTTCTAAGAGGGACGTTTATAGCAATACAATCCTACCTTAAGAAACAGGATACATCCCGAATAAACAACCTAACCTTGCACCTAAAGCAATTAGAGAAAGAAGAACAAAAAAAACCCAAAGTTAGAGGGGGACCTTGAAGATGGCGGAAGAGTAAGACGCGGAGATCGCCTTCCTCCCCACGGATACACCAGAAATACATCCACACGTGGAACAACTCCTACAGAACTCCTACTGAAGGCTGGCAGAAGACCTCAGACCTCCCAAAAGGCAAGAAACTCCCCACGTAACTGGGTAGGGCAAAAGAAAAAACAGAGACAAAAGAATAAGGACGGCACCTGCACCAGTGGGAGGGAGCTGTGAAGGAGGAAAAGTTTCCACACACTAGGAAGCCCCTCCGCGGGCGGAGACTGCGGGAGGCAGAGGGGGGAGTTTCGGGACCGCGGAGTAGTGCACAGTGACGGGTGCGGAGGGCAAAGCGGGGAGATTCCTGCACAGACGATCGGTGCTGACCGGCACTCACCAGCCCGAGTGGCTTGTCTGCTCACCCGCCGGGGCGGGCGGGGCTGCGAGCTGAGGCTCGGGTTTTGGTTTTGGACGGAGCTCAGGGAGAGGACTGGGGTTGGGGGCTTGAACATAGCCTGAAGGGGTTAGTGCACCACGACTAGCCGGGAGGGAGTTCGGGAAAAGCCTGCACCGGCCGAAGAGGCAAGAGACTTTTTCTTCCCTCTTTGTTTCCTGGTGCGCGAGGAGAGGGGTTTAAGAGCGCTGCTTAAAGGAACTCCAGAGACGGGCGCGAGCCGCGGCTAAAACCGCAGACCCCAGAGACGGGCGGGAGACGCTAAGGCTGCTGCTGCCGCCACCAAGGGGCCTGTGTGCGAGCACAGGTCACTCTCCACACCCCTCTTCCGCGGAGCCTGTGCAGCCCGCCACTGCCAGGTTCCCGGGATCCAGGGACAACTTCCCCGGGAGTACGCACGGCGGGTCTCAGGCTGGTGCAACATCACGCCGGCCTCTGCCGCAACGTCACGCTGCCTCTGCAGCCGCAGGCCCGCCCCGCACGTAGTGCCCCTCCTACCCCCATCCCCCAACCCCCGGCCTGAGTGAGCCGGAGGCCCCGAATCAGCGGCTCCTTTAACCCCGTCCTGTCTGAGCGAAAAAACAGACGCCCTCCAGCGACCTACACGCAGAGGCAGGGCCAAATCCAAAGCTGAGCTGTGAGCTGTGAGAACAAAGAAGAGAAAGGGAAATCTCTCCCAGCAGCCACAGAAGCAGCGGATTAAAGCTCCACAATCAACTTGATATACCCTGCATCTGTGGAATACCTGAATAGACAAGGAATGATCCCAAATTGAAGAGGTGGAATTTAGGAGCGAGATCTATGATTTTTTTTCCCTTTTCCTCTTTTTGTGAATGTGTACGTGTATGCTTCTGTGTGAGATCCTGTCTGTATACTCTTGCTTCCACCATTTGTCCTAGGGCTCTATCCGTCCATGACTTTTTTTTAAAAATTCTTTTTCTTAATAATTAAGTTTAATTGTAATAACTTTATTATACTTTACCTTCGTTCTTTCTTTCTTTCCTTCCTTCCTTCCCTCCTTTAGACAACGAATCACCCCAAATTGAGGAGGTGGTCTCAGGGAGCAGGATTTATGATTTTTCCCCCTTTACCTCTTTTTGTGAAGGTGTATGTGTATGCTTCTGTGTAAGATTTTCTCTGTATAGCTTTGCTTCCAACATTTGTCCTAAGGTTCTATCCGTCCCTTTTTTTATTTTTTTTCTAAATATTTTTTAATTCAATAACTATATTATACTTTATTTTATTTTTACTGTATCATCTTTCTTTCTGTCCTTTTTCCTTCTTTCCCTCCTTCCTTCCTTCCTCCCTCCCTCCTTCCCTCCTTTCTTTCCTTCTCTCTTCCTTCCTTCCTTTCCTCCTTTCCTTCTTTCTTTACTCATACTTCTACTAATTCTCCCTACTTTTTCTCCCTTTTATTCTGAGCTGTGTGGATGAAAGGCTCTTGGTGCTCCAGCCAGGAGTCAGGGCTCTGCCTCTGAGGTAGGAGAGCCAACTTCAGGACACTGGTCAACAAGAGACCTCCCAGCTCCACATAATATTAAACGGTGGAAATATCCCAGAGACCTCCATCTTAACACCAGCACCCAGCTTCACTCAACGACCAGCAAGCCACAGTGCTGGACAACCTATGCCAAACAACTAGCAAAACAGGAACACAACCCCACCCATTAGCAGAGAGGCTGCCTAAAATCATAATAAGGCCACAGACACCCCAAAACACACCACCAGACGTGAACCTGCCCACTAGAGAGACAAGATCCAGCCTCATCCAGCACAACACAGGCACTAGTCCCCTCCACCAGGAAGCCTACACAACCCACTGAAACAACCTTAGCCACTGGAGACAGACATCAAAAACAACGGGAACTACGAAAGTGCAGCCTGCAAAAAGGAGACCCCAAACACAGTAAGATAAGCAAAATGAGAAGACAGAAAAACACACAGCAGATGAAGGAGCAAGATAAAAACCCACCAGACCTAACAAATGAAGAGGAAATAGGCAATCTACCTGAAAAAGAATTCAGAATAATGATAGTAAGGATGATCCGAAATCTTGGAAGTAGAATGGACAAAATGCAAGAAACAGTTAACAAGGACCTACAAGAACTAAAGATGAAACAAGCAACGATGAACAATGCAATAAATGAAATTAAAAATTCTCTAGATGCAATCAGTAGCAGAATAACTGAGGCAGAAGAACGGATAAGTGACCTGGAAGATAAGATAGTGGGAATAACTACTGCAGAGCAGAATAAAGAAAAAAGAATGAAAAGAACTGAGGACAGTCTCAGAGACCTCTGGGACAACATGAAACGCACCAACATTCGAATTATAGGGGTTCCAGAAGAAGAAGAGAAAAAGAAAGGGACTGAGAAAATATTTGAAGAGATTATAGTTGAAAACTTCCCTAATATGGGAAAGGAAATAGTTAATCAAGTCCAGGAAGCACAGAGGGTCCCATACAGGATAAATACAAGGAGAAACACGCCAAGACACATATTAATCAAACTGTCAAAAATTAAATACAAAGAAAGCATATTAAAAGCAGCAAGGGAAAAACAACAAATAACACACAAGGGAATCCCCATAAGGTTAACAGCTGATCTCTCAGCAGAAACCCTACAAGCCAGAAGGGAGTGGCAGGACATACTGAAAGTGCTGAAGGAGAATAGCCTGCAACCAAGACTACTCTACCCAGCAAGGATCTCATTCAGATTTGATGGAGAAATTAAAACCTTTACAGACAAGCAAAAGCTGAGAGAGTTCAGCACCACCAAACCAGCTTTACAACAAATGCTAAAGGAACGTCTCTAGACACGAAACACAAGAGAAGGAAATGATCTATAGTAGCGAACCCAAAACAATATATAAAATGGAAATAGGAACATACATATCGATAATTACCTTAAATGTAAATGGACTAAATGCTCCCACCAAAAGACACAGATTGGCTGAATGGATACAAAAACAAGACCCTTATATATGCTGTCTACAAGAGACCCACTTCAGAACTAGAGACACATACAGACTGAAAGTAAGGGGATGGAAAAAGATATTCCATGCAAATGGAAACCAAAAGAAAGCTGGAGTAGCAATTCTCATATCAGACAAAATAGACTTTAAAATAAGGACTATTAAAAGGGACAAAGAAGGACACTACATAATGATCAAGGGATCGATCCAAGAAGAAGATATAACAATTGTAAATATTTATGCACCCAACATAGGAGCACCTCAATACATAAGGCAAATACTAACAACCATAAAAGGGGAGATCAACAGTAACACATTCATAGTAGGGGACTTTAACACCCCACTTTCACCCATGGACAGATCATCCAAAATGAAAATAAATAAGGAAACACAAGCTTTAAATGATACATTAAACAAGATGGACTTAATTGATATTTATAGGACACTCCATCCAAAAACAACAGAATACACATTTTTCTCAAGTGCTCATGGAACATTCTCCAGGATAGATCATATCTTGGGTCACAAATCAAGCCTTGGTAAATTTAAGAAAACTGAAATTGTATCAAGTATCTTTTCCGACCACAACGCCATGAGACTAGATATCAATTACAGGAAAAGATCTTTAAAAAATACAAACACATGGAGGCTAAACAATACACTACTTAATAATGAAGTGATCACTGAAGAAATCAAAGAGGAAATCAAAAAATACCTAGAAACAAATGACAATGGAGACACAACGACCCAAAACCTATGGGATGCAGCAAAAGCAGTTCTAAGGGGGAAGTTTATAGCAATACAAGCCCACCTTAAGAAGCAGGAAACATCTCGAATAAACAACCTAACCTTGCACCTCAAGCAATTAGAGAAAGAAGAACAAAAAAACCCCAAAGCTAGCAGAAGGAAAGAAATCATAAAAATCAGATCAGAAATAAATGAAAAAGAAATGAAGGAAACAATAGCAAAGATCAATAAAACTAAAAGCTGGTTCTTTGAGAAGATAAACAAAATAGATAAACCACTAGCCAGACTCATCAA
This sequence comes from Phocoena sinus, assembly GCF_008692025.1. Taxonomy (NCBI): domain Eukaryota; kingdom Metazoa; phylum Chordata; class Mammalia; order Artiodactyla; family Phocoenidae; genus Phocoena; species Phocoena sinus. The sequence goes on from NC_045769.1 coordinate 71,089,427, forward strand.
GAAAAAAAGGGAGAAGACTCAAATCAATAGAATTAGAAATGAAAAAGGAGAAGTAACAACTGACACTGCAGAAATAAAAAAAATCATGAGAGATTACTACAAGCAACTCTATGCCAATAAAATGGACAATCTGGAAGAAATGGACAAATTCTTAGAAATGCACAACCTGCCAAGACTGAATCAGGAAGAAATAGAAAATATGAACAGACCAATCACAAGCACTGAAATTGAAACTGTGATTAAAAACCTTCCAACAAACAAAAGCCCAGGACCAGATGGCTTCACAGGTGAATTCTATCAAACGTTTAGAGAAGAGCTAACACCTATCCTTCTCAAACTCTTCCAAAATATAGCAGAGGGAGGAACACTCCCAAATTCCTTCTACGAAGCCACCATCACCTTGATACCAAAACCAGACAAGGATGTCACAAAGAAAGAAAACTACAGGCCAATATCACTGATGAACATAGATGCAAAAATCCTCAACAAAATACTAGCAAACAGAATCCAACAGCACATTAAAAGGATCATACACCATGATCAAGTGGGGTTTATTCCAGGAATGCAAGGATTCTTCAATATACGCAAATCTATCAATGTGATAAACCATATTAACAAATTGAAGGAGAAAAACCATATGATCATCTCAATAGATGCAGAGAAAGCTTTCGACAAAATTCAACACCCATTTATGATAAAAACCCTCCAGAAAGTAGGCATAGAGGGAACTTTCCTAAACATAATAAAAGCCATATATGACAAGCCCACAGCAAACATCATCCTCAATGGTGAAAAACTGAAAGCATTTCCACTAAGATCAGGAACAAGACAAGGTTGCCCACTCTCACCACTCTTATTCAACATAGTTTTGGAAGTTTTAGCCACAGCAATCAGAGAAGAAAAGGAAATAAAAGGAATCCAAATCGGAAAAGAAGAAGTAAAGCTGTCACTGTTTGCAGATGACATGATACTATACATAGAGAATCCTAAAGATGCTACCAGAAAACTACTAGAGCTAATCAATGAATTTGGTAAAGTAGCAGGATACAAAATTAATGCACAGAAATCTCTGGCATTCCTATATACTAATGATGAAAAATCTGAAAGTGAAATCAAGAAAACACTCCCATTTACCATTGCAACAAAAAGAATAAAATATCTAGGAATAAACCTACCTAAGGATACGAAAGACCTGTATGCAGAAAATTATAAGACACTGATGAAAGAAATTAAAGATGATACAAATAGATGGAGAGATATACCATGTTCTTGGATGGGAAGAATCAACATTGTGAAAATGACTCTACTACCCAAAGCAATCTACAGATTCAATGCAATCCCTATCAAACTACCACTGGCATTTTTCACAGAACTAGAACAAAAAATTTCGCAATTTGTATGGAAACACAAAAGACCCCGAATAGCCAAAGCAATCTTGAGAACGAAAAAAGGAGCTGGAGGAATAAGGCTCCCTGACTTCAGACTATATTACAAAGCAACAGTAATCAAGACAGTATGGTACTGGCACAAAAACAGAAAGATAGATCAGTGGAACAGGATAGAAAGCCCAGAGATAAACCCACGCACATATGGACACCTTATCTTTGATAAAGGAGGCAGGAATGTACAGTGGAGAAAGGACAGCCTCTTCAATAAATGGTGCTGGGAAAACTGGACAGGTACATGTAAAAGTATGAGATTAGATCACTCCCTAACACCATACACAAAAATAAGCTCAAAATGGATTAAAGACCTAAATGTAAGGCCAGAAACTATCAAACTCTTAGAAGAAAACATAGGAAGAACACTCTATGACATAAATCACAGCAAGATCCTTTCTGACCCACCTCCTAGAGTAATGGTAATAAAAACAAAAATAAACAAATGGGACCTAATGAAACTTCAAAGCTTTTGCACAGCAAAGGAAACCATAACCAAGACCAAAAGACAACCCTCAGAATGGGAGAAAACATTTGCAAATGAAGCAACTGACAAAGGATTAATCTCCAAAATTTACAAGCAGCTCATGCAGCTCAATAACAAAAAAACAAACAACCCCATCCAAAAATGGGCAGAAGACCTAAATAGACATTTCTCCAAAGAAGATATACAGAATGCCAACAAACACATGAAAGAATGCTCAACATCATTAATCATTAGAGAAATGCAAATCAAAACTACAATGAGATATCATCTCACACCAGTCAGAATGGCCATCATCAAAAAATCTAGAAACAATAAATGCTGGAGAGGGTGTGGAGAAAAGGGGACACTCTTGCACTGCTGGTGGGAATGTGAATTGGTTCAGCCACTGTGGAGAACAGTATGGAGGTTCCTTAAAAAACTACAAGTAGAATTACCATATGACCCAGCAATCCCACTACTTGGCATATACCCTGAGAAAACCAAAATTCAAAAAGAGTCATGTACCAAAATGTTCATTGCAGCTCTATTTACAATAGCCAGGACATGGAAACAACCTAAGCGCCCATCATCGGATGAATGGATAAAGAAGATGTGGCACATATACACAATGGAATATTACTCAGCCTTAAAAAGAAATGAAATTGAGCTATTTGTAATGAGATGGATAGACCTAGAGTCTGTCATACAGAGTGAAGTAAGTCAGAAAGAAAAAGACAAATACCGTATGCTAACACATATATATGGAATTTAAGGGAAAAAAATGTCATGAAGAACCTAGGGGTAAGATAGGAATAAAGACGCAGACCTACTGGAGAACGGACTTGAGGGTATGGGGAGGGGGGGGGGTGAGTTTTGACAGGGCGAGAGAGAGTCATGGACATATACACACTAACAAACGTAGTAAGGTAGATAGCTGGGGGGAAGCAGCCGCAAGGCACAGGGATATTAGCTCGGTGCTTTGTGACAGCCTGGAGGGGTGGGATGGGGAGAGTGGGAGGGGGGAGACGGAAGAGGGAGGACATGTGGGAACGTATGTATATGTATAGCTGATTCACTTTGTTATAAAGCAGAAACTAACACACCATTGTAAAGCAGTTATACCCCAATAAAGATGTTTAAAAAAAAAAAAAATGTAGAAAACTCAATAGAAAGGGAACTACTATGTCAGATAATTTTTATAATTTTTAATCTTCAATTGTATAAGCTTCTGAAAAAGTCGTGTATGTTTATACAACTAACTGCTGTGTATATTAATGGTCATTTCCTACTATTCATATTACTGTAGGTTTTATAATTAGAAATCTCAACTTCAATTTAATTTAAAAAAATACAATAATTAATTACCATGTAAACCTGTAGTTGTTTGATCACAAGAACATGTAAATAATGTACATATTTTTGGTATGATTATAAAGTTATTTCATAAAATAAAAAAAAAAAACCCAAAGTTAGCAGAAGGAAAGAAATCATAAAGATCAGATCAGAAATAAATGAAAAAGAAACGAAGGAAATGATAGCAAAGATCAATAAAACTAAAAGCTGGTTCTTTGAGGAGATAAACAAAATTGATAAACCATTAGGCAGACTCATCGAGAAAAAAAAGGGAGAAGACTCAAATCAATAGAATGAGAAATGAAAAAGGAGAAGTAACAACTGACACTGCAGAAATACAAAAATCATGGGAGATTACTACAAGCAACTCTATCCGAAAAAAATGGACAACCTGGAAGAAATGGACAAATTCTTAGAAATGCATTACCTGCCAAGACTGAATCAGGAAGAAATAGAAAATATGAACAGACCAATCACAAGCACTGAAATTGAAACTGTGATTAAAAATCTTCCAACAAGGGCTTCCCTGGTGATGCAATGGTTGAGAGTCCGCCTGTTGATGCAGGGGACATGGGTTCGTGCCCTGGTCCGGGAAGATCCCACATGCTGTGGAGTAGCTAGGCCTGTGAGCCATGGCCACTGAGCCTGCGCATCCAGATCCTGTGCTCTGCAACGGGAGAGGCCACAAAAGTGAAAGGCCTGAGAACCGCAAAAGAAAAAAAAAAAAATCGTCCAACAAACAGAAGCCCAGGACCAGATGGCTTTACTGGCAAATTCTGTCAAACTTTTAGAGAAGAGCTAATACCTATCCTTCTCAAACTCTTCCAAAATATAGCAGAGGGAGGAACACTCCCAAACTCATTCTACAATGCCACAGCAACTTGATACCAAAACCAGACAAGGATGTCACAAAGAAAGAAAACTACAGGCCAATATCACTGATGAACATAGATGCAAAAATCCTCAACAAAATACTAGCAAACAGAATCCAACAGCATATTAAAAGGATCATACACCATGATCAAGTGGGGCTACTCCAGGAATGCAAGGATTCTGCAATATACGGAAATCAATCAATGTGATACACCATATTAACAAATTGAAGGAGAAACAGCATATGATCATCTCAATAGATGCAGAGAAAGCTTTCGACAAAATTCAACACCCATTTATGATAAAACCCTGCAGAAAGTAGGCATAAAGGGAACTTTCCTCAACATAATAAAGGCCATATATGACAAACCCACAGCCAAGATCATCCTCAATGGTGAAAAACTGAAAGCATTTCCACTAAGATCAGGAACAAGACAAGGTTCCCCACTCTCACCACTCTTATTCAACATAGTCTTGGAAGTTTTAGCCACAGCAATCAGAGAAGAAAAGGAAATAAAAGGAATCCAAATCAGAAAAGAAGTAAAGCTGTCACTGCAGATGACATGATACTATACATAGAGAATCCTAAAGATGCTACCAGAAAACTACTAGAGCTAATCAATGAATTCGGTAAAGTAGCAAGATACAAAATTAATGCACAGAAATCTCTGGCATTCCTATACACTAATGATGAAAAATCTGAAAGTGACATCAAGAAAACACTCCCATTTACCATTGCAACAAAAAGAATAAAATACCTAGGAATAAACCTACCTAAGGTGACAAAAGACCTGTATGCAGAAAATTATAAGACACTGATGAAAGAAATTAAAGGTGATACAAATAGATGGAGAGATATACCATGTTCTTGGATGGGAAGAATCAACATTGTGAAAATGACTCTACTACCCAAAGCAATCTACAGATTCAATGTAATCCCTATCACTACCACTGGCATTTTTCACAGAGCTAGAACAAAAATTTCACAATTTGTATGGAAACCCAAAAGACCCTGAATAGCCAAAGCACTCTTGAGAATGAAAAACGGAGGTGGAGGAATCAGGCCTCCTGACTTCAGACTATACTACAAAGCTACAGTAATCAAGACAGTATGGTACTGGCACAAAAACAGAAAGATAGATCAATGGAAGAGGATAGAAAGCCCAGAGATAAACCCACGCACATATGGTCATCTTATCTTTCATAAAGGAGGCAGGAATGTACAGTGGAGAAAGGACAGCCTCTTCAATAAGTGGTGCTGAGAAAACTGGACATCTACATGTAAAAGTATGAGATTAGAACACTCCCTAACACCATACACAAAAATAAGCTCAAAATGGATTAAAGACCTAAATGTAAGGCCAGAAACTATCAAACTCTTAGAGGAAAACATAGGCAGAACACTCTATGACATAAATCACAGCAAGATCCTTTTTGACCCACCTCCTAGAGAAATGGAAATAAAAACAAAACTAAACACATGAGACCTAATGAAACTTCAAAGCTTTTGCACAGCAAAGGAAACCATAAACAAGACCAAAAGACAACCCTCAGAATGGGAGAAAATATTTGCAAATGAAGCAATTGACAAAGGATTAATCTGCAAAATTTATAAGCAGCTCATGCAGCTCAATAACAAAAAAACAAACAACCCAATCCAAAAATGGGCAGAAGACCTAAATAGACATTTCTCCAAAGAAGTTATACAGACTCCCAACAAACACATGCAAGAATGCTCAACATCATTAATCATTAGAGAAATGCAAATCAAAACTACAACGAGATATCACCTCACACCAGTCAGAATGGCCATCATCAAAAAACCTAGAAACAATAAATGCTGGAGAGGGTGTGGAGAAAAGGGAATACTCTTGCACTGCTGGTGGGAATGTGAATTGGTACAGCCACTATGGAGAACAGTAAGGCGGTTCCTTAAAAAACTACAAATAGAACTCCATATGACCCAGCAATCCCACTACTGGGCATATACCCTGAGAAAACCATAATTCAAAAAGAGTCATGTACCAAAATGTTCATTGCAGCTTTATTTACAATAGCCAGGAGATGGAAACAACCTAAGTGTCCATCACCGGATGAATGGATAAAGAAGATGTGGCACATATATACAATGGAATATTACTCAGTCTTAAAAAGAAACGAAATTGAGCTATTTTTAATGAGGTCGATGGACCTAGAGACTGTCATACAGAGTGAAGTAAGTTAGAAAGAGAAAGACAAATACTGTGTGCTAACATATATATATGGAATTTAAGGAAAAAAATGTCATGAAGAACCTAGGGGTAAGACAGGATAAAGACACAGACCTACTAGAGAATGGACCTGAGGATATGGGGAGGGGCAATCGTAAGCTGTGCCAAAGCGAGAGAGTGGCATGGTCATATATACACTACCAAACGTAAAATAGATAGCTAGTGGGAAGCAGCCGCATAGCACAGGGAGATCAGCTCGGTGCTTTGTGACCACGTAGAGGGGTGGGACGGAGGGAGACACAAGAGGGAAGAGTTATGGAAACATATGTATATGTATAACTGATTCACTTTGTTATAAAGCAGAAACTAACACACCATTGTAAACCAAGTATACTCCAATAAAGATGTAAAAATAAAATAAATAAAAAATGTATAATGCTGCTATGAACGTTGGGGTATATGTATCTTTTCCAATTATTGTTTTTTTGTTTTTGTTTTGGATATCTACCCAGGAGTGGAATTGCTGGGTCATATGTTAGTTCTAATTTTAGTTTTTTGAGAAACCTCCATATTGTTTTCCACAGTGGCTGCACCAATTTACATTCCCACCAACAATTTAGGAGAGTTCCCTTTCTCCACAACCTCACCAACATTTATTATCTGTGTTGTTTTTGATGATAGCCATTCTAACAGGCATGAGGTGAAATCTCATTGTGGTTTTGATTTGCATTTCCCTGATGATTAGCAATGTTGAGCATCTTTTCATGTGACTTTTGGCCATCTGCATTTCCTCTTTGGAAAAATATCTATTCAGTTCTTCTGCCCATTATCTAATTGGGTTGTTTGTTTCTCTGATGTTGAGCTGTATGAGCTGTTTATATATGTCGGATATTAAACCCATTATCAGTCATATCATTCATAAATATATTCTCCCATTCAGTAGGTTGTCTTTTCATTTTGTCTATGGTTTCCTCCGTTGTGAAAAGCATTTAAGTTTAATGAGGTCCCATTTGTTTATTTTTGCTTTTATTTCCTTTACTTTAGAAGATGGATCCAAAAAAATATTGCTGTGTTTTATGTTGTGTTCTGCCTGTGTTTTCCTCCACGAGTTTTATAATATCTGGTCTTAGATTTTGGTATTTAATCCATTTTAAGTTGATTTTTGTATATGGTGTTAGAGAATGTTCTAATTTCCTTCTTTACATGTATCTGTCCAGTTTTCCTAACAACAATTATTGAAGAGACTGTCTTTTCTCCATTCTATATTCCTGCCTCCTTTGTTGTAGATTAGTTGACCATAAGTGTGTGGGTTTATTTCTGGGCTCTCTATCCTGTTTCATTGATTTGTGTCTGGTTTGTGCCAGTACCATACTGTTTTGATTACTGTAGCTCTGTAGTATAGTCTGAAGTCAGGGATCATGATTCCTCCAGCTCTGTTCTTCTTTCTCAAGATTGTTTCAGCTATTCAGGTTCTTTTGTGTTTCCATATAAATTTTAACAAAAAAGAAGCTGACTCAGATATGGAGAACAAACTAGTTATGACCAGTGGGAGGGACAATAGAGTAGTGGAGTGGAGGTATAAACTATTGGGTGTAAGATAGGCTTAAGGATGTATTGTACAACACGGAGAATACAGCCAATATTTGGTAATAACTGTAAGTGGAACGTAACCTTTAAAAATTATATAAAAATAAAAATTTAAATAAATAATTTAAAAAAGGACACATACACTCACACAAAGATCAGAGGGTAAATAAATGAAATGGAGACAAAAGAATAGAAAAGATCAAAGGGAAAAGAATCTGAAGCTGTATATCTGAAACTAACACCATATTGTAAATCAACTATAGTTAAACTTTTTTTAAAAAATCAGTGAAACTAAGAGTTGTTTCTTCGAAAAGATAAACAAAATTAACAAATCTTTAGCTAGCTAACTGAGAAAAAAGTAGAGGACTCTCATAAATAAAGTCAGAAATGAAAGAAGAGAACTTATAACTGATACTACAGAAATACAAAGGATCATAAGAAACTTTTATGAACAATTATACACCAATAAGTTGGATACCCTAGAAGAAATTAATAAATTCCTAGAAACATACAATCTTCCAAGACTGAATCATGAAGAAACAAATATATTAATAGACAAATTACTAATAAGGAAACTTAAATGGTAACCAAAAATCTCCCCAACAACACAAGTCCAGGACCAGAGGGCTTCACTGGAGAATTCCACAAAACATTCAAAGATTTAATACTTCTACTTCCCAAGCTCTTCCAAAAAACTGAAGAAGAAGGAAAGTTTACAAATACATTTTGTGAAACCAGAATTACCCTGATACCAAAACCAGATAGTAACACAACAAAAAAGGAAAACTACAGTCCAATATCCTTGATGAACACAGATGCAAAAAACCTTAACAAAATACTAGTAAACCAAATCAAACCATAAAAAGAAATGAAATTGAGTTATTTGTAGTGAGGTAGATGGACCTAGAGTCTGTCATAAGAGTGAAGTAATTCAGAAGGAGAAAAACAAATACCATATGCTAACACATATATATGGAATCTAAAAAGAAAAAAAATAGTCATGAAGAACATAGGGGCAGGGCGAGAATAAAGATGCAGACCTACTAGAGAATGGACTTGAGGACACAAGGAGAGGGAAGGGTAAGCTGGGACAAAGTGAGAGAGTGGCATGGACATATATACACTACCAAATGTAAAACTGATAGCTAGTGGGAAGCAGCCGCATAGCACAGGGAGATCAGCTCGGTGCTTTGTGACCACCTAGAGAGGTGGGATAGGGAGGGTGAAAGGGAGGTAGATGCAAGAGGGAAGAGATATGGGGATATATGTATATGTTTAGCTGATTCACTTTGTTATAAAGCAGAAACTAACACAATTGTAAAGCAATTATACTCCAATAAAGATGTTAAAAAAAACCCAAAAAAACAGTATGGGTAATGGCACAGAAATAGACACACAGATCAACGGAACAGAATAGAAATCTCACACATATATATACAATTAATTTATGATAAAAAGCAAAGGACACACAATGTAGAAACTATAGTCTCCTCAATAAATGGTGCTGGTAAAACTGGCCAGCCACAAGCAAAAGAATGAAGTTAGACCACTATCTGACACCATACACAAAAATTAACTCAAAATGAATTAAAGACTTGAATGTAAGAACTGAAACCATAAAATTCCTAGAGGAGAACATAGGCTGTAATCTTATGGACATAAGTCTTAGCAATGTTTTTGTGGATTTGACTCCAAAGGCAAGGGAAACAAAAGCAAACATAAACAAATGGGACTATATCAAACTAAAAATCTTCTACACAGTGAAGGAAACCATCAACAAAATGAAAAGCAACCTACTGAATGAGAGAAGATATTTGCAAATCATATATCTGATAAGAGTTAATATCCAAAATATATAAAGAACTCCTCATACAACTCATCAACAACAAAAGAAAACAAGCAACCTGATTTGAAAATGGGCTGAGTAGCTGAATAGACATTTTTCCAAAGAAGACATACAGATGGCCAACAAGCACTGAAAAGATTTTCAGTATCACATCATTATTAGGGAAATGCAAACCAAACCACAATGAGATATCACCTCACACCTGTTAGAATGGCTATTACCAAAAAGACAAGAAGTGAAAAATGTTGGAGAGGATGTGGAGAAATGGAAAACCTCTTACACTATTGGTGGAACTGTAAATTGCTGCAGCCACTACGTAAAACGGTATGGAGATTTCTCAAAAAAATCAAGACTAGAACTATCACTTGACCCAGCTATTCCACTTCTGGGTATCTAAGTGAAAAACATGAAAATACTAATTTGAAAAGATATATGCACCCCTCTGCTCATTGCAACATTATTTACAATAGCCAAGATATGGAAGCAACCTAAGTGTCCATCAGTGGATGAATGAATAAAGAATATGTGGTATATATACACAATGGAATACTACTCAGCCATGAAAAAGTGATGAAATCCTGTCATTTGCAACAACATGGATGAACCTAGAGGGTATTATGCTAAGTGAAATAAGACACAGAAAGACAAATATTGTATGATTTCACTCATATGTGGAAGACAAACAAAATAAAAAATCAAACTCATAGATCTATAGAACAGATTAGTGGTTACCAGGGTGAAAAGGGTTGGTGGAGTGGGCAAAACAGATGAAGGGGGTGTATGGTGATGGATGGTAACCAGACTTGTGGTGGTGATCACTCTGTAGTGTATACAGATGCCAAATTATAATGCTATACCAATGAAACTTATATAATTAAAAAACCTATTTCAGACAGAGCCAGGCTACAGGCTTGGAGGGCCATGGTGGGCAAGGACCACCAGTGGCAGGGCAGCATCCTCTACATCATGCTCATTAGCACGAAGCAAACGCACGCGACTCTGCAGGCGCCCAAGGCACGGATGGGCAGCATGCTGCGGCTGCTCCTGTGGCTCGGATCTCACCGCCTTCCCCAAAGAACAACTTATTTCAGAGAATACCTCTGAAAACCTAAGTAATCTACTCTGTTTTATATAATACTGCTTTAAAAAGTGTAAAGCAGTTCACCTTTGAAAGTAATTTGGCAAAATGTATTAAGATTCTTAAAAATATTCAAGCCTTTCTAGTATTTCCAGTTTGGAGAATCTGTACAAAGGAAATAAGGCAGACTGAGGTTTATGCACAAAGATGTTTGGTGCTACATTATTAGAAGGGAAAAAATGGAAATAATAAGAGAAAGGTTAATTAAATTATGAGACAACAAAAATGGAATGCATTTGTAAACATTGAATGAAAGATGTTAATGACAAAGTAAAATGTGTATTGTAATAGAATATTAAATGAAAAACAAAAATACCAATATATTTATGTAGTACAACCTCAGCTATGTAAAATATACATGGAAAAAAGCAGACAAAATATGAATTTTAAAAGATGGCCCCCAATATAACTTATCTTACAAATGTATACCTTCAGAGTTCATGGTTTTCTATAAAATAGGAAATAGTTTCTGAGTACTGTTTTAATAATTGAACACATAGTCCTGTTCCCATGTGCTTCTTTCCACTAAAAATTACGTCTCAAATTTTAGTCTTTCTAATGTTTTACCCATATTTCTACTCCAATTTAATGAAAATATTCAAATCTACTTCTATTAGGCTATCTATACTTTAAAAAATAATTTTGTGTCATTAACTATTTAGGTGTGTGTTTGTTTTAACACTACTCATATTGGGCTCACACTGGTATAGACTATTTCTGGCAAATTAGCTCTCACACCAGTTTCAATGTTAATGAAAAAAATGAAAGAATTTATGTGGAATGACTCTGTGTTACTATTTGTCTTAACTCGTCATTGTGGTATAATCTAAATTGATTTTTACGAACAACAGGACAATGGGAAGCACTGAGAATTAGTGCAGATATTATTGATATTTTGCTTCCAGTTCTTGGCTAATAAACAATTAAAAACTATCTTAAACTATCCATCTCTACCTAATATTATATTATGAACATTTCCCTGAGCCATTAACTTTTTCTATAATAATGTTTAATGGTACTCTATCAAATAGAGGTACCACACTTTATTTATCCAATCCCCTACTCTTAGAGATTTCAGTTTTTTCCATTTTTCAATACTATAAATAATAGTGTAATGATATATTTGTGCATGTAGCCTTACATATACTGTCTATTTCCTTAGGATAAACTCCAATAAATAGACTTACTGGATCAAAAAGTATGCACATTTTTGAGCTTTTACGTAAGAGTTGCCAAATTACCCTACAGAAAAGCTATATCCCTTTACATTCTCCAAAAGAAAAGCCCTCTTTTCTTACTGTCTTGCCAGAACCAAGTATTATCACACAGACTTTATGTACGATAGTAGTCTCAATAAGTTAATATGAAAATAAAGGAAAACTAAGAATACATTAAGACAAAGGCTTAAATTAAACTAATTAAACTAAATAGTTATCTTTATAAGTTTTCTAACAACAACAAAAACCTAGAAAAAATAAACTTTCCTCTTTCTATGCTTATTGATAAGGATAAAACACTGTTCCTTAGGGAATATACCTAGGACTGTAAAACAAAACAACAACCTTTTGAATAGAAGTTACTAAACGGTGGCAAAGACTTTAAAACAAAACTTTTTTAAAACAAACGTAATTATAAATGTGAACTTAGTCTTTTTTTTTCTCTGTGACATGTGTGGAATAAATCAATCTACAGAGGGGAAATCCATCGCTCAGCACGATGCTATTTTACTCATACAAAATATGAAACACACAAACATACAAACAGAAAGACAGAGTTTTTAGCCTTAGGAAATCTTTCAAATAGCAGATATAACTTCAACCAAGGAACCACTCAGGAGGGCCACTAAGCCTCCCAAAATACCACGTGTAAAAAAAATTGTGTGTGTGTAAGATTATTTTCTCCAAGCACCATTCATTCCAGTGCCAGGTAAATGGTGGAAAAACAATTAAAAACGTACAGTGTGTTTGATCTTTAAAAGCTTTTGCCATTAAAAATATCAATAAAATAATGATCTTTTGCGTGGAATTTTCTGATAGATTTAGCTATAATTAAAATGCAATTTTGAGAGTACTAAAACTGTATTTAAAGGAATGATTATGAAAAATTGAAAACATGTTTGTCCTTTTTGATTCTAATGTAGACTGGGTCAAAGATTAAAAATAAATACGATATATTTATTTACAGCAAAATAAAAAGACTGAAAAAAATACCTCAAAACAGACTTTGTCAAAAGGACCTACAGGTTTATAGCTAAAAGCACAGGCTATGGAGGCAAGCTGTGGAGTTCAGATCCTAGTTCTATAACCTTGGGATCTCTGTGTACTCTCTGCCTCAGCCTCCTTATATGTAAAATGATGATAATGCTACTAGGGTTGTTGTAAGGATTAAATATAATTAATACATATGAAGCAAGTTAAAGCAGTGCCTGGCACAGAGGAATCACTGAATAAATATTTGCAATTGTCATTCCAGGAAAGATATAGTTATAGTTATAGGCTTGTTATAGTACCAAAAAATGAAAAAGAAAAAACAACTGTGTAAAATAAGATTATGAAACAACCAGCAGTATATAAATGATTGAGTAGAGTTTTCAAGATCTGAGGATGGCAATGTAGACCCTTCAGATCTAGTTAAGCAGAATATGTTAAAAAAAAATTCAGGCATATAACACAACCTTTATACTATAGTGATTTTAGAGTCGGACAAACATTAATTAAATCTTAGATTCACCAGTTAGTGACCATATGCAAGTTGCTTAAGGTCCTAACCTCAGTTTCTTCATCTGTAAAATACACTTAATAAATGTTATCTATCTCATAAAATTTTTCTGAAGGTTAAATAAGAGAATATACACAGGGCAATCAGCAGAGTCTACTAATATATAAGCTCAATAAATAATTGTTTATTGGTTCAGTGAAGAGAAGAATCAACAGATCATTTTAAAAGTTGATAAGCTAGGGCTTCCCTGGTGGCGCAGTGGTTGGGAGTCCACCTGCCGATGCAGGGGACATGGGTTCGTGCCCCGGTCCGGGAAGATCCCACATGCCGCGGAGCGGCTGGGCCCGTGAGCCATGGCCGCTGAGCCTGCGCGTCCGGAGCCTGTGCTCCGCAACGGGAGAGGCCACAACAGTGAGAGGCCCGCGTACCGCAAAAAAAAAAAAAAAAAAAAAAAAAAAAAAAGTTGATAAGCTGAAGACAGGGGGAAAGTACATAAGGGAAGATGACCAGTTCTTTCTCCTTGCCATATGCAATGGCCATCTCTGCCCTCATTATTCTCAACTTTGGCATCATTTGCCTCACAATCCTGGCATAATGTAACCACTGAATAAATGTGGTTGATATATTAACGATCAGCTAGACACCAAATCCAGCAACCATTTTTTCTTTATTATTTTCAACTTATCGGAAACTACTGTGTCACTACCTAGTCAGAAACTCTCTACAAATATTCTAGTCTAGCACTTGATGACCTCCATGGACTGACTTGACATACCTTTCCAATGTTATTAACAGTACCCTCCTTGAGTTGTCTGATACGGCACCTAAACTCAATAACTCACCATTCCCAATAATTATTCTGTACTTTAGGCCTCTAGTTTTGCTCACCCTAGTACATGTTGATCGTGGTTCAGATCTTGGTGCTGTCATTTATTACTGCAGACCATTTTACAAGTTATAAACTATCTATGGCCCTCAGTTTCCCTATTAGTAAAGTAGAGATAGTAACAGTACCTATCTACATAGTGTTCCTGGAGGATTACATGGATTAGATGGTTTAAAAATATAAAGTGCTTAATTCACACAGTGCCTACCAGAACGTAATAAATGCTTAACACCTGTTGTTGTTAGAATGCATGCCTTTCTCCCTCATCTCCACAGGTCTAGATCCTATCTAGAAGGTTAACATAAGGTTAACATAACACATTTCCATGAATCCTTCCCTGACCACAAGACTTTAATCTTACCTTGCTCTCTCACAGCTCTTTAATTAATCCTCAGTTATCCTTTCTGGCTTCTCTGAAATAGCTGTGCTTTCTTTTAGAGTTATAATATGGTCTTATGTCTTATGTTATCTCTCATTCTCAATTATTAAGTTCCTTAAGACAAAAACCTATGTATGATCATTTTCATATTGCACTTAATATAGTTCCCTGAACTTAATATGTACTTGAAAATATTTATGGGATTAGTGAAAAAATGAAATCCAATTGTCACTTTTCAGGCTACTTAAAATATACCTTTCTGTTCTGGGACAGTTGTTTCAAAACCAATACTCTTATGGCAAATAGAAGAGCAGTTTCAAAGATGACTCAAATAAGGCAAGTATGATTAATGTCAGGTGGCAAATATATTTGCTGTCACAAAATGTTTGTTCTGTTGAATTCTTATTCTCTTTAGTGTTATAGTTGTAGAATGCAGGAATTCATCTATTAAGAAGATCTATAGCTCATCTATAGCTCATCAATGAATTCCATAAGGTTGCAGGATACAAAATGAATATACAGAAGTCTGTTGCTGTTCAATACACTAAAAATGAACTATCAGAACTATCAGAAAGAGAAATTAAGAAAAAAATCCCATTTACCAGCACATGAAAAAGAATAAGATACCTAGGAATAAACTTACCTAAGGAGGTAAAAGACCTGTACTTGGAAAACTATAAGACACTATAAGACACTGATGAAAGAAATGGAAGAAGACACAAACAGATGGAAAGATATACCATGCTCTTGGATTGGAAGAATTAATATTGTTAAAATGGCCAGACTACCCAAGGCAATCTACAGATTCAATGCAATCCCTATCAAAACATCAATGCCAGTTTTCACAGAATTAGAACAAATAATCTTAAAATTTGTATGGAAACACAAAAGACCACAAATAGCCAAAACAATCTTGAGAAAGATGAACAGAGCTGGAGGAATCACAGTCTCTGGCTTCAGACCATACTACAAAGCTACAATAATCAAAACAGCATGGTACTGACACAAAAACAGACACATAGATCAATGGAACAGAATAGAGAGACTTGAAATAAACCCACACACTTATGGTCAATTAAGCTATGACAAAGGAGGCAAGACTATACACTGGAGAAAAGACAGTCTCTTCAATAAGTGGTGCTGGGAAAACTGGACAGTTACTTGTAGAAGAATGAAACTAGACCATTCTCTAACACGATATACACAAATAAACTCAAAATGGGTTAAATGTAAGATCAGAAACCATAAAACTCCTAGAAGAAAACACAGGCAGAACACTCTTTTACACAAATTGTAGCAATATTTTTTTGGATCTGTCTCCCAAAGCAAAGGAAATAAAAGCAAAAATAAACAAATGGGACCTAATTAAACTTAAAAGCTTTTGCACAGCAAAGGAAACCATCAACAAAACAAAAAGACAACCTACTGAATGGGAAAAAATATTTGCAAATGATATAACTGATGAGTTAATATCCAAAATATCAATATTTATAATAGCAAAATATTGGAAAAGCTCTAAATGTAAACAAATGTTTTGTGAAATACAGTTATAAATGTGTAGGTAAAAGTCTTCAAGGAAGCACATTAAATTGCTAACAGTTATCATTACTGGGATTTTAAATTGAGGGGATGGCCAAGGAAGACTTGTCTCCAAAATCACACCTCCTAAAGGATGAAAATGAAACTAGATACAAGACATCAAGAAAATGAAATCTAAGAATCACCAACACTATTCTTATCTCTTTTCCTCCAAGAACAACCACTATTGGGTATATAAGAGCAAACGAAGATGTATAAATGAAACATCAGCAACAAAAGTCACTTTTTAAATAATATTCCAAATGTATGTTGATTATAAGTGTGCTAAAAATCAATTTCAGTCTGTTTTACAGGACAGAAAAAAGTAAGAAAAACAATCACTTCTCAATTGACCCTAGGATTCTTAATTTCTCTGTATTCGAAAGTTATAATATTTATTCAGTCTCCATTTTATTGAACTCAAGCTATCTTACTGTTATTATTTTAAGAACAAAAAGTAATTGCTACATCATATTCATATTCACAAATATTTTTACTTAGTTACAGTTTCACATTCAATCCTTTTTGTGTAAAGATACATGGAGAATTCAATGGATTATTAAAATCTAATCTAAAGGCTGCAATGATTTTGACTACAGGACACAGAGATAGAAACATTTATTCAATGTTGACATACTAAGATTTTTAAAATAATCTATCTCAATATTATCTACCTCTAGCAGTAGTTTTAAACTAAAATAATTACCTGTATTAGAAGCATAAAATACTTGCAGAAGGAAATGTTGATATTCCTTCTGAAGAGAAATTCTGCAAATTTGTTTTATGTTGACTGATGGTTACCTCTCAAGTTTTAAATTGGGTTAAGAACATCTTTAACTCTATTTTAAATTAATTAGGTGAACTAGCAAACTCCTATCAAACATACTTCTCTCACTGAACATAAATCAAACAAAAATCTGAATTATTCTGGCCACAGCCACAAACAAAATAATGTGTAATGCCTCAATATTTTTTCGTTAAAGCATTTGTACTTACCATGGCTTTTTTCTTTTCCTTCTATTATAAATTCCTTTCTATAAAAAAAAGTACACATAAAAATAGAAGGCTCTATTTTTTTAACAACCTGCTGTAGTTTCTGAATTTCATTCATTTTATGGTATGATGCTTTAACACTATGAAGTCTATAAGAGGTAAAATATGGTCTCTGACCTTAGGCAATTTGAGGTATATTTGGGTGGGAAAAAACTGTGCACAGATAAGAACAGTGCAAACATATGAGTTGTACATACAAGTTTTCTGGCAGTCGAGGGGTCTGAACCCTTCAAAGGTTTTTCATGGTTAATCTTTAAACTCAAACTACTTGTTACCTCAATCCCACAATTTTTATTTGTTTATTTACACTAAGATGCCATGATACCAGGTCATATTTAATAAATGACGTGTTTCAAAGTCACACATGTCCTAGATACATGGAGGATGTAAGTAAAATGAGTAATGAAAAGAAAGGGGGGCTGTCACCCAGAAAAGCCAGCAGTCTCTTAATAGTCCTCAAAGATTAGCATTATGTTATCAACTGTGTCAAGTTTTGAGAAATTCTCTTAAACTTGCACTCTAAGAAATACAATATTGTTTGTTTACCAAGATTTATTAGTTTAGAGTATATGACTGCAGAGGTACTCTCTCCAGTACATCACCATGGAAAGCCAAATTGTAATTAAAAGGTATTTTAGTGAGTAGCATCAAATCTGGATGACTTAGATTGATTGTTTGATTGTTTAAACACATCCCATCCATATCTAGATAGGTCTTTCATGGTGTAAGATAGGTCAAGGACTCAGTTCCCTACTCTGACTTCATGGGTACTATCAGAATTTGCCACAGTGACCTTCTTTTGTCCATGTTCTAATAGCTGCTGACTATTCTTCCTTCTGATTGAACAGTCTTTAGTAATGTTAATACTTAAATTGCTTTTAATAAGCTTTTTTAGGTTTGGGGGTCATTTGGTACCTTTAAAGCAATGTTTCACATCTTTATGCATGACGTGTTGGCTCTAAGGTTTAATTCTCATAAGGCACTCACTACCTTGTATTCAAATAATTTGGGTGCAACAAGCTGGAACAAAATTCTACCATAATGCAGACAAGGAATATTTTCCCACAATGAAATGGGTCACATATATTCAACATTTAAAATTTCAGCCCACAGGAAAATGTACCACAATATTTCATTATTCTTATATATTTTTATTTGCATAATAATATAATTTTATATTTCTACATACCAACATAAAATTTTTTAAAGCCTTGGAAAAATGCTAACTTATGAAAAGGCAAAGGATTGGATTCCAGTGAATGGAACCACATGTTTGTAAGTCCTTCTTCTGGACTGTTCTCCCCACAGGCTCTACTTAGGATTTTTTGTTTTTTTAAGGAGAATTTAAGTCTTACCTCATAAGTGAAATTTTCTTCAACTACCTGTACCTAGGTGACTACTCTTTCCTCTAAAATTCTGTGTTATGAACCTCACTTATTTAGCATTTAGACTATGTTACTTTACACTGACATCTTCCTTTTTATGCATGTGGCCTCCCAAATCCATAACATTTTATTTGAATGTCTATTATGCCAGTTTACCATTCAAAGACTTGTTTCATAAAATTCATGTGCATGTTTTATCTCCTTAGCCTGTAAACTCCTCAGAGGAAGGATTTTAATTATATATATAAACATTCAATAAATGTTTGCTGAGCCAAAGAAGAAAAGGCTATCTCCTCAATGAGATTATAAACCTCCTTAGGGCAGGAAACATATTTTATGATTATTTAAAATCACAGAATTGAGTGTATAATAAGTGCTCGGTAATATTTTTTCTTGATGACAAGATTAATTATATATCTGTACAAACATAGTCTCTAATTGTTTAAATTAAATTCTAAACTTTCTTTTTTTAAGGCAATAAACTATTGGGCTAAATATGCATAAATGTACTTTTTATTTTCTCAGTGTACCATGCAAGTTTATATTATTATCTCATTGTATAATATCTGATTGCAGGTAATAAAGTACAATGTAAAAGATATTTTATATAGTCTCTCTCTATACACACATGTATATATAGTGTATATTCACACAGAAATAAAATTAACATCTACATTAATGTGATCATCATCTCTTACAAATTCCAGCATAAGAAAATACATTCTATGGTGCTGACTCCAGACCTTTTAGTACACAAATAGCACCTGCCATAGTATAAAAGGACACAAAGAAGGAAGGTTCTGTATGAGTTGATTTGGGAACAGACCAAGATGGATTGGGCAGGCTCACACACTGGGATTTAAGACACAGGAAAAACGCCAGCAGTGTCTGAAATTCTCAGCATCAGCTGTCATTCCATATTTTACTGGATTAAGAAATTATGTTACTTAGACCTGAAAAGTTGCTCAACATCATTAGTCATCAGGGAAATGCAAATCAAAACCACAATGAGATACCACTTCACACCCACTAGAATGGCTACAAGTAAAAGATAGATAATAACAAATATTGGCAAAGATGTGGAGAAACTGGAACCCTCATACACTGCTGGTGGTAATGTAAAATGGTGCAGTCACTTTGGAAAACAGTCTGGCATTTTCTCAAAAGGTTAGGCACAGAGCTACCATATGGCCAAGCAGTTCTACTCCCAAGGGAAATGAAAACATAGATCTATAGAAAAACTCATAAACCAATATTCATAGCATCAGTCATAATAGCCAAAAAATGGAAACAACTCAATTTTTTACCAACTAATTAATGGGTAAATAAAATATGGTGTATATCCATGTAACGGAATATTATTTAGCAATAAAAAGTGAAATATTTACACATGATACAACATGGGTGAACCTTGAAAACACACTGAGAGAAACCAGACATAAAGGGCCATATATTGCATGATTCCATCTATGTGAAATGTCCACAACAGGCAAAAAGAGTAGACAAAAAGTAGGTGGGTTTGGGGGAAATGGGAAGTGACGACCAAGGCGAGTTTCTTTTTCAGGTGATAAAGATGTTCTAAATTTGATTGTGGTGATAGTTGTACAACTCTGAGAATATACTAAAAACCAATGACTTGCACACTTTTTAAAAAAAGAAATTATGTTACTGAGATGGAACTTTTAATTCATTTTGAAGATTAGTATATGTCATGAATCCACTACTTTCTTTGGAGAATGAGAAAGTTTTCAGTAGTCTGAGAATATGGGAGTACGCAGGGCAGAGCAAGCCAAAAAGAATCTAGATAAAGAATCTGAATAGAAGTGCTCCAAAAGAAGAGGTGAAAGTTCCGAAGACGTGTTTGCTTTACTTCACAATTTTGCCAAGAGCCTGCTGTACTTGCTGCATAGTTGATTTGCCCACCAAAGTGTTGATTTAACTAGCAGAAAGCTTTGGTGTCCAGAAGCATTAATAAAAAATTTACTATAACATCTGTAAAGATCTTGCTCTTAAAAGACTATGATTCTAAATATTAATTACTAGAAAATCAATAATCTCTGGTAGCACTCTACTTACTTTCATAATTTTCCCTTTATTCCTTCTTGAATAATGAAGCCAACCACTAAATTACATTAACAACATTGTGAATACAAGTTATTATTTAGCTGTGAGTGGAAGACTAAAGAACATAAAAGAGCCAAAAAAGGTGTCAGTTCCTACCCTTTAATAAAAAAAATATTATTCCTTAACATGAAAGAAATAGCTCCAAAGCACAATTTTCAAACTAGAGCTTTGATTGTAAAAGTTTTTACCTAATAAATTTGTAGAAATAATGAGTGAAATAATGTAACAGTTGTGGTCTTAACTACCCAACCTCAGTGAGTACTAATGCATTTCAGACTTTACACAAGAGATATAGAGACTCTATTTGGTTCAGTAACTTTATAATCATTATTCTAGGATATACTTTTCATTATTCTATATACAAAAAATGAAGAAAATATTCTTTCTTAAAGACTATAAAATTACAAAACTATAAGCAATAGCAAGAGGTCATTAAGTCAAATGATTCTGCCTCAGTAAAGATTACACCGAAGCCTTCTAAAGCAGATGACTCTTCTATCCTATTTTTATTTTTTTTTAATTTTTTTTATTTAATTTTTTTTTTTTTTTTTTTTTGGCGGTACGCGGGCCTCTCACTGTTGTGGCCTCTCCCCTTGCGGAGCACAGGCTCCGGACGTGCAGGCTCAGCAGCCATGGCTCACGGGCCCAGCCACTCCGCGGCATGTGGGATCCTCCCGGACCGGGGCACGAACCCGCGTCCCCTGCATCAGCAGGCGGACTCTCAACCACTGCGCCACCAGGGAAGCCCTCTTCTATCCTATTTTTAGATAAGATAGAGAATGGAGAGCTTTCCCTTGGTAACACTATTTAGTGCTTACTTTAAAAACAAAAATTTTTGAAACTTTGTTTATAAGTGATTTTCTTACTATAATTAAGAACTTTTACTTTGATAACTGAATGAAATATAATTATACTGTTATTTTTATGAGCAATAAAGAACAACTGCTTTGGGAGAAAGATGAACATAGCTTACCATGTCGCTTAACATGAAGGCATTGCTTAACGAATGTCTACAAGACATTTTCTTTGGAAAAAGTATAGATTAGAGAGAAAAATCAGTGAAATTAGGAGAGGCTATATTAAACTTTTAAATTATAATTTACTTAATTACATAACTGAACTGACACTAACTAAATTGACTTATATGATCACTCTAATTTACAAATCCAAGATATTGTTTTTAAATTATGTCCATTTATTTTTTCTTAATTACTAAAATATACTTGTTTATTACAGAAAACATGGGGGAAGAAAAAAGCACAAAGAAGAAAAACCTACCAGTTTTGACACATTGAGAGAGCCACTTCAAACATTTTGATGTATGTCCCTCCAATATTTAAATTCACACAAAGAATCAAAATATACATATATATATATATATATATATATATATATATATATATATATATATACCTTTTTTAACTTAGGAATTCATTATGCATGTTTTTTGTTATTTTCTTTAAAAGTCTTCTACAATCCGGGGCTTCCCTGGTGGCGCAGTGGTTGGGAGTCCGCCTGCCGATGCAGGGGACGCGGGTTCGTGCCCCGGTCCGGGAGGATCCCGCATGCCGCGGGGCGGCTGGACCCACGAGCCATGGCCGCTGAGCCTGTGCGTCTGGAGCCTGTGCTCCGCAACGGGAGAGGCCACAGCAGTGAGAAGCCCGCGTACAGCAAAAAAACAAACAAACAAAAAGTCTTCTACAATCTAATGCTAATGGCAGGATATCAATCTGTCCCAAAGACAAACCTAATCAATTAACCAACATGATTTCCAATTATTTTGCTGGTGTAAACGATGCTGCAATATAGCTCCTACAAACAATTTTGCTCAGAATTCTGATTATTTCCTTTAAAGGAATTACTGGAAGTAAAATTCCTCTGACAGAAGAAATTAATGCTCCCAATACATGATGCCCAAGGATCCTCTAAGAAGCATGAAACTATTAAATCTGTGTCTGTAAGAGAATGGTAGTACCCTTTCCCTTATCCTTGCCTCATCAACACTGGCTATTATCAATCTTTTTATTTTTAATAAGTTGATATTTGAAAAAATAGATCTCAATTTTGTCATTCCTATTACTATTTAGGTCATTTGTAATTCTTTTGAGAATTTCTTGTTCTCTTTATTCTTCCACAAGGACACTGACAATGTGCTTTGTTAACTTCCTCTCTCAAAACCCTGTCTGAGGGGTTTGATTTTTAAATTGTTTATAAAAGTGGTTTATATACTAAAAATATCACATATTTTGTATCACATATGCTGTAAATCTTTTTCCAAGTTTGTCACTTGGTTTTTAGTTTTATTTTTTCTTTTTAATAATTTCCCCTTGAACTTTTAGGCAACTCAGCTTCCACTGGATTGTCTCTCCTCTAGCTTTCTTTTCTCCACCTCCTTGTTGAGGGCTAACCTCTCTGCCCCCAGGAGCTTATATCAATACTTCATTATAGTACTTGTTAGTCCATTCCCACCACCAGACTACCACTTCCATGAAGGCAAGGCTCCTTTCTTAATACTGCAAACCTAAACCTTTATATTTAAAGCCTTTATGGAAAGTACATAATTTCCAGTAGATGTTTAATAAATATTTATCAGGTGAGTGTAATGAAAGACTAGGCCTTTGCTCTGGTACAATTTCCAGAGAAGGAAACTTCTTAATAATAAAAGTATTACTTGAAAAAGACAATATTTAGTGACTTCATAACATCCTCTCCAGGCCTAACTGCAACATCTTTGCCCTTGAATCATTTTGATGTATAGTGCCTCTCTTTGTAGAAATGTAGGAAGTTAAAAATTAACATTGAGTAGAATACTGATTGTTTTCTCATTTTAACCTTCCTAACTATTTCTTTTATAACGTAGTAATTGAGAATCTTCTAGATAAATTCTGTGTAAATGTAATTGGTATAAAGTCAAATAACTTTGGCTGATAGTTATCAGGATATAAAAAGAAAGGGGAAAATTCATTTTTGTGCAGTAGTTAAAAGCTCAGTTAAGACAAAATGCTTGAGCTCAAATTCCAACTTCCCCACTTATTAGTATACAATCTTGGACAAATTAATCTCTATAAACCTCAAATTCTTCATCTATAAAATGGAATTGGTGATGGTACATACATCACAGAATGTTGTGAGGATTATATGAGATGACACAGGTAATGCACTTAACATAAGGTCTAGAAAATAGTAAACACTCAATAAGTGGTAGCTATTATTAGTTTTTAGCTGACCTACCTACTGTTGCTTGGAAGAATCATTAACCATAACTGAATAAATAAATCCCTGCTGGTAACCACCCTGGGTCTAGCAAAATCAAGTATCCCAGGTGATAAGCTACTCAATTGTAGGTCAATAGCTGCAATTAGGCTGTCTGCCCTTATGCTCCTCTATGGGATGGGGCCCATATGCAAACCTCTTGCTTATCTTCTCTTCCCACAGCATCTTAACATGTATGCCATGTGACTCCTTAACTGGTCTCTTTTTGGACCTCAGTACCAGCATCTCTGGAAGATGATTACCCATTTCTCACTACAATTTCTCCAGCCTTGAATGATTATGCAAAAAATCCACATTTTAAGTTATATCATCCCAGGTATTTGGCTTATGTTTGTGAAATCCACCATCCATGATGCCAGAACAACAAAAATTCCATGCAGAAACTTCATTCAATTTATTAATCTCTTATAAGCCACGTACTTTCATTTAATTCCTGCAACAAACCTGTGAGATGAATATTATTCCCATATTTTACAGTTGAAGAAACCAAGGCTCAGAAAGATCAAGTACATTATCCAAGATCACACAGCTACCTAAGTGGCAAAATTATTTTCCTTTCTTTTTATAAAAACCCTATTGCCACACATAATCATCATCTACTCGTTAAAGCCCTTCTCCAACCATGAGAGAAGTATGGCCCTGTTTTCTATCTACAGCTGGTATATGTCTTTCACTGTTCTCTCCAGGGCACTTTTCCAGAAAATTTCCTGAATGAGCAGAACTAAAAAAGGGAATATGGATAATTCAAATAGACTTCAAGGAAAGAAAAACGCAAAATTACTATTCTCATGCAGAAAAAAAAAAAGAAAAAAACAGTCACAATAACCAAAAGGTGGAAACAATCCAAATGTCTATTGACAAGCAAATGGATAAACAAACTGTAATATATACATGCAATGGAATACTATTCAGCCTTATAAAGGAATGAAATTCTGATACATGGTTCAACATAGGTGAACCTTGAAAACATTATGCTAAGTCAAATAAGTCAAATACAAAGGGGAAAATGTTGTATGATTCCACTTATATGAGGAATCTAGAGTAGTCAAATTTATAGAGAAAGAAAGTAGAATAATGATTACCAGGAATTGTGAGGGGGAGAGGGAAAAATGGGGAGTTCATATTTAATGGCTACAGAATTTCAGAATGAGGTGATAGAAAAGCTCTGGAGATGGATAGTGATAATGGTTGCACAACAATGTGAATGTACTTAGTGCCACTGAATTGTACATTCAAAAGGGTTAAAATGCTAAATTTTGTCTTATATATACTTTACCACAAAAAAAAATTAAATGTGATTTCTACTTTTGATTGTAACTCTAGAGTTTATTGCTTTTTCTAATCTTACGAGTTTTTATGTTTCCTACATATTATTAAAGATTTTAGGGCTTCCCTGGTGACTCAGTGGTTGAGAGTCCGCCTGCCGATGCAGGGGACACGAGTTCGTGCCCTGATCCAGGAAGATCCCACATGCCGTGGAGCGGCTGGGCCCATAAGCCATGGCCGCTGAGCCTGCGCGTCCGGAGCCTATGCTCCGCAACGGCAGAGGCCACAACAGTGAGAGGCCCGAGTAAAGCAAAAAAAAAAAAAAAGATTTTACAAAATGATAACATTTAAAAAAATGTTTTGGTTACTTATCAAGCATTATTCCTCTTTCAGTCCAATTATCTTAATACAAATTCACTGGGGTCGTTACACTTTAAAGTGCCTAAAAGCATGAAATTTAGTTAAACTAGAGATTTAAAATTTTGAGAAGTCTCTAAAAACATTTCAACCAACCGACAAAGGAAGACAGAATAGGAATGATACTTGCTGCTTCAAGGAATGCTAATAAAAGCTTATAGGCTTTTCCCTACCTTAATTCTCCTTGACTTTTACAGTGAATATTATCATCTACCATCCTTTCCCTTGAAACTGTCCCTTTGGTGGATTCTCTGCTTCCTATATATCCCACTCTGTGAATCATTTCTATACTTTCAGTACTTAACCCTCTGCTCTTCTCCTTATACATATTCATTTATTAAACAGAATTTTATTGAATTCCTTATAAGTACTTCACACTGTGCAAACAGCTAGGAATACAATAGTAAACCAAATACAATCCTTGCCTCACCGTTCTAGTGTGAGAAACACAACTAGATGGGAAATTTTAAAACCTTTTTCTCAAATGGAACTACTTTCTATTCTATTTGCTACATGGCATCTGTGGTAATCTGTTGTGTGGTGGCCCCCAGCCATGCCATTCTGTATCTACAGCCTTCCGTAATCCTCACCTTGAAGCTGAGCTAGGCCTGTGACTTGCTTTAAACAATAAAATGCAGAATAAATTACGTTGTGCCAATTCTGAGCCAATGCCTTCAGGAAGCCTGGCAGCTTCCACTTTTGCACTGTTGGGAACCATAAACTATCATGTAAAAAGTATGTCTACCCTATAGAAGACACCATTAGGAGAGGTCCTAAGACTACATGGGGACAGGAGAAAAACCCCAGCCACCCAGACTCTTAGCTGAGCCCAGCTCCTAGCCAACTCTAGATGAGAAGCCTCAAGAACAGCCAAAGAGCCATCGATATGAGCCCAGTCCAGACTGCAGGATCATGAGCAAATAAAATGATTGATTTTAAAATTTGGGGGTGGTTTGTCATATAGAATTAGATAAACAAAACAGCATCTCACTGAACTTAAGTCCTGTACATTTCCACATATATGTTTATCAGTCTTAAAAACTGAAAACTGAATTCATCTGTCCTCCCATTCAAGTTTCCTCTTACCATTCTTACAAGTATAGAAGTCTAAAAACATCATCTATATTCACTCCTTTTATGGTGCGTTAGTACTGAAGGATATTAATGAATGCTAGAACAAAACTAAATCCAGTGAAAAACACTGGATTAGATGAAATTATGAAACTGTCTTTACTATTAGATGTTTTAGAGACTTTGCTATTGAGTTTGTTGAATTCAAGAAAGAGATATAAAATGGGTATTTTCAAAATATATTTGACATGGAATTCTAAATTCCGCAAAGTATTTGGTAGACTCGCTTTTTAAAAACACACCTTAGGAAAATGGACAAAGTAAGGACAAAGCATCATGTTAAGGTCAAGAAGAAAAGAGGACAAGTCTGATTGCTCCTGAAGGCCTTTATTTTCTCAAAAGTCTAAAGCAAAAGCACATTTTTCTAAAGTATACTATACTTTAATGCAATGTGCAAAAGCACATTTTCTAAAGTATACTATACTTTAATAAAAAGTAGAGAAAAATAGAAACATCAGCTCATAGTAGAGATAGGGATAGGTACGACAATATTAAGAAGCAACAGCATGAAATTGTAGTGGTTCATCTCAGCATAATTGCATAAGTCTTTTTCTTTGTTTCCTAAACTAGCTTTGCATTCTAGGAGCAGAAACACGAAAGTTGAGAAGAGAAAGAAATATCCACAGTGATATCAAAAGATTAAAAATGTGAGGAAAGCTTAGTATATTAGTAAGGAGTATATTAAAATAGCTATAAATGTCCTAGAGACCAAACAAGCAGTCATATGTAGTAAGAAGGTGTTTAATGGAGTAAAGTAGTTCCTGAAGACAGGGATCCTGGTAAAGGTGAGGAGCTGGTTCAGTTAGTACACGAATAAAGGAGTAAAGCGATTAAATTTTTGATCTAAGAAAGAGCTAATCATGTTTTGGAACAAAGAATTTAAGGGTTAGAAAATACATTATGATATAATTAAAAGCTTATTGGACTATTTAGAAGTAAGTAGCTGTGTTACACCAGATAAGTCAGGTAATATTTCTGGCCTCAGATTCTCACCTCCAAAATGAATATTAACTGTACAGTCCTTTCTGGTTTCAGAATTCTGTGAGCCTCTGATTCTAGGTGGATTCATGCCATATGATGATTAAATCTTTGACTTTTAGATTGTGAGTCCATTATGTTCTCTATGAGTGTTATAAATGGATTTGGGTGGATAGTAAACGATAATGAGGATCTGAAGTAAGTGGCATCAACTTCACACAAGATGAAGCAGGGAAAGTGCTGCAATTTGATATTCAAGTAAAACAGGGTAAGCCAATACTCCCGACCTCTTACTAAACTGAAAAGAGTTAAAGAGAAATGAAGTTATGTCCCAGTCTATTGCTAAGTCATATCAATATCTCCTTTAAAATGTTACTTGTATCTATCTCTTCCTCTGTACCCACAGGGCCATTACTGTTACCTAAATTCTCATCATCTCACCTAACTTACCTTGAAAACCTTATATTTGATCTCACTGGCTCTAATCTCTCCTCTAAAGTTCATTCTGCAGATTTCTATTAAAATAATATTCCTTAAAACTTGTTTTCATCACATTGTTCCCCATTCAAAAACCTATAATGACTTCCTCTTTCTATCCATATCAAGCATAAACCTCTTTATCAGACTCTCAAGGGCCTCCATAATCTGACTTCATCCCACCTTTTCAGTCTCTATTCCTCTATTCCTCAACATAAACTATCCATTCTAGTCCAGTAGAGGCTACTCTTCCATACACCTCTCCACTTATTTCTCCTATTTCCCATACACA
The DNA here is from genome assembly GCF_008692025.1 of Phocoena sinus. Classification (NCBI taxonomy): domain Eukaryota; kingdom Metazoa; phylum Chordata; class Mammalia; order Artiodactyla; family Phocoenidae; genus Phocoena; species Phocoena sinus. Next base: position 71,118,296 of record NC_045769.1, read on the forward strand.
CAATGTTAATTCCCACCTCCATGCCTTTCCTATATGTTCCACCTCTCAAAAATATTTTATCCCGTCCTGTTCATCTATAAAAATCCTATATAGTAAGTGGCTAAAATTCCAGCCAATCTACATATTTACTGACTGCCTATTAAGTATGAATGACAGCAGCCTTGCCCTCAAGAAGGTCACAGTCTAGTAGAGAAACTGAATAAATGAACCAACAATTACAATACTCTGCGAGCAGAACACACAGAGTTCTGAATACATGGAGCACAGAGAAGGAGCATTTAAACCAGATATAAATGGTCAATCAAAAATGGCTTCCTAGAAGAAGTAAACCTTCATCCAAGTTTTTAAGGAAGAGAAACACAAAGGAAAATACCACATGCAAAAGCACGAAATATCATAGTAGATTCAGAAAAATGGAAGAAATTCAGGGTATACGGAAAATTATATGTATATCTGTAAGAGGTGGCAAGATATGAAGCTAGAAATACTGGCCAGGGCTACAGTATGATAAAGTCTTAGGTAACACAGTAAAGAGTTTTGATTTTGCCCAAAAAACAACAGGAAACAATTGAAGAATGTTAAGTAAGAGTGACTTCAAGTGATGAGACCTAGCTTTTAGGAACAACATTCTGATGGGTATATGGATAAAAGGGGGTTCAAAATGAAGGCAGAGAGACCACTCACAGGCAATTTTAATATACTACACACAAACAAACAAATCAAAAATGTTGACCTGAAGTTGCAGTAAAAGAAGCAAAGAGATTTCAGATATTTAGAAAACAGAATTAATAGCATTTAGTGATTGATTCAATATGGGCAATTGAGAAAGAAGTGAGCTTATAGAGGTTACCTAAAGAACACCAATGTCAATTCCTTCTTCCCATACTACTTACAGTCTATCACACACAACTTAGCACTTACATGCCATCATTTCATTTTGGATTTCCCATTTTATATGCATTGTTTTTATCTCCCTACACAGACGGTACAGTGATTAAGGGCAAGCACTAGGCTTCTACTTTTACTTTTTGTATCCTTCTCAGCACTAAGCACACTACTAAGTGCTTAACAAGTATTACTAAATATTTAATGAATAAATTATTATATGCTCCATTAAGCAAAATGTGACTTTAGACTATGAGCTTGGACTAAATACATTTGAGCACTGTGAACACAATAAGCTTGAAATAAATATGTATTTGTTGAACTAAAAAACAAAATAAACGATACAGAAGTCTTAAATTCCTCCCTGGGCATGAACTATGTCACTGAACAGTCTCCAGAATGGCTAAAACATAAGACTGACAATACCAAGAACTAGCAAGTATGTGGAGCAACTAGAACTCTCATATGTAGCCAGTAGAAATGTGAAATCACTTTGTATGCATACCCAACAATTTTACCCATAGTTATATACCCAGGAGAAAGAAGTTCATGTGCCTATAAAAAAGAAATATGTAAGAATGTTTATATCAGTTTTATTCAAAATAGCTAAAAATTGAAGTAATCCAATATCCATCAATAGTAAAACGGGTAAAAAATAAATTGATATATATATATTCATGTAATGGAATGCTACACTAAAAAAAGTGAAATATTACTTCATGCAAGTTCATGGATGAAGCTCACAGACATAATGATTATCAAAAGAAGTCAGACACTAAAGAGTTCATACTGTATGATTTCAATGCATGTGAAGCTAAAGAACAGGAAAAATTAATCTATGGTGATAGACATTGGAATAACAGTTACCTCTGAGTAAGAGAGGGAACTGACTGGAAAGGGGCATGAGGGATCATTCTCAGGTGTTGAAAAAGTTGCGCCTCTTCATCAGAGTGGTGGTTACACAGGAGTATGTACATGCAAACATTCACTTGCCTAAGATTTAGGCATTTTATCCTGTGTAAATTATAATTCAATAAAAATTTTAAATATCTGTAGAATCCCTTATTTTGGCATTAATAAATACAAATTGTCACATCTGAGGGGAACTGATGAGCATCTGGCTTCATGTGTATGGTACTTCCTCTCTATAAAAAGCAAAAATGAGCTAGTTTTTAAGTAGGTAAAGCACTTTCTCCACCTCTACGGAGGTATCCAGAGCGTGAATGCAGTGCTGTATTCCCACTTCATATTCACTCACTTCCTAACTCCCCCAGATTCATTATCTAAGCTAATCATCCAGACTGCGTCCTCAAAGAAATTCAGTTGGGCCTAAAGGAAGTCAGTTTATAAGGAAAGATGAATCTGTCTAAAGTTAACATTTTAAAATACACAGAGAAAGAGAGAAAAGATAGAAAATGAGATTGGTGAAGATGAGTAAAAAGGCCTCCCTCTCTCAAAATAACACCTTTTTGCTGGTCTACCTGCAAAGCAGTAGAGTAGAGCAGTAGAAGCAGTAAGTAGTTCTTAAATTTGGGGGGATTATGGGCTCTTTTGATAATCTGGCAACAGCTCTCTGCTCACATACACTTATAAGGCACTTCCACAAAGTGTTGTGCCTACAATTTCAAGTGATTCATGGAACCCTTGAAACAAATCCATGTTCTCTGGCCCTCAGGTTCTAGTCTAGAGGTTTAGCATAGAGGGTGTTTTCCCAGCCTGCTTAAATTCAAAAACAGAATTCTAATTTTGAATAAAAACCCAAAAGAAAAGATACATTATTTCATTGAGGGATTCAAATACTTGTGACAGAAGAATTTTAAAAATAGCCATAGAAGAGCAAAGCCAAGATATATGGTCTTTATTTTGAAATAAAATTTTTAAATAAAGAGCTTATGCTTTACACATTTTTCATGATTTTTTGGTAAATGTGAATTGGAGCAAAAAATAACTATTTTATTTTAAATAGACAAAATGTAGAAATGTAAAATATAAGGAAAAAAAGAGTCCATGGAATTATAAAAGTATAGAATTCTTTGGGAGTTAGGAAAGCACTTAGAAAAGATTTAGGCAAGTCATTTTATTTTATAGGTGAGGAAAAGGGAAAGTCAAAGAGCTTAAGAGCCTTGCCTAAAGTTACATAGCTAACAAGTATGGCATATATTATGGTTTGTTTACTTTTACATCTTAACCTTTTAAATCCTATAACTATCTTCCAAAATAAAAAATAAAAAAACTGCAATAAAGCTGAGTTTTTGATTTTTAGAAAAATTATTATTTGAAAAAAGCTACCAGAGCAAGACATGGGTCCTCTGAACCCTTGGGTGCCCTGTTTGTGTTGACATTCAGAGCCGTCTAAGCTGGGAAGGCACTGTGTGAGTAGGCCTCAGGTCTATCCTCCCTCTGTCAGAAAGATATTCACCATGATGAAGGTCGTCTTTAGCATATGTTAAGGGCAATCAAATACAAAAATAGAATGAGAGGAAACTCATGAGGTTTCAAGAAGGCCTCAAGGGCACAATTAAGTCAGTGGCCAAGTGGGAGTTATCCCTCATCACATAATACAGGCTCTGGCCTTACAGGCCACTGTCACACAAAGTTAATTACAGCTACAGTAAGCTGTTTCGATTGCAACTTCACAATTCTAATCTTGAAATGGATTTTATTTTCTTAAGATTATTGAAATGGGATAGGTCTGCTGTGTAAGAACTTTTTATTAAAAGTCCCATTAAGCTGCTATAACTTGGAAGGAAAAACAAGCACTAGATGCTTGCCCACTTTGAGAAATGTTATGCTTGAAGGTGTCTGGTTTCTAATATATTTTTTTTAATGTTTGAGTTAACTTAACAAAAAAACCCAGCTCTTTATGTCTGTCTGCCTCACTAGAATGTAGACTCTTTAATAGCAGGAGGCATTTTTGTCTTGTTCACTGCTATATCCCCAGGACATAATACAGTAGCTTGTGTCAAGTACATGCTCAACAAAACTCTTTACATATTTGTAGAAGAAATATTTATAGTAGTTAACATCTATTAAATATCTGCTATAATGCATCACTCATTTAGTACCTACTAGGTACTAGGCACTTTAAATGTGCTATTCATAATTCTCACAATTTTGTGAAGAATTTTTAATCCCATTTTACAGGTAACAATACTAAGGTTCAAAAGCAGGAGGCATAACCTTTCCAGACTTCAGACAGTACTACAAAGCTACAGTAATCAAAACAGCATGGTACTGGCATACAGACAGACTGTAAGGAGCAATGGAACAGAAAAGAGAGCCCAGAAATAAACCCACACACCTATGGTCCATTAATCTTCAACAAAGGAGGCAAGAATATACAATGGGAAAAATTCTCTTCAGTGAGTGGTGTTGGGAAACTTGGACAGCTGCATGTGAATCAATGAAGTTAGAACACACCCTCATACCATACACAAAAATAAACTCAAAACGGCCTAAAGACTTAAATATAAAACATGACACCATTAAACTTCTGGAAGAGAACACAGGCAAAACATTCTCTGACATAAATTGTACCAATGTTTTCTTAAGTCAGTCTCCCAAGGCAAAAGAAATAAAAGAAAAAATAAACAAATGGGACCTAATCAAACTTAAAAGCTTCTGCACAGCAAAAGAAACCATAAACAAAACAAAAAGACAACCTATGGAATGGAAGGAAATATTTGCAAATGATGCGACCAACAAGGGCTTAATTTCCAAAATATACAAACAACTCATACAACTCAACAACAAAAAAACTAACCCAATGGAAAAATGGGCAGAAGACCTAGATAGACATTTCTCCAAAAGAGACATAAGATGGCCAATGGGCACCTGAAAAGATGCTCAATATTGCTAATTATTAGAGAAATGCAAATCAAAACTACAATGAGATACCACATCACACCAGTCAGAATGGCCATCATGAAAGAGTCTACAAATAATAAATGTTGGAAGGGTGTGGAGAAAAGGGAACTCTCCTACACTATTGGTAGGAATGTAAGTCGGTGTAGCCACTATGGAGAACAGTATGGAGGTTCCTCAAAAAACTAAAAACAGAGTTGCCATATGATCCAGCAATCCTACTCCTGTGCATATATCCAGAGAGAACCATAATTTGAAAAGATACATGCACCCCAATGTTCATTGCAACACTGTTTACAATAGCCAAGACATGGAAGCAACCTAAATGCCCATCGACAGATGAATGGATAAAGAAGATGTGGTATATATATATATATATATATATATATATATATATAAAGGAATACTACTCAGCCATAAAAAAGAATGAAATAAGGCCATTTACAGTGGCATGGATGGACCTAGAGATTATCATACTAAGTGAACTAAGTCACAAAGAGAAAGACAAATACCATATGCTATCACTTATATGTCGAATCTAAAATATGACGCAAATGAACTTATCTACGAAACAGAAACAGACTCACAGACATAGAGAACAGAGTTGTGGTTGCCAAGAGGGAGGAGGTAGGGGAGGGATGGAGTGGGAGTTTGGAGTTAGTAGATGCAAACTAGTATATATAGAATGGATAAACAATAAGGTCCTACTGTATAGCACAGGGAACTATATTCAATATCCTGTGACAAATCATAATGGAAAAGAATATAAAAAAGAATGTATATACGTGTATAACTGAATCACTTTGCTGTACAGCAGAAATTAATACAACATTGTAAATCAGCCATCCTTCAAATAAAAAAAATTTATTTTTTAAAGAGCACTAAGGTTCGGAGAGGTCAAGATATTTTCCTAGTCTCACACACAAGAATATTAGATCCGGATTTCTGATTCAAACCTGCTTAATGCCACATTCCACATCATTTCAGTACACCCCACTGCCTTCTTAGGAAACATTTAATAAATATTTATCCATTTAATGTTTTTTAACCATTTCAGCTGATAATGAGTGTGAACATCTTGCTGAAATGTATCTACTTTTAAATATAGGTTCTATTTTTTCAAATATGTCTGGTACAATGAACAATCTTCATTTAACAAAAAATGCATTACTATCTAAATGCTTTATACCCAAGATTCTCATGTTTCAAGGCAACTTTTTCAAAACTTTTATGTGGCATTTTAATGAAATATAGAAGCAAAGGTTGTGTTATTTGTGTAATCTGTTTGTCAAAGTAAATCATACTCATTGCTCTTAGGAAAAATCTTACCAGGTTGCATCTTTTAGATAATTTTGAAAAAATAGTTCTTCTTCTCCTCCCCCCTCCCAACTCTAGCAGTTTATTCAGAATTAATGTTAATTTCTCTTTTTTAAAGTAACTACCAACATTGGAAACAGTGATTATTATTTCACTAAGTTATTTCTATCAAACATTTCAAAGAATACCTTGACCTGATGAAACTGACACTCAAGATAAATCCATTACCAACTGAAATCAAGGCAATGCATGGTGTGCTTTATTTTAGAGTCAGGAAACTGAAATCTCAGGGTCACACAGTGAGTTATGGAAAGAGTCCAGATACTCAGACGCTTTCAACATCCATCCAAGAATGCTGTGGCTAATTCCATGTTGCTAATTCCATTCTTAGTTATTCCATTGCTTCAAGAGTGTTAGCTGTATAGTTTAGTGTATCAGTTAGTGTACAATTCATTCCTCAGCTCCCTTCCCAAGGCAGCTTCCCAATGAGATAACACTACATTAACATACCCAGATGATATAAGCATTGGTCTGAGACTCAGAAAACTCCAGAGTGGTTTGCCTTTTTTTTGATGACCTAAAATAACTGTCCTCATTTCTGGAGCTGCACCATTCCAAGATGTTTTTCTTTTACTTTGTACCTCTGAACACAAATTTTTAAAGTAACCAAAATAAGTACAATTAAGTGAAAAAAGTCAGAAATCCCTTCATATCATTCTTTATACTTAAAGAAGTGTAAAATTAGATATGCACTTTGGTATAATTTAGTATTGGGATTTAATAGTGACTGAGAATTAGATCAATAATTTGTATCCTGAGGTTAATGCCTGATAACCTCAATTGTTAATGCCACAATTCATTTTTCTAAATTGTGAACTGCTTGTTTATCTTGAAAGAACAAAAATCTATACACAAAAAGCATAAAATGTTTTCATATTTCTAACACATTTCTAACACCTCTCAAGTAAAAGATGTTGCAGAAAATCAATAAGGCAAAGGAAAAACTCAGTTAATCAGAAAGACTGCAGTCTCTAATTTGAAACAAAAAGGGGGTTGGATATTTGTTACTTCATTTCTCATTAGAAACATCGGGCTTTTTTACAACATTAAATTTTGAAAGACACTCTTTGGATACTTCTCAAGTTTCTAAAAATGCATAAATCAGAAAAATTCTTATAATAAAATTGAAATTCCCTTTTCAAATCATTCAAATCTCATTTATCTCTAGAGAGTCCGCCAGGGCTGTCATGCTTAAACAGTTTGGCCCGTGCTATTTCACTTTTCAAAAGCCATCAAGACCTTAATGAACTGATTCCCAACTACATCAACAGACTCACCTCTCAGCACATCCCACCAAGTACCCTACCTTCCTATCATGACAGTTTGCCCACACCCCCATTCTCTAACAAATTCCTTTCAGGAGTCAAAGCTCAGCTCAACTTCCTTGATAAAACATTCTCCTAATCAAAATTAAATAGTCCTTTCCCCACACCAGCAAAACACAATACCACTTCTTAAGAATTTGTTTCCTTCTGCCTTGATTGAATGCTTTTTCCCCCTTTCTGAGTTGCAAGTACTTTGAGATCAAAGATCATACTAATCTATCTACATACCCGCCCTGTACCTATCATTATGGTTATAACCTAAAAGCTAAAAATTCCCTAAACTCTGAATTGCTATGAAAAAGATTTAACATAGTTCAATTATTTTCAGACAATTTTTTAATTTACATTATACTTAACACTAAGATATGTAAAAGAAAGAAACTGTCCCTGTGTCAACAAATGAAATCAACTGATATTTACTGAAGATGTATTATTATTGTACCTGTTCAGTACCAGATGCTGGGAGGAAGCATACAAAGAAATATTAAAATGATTCCCGCATCCAAAGGATACTCAGTAACAGGCTCTTAAGGAAGGAAGACAAATTACACTTAAAGCGATCTGAGAAGGCTTTATGGAAGAGTGAGGTTTGATCTGAGATCTTGATAATGTAATTTTCTGACTACAGGAAACGCTATATTCAAGTAAAATGAACTATGTCAGCAGAGGTGTGGAGACCTCAAGAGAAATAAACAGATAATTTTTGCAAAACTAAGAAAGAGAAATTAGGTTGGACCAGACTGTAGAAACGCTTGCAGATAGAGTTAATTTTGTGACCTTGATTATTATCTGAAAGCAAAGTTAATAGGGGAGTAAATTAGGTGGATGTAAGACAAAACCTAGCCAAGAGCAGAAAGTGCTCAAAACTTGAAAGACAGGAAGAACTAAGGGTATCAAAGATTCCAATACCCCTGCCTCATTCATTCTGGAATGGCTGAACAACTCAAAACAAGAGGACTTCTAGACCAGCAAATTGTTCAACCTAACAAACAAGGGAAAGGAAATTTTCTTCCCTTCATATCCAATGCCTAGAGCATAGAAAATACTCAATAAGTGTTTATGGAAAGAAGGAGGAAAGGTAGGGAGGGATAGGGGAGGGAGGGAGGGAAGACTGGAAACAGCAACTTGAAAGGTGGTTTCTCAGAAAAAGAGATACTGTGAAAGACCCTAGAGTCTGAAACAATAATAATGTTATTTATCACTCTGTGCCAGGCACAGTTATAAACACTTTATATGTAATAATTCTTTTAATCCTCACCACAACCCAAGAAGTAGGTACAATTATTATAACAAATTTACGGATACAAGAACTGAGGATCAGAGCAACAGCAAGATGCATACAGACTGTAAGCAGTACAACCAGAATTTTAACTCAGACCTTTTGACTCCAGGCCCTGCACTTATAACCCTGAAAAGGAGGTCATTTTCCTCAGCCTTTGGAGAGTATATCAAACCACACCTTCAGAATGAGTCTAGTCAGTTTCACTGAGTCACCCAGTTGAAGACCTGCGTGGGTAATCTAAATTATGACTCACCACACTACTATTTTACAGAGTGACAGCAACAATGAGCATGTGTTGCCTCATCCTGAAAGTACAAATAAGAGTAACATACTTTCCTCTGCCTACTCTGGAGGAATAGTGAGGGTTAATCACATTTTAAAATATCAACTGTGCCTTATATTTATATATCACATGATATACTTATTACAAATTTAATACTATAAAAGGTACCCATCATTAAAAAATGAGCTCTAAATCCAAGTGTGTTATTCACATTAGCCTTGCATATAACAGGAGCTGTGTACCAAATTAATTGCACCAAAAGTAACCATGCCACATTTAACTGTCAAATTAACCTGCTTAGACGTGAAAAGGAGTAATCCAAAAAACACTAATCTGTATTTTTCAAAATATATAATCTCAAATAAGTGAAACAGACCAAGTGCCTTTTCACTCAGATACATCTTTCAGTGTTTCTAAATAGGAAATGTTTGTCTACAAAAGCCACAAATCCTACCCAGTCCCATAATCCTAATTTGGTAGCAAAGACATTGAATTTAGCTTGTTTCTCCACGAAAAAATAAGACAGTCGGCCTAGTGGGCTGAAAACAAATTGTTTCATCTGCTATAATGGAAACTGTTTTATAGTCATATAGCTTGTATCTAGTATTTCAAATTATATTCAGACTCTACCACAAATACTGACAGAAAGCAAGCTTCAACATGAAGCAGATACAAACTGATTCACTCAAAAGTGGGGAAAGAACTTCTACACAAAATTCTTAGCATAAACCATGAAAAACTGGAATTTGATAGCATGACACAATGCTTTATTTAATGAAATATGGCATCTTGAGGAACATTCAAAGTGAAACAAATTGAAAGGTGAAAATGCAGTCTTATTTCCCTGTGCACAAACTTAAGATAGAGAACCAGGAATAAGGATAAATTAATCTTAGAAATCTTCTATAAAAGACTCCTCTAAAAAGGGGGAAACTATACATATCCATATTCTCTGGGGATAAAAGAAAACAAAATCAAGTAATGCATTCCAAAAGACTATCTTATAACCTGAATATATTCCAAGATATGAGAATTGAAATGCGTGTAAAGAAAGTTGTGGATTGATTCCTTACACCAGTAAAATCTATTTTGGAAAAGAAAATCTTCAGCTGTAATAGATAGAATCACAGGGTTGACAAAACACTACCATCTAATATTTCAATTCCCCCCAACAAAATAATTATTTGATCATGTGTTCTCTACTTGAATACTTCTACTGATGAGGAACTCACTCCTTCTGAAGGTGCCTCTTCCAGTGAAGATAAACTGTTTCTCTGTAACAAGCACTCCCTGGCTCTAGTTGCATTCTCTAGCCCACACTGAATAAGTCTAATTCTTCTACATGAAAGCCTTTCAGATAATTTCAAACAGTTATCATATCTTCTCTGAATTCTCCCCCATCTAGGCCAAATTTTCTTGATTCCTTCACCCATTCCTTAGTGGCATATTCAAGTTTCTTCCCCTCCTCCTCAACCCCTGCTGCTCTCCTCTTAAATACAAAACTCTAAGTACATAGACTAGAAGGGGGCTCGTGAAAATCTGATATTCCTTACTCTAACTAGTAGAATATTTAAAAGTTTGTAATCAGAATCATTTATTAGTCAACTAATGTATACATACTGTAACTACAAAGTTCCTGTTACCGAAGCAACATGTACCAGCATTGCTGCTCCAGTGCAGCATATTTTAATAATACCTCTTTTGAAACTGCCTTTAGAGTCAGTATACAAGTATAGAAGAAAACTAAACTCATTGCCTCATAGTCACACTTTTGTTTGACTGTTGTATCTGTTATTTTATAATTACTTTTAAACAAAAATAATTTTGCACTGTTATTTAACTACTGTATTTGACATATTTTGTTCTGGATAATTTCTGGTTCTTTTGGAAAACCAAATCTACCCTCAAAGTATGACAATCTGCTACTACAGTCAAAACAGTTTGCCATAGGCTCTGAACACAAGTCAAAAAGAAGAGCAGAAATAGTTTGAATGACGGCAATATTACTTGAATGTATTTTTTTCTTAAAGTAACTGACATCAAGTCATTGTAATAGTTATATTTTGATATGTTAAAAAATCCATATTAGCTTACGGTTATAGATTATACTGAACATATGCTGAAATAATAAGTAGGGATGTCACAATGTCTTCCTGTTCCACTTTGTGCAATGTCAAATTAGACATTTCTTTTTGTTGCTAAATCATAAATGGCTAAGTGTATGTACATAATATACATATTGGGTATTGCAATTATCTGTTAACTTGTCTTCTGCATTAGAGTCTAAGCTCCTTGAGGGCAGAGATGCTAATTTTCATCACTGTTTCACCAGCTCCTAGAACAGAACCTGGAACACAGTAATACTTGCTAATACTCTTAACATTTTCAAAAAATCATAAAATTAGACAACTTATCCATATTTTTCCACCTCTCTTTCTTTCAGTAGGTTGAAGAAAATGGGACGAAAATAGATCCTAGCATCCAGATATTACCTTAAGACAGGGTACTTAAAATTCTCAGGCCTATTATACCCCCAAATATAATGGTAAATGAAATGCTGCACATATATATGAATCCACAAACTATATGTCCATACAAATCAATAAAAATTATTATGAATACTCTTTCCAACTTCAACAGTTCAAAAAGTCTATTTTCTTAATGAAAGAAACATATTATTCACATCACAAAACTAAAAAAGACTTTGCAAACCAACCCAATACTGTCAAAGTAACCAACTCTATTTACAGACTATAACTTATAAGCAGTTTTACTATTAAATGGTTCATTGAATTTTAAAAATCATTAGCATGAACAGACATATATTTACATAAATTACACTGTTTCTTTCAATCTATTATTAACTAGAACATGCATTTCAATAGATGCTGAAAAGAATTATATTCAAGTAAGTATATAGCAAATCTTTAAGAACTCCTTCCATATTAAATGTTTTGTATTCTTTATTATTTGTTATTTGAGAAATACTAGCTCATGAATTATTCATAATATCTAGCCAGATCTGTTACATCAGGTGTCAGATTAATCTAGGAGGTAGAAAGAGCTGAGTTTTACACGAAGTATTCATTAAACTTGGTGAACTCATTAAAGTATGTTAATTAGGTAGTAGACAAAGGAACTTGGTATTTGGTAGAGATTGGGCACTGTTAATACCTTGCTTTGTGTTAATACCTTGGCTGCAGTTTTTTCCCCCTTAATGAGCACAGGGAAAAGCTGATTATTCCAAATGCAGAAAAAACATCACATGTGTTACGTGTTGGAAAAATTGCCCCAGGTGACAAAAGGAAACACATACCAAAGGAACTGGCACTCTGACAAAGAGAGTATCATTTCAAAGCTTCTAAAATTTTCTTTGGTACAATATTTGTCATGACAAAACTACATGTTAATTTTGATATTCTCAAAAATATTTCATTGTTAGCAACTATTATTTGACTAACACAGCTTTTATCTCAATTCAGATCTGCCAATAACACAAGGATATAATGCCTGCCCTTGTTTTATTACTTTGGATTTTTTTTCTTACACTGAAATTTAAAATATCTGAGAGACTGTGTGTTTATTTATAGGTAAGGACAAAAAAAAATCACAAATAGTGTCACTTCAATAGAATAATTTCCTATTAAATGATAGCATCTTGAAGGATATATTAAAAGTTCTCCAAAGAAAGACCTGAATTTGAACAAAGAAAGAGAAAATATTTGGACGCTCATGACACACCAACACATAAACTGTATGAAAAGATGGCCTCTGGGCTCTTTCTACTTTTTAAACTAGCTACCTCAAATATGACCATTTAAATTACAAAACCAATGTTCTTGGCTCAGTGTTATATGTGAAGGTTTGTGCATAATCCTTATTTTTTATACTAAAGTGAAGCTTATTCATGAAAATAAAAATTAATGTTTCTTTCCATCTGTTAAAGACCTTTGGATTTGGCCCTTTTTTGAGAAATAAGTGGTCCAAAGTGTCTACTACTATATATTTAGCCTTTAATTGAAATCCCCAGAGCCCAACATGAAAGGTGAAACCAATATTCACTTTTTCACAGGACATAACCTATCTTGTTTCATCTATTTCTTCTTTCTGTGAAAATCATTGCCACCTTACATACAGAATTTAACTACATAAAACAAAATGATTCAACTAAGATTAGAACATATGTGTCATACCTAGCTAGTGATAACAGAACACAACAGCTGGCTCCATTCAAAATATGAGTCTATCTAAAGGCAAAACAAAGAAGTAAACAAAACAAAATGAAAACAAGACTCATAGATACAGAGAAAAAAACGGGTGGTTGCCAGAGGGGAGGTAGGTGGAAGGTTGGGAAAAATAGGCAAAGGGGATTAAGAGGTACCAGCTTTCAGATATAAAATAACTAAGCCACAGGGATGTAATATACAAGCATAAAGAATATGGTCAATAATATTTGTATGTGGATATATGCTTACTAGACTCATCATGGTGATCATTAAATAATGTATGTAAATGTCAAATCACTATGCAGTACACCTGAAACTAATGTAATATTGTGAATCAACTATATTTCAATAAAAAATGACTCTATCCATGCCATAGGCCAGGCTAAAATATTAATCTTCTACCTTTGTCATCATTATACCACACAGCCTCTCAGACATAGGACCCTGAAAAGTAAAAGAAGATAAAATAAAATAACTTCACTGGAAAGGGGGAAATGTCCTCATTCTAAGGAATTACCACAGTAGCATTTATCAAAAGCTACTACTATTTTTAGATTAAACCTGTGTTTTGTAGGATATTTCAGTTACACTCCTGCAATTCTGTTTACAGAAATACACTCTTCAGTTTCTGAAATAATCTGCATATGAAATGTCATACAAGACTTTTCTAGGAATATATTTCAAACTTTAATTGTAGTATATTCATTTAAATGAAATAAATGGCAAGATATTAAATAGAATTTTTTGGTGCTGCCACTTCTTCTTAGACAATTTCTCAAAATTTCAAATTCTCAGACAAAAAAGTGTCCACTAAGAAAACCATATGTATATATAAAACCAAATGAATATGAAAAGCAGGTTAGCTAAGGCACCTAACTTTGCCCATAAAAGCAAGTATGGTACTATATAATTTTCTGATGTCATATTAACTCACTCCTCTAAAAAGTAGAAAGAGCAAAGGGGAAAAAAATCCCTACTAAATTTAGATAATAAGATGTCCATGTTTCCCATTTATATTTTTATTCTCTTTTTAAATCCTTAATGTTCTACATAGTTCATTGTTAAAAGAGCAATATTGTTGGAAAAGGCTGTATTCAAAGATGACCTGCATATCTAAGTAATTTAATTTGGCCTAGCAATGGATATACTACCTTCTAAATGTACTAGAGAGAGTTTGTTTACACAAAGCCACTGTAATGGAATCTATAATAGCTCCTGTGTGGGTCATTATCTCTGATTACAATTCTAAAAATGTTTTCCTATTGGTTCATTCATTAGATATCAAATATCCAATTTATCAACATTCTACAATTTACCAAGGTTTAAACACAAATGCTGTTCTGATTATTTGCTAGCCCAGGTAATTTTTAAGTATTATTTCAATAACGCTGCACAAAAGTTTCAACTATTCTGTTCATTGCTTCATATCAACTTTTGTAACGTGGTCATTGCAATAGACTGAACGTTTGTGTTCCCTCAAAATTCATATGTTAAAACCTAATCTTCAATGGCAGGGTATTTGGATGTGGCCTTTTTGGAGGCTATTAGGTCATGAAGGCAAAACACTCATGAATGGGATTCAGTGCTTTTGTAAACGATACTCTAGAGAGCTCTTTGCCCTCCTCCCCAAGTGAGGACACAGCAAAAAGAAGCGCTCTGTGAACTGTGAAATGGGCTCTCACCAGACACTGAATGTGCCAGCGCCTTGATCCTAGACTTCCTGGCCTACAGAACTGTGAGAAATAAATTCGTGTTGTTTATAAATGCCCAGTCTATGGTACTTTTGTTATAGCAGCCCAAATGGATTAAGACAGTCATAGATGCAGCCAGAACTCTGATATTTTATTAAGAAAATAGTATTACATATAAGATCAAAAAGGAAGAGTCAGAGTTAGAATCCCAGAGCTTCTTGCTTTCAGTTTCCCTAGTCCAACAATCAACAGCAACAATTAAAAATATTTCCTAATTGAAGCCTAACATTTCACTAGTGCAATAAAGCAAATCTAACTGCAAAATGCTCCCCAAGATCATGTTCCTTTGCTTCAGAGATTTTCTTGGTAGGTTGAAAAAAGTTATAAATATCTATTAACAGAAAACTCATTCAGTTGTGAAATACACAACTCCACATTTCTACATAAATATCAAGGTCTCTTACTAAACCAACAGCTATCAAGAAAATTCGTATTATAGAATAGAAATAATTTGAAAAATAATTTTAAATAGAAATAATTTGTTTTATCAACATCTCTGGAAACAACCTGAAACAAAAATAATGTACAGATAAAACAAATTTTTATTACTGCCCCAACTTTGTAATACCTTGCAACAGAGATAACGCAATCATATATTCAAAGAGAGTTTTCTGTTTCTCCTTCTATATCACCACCCTCACCCCATAGTTCCCTGGTCTCCATCTTCTTTAACTAAATAGTTTTATAATTTACATTTTCCTCCACTTTATGTCTTCTTTCTCCATTTCCTAAGGATTAAGTCTAGATTCAAATATGTTAAAAGGAAGTACTAGATAATATTACATTCTAATGGGATGCAATAATTACAATATCATATCAAAACTTAACATACAGTCTCTAAAAGGTAAATGAAGGACTCAAAGGACAAAAATGGTGGGAAATAGTGACCTAAAATAATTGTGTAGAGAAAATGGAACTCTAACACCAAGTCACCAAAGAAAAAGATGAGTGACTATAAGCACAAAATAAGCAAAGATAAACTTCTCATTCTTCACTTCAGTTTTCTGGGGGTTCTTTTGTGGAGGGGGGAATACTCCTATTTCTCTTAAATTGGTTTACTATGTGGGTGTTTTCCTCTGGAAAACTTAGCTCCAGTATTGTAAAACATTTTTTTAGTACCTTCAGAAATGAAATGAGATATAAATAAACTGACTTATAGAGAGATTTCTAAAAGGCAAATGAGGTACTGTGAGCAGTAGCATGATATTGTAGTCCTCATCTAATTTGCAACAGCAAATTATCAGATTAGCTACAGGAACCCCAACAAGGCCAGGTAGCTGAGCAGAGGAAGAAACACACTCTACCAAAACTACCAGGTTCCCACCTATCTTTCCTCTTGATTGGAAGTTAAAGAGAAATGTGTTGTCAACCTAAAAATAACAATCATCCTCACAACAAGTTACTTTTTCATAAATATCCACTTCAAGACACAATAGACACTTTCAAGAAGTTTTATTTAGAACATAAACAGGTAACAGTAGTTTGTCAGTTTAGGGACCAATAAGTAACTGTTACTGAGCATATATTCAACTGGTTCAGTTCCTGGGTAGAGACACCAGAATATAGAACAAATAATCCTAAAACTTATATGGAACCACAAAAGACCAAGAATTGCCAAAGCAGTCCTGAGGAAAAAGAACAAAGCTGGAGGCATAACCCTCCCAGACTTCAGACAATACTACAAAGCTACAGTAATCAAAAGAGCATGGTATTAGCATAAAAAGAGACATAAGGATCAATGGAACAGAATAGACAGCCCAGAAAAACCCACACAACTATGGTCCATTAATCTTCAACAAAGGAGGCAAGAATATACAGTGGAGAAAAGACAGTCTCTTCAGCAGGTAGTGTTAGAAAAGTTGGACAGCTACATAAAATCAATAAATTAGAACACTCCCTCACACCTTCATACCATATACAAAAATAAACTCAAAATGGTTTAAAGACCTAAATATAAGACATGCCACCATAAAACTCCTAGAAGATAACATAGGCAAACCACTCTCTGAAATAAATCATAGCAATATTCCCTTAGACCAGTCTCCCAAGGCAATAGAAATAAAGCAAAAATAAACAAATGGGGAATTATCAAACTTAAAACTTTTGCACAGCGAAGGAAACCATAAACAAAATGAAAAGACAATCTATGGGCTGGGAGAAAATATTTGCAAATGATGCAACTGACAAGGGGCTAATTTCCAAACTATACAAACAGCTCATATAACTCAATATAAAAAACCAAACAACCCAATTAAAAAATGGGCAAACCCTCCACTGATGGTGGGAATGTAAGCTGCTGCAGTCACTATGGGAAACATACAGAGGTTCCTTAAGAAATTTAAAATATAGCTACCATATGATCCTGCAATCCCACTCCTGGGCATATATCCAGAGAAAACTATAATTCAAAAAGATACATGCACCCCAATGTGCAATGCATAACTATTTACAATAGCCAAGACATAGAAGCAACCTAAATGACCATTGACAGATAAATGGATAAAGAAGATGTGGTACATGTGTATAATGGAATACTACTCAGGCATAAAAAGAATGAAATAATGCCATTTGCAACAACATGGATGGACCTAGAGATTATCATACTAAGTGAAGTCAGAAAGAGAAAGACAAATACCGTATGACATCAATTATATGTGGAATCTAAAACAATGATACAAATGAACTTACTTACAAAACAGAAACAGACTCACAGACATAGAAAAAAAATTTAAGGTTACCAAAGGGGAAATGTAGGGGGGAGGGATAAATTAGGAGTTTGGGATTAACATATACACAGTATTATATATAAAATAGATAATCAACAAGGACCTACTATATAGCACAGGGAGCTCAATATTCTGTAATAACCTATATGAGAAAAGAATCTGAAAAAGAATAGATATATGTATATGTATAACTGAATCACTTTGCTGTACACCTGAAACTAACACAACATTGTAAATCAACTATACTCCAATAAAATTTTTTTTTAAAGATGTGGTATATATACACAATGGAATATTACTCAGCCATAAAAATGAATGAAATAATACCATTTGCAACAACATGGATGGACCTAGAGAATATCATACAAGTGAAGTCAGACAGGGAAAGACAAGTATTATATAATATTACTTATATATGGAATCTAAAAAATAGTACAAAACAGAAACAGTCTCACAGACAGAAAACAAACTTATGGTTACCAAAGGGGAAAGGCGTGGGGGGGGGGGAGATAAATTAGAAATATGGGATTAACAGATACACACTACTCTATATAAAATAGATAAACAACAAGGATTTACTATATAGCAAGGGAACTATATTCACTATCATGTAATAACCTATAATGGAAAAGAATCTGAAAATAATATATATATAACTGAATCACTTTGCTGTATATCTGAAACTAACACACTATTGTAAATCAACTATACTTCAATTAAAAAAAAAAAAGAAACCAGAATATGGGTGTACTAAGGCCTAGAGCTAAATTTTTTTAATGCATTATGGCTTTGAAAGGTCCCACTGTGGCCAAGGCTGAAATGTACTGGTTTCAATATTAACTGTACAGATCTTCACCTGAGTAACAAATCATATGGAAATCTGATTAACCATGGGTCAAGATATCTGAGGGGCACAATGCAGGGAAACAACAAGGAAATTTGGAACAAGTGTAAAATAGTTGGTTTTTATTACTACTGTTATTGTTGTATTATGTTTTTAATACAGGCTAACTATTTCGATAGGATACAATAATTTCTAGTCACAGGGATTATTGGCAGATAATTTTTTTTTAAATTGCATCTCCTTTTAACTACAAACTAATTATAATAAATTATAATTTTAAAGAGGCTAGAGGGCCATTATTTGCCTCCTCAAAACAATGAATAAAGAGGTTTGGTTATTTCAGATACGGTTTTAAAAATGAACGCATCAGCAACGTTTTCTACTATAGAAAAAACAGTCTCTAAAACAATTGACGTAACCTACCAAGAGATAAGGAAAGAGCCTAGATGATCTCTCAGGGTCTCTTTAGCACTTGTCTATGATATCAAGAATGTACACACCACTTATCACACCATATTAGGTCATAGCACTGGGAAGAAATTAAAGACTCCATAGAGTCAAGATATTATTCACTTTAAAAATCATTATTAACAAGTAAAATATCTCCATAAAGTCTTCTTAAGACTACTATTTTTACTTTTTAAAAGTAACCGATATGAAGTCTTGGGTTTAGCTTAAGAATATTACAAGTTGAAATGAAATTCTGTTGCCTGAAGTAAAGTATCCTAATGTACTAAAATATGCATTTATAGTGAAAACACATAATTTGTTGCTGAAAGCTTATGTTTCAACACTTCTACTACCTACGCAATTTTGGACAAATCATTTTAACTATGCAGTTTGAATAATTCAATCTGCAAAATGGGAGTGAAACCAGGAAATAGAAAGCCTAAAAATATTATTGAATTCTTCAGAGATCCATAAACAAACAATGCTAAGAGGCAAAGCAGTACATTTCAGAGGCATTCTAAGAATATCTCTAAGAAATTTTCATAAAGCATTTACAAACAGAAGCTAAGTATCCAGACTGTCTTGAAGACTTCTACTCTGAATATAATCAGAAGAAAGACTTCCACCCATTCTGTTTCACCTATATTGTCATTAAACATTATTCTTGTTTGACTTTCTATGATTACACTAGTAGACAAACAAACTAAAGTATCCTACTGAGCAGCAGTGAGAAAAGAAAACTATACAATATAAATTAAAAACTGTTAAGACTACAATTTTAAATTGACAACATGTGATCTGGGGTATTCCTGAAATCTTATTCATATAATCAGAGCTTATATCTAAATTTAGTAGACATAGGTACTGAAGTATTTAATGAATATACAATGTAATGTTGTCCTTTATTTTCATCTAAGTGGATTGTACACTGATTTTGAGAAAATATGGTAAAAGTCCTGGACAACAATAATGCTCTCACATACTTCTACTGCTTCTTACTGAAAATTTGTTAATACAGAATTACATTTTTCCATTTTGTATACTCATGTCTTAGCAGATTGAACTTGCCACATAATAAAAGGCTCAGAACAAAGTCAGGAGAGGTAAAGATAGCATTAAATAATTTGGTTGCATCAAAATGCTAGAATGCCATGCAATTCCATGTTCTTTAGAGTTTTATTGAGACATAATTCACATACAGTACAATCCACACACTTAAGGTGTACAATCCAATAGTCTTTAGTATGTTCACAGAGTTGGGCAATGAACATCACAATTGATTTCAAAACCCTTTCATCACCTCAAAAAGAAACGCTGTGCCCATTATCAGTCACTTTTCTTCCCCTGCCAACCCTCTTCCCCTCACCAACCCTACCCCTCACCAAAACACTACCATGTTTTATTCTAAATGTTTTTATTCATCTGGATTTTTCTTTAAATTGATTTTTTTTTTTTTGCTTCTGGGCCAAGGTATCTAAAAGGTAATAGATTCAGTCTAAGCAACCAAACGATACTAATGCAAAAGTTTAATTGATTCACAAAGTAGAACTTCTCAAGTCATAGAAGTTATTGTTTGTTTATTAGCATTATTTACAACCAGAGACACAAATTTATATAACACTGCGGTAAGCAGAATTCTAAGATGGCCCTCATAATCCACACCCCCTGGTATTTACATCTTTGTGTAATCCCCTACCCTTGAGTGTTGGCAGGACCTATAATTGCTTCTAACCCTAAGAATATGGCAAAAATGAAGGTATGTAACTCCCAGAATTGTGTTACGTTATGTGGCAAAGGTGAAGGGATTTTGTACGTATAATTAAGGTCCCTAATTAATAGTAAGTTAATCAAAAAGGAGGTTTTTCTGGGAAGGCCTGACCTAATCAAATGAAGCCTCTAAGAGGATCTAGAGATGACAGTCTTTTTTTTTTTTTAATAAATGTATTTATTTATTTTTGGCTGCGTTGGGTCTTCATTGCTGTGAGCGGGCTTTCTCTAGTTGTGGCGAGTGGGGGCTACTCTTCTTTGCAGTGCGTAGGCTTCTCATTGCAGTGGCTTATTGCTCTCAGGCTTCAGTAGTTGTGGCTCACAGGCTCTAGAGCACAGGCTCAGTAGTTGTGGCACATGGGCTTAGTTGCTCCGCAGCATGTGGGATCTTCCCGGGCCAGGGCTCGAACCCATGTCCCCTGCATTGTAGGTGGATTCTTAACCACTGTGCCACCAGGGAAGTCCCAAGATGACAGTCTTGATGTAGTAACATTACAAAGATGCCCAGCAGCTACTCAAGTGTCAACTGAAGACAACTGCTTACATGTATGTGTATGAGTACAAAATCCAAAAGTAGATAAATAAATAAATGGTTGAATTTCTAAATAATCATCCTTATGTATTATAGTGTTAATCATTCTTCAGAGTCAAAGTGAAGACACTATCGAGCACAGAAGCTTCATTCGGAACCTAATAGTGACCCTTCCAATATAGAACATTTATTGACAAATTGCCTATGATTTATGTATGATGAAGAATATAAAGTGAACAAGATGGGTTCCCATCCTTCAGCAGCTTAGCATTTATTGGCAGAGTCAGAAATATACAGATAACTATATATAGTACATGGCATATAAGCTACAAGGAACATAAAAACAAAATACATCATAGTGTAAATGAGGTAGGTATAAATAATGAGTAAAGAAACAGAACCACACAAATTGACCAAAGGTCATGGAGCAAATGTCTAATGTCACTATGTAAAGGAAGGGGCTCACATTCATCACCTACTGTGTGCCAGCTACCCCACTAGATCCTTCACAAATAATGCCATATTTAAGTCTCACAATCTTGTAAGGTGGAGTTATTGTATCTATATTGCATAAATAAGAATATTTCTAATCAGAGAGATTAAATAACTAGACCAAAGGGGAGAAGGGAGTGTCAGGATTTACACTTAGGTCTCTAAGGTTCCCTAACATAATGCTTCCTTATACTAAAACACCGTAAGAGAGTAGTATAATTGTTATTATTATTTCCACTTTATAGCTATAGAAGCTACCATTCAGAGGTTGACTTGTCACTCAATTAGAGAAGAAGGACTAGATCTTGGCCTTCTGATGCCTGGCCTCCTACCTTTTTCACAATAATCTTTTCCACAATACTTCAGAGAGAAACCAAGGGCAGAAAAGGAAAATTAAATGTGCAGCTCCGATTGTAGCTGTCCTCTAACAGCGATGAAGCCCTATTTTCTACAATCAAGCATCTAGTTACTTCCATCAGTCACTAAATGCTCTCTATTCACAGTCTATGCTGTCCTTTCTTTTTTTTATAATCCTGAAAAAGTAGATTCACAGATACAGTGTCAACTAAAGGATCTACTGGCATATTCCTTTGCCTTTGTTATTCTTTATTCTGCAAAGATGACACACAAACCTGACTGCCATAGTTCCTCCACTCTCCTTATCCTTTCATATGCTGTTGCTAATTCCTGTACTATCCACAGCTGTCTTTAAACACTTCTTCTTCCTATTTGCTACACATTTCCCTCTAACTCCTCCTTCAAACCTCCTAAACCATTATCTTCTCCTTTTTCCCTATAGAGATTTAGATTGCTCTGTTATACTGCCTAGTTCTAGAAGTCCTCCTCAGATCTCTAGAAATTATATTATCTGTAATATAGGATTGAAATTTTTTTAACTGAATATTTTTTCTAAACAAAAAGGAGAAAGAAAAAGAAAGCAAAAGAGGCAAATGTTTTGATATTAAAAGCTAAATGGGTTTTAGGTTTCAAATTGAAATGATGATTTTTTTGATGCCTAAGTATCTACCAACTAAGATTTTATCAAATTATAATCATTTGCTAATCTTTTCTTTGTATGCCCTACTTGGTTCCCTACTTATTGGCCTCCATTGTAAGTACATAATGTACAGAAGTACTATGAGCAAGGCAACTGAAGCAATACTGAAACCCCTTCCTACCCAAAATACTGCTCACTAGCTTGCCTCTGCCGTATATAATCATGCGTAGAATCACTTCTGCTAATGAAAATAAGTGTTGCACTCAACACAAAATCCCACTGAAATCTAAATATATGTTAACCATGTGACCCAGGAGAGGGAACAAAGGAGCACAATGCTTGGCATTAAATGATGAAGTTATATTTAAAGATACTTTCCTTCTAAAAGCTAATGAATAGGATTCTCTCAAACATCAACTAAGGAAATATTTCCTTCACTCTTACTTATTGTTCCTATACCTACAAAAATTATAAAGTAAATAATAAGTTTTTTAATTTAAAAACTTAAATACACAACTAAATACATCTTTTCATAGCACTTTATCATAACTGACATTTACAATGTACATGATTTCAGTCAAATGGAAGATGTAAAATCAAATTTTACACATTAGACAAGAATTAACCATTTAAATCTACTTACTAGACATAATCTAATTACTGTAATGTTATTCCCTGACACAACATTATTTCATCTTTTAAAAGTTTCAGAGCAAAAGAGATTTCAAATCTAACCCAAACTTTTGAACATGTGTTATAAATTTTATTTCTATCAAAACAGCATGGCCATCTACATACTCACTAATGCTTTACCTTAAAAGTTAATTATTTATCAGAAATATAGATTCCTGTAAAGCTTTAAATTTACATGTAGTCATCTACTCAGACATTCTGAGTAAGAATAGATCTCAAGTAGGACTGGCAAACAAGCAGCAAAAAACAGTCATGGGTACTTGTTTTTAATTTTCAATATAGAATAAAATTGTAATTCTATGTCCATACTTTCCTGCAAAGAGCGACCTACAGATATATTTTCAATTTCAATGTATACAGGCCTTACAGAGGGACTTGCACTTCTGGTAATAGTAGACTAGGTAATTCAAACCAACCCTCCCACTGATAACTGTAAAATCCTTTAAACAAACTTTAAAAAAATCCTTTTCAGCAAGGAACTAAAACTATAAAAAGGAGCGTTGCATTTTTATGAAAGAATCAACTAGAAAGAACTAAATATAGAACTAAAGCCTATCATAAATGAAACTAAGACCTCAATGACTGAGAGATAGGTCAGAAGAAAATATCTAGAAAAAAAAGAAGAAAGAGGCAAGAGATGGTCTAACTTAAATTGAACTGAAATTCCAGGAGGACAGGAGATAAAAATAAGAGAGGCAATATTCAAAAATATAGCTGCTAAGAATTTCCCAAAGCTAATGAAAAGCATCAAGTCACAGATTTAAGAAGCCCAGTTGACTTTGAATAAGAAAAAAAGAGCAAACAGCTAAGAACTGTAAATTCTTAGTTGCAGAGATGGTAAAGGAATCTGTAAACATATGCTGAAAACTGAAAAACAATAGAAAAGATCAACAATACTAACAGCTGGCTTTTTGAAAAGATAAACAAATTGACAAAACTTTAGCTAGACTAAGAAAAAAAGAGAAGACTCAAAAAAAATCAGAAATAACACAACAGACATTACAACTGATACTACATAAATACATAGGATCATAAGACACTACTATAAATAATTATATGTCAACAAATCAGATAACCTAAAAGAAATGTAAACATATGTTGAGGACAGTGACCATCTCCTAAACTAACAAGTCAGTTAACATCTAAAAGCCACATATTGCTTGCAGGGAAAGAAAAAATATAATTATGGCATGAGCTCACCATAAATAGAAAAAAAAAAAGGAATGTTATTAACAA
This sequence comes from Phocoena sinus, assembly GCF_008692025.1. Taxonomy (NCBI): domain Eukaryota; kingdom Metazoa; phylum Chordata; class Mammalia; order Artiodactyla; family Phocoenidae; genus Phocoena; species Phocoena sinus. Next base: position 71,143,026 of record NC_045769.1, read on the forward strand.
GTAAAATACTCTGTCACTTACTGTCATTGCCCAGAGGATTGCATCTTGGTCCCATGTCTATTATAATTTCCTATTTTAGTTTTTTAAGCTTGCTCTTTAATTTCATGGAAAAATCTTATTTGCTTCCCATGGTAATAATCTCCTAATAACAGAAAGCGCTTTAATAAATTTATCAAATCTACCATAAATGCCTATCTTCATATTGTCAACTGAGGAAAAAAATAAAACACACAACATGAGAGCTATGAGTTCAGTTTTATTTGGGGCTTACTGAGGACTATAGCCTGGGAGACAGCCTTTCATTTAGGCTGTTTCTCTGAGGAACTGCTCCAAAGAGGCAGTGGGGGAGGTCAGTGCATATATGATTTTGGTGAAGGGAATACGTGCAGTCAAGCACACATCTCAGTAGAAGGTTGCTGCTAGTCATGAGGAGCAGATGTCTCCATTACTGAGTTTTTCTAGTTATGAGAAGACATAAGAAATTGGGTTCATAAAATTTTCTCCCGAAAATATCTAACAATCTAAATGCCTGTTCTGCCAGCTTTGCCCAGAGCACAGAGTGCCTCATCCCTGATCTCCACCCTAAACTCCTTTCAGGGCGTGTTAAAGGTCAGCTCCTGCAGTGGCTAATGACCTAATCCTTGTAGAGCTGGATGGTGAGTGACATTCTTTAGTTGGCAATATCTTATTTAACAAAAAGTGGTTGTTATAATTTCTTGATAAAACATGTTCCCAGCCAATTATGAACATGTGCCCCATTGTAAAAAAAAAATAATAGCCTATAAAATTTTTGTTTTTATTGATTCATTGTAAGTATCCATAGTGATCTAAATAGATCAAATATAAGCAATATATTATAAATAACTTTACTCAACTAATAGCTTAACTCTCAAAAAAATCTGGATCAACAGACTATAAAACATTTTATTTTTATAAATTTTGTATGGTATAGCAGAAAAGGAAGGAATTAACATTTGTGGATCTATTTTTATGTGCCAGTCTTAATGCCAGATGTTTCTAATACATTATCTCATTAATACCTACAAAACCCATGCAAAATAGTTGTTATTAGATCTCTATTTTTCAGATAGATATACTGAGGTTCAGAGTAAGCTAAAACAGAGTCCTTTATCTTCCCACCCAGTGACCATATAGATTAATTAATAACAAAAAATATTCAGAGGGTAACATCATTAACTCTATATGCTGCAAATTTATTGTTGTTTTTATTATTATAGCTTGCAACACTTATTAGATAACATTTAATAATGATAGATTTACTGTTTGAAGTAGAAAGAGAGATCATCAAATACTTCTTGAATATCATGTGAAATGTTATATCTTAGAATCCAGAATATTATAAGTCTTTGTAAATTTGATCACACTATATGTATTTTTCATGTTCAGGTTACCAATTTTTAAGCCCATACCATTCTCAATTTTTATTTTAAATGAGTTTTGGTTTTCATCATATGAAATAGACACCCATATTAACTAAGAATACGTATGCATTTCACAATATATTTATAAAGCAAATTATATTTTTAAAAAATTCTTACAAAAGAATGTTTTAATTCTGAGGTCTAAGTTCTATTGGCTTGAATATTAGCATCAAGTTAGGAATTTTTGAATGACAGGTGACTCGTGCACCAAACAGTATTTTAAAGTCACCACTTTTATGTAAAAATATGTTATTTAATTTTAGGTGTTATACTCTTATTTTATACTTATTATTAGAATGCAGTTTCAAAGATAAGACATTTTCAAAAAATTCTTAATAAGTAATTGTTAGGTAGCGGTCAGTTTTGTTTTAACATATTCTATACACCTTCACTTATTTAAAAACAACATTTTGCAATTGATAGGCAAAATTGTTTCCTATATTTCTTGTTTGTGAATATTTTAAATTTTTTTTTTTTTTTTTTTTGCATTACGCGGGCTTCTCACTGCTGTGGCCTTACCCATTGCAGAGCACAGGCTCCGGACGCGCAGGCTCAGCGGCCGTGGCTCACGGGCCTAGACGCTCCGCGGCATGTGGGATCTTCCCGGACCAGGGCACGAAACCGTGTCCCCTGCATCGCCAGGCGGACTCTCAACCACCGCGCCACCAGGGAAACCCAATATTTTAATTTACCCACCTTTATATATAGTGGACAAGTCTTTCACTATTTAATACTCTGCCACTAAAATATAATTAGACAGTAATAAGTTGAAACAACTTTATAAAGAGGCATCAAAATACAAAAGAACCATGAGAAATGAAATGTCCTATATCACTTTAAGTCCTAGGTATTTTCAAAGCAAAAGATAAATATGTTGGAAAAATAAGTATATTTGTTTATATTATTATTTTTGAGGTTTTTTTAATCCATGCCATGTATATGTCTTTTCCCTTTAATTCAACATGATCCCTCAAAAGAACAATAAAAAATAGTTATTAGGTGCCAAACTGAAAATTCCCAATAGCCAAAGCTGGAACAATTTGCACAAAAAAATAAATAACATAGTATTGGATTATAATCCAATGAATAAAATAACTATGCGTGAGTCCATATTGATATAAATAAATGATTGGATAAGTAGATAAATGGGAGAGAAGGATAAATCTTTCTTACAGAAGAATTTCAAGTAATGTATGTAAATACTTACTCCCTTCCAGAGGGTAGAACTTCCTCTCTCCTTGAATGTGGACTGGACTTAATGACTTGCTTCCAAAGAATAGAGTATGGAAAGAATAAGGCAGTAACTTTACAATGAAGAAAACCTGGCAGATATTACTTTAATCAAGTGATCAAGGTTAACATCAACAGTGATAACTCAAGTTGATATCATGTACCACCTGTATGATGTAATGAGAAAAGCACTTCACTTCTGTGGTAACGTTCCCAAAACCACATAACCCCAGTCTAATTACAAGAAAAACATCAGACAAAGCAAACTGAAGGGCATTCTAGAAAATACGTGTTTAATTTTCTTCAAAACTATCAAGGTCATGAAAAATGAGGAAAGAGAGAAACTATCACAGACAGAAGAGACTAAGGAGACATGAATAGTAAATGCAATGTGGTATCCTGGATGAGATCCCAGAACAGAAAAAGAGCATAAGTGGATAAAATGGTGAAACTTGAATAGAGTTTGAAGTATAGTTGAAATGAATATGCCGATGTTAATTTATTAGTTTTGACAAATGTACCACTTATGATGTTAATATTAGAGGAAACTGGGTAAAGGGTATATGGGGACTCCGCATCTCTGCATCTTTCCTATAAATCTCAATTTATTCCAAAATAAAATGGCTACTTTTTAAAATTCATTAGGTTTTGAATCACTACCAAAAAAGTCTACTTAAGTTAAACATCAAAAACTAATTTTAAATAATATATATATAGGAAAATATACTTATGAACTTGAGTAAAATACAAAAAGAAAAAGTTGACACATGAAAAGATTAATCAATTTGACTACCTCACAATGAAACACTTCTATGGAAAGAATACCACAAATAAACAGGCAAAACCTGAAAAATAAAATGTATAATGTAATTAACAGACAAATATTAGACTCCATAAGAATTCTATGAAAATCTACATGAAAAAAACGGGCTTTTTTTCTTAACATCTTTATTGGAGTATAATTGCTTTACAATGGTGTGTTAGTTTCTGCTTTATAACAAAATCAATCAGCTATACGTACACATATATCCCCATATCCCCTCCCTCTTGCTTCTCCCTCCCACTCTCCCTATCCCACCCCTCTAGGTGGTCACAAGCCACCGAGCTAATCTCCCTGTGCTATGTGGCTGCTTCCCACTAGCTATCTGTTTCACATTTGGTGTATATATGTCCATGCCACTCTCTCACTTTGTCCCAGCTTACCCTCTCCCCTCCCCATGTCCTCAAGTCCATTCTCTAGTAGGTATGCGTCTTTATTCCTGTCCTGCCCCTAGATTCCTCATGACTTTTTTTTTTTGATTCCATGTATATGTGTTAGCATATGGTATTTGTTTTTCTCTTTCTGACTTACTTCACTCTGTATGACAGACTCTAGGTCCATCCACCTCACTACAAATAACTCAATTTCGTTTCTTTCTATGGCTGAGTGATATTCCATTGTATATATGTGCCACATGTTGTGTATCCATTCATCTGTCGATGGACACTTAGGTTGCTTCCATGTCCTGGCTATTGTAAATAAAGCTGCAATGAACATTGTGGTACATGACTCTTTTTGAATTATGGTTTTCTCACGGTATATGCCCAGTAATGGGATTTCTGGGTCGTATGGTAGTTCTATTTCTAGTTTTTTAAGGAATCTCCATACCATTCTCCATAGTGGCTATATCAATTTACATTCCCACCAACAGTGCAAGAGGGTTCCCTTTTCTCCACACCCTCTCCAGCATTTATTGTTTGTAGATTATTTGATGATGGACATTCTGATTGGTGTGAGGTGATACCTTATTGTAGTTTTTTTGCTTTTTTTTCGGTACGCGGGCCTCTCACTGTTGTGGCCTCTCCCGTTGCGGAGCACAGGCTCCGGACGCTGCAGGCTCAGCGGCCATGGCTCACGGGCCTAGCCGCTCTGCGGCATGTGGGATCTTCCCAGACTGGGACACGAACCTGTGTCCCCTGCATCGGCAGGAGGATTCTCAACCACTGCGCCACCAGGGAAGCCCCTCATTGTAGTTTTGATTTGCATTTCTCTAATGATTAGTGATGTTGAGCGTCCTTTCATGTGTTTGTTGGCAATCTGTATATCTTCTTTGGAGAAATGTCTATTTAGGTCTTCTGCCCTTTTTTGTATTGGGTTGTTTGTTTTTTTGATATTGAGCTGCTTGTAAATTTTGGAGATTAATCCTTTGTCAGTTGCTTCATTTGCATATATTTTCTCCCATTCTGAGGGTTGTCTTTTGGTCTTGTTTATGGTTTCCTTTGCTGTGCAAAAGCTTTTAAGTTTCATTAGGTCCTATTTGTTTATTTATTTATTTATTTATTGCGGTACGCAGGCCTCTCACTGTTGTGGCCTCTCCCATTGTGGAGCACAGGCTCCGGACGCACAGGCTCAGTGGCCATGGCTCACGGGCCCAGCCGCTCCGCGGCATGTGGGATCTTCCCGGACCGGGGCACGAACCTGTGTCTCCTGCATCGGCAGGCGGACTCTCAACCACTGCGCCACCAGGGAAGCCCGCCTATTTGTTTATTTTTGTTTTTATTTCCATTTCCCTAGGAGGTAGGTCAAAAAGGATCTTGCTGTGATTTATGTCAGAGAGTGTTCTGCCTATGTTTTCCTCTAAGAGTTTGACAGTCTGGCCTTACATTTAGGTCTTTAATCCATTGTGAGTTTATTTTTGTGTATGGTGTTAGGAAGTGTGCTAATTTCATTCTTTTACATGTAGCTGTCCAGTTTTCCCAACACCACTTATTGAAGGGGCTGTCTTTTCTCCACTGTATATTCTTGCCTCCTTTATCAAAGATAAGGTGACCATATGTGCGTGGGTTTACCTCTGGGCTTTCTATCCTATTCCATTGATCTATATTTCTGTTTTTGTGCCAGTACCATACTGTCTTGATTACTGGAGCTTTGTAGTATAGTCTGAAGTCAGGGAGCCCAATTCCTCCAGCTCCGTTTTTCTTTCTCAAGATTGCTTTGGCTATTCAGGGTCTGTTGTGTTTCCATATAAATTGTGAAATTTTTTGTTCTAGTTCTGTGAAAAATGCTACTGGTAGTTTGATAGGGATTGCATTGAATCTGTAGATTGCTTTGAGTAGTAGAGTCATTTTCACAATGTTGATTCTCCCATCCAAGAACATGGTATATCTCTCCATCTATTTGTATCACCTTTAATTTCTTTCATCAGTGTCTTATAGTTTTCTGCATACAGGTCTTTTGTCTCCTTAGGTAGGTTTCTTCCTAGGTATTTTATTCTTTTTGTTGCAATGGTAAATGGAAGTGTTTCCTTAATTTCACTTTCAGATTTTTCATCATTAGTGTATAGTAATGCAAGAGATTTCTGTGCATTAATTTTGTATCCTGCTGCTTTACCAAATTCATTGATTAGCTCTAGTAGTTTTCTGGTAGCATCTTTAGGATTCTCTATGTATAGTATCATGTTATCTGCAAACAGTGACAGAAGATAGTCTTTTTTTAAGAGGACAAGCAATATGAATAGGTAATTCATAGAAGAAGAAATGGACAATAAACTTGAAAATATATTCAAAGGAAATATTTTTTAAATAATCAGGTATTGTTTTTTATTCATTAGATTGGCAAAATAATTTTTTTATAATATCATGTTTGAAAGAAGGTGAGGGTTAACAAAAAAATCTCATAGGCTGGATAAAAATATTCTAAGGAAATGAAAATATTTTACTTTATCACAAATTGTTTTTCATCCATTAGCTTAGCAAAAAACAACTTTTTATACAATATCGCATTTGGGAGAAGGCATGGGTTAACAAAAAAATTTCAAAGTCTACCTAAGAATTGGATCAGCCAATTTGGAGGGTAATTTTCTCAGCATCTGTTAAAAATTTTAATGCTATCAGGCATCTCCATATCTACTCTAGCGTACATGTACTCTAGAGTACATATATAAATATTTTACTGTGGCATTGTTTATAAAGGGAAGATAAATTGAAAACAACCTGTATGCCCATAATAGGAAATGGTTACCTAGACTATGAAATATGCAACAGATAAACAATGTAGTAGGTCAATTATCTAACATGTATAGATTTCCAAAACATACTGCTTAAATTTTTAAAAAGCAGTTTACAAAACAAGAGTATGATGCCATTTTTAGAAACACTCACAATGTCATATATTATCTATGGGTACATGCCATGTCTGGAAGCATACTCACCAAACTGAAAACAGAGGTTAATTCTGTGAAGAATGGAGGGGGACAAGCATTCAGGGTGGTGATCAACTGAAACCTTAGCCTCTATATTTTTTAAAGGAAATTACATTAATTTTTGAAGCTTTAGGAATTTCTTGTTTTTAAGAACATTTTAGTCCTACTTATCAATTATTAGAGTCTCAGCAATAACAGTACTCCAATAAATATCACAATCATCCCTTCAAAGTTCTTACCAAGGAAGCACCAAGCTTAATGGAAAACTGAAATCAGCTGAGCCAAGTCCTTACCATTCAATGGTACATACCATATGTCTTCAATAAATATCTGAATGAATTAGTGAATTAGTGAGTGAGGTACTACAGAAGAAAACTGTTTTGGAAAATACACTTGCAGCTTCACCTGAGGAAATTATAAGGGAATTCTGCCATTTCACAGAGTAACAGAAAATTGACCAAGTTAAGATTTAAGCCATCTGAATTCTAGTCCTGCTTTTGCCACTAACTTATTGCATGATGGTCAAATGCCCACCTGAGATTGAATTTGATTATATTTTCTGGAAAATAATGCTACCTGCTCTACTAACCTCATAGAGATTGTGGGGAGGAGACAGAAATGAGATTATAGATACAATAATATTTTGAAAAATGCATGGATGCTATACTAGCACAAGAACTTTTGGAGAGCTTTTAAAAACCTGTCATCATGCTCTTTGATTGGGTTGGTATCATTGCTCTGCCACAAGTGCTCTTAGTGAAGAACTGGCCCGTGACACTAGACCTACCCCCTAACCCAAATTGTTTGCTCTATATGACATCTGGATGATGGAAAGAAGTTTTGTAATGTATAAAATCCAGAAATAGAAATTACCTACATTCTAATTTTAAAGAAACTGAATCTAGAAAAAGAACAAGTTTTCAAGAGAATTATTATAAATTTCAATAATGTTATACTTTCATTTTAGCTCAATCAACGTAGGTTTCCTTTTTTCTCTAATAGGAACATATTATATAACTAATCACTCCCATAGTTATGTTATGCTTAAGATATATTCCAAGAGGTTTTTTCTTAGACAAAATAATTTATACATTTACTCTAAGTTGGTTTTGAAATTAATTTCAAATTTTGGTGGATGCCTATACTAGTTGAAAAATACAAATTACTTTGTGTTAAATGCTCTAAAATATTGATCAAACACAACATCAAAAATTTACTTTACAATCATGTACATAAAAATAAGACTTGTATGTTGATTTGGACCTATCTTCTTGATTATCAATTAATATTTCAAATTCTTCATGGTTTAATCACCTCTAATTTGGACATGAAAATAAGTATGTTCCTTGACGATCGCCCTGACAGATGTTAAAATACCTGAAATTATTTTGTTCAATTGTTTGAAGAATTACAACACTATTAAACATGACAGTCATGTAAATATTGCTTACTACTTGGTTACAAGGACATTTAAGGAACCAGTTAAATCAGGGTAATTTGATTTCTCCAAATGAGAGAACAACCACAGTAGATTTTGTTAATCGTCTTCAATTAATAAGATTCTGTATAATTGTTACAGAAAAAGTGAATTTTTAAAAGTCTGTTCTAAAATTTTTGAGCATAAAAGATATGCAACCCTGTAAGAATAGTACCTATTTTAGAATTATGAATAAATGAGGAAAAAGTTAGAAATTATGCTGTCATAAAATTCTGCTTACCAAAGATAATGAAAATTCCAGAAATAATACATATAAAAACTAGACAAAAGGAAGGATTTCAACAAATGTGAAATGTTTTTATATCATAGTAGCTAGGCTTTCCATAAGCTTCTGTCAATATATCAAGGATAAAAATATCTGTGGCATAGGTTATGTCCAATTTTGACACAACTAATTTAATTTACAAGGGAGAAATCCTGGTTAAAATTTTAGAGCATTATCAGCAGTGCTGATTACAAAATATATACTTACTTATTTAGACATCTGGAAACACGTCCTCAATCTCTTTTGATTCCCACATAGAAATTCCAAATCAGTTAGTGGTCTGTACAAGAATGAATCTGAGCTCTAATGTGTAGCTATAAAGACTTCCACACTATCTGGAATTACAGTATGAAAATTATTAATTTAGTCTGATGTTTTTTGCTTCACGGCATCAAAATAGTCCCCATATATTTGTGATGCCAAATTTAAGCTGGCAAAAACGAGTTGAAGAGAAATTTTTGCATCCTAAGAGTCAATTTGGTTTAAAGGAATTTTTTAAACAAATTTTAACTGCTCAAATTGAAGAATATCAAAAATAAGTGTAGCTAGTCTTCAATGGGATTAAGCCAAGGGGTCTAAACAGAGAGTCATTTAAATTATGAGCCATAACCATATTTTACTTTTATGCATTGCTACCCTGATTCAGAACCTGTTTCTTATGGAAATTTAATCAATTTATCTGTTTAGCTTCATTACAAATAGATCACAGAATACCACGGACTTTCAAAAAAAAAACCTGTCACTAGCACTAGAAGCTAAAATTGTCAAAGAAAACTTTGGGCAATTACTAAATTCTGTATGTAGTTAGTTAACTATTACATTCAGTGGTAATGTAAGCTTCTGTCAAACTTTTTTAAAAGCTTGATTTAATTCATAGAACAGTCACGTGCAGCAGAGAAGTTGTCTGTAATGACAACTTAGTCTCTTTCCCTCATCCATAGGTAAATGCTTACTAATATTAAATGGATTTTTGTATATAATTCAGGTGAACAAAAATGAACAAGATTCAAAAAGTTTCCAAACACATTCTCAGCATTTGACAAATGTTCATTGATCTTTATTTTAACTGGCCCTCAGACTTACGTAAAATTCCTTTACTTGGTTTTCATTTTGAATGTTCAGCCAACACTAAATTCTTTGGGAGTATTACATTTTTTAAAAAAATCTTAGCTTCTTGAAAATATATCAAAGTCCAAACAATACAATGTGTTTTCTTATGCAGGCTTTATCCAAAATAATCAAAGGTGAACTCCTGTATCTTTACTCACGTAATATAAAACCACTGTAATGGCTTATCAGAAAGGAATATGTAATTAGAAAGTCAGATCAACATTAAATAATCACTAATCCACTTGTGAAAGGGTAGGGAGAAAAATCAGTGTGAGGCTAATGAGAATTATATGTTGTCTTTCCTATATATTTCTCTTTGTTGATGTTATATATACGTATGCATACATACGTATACACACACGTACATTAGCTATGGGCAAATATCACGAGATTATGTAATATAAAAATATATTACTGATATATCTGCAATTTTTACTAAAATTTCCATCAAAGTCCATAGTTTCATTGGAGCATATAAAACCAAGAGAGAAAACTTATTGGGGGAATTCCCAAAATCCTTCCCACAAATGGATGTATCAGTAGATAAAGTGGGTTGGTCACACCTGGCCTGACAGGTACTTTTTCAATTTTATTTTTAAAGAGAATTTATAGATTAATACAGGATATCCATTTGTTCTGTGTTTTCTTAGATTCTGTATTTATCTATTTGACATCCATTCATTACAGAACCAATTATGGTAACTTTAGTTTCTGTATTGTTTGTACCTTACAGACCGAGGGAAAGACTGCTCCTTCCAGGGCTAGCTAAATTCTAAAGAAAATTAAGAACTTAAGAACATATGAAACATGACTTTCATATGCAACCAACCAATCCCAAGTCTATACCCTCAACTTCCTCCTTATCTAACTCACACAGCCAAGCCAATATTTCTCTTGCCCTATATCATCCTAGGGACAGGTAACCAGACAACTAGAGACCACCCCTATAGCCAAAGCCTGCCAGAAGTATTCAAACTGGACAGTTCCCCACTGCTTACCCTGACTTGCCTTTCCTGCAGAAACCCCAATAAAGGCTCTGGCCTCAACTTTTTCCTTGCTCTTGTCTTCTGCCACTTGACTAAAACCTGGTGCTTCCCCTTGACCCTGGATAACATGCAGCAAGTCCCTCTCTACGGCCTGTGAGTATAATATACATGGTTTTCCTAAGCCTCTCCTATATCTCTTCCACAGCTAAGTGACCATAAAACATAGAAGAAAACTCTACTTTTAGAGATAAAGGTCCCTTCCAATTCTCAATTGCTTCAATAGACAGACATGATATAGATATGTATATATCTTCTGTTTCTTTAATGTTTAAACAGCTTGATAGCCCAAAGAGATACACAGATCAACACACCTATTTCTACAATGTTTAATCTGGAGTTTAGTCAGAAGTAAGTAAAAATAAGAATCTGAACTTAATTTCCAAAATAGTGACGTGTCCTAGCATCACTTATTTAATAATCTTTCTTTATCTCATTATTTTGCTGTGTCACTTGCAATCATATTGTTCCAGACACATACATAATTTGGCTTGATATATTTATCAGTACTTGATCAATTGACATATAGTTTCAATCATCATATCTTTTGTTCAATATTGACAAAATTTGTATAGAAGTGCTCCCACCTTATTATTTTTATATATTCTGTTCATTTTTTTTACAGTAGATCTCCAGAAAGCATTTATTCTCTGTAACTGAAATTTTGTACCCTTTGACCAACACCTCCCCATTTCCCTTTCTCCCCAAACCCTGGTGATCACTCTCCTATTCTCTGCTTCTATGTGACTATTTCAGATTCCACATATAAGTGAGATCATGCAGTATTTGTATTTCTGCGTCTGGTTTATTTCACTTAGCATAATGTCCTCCTCGATTGCTTCTGATTATTAAATTATTACCTCTGAAAATCAAATGGTCTCTACTCTCTCATGCCTAATCACTTATTGTGAAGCGTTAGATGGATTAAGATCCATCCATACTTAATCTTAATCTAGCCTTATGGTCATTTCAAATTGTAGTCCAGAAAGTCCTCAAAATGTTTTAACAAATGTTGTTTTTGTTTTTGTTTTTTTCAGTTTGTGTGTTTGTTTTTCTTTGAAGAATACTGGATAAGGATGGAAAATTTTATTTTCCTCAGCCTCTACTCTGTTTCTTCTTGTGGCCGCACTTGACTGACGGTCTCATAAACGAACACAGAACACTGAAACTATTGACTTAAAAAGATCATTTTAATTATCTTTGAGCCTTATTTATTTGTTCTGATCTTATTCTCCCTTTATCATAGATCACATGCACAAAGACATCATGATCAAAGCAGTGCAAAATATTTCTTAAGCCCATGATTGGAACATTTCACAATACCTCCCTGAGGACGTAGAATCCTCGCTTCATTTCTTAAAAGACAGTAAAGCTACTTCTTTACCCCCTCCATTCTTACCCAATATAAGGGCTACTATAAATGTAATTAATGTAAATTAATTAATTGAAATTTCAGATTAAACAATATGAACTATTTATATATTAACGCTTGTATTAAAGTTCAATTGCATTTTGTCAAGTGCTCTTGCTTCTTGCTTTCTATATATGCAGGTACTTTTAAGATAAATATAAACATGCATCTATAAATTATTGAAACATCATCATCAAATTATTATTTTATGGAAGAATCTGAGATTCAATAAGCTTTTTAAGGCTTTCAATTCCCTCTTCAAGATATCTTCTGAACCAAGAAAAACATCAGGAAAGTATATTTTTCCAAGAAAAACTGATTCTAATGTCAAAAGCGTCAATGCAACCATTAAATTAGGTGGTAAAATTCATTCGAAAATATTTGGTCTATTTGAAATCAAGAGAACTATTGAGCTAACTAGATACTTTGAATCAAGATATATCACTATTCTAGGGAATCAGAGGTATAAGCCTATTTTGTCCTATGCCAGACCATGCAACCATCTACAAAAATGGGAGAAATCTGTTTAGATGAGGAAGGCTAGGAGTACTGAATGATATAGCTAAGAGAGATAGTGAAGCTTAGGATGTGAAAGCAAGTGAAATAACATTTTTAAATCATAAAAGAGAACAAGTGAAATTATAAGCTACTAAAATTAAGTTTGTGAAAGGCTGATCTTTTTAAAGCTGGGTTCAAGGCTGACTCAATGTTTTAAGTGAATATACTATGGTTAGAATTCCCTGAATTACGAGAAAGCATCACTGATTTTTGAATGGACAAAGTCAATACTAAGTTCACCATTTCTGCATTTTTGTTCTTATAAAGATTTGGAAAAATATTTTGTTACCTTACATTACAGAAATGGTCTGTACTGGAGATTCCAACTTCTTTTATTAGACTGACACTGGTATCTAAACAGCTTCTAATATCAGGCTAAGAGAACTGATATTCAGGAATTGTTATTATTTAGCTTTTATGATAACCATTTATAATGGAAATTTATGTTAAAGACCTAAACAGAAAGTACTTTCTTACTCACAATGTCAAGACAAATATAAAACAATTACTGTTGTATATCTGTCACTAAATTACTTGATTTTAAATAGATTAATCCTAATCCCAGTTTCTAAAAACTAATTTTTTTTTCAAACCACATAAAGATAAAAAGAATTATTAAATCAGAGAATTATGCACAGGGTCCAAATCATGTTTTATTTAAGTAAAAATATATAGGAAGTTCTAGAAATTTTACTTCTGTCAAGTTTGCCATCTATCAGGATCTTCAAGTACTTCTTCAACACGGTTTTGATGACAAAAATGTTCTAAATGGCTCAAATAAGAATGATAGTCTCATCTTAAGGACTGAAAAAATTGAAAGTACTGTATATAAGAATCATCTTAATACAACTAATAAAATCTGAGTGTGTATATCTAGTCCATCATAGACTAATAGTAAGGCTGAGGAAAAGGATAAGACCCTGTAACACCTTATTAATTGGACTGATCTTTTTTTTTTTTTTAAGTTTTTGGCCGCACCCCATGGCATGTGGGATCTTAGTTCCCCAACCAGGGATTGAACCCACACCTCCTGCATTGGAAGGCAGAGTCTTAACCACTGGACCGCCGGGGAAGTCCCTGGACTGATCTTAACTTCATTCTTTAAAAAAATTTTTTTAAAATAATGTCTGTGGCTTTTGAGGAAATAGAGGAACCATTTCATTCATTCAAAGAAGACTGAAAATTCTCATGGCCAAAATGGTATCTAGTACTGATCTGTAATAACGGGCTTGAGGCTCGTACCTTCCCTGTACAAGGGAGCCATGTATAAAAGAGATGTTAGTAATTGTCTTATGCAGCATTTCAGTAATACCTTAAGCAAGATGAACTAAACTGAGGAATTTTTCAAATAGTTCAATGTTTCTTCTGAACTTTGATTTTTAAAAGAAACCTACCTCACAGAAAAACACTACCTAATGGTAAACAAAGTTAGAAATGGAACACAAAAGAAAGTGTTAGTAAAATGTTTACCAGGCGAATTGTCACCATTTTTAAAACGCTAGTGAAACTTCAAGTGAAAGTGAAAACTGGTTATACAATCTTTTTAGGAAAAGAAGTTAGCAATATTTATAAATAGCCTCAAAACTTAGCCTAGTAGCTCCTTAAAGAAATAGCTGATTCCAGGGCTGAGGCAGGGTAAATACAAGATGACCCTGGAAAATCTTATGGCCCCAGATACTAAGAAAGTGCTCAAAAAAAGAATGGGAACATATTGAAATGATGAGAGCCAGTTGAAAGGAGTTCCTAATGTCCAAAGATGAAACCATTTGAGCAACAAAGTGAATTCTGAGAGTATTGTGTTATGGCCCATAAAATAAAATAAATATCTTCGAGTCCATATGAGATAAGCAACTGAATAAATAAATAAATGGAGGAGGAGTGACAGCTCTTCCCTAGAGGAAAAAATTCTAATTTCTAAATGCAAAAAGAATGAGAGAAATAACAAGTCATTATTAAGCAAATACCACAGTAATAAATAGGTAATAAGCAGGAAATATTCATTGATGAATGCTAAAATTAGTAGGCAAAAGTTTGAAGAGAAACAAGATATTTGCATAGTCTCAAAGTATCTCCCCTAAGATATCATTACGAAGGGAAATGTTTTAACTTTACAGTGGAAAATCCAACTGTAATCAAGGTTAATATCCCTGGAAATAAGATATTATCTATCCCCTGATATGATGCACTGAGAAGGGTTCATTTCATTTTGGTCATATTCTTGACAAAAAAAATGCATAACCTCAATCTAATTAGGAGAACTTCAGACAAGCACAAATTGAGAGATAATCTACAAAAAAACTGACTGTACACCTCAAGAGTGTCAAAGTTATGAAAGATAAGGGAAGACTGAGTAACTCACAAATTGGAGATGATTAAAGAGACATGATATCTGAGCACAAAATGGGATCCTGAAACAGAAAAAGGACATTAGTGGAAAAACCGGTGATACCCTAAAAGATATTTGGTTTAGTTAACAGAATTGTATCAATGTTAATTTCCTGGATTTAATTACTAACTATAGTTATGTAAGATATTAACATGGCAAGGTGGACAAAAGGTATACAGGAACTCTTCGTACTGTTTTTGCAATTATTCTTTAGGTACAAAATTATCTCAAAATAAAGAGCTAAAAAATAGCAAAATGAATGTTTTCTTTTATATTTATTTTTCTATGCTTTCTAAGCTACCTTAAAAAATAAGTATTAATTTTATAATTAGGAAAAATATACTTACCAGATTATATTATTATTCATCTTATTACTGTCAGATGAATAAATAAAGTTATTGAATAAGCATTATTGAGTCAATGATCGAATGAATTATGCATATTAGGTATAAAAATCTTTGATGTAATTATTTTCAATCAAAAGGAAAAATATTAAGCCAATAATAACAATAATTGCTATTATTTTTGTCATTAATCCAAAAAGTATAACATATATATAAATGCATGGGTACATAATTATGTAGGTAATATGTACATAATTCACTGATTCTCACAAACCCATGAGGTAGATGCTATTATTATTATCATCCCTATTTTATAGATAAGAAAAGTGAGGCTTTGAACTGCTAGGCAACTTGCCAAAGTTGGCATACCCACTAATTAGAACAGTTAGAACTGTATGACTTCAGAGTTTCAGTTCTTGACAACTGGTGTCTACTAGTGTTGCTGCCTAATAACCCATGATATGTATAAAAAGGACTTTCCATGCCCTTGACTCTGTGAGAGCAGCACAAAATTGTCTGAAGTAGACTCTACTTTTAAGAATCTAGCACTCTAATTGAGCAAACAAGTTACATATGTGTGTATTTATATATAAGTAAAAATAGTTTTGTATACATATATAAATTGGAAAGTGATATGTAATATGTAATAAATGCTAAATGAGTAAAACAGGCAGTAAGAACTTAATTTTCTAACCCATTATGATTTATTTTAAAAAAGGTCACTTTATTTTATTGCAAAATTTGGTCTCCTAGCATTCCCACAGGTAAAATAATTCAAAGACATAATTTTTATTTTGTTATTTTTTTAAGGTAAAGATTCTCAAACTTTCATGATCATAAGAATCACCTAGGGGCTTCCCTGGTGGTGCAATGGTTGAGAGTCCGCCTGCCGATGCAGGGGACACAGCTTTGTGCCCCGGCCCGGGAAGATCCCACGTGCCGCGGAGCGGCTGGTCCTGTGAGCCATGGCCGCTGAGCCTGCACGTCCGGAGCCTGTGCTCCGCAACGGGAGAGGCCACAACAGTGAGAGGCCCGCATACCGCAAAAAAAAAAAAGAAAAAAAAAGAATCACCTAGAGAGTTCTTTAAATTGCTTGTTTATTGGCACCACCCCTTTGATATTCTAAGCCTATAAGCTTGAGTAAGACCCAGAACTTGGGTTTTTAATGAGTTCTCCTGTTGATTCTGATGCAAGTGGTCTTTGAGTTTAAGGTTTTAAGGTTTGGGGGGGAAAAATACCAATACTTTGTATCTACTAGAGATGCTCTGTAAAATTACATAAAAATCAGATTTTTTTTTACAGGCATTTATACTATGAAGTTACGTGTTAATGAAACATGAAGTGCATAGTATGCACTCAAATCACAAATCATATTATATATTAGGTCTGTGTCTTGCTGTCTGCATTTCTTTTTCATTTTTTAACTATATTCTTGTTCCTGAGAAAATCAAAAAGAGTTTGAAGAGGGTTATTACCAGAGCAGCTTAAATATCAACCACTGTATTTATGAAAGAAGCAGTATGAATCTAATCATAATTAAATGTGCTTCATAAGCAGAGCTGTGTTTTACAGTAGTTGATATATATCTAACTACTTTTTATGGCACTTGCTTTCTGGAATTTGACTAGGTCATCACCTCTGATATCAAACCCTCATTGTCAAAAAGAAAAAAATAGTCATTAGGAAGCAATAGCCTTCTCTGAATAATTTTGGTTTTGCAGGATAAGCAAGAAGAAGCAGAGGTACAAATAAATGTTGGAGGAACCCCAGCAACCTAACACATTCAATATGGAATGGGAAAATTCTTTAAAAACTTGCTTATTAGATCCTTAGAGCATAATTTTCAAGATGAATGAGCAATTCTTGATGATACTGATAATATAAGAACTTTATCACTAAATCAAAACTATACAGAGTCCTTGGCTATTATACATTCTCACTCTATCCCACCGAGTCTGTAGATTAAACTCCATTTTTGCCATCTGAGAAAACCTCTGGAGTTCTGAACGATTTGGAATTGGGCCTAAGCTTAATAGAGAAACTTCTATACAAATGGCACCTCAGGAATTTTTGTGTCATCCTTGATACAGTACATAGAAGTCCTAACTAAAACAAATAAAACTAGAAAACACTACTACAAGAAATTAAAGATCTAAATATATGGAGAGACAGTTCACATATACGTTTGGAAGACCCAATATTGTCAAGAAGGTAATTCTCCCCAAATTGATCTATAAATTCAAAGCAATCAGTTGCTATTAAGACCCTTGTAGGCTTTTCATAGCAATCAACAAGTGGGCCCTAAAATTTATATGGAAATGTAGGACCTAGAATAGCCAAAACAACTTTGAAAAAGAAGAACAAAGTTGAAGGATTTATACTACCTGATTTTAAATTTTACTATAAAGCTTCAATAATCAGACAGTGTGGTATTAGGGTAAGGATATTGACATAGATGAACAGACAGAATTCAGCATCCAAAAAAATAACCTTATATTTATAGTCGATTTAATTTCAACAAAGCTGCCAAGAAAATTCAATAGAGAAAGGTGGTCTTTTCAACAAATGGTGCTAGGACAATTGGATATCTATATATATTTTTAAAAAAGCAAAAACAATAAAGAGGACTTAACTCTTATCTCACACCATACACAAAAATTAACTCAGAATGGATCATTCATCTACATGTAGGAGCTGAAACTATAAAACTTCTAGAAAAAAACATACAAAAAAATGTTGTGACCTTGGTCTAGGCAAAGTTCTTAAATTCAACACCAAAAGCACAATCAGTAAAAGAAAAAATTAATACATTGCACATCATCAAAATTAATAAAACTTTTGTGTTTCAAAGGTCACCATTAAGAAAGTTAAAAGACAAGGCCAGACAGTGAGAAAACATTTGCAAATCATATTTCTAACAAGAATCCTTTATCCAAAATATATTTTTCAAAAAAACTCTTACAAGTCAAGAAGATGATAACCAATTTTTTAAATGGGCAAAAGATTTAATAGACATTTCATCAAAGAAGAGATACAAATGGCTAATAAGCACATAAAAAGTTAGTGCTATAGACTATTTGTGTTCCCAAAAAATTCAGATGTTGAAACCTAATCTCCAATGTGATGGTGTTAGAAGATAAGGCCTTTGGGATTAGTACCCTTATGAAAGAGGCCCAGACAGCTCTCTTCCCACCTCCACAGTGAGAACATGCTAAAAGATGGCTATCTATGAACCAGGAAAGGGCTCTCACCAGGTATCAAATCTGCCAATTCTTGGTCTTGGACTTCCCAGTCTCCAGAATTGTGCCAAATAAATTTCTGTTGTTAGTAAACCACCCAGTTTATGGTGTTTTGTTACAGTAACCCCAATGGTCTAAGACAATTAGTCACTATGAAAATGCAAATCGAAATCACAGCAGCATACTTCACACTCAGAACGGATTTACTAAAAACAAAACAAAACAAAACAAAACCAGAAAATACCAAGTGTTGGCAAAAATGTGCAAAACCAAAACCCTTATACAACTAATTGTAAAATGGCACAATTTTGGGACTTCCCTGGTGGTGTAGTGGTTAAGAATCTGCCTGCCAATGCAGGGGACACTGGTTCGCTCCCTGGTCTGGGAAGATCGCATATGCCTGGAGCAACTAAGCCCGTGAGCCACAACTACTGAGCCCGTGTGCTGCAATTATTAAAGCCTGCGTGCCTAGAGCCTGTGCTCCACAACAAGAGAAGCCACCACAATGAGAAGCCCATGCACCACAAAGAAGAGTCACCTCCGCTCGCCGCAACTAGAGAAAGCTGCCGTGCAGCAAGGAAGACCCAATACAGCCAAAAAATAAAAAACAAATAAATTTTTTTTAAAAAGGTTTAAAAAAATGTTAATAATTGATGTTTTCTTTGTAGTTAGACTTACTATACCATACAGTAACATAATATTTTATGAAGCTAGGCCAACAATGACTTTAAAAAATGTTAGTAACACAAAATAAGCTTTAACGCTTCTTAGAAACTTAGTTGCTTTGATTTTCCTTATGTTAAAGTTTAAAGAGTATCAAGAGAAATTTATAAAGGTGATTCAGAGAAGAAATAACAACTTGACCCAAGTTAAATAGTTCTCTTCCTCTCTTACACATAACATGTGCCATACACTCTATTAACTCAGATTTGAAGATATATTTTCAAAAGACCTCTGGGTCTACAGATAGTTTGCTGAAACCCTGGCCAACCTCAGCATTATTATCGCAAAGAGAATAAATTCTGTGGAAGAGACTATCTCGGCGTGTGTTTGTGTGTGTGTGTGAAGTTATTTTTAACTTTTATGAGTATTTTTTTTGCCCTTTCCTTGATTTATATAAATATGAATGATACAAGCATTGTTTAGATCCTCAACTTTCTCCCTGTTAGTGCTAATGGCTAAATAATAACTTACTTTTTCTTACATAAAGTTGATCATTTTGCAGTGCACAATTCAGTGGTGTTTAGTACTTTCACAATGTTGTGCGACCATCACCACTATCTACTTCCAGAGCATTTCCATCACTCCAAAAAGAAACCCCATAGCTGTTAGCAGTCATTCTCAATTCTCCACTACACCCCAAGCCCCGGCAACCATTAATCTACTTTAGTCTCCAAGAATTTGCCTATTATGGACATTTCAATAAATGGAATCATGCAATATGTGGCCTACAGTGCCTTACATTTTATAGCACCTTGTTTCACAGTACTTTCATTTTTGAAGAGGTAGATATGAAAGCCCACTTTATAATGTGATTCCTATTTATTTTCTAATTGGCTTTAATTTAAAAGAATCAAGCCACTTTTTAGTTAGATGCAATATTTTTAAATCCTAGCTCAGTATTTATTAGCTGTGTGAACCTGGGTAACTTATCCAGTCCTCTGAGCATCAGTTTCTCATCTGTCAAGGCTAGATAATATTAGCAACCTTTCAGGATTATCATAAAGACTAGAGATATTTGTGCTTAGCACAAGTCTGAGGCAATACCTATTACTACTTCACAAAGACTGTCTAATTACCATCATTATTTTAATTCAGTACTCATCTGTTTACTCTATGCTAGAATAGGACAGTGGAAAGAATGATGAACTGGGAATCAAGATGGGGACTCTAGACCAAGCTCTTCCATTAACTAGTATAAGTGCCTGCCGTTAAATACATGTCCTTATCTCTTTGATGTTCAGTTTCATCATCTGTAAATTAAGAAGTCAGTCTAAAATCTAGTCTCCAATTGATTGCTACAGTCCTTCTCTGACCAAAACATATATGATTGTACAAAATAGATGCATTATATACTAGTTATTCCCTTTTCCTTAATAAGAGCAACACACCCCCAAGGAGTATCTGAGACAACTGTTTCAAGTGGAAGAATATATTAGAACTTTAATTTACATTTATCTAACAATAAATAAAACTTAACTACTATTTACTATACAGATTGAAAGTAGTATCTTCACAGAAAGCCAAATGATCAAGTGTCATGTATCCTATGAGATATGAGAAGGGAAGAGTGGCAGCTTCTCTACATAGAGAAATGGGTTGAGAGTGGCACCCACATGTCTCCATTCACTTGAAGCATCTTGCAATGCACTGTAGTCTATCTATACCCAGTTTAGACTTCCGAAACAACTCATTCCAAGGTTAGAAAGAAATGACACATTGGAAGTGTGATTATTTTTCTGACCATGCTCTCTGACTATTTGAGTTCTTTTTTTTTTTTTTGCCAAAAAATTTTTAAAATTAAATATATTTGAGTTCTTGACCTTAGTTCAGACATTTTGTAACCCTCCATCATAAACTATCCCACTTCCTTATCTGACCCCAATATTTTCAGCATAAAATTAACACTTTAGGCTTCTAGATTCTACCACTCATTACCAACCTTACATCCTATGCATGTAATTTATTTCTATATTCACTCACCGTTGTGGAATAACAATTCAAGTCATGAAAGTGGAAATGAGAACTGATTTCTTATACTGAATTTTGCTTCCTATGTATTACCATGTGTCATGAGTATGAGTTTAAATTCATTTTATAATCTAAATTATAATAAAATAGAAATACCAATATGACTTAATTAGCCTGTGTGCTCTTTTTGTTACTTTGACATTTTAGTCTCATTTTTTTCTTTTCCTTAATACAATACTATAAAAAATTTCATGACTTTTTTTCACAAATAAAACAATTCAATAACCTGGGCCATTTGGAAATCTGGAATTAGCATTCTAAACAGTACTAAATTCTACCATCTATGCTATACTACATTTTTAACCTACTTTTTAACCTTTAAAAAGCGATCTTTACTCTTGTTCCATACCTCAGGGCAGTTTTATAAGTAAGTTCGACTTAACATAAGTTCCTTTTGGGACATCTGGATTTTAGAAGGGATCCAACATGGACCACTGCATATCACCCAAGATTAAAGGTATAAAATAGAAATATTTGTTTTAAAAATATTCTCCTAGAAGCCTCTTCCATGGCCTAGTAATTTAAAGATTGACCGATTATTTACTCATAGAAGCAAATTCAACACTGACCGTCAACAGAAAATTTGAAGTCATATGCAATATCCTAAATTCCTGGCTCACACTTTTAAAAGATTAATTCCATCCTTACTAAAGGTTGTAAGGATGTCACCATCATTACTATTACATATAGTCTCCATATATACCCATCTCAAAGAGCTTATAACAATGATTAAATATTTGAAGAGAAAATAGCAGTCTCTCAAAGAGTTAAATGGACCCCTATCTCTAGATTAGCTAGATTGTGAGGTCCATGTGGACAGGGCTTTTCTCTGTCTTATTCATTGCTGTAACCCCATCACCAAGAACATGTTTGGCCAACAGCAGGCATTTAATAAGTGAATGAATCTTCTGAACCTTGCTTGTTCCATTGCTTCAGACATAACAGTTAGGTGCTACCAGGCTGTACTCTGAGACTAGAAGAATTGAATGTCCTAACCCTTAGAGTGACTAGGGCCTACAAATGCAATGAGGCCTTGTCCAGCAAAAGAAAATAACCTCCGAAGCTCCCTAAAAAGGACTGAGAGAAAAAGGAACATGTCAGGGCCTCCTTCACACAAACTCTTAAGATGTACTTTAGGTATATTAAATTAAGGTAAACATTGGAGGCTTAAAAAGAATCTATTCCACCCTACCACTTAGGTCAGGATTAATACATTCACTCATTTGGCATACTTATCCATTCTTATAATTTTTATTTCTCTCTTACTCCTCTCTTTACCTACCTCTGACTGCTTCTGTCCCATATCTAATCTTGGTTTTTAATGCCTTTCTAAATGGCTTTCCAACCATACCACAAAGTTTCCACAGCTATAATTAATCCCACCTTCCACCTCCACTGTACAGTGTTTTCCAGTGTTCCATTTACCCACTTTTCCTTCTTAGCAAATAGTACTGATAAGCCATCTTTCATAAAAGCCTGAAACTTAGAATTTATCTCAATGCCTGTATTTCCATCAACAATTATAATAGCAGCTAACTTTATTGAGAACTTACTAAATACCAGCTACTTCCCATAGATTATTTTATTTACTCATCACAAAACACAAGAGATAAGTACCATCTCCTTCCCATTTTTCAGTTGAAGAAACTAAGGCTTAATCACCCACCCAAGACTATACAGCATGTAAATAGCAGTGCTGGAACCTACAAGACTTTGTCTTAAAATGTTATGCCATAGCGCCTTTCACATTATTACTTGCAAAGTCATCTGATTAATTTTCTAAGAAAGACCCCTAAACTATTTCTTCCTTTCTCTTCCAAGCATAGAAACTCCAGCCGAGGAGCTGATTATGATAGGCCTGGTTAATAACGCAATGTTAAAAAAATACTGCTTTTTTTTCTGAACTAGTTTTAGAAGACCTATATTGTAGTTCTGGCTTCATCACTTAGACATGTTATTCAAACTCCCTGTGCCTCCATTCCTTATACTTAAAATTAAGACAATAAAATCTGCTTCACTCAACATGATTTTTTTGAGGGGGAAAAAAAAAGGCCATAAAAGCAATTGGGGGAGTTGAAAATACTATACACGTATAAAAATAGGCCAGTAATTCAACAACCTTTCTAGCCTCTCAGGTTTATTTTCCTTATAATGAACTGCTAACATGATTCTCTCTTGCCATTAAACTATGTAATTATTTTGTGCTGGCCATTGTCCACATGAATTGCACAGTTTTGACTCTCCAAAAATGTCCATCCAACTTACTGCAGACCTTTTCCAGCCAAACTTGTATTTTCTCTACTCTTTTAAGCCACAAACTGATTGCCCATCTAGCCCAATAATGTCATCATCTTCTAAATCTTTCCAGTTAATCCTCATTTGGTCCTAAACCCTTTAAATATTCCCCACAAGGGGCAATTCATATGCCACATCAAACTGACTTCAGCCTGCTTTTCTAGGACAACTTCCAAACCCCTTCCCCATAAAAATGAGTTTTTTCTTATATCTTAATCTTCCTTCAGTCTCCATTCCCCAATTCCTGTGTATGTAGTTCCTCTCTCTCATCTAGGGTACAATAATACTCTGACGTTCTTGACACTCTTTATTCTGAGTACCCACAGAATCCTAATCTATGTTTCTATCCAAGTTTGGGAATACAGACAAATCTTTTAGTCTCATTTTTGTAAAATAACTCCACTTTGATCTGTAAAGAAATGTCTCTACTTTTAAGCAGGCAAGCTAAGTGGCATGCTTTCCTTTTTTCCCCCTCTCTGACACTGCCCCTGCCTTTTATTTAGGCTCCATTCTTGGTGGTGACTCCTGCATTATTCTCATCTCCCTGCTTCCCTCCCTGCCCAAGACTGGCGTCCTGAGGAGAACTGGGCATGCTCAGTAGCCACAGCCAATTCCGGGATGCAAACTGGAATCTTTTACAGATTTTGAGCCCAGCAGGAGAGGTAAGGCCCTAAAAATACAGTGGCCCAGAATTTGCTCACACCCCCTGGGGAATGATTTGATTGAAAGATGTGTTCAAAGCCTAGGAGTGGACTCAGAAACGGACAGCTTGCCGCCAGTCTCTAGTCTGCAAGGTGGGTCACCAACCTGAGTAACAGAGAGCTGAGAACAGCCCCTTGGCCTGGTTTGGTGCAGGGAGGAGATTTCTGCTGTCCTGAGCTGTGACAGCGCTGATAGATGGCTGGAAGCTAGCGTGTGGCATCTCTTTTGCATCAAGAAAATGTTGTTGTTGTTGTTTTCTTTTTTTCCATGAATACAGCAACATCAGCTGCTCTAGGCTGAGAAAGGATGTGTCTGAAGAACTACAAAGTCTGTGAGCCAGTCGGAGATTGTGGAGAGGAGAGGCAAATCAACTACTCGCCCAAGAACTCACCCTAGATCTAGGGAGGCAGCTTATGACCCAGAGATAAACAGGCTATTTCTAAATGACAGTTCAGGAACATTTCAGATATTCAAAACTGAATTGTGTGCCTGCCCCCCAAAATACATACCTTCTTTGTATGTGAGCCATGACAACATTTCTCTTTGAGAGAAACTGACAGCACACACACACACACACACACACACACACACACACACACACACACACAAATGGTCCTTCAGTTCTCCTTTCCCCTGGTTTCTGCAGAGACTAAATCTCTAGAGCTGCAACAGCAGCAGATTCCCTTACCTCACTGTCAGGGGGATGAGGCACGGGGAGGAAATTTACGACAGAAGAAACATGATAAAAAGGGGGCTTCTTTGCAGGGGCTTGACTGCATAGCCCAACAGAGAGACAGGCAGTAACAGACAGGGAAAGAGACACACAGCTGTCCCTGCTGCTAAACCTAGCCCTCTCTTCAAACAGCAGCAAACATGAGACATTTCATCATGGTAGTGCATCCATATTGAGAAGGGGGAAAAAAAATCATGTGCTTTGCGTTATGCATTTCAGTCACCCGAGATGGGAGGAGACCCCTGTCCGTATGTCGTGGGAGCTATCCACCACCCCAAAAGTACACTCGCTGAACCTGGCTAGCAGACCACTTGCCTGACAGGCTTTGCTGCAAACGCTGTTAATCTACGTGACAGCAGGTTGTCTCTTACCGTAGGCAGCAGCGGCTCCATTTGGGCTCCCTGGTCTTTAATCTCCATGCTTTGTAATGCCTCTGGAATAAGCACCTTTCTCTGCAGTGTCTTCAGTACCTTACACTCAGCCCGGCACTCGCTCTGCTTAGTATTCGGATCAGGTAGCTCTGAAGCAGGAGGCAATTGCACACTCCAGCTCACCAGAGTCACATGGCTCCTACTCACTCGGGCGGCTGGCCAGGTTTTGCACTGAACGCTTTGGATCCCTGGGCCGGTAAGAGAGATTTCCCAAGCCCGGTATCACTGCCCACACCTGGCTACTTGTGTAAAGTACAGTCTGCAATGCTGCAAGTCTGATGGACACTAAGAATCTCTCATAAGATGCTAACCTCTTATATAGACTAGTCCAACGTGGACTCCAACCAGATCAGCCAGATTTTGACACTTTGAGACAATTCACTTTATTCCCAGAAACCCATAGGAGACAAAATTCAAACAAGATGACGTCAGTAGGCTTACTAGGTATACTGCTCTGAGTACCTGGGGTGTTTAAAGACACATGAGATGACATCAAAATTGATATGTCTTAGTGAGACTGAACTATGCACTAACAAAAAAAAAATCAGCATTTAAGTCATTGTTGACAATAAGAATTTGGCACACAGATACTTTCAATATTTTAATTGTGAGAAACTTAGATAAGTCACACACTATTACAAATAAAATATATTTTTCTACGATTTCCCAACAAAAATAACAGGGAAAGAAAAGTATTTTGAGAGTAGCAATGAATTTTTTTAACTTCTTTATTGGAGTATAATTGCTTTACAATGGTGTGTTAGTTTATAACAAAGTGAATCAGTTATATGTATACATATATGGTCATATCTCCTCCCTCTTGCGTCTTCCTCCCACCCTCCCTATCCCACCCCTCTAGGCGGTCACAAAGCACCGAGCTGATCTCCCTGTGCTATGCGGCTGCTTCCCACTAGCTATCTGTTTTACATTTGGTAGTGTGTATATGTCCATGCCACTCTCTCACTTCGTCCCAGCTTACCCTTCCCCCTCCCCATGTCCTCAAGTCCATTCTCTACATCTGCGTTTTTATTCCTGTCCTGCCACCAGGTTCATCAGAACCTTTTTTTTTAGATTCCATATGTATGCGTTAGCATACAATATTAGTTTTTCTCTTTCTGACTTACTTCACTCTGTATGACAGACTCTACATCCATCCACCTCACTACAAATAACTCAATTTCGTTTCTTTTAATGGCTGAGTAATATTTCATTGTATATATATGCCACATGTTCTTTACCCATTCATCTGTCGATGGACACTTAGGTTGCATCCATGTCCTGGCTATTGTAAATAAAGCTGCAATGAACATTGTGGTACATGACTCTTTTTGAATTATGGTTTTCTCAGGGTATGTGCCCAGTAGTGGGATTGCTGGGTCATATAGTAGTTCTATTTGTAGTTTTTTAAGGACCCTCCATATTGTTCTCCATAGTGGCTGTATCAATTTACATTCCCACCAACAGTGACAGAGGGTTCCCTTTTCTCCACACCCTCTCCAGCATTTATTGTTTGTAGAGTTTTTGACGATGGCCATTCTGACTGGTGTGAGGTAATACCTCATTGTAGTTTTGACTTGCATTTCTCTAATGATTAGTGATGTTGAGCATCCTTTCATGTGTTTGTTGGCAATCTGTATATCTCCTTTGGAGAAATGTCTATTTAGGTCTTCTGCCCATTTTTGGTTTGGGTTGTTTGTTTTTCTGACATTGAGCTTCATGAGCTGCTTGTGTATTTTGGAGATTAATCCTTTGTCAGTTGCTTCATTTGCAAATATTTTCTCCCATTCTGAGGGTTGTCTTTTTGTCTTGTTTGTGGTTTCCTTTGCTGTGCAAAAGCTTTTAAGTTTCTTTACATCTCATTTGTTTATTTTTGTTTTTATTTCCATTTCCCTAGGAGGTGGGGCAAAAAGGATCTTGCTGTGATTTATGTCAGAGAGTGTTCTGCCTATGTTTTCCTCTAAGAGTTTTATAGTGTCTAGCTTTACATTTAGGTCTTTAATCCATTTTGAGTTTATTTTTGTGTACGGTGTTAGGAAGTGTGCTAATTTCATTCTTTTACATGTAGCTGTCCAGTTTTCCCAGTACCACTTAGTGAAGAGGCTGTCTTTTCTCCATTGTATATTCTTGCCTCCTTTTATCAAGATAAGGTGACCATAGGTGTGTGGGTTTATCTCTGGGCTTTCTATCCTGTTCCATTGATCTATATTTCTGCTTTTGTGCCAGTACCATACTGTCTTGATTACTGTAACTTTGTAGTATAGTCTGAAGTCAGGGAGCCTGATTCCTCCAGCTCTGTTTTTCATTCTCAAGATTGCTTTGGCTATTCGGGGTCTTTTGTGTTTCCATATAAATTGTGAAAATTTTTGTTCTAGTTCTGTGAAAAATGCCATTGGTAGTTTAATAGGGATTGCATTGAATCTGTAGATTGCTTTGAGTAGTAGAGTCATTTTCACAATATTGATTCTTCCAATCCAGGAACATGGTATATCTCTCCATCTGTTTGTATCATCTTTAATTTGTTTCATCAGTGTCTTATAGTTTTCTGCATAGAGGTCTTTTGTCTGTGTAGGTAGGTTTCTTCCTAGGTATTTTATTCTTTTTGTTGCAGTGGTAAATGGGAGTGTTTCCTTAATTTCTCTTTCATATTTTTCATCATTAGTGTATAGGAATGCAAAGATACTAAAGAACTTTGAAAAGAATGAATCTGAACAAAAGTGTCCCAAGGACATACCCTTTTGCTTTACAAATCTCAGCAAAAGAGAGGTGGGGGACTCTCTAAGAGAAAAAGTCAGGTCAAGAAGCTCTTTTGTAGGAAAAGTAGTTGATAATGATTTTTGAGTGACTTATACATAATTTGCTAAGGTAATGAAGCCATATATCACTGGACCCCAGACCAAGAGTATGGAGGTTACAAATGGATAGGGGTTAGAAGATGATGACAAAATTATTAAGATAGCTTATTTTAAATAAGAAAAATTTCACCAGATTTTAAAACCCTTCATCAACAGGAGTGAATATTAAATTATCTTCAGCAACACACAAAAATTTTCCATAATGCTCGTCACAGGTGGAATTATAGACAACTTATACCTGTTTTCCTTCTCAATACAATTCCTTATAATA
This sequence comes from Phocoena sinus, assembly GCF_008692025.1. Taxonomy (NCBI): domain Eukaryota; kingdom Metazoa; phylum Chordata; class Mammalia; order Artiodactyla; family Phocoenidae; genus Phocoena; species Phocoena sinus. The sequence continues at coordinate 71,171,768 of NC_045769.1, forward strand.
TAAACTGCTATTATTTTATAATAAGAAAATATTTTATTCTTGAAGCCTAATGATTAATATATTTGAGTTACAACTTTGTGCAGAGCACATTGAGATGATACCAAGGACTTAAATAACAAGATGTCTGATTAGGAATTTACTAATTTGGGGCTGAACTTGACTTTCTACCATGAACGGATGAATAAAAGCTCCCTTCTCACTCAAATGACCATAATAGATAATCACATACAACTGATTAGAATAAAAATAACTTCTATCTAGAAAGATTATTTCTATCTCATTAGGAAATCCTAAGTCACCCAGTTTATATTTGTTCTAAAAGAATTTAACTATAACTAGAAAAAAGTCTGATTCTTTCTTCCAAAAGTCAAAATAAAAAATAAGATAGTATTTTAAGTTACTTTTAATCAGTATTTTCCTATAATGTATATTATTAAACCATACAGGCACTTTGTTGAAACAACCATTTCTTGAGTGCTTAATATAAGCTAGAGCTACTATTTCTACCAGTATAATAAGACTTACCCAGAGTTTCAATAGCAGATGTTCTACTTCTAAAGATCAAGAAAGCCTGTATCTCTAAAGGTCTCTGATCCAAGATGTTGAATGCTAACCTAGCAAAAATAGAGAAAGAGAAACTGATCCTCATTTAATCCACTACCTCTATCTTACAACTCCAGGCATTAAAATTAAGGTCCATAACCTGAGAGAATACATCCAACAAGTTCCAGGAAAGGAGTATTGATAACTTTGAGGACTAAAATCATCACTAGGTAGTAGAATTTTTACTAGCAAAACCATAGAATTTAACAGATAGGCTTTTGTGCATCAACTCCATTGATTTTCAAACTCAAGAGGTAAAGGGAACAGAAGGCAGGGAAGAGGAAATCCAAATTGCATGATCAGCTTTTTTTTCAACTACATAAATTCTGCCTTGGAGATGCTGATATGTCCTTAGTGGAAGCTAGAAGAAGAAGTAGCTGGGAATATACTTTTTGAAAAATACTCCCATGTAGCTCATATTTCTCCAAGTCCAGAGCTCTATCCACTATAGTCAAGTTTCCTTGGATCCTAGGTGATTAAAAATGCATTCCTATTTAGGCTGTTCTTATTTAGAATTCCAATGAGATTTTATTAGAAGAATTTGACAGCCACAACTTCAAACACCAAATTAAATATTGCAAGGCTGAATTTGTCCAAGGAACTGAATGTTCCAGACATTCTACTGGAATGAGACAATAGTCTGATTTTCATTCAATCAGTCCTACTATGTGTGTGGCACTGTGCTACTGATGCTATTTCCTATTATACCCAGCAATATTAAAGTGGAATTTTCCTCTCTGAGAAATGAAATAAAAGTAGTGATCGGCCAGAAGCCAACCGTACAGAGAGGAATTACAGAAAACACTAAACACAAGGGCCACCTTCCTCTCCAGCTGCTCATGTTGTGGCCAGTAAGAAAGGAACACAACCACCATGGTGTGCTTCCTTCCTTGATCTGTCCTGCATCCTGGGACTCTTGCTGACCTCAATTTTTATTAATCTCCCAAGTATGCAAGTCAGCATGCATCCAATGTCCTTTCAGAGCCTACTTCCTTTTGCTATTTTAAGCCTGGGGGTTAAGATATGCACATTAATGCAATGTTTATCTTAGAGAAGAAGCCATCTAATAGTAGTTGTATTGGAAGAAGACACTGGATTCTAAAGATTACTGCCAACACTAGTATTTCAAGAAAATAATTTTCAGTTCTGGTAGTATTGGGTTTCTGGCTTAGATCTCAAAGTCCTTTGCTTCAACCCTTTTTGTATAAAAGAGCTGAACTTTAGGTAGGCAACAAGATCAGAAATATATTCTGAACATTAATACTATGTTGGTGATAATATTACTAGCTTAAGATTAATATTTTGAAAGCTTACTGTTTTTCACATATGTAAAAGTATCATAGCACTATTTATATCTTTTACTTATGTTTATCCCTTTGTACTTCTATCTTTTGGAACCTATACAAATATTCTGAATAACTTAAAGCACATTATGTAGATCTGGCCAATTTATCAATCTAAAAGTATTTAGTTGAATTTAACCAACTCAAGAAATAACAAAAATGCTCTTTCTTGACAGCTTTAAAATAATGACATTTGACCAATTAGGAAAAGGGTAAGAATTCCCACTCCCAAATCTGCCATACAATAAGGAAATTCATGTATAATACTAGAGTTTAAAGGCGTCAAATATTACTCCTTTTTACAGATGTTCTTGGCCACCAACCAATAGTCATGATTCTAGCTATCAACTATCAGAAAAGGAATATATGAAATAATTAGGAAGCTCATTCCAACGACAGGCGAATGTCCAGATTTAAGAGATCCTCCAAGTCCCACTTCTCTTAGTTCATGACTGGTTTTTCCAGTCCCAAAGATTGGTACAAAGACTTGATTTTCATTCTTTGCCCCAATTTAGCCATACAGGGGAATGGATGCAAGGCCTACTCTCTAAATTGAGTACTAGAGGGTAGCATCTTAATCCAATTTAACTCAATTCAATAAACATTTGAGTACCTATCATGTGCTAGCAACGATGCAGGAACAAACAAGAATCCTGTACTTAAAGAGGTCATAGTTTAGAAAAGAAGAAATAAAATATCATTTGACAAATTTTTATATGTGCAAAAAACAGAGGCAGACCAGAAGACAAAATGATTAACTTTTAATAGCATTTTTCTCACCGTTACTGAAGAGATTTTAAATTCTTAGGGAATTTCTTTTTGTGGAAAAACATCTAATTTTCCTTTACTTGTTATGTAAACAAGAAGTATATGCATGCCTCAACTTATTACCTCTCCAATTATCAGCCTTTAAGCCTAATTATCACTGTCTCTGTTAAATGGTCCTGAATGTATCATTTCTATTCCTAACTTGAAAATAATCACTATCACACTTATTACAGAGATAATCTTGTAGCTAAGTAATCCTTAACTTGTCCTTTTTCTATACCAAGTTATGAAGAATTACACTAAAATAATCATTATTCACAGTGTCTCACATGTGAATTTTACTATACATTTTCAAATTATGACGAACAAGAAAAATATCTCAGTGTTTATTGCTGAGTTTACACTGTCAAAAAAAAAAAAGATGACAAATGCCATACAGGAAAAAGGGAAGAAAAACTATCAAAACTCTTTCTCACAGCAATTTCTCAGCTTCATCACAAGCAACCAGACTATTAGTGAAGACAGTATTCAGATATATCTTATACATGATTTTCAGATACATTATATACATGGTCTTATATTAACTAAGAACCTGAACTTGTATCCTAATTTTACTATAATTTTCAGAGTTCCACAATTCATATCTTTCCATATTACTCACTTGTAAACAGTTTTTTTTCCTAATGGAGAGAAACCCTTATCTGAAACTGTAATTTGGGCAATACATAAAATAATTTTTGTTGAATTGAATTTTTATTAGTCACTTCAACAAAAAGATTTATGAAACATCTATTTTGTAATATACGTTGGTGAAAAGATAAATATTATCCCTGCCTCTCTAGAAAAGGAAACAGATGATTATTTCAAAGTACTATAGTGATAGGAGAATGAGATGTCCAGAATATTAAAGTAGTATCAACTAGGGATACACTGCCCAACTGAGGATTAAGGGGGAAGATAAGACACAAACTAAAGGATGAATACTGTTTAACCAAGCAAACCAACGTGAAATCACAAGCCCTTCCATTCTGGAAGTTTTTCAAAATTCAGAGCAGTATAAAGATAAAAACGACAGACATTCATAATCCTACCACCCAGAGATAATCACTGTTAACATTTCAGCATGTTTTATTTATAGATTCCTTTTTAAAATTAGGGGGTGGGATGGCAATTACTTTTTTTTTCCTAACTGGTAAATACTTTTTTTAAATTTTTTTAAATTATATACAATTTTTAAAGGTTACTTTCTATTTACAGTTATTAAAAAATATTGGCTATATTCCCCGTGTTATACAACACATCCTTGAGCCTATCTTACACCCAATAGTTTGTACCTCCCACTCCCTGACCCCTATATTGCCCTTCACCCCTCCCAACTGGTAACCACTAGTTCATTCTCTATATCTGTGAGTCTGCCTCTTTTTTGTTATATTCACTATTTGTTGTATTTTTTAGATTCCACATATAAGTGATATCATACAGTATTTGTTCTTCTCTGATTGTGTTTCACTTAGCATAATACCCTCCAAGTCCATCTATGTTGTTGTAAATGGCAAAATTTCATTCTTTTTTATGGCTGAGTAGTATTCCATTGTGTGGGGGTGTGTGTATACCATATCTTCTTTATTCACTCATCTGTTGATGGACACTTAGGGTGCTTCCATATCTTGGCTATTGTAAATAAAGCTGCTATGAACATTAGTGTGCATATATCTTTTCAAATTAGTGTTTTTGGTTTTTTTGGATATATACCCAGGAGTGGAATTGCTAGGTCATATGGTAGTCCTTTTTAGTTTTTTGAAAAACCTCCGTACCATTTTCCACAGTGGCTACACCAACTTACATTCTCACCAACAGTGTACAAGGTTTTCCTTTTCTCCACATCCTTGCCAACATTTGTTATTTGTGTTCTTTTTGATGATAGCCATTCCAGCAGGTGTGAAGTGAAATCTCATTGTGATTTTGATTTGCATTTCCCTGATGATTAGTGATACTGAGTATCTTTTCATGTGCCTGTTGGCCATCGGCACGTTCTCTTTGAAGAAATGTCTATTCAGTTCTTCTGATCATTTTTTAATTGGGTTGTCTGTTTTTTTGATGTTGAGTTGTATGAGCTGTTCATACATGTTGGATATTAATCCCTTGTCAGTCATATCATTTGCAAGTACTTTCTACCATTCAGTAGGTTGTCTTTTTGTTTTGTCAATGGTTTCCTTTGCTGTGCAAAAGCTTTTAAGTTTAATTAGGTCCCATTTGTTTCTTTTTGCTTTTATTTCCTTTGCTTTAGAAAACAGATCCAAAAAAATATTGCTGCGTTTTATGTCAGAGTGTTCTACCTATGTTCTCCTCTGGGAATTTTTATGGTATCCAGCCTTATATTTAGGTCGTTAATTCATTTTTGAGTTTATTTTTGTATATGGTATTAGAAAATGTTCTAATTTTATTCTTTCATGCATAGCTATCCCATTTTCCCAGCACCACTTATTGAAGATACTGTCTTTTCTCCATTGTATATTCTTGTCTCCTTTGTCATAGATTAATTACCATAAGTGTATGGGTTTATTTCCAGGCTCGCTATCCTGTTCCATTGAGCTATGTGTCTGTTTTGTGCCAGTACCATACTGTTTTGATTACTGTAGATTGTAGTATAGTCTGAAGTCAGGGAGCGTGATTCCTCCAGCTCTGTTTATTTTTATTTCCATCACATTTTAAAAAATGGAATTATCTATTATACATAAGGAACAGAGTCCTTATCAGGAAAAACATAATATCCAAAGAACCTTTAAATTGATCCTTTATTCGTATAAAAATATATCTGTCCTATTCTCCCATGTTGCATCTGGAATTAGAGAAACTTTCAAAGCCTCTACTTGGGAATGGGACACAGTTCTACTTTCAATACTACAAACCTATCTGAATTATCTTTCATTTTCTCTCTCTCCTCCAACCCCAAACGAAGAGCTCAACTATTGGAGAAAGAATACCTGGCCCTCATCTCATTGATATACACTGGCAACTAAAGCTCTTGTTCCTTTCCAATTCCTCCCCTCCTCCACTCCAGAGAATCTTCTGCTATGGACAGCCTAGCTCTTTATCTTTTCTAACAATGCTGTTATTGGGAAAGTGTGTCCACTTGGGTTTAGGCTTCTGAAACTTAATATTGACTTTTCTATTGCATCATTCATTCCTGAGACATTAAATGCCAGTGACTAAATTAAAAATATATAAGGCAGTTAAGTAAACGTAGAGGAAAAAAACTTGACTAAGATAAAGAAAGATTATCTTTCTTCAATATTAATAAAACAAGGCAAAATTGAACTGAAAATTCTGCTTTTATTTGTGATAAGAAAATTAACTTTAAGCATTTAAATTTAATGCCACTTCTCAGGAACCACAATCACCTAATAAATCAAGAGAAATATATTAAAATTGATTTACTCATTTAATAGACATTTACTAAGTACCTACTATGGGGCAATATTGTGCTAGGAACTGGAAATCCAAAGTCCCTGACACAAGGAGCTCACAGTCTGGAAGGGAGACAAACATTCAGACATTTCCAGTGACAGTGTGACAGATATATGAAAGAAATAGAAAGGGCACCTAATCCAGATGAGCATAGGCAGGGGAAATTAGGTAAGACTTCCCAAAGGAGATTATCTCTGAGATAAATTGTGAAGCATATGAAAGGGTTTGCCATATTAAAAAAAAAAATAGTTAGGATACCATTCCTAGTAGACATAGCAGCGTATACAAAAGCATAGGAAGCATTACTATGTCCACATGCTATACAAATAAAGTTGTAACTGTTGCTCAGTGCAGGATTCAGGAGAAAGGGTAGGTGGAGTTTGTTTCTAGGTTTGTTTTTATTTTTGCTTTTGTTTTGGTGTTTAAAGTTGATAGTCTCTAAACCAAGATCAAATAATTAACACAGGCAAAGAAACCAAATACTCGACTTGATTTATTGAAACTGTTATTTTAAATTGGACATTAAACTATGATCAGAAGCATGTTTTTTAAATAAAATTGATAATAGAGTTAATAGAAAAATTAATACAATTCACATGACCTTGAAATTCTACCTAGAAAATACAGATGCTATAACCTCAGATGCTCACAAATTAAGAAGTTTTCCATTTACTACATCATCAATGTTAGAGACTAAATAAACTCAGTAGAAATAACTTCATATAAGAATGAAATATTTAACTCAGTTAACAATTCTCAAGAAAGAACATCTCTTATAGGCAAGTATTTCTTAAAGCTTATCCATGGGCAATTTACATCAGAATAACTTTGGGTGCTTCTGAAAATATTTGATTCCTAGGTCCCATCTCCAAAGATTCTGGCCCAGTAAGTTGGGTTGAGGACACGGAATCTGTATTTTTAACAAGAGACTGATACAGGTGATCTGTGCATCACCTATTTCAAAATTGATTCCCATACTTTATGTTATTCTAACTATAGTCCTTATCTTTCCTAAAAGAAAAACATCTTAACTTTTTTATGTTATTGATTTTTAATATTTAATAATATTTAATGGCTTAAATATCTATAATTATTTAGCAAACAATACATAGCACTATATTAGGATAGATCCTAAATGAACAAACATGACATCCACTGTTTAAAAACAAAAACCTACCATTTATTTAGTGTTTACTACATATCAGATACTATGCCAAGTATTTTATATAATTATTTAATTTACTCCTCATATCAACTCTGAGATATGTGCATTTAACCTCTATTTACATATGAAAACGCTGCAGCAAAGTGAAGTTAAATAACACTGAAATTTACACAGCTATTAAGCAGCAGAGTCAGAATTCTAACCCAGGCTATCTCTCCAAAGCATTTTCTTTTTGCATTCTGCTATAACCCATCTCTAATTTGTCCAGGTTGCCAAATGAAATGTTTGCCCCAATTCTAATTACCACAAAAAAGAATAAGAGCACCATATCCGAACTCAAAATTGGTACTATAGACAGAAGATTTTAAGAGTAAACCTGATCAAGCCAAAAATGAAGTATTTGTGTCACCAACAATACATGCAAATTCTGCTTCATATTTAGGCTTCTTTAAGTTCATTCAGAAAAGACTGAGTAGGTAGCATGTGATTCTATGTCTGACAGAAAATAGCTGGGCGATAGCTACTGTGTCAGGGTGAGAATTCCTGCACTGGCAATGCCCTAAGCCAGGTGGTTTAAGTCTTTCTCTGGCCAAGTAACAAATAGCATGCTTTCTCCATGCTCTCTCTTCTACAGACCTGATAACTCACAAATTTCCAACAAATTCTGTTTTAGTGTAAAGACAGGGAAATATTTATCCAGTTTTCTATTTTCTAAGCATAAAAAAGTTCATTCGCTTTTTTAAAAATATATTTATTAAATGCCTCAAGTGCTAGAGACTTGACTAGAGCAAGATCTCTATCCTTAAACATCTCACAGTCTAGAGGGGGTACAGACATGAGAATAATTGCAATACAGTATGACAGATCTTACAATGTAGACTCAGTGGGAACACAGTGGAGGAGAAAGCATTATTACTGCACTTTTTTGATCAAAAAGTGATGGGTAATATCTTCATAGGTCTTACTATGTCGCAGATACTCACTGAGGGCTTTCCCGTATTAACTTATTTAACCTTCACATTAGCCCTATGACGTGGATACCTTCCCCATTTTACAGATAAGGATACCGAATTTTCCCAAATCACAAAGCTAGTAAATGGCAGGGCTGGGATTTAAGTCCAGGCAGGTTGGCTTCCCTGTGCTTCTTGACCACTACATTATACTGCGTCTTACAATGGGCAAGGCGTGGAATTGTAAATCTCTGTCCCTTAGCAGTTATGGAACCATGGACAGATTACTCACCCTGGTACTTCCTTTAATTTCTTTATTATTTAAATAAGAGGCTGGACTAAATGTGTTGTATTCTGCACCAGCATAATACTAAAATAGGTAATACTGAGGACTCTGACTCAAATTCAAGCCCAGCAACTAATTGGTTGAAAAAGCTTTAAGCAAGTCAGTCAACACTCCAAGCCTAAGTATCCAAACCATTCTGAATGCTAACACTAAAAATTTCTGGGTTTCTAAATATGCCATATACTCATAAATTTCCAAAGAACATCTAAAAGGAAACTCTTCCAACTCCATACCTCACTGTTAACCAGTCCAATCAGATAGCTGTCTCTCCTACTTCCCTCAACTACTCAGTCTTTGAAGAGTATTCCCTCATTGGCAAAACCAAATAAAAACCGACTAATGTTCACTTATATATTCGTCCATTTATTTATTCATTGATTCATGGTTTATAAATCAGTAGGTACATTATATGCTATAAAAATTATAAATTACATTATGTGCTAAATAAATAAAACTGTATAAAGATATAAAGAATATAAAGAAAAATAAGGCATAAAGCAAACCCTCAGAGAGCTAACAGTGTACTTGGAAGTGGGAAAGATAAATGTTCACATAACATTCCATGTGACAACTTATGTAATAAATTATGGAATGGGTTCTAGGGGAGAAGAGAGTAAAAGTATTCCAGACAAGAGGAATACCATGGTGTTCCAGAACTCAAGGAAGATCTGTATGGCTAAAACATGGAACGTATGAAGGAAGTAGCAGGAAAGAAGGAAGAAAGTGAAGACACGGACCAGATTATAAAAGGCCTTTGTTGCCATTCTCAAAAGATTGGACTTTATCCTACAGATGATAGGAAGCTCTTTAAGGATCTTAGGCAGAAAAGGATCTTAGGCAGAAAAATGATATGATAAGACAAGCAGTTAAAAAAATCTGTAACGTGGAAGATGCTGGGGCAAGACTGGTGGCAGAGAGCCTAGTTATCTTAGCTGATAAGAGGTGATAAGAGCCTGAATTATGATAGCTGCAGTAATGATGGATAAAAGGAAACAGTTCCAAGAGATATATAAGAGAAAAAATACATTGACTTACTAATTATTCTGAGGCAGAGAATGAAGAAGATAAATATGTGTAGGACTCTGGCTTGATGGATAGTGGCAACATTCAACAATATATGGAAAACAGTAAAAAGAAGCAGGCTGAGAGAATACCTAAAGAATTTTATTTTGAAAATAATAACAGTGGTTAAGAATGTAACTTTGTACTCAGAAGTGTCATTTAATATGTGTGGCCTTGGGCAAATTTCTTAAATTCCCTAAAGTCTCAGTTTCCCCATCTATAAAACTAAGATAATAAAAGAACCAACTCAAAATTTGAATTGTTCCAAGGTTTAAATCAGCTAACACATATAAAGCACTTAGAATAGCGGTAAGTAATTCCTCAACAAATGGTGGCTATTAAAATAATTTCATTGAATTTGAAGTGGTGGGAGGATGTCTGAAGGCAGATAAATCAGAAAAGAGTTGGCAATATAGGCTTGGGACCAGGCGAAAGTCTGATTAAGGATTGTGTTTCTTTAAAAGGTTATGTAGAGTTAGAAGAACACAATCAATAGCTCTCTAAAGAAATATCAATATTTCAAAGTCTTCCAGACTTTTCACTGATCCACTTATTACCCTATATGTGCTTCTACTATTACTGAGTCCCAGTTTATAACTCTAGAAACCTTTTTTCCAATACATCAAACCATTTCCCAACTCTTTTGAAGTATCCTTATATTCAATACATTCTTGAAACTGTTTTTATTTGTATAAATCTGTGTTGATGTTTTGTCTATTTCAGTTCCCCTAGAAAACTGTAATACCCTAAAAGACCCTATAGGGGTCTACATATAAACTAAAATGTTTCTTCACTGACACCCAAATACCACCCAGTCATAATGGAAAAGTTATTGATGATTTCTATGTTCATGTATAATCTTGACTCCTGTTTAGGAGCTATTAGGACCCATGAGCAGTATTAGTCCCAGGAAAACCTGACCCAAAATGGGTTTTGAAAAAGACCATGTCCCATGGCTTCTGTCTGGTGGCACTGCTTGCCACAATCTCTGTCAGAGTCCTCCTACATGATAATCTAACAGTCTACTGTTTAGCTTTAAGGTTCTCATTTATTTAAATTGTCAAAATGTTCTTCTCTTATTAATATTTCCTTTCCACTTTACAGAGAATTAGAGGATGCCAGAGCTTCTTCAGGAAACACAATGATGCTTTTCAGGCCTGAGGCAAGGGCAATCACAAAGACAGAGATGCTTGTCCTCAAAAAAATCATAATGATGATGCAATATTCAACAAATGTGAAATGAAGATGATGAGAAAAGACTGAGGAGCAGCTAGGTTAACAAGTGAGTAGTTATCATACCCCAAGATGTCACTGCTCTAACTCTACTTTGATGCCTGCTGAAACATTTGTAAGATAAGGAGCTTGATCTGCACTGTGCCATTCCAAAACAATTCTCACATTAATAAAAAGATCTAAAAATGAAACTTGTGCTATTCAAATCCAAGTAAATTAAAATCACACAAAGCAAAGAGTATTTGTGAGATTAACACGGTGTTTTAATGTATAGTTCTTATTTTAAAATTAGTTGAACACAAAAGCAAAATATTCTCCCTGTCTGCAAAAACTATGTCTATAGAAAAAAAAAACTGATTCAGACTCTTTCTGACCTAATGGAAAATTATCCTAGTTATAACAAAATTTATTCCTTTTCAACAAATAATTATTTGAGTACTTTTATGTGCCAGATACTGAATAATCGCTGTCCTAGGAACTGGGGATATAGCAGGCAAATAAAAAATTCAGAAATACTGATTGGTGTAAAGGGATTGAGAAGACAAAGAGTAAACAGGTATATGAGTAAACATACAGTATGTGAGATGATGATAAGTGCGATGAAGAAATAGAAAGCAGGAAAGGAGAATAAGGCATATCTGGATTTCCAATGTTAATTAGGTAGCCAGAGAAGACCTCATGAAGAAGGTGACATGTGAATAAAGACCTGAAGGAAGTGAGGTAGTGGACCATGAAGCTATTTGGGTGAATCAGTTTTCCAGACAAAGAGAACGAGTGCAAAGAATAGACAGGTAAGCAAAGGAGGAAGTGTAGAAACCGGTAAGAAGCTATTGTAATAAGCCAAGCAAGAGATGATAATGGCTGAACTAGATGAGAAATGGTGGAATTCTGGATGTGTTGTGAATGTAGAGCCAACAGAATTTGCTGAAGGATGGAATGTGGGATGTAAGAGAAAAAGAGAAGTTGAGGATGATGCCAAGGTTTTTAGCCTGAGCAACTGGAAGGACAGCATTTCCATTACTACTCAAGACAGATGAAAAATGAGAATCCCACTGGTATTTAACAAGGAGGTTACTGAAGACCTTCACAAGAGCAGTTCATAGAGTGGTGGGAGGCGATTTAAGAAACTGTAGCAGGAAAGAAATTGAAGCATAGACAATTATACTCCCGGAGACTGGGAAAGAAAGCAGAGAATTAGAGCAGAAGCTGCAGGGAGAAGTAGGCCTGAAAAAAAGAAATCAGTTATTGTTTACCTTGCAGACTAGACTAGTAAAGTGAAATAAATACCTAATCTTGTCTTTTCAAATTATTTCACCATATCCCATTTGTGAAGTTTGTTGGTTTTGCCTCCTTCCCTATAAGCAGCAAGTTAGTAAAATACTGAAGTAATTGGACTCATTCAAGTCAAATTTCAACAGTATAACAATAATTCCTCAAACAAATTAACTGCAAGAACATGTATAAAATAAGCAACAGATCTTTTTCATCAGAAAGGCAGGTGGAACATTCACTAGGAAAAGAGTTTAGTAGTTTGATCAGCAATAAGAATCATTTCTTTTATTAAAATCTCTGGTTACATAAGAAGTACACAAATATTTTTAAACTGTATCATGGTATCAGTTCTCTCACCATGAAATTTTAATTCCTGTGGTCTGGTAGACATAGATCTGCTGGAGACAGGAAGCAAAGAATTCCATTCAGCTGAATGAATGAATGAATCATTATGGTAAACTAAATATAATTTCCAGAGTCAGGTCAGGACATCAGGGATAACAACAATGCGACTCTCTTCATAAGGGCATGAAGTTTTTTGGGTTTTGTTTTATTTTCCAAGAGTGAAAAAAGATACTGATTTGGGGCTTCATTCAAAATATTCCACTAGAATCTGTTCCATGATAGTATGGAATAAATCTTGTCTTTTTCCCTGTTGTTTTCCCAGGGTCTGTCATTGTGCTGAATGCCTAATATGAATTCAACAAATATTTTTAGTGAATAAGTGAATGAATGAAAGCATGCAATAATTAGTTAAGTGAATAAATGAACAAATAGCACCTTAGTCCTATGAAACATTAGACAATACATCACAGGAAGAGTCTCAACTAATACTTCTACAATAAAAACCACCACACCTAACTCTACTTGTACCACATATAGAACACTTTAAACACTACACATATGCTGTCTATGTTGATTATCCAAACCAAACATTATTACTAACCTCACTGGTAAAGAAAAACATTAATTTGACTCTGTTTTAGAAGCACTAGGGGCTTCCAAAAGTTACTGTTCTTAAAAGTAAGACTACCTTTATTTCAAGAGAATAATCACGAAGAAATCTGTGAAGTAACCATAAATATGAATGCTGGTGTTGAAGACTCAGAGGTGTATCATTTAAACAATATAAATTGGATTAGTCTTTAGACCGATGTGCCCTTCTAGAACAAGAGAAAGATTTTCTACATACATATTAATGTCTCCCACTATTCAATACTATTCAATATTTTTATTTTTTGTCTGAGTAATAGAGACTACACCACACCAGAAGGTAGAGAATTCCCCTAAAAGAAACAGATGATTCTTTCTGTCAGTCATCCTGGGGCAGGCCTGAGATTGGACATGAAATGGAGCTTTTCTGAAATCCAGGATTTCTATAGATTTCTCTATGGTGTGGATTGAGCTTGACCTGCCACATGATGCCACATGGGAACAAACTGATATGGGGAAAAATAGCTTGGAGAACTTCAAGACCACCTTTATTTATCAGCACATCTTTAGAATAACAATAGTTCAGAGTGTGAACAACTAGTAGAGGGCAGAAAGAACCACCAAGACATATTAGCAAAAATAAAAATTCCTTTGGTAGTCCCAGACATTAACTGGGTAAAGGAAACTAGTAGAAAAAAAATTAACCACCCTATCTGTGGAATGGAAGCTTATAGTCATATTTTGGATCTTATATTGGGAATTTATTATTTTTCCTATCTTCTGGAAAATGTCCTATTTAACCTTTTGGCTAGAGTTTTTTGGTCCAGCGATGAGCATCTGACCCAATGTGAACCAATCAGCATCAGTATCTCTCCCCTGGGTTCTTAAACTTGATATATGGGACACATCTAGTTTCCATGTCTCTCTAGTAGAGAAAATTTGAGGCTCTAGAGCTGATGGAGACCATATCTCTCACCGTAAGAAAAATATCTGCAGGAGAATGAGTCAAGAATCACAGAAAATAACCAAGGAGAGATGTAATGAGTGACAAATAATAATTATCCCTCAAATCTATGTATGGTCTAGCACTTCTTGTGGTTTGATTACCAAAGCCAATAACCTTTTTTTTTCCCAAAGTTAGTTTAAACTGTATTTCTGTCTCTTACAATTCTAAAACCAGTGTCCCTTCACTAACCACTACCCTGTGCTGAAATTACTATGTTATGGGCATTTTGACATTTACTGGTATATTTATAAAATATATTCAAAAGAGTCGACAATGAATGGGTTAGGAGTTTGCAGAACTAGCAAATGGGCTAATCTTACATAACTCATAAAGTTTCTATTCAACATAATTTGTTAATAAAGGACTTGTGGTACAACTCATACTTGATCCGGAAGCTTTATCTTCACTCGACAAATACTTATTTGGTGTGACAACTGTGTAAAATAAAACACAATACCAGTGCTCTGTGCATATGAATCACCTGGGGAATCTTGTTAAAATGAAAATTCTAATTCAGTAGGTCTGAAGTGGGGCCCTAGATTCTGCACTTCCCACAAGCTCCCAGGTGATGCCAATGCTGCTGGTCTGCAAACCCCATTTTTGAGTAGCAAAGTACTAAACACTCTGGGAAATAATAAAAGCATATTAATCATTCTTGAGAAGCTTTTAAAGAAGAATGAAATAAATATTAAATGATACCTTAGTGTATATAAAATTTTATAACAACCAAGGAATATGTGCAACAGACATTTGTATCCCATCTTTGAGCCAATCAAAACTTACTTAAGCAGCATTTAGTAAAGAGGAAAAGGATTGGTTAGGTAGGGGTCAGGAATTGGATGGAAACAAGCCACAGGGTAAGGTTCATGCATGGATAAAAGCCAGTCTTGTTGAATACATTACACAAATTCTATAAAGTATTTTTAGGGAATTCCCTAGCAGTTCAGTGGTTAGGACTCTGAGTTTCCACTGCAGGGGGCATGGGTTCGATCCCTGGTTGGGGAACTAGGATCCTGCAAGCTGCACAGCACAGCCAAAAAAAATTTTTTTAAGTATTTTTACAATTTACAAATATCAGAATGGCTACTTCAAATTGGCTATATCAAAACATCCATTTCAGAGAGACATATTCACAAATAAGTAGAATATAAACATTTGTCCAATACACATTTATTAATTTTCTACTCTATGCCAGGAGGTGTTCTAGGCACTAAAGTAGAAAACAAAATACCAACAAAAATCAGACTATAGTAAGTACCAAAATCGGTACTTATTTTAGGTTTAGAACCCTGGGTACAAAAAAATACGTACATTAGGAATTCAGAGGAAAAAATATCATTTCTGACTGAGGTTACCAAGGAAGACCCATGAAGGAGATGGCAACTAGTCTTAGCAAGGGAATAAGATTTCCAGAGGTGGAAATAAAGAATAAGGCATTTTAAGTTGAGGGGATGGCATGAGTGGAGAAAGAAAAGCAGCAGTTTAAATAAGAGATTGAAAAGAACTCAGATTGGCTGAATAATAAGGTCATACATAATAGGGCAATTGCAAATGATGAGGTTAAAAAGATAGGGTTGATTCAAATCATCTGTTCTAGGTTCAGGGCATTTGCACTAGCCAGATTTTTACCCTATGCGAGAATTCTCTTCCCCCAGATCTTTGAATGGCATTCTCCTCATCATTCAGATTTCAGGCTAAAAGTCCATCTTCAAAGAGGTTTTCCCTGAACACTCTTTCTAAAGAACCCAAATCTTAATTTACATTAGTCATCTTTTTGTTAATTTATTAACTATCTATTTCCCCTAAAATATAAGCTCCACTTCCACTTTTAGTCATTATGGAACAGTGATTAGATTTACTCTCCTGCATAAAACCTGAACAAAATATGTGAATCCACAGTTTTCGTACATTTGATATAAGGCAATGCAGGACAGTGATCCCTGAGAGAGGGAAACAAAGTGGTCTCCCTAAATGTCCCAGCTTACTGTTTAGAGAATGACTGTAGCGCAGAAAGGGGGACTCCAGGCATAGCTTGCTGGTCTCCTTAAGTTGAACAGATGAAGTTAGGAGTACAGACTACCTTAGGCGGAGCGAGATAGTTAGAGTTGGCAAGGCAGCCCAAAGACGAAAGAGATGCACAGAGAAGGAGATAAGTAGAGGGACCCCTCCAGTCTTTAGCTGGATAATGATTAAGTGTGTAAAAAAAGATGAAGATGTGTAAAGAAACTACCTGAGGCAAAGGGGAGTGGACACCTGAAAGGAGTAGAGAAATAATCCTCAGAAGTCAAACATAGCCAGGAATTCTACATTTTCCCATCAGTTAAGAGTGAAAACCCTCATAATTCACAGGGCATTGGATAGAGTACTCAGAAATGCATTGCCTTGGTGTGGGGCAAGATTAGCCCTAGTTTAAAGGCTGCTTTGTTCCTTAAAAACAAGATTTGGAGGGATCAAACTGTTTCCAAGTAACTTAACTATGTCCTAAAAAAAAGAAAGCTCAAGAATATTTATAGCTCAAGAATAAATTTTAGGCTAATAAAAAATTATAAGGCATGCAATAAAGCAGAAAACTACAACCCATAGTGAAGATTTAAAAATCAATCATGAATAATCATTAGAGAAATGCAAATCAAAACTACAATGAGATATCATCTCACACCCATCAGAATGGCCATTATCAAAAACTCTAGAAACAATAAATGCTGGAGAGTGTGTGGAGAAAAGGGAACCCTCTTGCACTGCTGGTGGGAATGTGAATTGGTACAGCCACTATGGAGAACAGTATGGAGGTTCCTTAAAAAACGAAAAATAGAACTACCATATGACCCAGCAATCCCACTACTGAGCATATACCCTGAGAAAACCATAACTCAAAAAGAGTCATGTACCAAAATGTTCACTGCAGCTCTATTTACAATAGCCCAGAGATGGAAACAACCTAAGTGTCCATCATCGGATGAATGGATAAAGAAGATGTGGCACATATATACAATGGAATATTACTCAGCCATAAAAAGAAACGAAATTGAGTTATTTGTAATGAGGTGGATAGACCTAGAGTCTGTCATACAGAGTGAAGTCAGAAAGAGAAAGACAAATACCATATGCTAACACATATACATGGAATTTAAGAAAAAAAATGTCATGAAGAACCTAGGGGTAAGACAGGAATAAAGACACAGACCTACTAGAGGACGGACTTGAGGATACGGGGAGGGGGAAGGGTAAGCTGTGACAAAGTGAGAGAGAGGCATGGACATATATACACTACCAAACGTAAGGCAGATAGCTAGTAGGAAGCAGCTGCACAGCACAGGGAGATCAGCTCGGTGCTTTGTGACCACCTGGAGGGGTGAGATAGGGAGGGTGGGAGGGAGGGAGATGCAAGAGGGAAAAGATATGGGAACATATGTATATTTGTAACTGATTCACTTTGTTATAAAGCAGAAACTAACACACCATTGTAAAGCAATTATACTCCAATAAAGATGCAAAAAAAAAAAAATCAATCATGAAAAACTGACCCAGAAATAAAACAGATAAGCAGAAATAGTAGACAAAGACAAAACAATTATTATAACTATATTCCATACTTCAAGAAGGCATAGGAATAAGTAATCATTTTAGAGAGACGCAGACCTCACTACTATCTGTACAGAAGTCTAAAGAATTATAAGGGAATATTATGAATATTATGTTGGAATACTATGCCAACATATTAATAACATACTAAATGGACATATTTCAAGAAAGACATAAATGATTAAAATTGAAACAAGAAGAAATAGAAAATCTGAATAGATATATAACAAGTAAAACAGATTAAATTAGTAATTTTAAATCTTCCTACAAAGAAAAGCCCAGATGCAGATAGCTTCACTATGAATTCCAGGAAACATTTTAAAAAGAGTTAATGTGACTACAGCATAAACTCTTTCAGAAAGCGGAAGGGAACACTTTGCTGCCACTATGGGGGCAAAACCAGCATGGAGGTTTCTCAATAATTAGAAATAGAATTACCATGGGATCCAGCATCCCACTTCTGGGTATATATCTGAAGGAAAACAAATCGCTCTCTTAAAAAGATGTCTGCAGCTCCATGTTCATTGCAGCATTATTCACAACAGCCAAGACATGAAAACAACCTATCTATTTTCTGAATGAGTGCATATAGAAAAGGTGGGGTATATATATAATGGAATATTATTCAGCCATAAAAAGAAGGAAATGCTGCCATTTGTGACAACATGGCTGGACCTTGAGGGCATTATGCTAAGTGTAATAAATCAGACAGATTAAGACCAATACTCACTTATATGTGGAATCTAAAAAACCCTAACCCACAGAAACAGAGGGTAGAACAGTGACTGTCAGGAGATGGGGGTGGGAAAAAAGAGGAGATAATGGTCAAAGTGTATAAACCTCTAGTTATAACATTAATAAGTTCTGAGGAGCTACTATACAGCATAGCGACTATAATTAACAATACTGTATCCTGCTTTCTTGGCTTGGCAAGCCTGTGAGGACGTGAGGTGCCGGGGCCGTCTGGCCACCAGGAGCCAAAGCAGGTCTGAGGAGGGCACCAAGGTAGCCCTGGAGACACCTCAGTGCTGGGCAAATGACCACTGCCCTTGGCTCCCAAGTTCCTCCTCCCCCACCTGGGCCCCAGCCCCTGCCCAGCCTGTCCTGTGTGGTGCGCTAGCCCATGCTGAGGTGCGCTGCTGGGCAACACACTCCTTCAGGCTGTGCAGACCAAGATAAAGGTGTTAAGTGGATAAAATTTAAGACAGACATCGCAGAATTGACAGGAGGAGACAATCCGTGTGGCTGAAAGAGTCTTGGTTCTCCGGCCGGGTGTCAGGCCTGAGCCTCAGAGGTAGGAGAGCAGAGTTCAGGACATTGGTCCACCAGAGACTTTCCAGCCCCATGTAATATCAAATGGCGAAAACACTTTGATACTATGCGCTCATTCTCATAATGGAGATGGAGCACAAATCTCCATCTCAATGCTAAGACCCAGCTCCACTCAATGACCAGCAAGATACAGTGCTGGACATCCTATGCCAAACAACTAGCCACACAGAAACACAAATGCAAACATTAGCAGAGACGCTGCCTAAAATGATATTAAGTTCACAGACACCCAAAACACATCACCAGACGTGGTCCCTGCCCACCAGAAAGACAAGATCCAGCCTCATCCACCAGAACACAGGCACCAGTCCTCTACACCAGGAAGCCTACACAACCCACTGAACCAACCTCTCCCACTGGGAGCAGACACCAAAAACAATGGGAACTATGAAACTGAAGCCTATGAAACGGAGACCCCCAAACACAGTAAGTTAAGCAATATGAGAAGACAGAGAAATACATAGCAGATGAAGGAGCAAAGTAAAAACCCACCAGTCCAAACAAATGAAGAGGAAATAGGCAGTCTACTGGAAAAATAATTCAGAATAATCATAGTAAAGATGATCCAAAATTGTGGAAATAGAATGGAGAATATACAACAAATGTTTAACAAGGACCTAGAAGAACTAAACAGCAAACACAGATGAACAAGATAAATGACAATAAAAATTCTCTAGAAGGAATCAATAGCAGAATAACTGAGATAGAAGAATGGATAAATGACCTGGAAGATAAAATAGTGGAAATAACTACTGCAGAGCAGAATAAAGAAAAAAGAATAAAAAGAATTGAGGACAATCTGAGACCTCTGGGACAACGTTAAACACACCAACATTTGAATTATAGAGGTCACAGAAGAAGAAGAGAAAAAAAAGGAACTAAGAAAATATTTTAAGAGATTATAGTTTAAAACTTCCATAATATGGGTAAGGAAAGAGTCAATCAAGCCCAGGAAGCACAGAGTGTCCCATACATGATATATCTAAGAAGAAACATGCCAAAACACATATTAATCAAACTATGAAAAATTAAATACAAAGAAAAAATAAGAAAAGCAGAAGGGAAAAGGAACAATTAACATACAAGGGAATCCCCATAAGGTTAACAGCTGATCTTTCAGCAGAAACTCGTTGAGGCAGAAAGGAGTGACGGGACATATTTAAAGTAATGAAAGGGAAAAACCTACAACCAAGATTACTCTACCCAGCAAGGATCTAATTCAGATTTGACAGAGAAATTAAAACCTTTACAGACAAGTAAAAGCTAAGAGAATTCAGCATCACCAAACCAGCTCTACAACAAATGTTAAAGGAACTTCTCTAAGTGGGAAACAAAGAGAAGAAAAGGACCTACAAAAACAAACCCAAAACAATTAAGAAAATGGTCATAGGAACATACATATCGATAATTACCTTAAACGTGAATGGATTAAATGCTCCAACCAAA
The DNA here is from genome assembly GCF_008692025.1 of Phocoena sinus. NCBI lineage: Eukaryota > Metazoa > Chordata > Mammalia > Artiodactyla > Phocoenidae > Phocoena > Phocoena sinus. The sequence continues at coordinate 71,192,277 of NC_045769.1, forward strand.
AGACACAGGCTTGCTGAATGGATACAAAAACAAGACCCATACATATGCTGTCTACAAGAGACCCATTTCAGACCTAGGGACACATTCAGACTGAAAGTGAGGGATGGAAAAAGATATTCCATACAATGGAAATCAGAAGAAAGCTGGAGTAGGGCTTCCCTGGTGGCACAGTAGTTGAGAGTCCACCTGCCGATGCAGGGCACACGGGTTCGTGCCCCGGTCCGGGAAGATCCCACATGCTGCGGAGCGGCTGGGCCCATGAGCCATGGCCACTGAGCCTGCCTGTCCAGAGCCTGTGCTCCGCAATGGGAGAGGCCACAACAGTGAGAGGCCCACGTACCACAAAAAATAAAAAAATATATAATAAAATAAAAAGAAAGCTGGAGTAGCAATACTCATATCAGATAAAATAGACTTTAAAATAAAGAATGCTACAAGCGACAAATAAGGACACTATATAATGATCAAGGGAGCAATCCAGGAAGAAGATATAACAATTGTAACTATTTATGCACCCAATATAGGAGCACCTCAATATATAAGGCAAACGCGAGCAGCTATAAAAGAGAAAATCGACAGTAACACAATAATAATGGGGGACTTTAACACCTCACTTACACCAATGGACAGATCATCCAAAATGAAAATAAATAAGGAAACAGAAGCTTTAAATTACACAATAGACCACATAGATTTAATCGATATTTATAGAACATTCCATCCAAAAACAGCAGACTACACTTTCTTCTCAAGTGCGCATGGAACATTCTCCAGGATAGATCATATCTTGGGTCACAAATCAAGCCTCAGTAAATATAAGAAAATCGAAATTATATCAAGCATCTTTTCTGACCACAATGCTATGAGATTACAAATGAATTACAGGGAAAAAAACATAAAAAACACAAACACATGGAGGCTAAACAATATGTTACTAAATAACCAAGAGATCACTGAAGAAATTAAAGAGGAAATCAAAAAATTACTAGAGACAAAAGACAATGAAAACACGACGATCCAAAACCTATGCAATGCAGCAAAAGCAGTTCTAAGAGGGAAGTTTACAGCTATACAAGCCTACATCAAGAAACAAGAAAAATCTCAAATAAAGAATCTAACCTTACACTGAAAGGAACTAGAGAAAGAAGAACAAAGAAAACCCAAAGTTAGCACAAGGAAAGAAATCATAAAGATCAGAGCAGAAATAAATGACATAGAAACAAAGAAAACAATAGCAAAGATCAAAAAAACTAAAAGCTGGTTCTTTGAGAAGTTAAACAAAATTGGTAAACCATTAGCCAGACTCATCGAGAAAAAGAGGGAGAGGACTCAAATCAATAAAATTAGAAATGAAAAAGGAGAAGTTACAACAGACACTGAAGAAATACAAAGAATCCTAAGAGACTACTACAAGCAAGTCTATGCTAATAAAATGGACAACCTGGAAGAAATGGACAAGTTCTTAGAAAGGTATAACCTTCCAAAAGTGAAACAGGAAGAAATAGAAAATATGAACAGGCCAATCACAAGTAATTAAATTGAAACTTGTGATTAAAAATCTTCCAACAGGGCTTCCCTGGTGGTGCAGTGGTTGAGAGTCCGCCTGCCGATGCAAGGGACACGGGTTTGTGCCCCGGTCCAGGAAGATCCCACATGCCGCAAAGTGGCTGGGCCCATGAGCCATGGCCACTGATTCTGTGCATCCGGAGCCTGTGCTCTGCAATGGGAGAGGCCACAGCAGGGAGAGGCCCACGTAGCAGAAAAAAATAAAAAATAATATAAAATAATCTTCCAACAAACAAAAGTCCAGGACCAGATGGCCTCATAGGTGAATTCTATCAAACATTTAGAGAAGAGCTAACACCCATCCTTCTCAAACACTTCCAAAAAATTACAGAGGAAGGAACACCCCCAAACCCATTCTATGAGGCCACCATCACCCTGATACCAAAACCAGACAAAGAAACTACAAAAAGAGAAAATTACAGACCAATATCACTGATGAATATAGATGCAAAAATCCTCAACAAAATACTAGGAAACAGAATCCAACCACACATTAAAAGGATCATACACCATGATCAAGTGGGATTTATCCCAGGGATGCAAGGATTCTTCAATATATGCAAATCAATCAATGTGATACACCATATTAACAAATTGAAGGAGAAATACCACATGATCATCTCAAAAGATGCAGAAAAAGCTTTTGACAAAATTCAACACTCTTTTATGATAAAAATTCTCCAGAAAGTGGGCACAAAGGGAACCTACCTCAACATAATAGAGGTCATATATGACAAACGCACAGCAAACATCATTCTCAATGGTGAAAAACTGAAAGCATTTCCTGTAAGATCAGGAACAAGAAAAGGATGTCCACTCTTGCCACTATTATTCAACATAGTTTTCGAAGTTCTAGCCATGGCAATCAGAGAAAAAAAAGAAATAAAAGGAATACAAATTGGAAAAGAAGAAGTAAAACTGTCACTGTTTGCAGATGACATGATACTATACAGAGAGAATCCTAAAGATGCCACCAGAAAACTACTAGAGCTAATCAATGAAATTGGTAAAGTTGCAGGATACAAAATTAATGCAGAGAAATCTCTTGCATTCCTATACACTAATGATGAAAAATCTGAAAGAGAAATTAAGGAAACACTCAAAATTACCATTATAACAAAAAGAATAAAATACCTAGGAATAAACCTACCTAGGGTGACATAAGACCTGTATGCAGAAAACTATAAGACACTGATGAAAGAAATTAAAGATGATACCAACAGATGGAGAGATATACCATGTTCTTGGATTGTAAGAATCAATATTGGGAAAATGACTATACTACCCAAAGCAATCTACAGATTCAATGCAGTCCCTATCAAATTACTAATGGCATTTTTTACGGAACTAGAACAAAAAGTCTTAAAATCTGTATGGAGACAGAAAAGACCCCAAATAGGCAAAGCAGTCTTGAGGGAAAAAGAAGTAGCTGGAGGAATCAGACTCCCTGACTTCAGACTATACTATAAAGCTACAGTAATCAAGACAATGTGCTACTGGCACAAAAACAGAAACATGGATCAATGGAACAAGATAGAAAGCCCAGAAATAAACCCACGCACTTATGGTCAACTAATCTATGTCAAAGGAGGCAATGATACACAATGGAGAAAAGACAGCCTCTTCAATAAGTGGTGCTGGGAAAACTGGACAGCTACATGTATAAGAATGAAACTAGAACACTCCCTAACACCATACACAAAAATAAAGTCAAAATGGATTAGAGACCTAAATGTAAGACCAGACACTATCGAACACTTAGAGGAAAACATAGGAAGAACACTCCTTGACATAAATCACAGCAAGATCTTTTTTGATCCACCTCCTAGAGTAATGGAGATAAAAACAAAAATAAACAAATGGGACCTAATGAAACTTAAAAGCCATTGCACAGAAAAGGAAACCATAAAGAAGACGAAAAGACAACCCTCCGAATGGGAGAAAATATTTGCAAATGAAGCAACTGACAAAGGATTAATCTCCAAAATATACAAGCAGCTCATGCAGCTCAATATCAAAAATACAAACAACCCAATCCAAAAATGGGCAGAAGACCTAAATAGACATTTTTCCACAGAAGATATACAGATTGCCAACAAACACATGAAAGGATGCTCAACATCTCTAATCATGAGGGAAATGCAAATCAAAACTACAATGAGGTATCACCTCAAACCAGTCAGAATGGCCATCATCAAAAAATCTACAAACAATAAATTCTAGAGAGGATGTGGAGAAAGGGGAACCCTGTTGCACTGTTCGTGGGAAAGTAAATTAATACAGCCACTATGGAGAACAGTACGGAGGTTCCTCAAAAAACTAAAAATAGAACTATCATACGACCCAGCAATCCCACTACTGGGCATATACCCTAAGAAAACCATAATTCAAAAAGAGTCATGTACCACAGTGTTCACTGCAGCTCTATTTACATTAGCCAAGACATGGTGGCAACCTAAGTGTCCATCGGCAAATGAATGGATAAAGAAGATGTGGCACATATATACAATGGAATATTATCAGCCATAAAAAGAAACGAAATTGAGTTATTTGTAGTGAGGTGGATGGATGTAGAGTCTGTCATACAGAGTGAAGTAAGTCAGAAAGAGAAAAACAAATACCGTATGCTAACACATATATATGGAATCTAAAAAACAAAACAAAACTAAAAGGTTCTGAATATCCCAGGGGTAGGACAGGAATAAAGATGCAGACATAGAGAAGGGACTTGATGACACTGGGAGAGGAAGGGTAAGCTGGGACAAAGTGAGAGAGTGGCATGGACATATATACACGACCAAATTTTAAATAGACAGCTAGTGGAAAGCAGCCACATAGCACAAGGAGATCAGCTCAGTGCTTTGTGGCCACCTACAGGGGTGGGATAGGGAAGGTGGGAGGGAGATGCAAGAGGGAGGAGATATGGGAACTTATGTATATTTATAACTGATTCACTTTGTTATAAAGCAGAAACTAACACACCACTGTAAAGCAATTATATTCCAATAAAGGTGTTGCAAAAAAAAAAAAAAAAGAATCCAACAGCACATTAAAAGGATCATACACCATGATCAAGTGGGTTTTATCCCAGGAATGCAACGATTCTTCAATTCACACAAATCAAATCAATCAGTGTGATAAACCATATTAACAAATTGAAGAAGAAAAACCATACGACCATCTCAGGAGATGCAGAAAAAGCCTTCAACAAAATTCAACACCCATTTATAACCAAAAAAACCCTCCAGAAAGTAGTCATAGAGAGAACTTACCTCAATATAATAAAGGCTATATATGACAAACCCACAGCCAACATCATTCTCAATGGTGAAAAACTGAAACCGTTTCCACTAAGATCAGGAAAAAGACAAGGTTGCCCACTCTCACCACTATTATTCAGCATAGTTTTGGAAGTTTTAGCCACAGCAATCAGAGAAGAAAAAGAAATAAAAATCAGAAAAGAAGAAGTAAAGCTGACAATATACTATACATAGAGAATCCTAAAGATGCTACCAGAAAACTACTAGAGCTGATCAATGAATTTGGTAAAGTAGCAGGATACAAGATTAATGCACAGAAATCTCTTGCATTACTCTACACTAATGATGAAAAACCTGAAAGAGAAATTAAGGAAACACTCCCATTTACCATTGCAACAAAAAGAATAAACTACCTAAGAATAAACCTACCTAAGGAGACAAAAGACCTGTATGCAGAAAATTATAAGACACTGATGAAAGAAATTAAAGATGATACAAACAAATGGAGAGTTATACCATGTTCTTGGATTGGAAGAATCAACATTGTGAAAATGACTATACTACCCAAAGCAACCTACAGATTCGATGCAATCCCTCTCAAACTACCAATGGCATTTTTCACAGAACTAGAACAAAAAATTTCACAATTTGTTTGGAAACACAAAAGACCCCAAAGATTGCCAAAGCAATCTTGAGAAAGAAAAACAGAGCTGGAGGAATCAGGCTCCCTGACTTCAGACTATACTACGAAGCTACAATAATCAAGACAGTATTGTACTGGCGCAAAAACAGAAACACAGATCAATGAAACAGGATAGAAAGCCCAGCGATAAGGCCACGCACATATGGTTACTTTATCTTTGAAAAAGGAGGCAAGAATATACAATGGAAAAAAGACAGCCTCTTAATAAGTGGTGCTGGGAAAACTGGACAGCTACATGTAAAAAAAATGAAATTAGAACACTCCCTAACACCATACAAAAAAATAAACTCAAAATGGATTAAAGACCTAAATTTAAGGGCAGACAATATAAAACTCTTAGAGGAAAACATAGGAAGAACACTCCATGACATAAATCACAGCAAGATCCTTTTTGACCCACCTCCTAGAGAAGTGGAAATAGAAACCAAAATAAACAAATGGGACGTAAAGAAACTTAAAAGCTTTTGCACAGCAAAGGAACCCATAAACAAGAAACAAAGACAACCCTCAGAATGTGAGAAAATTTTTGCAAACGAAACAACTGACAAAGGATTAATCTCCAAAATATACAAGCAGCTTATGCAGCTCGATATCAAAAAAAAGCCCAATCGAAAAATGGGCAGAAGACCTAAATAGACATTCTCTAAAGAAGATAAACAGACTGCCAACAAACACATGAAATGATGCTCAACATGACTAATCATTAGAGAAATGCAAATCAAAACTACAATGAGGTATTGCCTCACACTAGTCAGAATGCCATCATCAAAATATCTACAAACAATAAATCCTGGAGAGTGTGTGGAGAAAAAGGAACCCTCTTGCACTGTTGGTGGGAATGTAAATTGATACAGCCACTATGGAGAACAGTATGGAGGTTCCTCAAAAATCTAAAAATAGAACTACCATATGACCCAGCAATCCCACTACTGGGCATATACCCTGAGAAAACCATAATTCAAAAAGAGTCATGTACCACAATGTTCGTTGCAGCTCTATTTACAATAGCCAGAGCATGGAAGCAACCTAAGTGTCCATCAACAGATGAATGGGTAAAGAAGATGTGGTACATATATACAATGTACATATATACAAATAAAAATAACAACTTTGTCAAGTAGAGTATTCTTGGGTGGCAATTTTTTTCTTTCAGCACTTTGAATATATAATTGCACTCTCTTCTGGCCTGCAAAGTTTCTGCTGAGAAATCCACTGATAGTCTTATGGGGATTCCCTTGTACGTGAGGAATATCTTTTCTCTTGATGCTTTTAAAATTCTCTGTCTTTGATTTTAGGCAGTTTTATTATACTGTGTCTTGGATAAGATTGTTTGGGGTCAAAATTCTAGTGGAACCTAATAACTTCATGAATTTGGATGTCCAAATCTCTCCCCAGATTTTTGATGCTCCAATCCATTTTTCCTTTAAATAAGCTCTCTACACCTTTCTCTCTCTCCTCTTCTGGGACTCCAATAATGCATAGGCTGTTTCCCTTAATTGAATCCCACAGTTCATGTAGGTTTTCTTTACTCTTTTCATTCTTTTTCCTTTGTTCTTCTCTGACTGGATAATTTCAAATGACCTGTCTTCTATTTTACAGATTCTTTCTTCTGCTTGATCCAGCCTGTTGTTGCTCACTCTTGTATTTTTTCATTTCATTCATTGCATTCTTCAGCTCCAAAATTCCTGTTCAATTCTTTTTTATGATTTCTATCTCTATGTTAAACTTCATGTTGTTATGTATTGTTTTCCTGGTTTTATTTAATTGTCTTTCTGTGTTGTCTTGTTACTCACTGAGCTTCCTTAAAACAAGTATTTTAAATTCTTTATTGGGAAAATCACAGATCTCTATTTCTTTGAGGTCAGCTAATGGAAAATTATTGTGTTTCTTTGGTGGTGTCATGTTTCCTTGATTCTTGACGTTCCTTGAAGTCTTGCATTGCTGTCTTCAAATTTGAAGAAGCAACCAACTCCTTCAGTCTTTACTGACTGGCTTCAGAAGAGAAATACCTTCTGTCAACTCTGTTAGGAATTCCGAGGCTTTCTCAAACTTTTCCTATGGATACACCTTCTCTACACTTCTTGTTCCCTCTTGTGGGGGAATTCTTAAGATTGCGTGCCACCTCTCAATCCTGCAAAGCCAGAACAGGTGCTGACAGCCTCTCTTTTGCTTTCCCTAGGGCAGTGCTGAATGCTCAAGGTTAGTGTGATTTTTTCCAATCCTGTAGAGTCAGTCTGACTTTCTGCTCATGCTCACTAGCCATATACAAAGGCTCGCTTTCATGGAGCCAGCCATGGCTGGGGAGGTGGTGCATGGATGAGGTGTGCAGAATGTTGGGTGCGCTCGTGGGCAAGTTGGGGGGATGCACAAGCAAGGATCCCCAGTGTCATGAGTGAGCTTCCTGATGGAGTCCATGACACAGTAGGATCAGCATGTCTTTGATACCCTTCAAGAGCACTGTCTGCTGGTCGCCTAGCTTTCCTGCCTCCTAGTAACATAGCACACCTCAGAGCATTCAAGATGGAGTGAGAAAGAAGACAGTCTCTTTGGCAGCATTCTGAACAGCTGAGGAAAACAAGCATGCACTCATATGTTCTCACTTTCCCCCATGGGGGAAGTCATGGACTGAGAAGGTCTCTTTTAACACAGAGCTATGCCATCTTAGAGAAGAGGTGACATGGGTAAAGTGAAACTGTTCCTCTTACCCTCTTCAATGCAACCAATGTCAGATTTTTTTTTTTAAAAGAAGATGTTGGAGGTAGGAGTTTAGTAATTAATTAATTTACTTTTGGTGTGTTGGGTCTTCGTTTCTGTGCGAGGGCTTTCTCTAGTTGTGGCAAGTGGGGGCCACTCTTCACCATGTTGCGCGGGCCTCTCACTATCGCGGCCTCTCTTGTTGCGGAGCACAGGCTCCAGACGCGCAGGCTCAGCAGCTGTGGCTCACGGGCCCAGTTGCTCCGCAGCATGCGGGATTCCCTCAGACCAGGGCTCGAACCCACGTCTCCCGCACTAGCAGACAGACTCCCAACCACTGCACCACCAGGGAAGCCCTCAGATTTTTTTGCTCCAACAGTGTGCTGGAATTTCTCCATTGGACTCCTGGACCTCTACAAAGGCTCTCCTGTCCATGGGTGATCATCTAAACTGGTGTTTTTTGAGGGAAATACAATAGAAAACCCTTATTCCACCATGTTAATGACATCACTCCTGGCTAGCCATTTTTTTAATTAAAATAAAATAAAGCTGAAATCTTATTTCACTTCTTATATCAATAAATATTCCTGATAAAGGTTTTAACATTAGAAATAATATTAAGCCATATATGAATGTAGGAGAGAAAAACATGAGGAGTAAATTTCTTTATAACTTCTAGCTAAATCACAAAGCACAAAAGCCATAAAGAAAAGACTCATACATTTGAAGACATAAATATTGGGTTGGCCAAAACGTCCGTTCGGGTTTTTGTAACATCTTACAGAAAAACCTGAACGAACTTTTTGGCCAAGCCAATATATAAAATACCATATGGAGAAAAAAAATTGAATGTTTAACACTTGCCTGAAAAAAAGAATCAGTGTTCATCACGTTAAGGTAGCCATCAAGTTCCAACAGGTTATAATCTGACCTCCCTGCAAGACCTTCCTAAGCAGATAATATCTGAAAAGACTTCTAAAAGCAAAGAATCCCTTCCTTTCATTTATAGTCTCCAGCTTGAACCTATAGATTTAATACTCAAAATCAGCTAGAATTTACCATTACTCTGAGTCATTCTAGATGTTTTCTCCACAATGCTCCATGAACATGCTACCATTCTAGAAGTTTTCCCACTTACCCCAATAGGTAACTCACTGCTACCATTCTAGAAGTTTTCCCACACCTACCCCAATAGGTAACTCATTCCTTTATTTGTAATTTGGATGTCCCTAAAGGCTCCAGCTTCCTTTCCCTTAATATCCAAATAAAATGACTCAAGTTCCCATTTCGTATAACCAGTACCTCACCTCTGCCCCAATACACTCAAAAGTTTCCCATGGGGACTAAGAAAGCCTACCTGAACTTTTAATCACATTTTACTCTGAATTCCGCCTCCTTCTGTACTTACTTTAAATGTAAATGAATTAACTCCCCAATCAAAAGATGAGGATTGGCAAAATGGATAAAAACACATAATTCAAAAAGACACATGTACTCCAAATGCTGAATTGGGCAATTGGGATTGACATGTATACACTGATGTGTATAAAATTGATGACTAATAAGAACCTGCAGTATAAAAAAACAAACAAACAAAAAACAACTAATACTAAACTTTCTTTGGGTTATTTGTATGGAAATATGTTAATATAAATGTTTCAGACAATACATGAAATTTCTAAAAATCTTATATGTCCTGGTATAATGCTATAAGTCATAATTCTAGTTATTACTTTAAAATGTATATCTCAGAAATAACTAAATTTCCTTGTCAATTGCATTACTATGAACTTTCATCAAATCTTTAACCGTGGTCATTTTTAAGTCTTTTGTCATTTACAGACAGTTCTGGGTGTACTCTGATGCTTTTGCAAATATGTTCCTATAAAAGCGTTTCATCTTCAAGGAATTCATGGAAAAGACTCTGACAAGTACAGGTTTCTGGTAACTGACTATACTGCTGAACTGAATGAATAAGCACTTTCAGAACTCTAATGGAAAACTGATGAACTCATAAAAGTGCTAACAAACGATCAGGATGAAAAAAACTTAACTACATGGGACTGAGTGAACTGATGAGGATGATTATAATTTTTGTGACTTTCTGTTTGAATAAAAATAAAAAATCCCACAAGGACTCAGAGGCAAAAAATATACAAATCAATTTTCACTGCAAAGTAAATGAGCTGTTACAGTGGAGGATTATTGGACTGAATGTCAATATTATGACATAGTATGAGTGTGTTTCGTGTTTGGTAATTGCAATCATTGTTGCTTTTGTTGTGGTCATCCATTTACAATGCTTGGTGTTGGTCTATTTATCTCTTGTAAAAATCAAATACAGTGTGTGTGTGTGTGAAAAAAAAAAAGACACATGTACCCCAATGTGTTTACAATAGCCAGGACATGGAAACAACCTAAATGTCCAACAATAGGTGAATGGATAAAGAAGATACAGTACATATATACAATGGAATATTACTCAGCCATAAAAAGAAATGAAATTGGGTCATTTGTAGAGATGTGGATGAACCTAGAGTCTGTCATACAGAGTGAAGTAAGCCAGAACAAGAAAAACAAATATCATATATTAACGCATATATGTGGAATCTAGAAAAATCGTACAGGTGAACCTATTTGTAGGGCAGGAATAGAGATAAAGACGTAGAGAACGGACATGTGGACACAGGGTGGGAAGGGGAAGGTGGGACGAATTGGGAGATTGGGTTTGATGTAGATACACTGCCATGTGTAAAATGGATAGCTAGTGGGAACCTGCTGTATAGCACAGGGAGCTCAGCTCAGTGCTCTGTGACCTAGATGGGTGGCATGGTGGGGTGGGAGGAAGGTCCAAGAGGGAGGGGATTTAGGTATACATATAGCTGATTCACTTCATTGTACAGCAGAAACTAATACAACATTGTAAAGCAATTTTACTCCAATAAAAAAAAATGATCGAACTATATGCTATTTACAAGAGACTCACTTGAGATCCAAAGAACAAACAGGTTGAAAGTGAAAAGACGGAAAAAGATATTTCATGCAAATAGTAACCAAAAGAGAACAGGAATGGCTATAATAATATCAGACAAAATTGGCATTAAATTGAAAAAGATTACAAGAGACAAAGAAGGATACTATGTATTAATAAAAGGTTCAATACAGCAAGGAGATATAACAATTATAAAAATGTATGCACCTAATGACAGAATATATATCTATATACATATATGGCAAAAACGGATGAAATTGAAGGGAGAAATAGACAGTTCTACAATAGTTGGAGCCTTCAATACCCCACTCACAATAATGGACAGAACAACCATATAAAAGATAAGTAAGGAAATACAGGATTTAGACAACACAATAAATCACATAAATCTGACATATACAGAAAACTCCACCCCCAAACAGCATACACATTCTTATCAACTGTTCTGGGACATTTTCCAGGATAGATCATATACTAGGTCACAAATTAAGTCTCAATGGATTTAAAAAGACAGACATCATACAAAGTATTGTTATCACACGGGATGGAACTGGAAATCAATAAAATAAACTGAAAAATTCATAAAGTCGTGGAAATTAAACAATATACTTTTAAAATACCTGTGGATCAAGGAAAAACTCACTAGGAAAATTTTAAAACACTTAGAGACAAGTGAAAATGAAAACACAACATACCAAAACTTACAGGAAGCAGTGAAAATGGTGCTAAGAAAGACATTTATAGCTATAAATGCTTAGATTAACCAAGAAAGATCTCAAATCAACAGCCTAACTTTACAACTTAAAGAACTAGAAATTAAAAATACAAACAAAACCCTAGCAGAAGGAAGGAAACAATAAGGATTATAGCAGAGATAAATGAAATAGAGAATAGAAAAACAGCAGAGAAAATCAATGGAACCAAAAGCTGGTTCTTTGTAAAAGGTTCTTTGATATTCGTAAAAGCATTAAGAATATTAGAAATAGTAAATATCTGACTAAATATAAAGATTACTCTTTCCTCTTAATTTCTATAAAAGATAAATAACAATTACAGCTATAATGATAAGATGCAGGTAAATGGACTATATGCATAATTCTTATGTTTTAGATTAAGTAGTAAAATATTAACCCTAAATAGACTATAATGTACATGTGTTGCAATTCTAGAGAAAATAATTTTTTAAATAATTTTAAAATAATGAAAAGAGATATAGCTAAAAATCCAATACATGCTAGAAAAAAATTCAAGAGCTAAGAATATGACTTTTTTCTGGGAGGAGTATTTATACCAATGGAATATTAGCAGAAAAAATGAATAATTTAATGTTTAGAGAAGCAATAAGCATAATTTTCTTCCCCCTCCAAAATAACTAAATTCTAATTTTTTCAAACTGGAATGACACTGACATTTCCCAAATTCAGTCAAATGTATGAACACACATGTAGAGGTACAACTAAATAGTCTCTAAAGATGCTTGAGTTCAGAAGTAATGTTTACTGTGGGTATTGCAACCTATGGGTGCATAGGAGCTTAACAACATACATATGGGAGCACTCTATCTGCAAACTTTCTTGTAAGTATAGATTCGCTTCCCTTCTGCAGAGAAAAAGGGAAAATATTCAAGAATAGGTTGCAGTGAGGTTAATCATCTTTGGTCATTTTAACAGAAGTTTACTTCTTGTTTTCAAATATCTGCAAACAATAGAGTTGGGTAAACTTCGAGTTCCCAAAAGTAACTGATTATCAAACTAACTTTCTTATCTTTTTTTTTTTTTAAGCTCAAAGTACCTTTTACTGATCTTTTTTGCACTTTCCCAAAGCCATACCCATCAGTAGACCCCTGAATCTTAGTTTAAATCGACAATATTTTATCTGTGACCTAGGCTTTAGTGCCACTCAGTGTTCAAATTATAGAATTGCAGCAGATCAAAACCACCGAATTTGTCACAGCAGCCTCAAAATAATTCCTTTCGAATTAAAGACATCATATCAAGGTCTCTAAACCCTGCCTGCTTTACTCTGCCTGACACATATGAGCAAAATGCAAAAGAACACATACTACATACCTTTAGGACTTTGATCAGGGGAAAGTGGAAAATGAAGTGCCAGAGATCTTTTTTTTCTTTCTCTGTTTGAATCATCTAGTATTGTGCCATGACTCCAAATACAATTCAGGAATTGACTTACTGAAAACAGAGGGGAGAGAGATCATTTGCTCAGGGGAGAAAAAAATCCAAACATTCAAATAAATAAATAAATCACACATTAACAGAAAATAAAAACACTGATGCAAGTTTATAAACAAATGCTGAAATTAAAACACCAATTATTGAAGATTAGGTTCCATAATCTTAATTATGTTTAATAATATTATATAAAATAAGCAAGTAGGCATCTTCTATTTATCACAACAAATTCCACACCAAGTTTGCAAAATCTTCACTGCGTGGGAATAAGAAGGATTTGAAGAATGAACACTAGAATAGTGTGTTACAAAAGAATAAACATAAAAACAAGAGAGGTATTTTTAAAAAGTAGAAAATACATTCGAAGAAATAGGGAATAGAAAGGCAAATATGAATGTGGAGTGATTAAAGAAAATTAAAAAATAAAAATTTGGCCAGCAAATGAGAAAAAGAAAAATTTCCATGGAAATTATGAATAAAATAACATCATTCAAGTTTACTTGGGAATAACATTGCTGATAACTATCCATTTTAAGACCAAAATAATGATCCACATGTATTGTTCATTAGAAACTAAAGAATAGAGAGATCAAAATTTCCATTTTGCAAATCTGTGACTATGCTTTTAAAAATTTTACACGCAACAAGAAGTAATTTAAAGGAAATTTCACAGTAACTCTTTTCTTCTTAAAAATTTAAAATTATGGAAAATTTAGAAAATTTAAAAATACTGACTCATAGTCCCACTAACTGGAGATAATCACTACTAATGTTTTGGTCTAAACCTTTCCAGCCTCTTATCAATGCAAAAATTTACATGTTCTAAATGGACTCTTAACGATTTAATGACCTGATTTTCCTCTTAATACAAAGTATGTGTGTGTGTGTGTGTGTGTATATATATATATATATATATATATATATACATATAAAATTAAATAATTTTTTAAAATATCATTTTAAACAACTACTGGTATTCCATTTTATAAATTCACACTGATTTTTTTAACCAATTCCATACTATTGGACATTTTGGCTGACTCCAGTCTGTAGATATTATAAACAAATATTGGGGTCACATCCTTGAAACTAAATCTCATACATACACAATTATTTTCTCAAAGAACTAAAAATTGAACTGTAATGTTAAAACCAAACAGAATTTTAAGGGATTTTTTTTTATAATTTTCCCAATGAAAGGATTTATCAATTGTGTGGTTTTTCTATATCTTGCCAATAATGAACATAATCATTTTTAAAACCTGTTAGATTGATATACAAAAATATCTTATTTTCATTTTCACTTATTTGATTTGTTTAAAAAGTAAATAAATTTTATGTTTACTGGCTATTGGATGTCTTTCTTTGTGAATTGCTTGTTCATGTCTCTGGGCATCTATAGGAATGGAGGGCATGTAGTATAATGGTTAACAGCATAGGCTCTGGACTATGACCATCTAGGTTTTTAGGGGGGTTTTTTGTGTGTGTGTTTTTTTTGCGGTACGCGGGCCTCTCACTGTTCTGGCCTCTCCAGTTGCGCAGCACAGGCTCCGTACACGCAGGCACAGCGGCCATGGCTCACGGGCCCGGCCACATGTGGAATCTTCCCAGACTGGGGCACGAACCCATGTCCCCTACATCAGCAGGTGGACTCTCAACCTCTGCGCAACCAGAGAAGCCCACCACCAAGGTTTTGAAGCCTTAATCTATCACTAACAGTAAGACCTCTCCAAGCCTCAATTTCTTCATCTATAACGTAAAGATAATAACAGTACCTAGCTCTCCAGATGAAATGATGGCCTAGAATGTACTACATGCTCTTTTACATTTTAAGAACTCTTTAGGGGCTTCCCTGGTGGCGCAGTGGTTGAGAGTCCGCCTGCTGATGCAGGGAACACGGGTTCGTGTCCCGGTCTGGGAAGATCCCACATGCCGCGGAGCGGCTGGGCCTGTGAGCCATGGCCGCTGAGCCTGCGCGTCCGGAGCCTGTGCTCCCAACGGGAGAGGCCACAACAGTGAGAGGCCCACGTACCGCAAAAAAACAAACAAACAAACAAAAATACTCTCTAAAAGAAGTATTTTAACCCTTTGTTCACCATATGTATTGCACCCATTGTTCCCAGTTGTCAGTTTTTTATCTCGTTTATAGTGGATTTTGGCAGACAGAAGTTTAAAATTTTGTA
The DNA here is from genome assembly GCF_008692025.1 of Phocoena sinus. NCBI lineage: Eukaryota > Metazoa > Chordata > Mammalia > Artiodactyla > Phocoenidae > Phocoena > Phocoena sinus. The sequence goes on from NC_045769.1 coordinate 71,207,864, forward strand.
GTAAAATCTATCACTCTTCTCCTCAGGATTTGCCTTTGGTATCATGCTTAGAAAGGCAACAGATTTAGAGAAGGAGTAAAGATAGTACAACTTTTTCAGGAAAGCAAAATATATCTGGCATGTGTGTAGTGAATCAGATCAAAATCCAGCATTCTTCTTCTCATGCACCTCTATCAAACATGCACAATAAGTAACTTCAATCTTAAAAAGAAATGCACAAAAATCACAATGCCAGTCACCATACAAAAAACTGCCAATGACCTGCTGAGTTCCCTGGTTTGGCTGAATCTTGATCTTTGGCTTCAATAAAAGGTACATAGATATATGTAAATATAGGCATACCACAGTAACTTGAGTTCCTTGTTTTAACCAATTTTAACCCAGATGATTGTGAAAATGTTATAACAAAATTATTCCACAACCAAAAACTTCCCAGAATCACTCATATTTGAGGGAATCTGGCTTGTGAGTGAAACTTTCTTTACCCTACCCGTAGTAAATGTAACACAAAGACTTTCAAAGTTTAAGCAAAATAAACCACTAGTAAGGAAGCAAGGTGCTGCTCATTTGAACTAGGATAACATTTTCCATCCAGCAGAGGACAGTACACACAAGCTGAAATACCACAAACTATGATCTGGTTCTTATACATATCTAATAAATAGCTTTATTGTCATAGTCTCATTACAGAGATAGTATTTAGCCAGTTAATATCTCTGGATTAAAACTGGAAGCAGCAAAACATAATTGAAATTTTATAACAATATTTCAAATTTAGTTTAATAATAATTCAGTTTTAATATCTAAAATATTTTAATATCTAAAGAATTTCTATAACAAGTAAAAGTACAGGTGAATATTATATTTTCATTTATACTTCATCTAGAAGTTCAAGCCAAAAATTTCCATTGGCCATGTAAAGAGCATGTTTTTAATCATTACAAGAAACTGAATTCAGGTGAGCCACTTCAGGAACATTAATAGTAGCAATATAATATACTAAATTTAAAAAAAGAACTATGTTTAAGATCTCAGTACTCTTATTACACAGATATTTTGGGCAATTTTTGTCTCTTTCATAACTATAAAATTGTGATTAAAAACCAGAATCATAGAAAAGGCTACTGATCTTCCCTAGGTCACAAACAAGTAAGCAATTGCATATCAGTGATAAATTTTTCTTAGTCTGCTACTCTATCCACTACAGTATGTAATTTCTTCCATAAACATCCTAAAATATGTAAGAAGTCATAAGAATTGCTAATACTACTTTTCAGCACTGTCATATTTTGTCCGCTGAGCCAAGCATACCAGATGTCTTTAAATAAAAGATTTAGACAGCATAAAAATAAAGTGTTATTGTATATGGGATTTTTGAAAATATACCAATACATTAGGGATACCATAAGGTTTGAATATATGCTATTACAGAAGAGGGGGAAACGTTTATGGATACCAATAGAATAAACATGAAGACAAGAAGCAATAGTGACCATAAATGTAAATGATTAAGAAGAAAACAATGAAAAGTTAATGTAACACTCTGCATGGTAAGGAATATTTTATCTATTTCAAAATGAGCTAAATCATACATTTCCATTTCTTGGAGAAGATATGGATTTTTCATTTCCTAAAATTAATATGCCCCCATCAGTGTACAGTTCTACTTGATTCTATGAAAAATCACTGTTGATAAGTAGACTGAAATGACTGAGGGGGTAAAGGGATTGTGAGGTGATTATTAAGATTAATACTGGGTGCTAATATATTTATTTAGGGGGGAGCTCTTTGGGGTAACAGTTTAATTGAGATATAATCCACATGTCATACAAGTCACCACTTTAATGGATACCATTCAGTGGTTTTAGCATAGTCAATGAGTTGTGCAACCATCACCAAAATCAATTTTAGAACATTTAATCACCTCCCCAAAACATCCCACGTCCCTTAGTGGTGCTACTGTATTTAAACACATACAGTCACACTCACAACTAGTGGAAATGAAACTGTCTGTGAGAACAGGTTTGAAACAACGGCTTCATCCTAAACTGCACCTCTGCATCTGTTACATTTACACAAATCACTCTAGGTGTTTAAGTGAACATTTCTCTCCCCTATTTCTAGCCACAGATGATCGTATAGGGGAAAGTAGAAGGAAAAAGAAAGAGGAAGTCAGAATGGCAAGCCTTACATCTACACATGTAAAAGGATATTAAAGGATACACGTGAATATATATATAAACATAACAAAAATCATTATTTTAAAATGCTCACTCAAATAACTTAAAGATTACTCTCCATTGCCTGTAAACAGTGTAAAACTTCCTTAGCATGACATACAATCTAACCCAACCTGTATTTTTAGCCTAATATCCTACCACTCACTTATATGACCTCCTTATTCTTTTCACATTGATGCTTGCCATTCTCCTAAACCCACAAAATTTTTTGCTTTTGTGCTTTTAAGCAAGCCATTTCTTCTGCTTTTGTGCTTTTAAGCAAGCCATTTCTTCTTCCAGTTCACCTAAAGAACTTCAACTCATCCTTCAGGACTCAGTTTACTTACCATAGGATGTTATATTTATTTGCTTATTTGGATGTCAGGCTCCAATAGACTAGATTTTGAGCCCCTAATAGGCAAAAATATACTTACTTTCTTTGTATTCCTAGCATCAATCACACTGCTAGGCATACTGTTGATTTATAAATGTTTGCTGAGTGGTGAATGAATGAACCAATATTCAATTAGTACTCATAATTTTTTTTAGGAGTGGCAGAATCTGTTTGCCTTTACTCTACTCAAACATTCAAAAACACTATAAATAAACCACAGTGAAATTCTCTTCCTTTCCCCACAACTATTTCACTCTTGTTCACAACAACTCCTAACCTCAGCAGCAAATAAAATATCTCTATTTTAGGAATTAAAAGACATATTATTCCAGGAAGATGGAGTAGAGGTACTTTTCCATATTCCTACCACTAGGTACAACTAACAATCCTGGGTATGAAAATACATAAGCAGCTCATGCAACCCAACATCAAAAAAAAAAGATTAAAAAATGGGCAGAAGACCTATATAGACATTTCTCCAAAGAGAACATGCAGATGGCCAACAGGTACGTGAAAAGATGCTCAACATTGCTAATCATCAGAGAAATGTAAATCAAAACCATAATGAGATAACCTCACACCTGTCAGAATGGCTATCATCAAAAAGTCTACGAATAACAAATGTTAACAAGGATATGGAGAAAAGGGAACCCTTGTACACTGTTGGTGGGAATGTAAATTGGTGCAGCCACTACGGAAAAGAGTACAGAGGTTTCTCAAAAACCTAAAAATAGAACTACCATATGACCCAGCAATTCCATTCCTGGGTATATATATGAAAAAAACAAAAACACTGATAGAGACTTTCAAGATGGCAGAGGAGTAAGACGTGGAGATCACCTTCTTACCCACAAATACATCAGAAATACATCTACACGTGGAACAACTCCTACAGAACACCTACTGAACACTGGCAGAAGACCTCAGACCTCCCAAAAGGCAAGAAACTCCCCACGTACGTGGGTAGGGCAAAAGAAAAAAGAATAAACAGAGACAAAAAATAGGGATGGGACCTGCACCTCTGGGAGGCAGCTGTGAAGGAGGAAAAGTTTGCACACACTAGGAAGCCCCTCACTGGCGGAGACGGGGTCGGGGGGGGGAAGCTTTGGAGCCATGGAGGAGAGCACAGCAACAGGGGTACAGAGGGCAAAGCAGAGAGATTCCCACACAGAGGATCAGTGCCCACCAGCACTCATCAGCCCAAGAGGCTTGTCTGCTCACCCGCCGGGATGGGTGGGGGCTGGGAGCTGAGGCTCGGGCTTTGGAAGTCAGGTCCCAGGGAGAGGACTGGGGAGACACCAAAAACAATGTGAACTACGAACCTGCAGCCTGTGAAAAGGAGACCCCAAATACAGTAAGTTAAGCAAAATGAGAAGACAGAGAAACACACAGCAGATGAAGGAGCAAGGTAAAAACCCACCAGACCAAACAAATGAAGAGGAAATAGGCAGTCTACCTGAAAAAGAATTCAGAGAAGTGAGAGTAAATATGATTGGAAACAGAAGGAGAAAATACAAGAAACGTTTAACAAGGACCTAGAAGAACTAAAGAGCAAACAAACAGTGATGAACACCACAATAAATGAAATTTAAAATTCTCTAGAAGGGATCAATAGCAGAATAACAGAGACAGAAGAACAGATAAGTGACCTAGAAGATAAAATAGTGGAAATAACTACTGCAGAGCAGAAAAAAGAAAAAAGAATGAAAAGAATTGAGGACAGTCTCAGAGACCTCTGGGACAACATTAAACGCACCAACATTCGCATTATAGGGGTCCCAGAAGAAGAAGAGAAAAACAAAGGGACTGAGAAAATATTTGAAGAGATTATAGTTGAAAACTTCCCTAATATGGGAAAGGAAATAGTTAATCAAATCCAGGAAGCACAGAGAGTCCCATACAGGATAAATCCAAGGAGAAACATGCAAGACACATATTAATCAAACTATCAAAAATTAAATACAAAGAAAAATATTAAAAGTAGCAAAGGAAAAACAACAAATACCATACAAGGGAATCCCCATAAGGTTAACAGCTGATCATTCAGCAGAAACTCTGCAAGCCAGAAGGGAGTGACAGGACATATTTAAAGTGATGAAGGGGAAAAACCTACAACCAAGATTACTCTACCCAGCAAGGATCTCATTCAGATTTGACGGAGAAATTAAAACTTTTACAGACAAGCAAAAGCTAAGACAATTCAGCACCACCAAACCAGCTTTACAAAAAATGCTAAAGGAAATTCTCTAGGCAGGAAACACAAGAGAAGGAAAAGACCTACAATAACAAACCCAAAACAATTAAGAAAATAGTTATAGGAACATACATATCGATAATTACCTTAAATGTAAATGGATTAAACTCTCCTACCAAAAGACACAGACTGGCTGAATGGATACAAAAACAAGACCTGTATATATGCTGTCTAAAAGAGATCCACTTCAAACCTAGGACACATACAGACTGAAAGTGAGGGGAAGGAAATAGACATTCCATGCAAATGGAAATCAAAAGAAAGCCGGAGAAGCGATTCTCATTTCAGACAAAATAGACTTTAAAACAAAGACTAGGGACTTCCCTGGTGGTGCAGTGGTTGGGAATCCGCCTGCCAATGCAGGGGACACAGGTTCGAGCCCTGGTCCAGGAAGAGCCCACATACCGCATAGCAACTGAGTCCGTGTGCCATGGCTACTGAGCCTGTGCTCTAGAGCTCGTGAGCCACAACTGCTGAAGCCTGAATGCCTGGAACTCGTGCTCCACGATGGGAGAGGCCACCACAATGTGAAGCCCACGCACTGCAATGATGAGTTGCCCCTGCTCGCTGCAACTAGACAAGCCCGCATGCAGCAACAAACACCCAACGCAGCCAAAAATAAATAAATTTATAAAATAAAGATGTTAAAAAAAAAAAGAAAGAAAGGATTTATTAGTTTTCAACAAACAAACTAACAAACAGAAACCTAAGCTCATAGATACAGGGAAAAGATTGGTGGTTGCCAGAGGTAGTGGGTGGGGAGTAGGTGAAATGGGTGAAGGGGATCAAAAGGTGCAAACTTCCAGTTCTAAAATAAATAAGTCATGGGGATGTAATGTACAGCATGGTGACTATAGTTAATAATACTGTATGGCAAATTTGAAAATTGCTGAGTAGATCTTAAAAGTCCTCATCATAAGGAAAAAAGTTTTTCTGTAAATATGTATGGCAATGGATGTTAACTAGACTTATCATGGTAATCATTTCACAACAGTATATACAAATATTGGATCATTATGTTGTATACCTGAAACTAATTGTTGTATGTCAATGATATTTCAATTTAAAAATTAAAAAAAAAAAATACTATTTCAAGAGACAAAGAAGGACACTACATAATGATCAAGAGATTGATCCAAGCAGAAGATATAACAATTGTAAATATTTATGCACCCAATATAGGAGCACCTCAATACATAAGGCAAATGCAAACAGCCATAAAAGGGGAAATCGACAGTAACACAATCATAGTAGGGGACTTTAACAACCCACTTTCACCAATGGACAGATCATCCAAAGTGAAAATAAAAAAGGAAACACAAGGTTTAAATGATACATTAAACAAGATGGACTTAATTGATATTTATAGGACATTCCATCCAAAAACAAAAGAATAAACTTTCTTCTCAAGTGCTCATGGAACACTCTCCAGGATAGATCATATCTTGGGTCACAAATCAAGCCTTGGTAAACTTAAGAAAACTGAAATCATATCAAGTATCTTTTCCAACCACAATGCTATGAGACCAGATATCAATTACAGGAAAAAATCTGTAAGAAATACAAATACATGGAGGCTAAACAATACACTACTTGACTACCAAGAGATCACTGAAGAAATCAAAGAGGAAATCAAAAAATACCTAGAAACAAATGACAATGAAAACACGATGGCCCAAAACCTATGGGATGCAGCAAAAGCAGTTCTAAGAGGGAAGTTTATAGCAATACAATCCTACCTTAAGAAAGAAGAAACATCTCAAATAAACAACCTAACCTTACACCTAAAGCAATTAGAGAAAGAGGAACAAAAACAACGCAAAGTTAGCAGAAGGAAAGAAATCATAAAGATCAGATCAGAAATAAATGAAAAAGAAATGAAGGAAATGATAGCAACGATCAATAAAACTAAAAGCTGGTTCTTTGAGAAGATAAACAAAATTGATAAACCATTAGGCAGACTCATCAAGAAAAAAAGGGAGAAGACTCAAATCAATAGAATTAGAAATGAAAAAGGAGAAGTAAAACCTGACACTGCAGAAATACAAAGGATCATGAGAGATTACTGGAAGCAACTATATGCCAATAAAATGGATAACCTGGAAGAAATGGACAAATTCTTAGAAATGCACAACCTTCTGAGACTGAACCAGGAAGAAATAGAAAATATGAACAGACTAATCACAAGTAATGAAATTGAAACTGTGATTTAAAATCTTCCAACAAACAAAAGCCCAGGACCAGATGGCTTCACAGGCGAATTCTATCAAACATTTAGGGAAGAGCTAATACCTATACTTCTCAAACTCTTCCAAAATATAGCAGAGGGAGGAACACACCCAAACTCATTCTACACGGCCACCATCACCCTGATCCCAAAACCAAACAAAGATGTCACAAAGAAAGAAAACTATAGGCCAATATCACTGATGAACATAGATGCAAAAATCCTCAACCAAATACTAGCAAACAGAATCCAACAGCACATTAAAAGGATCGTACACCATGATCAAATGGGGTTTATCCCAGGAATGCAAGGATATACACAAATCAATCAATGTGATACACCATATTAACAAATTGAAGAAGAAATACCACATGATCATCTCAATAGATGCAGAGAAAGCTTTTGACAAAATTCAACACCCATTTATGATAAAAAACCCTCCAGAAAATAGGAATAGAGGGAATTTACCTCAACATAATAAAGGCCATATATGACAAACCCACAGCCAACATCGTCCTCAATGGTGAAAAACTGAAACCATTTCCTCTAAGATCAGGAACAAGGTTGCCCACTCTCACCACTATTATTCAACATAGTTTTGGAAGTTTTAGCCACAGCAATCAGAGAAGAAAAAGAAATAAAAGTAATCCAAATTAGAAAAGAAGTAAAGCTGTCACTGTTTGCAGATGACATTATACTATACATAGAGAAACCTAAAGATGCTCCCAGAAAACTACTAGAGCTAATCAATGAATTTGGTAAAGTAGCAGGATACAAGATTAACACACAGAAATCTCTTGCATTACTCTACACCAATGATGAAAAATCTGAAAGTGAAATTAAAAAAACACTCCCATTTACCACTGCAACAAAAAGAATAAACTACCTAAGAATAAACCTACCTAAGGAGACAAAAGACCTGTATGCAGAAAATTATAAGACACTGATGAAAGAAATTAAAGATGATACAAACAGATGGAGAGACATACCATGTCCTTGGATTGGAAGAATCAACATTGTGGAAATGACTATACTACCCAAAGCAACCTACAGATTCGATGCAATCCCTCTCAAACTACCAATGGCATTTTTCACAGAACTAGAACAAACAATTTCACAGTTTGTATGGAAACACAAAAGACCCCAATAGCCAAAGCAATCTTGAGAAAGAAAAACAGAGCTGGAGGAATCAGGCTCCCTGACTTCAGACTATACTACCAAGCTACGGTAATCAAGACAGTATGGTACTGGCACAAAACAGAAATATAGATCAATGGAACAGGATAGAAAGCCCAGAGACAAACCCACACACATATGGTCACCGTATCTTTGATAAAGGAAGCAAGAATACACAGTGGAAAAAAGACAGCCTCTTCAATAAGTGGTGCTGGGGAAACTGGACAGCTACATGTAAAAGAATGAAATTAGAACACTCCCTAACACCGTACACAAAAATAAACTCAAAATGGATTAAAGACGTAAAGGTAAGGCCAGACACTATAAAACTCTCAGAGGAAAACATTGGCAGGACACTCTATGACATAAATCACAGCAAGATCCTTTTAGACCCACCTCCTAGAGAAATGGAAATAAAAACAAAAATAAACAAATGAGACCTAATGAAACTTAAAAGCTTTTGAATAGCAAAGGAAACCATAAACAAGACGAAAAGACAACCTTCCGAATGGGAGAAAATATTTGCAAATGAAGCAACTGACAAAGGATTAATCTCCAAAATTTACAAGCAGCTCTTGCAGCTAAATATCAAAAATACAAACAACCCAATCCAAAAACGGGCAGAAGACCTAAATAGACATTTCTCCAAAGAAGATATACAGATTGCTAACACACACATTAAAGAATACTCAATATCACTAATCATTAGAGAAATGCAAATCAAAACTACAATGAGATAGCATCTCACACCAGTCAGAATGGCCATCATCAAAAAATCTACAAACAATAAATGCTGGAAAGGGTGTGGAGAAAAGGGAACCCTCTTGCACTGTTAGTAGGAATGTAAATTGATACAGCCACTATGGAGAGTAGTATGGGGGTTCCTTAAAAACCTAAAAATAGAACTATCATACGACCCAGAAATCCCGCTACTGGGCATATACCCTGAGAAAACCATAATTCAAAAAGATTCATGTACCACAGTGTTCATTGTAGGTCCATTTACAATAGTCAGGACAGGGAAGCAACCTAAGTGTCCATCACAGACGAATGGATAAAAAGATGTGGCACATATATACAATGGAATATTACTCAGCCATAAAAAGAAACTAAATTGAGTTATTTGGAGTGAGGTGGATGGACCTAGAGTCTGTCATACAGAGTGAAGTAAGTCAGAAAGAGAAAAACAAATACCATATGCTAACACATACATATGGAATCTAAAAAAAAAGTCATGAAGAACCTTGGGGCAAGAGGGGAATAAAGATGCAGACCTACTAGAGAAGGGACTCGAGGACACGGGGAGGGGGAAGGGTAAGCTGGGACAAAGTGTGAGAGTGGCATGGACAAATATACACTACCGAATGAAAAATAGATAGCTAGTGGGAAGCAGCCACATAGCACAGGGAGATCAGCTCGATGCTTTGTCGCCACCTAGAGTTGTGGGATAGGGAGGGTGGGAGGGAGGGCGATGCAAGAGGAAAGAGATATGGGGATATATGTATATGTATAACTGATTCACTTTGTTGTAAAGCAGAAACTAACACACCATTGTAAAGCAATTATACTCCAATAAAGATGTTTAAAAAGAAAAGAAAGAATGTTCAGTGGATGGGCTCAACAGCAGAATAGAGGAGACAGAGGAAATAAACAGTGAACTGGAAGAGAAAACAATAGAAAGTACTCAATTTGAACAACATAGAGGAAATAGACTAAAAAAAAACAGTGCTTCAGGGACCTGTGTGATTATGATAAAAGATCTAACGTTTGTGTCATTGGAATCCTGGAAGGAGAGGATAAAGAGGACAGGGATGAAAAAGTACTTGAATAAATAATTGCTGAAAACTTCCTAAGTTTAGCAAGAGATATAAACCTACAGATTCACAAAGCTGAGTGATTCCCAAACAAAACAAACCCAAAGAAATCTACCAACACATACGATAACTAAAATTCTGCAAACCAAAGATAAAGAAAAGTCTTGGAAGCAGCCATGAAACCTTACCTATAGTGAGGAAACTATTTGAATGACAGTGAATTTCTCATCAGAATCCTTGGAGACCAGAAGGAAGTGGCACAATACTTTTCAAGTGCTGAAGGAAAAGCACTGTCAACAAGGGACCCTATATCCAGTGGAATTACCCTTCAGGAATTAAGAGGAAATGAAGACATTCTCAGATGAAGAGAAACTAAGAGAATTTTTCACTAGTAAACCTACCCCAAAAGAGTAGCTAAAGGAAGTTCCATAAAGAGAAAACAAATGATAAGAGAAAGAACCTTGGAACATCAGAAAGGAAAAACACAATAAGCAAAAAAAACCTGGTACATACAATAGGCTTTCCTTCTCATTCTGAGATTTCTAAATTATGTTAAACAGTTGAAGCAAAAATTACAGTGCTGTCTGATGTGGTTCTAAATGTATGTAGAGAAAGTATTTATGACAATTACATTATAAAGAGAGAATTGTGAAGGGACATAAATGGAGGTAAGGCTTCTGTACTTCACGCATATGTAGAATGATGACACTAATAAATTGTGATGGGATATATATATATATATATATATATATATATATATATATATATATTGCAATACCTAGAGCAACCACTCAAAAAAAAATAGCTATAAAGAGAGATATACTTAAAACACTATAAATAAACCAAAACAGAATTCTGAAAAACGTTCAAGTAATCCACTGGAAAGCAGGACAAAGAAAACAGAGAAATAAAAAACAGAGCAAACAGACATAAAACAAAAAATAAAGGACAGAGTCAAGTACTAACCAATCACTAATCATATCAAATGTAAATGGCCTAAATACACCAATTAAAAGACAGAAAATTGCAAGTGCATTTAAAAACATGACCCAACTGTAATCTGTCTTCAAGAAACTCACTCCAAATAGAACAATATAGGCCTATTTAAAGTAAAAAGATGGGAAAAGATATAATATTCAAGTGTTAATCATAGTTAAGCAGCAGTGGCTATGTTAATATCAGGTAAAGTAATAGACTTCAGAGCAAAGAAAATGACCAAAAACAGAGAGACACATTATAAAAGATAGAAAGACATAATAAAAGATTCAATCCCCCAAGAAGACATAGTAATCCTAAATGTGTATGCACCAAACAATAGAGTTGAAAGGAGAAATAGACAAATACACTATTATAGTTAGAGACTTCAACACTCCCACTGAACATTTTATAAAAGAAATAGACAGAATATCAGCAAGGGTATAAAAGAAAGAAGAACTCAATACCACTATCAATCAATAGAATTGAATCAACATTTATAGAACACTCCACACAATTACAGCAGAATGCACATTCTTTTCAAATGTCCAAGGAACATATACAAAGAAAGGCTATGTCCTGAGCTGTAAAACAAACCTCAACAAATCTAAAAGAACTGAAATCATGGGGAGTGTGTTCTTTGACCACGACGGAATCAAACTGGAAATCAAAAACAGAAAGATAACAAGAAAATCTCCAAAAAATGGGAAACTAGACACACACTTCTAAATAATCTATGAGTCAAAGAGTAAGCCTCAAGGGAAATTTTAAAAATACATGGAAATGAATGAAAATAAAAATACAACATATCAATATTTGTTGGACACAGCTAAAGCAGTGCTAAAATAGAGACTTATAGCACTAAATGTAAATATTAGAAAACAGAGCAAGAGCAAAATAAACCCAAAGCAAGCAGAAAGAAGGAATAATAAAGATAAGAGCAGAAATCAATGATCAAACAGAAAAACAAAACAGAAAATCAATGGAAAAAAAAAGAGCTGGTTCTTTAAAAAGATCAGTGTAATTACAAACCTCAGGCAAGACTAACAGGGAAAAAATAAATTACCAATACCAAGAGTGAAAGAGGAAATATCACTACAGACCCTGCAGACACCAAATAGATAAAGGAATACTATGAATAACTCTATATACATAAATTTGACAACCTAGATGAAGTGAACCAATTCCCAAAAAACCACAAACTGCCACAATCATCCAATATTAACAATATTTTAATAATATTTGAGTATAATTTGAATATCCCTATAATTTAAATATCCCTATAACTATAAAAGAAATTGAATTCTTAATTTAAAAAAAGAGATCTCCAGGCCCAGATGGTTTCACTAGATAATTCTACCAAATATTTGAGGAAAAATTAACACCAATTTTATACAATCTCTTCTAGAAAATAAAAAAGGAAGTATTTCCCAATTTGTTTTATGAAGTTAGTATTACACTGATACCTTCTGTACAGAAAGAAAAGATAAACTACAGATAAATATTCCCCATGAATTAGATGTAAAAATCCTTATCAAAATATTAGAAAATAGAATTCAGCAATATGTTACAAAGAATTATGCACCATGACCAACTGAAGTTTCTTCCAGGGATTCAAGGCTAGTTCAATATTTGAACCAATCACTGTAATCCACCATATTAAAAACTAAAGAAGAAAAATCACATGATCATATCAATCAATGCAGAAACATTTGACAAAGTTCAACACCCATTCATGATTTAAAAAAAAAAAAAAAACTATCTGAAAAACAAGAATAGAGGGAACTCCCTCAACTTGGTAAAAAGGCATCTACAAAAAACCTACACCTTAGTAGCATTATACTTAATGGTGACTTTCCCCCTAAAATTGAGAACAGGACAAAAATGTCTGCTTTGACCACTCTTGATTCAACATAGAGCTAGAAGCTCTAGCCATTGCAACAAGACAAGAAAGAAAAAAAGAAGACAAAAAGATTGAAAAAGAAATAAAATTGTTCCTTTTTGCAGATGGCATAATTATCTACATAGAAAATGCCAAGGAATCTATACACATACACACAACCTCCTAGAACTAATAAATGATTTCAGCAAGGTCACAGGATACAAGATTAACATACCAAAATCAGTTGTACTTCTATATGGGAGCAAAAAACATAGAAACACTGATACTTAAAACACAGAACCATTTATTATTGCTCAAAATGAAATACTTAAATATAATTCTAACAAGATATGTCCATAATTTACATGCTGAAAATTATACAGATGATAAAAGAAACCAAAGAAAAAATAGGTAGATAGATAGATACATAGATACATAGATAGATAAGACAGACAGATAGACCATGATCACGGATTGGTAGACTCGATAATATTAAAGGTGTAAATTATCTCCAAATTGATATATAGGTTTAATGTGATTCCTATCAAAATCTCAGCAAGATCTTTTAGATACATACAGTTTATTCTAAAATTTATATGGGAAGGCCAAAAAACTAGAATAGTAAAACAATCTTGAAAAAGAAGAACAGAATGGGAAGAATCACTCTGCTTGATTTCAGGACTTATATAGCTATAGTAATCAAGACTGTGTGATATTGGTGGAGGGACAGACACATAGATCAATGGAATAAAAACAGAGAACACAGAAATAGACCCATACAAATTATGCCTAACTGATTTTTAATAAAGGTACAGAAGCAATTCAGTGAAGGAAAGATAAACTTTTCAACACATGGTGCAATGGAGCAATTGGACATCCATAGGCAATAAGATAAACTTCAATCTAAGTCTCACCTTTTATACAAAAAGTAGCTCAAAATGGATCACAAACTTAAATATAAAACTTAAAACAGTAAGTTTTTAAAAATAGGAGAAAATCTTCAGGATCTAGGACTAGGCAGAGTTCTATGATTTTACATATACAGCACAATCCATAAAAGGAAAAATTGATAAGCTGGACTTCTTCAGAATTTTTTTTTTTTTTTTTTTTTTTTTTTTTTTTTTGCGGTACACGGGCCTCTCACTGTTGTGGCCTCTCCCGTTGCGGAGCACAGGCTCCGGACGCGCAGGCTCAGCGGCCATGGCTCATGGGCCCAGCCGCTCCGCGGCATGTGGGATCTTCCCGGACCGGGGCACGAACCCGTGTCCCCTGCATCGGCAGGCAGGCTCTCAACCACTGCGCCACCAGGGAAGCCCCTTCAGAATTTTAAAATTTGCTCTGTGAAAGATTTTGCTAAGAGGATAAAAAGACAAGTTATAGACTGGGAGAAAATATTTGCAAATGACATATCCAACAAAAGACTAGTATCTAGAATATATAAAGAACCCCTTAAAACTGAACAGTTTAAAAAAATCAATTAGAAAATGGGCAAAAAGCATGAAGAGACATTTCACCAAAGAGGATACACCAATGGCAAATCAGCACATGAAAATATGTTTAACACCATTAGTCATTAGTGAAATGCAAATTAAAACCACAATGAGGTATCACACTGGCTAAAATAAAAATAGTGACAAAACCATATACTGGTGAGGACGTAGAGAAACTGAATCACTCATATATCGCTGGTAGAAAAGTAAATGGTACAGCTATTCAAAAACAATTTGGTAGTTTCTTTTAAAAACTAAACATGCAACTACCAAATGACAGAAATTGTGCTCCTGGGCATTTATCTCAAAGTTATGGTCATACAAATGCTTATATCAGCTTTACTCATAATAGCCAAAAACTGGGAACAATCCAGATGTCTTTCCATGGGTGAATTGTTAAGCGAACTGTGTACATCCATGCCAGAAATGCTACTGAGCAATAAAAAGGAATGAATTATTGACATATGCAACAACCTAGATGAATCTCCAGAGAACTGTAATACAAGAAAAAAGTCAATCTCAAGAAGTTGCATGCTGTATGATTCCATTTACATAACATTCTTGAAAAGGCAAAACTATAGAAATGGAAAAAATATTAGGGTTATCAGGGTTTAGCAATGGGGTCAGAAGGGAATTGGGTGTGGGTATAAAAGGGCAATGTGAGGGACCCTTGTTGTGATGGAAATGTTCTGTATCTTAACTATATTAATGTCAGTGTCCTGATTGTGATACTGTACTTGAACTATAGTTTTGCAAAATGTTAACACTGGGTAAAGGGTACACAGGAGTTCTCTATATTCCTTCTTACAACAGTATGTAAATCTGCAATTACACCAAAATTTAAAGTTTTTTTAAATAAAACACATTATTTTTGCTTAAAAAACCAGAAGAAATAGAATTATCTCAGTCGACAAAATACATATTGAATATCTGTATTAAATCAAAGAATGAATGAAAGACTGGGCAATTCCTATCGGCCTATACTTCATCTAGTGGACAGCCCTATCTTGACCTTCTAAGTAATTAAAATCAAACTCAACATCTTTGTTTTACATCCTCATGAGCAAAGCAAGCTTAGTATTAAAGATAAGAAGGATCCTTAGAGGTCATCTAATCCAACTCTTTCATTTTGTAAAAGAAGAAATTGAGGATCAAAGAGATTAAATGATACGGTCAAGGTTAAATACAGAGTTAATAGTGGAACTAGGTCTAAGATCCCATTCAGCGATACAATATTCTTTCCATCACAGTACTTTGATTTACACTTCCCAAGAGTGAAGACAGTCTCTTTGATAGTAGGTCTGTTTGGAGCGTTATATAAAGAATCTGCTGTACACCACCTGAAACTGAACTCCTACTGCTCACTCTCTGAAACAGAATGGCCACTTTTATATAGAACCCCAAACCATTACCTCTAAACTGTCAACAGCGAAAAGAAACATCAACAGCCTAGAAACTCATCATCCCTTCTGGAAAAGCACAAAAGAGAACCCCACAAGCAACGGGTTCCGCTACCCCCTTAGAAACCAGGAAGAAATTTCACTTTGCCTCTGCCCTCTAATTGTATTCCAACATTCTGGCACCTGCAAACATTAAATAATCAGTACTTATTACATGCCAGGCACTGTGCAAGATGCTAGAGACAGTGAATAAGACACACAATCCCAAGTCTCAAAGAGTTTGCCAACTATGAAAAACAGACGATTACAGGCAATTACAATCCAGAATGTTAAGGGTTAAGAGCACATCCATAATGCCCTGAGAGCCCTAAGAGGAGCACCACCTGTGCTCCTCTTAGGGCTCTCCTGTGCTCCGCAACGGGAGAGGCCACAACAGTCAGTGGCCCGCGTACCGCCAAAAAAAAAAAAAAAAAATCCAACACA
This sequence comes from Phocoena sinus, assembly GCF_008692025.1. Classification (NCBI taxonomy): domain Eukaryota; kingdom Metazoa; phylum Chordata; class Mammalia; order Artiodactyla; family Phocoenidae; genus Phocoena; species Phocoena sinus. Next base: position 71,224,178 of record NC_045769.1, read on the forward strand.
TAGGGCTTCCCTGGTGGCTCAGTGGTTAAGAATCCGCCTGCCAATGCAGTAGACACCGGTTTGAGCCCTGGTCCAGGAAGATCCCACATGCCGCGGAGCAACTAAGCCCGTGCGCCACAACTACTGAGCCCGCGTGCCTAGAACCCATGCTCCGCAACGAGAGAAGCCACCGCAGTGAGAAGCCCGCACACCACAACGAAGAGTTGCCCCCGCTCACCTCAACTAGAGGAAGCCCATGCGCAGCAACAAAGACCCAACGCAACCAAAAATAAATAAATTAATTAATTAATTTTTTTAATCCAATACATAAGTCAAACAACATGGTTTACATTTACTTCCATGACTGTCTTGCCATATATTGTCACACCTACTAATCAAATATTTTCCACTCATCTCTCTGTTGTATGTGAAACTGGCAGAAGACAATATTCTAAATTGCTTTCCAATCACAGCATCTCAAGAGACTTAAAAACACATTAACCTCAGGCAAGAAAGCATTCTTCCATTTTACAGGAAAATAAAACACTAATTATTGTCCCAAAACCTTCCTTAAAGGTCAAAAATAAATCCATAAATACAATAAAAATTGAGAGAAAACTTAACCTAGACCTTAAAGGAATAAACTCCTCTTGATCTTGGAGTGAACATTTAAAAACCTCACTATAATTTAACTTGTTACATGCCGTGGTACCAAAACAGAGGGGTTAATTAAGGACAGAGTAATTTTTTGTCTGCTTTTTTTTTTTTTCAGTCTCACGGGTAAAGTGTAAATTACTTGTCTAGCTTAAGACACTTGTTCATATTTCAGGTCAATAGATATCTGCTTAGAAGAAAGAAATCAATTTCAACAGTGCTCTTAATTAATAATATCTTCACCGCATTATTTATTCTCCTGGTAAATTGAAATCAACAGCAAAAATGCCCCCATTTATTTCTGTAGGACTAAGGAAAATTTTTAAATTTATGTAGTACAAACAATATGTGTGAGCCACCTGTTTGCTTTTTAACTAAATGGATTGGTATGGAATGACAGCTGCTGCAAAACCAACAACACTTCAAATACTATATATTACTTTGCCAAGAAGACTAAATTTTGGTAACATTTATTTTATTACCATGGGACGTGTTAATGGAGATTCCTACAGAAGAGCACTGTAATGAATATTTCTAGCCACTAAGTGTCACTGTTCAGTTAAAAATTTTAGAACTGCACTGACAGGGGCATGGTGACTCCTTTTTTGAATGGGGTCAATCAGGGGAAAAGAAAAAAGATTAGATTATATAACACACTCAAAGCAAAGTACAGGCACTACACCAGTATAAACTGCAGAAGAGGAATTCCTAGAGATAGAGGTGTTGCTCTCAGTGGAATGCCAACTGATCAAATCAGACATTTTGCAAGCTTAAATAAGGTTTGAGCTGCACTAAGCCTTGTAATCTGTTTTTACCAATATAAATGCCAAAACTGAATTGCCACTATAAAGTCTGCCAAGTTTCTTTGTATTATATGTCAGTATGCTGTTTTCCTTGATAGTGCCATCAATAAACATGTCTGGGGATCAACTGCTTGTGATCAGATACGCTACTTTCATTGTTTCAAGCTGAGCTGATACTGTATGAAAAGCCAATGCCAAAGAGGTTCCATTCAGACTTGGGCATTTGAGGGAAGAGGTAAGGCACACTTCCCCCTACCCTGCAAACAAAGATTTAAGTTAACGTTAGAATTTCCCCAATGCTCACAAGTTGTAGACCTCATTTCCTAGACATGCATAAATTGTAGATGGCAGCATAATGCTCTACCTCTTGCAGGTATTTTCTACATAATTCAACAGATACATACACAAAGTTTAAAAGAACTAGACATTCAGCTATACACTCATCGTATGCAAAAGTCCTGTTACCTCAAAATAGCAATATTATACGATATTTTTCTGGTATGCCATTGCGCCATGATAGGATAGAAACATATGTTGTTGCTGGGTTTCACTGCACTTAAAGAATCCTTCAAATGTCTATGCTCAGAGTTACCCAAATATCTGTTCTTGCAGGGCAGACTGCTTCCATTTTGAAATAACAGTTTTTCTAGTTTCTACTAGTCCCATTTAGATGCGTATGTTGGGGGGGGCTTATGCGTTTGGTTTGGTTTTTGTTTTGTTTGTTCAATCTTGAGCATTTCATGCTAGGCAATCTTTTATACTTACAATACAAGGCAGAAAGATAAATGATGGTAAAAAATTAACACAAAAATACTTTAAAAGTTCGGGGGTGGAAGAGAGGAGGAAAAAAGTTCAGAACTGAGAAAAGTAACTTTGTACAGGGTAGGAATGGGCAAGTACAACTTTATAAAAATAGTACATTCTTTAAAAGTGCACATTAATATATGGATAGACTATCCTTAGAACTAAAAGCGGAGAGAGGGCATATTCATGTAGATGGAATGATGTGAGCAAAGATGTTGAAGAAGTGTATTTTGGCAACGGTGAGCAGAGCAGTTAGGAGAGCGTAAGGATTTCGCATATAAATGTAGTAGGTGACAAGGATTAAAAGAACTTTTGGAACCAGACAGACTGGAATGAAAATCATGGAGTCAAAAGTTTTAACTCATACAAACTAAGAGACAATGGGAACCATTAAAAGTTTTGAACACAAGGATGATATGAAAAAAAACATGTATTCGGAAGATTAATCAGACAGGGATGTGGAAAGTTTGGAGGTGGCAAATGACAATTTTGAAATATTTTTCAAGAATATGTATCCAGATATACTTCAAGATTCTTAAAACTGTCTAAACATCTATACCCAATAAATTCTTCTGTTGAAGAAACAATTCACAAAAAAATTTAAATTAAAATAAAGAAACAAAAAATCCACAAAAGGAAAATAATAGGTTCACACACAAAGCAACATTTCTATTAGGAAAAAAAAATAGCTCAATGTCCAAAATTGCGGAAAGTGTGACAAATATTCTTCACAGAATACGGTCAGCCCCCTGTATTTGCGGGTTCCACATCCTCAGAATCAGCCAACAAGGGTTCACAAATACAATATTAGGGGAAAAAAATCCAGAACGTTACAGAAAGTAAAACTTGAATTTGCTGGTGTGCAGGAAACTATTCACATGGCATTTATATTGTATTTACAACTATTCACATAGCAATTACATTGTATTAAATATTATAAGTAATCTAGAGATGATTTAAAGTATACAGAAGAATGTGCACAGGTTATAGGTAAATAGTACACTATTTTATATAAGGGACTTGAGCATCTGTAGATTTTGGTATGGGGCGGGGAGGGGGCCTAGAACCAATCCCCCGCAGATACCAAGGAATGAGTGTATTATGTAGTAGTTTAATAACTGTGAAGACTATGTAAATTACATGGAAAAAAATGAAAAACTTATAATATAAACAAAGAATATCACATAACAATTTGGAGTGCAATAAACATCCCCAGAGGGCAATGCTTCTTTGCCTAAGCCACTAATAACAAGAAAGCTGAAAAAGCAGTCAACCCCCCACTGCTGTAGAAGCTCTTCCTCTTTGGATACCAAGAGGTTCCCAGTTCCTTTAGGAAAAGAGTCTAGGGAGCCCATCCCATCTGGGCACACTGGCTGTGACAGAAGAGTATTATTTCTAGGTAAAAATCGGCCTTGGCAGGTAGGGACTGAAGCCAGACCCTTGTTCCTATTAACAACTATGGGTGCTAGGGTAACACCAAATTCTTCTAGAATCTCAGTTCCACTGTTCTAGTCCAGGAAGCAGGCTCCCAGTTAAGTTGAACAGGACCTACTAGATTACAGTTCCTTTCACCCCCTCCCTCAACCACTTTCACATAGTGCTACGGGTGAAGATGGAACAGGTTCTGGTGACAACTCACAGGTGCGAATCAAGAGGGGTTTTGTTTTTTATGAAACAGTGGTTTTTACGGAATACATAGGACTAAGCAGCTCCAGAATGCTGAGCAGTCTGACCCAGATACGATATAGATATTGAAGGGTTTTCTATTTCTCCAATCACTATCTTCAGATATACTAGTATAATTCTCCCTTTCTTACCCCTTACTGACATCTCAGAACAATTACAGAACTTTCTGGATCATTTTTCAGGTATAAAATAGCCCAATGTGATATGAAAATTCCAACTTGGAGCTTACTTCATCCTCTCCCCTGCAGTGCTATCCAGGCTTTAAAGACTTAGAGAAAGAAAATGGTCTGATCTGTTACCAGCCCCATTTCTGGGGCCCTTTCTCATGGCCTTTTGTGGCAAGAAGTAAAGAGCTGGAGATAAGTGGCTCTTTCTTATCTGATCCCCATTGTTATCTTTTCTTGGCCAGAGTTGGGTATTGACGAGCTCTGTGTGGTAGGCATCCAAATGCTGGCTCTTTCATTAGGCAAACATGGTTCCATGAGGTAGAAAATCTGTCTCCAGCTTGTCCTCTTCCAATGCCCCTTCAGTTTGCACCCCTGGAGATTGCTTTATTTCACAACTTCCTTCTGCCAGGATATACTTGTCTGGTGGCAGTCTCTCTTGAGTAGGCTTCTGTCAAGATGGCTGAAGCCCAGCTACCTTCCCATTTGACTCTTCACAAACTCACACATCCATTATTGGCCTAATATCGGAGTACAGACTGCCCCACACTGCCCCTCACTCCACCCTGCACTCTCTTCAATTTTTACACTCCTGTTCTAATAGCCACTGGACAGATCAGCAAGTCTACAGCATAAGCAGACATCCAATCAGCACTTAAAAATCTTTACAAGGAAACCCCCCTCACTTGGCTTAGGTGGGTTGAATACCCCCTCTTCTTCTCCTCAGTGAAAAAAAAAGAAAAGAAAAGAAAAACCACAGCCCTCTCCCTCTAGGCTAATAACTCAGCTGCAGCACTTGTCCCTTCTTTCACCCTAGTCTTCTGGCCTTCTGCTTACATAGCTAGGAAGGGGAGGGAGGAGAGTGATAAGGTTGGTGCTGAGATGATGATTAGAAGTAGTAGAACGTTTACCTCTTAATAAGCCCTAAGCAAGTTAAGGGTCTAGCCCCTAATTGTTTCATGCTATTTTAGCTATGTGATGCCTCCTTGTGCTCAATTTTGAGTCCTAGTCAACAGGAAAAGGACAACTCAATATCTTTTTATAAGAAAATGGCTGTAAGAAGTCTCTGAACTGAGAAACACAGATTTCAAGGAAGCAAAATGCTGTCCAAACTCAGAAAATGTTTCCTGAAGTTGAAGATCTATCCCTGAAGGAAAGGAGTTGAAACACAGAATTGGAGCCTGAGTCTTCTTTCTGGATATTAGAATGGTGCCCCCCTAAGTATGCTCGACCAAGGGAGACTTAATAAGTTCAAATGCCAAATACTTCCATTTTTAGGGCCCAGCTCTGGATTCACACATACGCAATCTCTTTTCATTATTAAAACTAGTCCCCAAAGAGTTGGAATCAGTTGCAGAATCCACTGCCTCAAAGATTCAGAACTACTACCATCACCTCCACTATCTACTCACACTCCCATTTCCGTCTCACTCTGTCCACCAGTCCCATTTCCTTCTCTAACCTGCCCTAGTCAGACACTCCTTACCCATCCCCAAAAGATTTCCCTAACTTCAAATCACAAAGAATAATGCTGGGGGTCTCTTTTTCTCATTTCCCCCTTGAAACATTGCCAAGGATGTTCAGGTGCATAGCAAATCTGATTCAAGTGCAATACAATCTTCTTAAAGTCTTCCTTTAGTCACCTTCCACCCCAAAACTAAGAAATAATTAATTTTAAAATAACATTTCTTTATTTTGTTTTGTAATGTTTTATCTTACTACATACCATAAAATCTTTCCTAGTCAAAATAAAAATTATTTGTAAATCTGCCCCGTTCTCTAGAGAAGAAGCAGCAAGTCCCCAAGCCATATCTATGAATTCACCCCAATGGTAATAATTTCAAACAAAAGAATTGTTTTCCTTTTGGAAAAGCTGTCACCATAACCAATTATAATTCCACATAGGGACCACAGAATTATTATAAAGTTATAACTTGCCATCCTCTCTCCCTTTCAACCCCAATTCCAACTAAATGAAAGATGAGAAAGCTATGTTTATGAAGTGTTTAGAGCTCCTCAACTAGAAATTGCTACAGAAGACTAATTATTGCTGTAAAGCTTAATAGTATACATTTACTATGAAACTGTGGTAATGGGGTCAGCTTTTGTTTTCCAGGGTTGAGTAGAATAGAATTTGAGAAGTGTGGAGGTTTATAGGAATAAAAATCTTTAGAAACACAATCTCAAATAAATGGGGGAAAGAAACAGAAATACATTTTTAGTAAGCATTGCAGTACTGTCTGAATAACAACCTGAGCCCACCTCAGCTTCCGTAAGGCCATTACCACAGACTAATAGCACACATTATTCGATACTACTTTAACAGCCCAGCCCCATCGAACATATGCGCTGTCTGCATGGGAGGTCTGAGGGCTAAAGCTAGAGCATGCAGCAAAAAATGTGCGAAAAGCAGTGCACTTCTGAAATATTTTACTGAATACTAACATTCACTAAAAACTTTCTTTGTGTGGCATACAACTCATAACCTTTAGCCATCTTTCCTCTTCCTCACTCTATAGTATCTGTTTTAAACAACTGAGATAATGAAATAATTCTCAGATTACTCACTAAAAATAAGCCTAAATACAATTCTTTAGTAAGATGTATTCTAAGTACTTATGAGATAGTGAGGCTTCCCACAAGAACATGGAAATTAGAGAAATAAGATTGTCCTGCGGGTGTAAAACTCTGAATGCCTAATAGGCAACAGTAGAGATGCAAAGTTACCTTAAAAAACAAATGGAAATCAGGCCTAAAAGACTTGGCTGCTATTTGAGCAATTATATTACCATGCTTTATTAACTATGTCAGTCAAAAGGGGAATTGGCCAATCAAATACACAGATAAGGAAGTCTCAGAAAGCTACACTTTGGCAATGCTCTTGCAAGCACTTGTACATGGGAGAATCTCTTTGGGCCAAACAAAACTCACGGAAAAGACCAATAAAATATGTCAAACTCCCTTTGTTCTAATTAGTGCTCAGAAAAGAACATTATGACTTTAATTCCCAGGTAGGTATGTAGATTTGAGTATTCATTCTAGTTCCAATGGCAGTTATATATCTTATTATAAATCAATAACTTGATATTTGGGTTAAGATTTGGCTTCCCAAGTAACTTGACTACAAGCATCTTGAGCTAATCAGGCTGACTAGAGTTTTTTAGTACGTGTTCCAGTAAAGTTCTCAGGACAAATTAACAAATATACTCTATGAGTTTGGTTACTACAAGTCATGGATGACATATGGATTGAATTTAATGACAAAATTAAGGCTCTATGTCTGCTGAGCTGAGGGCTTGATCCCAAGGTAATGAATGACAATTTGTGAAGGCTTTGATTAATAGTTTGCCATCGTTCCCACATGGCAGAGATCAACTACACTATCATCCATATGAATGATCTACTGGAACACTACAAGGTATTTCATAACTGTTCAGTGATTTTCATGTCTAAACCATAGAAAAAGATGGCCTTTAGAAATTCAGACTTGGACACATTAAAATACACATGAGATTTCTTTACAGACAATAAATTTATTTTTAAACATAGATTTAAAAGCTATTTTCTAAAATATAGTTCATAAGTGCCCACGTATATGTTCGGAGTTTTGAGGCATAGATGAGATATTTCAAATATGCATATTTGAAATATGCATATATGCCACTATTTCTCCATCCCTGCCCTTGGCAGACATCACAACACCCTTTCCACAGAACCCAGATGTAACTTCAGAACCATTCTTAACATAATCTTCTAAGCCAGTCAATTAAAATTGACATGAAATGAGACTTATTTGCCACCTCTGGTATAGACTTTAGGTTGTTTGGGATTGATATTTCATATTCTTTTCATATATCGAAAGTGTCATTTTGAGTCAAACATGTATTTGGTATATAGTGTATTGTGATAAAATTTCAGAGTAAAAAAATGTTTTTTTCAGAAAAATTAATGAAGAGTAAAAACATGTTATGCTACTCACATTTGTCTTGAGTTTAAACATTTAAAAGAGAAAATTATATTTGATCTTAAATTATCTTACTATTCCCAATAGTAAGACTCATCTCATTTTTGTTCAACCTTCCTAAGATTTGTCCCACAGTTCTGCATCCTATTCAACCTTCTATAGACTAAAGAAGTTCACACCAATGATACAGTGTGGCTACTTTAGAGATTAAAGCCACTTAGCCAGCTGGCATAATGCTTGGAACAAAACAGAAGAGAGAGATTAAAGTTTAGCCAAGAACCATAAGAGATAGTAATCATACTTTATTAATTGTATCTTAACTGCCCATAGAAAACATATATTATCTTACGGTATGGTAGGAAGAGTGATATTTTAACAGCGGTATTAAAACATAGGAAATTTTTTCATACTTAAAAGGACTATTTATTTGTCCACTTCTACTAAAAAAAAAAAAATAGAAATTGGGTTTAAGGTGCTTGATGAAGTACTAAAACTGAATACAAGGGAATTTTCCTCATTTACAAAATTGCAAATCAGAAGGGAAAGCAGGGCACTCAATTAAGTGTGCCAAAAGAAAGCATATTTTGATTGGGATGGACATGAAGATGGATGAGAAAGACCTGGTGCAAAGAGGCTGTCCAGGTCTGGTGGGGCACAGAAGGAACCTTGAAGAAGTTGAAAAACTTCTCCACTACTACATAAACAGTATTGGAAATTTTATCCAACTCAATCAAATAAAGAAACAAAAATTAGAAAGAAAGAAGAAAATTATTTTCAGATAACATGGTGATATAACTGGAAAACTCAAGAAAATCAATGGGAAAACTACAAGTTAATTCTGTAAGATACCAGGGTAGAAAATTAACCCATAAATCAAGAGCTTTCATATACAAATCAAAACCAATTAGAAGATAATAGAAAACCCCTACACTGAAAAACAAATGTGCAAACCTACATGTAGAAGGCTATGAAACTCTCATTAAATATATAAAAATAAATGTGAGCAACAGAAAGATATATCATGTTCTTGGGATTATCAATTCTCCTAAAGTTTAATTTAACACAATCTCAAAAAAACCCCACGAAATTCTTGGATCTAGATATGTTGATTCTAAAGTTTACACGTAGAGAAAAGTAACACGGGTGGGAATAGCTAGCCTCATCAGATCTTAAAAACACCACAAAGCCTCTATAATTTACTGACACATAAATAGACCAATAGAACAGATTACTATGAAGTCTAGAAATAGAACCATGTACATAGCAAATTTTAGTATATCATTAAAGTGACATCTCAAATGATTGGGGAAAGGGACTTTTTAATAAATGATGCTGGGACAATTGGATAACCATTTGGAAGAAGATAAAATTGGATCAGTACAGAATAAACTCCAAATGGCTCAGAAGTCTAAATATAAAAATTGAAAGCATATAAGTACTAGAAGAAATTATGGTTGGATACCTTTATAACCTGGGAATGGGAAAGCCTTTCTAACTATGATTTAAAATTCAGAAACCATAAAATAAAATAAAAGATTGACAAGTTTGACTTTATAAATACAAAATAAATTTGCATGGCAAAAATATATACATATGTATGTGTGCATATAGATATCTACAAAGACAGCCCAGAACAAAGAAAATGACCAAAATCTAACAGAAAAACAGGAAAAATTGCTAATAACCCTTAAGCAAATTAAAATATACTCTACCACCCCATAAGTAAAATATAAAAAACCACACCAAGATCCATTTTTTAACCTATCATATTGGCAAAAATCCAAAACTCTGACAATACACCCTGTTGCCAAGGCTATAGAGAAACAGGCACTCTCAAACATTTTATGGTTGGAATACAAAATGATGTGATCTCTATTGAGAAGTTGGTAATATAAAAAATATTACAGATTTGTTTACCCTTTAACCCAGCAATTCCACTTCTGGCAATCTTCCCTGAAGATAAAGTTCAAGAAATACAAAACAACACAGCAGAAGGTTATGCAATCAGTATTATTTGTCATACCAAACAATTGAAAACAATTCAAATATCCTTTAGAAGTGACAGGTTAACTAAACTATAGTACATCCATAAAATGGATTGATAGCATCCAGCCACAAAAAAAGAAGGAAGAAGAGCTTGCTGTACTACCATGGTGTAAGGTCCAGGATATGTTATGTGAAAAAAGCAAGACACAAAACATGCTACCTTTTTCATAAGAAAGGAGGAGACACAAGAATGTGTGTGTGTGTGTGCATGTATTTGCCTAACTTGCAAAAGAAACCCGGGAAGAATAAACTAGAATCTAATACAAATTGTAAACAAATTCTAAAAACTGATGGAGGAATGGGGGAGAATCATGTAACACTAATTGTGCCTACTTTACAGTTTTGCTTAGAACCAGCACACAAGCACACACACACACACACACACACACGATCTCTTCATCCCTTGTTTTGTTTTGTTTGCTAATCTAATATTCTTCAGTACCCTGACACAATTAGAAATTCACAGCCAACATAAAGTCTAAAGTATCTTTTTTTTTTTTTTTTTGCGGTACGCGGGCCTCTCACTGTTGTGGCCTCTCCCGTTGCGGAGCACAGGCTCCGGACGCGCAGGCTCAGTGGCCATGGCTCAGGGGCCCAGCCGCTCCGCGGCATGTGGGATCTTCCCGGACCGGGGCACGAACCCGTGTCCCCTGCATCGGGGACAAGTTGTACCCACGTGTACATGGATCCCTAAACCATGTATTATTTAGTTTTGCCTTTTTAAAGAATTATTTTTTAATGGCATCAGACTGTATATAGTCTTCTATGGCTTGATTTCTTCATTCAACATCAGGTTTCTAAGATCCATCCATATTATTATGTGAAGTTGTACTACATTCGTTTGTGCTGTGTAACTATGACAGTTTCTTAATCCATTCGTATGTCAAATAACAATTGGCTCATTTTCATTTTTGTGCTATTACAATGTTACATAAATATTTCTGTTCATGTATGCTGGTATACTGGTGCAAGAGTTTATGTAAACCCTATACCTAGATGGAATAGGTGGGTTGTAGGATATGAATGCGTTCAATTTTGAATTTAAAAGCTTTTTCCAAAAGGAGTGAAATGATTCACATCCTCACCAGCTGTATATAAAAGTTCGTATTACTCCACATACTGCCAACATTTTGAATTGCCAAGCTCAATCTTACCAAACTAACTGGTATAAAATACAATCTCATTGTAATCAATGATATATTGTTGTGATATATATTACAATGACATAATCTAATGAGATTCAGCATCTTTTCCGTAGGTTTACTTGCCATTCATATATCCTCTAAAATGTTCACCATCTATTTTTTCAAATATTTTATCTTTTCTTATTGAATTATAAAAATTATTTGCATGCTCTTGATACTAACGCTATGCCAATTTTATGTCTTCTGTGTATCTTTTCCCAGGATATAGTTTGTCTTTTCACTTTTTTTAATGTCCTTAATTTGATTACAATCAAACTTATTAATATTTTATTGCATATATGGTTACCATTTTTCAGTTACATTTAAAAACATTCTTCCCTGTACCAAAGCCATAAGGACATTGTCTTATATTTTATTTTAGAAATTTAATATGCCTTTAATATTTGTCTTTTATGCACATTTGCCTTTCACATTTGTCTGTTATGTCAACTGATTTTTGAATATGATATGAGGCAGAGATCCAATTTCTTTTTTTTTTTTTTTTTGGTTTGATTAATCAGTTGTTTCAGGACCAGTAATTGAATAGACCACTTTTTCCTAAAGATACGAAATATCTTATTGGTATTATATGAAGCTTCCACATATGCCTCAGTCAGTTTCTGTATTCTCTAATCTATTCTATCAGTCAGTTTATCTCTGTGCCACACTATCTTAATATAATTAGACTTTTCTATATATCCAAGATAACATTTTCACAAACATAATAGAAATTCCTTAGTATCATCTAATATACAGTTCATGAACCACCCGCTCAACTTGCTCTCAAAATGTCTTACAGCTGCTTTATCCAAAACAGGATCCAACCCAGGACCTCATACTGCATCAGCCACTAACTTGAAACTTTAAACATTTCACTTTTCATGACAGCAACTGGTTGAAGTAATTGGGACATCTATCCCACATAATGTCTCATCTTCTAGATTTATCTGATTGCTTCCTTGTGATATTATTTAGTTTATTATCTATCCTCTGAATTTCCTGAAAAAAATCAACTGGGGGCTTCCCTGGTGGTGCAGTGGTTGAGAGTCCGCCTGCCGACGCAGGGGACACGGGTTCATGCCCCGGTCCGGGAGGATCCCACATGCCGCGGAGCGGCTGGGCCCGTGAGCCATGGCCACTGAGCCTGCACGTCTGGAGCCTGTGCTCTGCAACGGGAGAGGCCACAGCAGTGAGAGGCCTGCGTACTGCAAAAAAAAAAAAAAAAAAAATCAACTGGAAATTAGATCTAAAGATTTGTCTGGATTCAAATTAAATATTTGTGGCTAAAATACATTACAAGTGAGACTCTGTGGTTCACATTGCATCACAACTGGAGATATATAACTGATTTCCCAGATTAGCACTTCATTAGGGCGGTGACAATGCTACTCCTCCATTGTATATTGTCCCTCCCTTGTTTTCAAAAGATTGGAATCTCTTTGATATTACTTTAGCACCATTCAAGTGTCCAGCTCATTTTCAACCATTCATCTAACAGCTTTAACACCAATTAATACTCATTGTCTGAAACAATAATTTCATTAGGGATTGTGAAATGGTAATTTTCTAATTCTAGCTTTTTTTCTAAACTTATGTCATTATTTTGAAAAAATAGAACTTTCTCTTTTAACTGCGATATTATTTTTTAAAATAGGGCTTTCCCTTTTAATTTGGTTACCCAGAACTATAGTTCCTACAGGAAAGACAGAATAAATACTTAAGCATTGCTCTCCAGTTAACAATTTTCGAAGTAGTTCTTTTGTTTAATAACAATCTCCTGTGTCCTTTTTTAAATAGGCCTTTTAGAGCAGTTTTAGTTTTATAGAAAATCTGTCAACCTAAGATCCTATACTCAGTTATAATATCCTTCAGAAATGAAGGGGAAATCAAGACATTCTCAGTTGAAAGAAAGAGAATTTGTCACCAGAAGACCTACTCAAAAGGAATGGCTAACAGAAACTCTTCAAACAGAAAGGAAATGATAAAAGAAGGAAACTTTGAACATAGGAAATTAAGAAAGAATGGCAGAAAGAGCAAAAATATGGGTAGACATAATAGACTATCCTTCTCCTCTTGGGTTTTCTAAATTATGTTAGACAGTTAAAGCAAAAATTATAATATTGTTTGACGTAATTCTCAATGTATATGAAGGAAAATATTTAAAACAATTATGTTATAAAGGGGGAGTATAAAGGGACCTAAATGGAAGTAAATGTTGACACCAGTAAGACTGCAGTAAGTCATGTATACATAATGTAATGCTTAGAATGACCATTTAAAATTATATACAGAGAAACACATTTTAAAATTCTAAAGATAAGTTAAAATGAAATTCTAAATAATTCAAGTAACAAACATAAAGGCAAGAAAAGTGAAACAAAATCATGAAAAACAGAAAGAACAATCAATAAAATAACAGATCATATCAATGATTACATTAAGTGTAAATGATCCAAATGCACCAAGTAACAGAAAATTAGCATGATGAATTTTAAAACATGGCCCAGAGTGATGTAACAGAAGACGGCAAAGTAGTAAGCTCCAAGAATCAATCCCTCCATGGAGTCAACTACTGAGCTGGTAAAAGCTGTCAAAATCAATTACTGGGAAACTCCAGAGTCTAGGTACACTTGTAGTGTTCAGGGGAGTGCTTGATGAAGAAAGAGGCTGATACATTTTTGTGAATTTCAGTGTTTTGCATAGCAGCTCCTATCACCTATCCCTCCACCATATAACAGGCAGCCATGGAAATAGCAGCCCATATTCTTGATGTAGCTGGATGTTGCCAAGGGGGGGGCAATAGGGATCTTGTCCTCCAAAAATTGTGGTAAGTGTTTTTATCTGCCTGGTAGTATCCTCCCAGGGGACTAGCACAGAAGCTGGCTATTATTTCAAGCCCATCAACCTAAACCAGCTTCCCAAGAAGCGTCTGTCAAAAGAATCTAAGGTCAGAACATATTTTTATTTCTTTTCTTATTGGATCCAAGCTTTGAAGGAAGTCTCTGCCAGATCATTGGCTGACCATGGAGATAATGAAACAGAGACTTCAAGATTGTGCATGACAAGATCTTGCATGATACTTTGTTTTGCAAAACTGGTTTGGAAAAGTCATTAAAGAGTTGGCTGTAGCCTTCAAAAAGCAACAATAGCAATCCCAAGGGAGGAAGGAGACTTTTATTTCCAGAGTCACCATATCACAATATTCAAATGTTCAGGATTAAAAGCATACAAATAAACAGGAAAGTATGGCCCACTCACAGGAAAAAAATGAAATTGAAAGAAACCATCCCTGAGGCAACACAGATACTAGACTTACTAGGCAATAACTTTGAGTTAGTGTTTTACATATATTGAATAGCTAAAGGAAACAGGACAAAGAAACTAAAAGAAATCAGGAGAATGATTTATGATTCAGCAGTGAATATCAAAAAAGGGATAAAAAGTATAAAAAGGAATCAAATAGAAATTCTAGAGCTGTAAAAGTACAATAGTTAAACAATACATACAGTATTGTACTGAAAAGTACAATAGCTCCTCTAGTTGAACTCAAGAGAAGTTTGACAGCAGATATGAGCAGGCAGAAGGAAGAATCAGTGAGCTTGAAGATGGGACAATTGAAATTACACCCTGAAAAGAAGAAAGTAAAAGGAATGAAGAAAAAGAACAGAACCTAAAAGACTAATGGGGTACCATCAAGCATACCAACATACACAAAATGGGAGTGTCAGAAGGAGAGTAGAGAAAGAAAGAATATTTTAAGAAATATTGGCTGAAAACTTCACAAATTTGATGAAAGACATGAATGTACACTTCCAAGAAGTTCAATAAACTCCAAGTAACATAAACTCAAAGAGATCCATACTAAGACACATTATCATCAAACTGTCAAATGACAAATCAGAGAAAGTATCTTGAAGGCATCAAGACAGAAGCAACTTGCCATATATAAGGAAGGCTCAGTAAGATTAACAGCCAATTTCTTCATCAAAAACCATGGAGGCCAGGAGGCAGTGGGATGATCTAGTTAAAGTGGTGAAAGGAAAAAAAAATACTGTTAACCACAATTCTATATCTGGCAAAACTCTCCTTCAAAAATAAAGGAGAAATTAAAGAATTTCCAGATAAAGAAGAACTGAGGGAGTCCACTACTACTAGACCAGCCCCAGAAATGTTAAAAGGGAGTTCTCTCGGGCACAAATGAAAGAACACTAAACAGTTACTCTTATTTCTTCATATGAAGAAATAAGAACACTGGCAAAAGTACCTACATAGGTAAACATAAAAACTAGTGGTATTGTATTTTTGGTTTGTAATATAATTTTAAAGAGAAATGCATAAAATATAATTTTCATGCATATAATTGTTTTTGTTTCCAATATAATTTAAAAGAGAAATGCATAAAACAATAATTATAAATCTATGTTAATAGACATAATGTATAGGCACATGACAATGCAAACATGAAGGGGGATGGAGCTGTATAATAGCAGAGTTTTTGTGTACAATCAAAAAAAAATTGGTAATAATTCAAACTAGATTGTTATAAATTTGAATCCCCATGGCAACCACCAAGAAAATGACTAAAAAATATAGAAAAAAAAAGTGAGAAAGGAATCAAAATGGTATACCAGAAAAAATCAATTAAACACAAAAGAAGCTAGTAATGGAGGAACTGAGAAACAAAATATATGACACATAGAAAACAAATAGCTAAATGTAAGAAGTATTGAAAGAAGCCAAACACAAAAGGCCACATATTGTATGGTTCCATTTATATGAAATATCCCGAATAGGCAAATCCATAGGGGAAGACAGCAGATTAGTGGTTGCCAGAGTCTGTGAGAAGAGAGAAATGGGGAGTGACTGTTTAATGGGTACGTGGTTTACTTTTGGGGTGATGAAAACATTCTGAAGCTAGAGAGTTATGATAGTTGTACATCATTGTAAATGCACTAAATATAACTTAATTGGATACTAAAATGATTAAAATGCTGAATTTTATATCTATTTTGTCATAATAAAATATATGTAGAGAAAAAATGTTCACATGACCACGTTCAAGTGATGATAAGTCAGTAACACCAACTTTGCTTATAGTAATATTTCTAGAAATAAGAAAATTGGTAATCCATTTATATAAGATTTCAAGGGGACTTTCCTGGCGGTCCGGTGGTAAAGAATCCGCCTTACAATGCAGGAAATGTGGGTTCAATCCCTGGTCAGGGAACTAAGATCCCACATGCCGTGGGGCAACTAAGCCTGCGCACCACAACTACTGAGCTCGCACACCTCAACTAGAGCCCGCCTGCCGCAAACTACACAGCCCACACACTCTGGAGCCCGTGCGCCACAACTACAGAGCCCATGCGCCCTGGAGCCCACACGCCACAACTAGAGAAGAGAAAACCCGCATGCCACAACTAGAGAGAAGCCCGCGCACTGCAAAGAAATATCCCATATGCCTCAGCAAAGACGCCGTGTGCCTCAACTAAGACCCGGCACAGCCAAAAATAAATAAATCTTTAAAAAAAAAAAAAAAGATTTCAAGGTCAATACAAAGTACTAACCTTACTGCCAAGACAGAGGAGGCAAAGTATAAGATGGGGTAGACATTTTTTTTCATGGCAACAATGAATAACTGATTTAAAAAAAAAAAAAGGATATTACAACAGTAAGAGGTAGCAACATGAAATTTATTACTCCCAAGGAAGTACAGACCATGTAAATAACTTCAAAATTATTTAAAGTGCAATATGATTGAGTCATAATGACTTAAGAAAATCTGCAATGTTTAAAATCTAACCTTTTGAGACTGATATAAGGAAAAGAAAGCCTTCCTTTCTATAACCTACCCCTTGGTTCTACTAATAAATAGTGAGCAAGAAAAATTGTGGGCCAACTCCACATAGCACTTTTTATATTCTTAACTCACTATACTTTACAAGTTCAATTTGAATCTTCACAGCCTACTTTATCCCAAGCCTGTCTACAAAACATTTCATTGACAGATGTGGCTGGTGGTAGGTTTCCATTTTTCACAAAAGTTAGTTTCTTGTCTTGAGGATTGAATTTGTTTGAAAATCTTTCTGTATTTTTTTCTAATTATGTTGGTACATCCACTAAAATTCTGTTTTCATAACAACTACTGTTCATGGATATCTATTTTTGTTTTATATGAAAGGAAAACTGTAATTTAGAAAAAAAATGGCACATTTTAAAATATTCATTTATAAATGGGCTAGCTTTGAACCAATGAGCTAGCTTTGGGGAAAAAATGTTTACATTTTTGTTTCCTTTTAAAATTATTCAAAGTCATTTATTTACTGTTAGATTCAGAAAGCTTGCATCTGGTGGTGATACAGGTATCATGCCAATGTTTAAACTCTTGGATTAGCAGTGCTAATAATTTGTACACAGATGTTAACAAAAATAACCTCTCCTTGTTCTAGTTATGCTTATTTTTATGTAACACACAAAACTGGGGTGGGGGGAGTTCAAGTAAACAAATGACATCTACATTTTAAACCCAAATAAGTAAGTTTTTGGCTCAACTCCTACAAGTTGAAATCTACCCTCTGTAGTTATACAGCCTTTTTAAATCAGTTACTACATTGAGCGTAAAGAAGTTTTGTGCCAAACCACTAAACGTGTCAGAATACCCCAGGAAAAAAATGATAGGCTCCCTATATAAATTAAACAGTACAGATGAAATATAGGCATACACCAATTCATTCATTCCTCAAGATAAGACTTGTTGTACTTCTATTTGTCAGGCACTAGGCAAGGCATTAAATGATATAGTAGAGAACAAATACAGTTCCAGTGTTCAAGGAGGTTACTCTGTTGTGAGGATATTGAATATACTACTATTCAAATAACTAAATAATTTTGGAAAAGGTCACGGCATCCCTTTCTTCAGGTTATTTTTTAAAATTTCAAACAGCTTAAATTTTGCTTTGTAAAACCATTATTAAGAAACATTAGGAATAAACCAAAGTTTTTTACAATTAAAGCTTAATGCTTGAGGGACTTCCCTGGTGATCCAGTGGCTAAGACTCCGTGCTCCCAATGCAGGGGCCCCAGATTCGATCCCTGGTCAAGGAACTAGATCCCACATGCCGCAACTAAAGATCCCACATGCCGTAACTAAAGATCCTGCATACCACAACTGAAGATCCCACATGCCGCAACGAAGCTCCTGCACACGACATTGAAGATCCTGTGTGCCGCAACTAAGACCTGGTGCAGTCAAATAAACAAATAAATATTAAAAAATAATAAAAAAATAAAGCTTAATGCTTGATAATGCTGTCAAGATATTGTATTAAGCATTATTAAACATCAACGATATTTATGTGAACCTGGGGAGTGCTCAGCAAAACTATATTAGGGTCTTTCATGTTGCATGGAATATAGATGTACCAAGATGATACAGATTTACTGCAAAAATCATGGGGGAAGAAAGAAAACTCAGGAAACTGATTCAGCTGCTATACAACGAGACAATATGGAGAAGTGCAAAAAATAGCTCCTTGTTGTTCAGGATACAACAGCAGTTTTAAAGCCCCCAAAGCAGCTCTAGTAACCAACTAGCGGCCCTGATAACATACTCATCTAATGATCTCCATCTCAAGTATGTATTGCCTGTCTTACAGTTACTCTGCCATTTTTGAAGCCATCCTTCAGTCTTCTCTTTCTCACACACTATGACAAAACCATTAGCAAATCCCGACTGCAAAATACAGCCTTAATACAACAACTTCTCGTGACCTCCACAGTTAATACTCTATTTCAAGCCACCATAATCTCTCTCCTAGCCTACTGCAATCCCCTCCTAACCCATCAGCCTATTTCCACTTTCTCCCCCAGTCAGTTCTCCCCTACAACAGCCCAGGTTCTTCTTTTTTTTTTTTTTTTTTTTAACATCTTTATTGCGGTATAATTGCTTTACAATGGTGTGTTAGTTTCTGCTTTATAACAAAGTGAATCAGTTATACATATACATATGTTCCCATATGTCTTCCCTCTTGCGTCTCCCTCCCTCCCACTCTCCCTATCCCACCCCTCCAGGCTGTCACAAAACACCGAGCTAATATCCTGTGCCTTGTGGCTGCTTCCCCCTAGCTATCTACCTTACTACGTTTGTTAGTGTGTATATGTCCATGACTCTCTCTCACCCTGTCAAAGCTCACCCAGGTTCTTCTTAAAGTGGGTATCGTATCATGTCATTTTCCTGTTCAAAACTGCCTTACGGCTTCCCATCACATTTAAAATAAAACAAAAGTGCTTCGCCTTGGTTTGTAAGGCTTTATATAATTTGATCCCTGGATATGTCCCAATCTCATTAGCTACCAATCTCATTATCTATCTCCCACTGCTCCAATAACATTGGCCTTCTAGCTGTTCCTAAAACATTACAAACATACTCCTGCCTCAAAGCTTTTCCACATGCTATTTTGTCTGCCTATAAATGCTCTTACCCCAGATGTTCTCATGGCACTCACCTTCATGTCATCTAGATTTCTCTCTATTCAACTACAGTCATACCTTGGTATCCTCAAGGGATTGGTTCCAGAACCCCCTCAGATACCAAAAAACCCAGGTGCTAAAATCCCTTAAATAAAATAGTGTAGTATTTGCATATAATCTATACACATCCTCCCTTATACATTAAATCATCTCTAGATTACTTATAATACCTAATACAATGTAAATGCCATGTAAATAGTTGCTGAGCATGCAGCAAATTCAGGTTTTACTTTTGGAACTTTCTGGGATTTTTTTCTGAATATGTTCCAGCAGCGGTTGGTTGACTCCAAGGCTAGGGAGTCCATGCATATGGAGGGCCAACTGTGCCTCCTAAGAGAGGCCTTCCTTGACCACCCTAAAAAAAGGACTCTGTTCTCTTCTCTGATTCATTTTTCTTTCTGGACTTATCACTACCCCAAAAAATATTCTATAATTATTCTTTATTCATTGCCAGTCTTCCCAACTAGAAGGTAAGCCCATGAAGGTAAACTTTTGTTCACTATTGCATCTTCTGCACTTTAGAGCAGTGTCTGGTACATAGTGAATATTCAATATTTGTTTAATGAACTAACTACTTCTTATGATTCAATGTCTGTCTACCTTTCCCTCTACTGACTCTGTTTCTGTTTGTCAAGAATCCAAAACTCCTGAGGGAGATGCTCCTCACCTGGTCTAATTACCACTGGTATAAAACATGAAGCCTTATTCAAGAAATCTCCTGTGGCCATTCCCTTCAGTTTGTATAAAAACATGGATTCCTCTCTAATATAAGAATAACAAAGTAGATCTTTCTCTTTAATTAGTTTCTTTCACTCCTTCTCTTCCCATTAAGGGCAACAAATTTTCATGCCACCTACCTAAGGTAACAAACAGGGCCAGACCTCCTAGGAAATTCCTTTCTTCTCCCACCAAAAAAACTTAAGCTATCTCTCCCTCCCTCTGACCAAACCCCTAACCTCACCCTCATTACTTCCCTTCAGTTTTTATGGTGTAAATTTTCTAATGTATAAATCTGTGTGCTGTGATGTGTTATAGATAATTTATTACCTTTTTCTGACTTTTTTTCATTTAAATAAGGAATCCTATATAAAGCAGTGCCTTAACCCCACAGCAAGAACCTCAAATATGCAATTTTGGATAATATGATAATAATCGTGGGGATAATGAACTGGAGCAGAATGGCCTTCCTAAAATCCCTTAAATGACTTCACTTGCATGACTCTTGCCAGCCTTTTTACAGGATTACCCATTGTGTGCAATTCTCATTCATTCACACATTTGTTCAATAAGCATGACTGAGTGCCTATTTTGTTAAGGAACCAGGCAGTCCTCTCGGGTACAAATATGCTCTCCATAGGAGAGTGGTCTTTAATTTCAGCAGAAAGCTATCCCTCCTAACATGTTATTATTAGATGTTTCTGGGAATAAATTCATTGCTGAAGCATGTTTTAACAGCAGCAATTAGTGTGGATCACTCAGACTTCTTAATATGGAGTCCTTGTTTGTAGGCAGTACAGGTATATTATGAAGTTATTAAATTTACGGGAGAAATTTTCAAATATATAAATCCCTGTGCTATGGTGTCACTGCCAATTTAATCAAGAAAATTGCATTTTCTTCTGCACTCTACCCAACTTGCTCAACAATCTGTTTACTTTTTTTTAGGCCAAGCTATCCCAAGAAATGCTTACCAAAAGAGAGGAGTACAAAAAAATCTACAAACAATAAATGCTGGAGAGGGTGTGGAGAAAAGGGAACCCTCTTGCACTATTGGTGGGAATGTAAATTGATACAGCCATTATGGAGAACACTATGGAGGTTCCTTAAAAAACTAAAAATAGAATTACCATATGACCCAGCAATCCCACTACTGGGCATATACCCTGAGAAAACTATAATTCAAAGAGAGTCATGTACTTCAATGTTCACTGCAGCTCTATTTACAATAGCCAGGACATGGAAGCAACCTAAATGTCCACTGACAGATGAATGGATAAAGAGGATGTGGCACATATACACAATGGAATATTACTCAGTCATTAAAAGGAATGAAATTGAGTTATTTGTAGTGAGGTGGATGGACCTAGAGTCTGTCATACAGAGTGAAGTAAGCCAGAAAGAGAAAAATAAATACCATATGCTAATGCATATATATGGAATCTAAAAAACTGGTACTGATGAACCTAGTGGCAGGGCAGGAATAAAGATGCAGACATAGAGAACAGACTTGAGGACACAGAGGGGGAAGGGGAAGCTGGGATGAAGTGAGAGAGTAGCAGTGACATATATACATTACCAAATGTAAAACGGATGGCTAGTGGGAAGCTGTTGCATAGCACAGGGAGATCAGCTCAATGCTTTTTGATGACCTAGAAGTGTGGGATAGGGAGGGTGAGAGGGAGGCTCAAGAGGGAGGGGATATGGGGATATATGCATACATATAGCTGATTCACTTTGTAGTACAGCAGAAACTAACAACATTGTAAAGCAATTATACTCCAATAAAGATGTAAAAAAAAAAAAAAATATATATATATATATATATATATATATATACAATGGAATATATACATATGGAATGTATATATATATATATATACAATGGAATGGTATATATATACAATGGAATATTACTCAGCCATAAAAAGGAATGAAATTGTGTCATTTGCAGAGACAAGGATGGACCTAGAGACTGTCATACAAAGTGAAGTGAGTCAGAAAGAGAAAAACAAATATCATATATTAACGCATATATGTGGAACCTAGAAAAATGGTATAGATGATCTTATTTGCAAAGCAGAAATAGAGACACAGACGTAGAGAACAAACATACGGATACCAAGGGGGAAAGGGGGATGGGATGAATTGGGGGATTGGGATTTACATATATACACTACTATGTATAAAATAGATAACTAATGGGAACCTACTATATAGCACAGGGAACTCTACTTCGTGCTCTGTATTGACCTAAATGGGAAGGGAATCTAAAAAGAGGGGATATATGTATACGTATGGCTGATTCACTTTGCTGTACAGCAGAAACTGACACAGCAGTGTAAAGCAACTATACTCCAATAAAATAAATAAATAAATAAAAGAGAGTACAGTGCTTAGTCCTCTACTACTTATACAGATCTACTCAAAACAGGTACAAACACTTCACTTAGCACCTATAAATCTCTATTACATCCACTCATTTTTTTAATATGGTCAAGTGTGTTTTATTTCATAAATGAGTCAACAATTCCTAATTTTGATAAAAGGATAATACCCATTCTTTATAAAGATTATTTGAAAAATGTTCATTTCTACCAGCTTTATAATCATCTCTTTAGCCAGTTTTAATGTGCCCTACAATATAGCCACAATATATTACATTACCATCTGCACTAAAAGCTGTCCTCCCACTCTGCCTTATTATTCTTACACCTAATCCTCTTTGTAACCCTTACACTTCCCACACTATCTATCCTAACTTCATAATTGTCAGAAAGGAAATGATCATTTCATCTCACACATCATTGTTTTCAGCAAATTTTCTCATTGTGCCGATGTGGCCCTTAATTCCAGCCAGCTGACTGCCTAAGACCTTTCTTCTCATGCCATCAGTGGGATGACACTGATAAACTCTGCACCTCTACTCCTCCAAATAAATGATTGCTGTGTTTTGCTTTAAGTCTTAGACATATTGAACACATATATAACATTTTAATAGCCTCATGTTCACAGACTTTTTCATATCTCCACATTTTTATCTTCTCCTGCAATGATATTTTAGGATCAAATATCTAAGCCACTTAAAACATAACTGAGAAACATTATGCTAATGAAGACAAGGATGTGGGTTCAACTGCTATAATAACCAATTAGCTGAAAAAAAAAAAAACAAATTCTGCTTTAGGGTCACAGACTATATCTCAGTGTTGGATAAAAGGCCCACCATTTCATCAACATCAGAAAAGGTGACCAAGGTATATAGATTACCAAATAGTAAGACACGGTATTTGCAAAGCAATTCATTCATAGATATGTCCTATTGACACAAAGTGGGTAAGTACCAACTCCACATGCTCAGGACAATATGTTACATGTATATAATTATTATATAATATTAATTATATAAGCATAATTAATTTGCATAATATTCCTATCCACAGATACTTATATTTGAGGTGATGGGACAGATCTAATTCCACAGAATTGATTTGTAGCACAGCCGAGTGCAAAGACCACTGGGCTAGGAGTTGTGAGACATAACCTGGTTCTTGACTCTTCTTTTAGTCCCAAATGGTAACAATTTAAACCAGATTGTAAAAGAAGGTGGAAAAGGCAGAAAAGGGGAACAATTCTCTAAAGTAATTCAGTTTAGGGGGATAAAAAACTACTACTTCTAAATAGTGGAGAGAAGAAACATTGGAAAGCCCTCGCAGTCCAAAATAAGCTGACAAAAAATAAGTAGTCTGCCGAGAAAGTTAACAGTCAATGTTAATCAAGAGAACCATAAAGGGATTTGTTCCTTCATATCTACAGAGCATTTACTACGATTCGGATATTATGCTAGACCAAGGCCACGGAAATGAGCATAATACTGTCTCTCAAAATGGGTCTAAGGCCCCAGGGAGTCTGAACATGTATTTTCTATGACTTTTTAAAATTTTTTAAACCTCCATTTCCATGTTCTTTTAAATTATTATCAGCATTTTACCTGTGATCTAAATGCTTTCCTTCCAATAATACTACAAGGTAATTTTGCTGTCCAGGTTTGTTATTCTCATCACAAATACATTAGCTCCTAATAATCACCTAATACGACAACATTAAATCTGTAATGCACTCTCCAACAAAGAGTGCTTCAAATGTGAATATGAATCAGTTTTTCAAATACATTTACCTTAGAGTGCATGTCATTCTTTCTCTCCCATTCCACTCAACATATTCACTGCCTTAAATCTACTTTAAGGGTTTCCAGGTTTTGCTATATTGCTGGTACCCACCATGAAATGACTGCTGTGTCTGTCAAAGGTGCTATTATCCAATGATTCTATACCGATTTTTAAGTTGTCAGAGAATAGCCTTGCTCCCACTCTGTGCCATATTTTGGCACTTGAGCCCAAATAATGCTACTTGTACCCATAAACTTAGAGAGTCTCAGGAAAGCTTCTTCAGTTACCATATGCAGCCTTTCTCTCCCCAGAACTTGATATGAGTCCACTGAGCCAGGACATGGAAACAATACCTGAGACAGACAATGCACTGTTCCATTCACATGCTTGCTTTGCACAAATTCAAAACCCTCCTTTCTTCAGGAAAAGATTTTTAACACAAAATGACTTCTGGTGCCCCTCCAATCCAGGTCATAGGGCATGCTGGAACATATCTGAATCCTGGCTAAAGTTCTAGCTGGCATAAATCACCTCATTCTAGTCCCCACTACCCAGAAGCCTATTATGAAGCCATGAGGACCACGCTGCGGGGGGGGAAAAACACAGCCTGGAGGAAGAAATAGAGAGGCACAAAGAACTAAGAAAAACTTAATGTTCAAAGGAAAAGGGTAAGTCTCAATACAGGTTTCCAAACTTAACCTTCAAAAGTATGAGTGATTTCTGCAGTGAGCAGTGGCCTCTAAGCAAAATTTGAAGAAAATTGTTTCACTTCACTGTAAGACACTGGAACACAGATGGCACTCTTTGATAGTCTTCTAATAGAATATATCACTAAGGGAATGGAGGGATTATCCACCATTTCACCACAAACTACCATGCAGCTCTGTGGTATACCAGGAGAGGAGACCTGAATGGACAGCAGCAATGTCTTACATGAGACAGAGGGATCTGGCAAGAAATAGGTCTCTATTTTAAGAATACATATGAAAGATTATCTGGAAAGTTTGAGGGTACCCAGATCCTTCATAAGAAGGTGGGGACAAAAGCCAATGAAATTTTAAACATTAGTCCTAACTTTACCCTTGGAAAAAGTCAGGTTACAATGATAATGGCTACTATTTATTCAGTGCCTACAAAGCAATATATGGGACAGACTTATACTTTTAAAAAGTATTAGAAATATTCAAAACTAACAAAAGTAGGAACTTCCCTGGTGGCGCAGTGGTTAAGAATCCGCCTGCCAAAGTAGGGGACATGGGTTCGAGCCCTGGTCCGGGAAGATCCCACATGCCCTGGAGCAACTAAGCCTGTGTGCCACAACTACTGAGCCTGCGCTCTAGAGCCTGAGAGCCACAACTACTGAGCCTGTGTGCCACAACTACTGAAGCCCGCACGCCTAGAGCCCGGGCTCAGCAACAAGAGAAGCCACCACAATGAGAAGCCCATGCGCAGCAACGAAGACCCAACGCAGCCAAAAAATAAATTTAAAACAATTTTTTTAATAAATAAATAAAAGAATAAAAAAGTATTAGTTGTTAATCTGAAATTCAGTTTAACTGGGCATCCTATATTTTTCTTTGCTAAATCTGGCAATCCTATTCCTAGAAGCTTACGAAAAACACAAAATGCATCATCCAGATCCCCCTGATAGGAAGGACCCAGCAACAAGGAGAATGGCCAGCAGACCACCTCCGGCTGTCAGCTCCAGCAAGCTCTGCCTTAGCTGCAGAGAACTACCTCTTAAGAAATCATGTTTTCTAGAGTGGCCCACATGCAGTGACTGAGCCAGGCATGTATTTAAAGACCCAGCAATTTTGACCTAGGACAACTTTAGACTTCCCCACTGCGTTGGTCAAGGTTTTGTCAGGCCTACTTCACAGTTCAACTTCTTCCTCTGCTCAATACTGCCTGCTCCCCTTGCCCTTAATAGGAACTGATAGCTAACAAACATCTTGCACCCCAAATTCAATCTCAATGCCAACTTCCAGAAAGCCCAACCTGCAAAAGTTGGTGCTAGGAGTAGTCTCAAAAAATGGGCAATAAGGGCTTCCCTGGTGGCGCAGTGGTTGGGGGTCCACTTGCCGATGCAGAGGACACGGGTTCGTGCCCCAGACCGGGAAGATCCCACGTGCCGCGGAGCGGCTGGGCCCGTGAGCCATGGCCGCTGAGCCTGCGCGTCCGGAGCCTGTGCTCCGCAATGGGAGAGACCACAACAGTGAGAGGCCCGCGTACCTAAAAAAAAAAAAAAAAAAAAAAAGGGCAATAAGATGGAACTTCGGAGCAAGAGCACTTCACTGCCTGACAATGAGGACCCATCACTGACGATGGGTAGGTGGAATGCAGATAGCACCAAGTGGCAATCCAGTTGTTAAAACTTTCCTGGTGGCGAATTAGGAGGAAGTACTGGTAGAAGGGGATGCAGTAGCATGTAGGACATAGCAATATTAGGGTAATGGAGTTAATTAGTAGTTCTAAACCCTACTGATGCTCTACAATACATAATAGGCAAAAAAGGGTAAGTAACAGTCAACTGAAAGCCAAGTGTGAAAGCCAGATAACCTCTTCAGTTGTATACAGAAAATTCTCATCTCCCACAAGGGGAGAGCAGAGAAAGCAAGCACCAAACCCAGGATTTAGTTGTCAGAGTAATTTCATAATTATACGTGCAACCAAAGCAGATGTGTGTAAAGGTCAGAAACCTGGCTGGGAAAACCTACGACTGGGACAGATGGAATGTGGGATATTCCCAAAGATCCCTAGACTCCTCTTAACCTACTGAGTATGTACAAATGACCTCCTCCCCACTAAGAGTTAATATCCCCAACCTCCAACCTCCACACACATCCCACCCATCATCTCCATCCATCCCACTCGTCCCAGCTCCAGGTGCTAGAAGATAATTCAGAGGCCTCTGCCCTGCAAAACATGTGCTTTCCTCAGGACCTAGCCCCAGGTCCCCTTTTATCCACTAGACCTGTAATTAGGATTAAATGGCATCAGAACCCAGCCAAGGAGGTGCTGGTCCTTATAAGAGAGGAAAGAGCTAAACTTAAAGGAAGCTGCAAAATCTAACCAGTATATAACAACAAAAACCTGGCAAGTACATGTGGGACTAGGTTGTAAAGGTGGTTAATTTAGAGCACCAGAACATAAAGCTGGACAAGAAGAGTTTACTCAGAGAAGCACTCTCCCAAGATTAAGAAGTTTTTTCAGTTTTATTAACATATTATTGACATATAACATATGTAAGTTAAAGGTGTACAACGTGATAATGTGATACATATATATTTGCATATATATTGCAAAATGATTACCACACTAAGGTTAGTTAAAACCACTATCCCCTCACATAATTACCATTTCTTTTTTGTGGTGATAACATTTAAGGTCTACTCTCTTAACATTTTTCAAGTACATAGTAGAGTACTCTTAATTATAGTCACCATGTTGTTTATTATCAATAGATCCCCAGAACTTATTCGTCTTACAGCTAGAAGTTTGTACACTTTGACCAATATCTCCCCACTTCCCGCACCCTTATTTGAGATGAAGAATTTAACATCCTGGTAAGAACCTTAGGAGATAACGTCAAGTTGTCACTAGGGTGGCCCCTAGAAACATGGAAAAAGTAATGACTCACACTGAGGTTGAAATGCCAGAATGGCTGTGACAGACAGTGAAGGATCGGATTCAAAAGCTCAGGGAAATAGGCAGACTGAAAGATGTGCAACTGGAAGACCCACCAATTTATTAGGTTCCACTGGAAGACTATTTAATTTACCAAGGCCACAGGGAATATTTGGGTGAGGGGAACAGCATCACTAAAATAATTTAGTGATGGTTCTTCTCTATAGGCCTGGGATGACAGTAGGAGAAGCTGGTTCACAAATAACAATGGGGATAACAGGACCCAAAATATAGAAGCCAGGTGAGCACTTTACTGCCAAAAGCCAGGGCGTCATAATTATCATTATAACCAGCAAGGCAGGAATGGCAGCCAAGGGGGTCTTGATGTGCAGAGTTAAAGAGATGGTTAACAGAACATGGAGTCACTAGGGGAAGATTAGATGGGCATCCTACAGGGGTACTATTCAGGTTGTACCAAGAGACTAAATCAGGGAATTCCCTGGTGGTCCAGTGGTTGAGACTCTGTGCTTCTACTGCAAGGGCCCGGGTTCAATTCCTAGTCAGGGAACTAAGATCTCACGTGCCACACAGCACTGCCAAAAAAAAATACAAGAGAATCAATTAAGGAGAGTGGTTATGCACAAAAGAATTAACAAGCCCTAACCCAGTTTCAGGATCTAAGCCAGGTTTTCAATAACTGAAGAGGTGGCCAAATCCACAGAATGAAAGAACCTATAACACCATGGCAATTTATTCGTGGTAATGATTTCCCCTATCCTTCTGCAAAGGGTCCTATGGGTACTTACTCTGGAAACTTTACATTGAGAAAGGGGGCATACTCAGAGATTTTGAGGACTATTGGGTACAGAGTCTGAACTGACACTAAAACTCGGAGGTCTAAAACATCATCACGTCTCCTCTATTAGAGTAGGCGCATATGGCGATAAAATCAATCCTGGACAAGGTCCAACTTCCAGTGGATCCACTAGGGGGATAGGCATAACCCCATGCACTGGTCTTTCTCCTGGTGTCTAAATGTATAATTAGAATTAACAGGACTTCCCTGGTGGCGCAGTGGTTGAGAATCTGCCTGCCAATTCAGGGGACACGGGTTCGATCCCCAGTCCAGGAAGATCTCACATGCCACAGAGCAACTAAGCCCACACGCCACAACTACTGAAGTCCGCGCACCTAGAGCCCATGCTCCGCAACAAGAGAAGCCACCACGATGAGAAGCCCACGCACCGCAACGAAGAGTAGCCCCCACTCACCATGACTAGAGAAAGCGCATGGGCAGCAACAAAGACCCAACGCAGCCAAAAATAAATAAATTTAAAAATACAGGGCTTCCCTGGTGGCGCAGTGGTTGAGAGTCTGCCTGCCGATGCAGGGGACACGGGTTCGTGCCCCAGTCCAGGAGGATCCCACATGCCGCGGAGCGGCTGGGCCCGTGAGCCACGGCCGCTGAGCCTGCGCGTCCGGAGTCTGTGCTCCACAACGGGAGAGGCCACAACAGTGAGAGGCCCGCGTACCGCAAAAAAAAAAAAAAAAAAGAAAACAGAATTAACATATTTAGCAGCTGACCAAAGCCCTGCAGTGGTTCTTGGTGTTGCAACTAGTATAGAGAGGAAAACCAAGTGGAAGTCTCTGAAACTGCTCCTCACCCTCATAGCGAAGATAGTAAAACTGAAAAACCATATCACACCCCAAAGGTATAACACCTTTAGGGATGTAAAAGAATGTCGGCCCCGTCATATCGCATTTAATTCACCAGTCTAGCCCCTGGGGAAAATGAATGGATCCTAGATGATGACTGTAAACTATTACAAACTCAACCAATGAACTGCCCCAATTACAGCCTCTGTGCCAGATGTGGTGTCTTTGCTAGAGATCATTCAGCCTGAGACACATGGTATAAGCCACTGATAAGGTGAATGTGTTCTTTTCTAACCTAATGAGAAATAGTTCGCATTCACATGAACTAAATGGCACCATACGTTTATAGTTTTGTACTAAGGCTATGCTAACTCATGCTGTCTATCATAATATAGTACAAAGAGATCTGGACCATTTTAATATCCCAAAGACTATCACATTGTTCCATTACATCAATGACATTATATTGACTGGGACAAACGAGCAAGAGGTGGCTAGGATGCTGGAAGCCTTGCTAAAATACATACACTCCAAAGTAGGAGATTAACCTAGGAAGATTTAGGAGTCTGCAACATCAGTATATTTTTAGGAGTCCAGCAGTTAGGGGGAGGGCCAAAGTAAAAGACAAATTGGTGTATTTTACACCTTCCACCAGGAAGAAGAAATCACAACAGTTGGTGGGTCTCTTCAGGTTCTGGAGCTAACATATTCCACACTTTAGGAGTACTGCTTCTACCCATATGCTTCATGACAGTTTTGAGTGGGGCCCAGAGCAAGAAAGGGCTGCAGTTCAAGCAGCTCTGCTGTTTGGTGCATACAATCCAACACATCCCATGGTGTTGTAAGTATCAGTGGTAGGAAAAGATGCCATATGGCATTTGTGGTAGTCTCAAGTGGGAGAAATTGAAGTCCCTTGGAATACTGGAGGAAGTCCTTACCAACTGCCTTAAAGAATTATATGTCTTTGAAAATCAACACCTGTGTACTACTTGGCCCTGGCAGCGATGAAACACCCGTTTAGGGAACACCAAATGATTATGTGGCTAAATGTGCCATCATGCGCTGAGTCCAATCAGACCTAAGACTGTTGCAGGTGAGTCCAGCAACAATCCGTCATAAGATGGAAGTGATACTTTTAGAATAAAGCACAAGCAGAACCAGAGGGCACAAGTAGGCTTCATGAACAAGTAGTCCAGACCCCCGTGGCATTTACTACTCTTGTATCATTGCCCCTCCCTCAACTCACAGGTATGAGTTTGTGCCCATAAGGGAGATCCCGTAAAAACAGTTAAACGAAGAGGGAAAAGCCTCTTAGTTTATGGATGGAACAGCTCAATATGCAAATATAGATGGCAGCTGTGCTACAGCACCACTCAAGGGCTGCCTACAAAGAAAGCAGTGTGGAAAAATCCTCACAATCAGCAGAGATGTAGGCAGTGCAACTGTTTATCTACTTTGTGTGGAAAATGAAGCCCAAAGTTGATACAAATTTATATACAAATTTATGAGCATGGGTGAATGGACTAGCTGGCTGGTCAGGTGCCTAAAAGTAAAAAGATTGGAATTTCAACAATAAGGAGGTCTCAGGAACAGAGATATGGATGGATATATGGGAGTGGGTACAAAATATGAAGATCTTTGTATCACATGTTAATAATCATCGGATAGCATCTACCACAGAAGAGGCACAAAACAACCAAGTATACAAAATGACTTTGTCAGTTGATGTCATCAAGTCTCGGTTACCAACCACCCCAGATCTGACACAAAGGTCACATTAATGCCACATAGCTAGTGCAACCACTAAATATCCAACCTGCCAACAACAAAGAACAATGCCAAGTCCCTGTTACAACAACATTCCTCTAGGAGAGCAACCAGTCTCTTCAAAGCAAGTTAACTACATTGGGTCCTTTCCAACCTTGAAGGGGGCCAGTAGTTCATTTTCACTGAAATAGATACATATTCCAGGTATAGCTTTGCCTTTCCTGCATGCAGGGCCTTGTCCAGCATACTAAGGGCCTATGGCATGTTTGATCCATTGGCACAGAATCCCAGGTAATATGATATCATACCATGGGACCCAATTTTCAGCAAAGCGGTGCAGGGAATGTGCCTATGATCATGGGACCCCATAGTCATATCATGTGGCATACTGTCCAAGAGTAACCAGCCTGATAGAGCACTGAAATGGCCTGGTGAAGCCACAGCTAGAACATGAGAGACAGTACTTTTCAAGAATGGAGTGTCACACGCTTCAGGTACAATACTTACTAGATCAAAGACCATTATACAGAACAATGTCCCGAAAAGAAAAAGTATATGGCCTGGAAACTAAAAGGCAGAAGCAAGCACGGCTCTATTTACCATTACTACTAATGGCCCACTGGAGGACTTTGTGTTTCCCATCACTTCAGCTTTGGAATCTGAAGAACTAGAGGTCCTTATCCTCAAAGTAGGCACATTTTCACCATGAGATATAGCAAGAATCCCACTGTATTATAAGCTGTGGTTGTAACCTGGGCCTCTTTGGGATCCTTATTCCAGTAGGCAAGAAGAAAAATCATCCACCTTGGAAGGGGTAATGATCCTGGTCATCAGAAGGAGGTAGGACTACTGTTACATACTGTGGCAGCGAGGAACACCAGTGGAGCACAGACAATGCTCTTGGGAACCTCTTAGTACTCCCTTGCCAGATTGTCACTATAAATAGACAGGTAACAGCAACCTTGACCTAAGAAGGGCATGGTGATCAGGGTCTCAGACCCACCAAGGCCTGGTTCGTGATGCTAAATGAGCCCTCGAGGCCAACAGAGTAGCTAGTGAGGGTTAGAGAAATCTAAACTGGATAATGGAGGAAGGAAACAATGAGTATCATTCGCAGCACAGAGACCAACTGCAGGGACAGATACTGTAGCTTGTCCTCCTAACCTCCCTCTTCTAAGTTTCTCCTCAGGAAGAAAGGACCATCAGAATCCTAATGGAGCTACTTCCCAGACATATATGGGGAAGTGAATCTGAATAGTGTTAAGGGTGAATTGTGGTAGATACAGGTCTCCAATGAGATTAGGCTTTATTTGATCTCCATAAGCAGTTGGACTTCTTACTCTGCACAATCCCACTTCCTCCTCCCCTTTACCTTCATGGGTGTTAACCCCTAATAAGCATTTTATTCTCCAAATTCTGCCTACTTCCAGAGGACTCAACCTGCAACAAAGCTCA
Organism: Phocoena sinus; assembly: GCF_008692025.1. NCBI lineage: Eukaryota > Metazoa > Chordata > Mammalia > Artiodactyla > Phocoenidae > Phocoena > Phocoena sinus. The sequence continues at coordinate 71,257,382 of NC_045769.1, forward strand.
GCCTAGAATCTACTATTTCTGCTCTCCCACTAATTTTGTGAGCTTAATAATCTTTCCTACTTAAACTCACTAAAGTGGATTCCATTGCCAGCAATTATGAACTTTGACCAATACAAGAGTCAAGATGTCATTCAAATACAAAGATAACAGTCAGACATCTTCAAATGTTAAAGAACAGAGATTACAAAAGCCATAACTCTATCTTGCTAATCAGCGACCTAAGATTAACCAAATAAAAAATTAAAAAATAAACAAGGCTGGTGGTAAACTGAATTCATTTATATATAGAACTAATAAAGAAAAACAGAATAACTGCAGGAGTTATAGTTAATAGATTGTGCATATTATAAACATAGACAATGTAGCAATAATAATATAAAAGTTGGAGGGTGGTAAGCCACAAGGATGTAAAAGAAACCTATTATTCTCATTTTTCATAGCAGAGTGTCAATCAACTCTTTCTAAAATTAAAACATTCATTTAATGAAACAAAATTCTCCAACTTCTTACGTTTTTCACAATACTTTTTTTTTTTTTTTTTTGCGGTACGCGGGCCTCTCACTGTTGTGGCCTCTCCCGTTGCGGAGCACAGGCTCCGGACGCGCAGGCTCAGCGGCCATGGCTCACGGGCCCAGCCGCTCCGCGGCATGTGGGATCTTCCCGGACCGGGGCACGAGCCCGTGTCCCCTGCATCGGCAGGCGGACTCTAAACCACTGCGCCACCAGGGAAGCCCAATTTAATAGTTTTTTAAAAATAGAATCTACAAAATGATCCACTTTTATTAAATAATTTTTTATATCTACCAACCTACATTATTTCTTTATATCCACAATTCTGCCTATATATACATATATGTGTATATATATATGTGTGTGTGTGTGTGTATATATATATATATATATACATATATATAATACAGTTTTGCATTTAGAAAGAAAGATATCCGCACAAAGTTCTACACAAAGAAAGCTATCTGAAATAATATTTGCCTAATGTTAGTGATGATAATTTCTGAATAGTGGAATTTAAGCTACTTTTTACTTTAATTTGTATACTTTACATAGTTTTAAAATTATTTACAGTGAGCATAATTTTTCCAAAAGCAATGAAAAAATGAAAAGGCCAGATATTTAAAATTTTGTATGCTATGCTAAAGCTGTAGATTTTTTATAAATTTGTGAAGATCAAAGGCCTTGAGCTATTTTAAGATGGAAATTAAAGCCATAGTGATAGGTGAGCTCTCCCAAGAAGATTACAAAAATAAGATAATTAAATATATATAATTTTTATTCCTGAGGAGCAGAACAAAGAGAAGAGAAATCACGAAGAATATTCAGAAGTAGAGTGGTGAGAAGAAAATCAGAATGCTAAACTATCAAGAAAACCAAGACAAGACACAGTAGTCAGCATTGTCAAAAGCTACAGAGAGGCCATGTAAGACATTAACTGAAAATAATAAGTAAGAATTACTAGTAATCATAACAAGAGTGTGATTAAAGCTGGAAGCCAGACTGTAGTGGTTCGTGAGTGAATGACAGTTAAGGAAGCATATACTATTCACTTCAGGAGTTTCGATAAGGAGCAAAAAAAAGATCTCAAGCTGCTGTAGTTTAGAGAGAAAATATAGCTAATATCTGGCTTTATAGATGATATCTGGATTGTCATAAATGCTTTTACATTCTATCTATAAATTCCAGAAAACAGAAATAAAACAGACAACAGTCTGATCACTATGTAATACCATCGGAAATTAACAAAATCAGAAAATAAAGAGACTCTTCCACCTGGAAATTTTTTAACTCTCTGCACAATAACTGTTAGGTCAAAGAAAAAAAACTAAAATAGCAAAATTTTTAGAGAACTATAATGATAACACTATGTATTCAAATATAATTTACTGAAACTGAACCTAAAAATATAGAAAATCTTAGCAGACCAACTTCCATAGAAGCAATTGGGGAAACTACTAAAGAGCAAGCCACCCATCCAAACTCCCACAAAAGAACAATAGTTTCCAAGAAGTTTATAAAAATTTTAAAGAAAGATGTTCCCAATGCTACTTAAACTGCCCAGCTGCATTTCCATGTATTTGTAGGAAACAATAACAGTAATACCAAGCCTGACAAAGATTTCACAAAGAAAGAAAACCACAAAACAATATCATTTTTAAAAATTTATGCAAAAATCTTAAGTAAAGTGTTGCTAAACATAATCTAACAGCACACTGAAAGATGAATACATAAAACTTAGTAAGATTTGGGCTTCCCTGGTGGCGCAGTGGTTGAGAGTCCACCTGCAGATGCAGGGGGCGCGGGTTCGTGCCCCAGTCCGGGAGGATCCCACATGCCGCAGAGCGGCTGGGCCCGTGGGCCGTGGCCGCTGGGCCTGAGCGTCCGGGGCCTGTGCTCTGCAGCGAGAGAGGCCACAGCGGTGACAGGCCCGCGTACCGCAAAAAAAAAAAAAAAAAACTTAGTAAGATTTGCTCCAGAAGTGCAGGGATGATTGGAAATGACCAAGTGGGATTTATTTCATAAATGCAATAATAGTTCAAAACTATTAATATATAAATTTTATTAGTAGTTCTCCTAACAAAAAAATTTATCTCCAAGGTGCTGAAGAGGATTTAAAAACTCTATTTTTTGATTAAAGAAAAAAACTGGACAAGATATAAATAGATAGATACTTCCTGAATATGATAAAATATTTCTATTGTGGCCCCAAGTCCCTAATCATGTTTTATAGGAAACATTAAAAGTATTGACATTATAGACATGAAGAAGTAAGCTACTATCACCACTGTTCTTTAACATGGACTGAATGTGCTAGCCAATGCAATCATATAAAAATCCAAATGATTTAAACTGAATACTTAGAAAAAAACGTATATATATATACACTTGGAAATTGAATACTTGGGAAATATAAGCTCTGAATAGAGGAAACCAAACACTGACCAGAGCTAACTTTACTGAACTGTTACAAAAGTGAGATACAGACTTCTACTGTGTTAAACCACTTTAATTGAGTTTTATTCAATATAGCTATTAGCATTACCCAAATAAAATACCTCAATAATTTTTAAAAGACAGTGCATAAAAAGACAAAAAAAATCAATGAAATAGAATGAAAATTCCAGACATAAATCCATAAAAATAGAATAATTTAGTATATTTTACTAAATATACTAATTTTTGGTATAATATTAGTTAATGTAATAACTTAGTATATTTCAAATGTGGCATCTAAAGCTAGAAGGGACAAGATGGACTGTTCAACAGTCTTGGGAGAAGCTGATCACCTGGAAAAAATGTATCCACACATCACACTGTTTGCCAGCATAAATTTAAAATTGAGCAATAATGGATCTAACTAAGATGGCAGAGTAGGAAGACTATGAACTCACCTCTTCCCACAAACACACCAAAATTACAACTACTTACAGAGCAACTAACTATCTATGAGAACAATCTGAAGACTAGCAGAAAAGATTTTCTACAACTAAAGCCATAAAGAAGGAACCACAATGAGATAGGTAGGAGGGGACAGTATAGTCAGGACCCACACCCCCAGGTTGGTGACCCACAAGCAGGAGGAATATCACAATAGTAGAGGTCCACCCCAAGGAGCAAGAGGTCCAAGCCCAACATCAGGCTCCCCTGCCCAGAAGTCCTTCACCGAGAAGATGACACTCCAGAATGTCTGGCTTCAAAAACCAGAGGAGCTTACACTCAGGAGAGCCAGGGGGCTACAGGAAACAGAGATTCAAGATTTAAAAGGTGTGCACAAAATTTCACATGCTTCAAGTTCCCGAGTCCCAGTGCAGAGGCAGTAATTTGAAATATGCCTGGATCAGACCTACTTGCTGATCTTGGAGAGCCTCCTAGAGGAGGCAGAAGCCAACTGGGACATCCCCTAAGGATGGAGATGCTGGTGGCAGCTATTTTGGGAAGCTTGTTCTACTGCAATGACACTAACATGGGTGCTGACAAGTCCCATGTTAGTATGGGGGGCTTACCCACCCACCAGTGGGCTGGCACCAGCCCCAAGCTCTCCTGCCCTGGGCCATGCAGAGAGAATTCAGGGACCCTGCCCCATCTACCAGCAGGCCAGCAGCAGCCCTGTGTCAACCTGGGTCATGCAGCCCACCACACAGGAAACTTATCCCACCCTCCAGAGGGCCTATAGTCACCACATGAGGCAGGACCCCACTGCCAAGTGGGCCAAGGGCCAGCCTTGCCTACCAGCATGCCCACAGTAGTGAGCCCCACCACAACAGAAGGGTGCACATAGCCCACAGAAATACAAAGGGTCATAAGAGATTACTACAAACAATTATATGCCAATAAAATGAACAACCTACAAGAAGTGGATAAATCTCCTGCAACATACAACATCCCAAACTGCATCAGTAAGAAACAGACAATCTGAAGAGACCTATTACCAGTGATGAAACTGAATCAGTAATAAAAAACACTCCCAGAAAACAAAAGCCCAAGACCAGAGCACATCACAGGTGAATTCTACAAAACAATTCTGGAAGAGTTAATACCTAAACTTCTCGAACTAGTCCAAAAAATTGAAGAAGAAGGAAACTTCCAAACTCATTTTACTAGGCCAACGTCACCCTGATTCCAGAACGAGATGAAGACACCACCAAAAAAGAAAAATCACAGGCTGATATCACTGATAGACATAGATGTAAACATACTCAACAAAACATTAGCAAACCAAATTCAACAATACATTAAAAGGATCATACACCATATCAAGAGGGATTTACCCATGAATGCAAAGATGGTTCAATATCCACAAATCAATGTGATACACCACATTAATAAACCAAAGAATAAAAATCATATCATCATCTCAATAGATGCAGAAAAGCTTTTGACAAAATTACAAAATTCAACATCTATTTAGGATAAAAACCCTCAACAAAGTGGATATAGAGGGAGTATACCTTAATAAAATAAAGGCTATATATGACAAACCCACAACCAACATCATACTCAATGGTGAAAAGCTGAAAGAATTTCCTCTAAGATCCGGAGCAAGATAAGGATACCCAGTTTCACCACTTTTAGTCAACACAGTATTGGAAGTCCTAGCCACAGCAATCAAAGGAAGAAAAAAAAGATATGAATCCAAGCTGGAAAGGAAGAAATAAAACTGTCACCATATGTAGATGACATGGTACTGTATATAGAAACCCTAAAGTCTCCACCAAAAAACTATTAGTTCTAACAAATGAATTCAGTAAAGTTGCAGGATACGAAATTAATATTTAGTAATCTGTTGCATTTTTATACACTAATAACAAACTCTGAGAAAGAGAAATTAAGAAACTATCTCATTTACAATTACATCAAAAAGAATAAAATACCTAGGAATAAATCTAACAAAATAGGTAAAAGAATTGTACTCTGAAAATAATAAGACATTGATGAAAGCAACTGAAGACAACAGAAATAAGTGGAAAGATATACCATGCTCATGGATTAGAAGAAATGATCATACAACACAAAGTAATCTACAGATTCAATGCAATCCCTATCAAAATACCAAAGGCATTTTTTCAGAGAACTAGAACAAATAATTCTAAAATTTGTATGGGAACACAAAAGACCCCGAATTGTCAAAGCAATCTTGAGAAAGAACAACAAAGCTGAAGGTATCATGCTTCCTGATTTTAAACTATGCTATACAAATACAAAGCAACAGCAATCAAAAACATTATGGTATTGACACAAAAATAAACACATAGATCAACGGAACAGAATAGAGAGCCCAGAAATGAACCCACATTTATATGGGCAGTTAATCCATGACAAAGGAGGCAAGAATATATAATAGGGAAAAGATAGTCTCTTCAATAAATGGTGCTGGGAAAACCAGACAGCTACATGCAAAAGAGTCAACTGTACTACTTTCTCATGCCATATACAAAAAAAATTCAAAATAGTTTAAAAATATAAGTGTAAGACCTGAAACCATAAAAATCCTAGAAGAAAACATAGGCAGTATACTCTTTGACATTGGTATTAGCAATATTTGTTTTGGATCTGTCTCCTCAGGTAAGGGGAACAAAAGCAAAAATAAACAGTTGGGACTACATCAAACTAAAAAGGGTCTGCACAGTGACAAAAACTAACAACAAACTAAAATGGCAGACTACTGAATGGAAGAATGTATTTACAAACAATATATCCAACAATGGGTTAATATTCAAAATATATAAAGAACTCATACAACTTAACATCAAAAACAAACAACTCAATTAAAAGATGGGCAGAGGACCTGAAAAAACATTTTTCAAAAGAAGACATACCGATGGCCAACAGATACCTTAAAAGATGCTCAACCTCACCAATCATCAGGGAAATGCAAATCAAAACCACAATGAGATACCACCTTACATCTGTCAGAATGGCAATCACTAAAAAGACAACAACAAATGTTGGCAAGAATATGGAGAAAACGGAATCCTCATGCACTGTTAGTGGAACTGTAAATTGGTTCTGCCACTATGGAGAACATTATGAGGTTTCCTCAATTAAAATAGAAGTGCCATATGATCCAGCAATTTCACTTCTAGGTATTTACTAAAGAAAACAAAACACTATTTCAAGAAGATACATGCATCTCAATGTTCACTGCAGCATTATTTACAATAGCAAAGATAGGGAGGCAACCTGTGTCCATCAATAGATGAATAGATAAAGAAGATGTAGTATATACATACAATGAAATATTAGCCATAAAAAATGAAATCTTACCGTTTATGACAACATGGATGGATCTAGAGGATATTATGCTAAATGAAATAAGTCAAACAAATACCATGTAATCTTACTTGTGGAATCTAAAAAACCAAACAAAATTAAAACAGATTTATAGATATACAGAACGAATGGTGGTTGCCAGAGCGGAGAGGGGTAGGGGGTAGGGCAAAACAGGTGAAGGAGATTAATAGGTACAAACCTCCAATATAAAATAAATAAGCCATGGGGATGTAATAACAGCATAAGGAATATGGTCAATTATATTGTAAAAACTTTGCATGGGAACATATGGTTACTAGATTTATGGTGATCATTTCATAATGTACACAAGTGTCAAATCACCATGTGGTACACCTGAAACTAATATAATATTATACGTCAACTATATTTCAATTAAAAATAAATAAAGTAAAATTAAGCGTGATTTAAATCCACAAGCCATAATAGTACCATGACTCAAAATCCAGAAATCATAGAAGAAATTAAAATAAAAAGTCAATCTTCCAAATAGTGCAAAAAACACCATAGGTAAAGTCATTAGGCAATTACAAACCAGTTAAAAAATACTTGCAACTCATATCATAAACAAAGTGTTAATCTCAGAAATTCATAAGGAGTTCATAAAAATTAAAACCAATACCGAAGAGCAAAAAGAGCAAAAGATCAATTACGTCCAAGGAAAGGAAATATAAATAGTTTTCAAATATAGGAGAGATTCTCAACTGCACTCAAAGCAAAATGAACCAATTAAGTAAACTAAAACTATACTCAGATACCATTTTCACTATCAGATTTTTTTTAATTTCAAAAGTGTAATAAAACCACTGTTAGACTGTAGGAAAACAGGTAATCTCAGGTAACACTGGTAGAAGAACAAAGAGGTATGATTCATCAATATTTATCAGAGTTACAAATGCATATACCCTTTGACCCAACAATTCCACTTCTGGGTATATAGCCTACATATAAACTTAAACATGTGCAAAATAATTTATGTACAAGTTGACTCATTATAGCATTGTATGTAACAGCAAAAGATAGGGAACAACTCAAATCTCCTTCAGTAAAGGACTAGTTTTTAAAAATTATGGTACATCTACATAATGGAATATTATCTAACAGAAAAAGAATGAGAAAATTTTTTACTTCTATGGAAAGATTTCAATATCTACTTTTTTTTAAGTACAGAAAAGTGAATATAGTATGTTACTTGTGTTTTTTTCTTTTTTTTTTAGACAGCAAACTTTTTTTTTTTTATTTATTTATTTTTGTCTGCGCTGGGTCTTCGTTGCTGCACACGGGCTTTTCTCTAGTTGCAGTGACCAGGGCCTACTTTGCTGCGGTGCACGGGCTTCTCATTGCGGTGGCTTCTCGTTGCAGAGCACAGGCTCTAGGCTCACAGGCTCAGTAGTTGTGGCACACAAGCTTAGTTATTACGCGGCACGTGGGATCTTCCTGCACCAGGGCTCAAACCCATGTCCTCTGCACTGGCAGGCAGATTCTTAACCACTGCGCCACCAGGGAAACCCACTTGTGTATTTTTTAAATGAGGAAAAATGAGACTACACAAACATATTGCTTGTATTTGTATAAAAGTAACTCTGGAAGGAAATACAAAAACCAATTTAAGTGGTTAAAAATGATGGGGAGAGATCACTGGACAAATGGGGTAGAAGGAGACTTCACACTCCATACCATTTTTGAACCACATGACCATGTTCTCTTCAAATTAACTTTTAACATAAAATTTTTTTCATATCCACATTTTTCAAAAAAATAAATGCCATGAAAGTTTCCTTTTTCAGTTATCCTCAAGTACATTTCTCAAATATCTTCTTTGGTTAAAAATGTACCAGATAGTAGCAATGCTCAGTAGCAATTTTCAAAGCTAGGTATTCTGTTCTATGGGACCTTACTGAATTTATATTTATGGCTAAGGAGACATCAGTTATAATTTCTTAAAATTTTCCAGGCTAATATTATTATAGTTTTGCTACATGGGGCATAAATGTTCCCTTTGTCTACACATTGGAGAAAATCATAATCATTTTTAAAAGCGGATTCTTGGCCATGCCTATGAGTACTCCCACAGCTTGCCTTGCACCGGGGGTGGCCTTCTAGTCAGCCGAGTGTCTATATTAGGCAACTCAAATTTCACAAGAGGATATCAATCCTACTCCCAATTCAACTGTCTGTTAAAGCATATGGGTCTTTATTTAATTGGCAACATAGACTAGCAGCACTCCAGGTAGTTGTCAGCAAATACAATCTTGAACTCATGCTGTCCAATACTGATCAAAATCTTGGCCAAGATAAACAATATTTAAGGAGGACTGCTTGAAAGATAGAGTGGACATTTGCTATTTTTGTCAGCTTAACATATAAATACCCCTCTTATAATGGGGAAATCCCAAGATAGAAAAGAGACAGGGTCCTGCTTCCCCCTACAAACACCAAAGAGCACGCTCTAGAAGCTGGAAGTATACATGTGATCCAGGCTTGATTGATTGGACAATCTATTACCCTGGGACTTTGATATGACATCATGACAAAGGGAAGCAAAGATGCAGAGACAATCAGATCTTTTGCCACAGTGGTGGCAGCGGAAGTGAGAATCACGGAATGGGGGCAAGAGTCTACCTAAGTGCAGCAACGTAATTTTCCTTAGCAGATTACTCCTATGATAGGATCTTTTCTGGGCCTTGCCTTTCTTGATTCCCACCCTTTTTTCAAGCCTTGTTCTCCAAACTTTTATTAATTCTGTGTGATAACTTTCCAACAGATACTTGTTTTTGCTTCCAAGTTAGACAGAGCTGCTCTTCTCATTTGCAACCAAGAATGCTGAATGATATAAAGACTGTTCCATGGATTAAATTAGATAAACTGACTACCATAATGTGACTAGATCATATTATGCTGGCCCCCTTTAATTATCTTTATGGAGATAAACTTTCATATGATATTGTTGATTGTATGTTGTGATACAGTTCTAAAACACTCTTATTTTTTACAATATTTTCAATACATTATAAACTATTCTCTATGTGAACTTTGGGAGTAAATTTTGTCTTGGTATAGTATCATGAAAACTTGAGTTTCACTAAAGAATTGGTTGGCTTTATATTATAAATAAAAATAAGTGTGTGATATTATTATTAATAATAGCATGCACTATTCTATTATTTTTAATATTAATATTCGTCGTTGTGATTTTTTTCCAGGAACCCATTTGTTGGAATAGAGAAGACAGGTTGTTGGATTGTTTCTGATTTGAGGTTGTGAAGACTGGATATAGTGAAATGACAAATACTAAGAGAGTTGAAAGTATTGACAAGAGGGTTGAATTCACATACCCTGCTGCCTAGGCTGGACAATAATATAGCGAGAAGGGTGCTGATACTTTGAAAGAAAATGGAGCGTCAAAAATTCTTAAGTATCAACAAGAGCCAAAAGAAGCATAATATGTAGAAATGCATAAGAACTAGTAAAACAGGAAGTTATTGTAAAAGAATAAGATTGGAAGTTTAAGATTTCAGATATGTGCAGTCCAAGTTTCACATATGACCAGAGGAAATGTTTTTGGATCTGGAGGGCAGATAAACACCACTGAAGTTGAGAATATTTGGATGGGACTTTGACACTCAAGTTTCCCGACTGATGACAAGACTTGGAATATAGAGAAAACTCTAAGTCAGGTATCAAAAATCCTAAATTGCATTGAGGTGGGGAACCAGGACTGTAGGAAGAACCATTTTCTCTTTCTCTTCCATGTTCCTGCCTTGGCCTATGAAATGAAACATTTGGCCTCTCAGAAGTATTGGGAAAGAAGCCTCTGTTCTTTCTCCATTTCTCATTAGTATTCATCTGGAAATATGATAAGAGACCTACATCCCAGGGCCTATATTTGTCTTTTGAGCATGATTAGTATGATACATATATATAGCACAGGCACTATTTAGCTCTCTACTCCAGAATTACCTGCCCAATGGGTGTTCTCTCTGATCCTGCCTTGTCAATGTGATCAGCCCACTCAGGCATGCCTTACTCCTCTTGGGGTGAAATCCCTACTCAGCTGAATCTCAAAATATAAACAAGAGAGAATATACTGGGAGGACAAGAGTGGAGAAAAGTATACCAGGCAGAAGAAATAGCAGTTACAAAAGCAGAGATGCTTAAGAAATTAGTTTGTATGTGGAATTCCAAATAGAGTGCCTTGAACACAGGATGCATTTGTGAAGATGAAAAGAGGAGTTAGTGAAATGACAGGGACATTAAATACCATGCTAAAAATTCTGGTCTTTATCTTGGCAAGACAAAAGTCTGACAGATTACCAGTTAATACACCAATAACCCATAGGAGGAAACACTGTTGTCCCTCCTTCTACTCATGGGTTTACTACTACTACTACTCTAAGTACCTCAAAAGCTGTGAGCCCTGACAGTAAATATGAGGAAATTTTTTAAATTAACAATGCACTTAAGGGGATTCAAACACCTCATGAAGAAATAAAAACAAAAAAATAAGAAAAAGCTGTTAATGAAATAGAAATACTGAAAAAGATAAATGACACAAATAAAAAAATATATGAGATTGAATTACAGCATTAAAAAAGACTTTTTAGAATTAATCATGATTCTCCAATTCCAAAATTCAGCAGCTGAATTGAAAAGAAGGGTGATCATTAATACAAATTAAATGAGAAGCCCAAGAAGAAATAATCTCAAAGCCAAAGCAAAATATAAAGAGATAGACTGCTGCTTCTATCCACAAAGGAGTGACTGCTCTGGGACTTACCCTTATACCATAAACAACTAGAAGGACAAAACACATAAAACAACTAATTTCAGACATCAGACAATAGGTAGCACAAGACAATAATCCCTGAGAGAAGAGAGACAATCCAACTGACCCCCAGCAGCAGCATCCCTGTGGTACAGGGAAGGAAAATCAAAACAGAGCCCAGCAGTGCCACTGAGTTGAGGAGGCAGAGCCTGGAGTTCAGGCAAACTGAGATGAATAGAAGTTGTGGGGTAATGCCACAGAGGAGGAAGCTACACAAAGAAGGAGTTCCAGAAGACTTTAGACAGTCCCTTTTGAGTTTCTGGCTGAATACGAATTTGTGTGCCTCAAGGGTGAAACTCCACAATGTTAAAGAACAGCTGCCAAGGAAAGAACAATTTCCAGACAACTGTAAGCTAAATGATTCCCAGAGTTCACTCATGGCTGGGAACTTTTCAAGTTCCATCAACCAGAGTGGAGAGATTGTGCTGAAAACATGAAGCATTCAGTATAGATGCTGAGAAGGGTATGCCTTAGTACTGAGGCTAAACTATCCCTAGAGTAAAGGCTACTCAAGATGAACCCTACAAAGGTTTAAAAACAAGCATCCAAGGGCAAGATGATCTCTCAATTATTTAACGGCCTGCCAGAACAAGGTCCAACACTTTTTAAAGAAATACAATCAAATCCATCACTCAAAACATAAAATTCACAATTAAAAATAATTAGTTCTAGTTCTGCTGTGGCAAGGTTACTCCTTAAAGCTTATCTCGCCCACTGATTACAGACAAAATATCAAAAGAAGAAACCAGACAAAATACACCCAAAAAAATCTGCCAACTATGAAAAATGAACAAAGGCAGACAGATTGTCATTAGGGAAATGCAAATCACCTCACGCCCATTAGAATGGGATGGATACCACCCAAAAAAAACTAAAATAAAGTGTTGGTGAGGACATGCAAAAATTGGAATCATTTTACACTGTTGGTAGTAATATAAAATGCTACAGCCTCTATAGAAAACAGTATGGTGGTTTCTCAAAAAATTAAAAATAGAATTACCATATGACCCAGCAATTCCACTTCTGGAGATAGATATATATATATATATATCCAAAAGAATTAAAAGCATGATCCACGTGCACGACAATGTTCGTAGCAGCACTATTCACAATAGCCAAGTGGTGGAAGCAACCCAAGTGTCCATCAGTGAATGAATGGATAAACAAATGTGATATTACATACAATGGAATACTACTCAGCCTTAGAAAGGGAGGAAATTCTGACACATGCTACCACATGGATGAAACTTGAGGACATTATGCTAAGTGAAAGAAGCCAGTCACAGGAAGGCAAATACTGCTGGGTTCCACTTATATATATGACCTACCTGGAGTAGTCAAATTCATAGAAACAAAGTGTAATGATGGTTGACAAGACGGAGAGAGGGAGAAATAGGGAGTTGTTTCATGGATATAAAATTTCAATTTTCCAAGATAAAAAAGTTGGGAGATTTGTTAACCAACAATGTGAATATACTTAACACTACTAAACTGTACATTTAGAAACAGTTAAGATGGTAAATTTTATGTTATGTATTTTTTTTCTTTTTTTTTTCCCCACTGCTGTTGCCCCCCAGCCCCTGCCTCTGCCCCTCAGCCTGGCCTGACAGCAGTGCACTCTGCCACTCCCTCACATGCTCCTGTTATGTGTTTTACTACCACAATAATTTTTTTTAATTTTCAAGAAAGTAGTAGTAAGATTGTAAAAAGTGATCAAAACTGGGACAGGCAACCTGCAAAAGGGTGAGCTTCTTGACTACAACTCCAAAATAAATTCCGTCTTTCTGACCAGAATAATAAGGAACAGGAACCCCTTTAGGGAAAAGAGAGTAAGGAGACTCCCAGAGAAGACAGAGGTAGAGAAGGTGACCCTCAAATATTGTATATGAACCTCAAAATCATGGATTTACCTTTGAAATGTTCATGTATGGGACAAATCCAAAGGTAGCCTAGAAAGGCTTTAAGAACTGAACTAAGATTTAGACCACCACCCAAATTTCCAACTAATCCTTTGATGATTCATGTGCAAGACAGACTAAGTCAGCATTTGAAAACTAAACTAAAATTAGAACTATAGCCCACAGAGGCTGTAGAGGGCCATACTTATAGAGGAACAACAATTTGAATATTTACAAATTTTTCATCAGAAACTATAGAAACTGGAAGGCAGTAGAGCAACATCTTTAAAGTGATGAAAGAAAAGAACTGTGAACTCAAAATTCTATAACCAGCAAAAATATCCTTTAGAAGTGAAGATGAAAAAGACATTCTGAGATGAAGAAAAACTAGAAGAATTTTTTTACCAGCAGACCTGCTGTAAAAGAAATACTAAAAAAAAAATTCTTCAGGCTGAAAGGGAAACCCAAATTTAAAAAATAAAGGAACAAAAAAATAAATAAAGGAACAACAACCATCTGAGAAAATATAAAAGATATCTACATTTTACTCGAAGTAGTACAGTGCTAAATAGACTATGAAAGCTTAGATATGTACACTGTGATCCTAAGAGAAACCACTAGAAAATTAACAAAAACAAATATAGGGCTTCCCTGGTGGCACGGTGGTTGAGAGTCCGCCTGCCAATGCAGGGGACATGGGTTCATGCCCTGGTCTGGGAAGATCCCACATGCCACAGAGCAGCTGGGCCCATGAGCCATGGCCACTGGGCCTGTGCATCCGAAGCCTGTGCTCCACAACAGGAGAGGCCACAACAGTGAGAGGCCCACGTACCGCAAAAAAAAAAAAAAAAAATATATATATATATATATATATATAAAATGAAAGGTCAACAGATGAATTAAAATGGAACACTGAAAAATATCCAAACAACTGAAAAGATGGCAGAGAAAGGGAACACAGGAACAAAAAAAGAGGCAGCAAACTGAAAACACATAATAAAATGGCAGACCTAAATCTAAACATATCAATAATTGCATTATATATAAATGGTATAAACCTACCAATTAAAAGACATAGATCATCTTATCACACTTGTGGGGAAAAAAAGGAAGACCCAGCTTTTGTACTATTGAAAAAAAAATCCACTTTAAAAACAAACAGGTAGATAGATTAAAAGTAAAAGGGTAGAAAAATAAAATGTTAATCCAAAGATAGCTAGAGTGGCTATATTAATATCATATAAATTAGAATTCAGGGGCTTCCCTGGTGGTGCAGTGGTTGGGAGTCCTCCTGCCGATGCAGGGGACACAGGTTCATGCCCCCGTCCGGGAAGATCCCACATGCCACGGAGCGGCTGGGTCCGTGAGCCATGGCCGCTGAGCCTGCACATCCGGAGCCTGTGCTCCGCAGCGGGAGAGGCCACAGCAGTGAAAGACCCGCGTACCGCAGAAAAAAAAAAAATATTTTTTTTCAGAACAAGAAATATTACCAAGGACAAAGAGGGACACTATATAATGATAAAAGTGTGAATTCACTAAGACATAAAAATCCTAGATGAGTATTTAGCAACAACAGAGCTTCAAAATAGATGAAGCAAAAACTGACAGAACTCAAAGGAAAAACATACAAATTTAAAAAGATAAAGATTGCAACACTCCTCTTAACAGTCAATAGAAAAAGTAGAAATAAAATTAGTATATAGAAGACCTTATTAAACACCTTATTCTAATTGACATTTATAGAATTCTCTACTCGACATTCCTGTAACATTTACCAAGATAGACCATATCCTGGGCCATAAAACAAATCTTCAAAAATTAGAAAGAACTGAAATCATACAAAGTATGATCTCTGACCATAATGGAATTAATCTAGAAAAAAATAACAAAAAGATAAACAAGAAATTCCTAAGTATTTCAAAATTGAACAACACACTTCTAAGTAAGTGTATAAAAAGGCAGTCACAGGGGAAATTATAAATTATTTTGAGTTGAATAAAAGTGGCAGAAAAAAATTAAATAGATATGCGTGAAATTTTTCCAAAATTGATGGAAAATATAAACTGCTAGATCCTAGAAACTCAATGAACCCTAAGTAGAATAAACACAAAGAAAACCACCAAGCACATCATAATCAAATTGTTAAAACAAATGATAAAGAAAAAAATCCTAAAAACATCCAGAAAAAAAGGACATTATTTACAGAGGAGCCATCATAAGAAATTCATACCTTTTGTCAGAAACTGTGCAAGCTAGAAAAGAACAGAATCACATCTATTATATGCTGGAAAAAAACTCAACCAGGAATTCTGCAGACAGAAAATAAAATTCAAAGTACAAAAAAGTAAATAATAATGCAATGAAACAGAAAATGGGAAAATAATATAAAAAGTCAATGAAATGAAAAGCTGATTTTTTGAAAGGTTAATTAAATTGATAAATCCCTGCCAAGACAGAAGAGAAAAAACACAAATTATCAATATCAGAAATGAAAGGAGGGACATTACTATGGATATTACAGATATTAAAAATAATAATGGGATATCATGAACAACTTCATGACAACAAATTTAACAACTTAACTGAAAGAGGACAAAGTCCTTGAAAGTCACAAATTACCAAAACTGACACAAGAATAAATTTTAAAATCTAAATAGCCCTGTATGTATTTTTAAATTTTTGTTTATAGCTAAAAACCTCCTAGAAAGATAATTCCAGGCCCACATGGCTTCATTGGTAAATACTATGAAACATTTGAGGAGAAAAAATACCAATCTTAACACAAACGTTTTCAGAAAATAGAGAGGAAAGGAGTACTTCTCAAGTTTTAAGAGGCCAGCATTCCTCCAGTACCAAAATCAGATAAAAATATTACAAGAAAAGAAAAGTAATAACAATAATTTTATATTACAAAAAATAATATTTTACATTACTTTATAAAAGTCATAAATAAATAAATGTTTTGAATATACAGGAAAGTAGAAAAACCCTATATTCCTAATAACCAAAGACAGCCACTATCATTGTGTTTCCTTTATTATTTCATCTAAGTTTTCTATGGTATTTTCCTATGTAATTGGACATCATAGCCATTTTAAAATGTTACAAGAAAACTACAAACTAATATCATTTGTGAAAATAGACACAAAAATACACTAGCAAAATATTAGTAAATTGAACCCAGAACTATGAAATAAAAATAATAAAGCATGATTATCACTTGGAGTTTATCCCAGGGACATAAGGTTGGTTCAATATTTGAAAATCAATATTGAATGGATGTAATGCAAAATTTAGCAGACTAAAGAAGAAAAAGTATTTAATCTTAGAATTAAATCTTAGAATTAAATACTTGCAACACTTTTTGATATAGTACTAAGATCCCAGCAAGTACGATAAGACATGAAAAAGAAGTAAAAGGCAAACAGATTGTAAAGAAGAAGCAAAAGTGTGTTTTTTGCCACTGAAATAATCTACACAGAAAATCCTAAGTAATCTTTTTTTTTTCTTCTTTTTTGGCTGCGTTGGGTCTTCATTGCTGCACGCGGGCTTTCTCTAGTTGCGGCAAGCAGGGGCTACTCTTTATTGGGTGCACAGGCTTCTCATTGTGGTGGCTTCTCTTACAGAGCACGGGCTCTAGGCGCACAGCCTTCAGCAGTCGCAGCACGCAGGCCCTAGAGCACACGTGTTTCAACAGTTGCAGCGCATAGGCTCAGTAGTTGGGGTGCACAGGCTCTAGGGCGCTTGGGCTTCAGGAGTTGCAGCACACGGGCTCAGTAGTGTGGCTTGCGGGCTCCAGAGTGCAGGCTCAGTAGCTATGGTGCACGGGCTTAACTGCTCCACAGCGTGTGGGATCCTGCTGGACCAGGGATCAATCCCATGTCTCCTGCACTGGTAGGTGGATTCTTAACCACTGCACTACCAGGGAAGTCCCCCTAAGTAATCTTTTTAAAAAGTCTATTAGAGCTAATTAATGGATTTAGCAAGAATGCAAAATACAAGGTCAGTGGTTATAGTTTTCTATCTACTAGAAATAAATGATTGGAAAAAGAAATTTTAGGCAAGAAATAACAAATGTTGGCAAGGATATGGAGAAAAAGGAACCCACGTACACTGTTGCTGGGAATGTAAATTGATGCAGCCACTGTGGAAACCATCATGGAGATTCCTCAAAAAATTAAGAATAGAACTACCATGTATGACCCAGCTATCCCACTTCAGGGTATTTAACCAAAGAATAAGAAATTTTGAATTTGAAAAAATATATGCACCCTTATGTTCATCACAGCATTATTTACAATAGCCAAGATATGGAAACAACCTAAGTGCCCATCAATGGACAAATGGATAAAGAAGTTGCTTTATATATTTATATATATATTTATACAATATAAATTTATAATTTTATTTGTATAATATATATTTTATAAATATATAAAATATCTTTGTCCATAAACTTATGTATATATACATATGTACATACATATGTACATACACACAATGGAATACTACTCAGCCATAAAAAAGTTATGAAATCTTGCCATTTGTGACAATGATAGACCTTGAGGGTATTACACTAAGTGAAAAAACTCAGATGAATAAAGAAAACTACTGTATGATTTCACTCATATGTGGAATATTAAAAACAAACAAAATAAATGAACAAACAAACACAAAGATAACAGAGAACAAAGCAGCAGTTACCAGAGGAGAAGGGACAAGGGAGGGGAGAGTGAAATGTGTAAGGGGGATCAACCGTACGGTGACAGATGGAAACAAATTTTTGGTAGTGAGCATGCTGTAGGGTATACAGAAGTAGAAATATCATATTGTACACATGAAACATATAATGCTATAAGCCAACGTTACCTCAATAAAAAATAAATCTAAAAAAACCACAGAAATTTAAAAATCAATGCCATTTACAATAGAAAAAGTATGTAAGGATAAATTTAACAAAATATGCAGAAGACTTCTACTCTGAAAACTATAAAACATATCTGATAGAAATTAAAGGAGGCCAATAAATAGAGACATATACCATCATCATTGATTGAAAGACTGAATATTGTTATATTAATATATATTTATCTATAGATTCACAGGAGACTTTTCTACAGAAATTGACAAGATGGTTCTAAAATTCAAGTGGAAATGTAAAGAACCTAAAAGAGTCAAACAATCTTGAAAAAGAACAAAGCTGGAGGACTTACCCTCCTGACTTCAAGACTTATTATAGAGCTACAGTAATTAAAACAGTGTGGAATTGATGTAAAGATATAGAAAAAAATTAAAGATAAATAGATTAATGAAACAAAATAGTGAGTTCTGAATACAGCCATGATGATGTGACCAATTGATTTTTCAGTGAAGTTGCCAAAGCAATTTCCAAAGTGGTTGTACCATCTTATATTCCCACTAACTATTTTGGAAATTGGTCTGGAAGTTTTTCATAAAGTTAAACATGTGCTTACTCTATGACCTAACAATTCTACTTCTACATATTTACCCAAGAGAAATAAAAACATGTGCACAAAAATCTTTCACAGTGATGTTCATAGGAACCTTATTTATAACAGTACAAAATGGAAATAAACTAAATCTCCAACATTACATCCATACAGAACACTACTAAGCAATAAAAAGAAACAAACTACTGATACATGCAACACCCATAGATGAACCTCAAAACACATCTTGCTCAGTTAAAGAAGCCAGACAGTGTGATTCTATTTACATTCCATTCTAGTACAGGCAAAACTAACCTAAGGTGAAGGAAACCAGAAGAGTGCTTGCCTGGCAGGGTGACTTGGAAATGTCTGGGAAGGGGTGACTTGGAAATGTCTGGGAAGGGAAATGTCTTGGAAATGTCTAGGATGATAAAAATGTTCTGTATCTTGAGAAGATGTGGGTTACATGTGTGTATACATATGTCAAAACTTACACATCTGAGCACTTAAAATCTGTATATTTCACTGTATGTAAATTATATCTCAATTTATTTTTAAAAAGAGCTTATTGTTTGACTTAGAGAAAAAAATACAAAAAAAACAAAATTCTTGAGAGAAAAGTTTAGAAAGTTGGAGAACAGATCTTAAAATACGAATAACAGAAACCCCAGAAGAAGAAACTGGAGAATGGAAGAGGGGTAATAATTCAAGAAACTTACCCTGGAATTAAAAAAAGAAATCAAGCCTACAACTAAAAGAGTTCACTGATTAAGGAAGGAAAGGAGGGAGGGAGGGAGGGGGGAAAGGAGGGAATATACCTAGGCATATCCTAGTAAAAACCTCAAGTTTCACAAATAAAAAGAACTATACAACAAGCCTCAGAACTAAATGCTATTTATAATGGAAAAAAATCAGATTGGCATCAACAACATTGGGAAACAGAAAAAATACAACATTGACAGAATGCTGAAAGGGAATGCAATTCAAAAATCCTATACCTAGCCAAGATATCATTCAAAAACAAGTTATTTACAATGGAAAAAAATTATATCATTCACTTGCCAAGCAAAATAAAGATGTTTGCAGATATATAAGAATGCAGAGAATATATCATCAACATAAGTCATTCAAGAGAAAAAAAATGAAGATAGTAATCTAAAAACAACACATGCATCAGAATAATGACCTTAAGGTATAAGAAAATGAAGAGAACAGAAACAGAGGTAAGCAATGAACCTTATAATACTCTTGGGGTTTCTCAGTTTGGGCACATGGACCAGATCATTATTTGTTTCAGGGGTGAGAGGGTGACCTGTGCATTGTGGGATGTTTAGCATGACTCTGGCTTCTGCCCTCTAGAGGCCAGTAGCATCTCCCTTCCCTAGTCATGAAAATCAACGTCTCCAGACATTGCCAAATGTTCCCTAGGGGTGCAAAATTGGCCCCAGGTTGAAAATCAATATAGTTTATAATTATTCATTTAGATAATAACAAATTGACAAAAAATTTTAATGTAAGTGCTAAATAAGAGTTTTGGAATAGAAGAGGCATACTACTATGAAAAATCTAATAATAATCTGAAACTAAAGCAGAAAATATTTCAGCAAGACCTGGGCATTAGGTGAATACTGTGAATACAATAAGAAAAAAAATAAATTAAATAATTGGTAAGGACAAGATAAAACAATCCTTTTGCTGATGATATAATTATACATCTATAAAGCATATGAGATTCTAGTGAAAATAAAACATTAGAATTAATAAGGAAATGTGGTATGGCTTTCTAATTCCATATTTAAATAGAAACATATAAAAATTAATGACTCTTCTCTATACCCGCATAACCATATAGAAATGGAAATGGTAAAAAAAAGCTATTTATTTATAATTGTGGCAATAAAATACAGAATAGTTAAAACACATTTAACAAGGACCCTATAGGATCTGTATGAAGAAAACTTACTAAAGAACAGAGACAGATTTACTGTGAAACTAAAAAAAAACAATGCTTCCTCACTTTCAGGGCTCTGCACCTGCCCTGTGGTAGGCTGAATAATGGCTCCCCAAAGATGTCCATGCCCTAATTCCCAGAACCTATGACTATGCTACCTTACATGGTAAAAGGAACTTTGCAAATGTAATTAAGGATCTTGAGATAGTAAGTTGTCTTGGGGCCTGATGGAACTACAAGGACTCTTATAAAAGGGAGGCAGGAGGATGACAGTCAAAAAGAAAGACTTGAATGCTATGTCACTGGCTTTGAAGATGGAAGAAGGAGACCAGGAGTCAAGAGTACAGCCCACCTCTAGAAGCTGAAAAGGGCAAAGAAATCGATTCTGCCACAGAGCCTCCAGAAGAAATGCAATCCAGCTGACACCTTGATTCTAAACCAGTGAAACCCATTTCAAACTTTTGACCTCCAGAACTGTAAGATAATAAATTTGTGTTGGTTTAAGTAACCAAGTTTGTGGTAATTTGTTACTGCAGCAGTAGGAGACTAATACAAACCCCTTCCAAATTCCTGGAAGAGGTTTTAGCAATGGGTTCACATGGAAATAAGATTTTGTTAAATGTGCAAAAGTAATATATTTTAACCACAATTAGTTAAGATCACTGTCTCTTTTCACTCCAAATTCTCCACCACATATTGGGTAATGTTGGAGTGGTTGCAGGCATATTGAGGATCCTGCTAAAGGGAAGTTGCATCAAGAACACATTACTTTTAATTGGATATATCTGTGGTAATTTCCACGACTTATTGCTAGCCACACCACTATAGGAATGGTTTTTCAGAAATACTTCTACCCCACGTTGTTCTGACTCACTCAATGAAGGCACAGACACAGAAGTCACATTGCATGATGATACTTCCTACACTGGAAGTATCTGGTGAATAGAGGGAGAAAATGTCTGAAGCCATGTATGGAGACTGAAGCTAGTCTAACGGAAAAATCCCTTCAATTGACAGACATGAAGTTTCAAGGGAAGAGTCCGTAACCATTGATTACCAGTCAAAACTATCAATAATTTTTTTAATGTTCAATTAACCTGCTAAAAGTGAAGAGTCAGATGCCACCTTCAAATGAACAATCAATCCTCCCTTGTACCAAAACCTGGAATTATAAGCATGGTTACTATATTTTGCAATATACACTAACTCCCTTGTACCAAAACTTGCAATTACATATACTTGCAACAAGCAAAATGCTCACACCTTCAAGCCTTTGGTTACCAGACCTGGGTATTCTAGTCATGAGAAAACAATACCACATATTGTCACTGGCCCCCTTCTATCTTCAAGCTAGCAAGGGTATGTTGATTCCTTCTCACATCACATCACTCCAGCCTCCTGTTCTGCTTCTTGCATTTTTTAAGGACCCCTGTAATTACATTGGGCCCACCCGGATAATACAAGAAAATCTCCCCATCTCAAGCTCTTAAAATCACATCTGTAACATCTCTTTTGCCATGTAAGATAACATATTCATAGGTTCCAGAGTTTAGGACATAGATATCTTAGGAAGGACATTGCTCTGCCTACCACATCACTTGATGGTACAACCATCAAGAAAGGAACATTCCACACGACTTTAAAGCATAGTGATTTGACATACTTAATGGGATATATTCTAAGGATGGAAAGAACTGTAATAAAATCTTAAACGGTTTTCAGTGATCATATTGTTAGTAGTGCTGTTGGTATTTTTATTATGAGACCCTTGTGAGTATATTGTGAGGGGGAAGCAAATAATTAGGTTAATAAGGTAGGGAACAGAGATTTCACTAGGAGAGGGAAAAGAGGTTTTCAGTATAAGGGAAAGCCATTACAAATCTAAGACTAAAGATGGTTAAATTAAAATGCTACAGTCCTTCACTGAAATTGGAAGCATTAGTACAAACCCATGATGTGTTCTATTTTATACTCTTATTATATGTGTGTGTGTGTGTGTGTGTGTGTGCATGTGTATAAAATTCTCTAGCACAGACTCCTGAAAGGACCAATCCAGTAGCAATGAGCACCTTTAGCATTCAGTCTGTGGTTTCTAATTCCCAATTCATACTAAAATGAACTATAGCTCATTAGGGAACTAACTGACTCCATGTAAGGGGAGGAAAATGGAATTTAGATGAACCATTTAGAATTGAAGATAAGACTAAAATATCTTGTTATACAAGGAAGGAAAAGATGTTATCAAAGGCTATAGGAGTTCTTTCAAAAGCACTCAAGATTTACACTGAACAAGCCATTCATGGGGCAAAGATGGGACAAACTGATAATAACTACAATAGATTGTAACACATCAACAAGTTTAAATCCATGTGTTTATAATGATAAAAGAAAACAACTCACTGGTCACCTATGGAAAATACTGAGGAACCAACTTATTATTTTGAAAACTGGCAAATAAAGGGAGAGGATTCATTTACCTTGTTGTAACCAAACAAGGGACTGTAATACTTTATATAAGTATTCTAGGTAATAAATGAAGCAATGATAGAATTTTAAAATCCCATTTTGTAAACTCTAATGAATTAATGGTTCTAGGCAATAATCATCTTGGCTGATAAAGGGAGACAAAAGAGACATCTCTTTTGACTGACAAAAGAGAGACAAACAGGTATCACAGAAGTACACAATATCACATTTAAAGTACTAGTCTTATCACAAAACTTCAACCTGAATCTGTTAAAGCCCCTAGATCTATCAATAGATGCATAAATGGGAATTCATTATATACTATTATGAAATATTTGAAATTTTCTATAACAATAAGATTTCAAAATGTTTAGAATACTTTTTTAAAGGACAAGGAAGAAGGAAAAATAAATTATTTCATAATCAATGAATATGTGTTTCTTTCCTTTTAAGCCTTTTGGGGATCTTTAAAACACAATTTTCTTTTTTTACCATATGAGAAAGGTTCCTGCAAAATCTCTAAAATAAGCATTAAGCATTGCTATACAGAATCAAAACAGAACACCCTTACTATATAGAGTACTGGAGAAGCCTCCCTGTCTGCCAAAAAATCACAAGAGTTCAAAGCAGGACCTTTGTTTTCAGCATACCATTATGGTTCTCATACTATATCGATCTTTAGGAGCAGAAAAGAAAAATGTGTATTTCAGTAGGTAGACAGGGAAGTGGAGGTGACAGAATAGACATGGAAGAATACTTAAAACTTTTCTCATCTAACTAAAATAGATGAGAACTAGGGTATCTAGCTCTTCTGATACAATGTCTGGACAAAAGTCGCCCTGCATCTTTAGGTTTCTGCAGTGCTTGCTTTAATTTTACAGAAAGGATAAGATGGTATAAAAGAAAAGGAATGAAATAATGATGAACTCTCTGGAGTTTCTTAAAAACATAAGAGGTAAGCAGCTAAAATGCAATAAAAGGATATGAGTGGGAAGTTTGTGACCCATGAAGTTGATACTGCTGGAAGCTTGAATGAAAAGTTGAAAGGCTTTATGATTAGGCCAGACTAGATAGATAGTGAGGCAATTAGAATTATTCATTGCTGCCAAGGCATCAGGCCAACGTGAATTACAACCCAAACTGAATGAAGCAGAATAGAAAATAGAAAAGCCTTTAATGAAAATGTTGGAGAACTCACAAGGGATGGGGAAAGTGCCAAATAACTGGAAGATGGCTAAGTAAACTAAAAGGTCTATTCTCCCATCAGTGCATAAGGGATTTACAAGTTTAACTCTCATTGCTATTAATAGGAATTCTATGTGTGATCCAAGGGTGTACTCATGGAGAAAATGCATCTATTAGTGTCTCGACCGGCCTCTCTTGAGCCAACACTGGCAAATGCTCCAAATTATGTGGTAGTTTGGTGACAGGGACTAACAGAGGCTAGAATGAAAACCACCAGCTTAGCCTCACCTTGTAATCCTCTTGATAGTACAAGATCCCTTAAGAGCAAGGAGTAAAATATATTCTATGCAATCTTTCACAGTGTTTAATTTTAAAACATTTGGAAATTAACTTCCAGCAAATTAAAGTAAAAGAAAAAGTAAAAAGGCAGAAGTTCCTGTTCAATTGAAAAGTCTGTCTTTGGAAAAGAAAAACCCATCTTTAGATCATTTTCTACCTGAAAAGAATCCTTTTGCTAGCTTATCTAATAATAACAGCTATCATAGCCCCTACTATGTCCAGACATTATATCAGATGCTTTACTAAGGATTCTACTTACTTATAACAAATAGCCCATGAAGCAAATAGTATTACCCTTTTTCACAGATAAGGAAATTAAAACTGAGACATTAAGAAATTTCCCCAGAATCACCTATCTTGAAAGTGGCAGATTCAAATCCAGGTCTGTCTAGCTTCAAAGCTCATGATCTTTCCTTGACACCTCACAGCCCACCTACTATACACAGTAACTAGTGCTCTACTAGGTCACTCCAACTTAACATAATTCACCTCCCAGTCCAATGTGAATTTTCAAAAGCACTGAATCTCCTCTTACATGTGTATGTGCATACTTTCAGAGATAGTAAAATTATGTTTTCTAATAGTATCCTCCCAAAAAAGAAAAAAAGTGATATAATGATTTTAATTTAATTAACACTTTTATCCTAGATATATAAGAAAAATACTTCTTGAGGAAACATTTGTTGAAACTATTATGTGCCGAGGTCTATATTAGACTCAGTACAAAGACAGATACAGTGCCTGCCCTCAAGATAAGTCAAGCGTAATAGGAGAAATAGATATAAGCAACTCATTATACAGAAAAGGTAATACAAAGCCTTGTTGGGAGCAAAATACACCATTTGTGACTGTTGATTTTTATTGGTCTAAGTCACTATCTTCACAACACATTTTATTAACAGAATTCAACAAAGCTTTACTGAATTTTAATATATTTATAGCAAAATTTTCTGCCTCCAAATCCCTCTAAAGTATGTACAGAGCAATCATTATTATAGCTGAATTGCTGGTGGAGAAATAGTGGCTCAACAAAATTAAATGACTTACAGAACTCAGAAGTAACTCCCAATCCCAATACCACACCCTACTTCCCCAATATAAAATTAATTTTTCTACAAAAATCTTACTTAATCCAAAGTAATATAGACTTTAAAGACACCTCAAATGAGTTTAGTTCCTCAAGAACCAGTCTGAAAAGTTTCCATCAAATAGTCTGAACGATCTTAGTTCAACCAAACAGCAAAACAGTTTCCAAAACCATAGGTAGGTGCTGGATACTACTTTCATTTCAGTTAATTAAAAGTATTTGATCCACTATGGTGCATCTCAGTGTAACATCTTAAAAAGACAAAAATCGATTAATCTGTGCAAGTTTCAGACAACACCTAGTCTAAATGCTAGAGCTTGAGACCAGATTTAATCAAGCTCTGGATGTCATTTATTGACCTATCCAAAAAAGGTGTTTTTTAAAAAAATTTCTTCTACAAAGGTACTTGAGTAATGGATAAGCTATCAAATCTAGCATCAATTCCCATTACATAATGTATTGAATTTTTTGTGAACACTAGGTAGGAACAGACTAAGTCAGAAAAATTTGTTATTCAAAATGTCAAATTAAGATAATTAGCAATGCAGGCTCTTAGGAGAAGGTATAGATAAATTTTACTTCTTGTTTTCTTAACACCAGCTACTTGGGGATGATAAACACAAATGAAGCAAATTCTACAGATACACACTTCTACTCAGCCTATTCTCACTGGGATACCAGCTATACCATGGTTAGCCTTATGAATAAGCCAATGAGGCACTCTCTATGTCATGTGAGTTTAAGCATACAGGAAAGGCACTCAGGCCCAAAATGTCTTCTTTCCATCCTGTCTGCTGATTCCTGAAACAAATATTTCATCATTTAATGTAATGGTTAATCCCTGAGCAAAACAAATAATTTTTATTTTCAAACGAGAATTAAGATTTTATTTCAGGTATATAATATTCAATATTTATTCCAAATGGAATAATAGGATAGTATATTCCTCATGGATCTGCCTGGCTAATCATTAGAATTATTTGGGACACTTCTTAAAAACATCAATGTCCTGGGCAACTGTTTTTGTTTGTAAGCATGACAGAGATTCTTTTTTTTTTTTTTTTTAAGTCTTTTATTGAATTTGTTACAATATCACTTCTGTTTTATGTTTTGGTTTCTTGGCCATGAGGCATGTGAGATCTTAGCTCCCCGACCAGGGACCGAACCCGCACCCCCTGCATTGTAAGGCGAAGTCCCAACCACTGGATGGCTAGGGAAGTCCCCCAGAGATAATTATTTTAGCCTGGGCATTTGGTTTCTTGGGGGGAAGGGTAGGGTGTGGAGGAAGTAGTGGAGAATGATAGGTGATTCTAATGAGTAGCCATGATTGAGAACCACTGGTAGAGTATTTGAGCAAATTTGAATAGATACAGGAGAAAGCAAGAGGATATGAGGTAACGGAGGAAGGAGAAAAGCAATATATAAAACAGAGACACAGTTACAGAGACACAAAAACAAGGGTTCTTCTGGAGGAAAAAGTGTATAAAGATCTAGTTGCAGATCATTTTACCACCACAGACATAGAAATGAGTTTTGTAGAGTTTGTCTTCACAAACAGGCTCAAAGAGTTTTTCCATAATAAGGTATGGATTAAATTATTAAAAATAATTTCTAATTCAGAAGTATTCATTCACTTTTATAGCCTTCTTATTTGAAAGTTTAGACCATAAGATAAAAGTCCATTCATAAAAACACACACACACACACAAGTAAACATTTTTAAAGTATAAGGGAAAAAACACTTCTCAATTTGCACATAGATATGTTTAACTGAAACTCAAAATAAGCCACATAGGTAAAAAAGAAATACTACCATTACTATTTTTCTCTTTTACATGTCCTCTTTCCTTTTTTGTATAAATTGCTCCTTTTTTAAGAAAAAGACAAAAAGATTTACATTGTGAAATTAGTAATACAAAGCTTATAAAATAGAGGATGTCCAAATTTAGAACCAAAACTGTTACAGAAAAAAAAAATTGATCTCTAAGTGTAAATACCCTGTGATTAGGCCTACCATGTGCTCTATGTAAGGATTTTAGTAAATCTTGTGTTTTAAAAAACATCAAAAAAACAATTAAAACTTTTCATTTTAGCAATCTCATTCAAAGGTTCTGACCTTTGAGGGACTAGATGATTCTGCATAAATTTAACAAGCTTCTAATAATTCTACAAATATTCTCTTTTCTTTTTAAATGTGCATTTTATTGGTGAAAATGTTTTTTAATTGAAAATAATGACTTTATCTTACCAGATATATTTTATTTCTGTTGTACAAAGGAAGCCATATAACAAAAATATCACTGAGACACTGATAATTTTGAACAAAAGCTGTAACCCTTTCAGTTCATGATGTATAGAACAAGCTTACATAGCTTAAACTGCCTTTAATTTTACTTATTAGAAACTATAAAGAATCATGAGAGACCAATAAAGAGGAAAGTTTTGGGTGATTCACAAATAACATACTATGCTATTATTCCATTTGGAATAAATAATGAATACTGTACTCCTTAAATAAAATATTATTTTCTGAAAAAGGAAAATTGTTTGTTTTGCTCATATTTACATCCTTAAATAAACTAAAGTTCTAAAGGACCCAATGCTGATTTACTTTCTTTCTTGACTTCTTAACTCCTATTTGATCCAATTTTTTTTCTTCATACTGCTTTTGTAGTAGTAGTCCTGAAAGAGAGATCAGTTACCATCTCATTTATTTTAATAACACTGCTAATACTAGTCATTATTCTGAAACCAGATTGCCTGAGTTCAAATCCTGATTCAACTACTGTTTACTATGTCTTTAGGCAAATGACTCTATTCTTCATCTGAAAAATGGGAATAAGTATCTATCTCACTGGATTGTTATGAGAATTGAATTAGTGAATATACATTATACATTAGTTAGTATACCTTAAAACAAATGTCATAAAGTAAGCATTCAGTAAGTACTTATTGTTATTATTATCACTATAATATTTTTAGTATTTTTAAAAATCATTTTTCTTCCAGAGTTGCCATGGTGTCTGAAATACTATTTTTGCTTTTTTTTTTTTTTTTTTTTTTTTTTTTGCGGTACACGGGCCTCTCACTGTTGTGGCCTCTCCCGTCGCGGAGCACAGGCTCCGGACGCGCAGGCTCAGCGGCCATGGCTCACGGGCCTAGCTGCTCCGCGGCATGTGGGATCTTCCCGGACCGGGGCACGAACCCGTGTCCCCTGCATCGGCAGGCGGACTCTCAACCACTGCGCCACCAGGGAAGCCCCTTTTGCTTGTTTTTAAAAAATCTGAATATTAGTTGATTCTTAAACGCTTGATTTGAATTTCTAATCCATCTTATAACAAACTGAATCCAAGTGCATTGATTTGACGTAAGGGTTGGAGGCATGATAATAATAATTTGAACAGAGGCAGGTTTTAGAAGTATAAAATCAAAGTGCTGAAAGGATTCTAGAAGGTCATCTGCATTTCTTCCCTTCTCTTCCCAATCTCCACCCCTACCATCTTAGGCTGACATCAGGTAGCTTTATCCTTCCAAGACCAAATGACTCTATGTTGGACCTTTAAATACTTCAATAAAAGTAGATTCTATGTCTTCCTGATTAAAAATTTGAGGCAATAATGTATTGAAGAGAACATGGCTTCAGGCAAGGCAAATCTGGGATTAAATTCTTGCTCTAACATTTACTTGTTGTATACCCATGGGAAAGATAACTTAAACGTTTTGTCCTCAATCTATCTGTAAAATGAAGCCAATGCCCATCTTGCAGGGTTGTTGCAGAGAGTCGTTTACAAGGTTTATAAAGTCTTAGGAATAATGTAGCTTAACATCATAGCTGTAAATAAAGATGAACACAGATAACAATATTTCTCAGAATTATGTTATATAATCATAAAAGTGAAATATGCATTCTATGAGGAAACATAATAAAGGCAACTACCAATAATCTGAGGAGTTTAAAATGCAATAAATTTAGAATAAATTAAAAAATAATTGGTGGGACTTCCTTGGTGACGCAGTGGTTATGAATCTGCCTGCCAATGCAGGGGACACGGGTTCGATCCCTGGTCCAGGAAGATCCCACATGCCACAGAGCAACTAAACCCATGCGCCACAACTACTGAGCCTGTGCTCTAGAGCCCGTGCACCGCAACTACTGAGCCCACACGCTGCAACTACTGAAACCTGGGCGCTCTAGGGCCTGTGTGCCACAACTACTAAGCCCACGTGCTGCAACTACTGAAGCCAGTGCGCCTAGAGCCCCTGCTCCACAACAAGAGAAGCCACTGCAATGAGAAGCCTGAGCACAGCAATGAAGAGTAGCCCATGCTCACCCCAACTAGAGAAAGCCCACGTGCAGCAACAAAGACCCAACGCAGCCAAAAAACAAAAAAAGTAACTGGTTCAAGATACACCTGTACATTGATTTCTAAATCTAGTAGATAAAAATGTGGTTTTGAGTTTTATTTTTATTTCAAATTAAAGATTTTGTGATGAGGAATCTATTTGTTAAAGCCAAAATCTGCAATTTGCTTATCAAACCTCTTCATTATAGGTGGGCAAATGGTAATTAGTATGTAGAGGTAGTCCATGAAATTTTACAAAGGTTTTTAAATTATTACCAGCTAAGAAGGAGTGCATTAAAACAAAACTAAATAGGGAATTATCTACTTGCTTGTTTTGTGTTAAATCCCTGAGATTTATTCCAGTGAGACCAATAAACAGAGAGAATGAAATAAAAAAGGCGGAAGGCCAAAGTGTCATAAATGCTGTTCAAGTATTCGATAAAAGCTATCCACTTGAGGTTCACTGCAACACATTGGAAAAAATGATCTTCTCATATTTAGACACAAGCGATAGCAAGCCAAACACTCTGAAAAAGATGTGATACTGTTATACAACACCACACAGAACCATATTTACTTTATTATTGCTACCTATGTGGCCTATAGTGTTAGCAGGAAAACTGATTTGATGTACATGATATTATGTTTGGAAGCTGCTCTGCTTATTCTACCCTAATTAGCAGGATGTCTGGTAAAAGTCAGCAAACAACACAATCCCTCAGTTTGGTACTACAAACTAAGTCTTAAATCTCCATAATATTTTTAAAACAAGCAAACTAGGACATGAATTTTTTTTTCCTGGATTCATCTTTTTCGAAAATTTTCAAGATCTTTCCAGTCAATACATAAGATAGGGCACATATTGTCAAGAATAAGTTGTTAAAGTGAATATGAAATGTGCTTCTCAAAATATCGTTTACACATTTACCAGATGGTAAAATAAACATGTAAATTGTTATCAAGTATACACTAAGTTTGTATTAAAATTTTATGCACTGTAGGAAGGGTGTAAAAATTATCACATATTGTATTACCTGTTCACTTAATAGTTGATTAGCATTTCATAAATATTTTCTTTAAGAAAATAGTCTTAAATAGTCAGATGATTCTGATCAGAACTGAAAAAGCTACGAACCCCATTAGAGAATGCAGAACAATCAATTTTCTCCTATTCATTCATTAGTCAAAGGTAAAAAGAACATTTTTTAAAATTTTAACTAGTGGCTTCCCTGGTGGCGCAGTGGTTGAGAGTCCGCCTGCCGATGCAGGGGACGCGGGTTCGTGCCCCGGTCCGGGAGGATCCCGTGTGCCGCGGAGCGGCTGGGCCCGTGGGCCATGGCTGCTGGGCCTGCACGTCCGGAGCCTATGCTCCACAACGGGAGAGGCCACAACAGTGAGAGGCCCGCGTACCGCAAAAAAAAAAAAAAAAATTTTAACTAAATCCATAAGTTAATACAGTTAATACCTTTGCAAGCTATGGCATTAACTAAGAAAACTGGTTTGATGGCCATGTACAGTACACTATTATACTGAGGGTCATCTAGAATATTCCAGATTATATAGAGTCCTCTGCTCATTGTCGTTAACTACCATAATAATTTAAAGTATTTATCAAAGAATGTTGACAAAAAAGAAAAAGAAAATTAAATCTCTGTAAAGCTTCTATCTTTTCAGTTCAATCTGTGGTCATACTTCATAGACAAAGCTTTTGAATGTCAACAGGAGCATTTTATGACACCTCCAATCTCCTCTTGGGTTTAATCACAAGTTTTAATGTACAGTGCTGGCATTAGTGCCTTTAGTTATCTGCCACACGTCACAGATCTCCTGCTATGTGCAGCATGTTGATAAAGAAGTGGTATTATGGACTTCCCTGGTGGCGCAGCGGTTAAGAATCCACCTGCCAATGCAGAGGACACAGCTTCGAGCCCTGGTCTGGGAAGATCCCAAATGCCACGGACCAACTAAGCCCATGTGCCACAACTACAGAGCCTGCGCTCTAGAGCCCATGAGCCACAACTACTGAGCCCATGTGCCACCAACTGCTGAAGCCTGCATGCCTAGAGCCTGTGCTCTGCAACAAGAGAGGCCATCGCAATGAGAAGCCCGTGCACCGCAATGAAGAGTAGCCCCTGCTCGCCACAACTAGAGAAAGCCCGTGCACAGCAACAAAGACGCAATGCAGCCAAAAATTAATTAATTAATAAAAAGAAAGAAGTGGTATTATTATAATATTTAAGGCAGAATTTGTGGAGTAAATCTACCTTTAGAATGAATCAATGAGCCAATCATCAAAGCTTACTTAACATACCTCAGAAATATATGATTATTTAAAGGAGACTGTTTTCATAAAATTTAAGGAGTCCTTTTTTTAACTTTTCCACCAAAATATTTTGGTTTAGGAGAGCCTAGAAGTCAGGAGCAGAGCCCAAAGCATCCAGCCCAAGTATAAAATTTCCCTGAAGATTTATGTTTTAAAAGAAAACGATAGAGGGCTTCCCTGGTGGCGCAGTGGTTGAGAGTCTGCCTGCCAATGCAGAGGACACGGGTTCGTGCCCTGGTCCGGGAAGACCCCACATGCCACAGAGCGGCTGGGCCCATGAGCCATGACCGCTGAGGCTGCACGTCTGGAGCCTGTGCTCCGCAACGGGAGAGGCCACAAAAGTGAGAGGCCCGCGTACCGCAAAAAAAAAAGAAATCCATAGAGAAAGGATCAATGAATCACAATAAGAAAGCTCTTTGAGGGTCACAGAGGTAGCTTAATTTATTACTATCGTTACCTGGTTCATGCAAATAAACAATATGATAAAATGAAATTCAAAGACCTGTTTGCTTCAGCCAAGAAACCTGGACCTTTAGAGTTTCATATAGCATATCCAGGACCTATTATCTTCCAAAAACAGAGTAGAGAATAATCCATTGAGTAATCTGGGGGCTTTCACCTAGTGGCTCCTAAAAAGCAAGGGCACCAAAATCGCCTAGGAGGGTATTGCCCCTGCACTGTGTTCCCAACAACCTAGATAGGTTGGGGCTACCCTCAGGAGTCACTGGAGGAACTGAGGGAGAGAGGCCTGGTCACCAGAAATCCTGGGACCTCACCCTGCTTCAACAGAACACCTCCACTTTTACATCTATATTCTGCACTTTGAAAAAGAGTTGTGTTGCTAAAGAATTTTTAAGTATGAAGACAACCGTCCTCCTTGAGAACCTTAGAGACACTGAAAAGTCAGTATCTTTTCTTAGTACTTCCTTCTATTAAATGTGTTACCTTAAATATGAATTAGCCTCTGTGCCCTTCAGTTCACCTACCAGTCAAGAGAGTTGTGTACATTATGTGGTGACTATAAAAAATTATTTGATATCTGCAAGTTTAAAAAGTGACTTTTTTATTAAAAGCAAAATAAATAAGAAATAAGTAAAATTAGTTAAGGCAATGTAATAGTTTGCTTACAAACTGAAAGGGAAAAAGAGAGAGAAGTAGGTGTTTATAACTAAATTCTACTCTATGACACTTTTTGATTTGTGTATGCAACTATTCTATCAGAACATTTGAAGAAATAAACAATTTGCCATCCCTTTTTCTTGTACACTGATGGCTTGGTTGAGCAATGAAAGGAGAATTTATGTCCTGTAATAGGTTGTTGACTAACACAGTAATAAAATTTGTATAGCACTCCAATACGCAAAGTGCTATCATAAACATTATTTAATAATGAAACATTATAAATATTCATTTTTGTTAATAAAAAATCATATAAACACCAAATTCTACCTTTAAATTTTTCAGCTTGTTTTAAAATGAAAATAACATGTTTTCCTCCCAAATCTTTAAGTAAAACTAACAACCTAGAAAGGCACGTAAGATAATTCCTGTAAGTCTTCTCTTCTACTGTCACACCATCCCCTACCCCAGGACTACACATCCTCCAAAATTATTGATATATGTTCTCTAGCTAGTGGATACCTTCCTATTTTAGATGTCAATTTCTAATTTCACCAAAACAATCAAATTTTTAGTTATGTCAAGACTGACACAGTTGGAACTGGTAAGTGGGTGAGGAAACAAATTCTCATATACCTATGGAGTAACTGTAAATTGACAACAGCCTTTAGCCCAGAAATTCCACTTTTAGAAACTTACCCAATAGTTATCTAACACAGGAACACAGAGATAAATGTATAATGTAGCATTTTTACAATAGAAAAACCTAGTAAAAGCTACATGTATATCAGTAAGGACTAGTTAAGTTAGGTATAATTTACCCATGTAATATTAATAGTAAAGATGTTAAAAAGAATGTAATCAATAGGCACTGATTTAGAAATACAGCCTTAATATATTATTAAATGAAAAATATAAGTTGCACAACAGTACACATGGTTTCTTCTAGTGGAATTCATAGTAAAAGTCAGTTAAATTTAATCAGATCGAGTTATTTTCATTTAATCAGAAGCCCAGTTTGTCTTAACCTAACATTCAAGGTGTTCCATCAAGGTTTTCCATTTTATGGCAACCAGCCTCTCCAAATTTACCATTCTATTACCTCCTCTACACATGCTATTTCCTAAGCATCAAATCTATTACCTATTTCTCCAATAGGCCTCTGCTTCTCTACCTCCTACACTTGGCTTAAGACTTTTTTTCTTCCTATCCAAAATGCCTTTCCAACCTCTGACTTCTGAAAATCCAGGCTCAACAAGTAACACATCCATAAAGCCTTCCAAGATTCCCTCAGCTAGGTGTAATCACACCTTCTCCTGTGGTCCCAAATGATTTTTACCTGTGCTTCTCTTCTAGAATTCATCACTCACCACTTTTTATCATGCAATATAGTCTTTCACAAGTCACAAAGAATCCATATTTAATTCATCCTACAGTTTCCATGGTGCCTTATCTAAGCCTCTATCATAGTCAGCAATCAACAGGGCTTGCTATATTAAAATAATCAGATTGGGACTTCCCCGGTGGCGCAGTGGTTAAGACCCTGTGCTCCCAATGCAGGAGACCCAGGTTTAATCCCTGGTCAGGAAACTAAATCCCACATGCATGCCGCAACTAAGGAGCCCAGCTACCGCAACTAAGGAGCACACCACAACTAAGACCTGGCACAACCAAATAAATAAATAAATAATATTAAAATAATCAGATGAACATAGAAAGTTCTTATTGTTATCAGTTTTATCTTAGACAAAGAATCCCCAATCTTTCTGTGAAGAGGAGCTTAATAGGAGCTCATACTTTTCTCAAAGTTGTGAACACAAAAGAGTGGCAGAAGAGAAAGGAAATTTATCTAAACTACTGTAACCCTAAACAGAGACATGAGTGGGGGGTGGCACCACTGTCCATTATAACTCTTCTTACAACTGACAATCCGCAGGAAAAATGAGGACTAGTCAGACAGCCAGTTTGCAGATCTACCAGGGAGGCTTTCGAAATTATGGCAGAGAAATCCTGAGCTCTGGTTCAAGTATTCGAGAGTTCACCTTGGAAGTACATATTCACTAGAATTTCTAGGAAATGAACTATGGCAATGTTGCTTTCAGTTTGCAATAAAAATAAACTAAAATCTTTCATTTAATTGTAGTTTAAGACTGCAAAAGAACAAGGATAGATAAAATCCATTGGTCTAAAGATTTCATTTTAGAAATATTTTATCCTCCTTCTTGCCAAATTGCATTCACTGATAAACAGATTTCATTTTTACCATAAACTTCCCTTTTTTGTTATCTAGGAAAAATAAGGAGTAAAAGTAATCAAAAGATTGGCAGATGGAAGCAAGTGAAAAGCAATGTACACAGATAATTCAGAAATAGGAAATTGTCTGAATTTTTAAAAATTGACTGTATATCATTTCTAGAAAGTATGCTAATTGGACAAACAAAAGAAATATAATTTATACAAATAAAATCTGCAGATCTCAAAAAATTCTAACACAATCTTACTTCATTCTCTTAAAAGGCCCAATACAGTATGATTAGGATAAAAAATCTAGTTTCAAAAAATATATAAAATCCAAAACAAGGAGTAAACTAAAAGCTGTGCATTTGTTCTCTATTCCCTTCACCATTTTTCAATCTGGAAACACTTTTAAATTTAGGAATGAGCTATAATAAGCCATGGTCAGATGACTGCCTAGTTTCTTGAACATTAATAAATACTTAATTCCAGCACAGATTAAATATTGCATTTAGAGAGGTGGGTAGTACGCAGTGAAAAATAAGTAGAATCAATAACTTTAACTTTTCTCATTGCTGTGGTTCTCTTTTATTTTTAAATCCCAGAGCCTGCAGACTTCTAAAGATTGAACAAACTGAATTGTTTGTATATGACAAAAACTTTATAACTCTTCTAATACTTTAAGCTTAGGAAATCCCAAAATATACTTAACCAAGTTTTTTCCTTTTAACCTTTTGAGTTTTAACCATTTTGAGTCCTAGAGCTGATGAATTTGCATATCCTAAATTATATTTCTCAGCAAATGAACAGATTTCATTTCATCCTATCCTTTAGTTATGATATAATGCTTCACTATATAAATATTATGTAAAACACAAACAACTCAATTCAAACTAACTTATTATTCCTAGAGATAATAGAAAATAATAACCTTAACATAATTTAGTGGATTCCAAATCTGAATGAAAAAAGCAAAATTTCTATGATATTTCTATTGCAATATACTGAATACAACAACTTCTCAAATATGTAAATTAACCTGTGACTCAGTTTGCTGGGTGATGTTCACATCATGACTCAAATGGATGCAACCACTTAAAAATGAATGAATTGGGAGGTTGCCAT
Organism: Phocoena sinus; assembly: GCF_008692025.1. Lineage (NCBI taxonomy): Eukaryota > Metazoa > Chordata > Mammalia > Artiodactyla > Phocoenidae > Phocoena > Phocoena sinus. The sequence goes on from NC_045769.1 coordinate 71,294,529, forward strand.
GGACTATGAAGCTATCTGAGTAAGCTGCTTGTATCTAGCCTATATTAAGGGTAAGAAATTTTTCCATCTAACACATTTTGAAGGTAATCCCTCTATAACCGAATAGAAATATGATATATGGCTGGCATGGCTACACTGACTTCCTACCCTAGAATTCTGTATTTGTTCCATGGATTAGAACTATTCTAGATACTCTGGCATTTATTCTTTTGAGAATGACATCAGATAGATGTCAAACATGCAATACTTCCAGACAACCGTCCAACTTCCGTGTATGTAGATAAGGGCTACCTTATGGATGTCTGTCGTTTCCAGAGACAGCACTAATCACCACATTTTAATCATGATAAGCTTGAGTACAAATGCTTCTTCTGTACAGAAAGTGAGAAGACAGTGTTCTTCAGGTTGCTCCTCTCTTAGAGTCAAGGTGATAAACTCTAAAACAAGACCATACATGTCACAGTGTTTTAAAAAATAGAAAGGTATTTGAAAATAGTTATTTTTAAATCTGTGAACTTATTTCTATTTTTAAGAAAGTTACCATTATAAGAGTCCCTAGGCATGAAATTATAATGGACAGATAGTTTGCCACCATGGTTAATAGCTGCTAAGCTTAAAAAAAAAAAAAGAAAAAAAAAAACACTTTACCTTCTCTTTCATTACAAAAACAAACAAATAAACAAAAAACCTAGAGGAGCGGTTCCCAGATTTTGCTACACACTGGAATCACCAAGCAATCTTTTAAAAACACTGATGCCTAGCTCTCACCACCAAACATTCATATTCTGATTTATTTGGAATGGGGTGCAAATCCAGACAACAGAATTTCTAAAAGCTCCCTTGGGGATTCTACTGCGAAGCCACTGACCTAAAGGACCTTAGATGTTGATAGCCTCTTCCCGCATCCAGCTGTGTTAGTGTCAAGAAAGGGCAAGAGGCAGTTCATACAAAGAACCACACCAGCAAGTATGGGCCTGCTTATCTCAAAGACTAGAAGTGACCTCGATTTCAATAAATCAATATGCTTAGAGTAAGTATGTTTGCGTGTTAGAGAGAGAAATGTTAAATGCCAAAAAAAATAGTCTTAAATAAAATCTAGCCATCTCAAAGAGAAAGAACTTTAAAAGATTTTTAAATTGCAGATCATAATGGAAAGAATACTGTAAATGACAGTGTCTCAATTTTTATATCAAAACATGCTTTATACCATACATTCAAGTAGCTTATTAAACAAGAAGTGATTCACACTATTTCACTAATCCGTATATTCTGCGATTCTAGAAGAGAAATATTTAAATGCAGAGATGTAAGAGGAAACTGAGGATGTTACAGGCTAGTCAAGGTAACACTATCACTGTGGCAATGCTTCTCAAACTTCAAGTCACTGTCAAATTTACTAGGTCATAACCAAAATTTTCTTTTCAATAAAGTTGACCATAAAAGAAAAAATATTAGAGTGTATCGAATGTGGTAAAGTTAAATGTTTTGTGACACTTGTATATGTCTATGCGTACTTATTTATTACTGCGAGTCTCAATTTAAAAATTTTAAAAGACACTGCCCTAGAGGTCGTTCTACTGCAGCTCAGAACATCTGAACTCAAACTGCAGAGAAAATCAGAGGTCCAAAAGAAACAAAGTTCTTTAAAGCTGGAAGATACTTAAAAGATTTGCTTATCATTTCATTTTACGAATGAGGATATTGAAAATCACAGAAATAAAATGTTCTGTGTCCAATTTTTTCTACTATACCTCAGCAGTCAGGTTCCTTTGAGACCTATACTTACAAAACAAATTTAAGGCAGTATCACGCATACTACATTGGCTTTGGCACCAACTACAGATTTTCAGTCGTATCACGTGAACATTCCTTTGACATGGTGGCATTTTCACCAACTTATTATTCAAATGGAAAGTCTACTGTGTGCAAATTAAATAATAAATTTAAAGTCTCTTGATTCTAGTGCTCAGAGGTATAGAATTCTTTTCATAGATAGGAGGTTATTAAACGGGTACGTATTCAGGCTCCAGTAAGAGAACCTCATAAAGCACACGATTATGACAGTGCCTAAGATGCAGGATACAAGGAGTGTCAGAAATTCCCCGCTCATTATCCTTGATTTTACGTTCTCGTTCTCTAGTTTCATCATGGTGTTATACACAAACACATACACACCCATTTATATTTTGAAAGATTACTGTAGAGAATCTGTAAAAAGAATTGAAAATGAAATTAAAACTCTGTGTAACTTTAAACTCCAGAGCAAAGAGTTTCCTAAAAAGTGGTGATGCAGGTAGAACTGTTTATCATAATCTGTAAGGCCTGAACCTCTTAGGTTTGGTACTTTATTTTTTGTAACTATGTAGAGAAAGGGCTGATAGTGATGTCATTTAACATATATACACTATCAAAAGTAAAATAGATAGCTAGTGGGAAGCAGCCGCATAGCACAGGGAGATCAGCTCGGTGCTTTGTGACCACCTAGAGGGGTGGGATAGGGAGGGTGGGAGGGAGACGCAAGAGACAAGATATGGGGATATATATATATGTATAGCTGATTCACTTTGTTATAAAGCAGAAACTAACACACCATTGTAAAGCAATTATACTCCAATAAAGATGTTAAAAAAAATAAGATATAGTACATACAATTGTATAGCCATTTAAAAAAAAACCTTCCTCCTTAGTGGTGCTGCCACATATACTTGACATTCCAATCTCCTTAAGGGGTTACATTAATATTAACTAAGAGAAATTAAATTTTTAAAATTCATTTCAATTCTCATCATGTTAAACTTAAAGGCAAGAAGAACATGAGTCTGTATCAGATGGTTCAAGGAAGGACAGATAGAAAAATTCAGAATGTCAATTAAAATGTAACAGGCTAGCTTTGTGACCGCCTGGAGGGGTGGGATAGGGAAGGTGGGAGGGAGGGAGACGCAAGAGGGAAGAGATATGGCAACATATGTATATGTATAACTGATTCACTTTGTTATAAAGCAGAAACTAACACACCATTGTAAAGCAAGTATACCCCAATAAAGATGTTTAAAAAAAAAAATGTAACAGGCTACAAGAAATAAGAAACCATTAAGCAGGCAAAGGTTGTTAGACAATGGGTAGAAGGTACGTATTAGGAAAACTAGTACTAGATCTTCTTTTTCCCACCCCATCCTTCCATAACAGATGTCAAGCAAGTTTTCTTGGAAGAGGTATATGAGGGCATACCCTGTGAAAAGCAACCCTATAGAAACGTAGAAACTGCATAAATAAATAAGCAAGCAGAGAGCCCCATGAAAGAAAAGCCGGAGGAAGGAAGGAAAACTGAAGGAGTTGCAGAATCTGTGATTCTGAATCACCCAAAGGGCTAATTATGATGTTTAAATAGCTAAGAGAATAAAGATTAGTCTATAACAAGGCCATTACATTTGGTTAAGGGCACACTGGTAAAGGTAAAAAAGATTTTAATGTCTGTGCAAATGAGGAAGCTGAATTGAAAAGGATCAAAGAAAGCATTGAAAGATGGGTCCTAAGTACAAAAGATGGCAGGGAATAAATGGAGTGCCTCACATAGCTAAGAATGTTAGGGGTAAAAAAGAGAACAGAAATACCAATAAAAGAAAAATACTGTCCTTTCACACAAAAAAATCCAAGATAAGAGAATAAAGTGTATATTGAGAGAAGTGATTAGAAATATATAGGGGAAAAAAGCACAAAATAAAAAAACCAATGTGGGAGAAGTTAAATAAAAAGACATATTGTATCTGATATTTGTCCTGAAAACTTTACAACTGCTTTTGAGGAAAGCATAAAAATTCTGATCTGAAAGAAACTGATGAATCAGGCATAGATTTTATAAAGACTCAGGTTCAGGGTGGTAGCATGAGAAGGAAGAGTAGGTTTAAAAAAAAAGTTGTTGGCAAGAGAGTTGACAAGGGCAAAATGAGTGTCAGAGAGACAGCAGAGCTGGGGGGAGGAAAGAACAAATTTGTTGAGGAGGAATCAGTATGTCTCTTTGACTTTCTTCACAGGAACAAAGCAGAATGTGAGCATAAATTAAGAGAGTGAATCCCAAAGGTGAGTGAGCTCTAAGGATTATTTAGAACACAGTCATTAAAAAAAATAGCGCACGCACGCACGTGTGTGTGTGTGTGTGTGCGTGTGCGTGTGGGTGGGTGGGTGTGTAGCAAATTAAGACAGAGGTAGGAAAAAAAGATTTCATTTGAACATAATACACAGCATTCAGTGGTAGGTAAACTGTGAAAGGATAAGTCCTCATTACAGCTTCTTTTTTAGGAAGGTGCTGAGTAGTAAACATTGTTATTATTTGGTGAAATTATATCCAAAATTATACAATTCAAACTAAAAAACAAATCAGTTATAAAAGTACTAACCACCTTTGAAAAATTTTTTTTAGAAATAATGGTTTGGCCTTTTGTAAATTCCCAACTGAGGGAGCCATTCAAAATAACAAATCTATACGATAACTGAGACGGTCTCATAAAATATCACTGTTGATTGCGGATGGCCTAAACTGAATCTATAGAACATGTATGTGTATTTCATTCACTGAAGTTCAAGGATGTTAAACTTAAATATATATGTGATAGTTTCATACCGTAAATAGAAAGATTAAACTATTGAGAAGTTATAATTACACAGAATAGCCTATAATTTGACTATATTACAAAGGGGGAGAGATGATTTTGCTAATTCATGTTTTAGATACAAAGAAAAGAGCTTCCAATGCAGAGTGAGAAAAACACATCCCAGAGCCTAAAAAGAATAACCTTTTGTTGATAGAAGACGGCAAATCTTTGAATGCTCACAAGTATGCTTATCACTATTCAAAAAGGATATTTAAAACACACACACATACAATTCAAACACACATATCTGAAACGGTAGTGCCTTCTATCCACTTTCAAAGGAGGCCTTACTTGTGCCCACAAATGGCAGCCCAGTAGGCAGTGACATCAGACCTAGAAATGATGTGGCCTGTATAGTATGCAGTGAAGTGCAGTGCTCTACTTGTTTGCAATAGTTTTATTTTTCGACTAGTTTTTATCACACTTGGCATGAACAAGGGAACATGTGCTTTGCTAAATTTGAACTTTTAAGATGAGACTGAATTAACTGAGAACCAAAAAATTGCCTCTGAATTATCCTAAGATTGAAAAATGCCTTCCCCTTCATACTAGGAATGACAAAATAAAAAAGAAATACACCTTAAAAGTTGAAAATTGAGCTAGGAATATCCTTTCAACCAGAAAGTTCAATTAACTTGCCATTTCTTGAAACTTAGTGTATATGTATATACATATATAATGCATGTATATGACATATATATACTAAGTAAGTATAACTTTTGTCCCCAAACTTAAAGTTAACCTTATATTCTTTTTTTTTTACTAGTATTGAAACAAAATATATATTAGCCAAAATAACCAGAGGCATATCCCTAGAGATGCTCTCCCTTCATAAATTCCATCTTCCTCCTCATGAAAGGTTGGCCAAGATACATAAGTATAAATGCTTTGTATATAAAATGAGTGCCTTGTCATGCAGATATTTTTAGAGTTGAAATCCAAAATAATTTTAATATAAAATTCAAGTTATAAATCACAGGATATGTTCATAAGGAATCTAGTGATTAGTAATAGGTCAAACAACCTGAAAGAATCAGCTTGTGGTACAAGTTTCATTGCATTAATAATGTCACAGTTAGTGTGTTTATTAAATTAAGTATTACCAGCAAGGGTCTTCTAAATGCCACGTTCCTAATACTAGACCACATATTTATTTCAGAGTTAGCATAGGAAGATGGGGATCTATCACTAGAAGGTCTATTAAGCCATGTTTTTTTTTTTCCATTGCTTTAATGGAACTATTCAAATCAAATTCTTCACACTATGCCTTGAACACCACTGCAAACCATACTGTGGGTGTAAAATACATGCAAGGCGGATATAATCAGCTCAGATGTGACCAGTCACTTGTACACCATCAAGTTTACTTTATTGTGAAAGCAGTGGGGTTTTCTTTCAAGTGAATATATTATTAAATATGTTGCAACCTAACTTACAAGCTGAAGACCAGAACCAGGAAGACCTACAAATCTCAAAGCAACTGAATTAAATCAAATATAATGCAATGCCTAAAATCCTACTTTGTAGGATTTTTGTCTCTGTCTTCCTACTGCCTACTTTGTCTCTGTCTTCCTTGACTCATCTTCTTCTGGCAAAGGAAAAACTCACTGTCCAAAAGTAAATCTTGCACTAAAATTGTAAATTCAATAAATCATAGAGATTCAACTTGCTTAAAAATTCTCAACTACCTTTTCAAAGACTGATTCTACTGATATTAGGATGAACATTTACTCTTTAAAATATTAAAATTAACCAAGCAATTGCCCACATACCAGCGTAAATTAAATATTTAAAAACTGAAAGCTTATCACTGGTCTTTAAAGTTGCTGACTTCTTCAAAGTAAGTTTGCCTAAAAATGAGAATAATTGTTACTGTTTCCTATGGAGGAATCTAGATTGGTTTGTTTTCACACAGGATCATAAGCTCTGCGATTTTTCCTATCTCCATGGCTAAAAGGCATACATGATAAAATAACTCATATACGCATAGAAAAGGTGCTGCACCAGAGGACAGGCAGAACATTTTATAAAAATCACTTATGTACACAAATACGTTGCCCAAATACTGCCACAGTGCATTTTAAATTCCCCGAGAATGTAAATAGCTTCTACTCAACAAGGCTTTTGTTCCTAGCCTGCACCCTAAACAGCAAGTACAACATCCTTGAAAGCTCACTCCTAAAAAGATAAATACTTAGCATCACAAAAAAAAGGTGGGTCACAGTGAGTTTTAGCAGCAGGATTTATAAGAAAATGTAACTGCAGGAGGTAAGATGGTTCATAAAGTTCTCCATAGACCCTAAATTACAACATTTTAAGAGCTCGGGGGATGTTAAGTCAGTCCTAAAGAGACAGAAACGACCTGATTTTTGAAGCAAACCCAGTAAGTTTCTGCTAGGCCTACAAACGCTTTCACGCCCTAAATCCTAGTGGGTTGCCCGGCTTGGGAGGGCCGCACCCAAGGCCAGAGTCAAGGCCGCGAGCCACGCTGGACCGGACTCTTGAAGGGACAGGAGAACCGCCTGGACTCCAGGTCTGGACCTACGCTGGGCCCCCTGTCTAGACGCGCGGCCTGAATCCCTGCCTGCGTTCCTCGCCTGGACTCCCGGCCTGGATCCACGGCGGGGACAGCCAGGACGCAGCCGCCCCCCACCGCCACCCAACGGCGAAGCCAGAGAGCCTGGGCCCAGGCTCAGCGGCACAGACCAGGCCTTCGGAGCCGCCCCACTGCCGGCCGAACTCGTGCGGATGTCCGTCCCCGCCGGCCTGGGCTCCCGGACGCCCTCGACCGCAGCGCGCTCTGTGCCCGCCTGCCGGCCACCCTGACCCGCGGCACCAGCTCGAAGGTGAAGAACGCAGGGCGCAGCGTCTCTGGGCTCGAGCGGCGCCTGCCCGGCGCGCTCGGCCCCAAGCGGCTGGTGGGCAAGGAGCTAAGATGGCGAGGGATGCGAGTGGCGGGAAGGCTGGAGCCAGAATAGAATGCTAGCCGCACGCTCGCCTTTTTTTTCTTTCTTTCTCTTTTTGAAAAGACACTTTGGAAAACTGGGGAAATCTGCAGTTTACGGGGAGGATTCGTCATCCTTCTCCGTCCCTCCCGACTCCTACCCTCACGGAGGTAAAAAGGCAACTCGAAATCTAACCCGGGACGCGAACTCTGGTTCCCGCAGGCCCTCCCAAAACGAACTCTGATTTCCTTGGAATAGCAGCAGCTTCTCCGACACATTGACAGTGTCACTTCACTAGACACCCAAGACTCCTTGGAAGCCAGGAGAAATGATCATGCTTGCAAAGGACAGGAAAGCACACTGGCTCCGAGAGGAGCGCGGAGCTGCAAATTTACCTCACGCTGACTCAGTCCACACAGCAGATGGTGCAGAGCTGCAAGGGAAACGACCTCCCCAATTTTTTTAAGTACTTCCTAATAGCAGCTAAGTGCGTCTTTCAGTACCCGGCACTACGTTCCTGTGAAATCTATCCTCGGCTTCTAAGAGCTTCGTTTCCGCACATGACACCGACTCCTTTGTTCGCGGTGACTCTGGCCCGAGGGCGGCAGGTCTGGCCGGGCGCCGCGCTCCGACCGCCAGGCTTACTCCCGGAAGCCCAGCGCGGCCCCCACTACCCTCGCCCTCGGCCTGGGCGCCCCCGGGCCTCCCGGCTGCACGTGCGCCTCCTGCTCGGCGGCACCGAGGTCGCAAGAGCGCAGGGCCAGTGGGTGATTGCAGGAACACACTGCTCCACTTCACTCGCCACGCAGGCCCCCTGTTTTGTGCTTTTTGTCCTCTTGTTTAGTTCTTAGGTGTGGGAACGGAGAAACACAAAGGAAAATCAGTCTTCGCTTTTCTATGTGGCAGACAAAACTCCGCGGAACGCCGTCTAGTGGCGAAATCGCCCAGGGAAGGCAAATCGGTCTTGTTCCCCCCACCAATTTTCACTTTAATTGGAACTTTGAAGCCTCTTTGCATCTGTCAAATTGCAAAGGGGATACACGACCATCTCTGGGTGGTGGTAAATTTCGTCCCATAACCTGAGACTGGCCCAGACTAAGCAAGAAAGTTGAACCATTCTCCACCTCTTTCTTGGATCTCGTTTCTCTGGACACAAAAGTACAAAAATCGCTTCTCCAGGAGGTAAAGGCAGAGCTCTGCGGACACCTTGACTAAGACGCAGCGACCCCCCAGCTGGAATATCCACATTTCTGTATTTTTTTTCTCAAGGGATGGGGACCTGGCTTGGGCAGGACTGGCACAGGAGTTCCGTTGTAGAAAAGACGGGAGTGGTGCCCCCCAGATACCTCCTAAAGCAAGTTTTAAGCTCAGTGGTTAAATACCGACCTTTCACGAGTTTGCTCTATGAGTCCTTCCCCCCCCCTCCAACCCCTCCCAATCCCCCCAAAACAATCCACTCAAGAAATGTAGGCCATCCTGTGTATTCATTTACGGATTCACCACTCAACTCCAAGGCCTCGTATTTAAGGACCGGAATTTTCGACATCTGCCTAGAGCTGCGGTCAACAGCCTATTTTGACAAGCATTTAAATCACACCCTTCTCTTGCCCAAAGCCTCCCTCCTGACTTTGTGAAATTTAAAGAAATTCTAAATTTCGTATTAAAGACCCTCCTTTTCCTGCTCACGTTATTTCCTACTTAAAGATATAAGGAAGTGTCTACATTTTCCTGAAAAAAAGAAAAAGTGCAACAAAGTGAAACGACTCACAGGGAACTAAGTAGTTGTAAATAAGAGGAAAAAAAGTAATTACTGGTAGTGCTATAAAACAAATTTAAGAGGAAAACGGGAGGCAGTTTCCACTAAACAGACTGCCCCATATTGGAGTAGGGACAGGCTATTCTTCCTTAACCCTTAAAAATAATCATCTATAATTAAATTATTTTCAAACTGTAAACTGCTTTCAAACACCATAGCATTTTACCAGATTTATTTTACTTGTTATACACAGACGATACAAACGAGCAAAAAACAAAACGTTTCTCAATGGAGTGTGTACTTGTATAAATTATTCAGTTCACAGACAAAACGAAACAAATATAAAAATCACAACATTAGATTTACAGAAGAGCCAAAATATACACACGTTTAGACCCTGAATTCCTATCAGGAAAAAAAATCCCCCCAATGGACTGAATCTAGATTGAATATTGTGTATGATGCATATTTCACATTAATTTTAAAATACAAAAAAAAAGTATAGGTTTGCTACACAACATTAGAAATCCTACTAATCTATTTTCAGGGGGATTAGTGCTCCTTATCAAATATAACAAGACTTAGTGGGAGGGGGAAAAACAGTCTTACTTGCATTAATGCTAGTGTTTTCCCAAGGAAGTCAAATTGCAGCTGTTTCTAGGTGTCGGGGAAATCATTTTCAAAACTAAAATGCAGTAAAATATACAACTCACACAATTCATCTTCACTAGACTACACTATAGTTACCAACAATTCAGTCATCTATATCATTAGTAGAATATTCATTACAAAGATTTACAGCATATAAAGGTGGAGGGGGGAACTGAAAAGATACTCAGAAACAGTTTGTCAGCATATGTGGCACCTGCACAGACCAGTAATGGATTTGGCACTTGGGGAAAAACAAATAAGGCAAAATAATATTGCTGATGTCGAGCTAGTCTATTTAGAAGTAAGGGGTAAAAAACATATAACTCCAGTTAGCTTTGCTTTGCAGGCATCATGCCACTTAATCGACTTGCCTATGAAAAGACACCTATCCTTTACAGGTGCTTGGTCAGATTCTCCTTAGCTATTTGTGTGCAGTAGGGCACAGAGTAATTATTTCATGCAACGGATTGAGGAGAAGTGAGAAACCCATCATTATCTAGTTTTTCAAGTTTCAAGTTTTCAGAGCCTCTTAGAATATTGTTAATTATCCCACCAGAAAAAATGTTAAAGGGGAGGGGGGTGGAGAAAAAGGCAAAGAAAGGAAAAGAAATGAACGAGAAGGTTAAGCATGAACTGGTTTTGTGCCTTGACGATGAGAATAAAAACTAGCCATTCGTTACAGTAAATTAACACTATATACAGTCATTTCACAGGCTTTGTTCCACTAAAATTATTAACATCCCTACCATCCATCCATCCATCCACTCGGGGATAAGAAAGGACGCGCTGGGGGGTCCAGGTTCTAGAGTCAACATCCTACGGTTAATGGGGAGGCCGAGATTTGGCGGGTCGGAATAGCTGCTGCCTTACAGGACTGCCCAGGTCTCCTAAAGGTGAAGAGTTTCATTACCAGAAAGGGAAGGAGAGGGTGAGAAAAAGACGAGGGGGAGGGGAGTTGTTGGGAGGATAACTTCACAGAAGGTTCGGAAGTAGGAAAACCAAAAGGTTTACAGCCAAGTTGAAGGTCGGTGCGCTAACTGCGGAAACTGCTGTGCAAAAAAAAAAAAGAAAGAAAGAAAGAAAAGGTTAAAATTACACTCGGAGACCTGTACTAATCCGCTGCAGACGGTGTTCGAGGGTCAAACAAACTGAGGGGGCGCGCGAGTGGGGCGTGGGCAGGAGGCGCAGGGGGAGAGGCGCGAGGGGCTGGCGGGGGCCCGGCCGCGGCGGGGCGCGGGGCCGAGGCGGGCAGGGGCGGCCTAGCTGTGCGAGTAGAAGCCGTAGTAGCCGCCTATGTCCTTGGCGCAGTTCTTCTCGCAGTCCCGCTGGGCCAGCACCTCGCTCTTGAGCGGGGACGAGCTCTCGGACACGGGCGTGTCAGCGGGCGAGATCCGCCTCCGTTTGGCCTGCTCGTAAATCCCCGAGTCGCTCGAGTCGATGGACTTGATGGAGGAGGGCGTCTCGATCCAGCTGGAGTCGGACAGGTCCTTGGGCTTGGCGTCCTCGGCGCCGGGCGGCAGCGGCGAGCGCTCGGCGGCCAAGCCCTCGGCCTCCTCGCCCAGGTAGGGGTTGGCGCCGGCCATACGCGCGGCGGCCGCGGCGCTGTTGGGCCAGCAGGGCAACACCGAGCCCGACTTGGCGCCGCAGTACTGCGGGGGGCTGCGCGCGCCCCAGCCCGACGGGTCGGCGTAGTAGCCGAGCGGGCGGCCCGTGCAGCCGGCCGCCTGCAGCGGCAGCGCCTTCACGCCGGCCGCCGCGTACGAGAGCAGCGTGGCCGCGTTGCCCGCGAAGTCCGTGGCCGTGTCGTAGGCCGAGGCGGCGAAGTCCAGCCGGTTGTTGGCCGGCGTCACAAACCAGCGCTGCGGCGACGGCGCGCCCGGGTCCTCGGCCTGCTGCGGCGACAGCAGCCCGTTGGTGTGCGGCACGCTGCGGTCCGTGCCCGGCCCGGGGCCCGCGCCCGCGCCCGGGTGGAAGCGGGCCTTGGCGTAGTTGCTCACGAACTGGTCCTGCAGGAAAGAGCCGGCCATGGCGTAGCGGGCCCCGGGCACGATCTGCGAGCGCGGGGAGTCGTTGGGCGAGGGGGTCAGGCGGTCCATGTCGCAGCCAGTGTAGATCCTGCGAGGGAGGGAGAGAGAGAGAACCGAAGGGTGGCGCCAGGTCCCTTCGGGGGGCAAAAGGGAAGGCCACCCCTGGTTGCCCACCCACACCATCTCCACGTGTAACCTGCCGCCGTCCAGGATGGAGACAGACAAAAGGTCACAGACCTGCATCCTCGCCAAAATAAATCGTGAAATTATAAAGGAATCAATCTGTCTATTCAGGGACCTAAAAATGATACAGGTGAAGAGGAAGGCTTCCCTCCTCTCTTGCGTTCTCTCGCCAGGTGCACAGGGGGCCCAAGAGAGGAGCACAGCAAGGGATTCTCATCCCACTTCTCCACTGTATGTGTACACATTAAGGCAGATTTACCCAGGAATTAAGGTGTTATTTGCCCAGTGGGCCTTTCTTCTTCGGTGAGAGTTTCTGAGCGAAATTTCTAAACAAGTCACCCACTTCCACCCTTTTAAGACCGCTTTCCTCCATTTGACACACGCGCGGGCCCCCCAGGTACTGACAAGCATCGGACTGGTTTTCGCCAGTCTGCTGAGACCCGGGAGGGTTACTGCTGCAAGCCTCCGCAGGACTTACTGTCTTGTTTTCCCCGTGTGATCTTTCAACCCCCAGCTCCCGACCACTAATACAAACAAGAATTACTACTTGGAAACAAAGTCATCAATCAGTAAAATTCTTTTGCAGAGAAAAAGCATTCTTTACTCTGACCTTCTTTCCCCAGCTTTTGATCTGTTACTGGTTAAAAACAACAGCAACAACAACCTGGGGGGCAAACTCTTGAAGTACAGTTATCAACCTCTGCCAAGCAGTCTCCCACTAATAATAGCTCATCCTTATACAACTTGATTATGTGTACCAGGCACCCTTGTCTAGGACTGTACAGACAGTAATTTATTTAACCATCACAACAATTTTCCAAGTTAGGTACCATTATTATCCCACTTTACAGGTGAAGAAACTGAGGCAAAGGGAAGTTAAATAACTTGCCCAACCACATACAGTAATTGTGTTACTAAGAATTACCTTAAATAAAATAGTCAAAGATTAGCTCTAGGCCCTGGGCCTAGAAAATCCCATTCGAATTGAGAAGGAACCAGAGATTGGATCAAGATTGGTCGAAGTATTTTCTCATACACATACACACATGCCTCCCTTTTTATTTAGCTCACACATAAATGTTTTAATCTTTAATCAACAGACTGTTTTGAAAGAGAGCCTCAGTCTTGTCAGACCTCAATCCTTTGGGGAGGAGATTCCCTGGTGAGTGGCCAAGCAAACCCCCTGGCCCCCCTGAACTCTTTATTGCTCTCCCTGTTTCTCCAAAAGTGAGCCAGGCCCGAATAACCGACATTAACAGTGGAAAGGGAGTGTCATAAACCATTCTACTCTTCTCTAACCCATAAAGGTCTAAGATAACCACTTGTATAGTTAAAGAAGATTTTTATGAGGAATATATAGTGGTTTAAGAACCAAATGGAAGTGGTTTTTTCCAACAGAAGTCAGCCAGAAGAGGGGCAAGTGAGTGTTATGCTGTGGCTGCTCAGGTGCAGTTTGCTTACTGCACAAAATTTTCCTCCTGAAATTTAATTCCAGCCTCAAATAAGAACAAGTAGAGGGAGGCAGGAAGGGAACATAACCAGCAAGGTGCAAATATCTTCTCTGTTTACCACCACAATATTTTAAAAAGAAAAAAAAAAACAATCTGCAAAAGATACAGTTTATATGCCCATCCAGGTCCCAACCCACTTGGGATTACTGAATTGATTTGTGCAAAATAAATGCTTTGGAACAGATGTTCACAGCAGAATTAAAAGCTCCAAATCTACAAGACCCCCTAGTACAGAGACCAATATCTCTGGTCTCATGGGCCACACACTTTCCACTGTGCTGAGCCCACCTTTTTTAGATTGTGAGGAAGGACTAGAGTAGCCAAGTTTTTTTTTTTTTTCTGGGGAATCATACTGATTAGGCTTGCTTCCTTTGGACCACTTTTGAGGGATGCACATGGCAGTTACAGGCAGTACCATCCATGACTGTCTTTTCAATTTGTTATAAAAATATCAGGAGGGAAGTTCGGTATCTACCTGGAGATAGCCACTTGTCTCCTCCACAAATTTAATCTATTCCTAGTCAAAGACAGATTCAACTTTGTAGTTCTATCCCAAGCACTTAATGCAAGCCATGAAATTAAAATTTATGTATCCTTCCCTTCTATGGTGAGAAAAAAGTGAAGGGATCACCATAATCCAGATTTAGATTTTGCTATATAACTCTATCTGAACTCCTAGGCACTATACCTGGGCTCTGAGGAAGAACGCTAGAACAAGCCCAGGAAGTATTCAGTTTACACCTACTGTTGCCCCCAGAGGACAGCATTTTGATAGAAAAGACATGGAGTAGGTAAGGGATGCCTGGAGAAAAGGGAACCAACACATTTAATTAAAACGCACCTAGATAAAAACGATAAGAGGAAATATTTTTCTTTCGAAGCATAAATAATACACAGCAACAGAACCTGGGTCCTTCCCAAAGCCTGAAGTGACTGCAATATCGGCTGTGCTCGTGAACTTGCCTGTAGTGGGTGCACATTTTTATTCAGTCCATAGTAAACTTGCACAGGAAAAGCTATTACACAAAACTTGGAAATGGGTAAATAAAAGTCACATATGCCAAGGAGACTGTAACAACTGCCAGAGCCACATGCACTTTCAGGCAGGCTCGGGCGGTTTCAGACACAGACAATCTGAGCTGAGCATCTGCAGTGCCACATACAACTCGCGCACCCGGGAACCAGGGCGGCTTCCCCAGCCAGCCAGTCCCCAAGCCCCGCCAACAACTTTGTAATTCACGCAAAAGCTAAAAATAGGCAGAGGAAACCTTTCACCAAAACCACAGAAGTACTAAGCCAGGTCACCAGAGAGAAGGGGAGCCGACAAAAAGGAAAGGAAAACCTCGAAAACAACCCTGTCTTTACACTTTCTAGCTTCCAAAAGCCTGTACAAAGCAATCCACCTTTGACCTAAAGCCCAATTCCACAAATTTGAGAAAGTGCAAAACTACTTACGTGTCATAATTATCCCGAAATCCTTTTGCAAAGGGGTTGTGATCTATTTTCAGTTGTGTAATCTGGAAAAGAGAAAAAAAGATTAATACGATTTTACATTCTATACAGAGGATTGGGTGTTTAAGGATATGTCATCTGCTGCTTTTTACAGGGGCTTACGGCCCACAATTTCATTAAATAGCAAAGTTTCCCTAACTGAAAAATTTGAGGGAATGGGTGGAAAGGAAAAAAAAGAAAGTATGATGAAAGTTATGAGGAACATGTTTAAATTAATGGTGACTAAAACTAAAGAATTGCTTTCAATTAGCTCTCCCATGTGTTCTAAATTGGTTCAAATGCTCATTTTTTTAAATGCTTGTTACATAATGCCCTTACTCAGGCAAAAATCTTTAAGGGGCACTTGAATTCATCACTAAAAAATGTTTCGTACCTTAAATGTTTCATCACATTTTTTAAAATTGGTTGCTTTTGATACACAACTTGAAGAACCCACAATCTGCATCTTAAAATCAGTTTTGATTTAAAATAAACGCATATTTTTAACTTCTAATATTTTCATTTAAGTTTTTAAAAAACACCATCAATTCTAGTAGTCAAATCAACAGTAGTAAAATAAGTTTCTGCAAACTTGCAAATGCTTAAGTTCAAACTGCTAGAAAACTCACTTCGTAGCCCCCAGTAATTTATTGTAGTTTTTAAATATATGAATGTGGGTTTCTTTTGATCACCCAGAAAGTGATGCTTGAAAACTAAATAAAAATTCCCAAGAGGCCCGAGAAATTCTGGTCACCTTAAAGGTGGCCCGGGTGACCCGCGACGGAGACGAATAGGAAGCGTTTTCCCACCGGCTAGGTGTTTAGGGAAGGTGCCCAGCAGGCCCCTAGCCCTACGCCTAAAAGGCGCAGCAGAGCCAGCTGCGGCTGACGTTAGTGCCAGAGCGGGGGATGGCCGGGGGTAGCGGCGCGGGCCTGGAGAAGCCGGTGCCGACCGCCGCGCGCCCAGCCCCCAGGCCTCCTTACATCGGTGTTCTGGTAGGCGGTGACAGCGATGAACTGAGTCTCGGGAAAAGTGAATGTCTGCACGCGGCCGGGCTGGCTGGTGTCCTCCGTGCCGTCCTCGTTCACTTCCACCACATGCAGGCGGGGCTGGTACTTGTGCAAGGACTGCAAAACCACCATCTGTCCGGCGGAGAGAAAGGGGAGCGCCGGGCGGCGCGTTAACGCAGCCGGCGTGCGCGGGGCTCTGCGCCGCCCGCCGCGCGGAGGCTGCAAGGAGCCCGCCGCCCCTAGTAACTGATAGCGGGCCTCGCCCGGCTGGTGACTGGCTGGCGGGGGCAGACCAGCCCTCGCTGCCCGGGAGCACGGATCGCCCGAGCACGGGAGGAGAACCAAACCCGACCGCCCGATCCTCAGGGCCCTTCTCCCTGTCCTCCTTTAAGGAGAAACAAAGATTTTCACAACCTGCAGATCCTGCGCGTTTCCTTCTCAAAATCAACCAAGTATTTGTACTTGGGAAGGTTGGGAACTCGGGAATTGGGCGAGAGGGGGGGAGAAGAACAACTTTGTAGATTGTTTAATATAATTTCGGAGGATGGAAATAGAATTTTTTAGAAGTCTTTTTAATGAAGCAAAGAAACGTGTCCAGTTTCTCATGTTGGTTTAAAGTGATGAACTGGATCTTAGGGAGGGACGAGTATGTATAAGTGAGTGTGTGTGTGTGTGTGTGTGTGTGTGTGAGAGAGAGAGAGAGAGAGAGAGAGAGAGAGAGGAATGAGCGCTTGAGCCACTGACCTGCCCATTGTTGTTTGAAGCTCCTTTGTTGTTTGTAAGTTTTAATTTTCCAAAAGAGATTTCTTGACGCATCCAGTGAGCCCCCGTGTTGGGGGAATCCGGATGCATATAGACCCGATTTCCTAGAGAAAGAAAAGTTGTTTACATGTGCCCCGGGCACTGCCCAGTCTTAACTCCTCACCACGCAGGACACACACACATATACACATACGCACACCCCTTATTCCACCGTGAGGCCCATTAGCTGGGGCTTTTTAGGCCGTGCTTTCTTCCTATTAACTGGGATGATTAAAATTGCTTTTGCATAATCCTCCCCCTTCTCGCGGCTCAGTCTGTCCCCCTATCCCCCTCGTTTGCTTTTAGAAGTCATTGGCCGATCGTTTTAAAAGTCGCTCGAGCCAGTCCACAAAGGCTTTAATTAATCATTCTCACCTAAATAAGTGTCAGGAAAACGTGTTAATTGGAAGGACTTGCCTTGCACATTGGTGTCCGCTTTGCCGCAAGGAACCCATTTGCCTCCTTGAAACCTCCAGTGATTGGGATCCGCCAAAATCACATCCACAAAAATATTGTAATGAGCCGTGGGATCGAGACCAGAAATGTTAAAACTTAAAAAAGGAAACATGCGCCTATTTAAATTAGGAAGGGGGGAGAAAACAAGGGGGAAAAACATAAATGTTAAAGATTAAATGCAAGAAGCGAGGCGCCAGATAGCAAAGCAAAACTTGTTCTCTCAGCGTCAATGAGCGAATGTTTGCTGGGTTGGAAAAGGGGTGGTGGCGGAGGAAAAGAAGTGGGGCTGAAGTCGGGGAGTCGGCAGGTAGCACTGCCCAGCTGAAAAGCGAGATTGGCGACCCGAATCTCCACCTGTCGGTGCATCGGGCGTTGATGCGTCCCTCCCATCTCCCGGCCACCGGCCAGGGCTCTCCCCCTCTCTCTCGCTCTCCTTTCTCCGGCCACTGACTGGCTCTCCGACCACCTTTCTAGAGCGGGACCCCCCTCCCCGACATCACCGCAGTGGCTAGACCTTCCACTTTCCGTTTTTCCAACACCAGCCAACTCTAGGACGCGCCAGAGCGCCTTCCACTCTGCTCCCGACCCCAAATCTTCGCTGCCGCGGCGGTCACAAGCCGGGTGCACTTGCCCCCGGACCGCGCCCGGAGCAGCGGCAGCCAAGAACGTAGCATTACCTGCCCTGTTTGGTGATGATCATCTCCGTTTGGTGCCGGTGAAATTTCAGCCAAAGGGGCCTGTTGCACAGGTACACCTGCGCTTTGCCGGGCACCAGCCCGGGCTGTGTGGAGGAGAACTGGTAGAACGGGGCTCCTTGGTAGGAGTGGCCGTACTGCTGTGGGTAGGGGTAGCCGGCGGTGGGGTAGCCCTGCGGTGAGGAGTTGGACAGGAGGCTGTTGTAGGCTCCGTTGGTGATGACCGGGTGGTGGGCCATGTAGCGGCTGGGGCTGCCGATGGAGAAGGCGGGGTGCGCAGGTCCGTGCTGCCCGGCGTACGGGAACATGGCACTGGGAGCAGTGGCCGCGGACTGTGGCTGGCTGGACTGAGAGAGGAGGTAGCGATCTGCAGCAGAGCCATCGAAACTGTGACGAAGCTCAGAGACCCCGTCCAAGACAGGAGAGAGTTTACTTCTCTGGACGTCCCCTGGTGAGTCCTTGGAGTCAGGAAAATTGTCTGTATCTGACTGATTCGTCATCCCCCTGGTAATTTTTTTCAGAGGTGAACTTCTCTCCAGGTTGTCAGTGGTCGAGATAATGGGATGATCGTGCAAGACGAGCTCAGATCCGCCTGAATGTGGGTAGCTGCTGCTCACATTGAGAAATTTCTTGGAGAGCATGATAGAAGGAGAAAGGCAGTGCTCCAGCTGCATAGCTCTGGAACCTGAACACTCGCCCTCCTGTCCCTGGTTTTTAAAGTCCTATTTATCATAAACTAGAAATCCACAGACCCCCTCACTAGACAGAAAGCACTTCAACCAGCAAATGCTTCTCAAAGGTTTGATTTACTTTTTTTTTCCCTGGGAGAAGAGATTGGCCAATTGACACTATGCAGCAATCAGAAAAGGCTCACTTTTGATCTTGCTGCTTGTGCAGCCGATGAAACGGCTCCTGCCATTGGTTAACTGCTGACAGTAATTTAATTAGATAGACATTAATTAGGATAATCACCTGGCTCCTGGTCGCTGCGATCATGGCAAACTGAAGGGGATGATTTTATTGTTGGCTTGGGGGTGGGATGGGGAGCGTGTGTTAGTTTTACGTGAGCACTGTTGTGTCACCTTTAAGCTTTGTGACCACTGCTTTAGGAAGATTCAAAGATGTGCAATTTACTAAACATTCTCCTACCTTCTCCCCCCACCTCCCTCCTTTGGAGCTGAGGGGCGGAGGAGGGAATTCAGCGATGCTAGGAGATTTTTCGGATCTGAATGAGCCAAATATTCAGTTGAATGTAACGATTTCAAGTGCAAAGTATACAAAGCGCGAGCCGGTGGCCTCTTCTCGCCCTGTAAAAGTTCCAGAGTCTGTCTTTTCCAGTTAATACAGAAGCACAAGACACCTGACCCAGTCCTTTGTGAGCAGGTCCTGTGTGTCCTCCACGAACACCCCCACCAACGCACACCTTTTAAACTACATACATACATAAATAAATCACTGCTGCTGAGAGCCACCTCCATGAGAGAGAGCGGGAAGGGGGAGTAGTGGGGGAGAAAGGCAAGCAACTCAGCCCCCCCATCCACCCACCTCGGGAAGGTTCGGTTTCTTGGTTGAGCACAGAAACAGTGACAATCAATGATCTCCTTTTTAAGTTTTGAAATAATCATAAGCTGTCGGGCTGAAGTGCCTTAATGTAGTTGCTATGATGTTTACGAGGTCTTTCCTAAATATTTTATCAGCGAGCTTGGTTGCAGATTATCTGAAGAGCATCTAACTGGGGGCAGGCGCCATGCATGCCTCGCATGCCACTGCACTTCCTTCTCTCTGAGGTACGGCCTTGGCGACAGGTTCAAAAGCCTCGCCAGGAAAAGAGAGGGCCGGGTCCTCGCGCAAATGGGTGCCCTAGAAGCGTTGATCTGGGGAGACAGAGTGGAAGTGGTGTCAACGCAGTGATCGTTACGGAAGACTCTGTGTGTGTGTGTGTGTGTGTGTGTGTGTGTGTGTGTGTGTGTGTGTGTTTAATGTTTATATAATCTGGAGGGGAGAAAAAGAATCCATGCCAGTAATTTTAAAATGAGAAAGAATCTAAAGAGGAATAGAGAAAAGAACCAGTTTAAAAGGATGTTGGCACAAATCAATAGCACGAGGCCCAAAGCAGCGCCGAGGTGTAGGAAGAAATATCCCAGTACTGGGTCTACAGAGGAGCCCAGCCCTCCGCCCGAATCAGAGGGCCAAGAGGCTTCACCGCTCTACGCTGCTTACCGTGGCCGGCACCCGCCAACCGGCCCTCCTGTGGCTTTCCCGGGACGCCGAGCCGCGCGGGAACTAGGAGGAGGAGCGCAGCGCCGGAGCTCAGCTCGGCCCCGCGAGCTGGCTGACTGGCGGGCCGGCTCCACGCGGGGCACTGCGGGGGCAGGCGGCGAGAGAAGCCACCCCCGCGCCCGGCGCTCGGCCCCAGGCCAGCCGCCCGGCTCTGGCTCCATTGTCTAAGGTCCCCGTAGGCTCCCCAGCACCCTGGCGGTCCCGAGAGGGAGCCGCCCACAGACCCGGGGAGCGCGGGGCGAGCGGCCGCTGGCGCGGACCCCGGGGGCACACACTCTTTCCCTGCCGGAGGCTCGGCCTGGGCGCCTCCGCCCGGTGGAGCTCGTACCTTCCTCCGAGAGAGTGCATCTGCCTTTCTCGGGCCCGGCCGCTCCCTGAGGAAGAGCGGCGCCGGGGACATTGGGTGGGTCTGGCGCTTTGCAGAGAGGGTCTAACCCGACTCGACCTGCGCCTAGGCGGGCGCATTTTGAGAGCGCCGCCTCTGGGGGCTGAGCGGCCAGCGCTGAGCCCGGACTGCGCCCCCGAGGTGGGCGGGCGCTTTGGCCGCAGAGGGCACCAGGCGTGGCAAGGCCCGGCGAGCGCGGCCCAGGGCCGGAAGGGTTGGTGCCCAGATGTCCCGGACTGGGAAAAAAAAAAATACAGCCAGACCCCATTTTCCTTTAGAAAGCAAATCTCAGCTCGTGGCCAGGAAGCTTCACTAACAAGCAGGGCCTTAACTGTTGAGGCGTTGGGGTGTGGGGGGAGGGGACAGTAGCTATGACATTATTGGACGCTTGGTTTTCTTTGCCTTTTACCTTTCACCGCCATTTCTCCCGAGAGCCTTTGGCCTGGTTTTGGCTACTCTTGCTTTCCCCTTTTTCGATCATTCACTTCTTTGTCCCCGAATGCCTCTCCACCCTCTCCTCGGTGGGACAGAGCCTTCAGTGTGTCGCAGAAAGGAGACTCTGCCTGGGCTCTTTTTCGGGTTTTGTTACTCCCGGTACCCTGAACTGGCTTTTTAAAAAATGAAGAATGCTAAAAATGACATGTTAAAGTAGAGGAAAGGGAGAGTGCCTCCTCCTCAGAGTTTCTAAGGAATTGGATTAGGAGATAAATGTGCATTCTCACTTAGATTACCAGTACTGAATTCAGTGATTCCTCACATACAGGCTACGTCTTCAACGTATATGCTCAAGAAGGAAAACAGGCTTTTCTCAGAATCAGCACATCAGCTCTTGAATCATACTTCCACAGAGCTGGTCTTCTCAAACTTTAAAAGTGCTTATGCACCACACCAGGATTCTTGATTCGGATTCAGCAGGTCTGTATTTCTAATGAGCTCCCGGAAGACTCAGGTGCTCCTGGTACGGGAAGATGGCACTGAATAGTGAGGCTGGAGCTTTTGATGCCCCCATACTAGGCTAAGTGGAAAGCGGGAACATCTCTGTATTAGAGGCAAGAGTTTTGGTTCTAGTGCTGCTTTAGTGCTGCAGAGACCGGTAAAGATGCTCACATAAACACACACACACACCCTGAAGTGGCTTATTGAGCTTGTGATTAAATAAGTTGTTTCAGTGCCTGCCTCGGCCTGGGTTATCAGGCTCCTGCTAAAATAGCTGTGCATTCCAAGAGAAAGGTGTTCACTGAGCCTTCTTAAGACATCCTCATTCTGATTGACTCCAAATCTACAAAACTGTAGGTTTTTGCTAGGAGGGATTCTGGTAAGGTTTTGAAATTGGGAACGTCTCCAACATGAACCAAGTGGGAGAACATGGTATGTGACTGTGGGAAGTCCCGGAAGATGAGGTGATCAAACAAGAAGAGCAAAAGGCAGGCCTTGTGTAAGCCTTCTCAGTCACTTTACTCACTCAGGAGCTATTTTTCAGGGGACTAAAGTGAAAGAAAGAAAAAAAAAAAAAAAGTAGTTTCCAATGGAATGTTGAGAATAACCCTTGTATTATTGAGGCCTTCTTCTTTGGACATATTGTACAAAAATAATCTTGACTAGCTTTTCACACTATCTGTGAAAGTCACAGAACCTGATTTATGTAAAGGGGAAAATCATGTATTAAAAAAACCCGAAACACTTGCACACAAGTTTAAATCAGGCAAAAGGAAAATTTCTACAAACTTCAACTCATATTTTAATTGTAAATGGTTAGCTGTTGTAATCCCAACAATTAATACATATTACAAGTCCTATATAAAATATACCATCACTATATTTAAAAGAAGAAACCACAGCACAATCAAGAAATGCTCAGAATACCTTATTCCACCAAAAACAGAGACTGTGAAACATAGTGGGAATTTAAGCCACTTCCACTTTTAGTTTCTGGTAACTTTTCATTAGGCAACCAAGAACAGCCTAGAATTATTCAAATAGGAGAGTAATTTGGTTCACCACATTATTCATACTACTCTATCGGAGGCTAAAGCTCAATTCTAAATCCCCAAGTAAATTCCCTCTTTAATGAAGCCTTAGAAACATTCTTACCGTATTTTCACAAAGGGAGAGACAATTAAATCTTTGTCTCCATGCGTTTTGCACATTCTTTGGTGTACCCAGTATGGTGCTGTACCATGTGTGAGTACTTATGTACATCAGGTTAGAAACAGGTTGAGGGACGAGGTCATCTATGAAAACTGCCATTAGTCAAATTTTTGTCTTTATCAGAAAACTGGGTACTTCTAAGTTAATTTAAGAAAGATGAGAGAAAACAGTAACAAAATTACTGCTTATGTGCTCATGATATTCAATTCACATTATGGCTACGTTTCTCGTTTTGCTTTGAGGACACTGCACACCTTCTATGGCTGTCTCAGCTGAAAGTCTAGTGAAGTTTTGCAGCAGGCAATTCCCAGACAATCGCAACACTGTTGGTGGAATGTACTCTTTAAAAAAAAAAAATCATCAAAGTCTAAATTTAAACTGCCTCCCTTTTCTCCTTATATGTACCCCTCTGAAATACTGAAAGTATAATCTGTTAACAAGATATTGAGTATTCAGTATTAACTTGTGACAAATATTTTTAATAAAATATGTCAACATTTTTCTGGGTTACTCACTAATGAGGTAGCCACTCTTTAATGGCAGTCATTTTACATTTGTGAAGTTTTGTTATCACACTGATGTTTTATGTGTTATCTTAAATTACAAAGGAAAACATATCTTTGTGTGAGATTTCCAGTGCACTGTCAAATGTTATTCTGTCAATTCCACCCAGTGCCAAAAAGACCTCAGGAGACATAGACTGTAAATGTATTTTATTTTGTAAGCAACAATCAAAATATATTTGTGTTACTGATTTCTTCAAATATTAAATGGGATCTTAACAAAATTTGTCCACTTTGATGTATTCTTATACAACTTTGGAATCTGCAAAGACCCTGACTAAAGAAACAGAAGTAATTGCACAACGGAGACTGAAGGTGTTACAGTGCTGCAAATGATGCCAGATGTCTTACATTTAACCAAATACACCTTCAGAGGTCCCTTGATTTTGAGCATTAGGAACAAGAGGACTATACACTGAAAGTATCACTAAGAGCTTTTTGCATTGCTTTATTTAAATACAACAGTATCCAACATAGCTGCTAAACACTGGACAATATTTGAAGTCATAAGTACATCCACATGTTCCTCCAAATGACGTTTGGGGTCCTAAAAGAAAAAAGGAATAAGGAAAGAAAAAGGAAAAAGAACCATATTACTGGTAGATGAATTATTTAGATTTTTTTTCAGTAGCTGATGAAATTGGTAAAGAAAGCCAAAACTAAATTTATATATATTTTACAATTTAACTTTCCCTATATATTGTTACATTTTCAGGATTTCTAAATCTGTTAAAATGTTAAGGAGCTGATAAAATAAACATCGATTTACACAATCGATGGTATGACTCTGCAGCAGAAATGATAAAGAGTCACAAGGAATTCTATACAAATCCGAAATCATCTGATTTTTTTTAAAAAGCATAAGCATTTTATCTGTGTGCATAAGCCTGATTATGTGTGTATATTTTCTGCCATTCATATATACTGAATGTCTGATGGGGTACTTTACTCAAAGCAGACATACCAAAAGGAAAGAGTTCAATGTGAATTCTCATCACTTCCTCTGTAATTTTAATTTAATTCCTATGTAATTTTAATATTTCAGGAACAGTGCTTTAAATGATTCAGGAAATATTCTTGGATCAAAAGTCACTGTTAGTAATTAAAAAATTTAAATACAATTTGGATCAATTCTAAAATGTTAAGGATAAATATTTCGTGTAGCTATTTGGAAAAAATGTATCACAGAAAAGAATATAGGTACAATCCGTTAATTTAAACCTGATCAAATCTGTATTTGAAACATCTGAGTTAAAAACAAGACTTAAAATTGCATTGTAATAAAGGAAGTTAAGTTTAAATGCTTAATACACATTTATGTTTAAGGCTGAGCTGATTAAAATATTTCAGCTAAATTTGAAAGCTTTGAAATAAAGGATAGATATTGCACACAATAAAAAACTTTCAACTAAACCATTATTTTCTTATATGTATTTTGCTAAAATACCAAGACTCCTAACTTTAAACAAATGTTCACCACTGAAATTACTTCTTGGCTGTTCTTTTCTAAACTACAATTTCAATACGCTCGATTTCTTTAAAATACCCAGAGATACAACACGCTACAAATAATTTCAAATAACTAGACCACAACACTAAATTTTCTTTATTTCAGAAATAAGCCTTAGGACATTTTAGGTGACAGAGACTAAGAAAGACTGGCAGGAGAAAAAGATATTGGTCTGATTCCATCATAGGCAGTTTTGCTTTTGCCACAAAGGAGGCCAAACTAGTGAAGTACTATATTTTTAAAAAATGATTCTGATGATTATTAAACTTTGCCAATTATATATATTTTCAGTTTCACTTTTAATTTCTTTGCTGCTAACTGTTAAATAGAATCTACATCAAGAAACTATAGCATCAGAGTCATTTATTCAAAAAATAGTTACTGAATGCTAGGCTCCAAGTTGGTGATCTAATATTACATATTAGACTAAAATAAGTAGTGGGAGAAGACAACAAGGGTGACTGTATCACACAGGATGAGAGAATAAGATGAATTATATCTCATTTTCGGTTTTGGAGGGTTCCTCTTGTTAATGAAACTGTAATATTCAGAATGCAGTGAGATTTGACTTCACCAATTATGATACTTAAGTCAGACCTTTGCCCCTACTGCTCTATTGGAATAACTGGTTTTGCGGTGAATTGGTAACACACTTCCCTCAGTTATCTACATTACTTCTTGTGGCAGCTGGGTGATTCTTAGAGATTTCCCATCCAAGAATGGTCCTGGCCCAAACCTACATAGCTTGTGAGATGTGATGGGATCAGAGCATATGGTAGGATGGCTGAAAGCAAAGACAGCTTAGTGTCTTGCATCTGAAATATCAAGATTCTGCCAACATCAGCAATATGATAACCATGTTCCATGAAATGAAAAAATGTAATCAACATTCTTTAAAAAACAGTCTAATTAATCTGTAGATTCTTTTAATTGGTTGCTGTGTTCCCCCCAACCTTCAGAAAAATAGGAACTAAAATATATATTTCATCTTGGGAAAAGTGAAAGAGCAAATACTTAAAACCCTTTCCCTTCACTCAGTAGAATCCAACAGGGCTCTAAGCTTTCTCAGGAATATTACCTATATATTGAAGCCTACATATTGATAAACTATATCATTTTTAAAACTGTTACATATGAAATAAACCTATCATTCTATTATCTTCATGGACAATATTATTTCAAGTAAAAATAGTGCTTGGAAAATCAACTCAGGACACAAGTTTCCTACTTTATTTCTACAAAATTGTTTTCACTGAACATAGTATCTCACAGGTATATTTGTGATTTACTTCTCTATAGATGGCAAAAAGAATCTGACATCAAATAATTCAGGGACCTTTAAAATTAGCATCACATTTACATGACAGAAGAAAAATGTACAGTGAACAGACAGGGAAAAAAAAAATCACACAGGCTCCAAAATACTTTTAACTCTACAAGAGCATGTTATTATGTGAATGCATAACCTATTACAGTACACCTCACCTGCTTGCCAACATTCTTTATTGCCAGCTGTTCAGGTGTCATCTTAT
Source organism: Phocoena sinus (assembly GCF_008692025.1). NCBI lineage: Eukaryota > Metazoa > Chordata > Mammalia > Artiodactyla > Phocoenidae > Phocoena > Phocoena sinus. The sequence goes on from NC_045769.1 coordinate 71,321,122, forward strand.
CTTCTTCTTCTACAGCCTGTGAATGAAACACAAAGGACAGAGTTTCAAGTTCTAAATGTACTTTTCCCACTGCTGAATAATCATCAGATAATGATGATCATAATTTTCATTCACAGAACCTTTTATTCAAGTAATTTATTGCACAAAAAAGCAATTTTGCTAATCTTCAGAACAGCCTTCAGGGTAATAAAAACTATAACCACCATCATTTTGAAAACAGACTTAAGAAATTTGTAAAAGACATTGAAAATATCCAATTGGACCACCAAATGGAAGTGGTAACCATTTGAAAACTGTTATGGAATTATCTGAGGGATGGCTAAACTGGAGGATGGAAGACCCTAAGGGAGCTGCTTGTGGCACTGGGGTACTAACTACTCCCATTCTGTCTCCTTTTTCTTTTCCTACTTTCACTATGGCTCTCCCCCAACTTCCTATTATCTTTGTCACCTTTTTCTTGTCAACCAAACTGTGCATACCCAGTATCTAACTATCAGTAGTAACACTTAGGATCCAAGGACCTGCTACTGACTTTTGATCCACAGTTAACAAATCATATAGTGTAATCCCTTAATACCTTCACATATTTAAATCTGTAAAAGTAATAGATGTACTCAGAAAAAATTCTCAGTTCTCCACATGAATGATCTTTAATAATCATGAAGAAATAGAGTAATCTGAAGTTTTCAACATCAAAAATATTACTTGAAACAAATGCCAAATCAAATAAAAATTATTCAACCAAACCATATATACAAGCCACTTTCTACTATTTTCAAAGCCAGCTACAAACTTTTATGTGTATGACCATAAATTTTCTAGCAGAATAATTTTGAAGTAATTACAGCATTTAGATTAGCTACCAGTATTGCCCTCTACCCTAATAATGCACCACTGTGTAACCTCTTTATCGAGAATTCTAAGTTTAAGCAACCTCCTTCGTAACAGTTTTGGGTATGGTACTGCCTGAAGCTAGGACTCTGCATCAGGTGAACTCCTGGTCTATGATTTATTCACAGCATTTGATAAATGGAAAATGAAGAAAATTTAAGTATCACCAATCTTAAGAAGTAATACCATAGCACTTAATATGGTTACAAAGGGGGTGAGAAGACAGGGGCAGAAAGCAGGAAACCAAAATCCCAGTGAGGGTTAGATTTGGATACTCTAAACTTAATCATCTCATAGCTGCCAAATTTCTTCATGTGTGAACAATGAACACGTAGGAAATGCAAGCATCAGACATTTCCCATAAACTGGGAAGTTTGGCTGCATTTCACACCTTCTTAATAGTTTTGTAAACAGAGAACTTGAAAATGAGCAAAGATGGCAAGTATCTAATTTTATAAACGGACAAACTATCTGGAGAATTTTCCGCAGTAGAATCTGCCTAAAGAGAAAAGACAGTTAATAAGTATTGTATCTACTGATTATTACAGGATACTTATTTACAACACATCATTAGGAAATACATTTATGACTCATAAAACTAAAAAGGGGAAAATAAGTTAATAACACTCCAAATCTAGAATTCCCTAGACAGAGAATATATTCATTTTCAGAGTCAGATGTCAATCCTATTATTCGCAGCTAGTTAAAAAACGTATCTTCTAACTGGGAAATTGCTTCTCCTACTATCTCAGTGTTTTACATATACAGAAACACTGGCAACGCATAAAAAGTCTGTCTTTCTAAATTACTTTTACAAATCATGACACTAGACCTTACCAACCTGAAAACATATTAGATAAATGGAACAATTCACGTTAAGTCTGTACTCTATATCCATTCAGTGTTAGTTCTATGCACACGCCAACAATAGTACTTTACGGTACTGGAAGGAGGTAAGGGTTTTGGAATTTGGCTCAAAATACCAATCCATGTACAAAATAGTTATTATGGAGTATTTTGGAGTGTTGCAAATATCAAAGATGGCAGACATGCAAAGATGAAAGTAAAAAAGCACTTAAAGCATTGATCTTATTTGAAAGGTTAAACAGAATATAAAAAGCTCTAACTCAATTTTAAAAATCTTTTATATCATTTAACCACTTTACCAATTAGTTTTTCCATTTCCTATAATTAAAAGAGAGAGTTCACAAACTCTTTGAGAAGTGCAGATGGTAAAAAGTACTCCCAGCCATAGATGCCATCTGGAAAATGAGGAGCAGCTGTAGATTTAGGCATATACTAAGGTTGCAAACCCCCATGACAAAAGAGTAAGCACATCTCTTACGTTCTGAGATAGACCAGATCATCACATTAAACCCCTAAATATTTTCTCCAGCTACCTAAGTTACCTTTATCTCATCTATCATCTGAGCAAGACCAGTTTGCCTTCATTCATAGCTCTAATCTGGCTAGTCACCAGGAAAAATTAAGAAATGGTAGCAGCAGAAACAAATGAAATTCAGGCACAGGCAGTGTCCTTACTAGGGGAACTTCTGTGTTTATGGCAACTTCTGTGATTTGGCATCAAATTTTGCTTTTGCATTCGTGCTCTTCGGTTTACTCAACCAACAAAAAAGCACTGAAAATGTTTGTGGCTATTCACACTAGAAACGTTTTTAACAGTTTATCAACAAAGACCCCCAGATGGCTATCCCATCATGCACGGTCTGCACAGTTCTAAGAAATTCCTGGAATTTGGTCTGTTATGTTATCATAATCCCCTCAGATGTACCCCCTATCTTAAAGAGGCTTTTACTAAAGCCATTAACCTCATTATTTTTTTCCTGGTAATAGTCAAATTTCTCAAATGGAAAATCTGTGTTTCAAATTCTACCATTTTATTTACCTTCTAACAAACATGGATTGGACCCTTAGCACTTCATGAGTACTCTTTTAAGGATCTCCACCTGGCAAATTCCAATGGACTCAGTTTACTTGAACTTTCTGAACACCTTTTCCAATACCCCTTTTCTCTTCTAATCCTTTAACCTCTGCTTTCATGACACCATGTCTCTTATTTCACTTTATATGTCATATCTATTCCATTCCTTGGGCTTCTTTTTTTCCCTTTGATATGTTTGCAGTGTTCACTCTTAACATGCCATGCTTCCATTTAAGTACATGCTTTGTAAAATCACCTATATGGTAAATTTTTTCACCATTAAACAATCTCTGCATAAACTGCTAGTGAATGTAATATAGGCATTTTAGTTCTTTCTTGATTTTCATAAAAAGTCAATGCATTGACTATATAACTGAAAATCACATTATGGGTTATGGGGATAGAGAATAAGTTTAAAGAAATGGCTTTTATAAAACATACTTGGGAAAGCAAAATTAACAAACATGAAACGATTAGAAAACTATATGAGAAAGTATTACAGGTGTGAATATGGAGAACAAAAAAATGGGTTCCCTACAACCATTAGTAATTAAACATTAACATGTACATATTAATTTACTGAATCCTTAAAACATCCCAGTGAAGTAATCTACATTTTACATAAAGAAATTAGGCACTATCTCCTATATGTTAATTCCAGCAATACTTCTACTATAAATTTTTTTTCTAACTCTCCTTTTGAAAGTGCTTATAATGCTCTAGTACATTCTATGTATGTCCTAACAGTAGAATTTTCCTCATTTTATACATTTAGTAAATAACTATTAAGTACTCACTATGAGTAAGACAGTTCTTGCTCTTCAAGAAGCTTGCATTTGGGTTTTACTTTACCTGCCTGTAAATCTCAAACTATAATGCAATAGGAAATATACAAAAAAGGAGTGTGCCCAACTAATGGTGGGGACAATATAGCCACACAGCCAATAAGCAATGAAACTGTGACTTAAATACAGTCTTATCTATCTCCAAAGACCTCAAAGCAACATTCATGGCAATTCGGGAAATCATTACTTTATAATGACACATCCTGAATAAAGCCAAACCCATGATTTATTAAGTGACCCAGAATATGTAAATTCCTTCTAAAAATATTATAAGGAATCCAATTTTAAAATGTAATTATATAAAATAGAGATATAAAATAAACATCATGTGTGTGCCCATACAAGTGTGTGTATGTATAATAGAAACTGCAGTTTAGACTGTTGAAAAAACTTTCTATGGCAGAGTCTACTGCTAGTTGCCTACCTAATACACATCTTCTTTTATAATATAGCTCTAATTTTATTAAAGGCAGTAATGCTCCCAGGTAAAAGACTATATAGCCTTTCTCAAAGCAAAGTATGTCCACTTGATTAAGTTCTGCCAATGAGATATAATCAGAAGTGCTGGGTGGGACTTACAGAAAGGATCCTGAAAAGGAATTGATTTAGTTGAGAGGTCTCTCTCTTTTGCCCTTGCATTTCTTCCTGTTGCTTGGAACTCAGATGGGATGGCTAAAGCTTTAGCAATCACCATGAATCATGAGGAGATCTAAACGATGGAAGCCAATACAAGGAAAGTGGAGCAAAAGATGGAGATATCTGGGTATGTGAATGTAATAACTTCCAAGTTTCACATGGACTTGAATTGCAAGAGATGTACATTCCTATCCTCTTTAAGCCATTGCTACCTCAAGCTAACACAATAGATATAAATAACACCTGCTTAGTGCAAAAACTAAAAAGAATCCAGGATTTACATAAAGTATAAAATTCCCCTACCTTCCACCTGAGAGGTGACACTGTTAACAGCATAATACGTTGAGATATATGTGAGACAGAGAGGTATCATTGAAAAATGGAGGGAAGGTAACATAGTAGGGACTTTTCATATTGTTACACAATTTCATTTTATACACATAACATCAAGCTTTAAATATTTCTCTAAGTTGGTACTTGTAGAATTTCATTCTTCGTAATAAATCCTTAAAAGAGAACACCTTGGCTTAAAGAGTTATATGCACTTAAAATTTAAAGATAAAATGGGAGATGGCCTTCAAAAATGTCATATATCACTTTTTTATTTTCCCACTAGTGGCGCATTCTCCCAAACCATTTTTTTTAATTTGAAAAGAAAAAAAAATCTTATACTTTTAACTTTTTTCTTTGAATACTTAATAAGACTGAATTCTTTTTCATGTTTATATGCCATTCATCTTCAGTGAATTTTCCAGCTCTGTTGTCCAATTTATTATCCTTTCTTTATATTTTATAGGAATTCTTTGTCTGTTAGGTACTTTTTGGATACTAGCCTTTTCTGTGTTATAGGTACAAATATTTCCTGCCAGTCTGACTCCTAATAAGCATTCAATAAACGTTATTTTTATTGCAGGTAAACTTTACTGTCAAGTTATCAAAATTTAAAAGCTCACCGATATTCTTACTAGCACTAAAGTAACCTTTGGGAAGCTTGACCACAGCTTTACAAATACTAAGTCTTCCTTTTGGAAATGGGAATTTATTCACAAATGTTTTTAGCATTTTTCAAAGAAGTCATATATACATATTTATACATTTACATTTTTTATGGTAGTTATTCCTAAATACTTCGTAATTTTGGATGCTTCTGTAAACTGATTTGCCTTTTATATATACATATATATTTTTTATGTGTGTGTGGTACGCGGGCCTCTCACTGCTGTGGCCTCTCCCGTTGTGGAGAACAGGCTCCAGACGCACAGGCTCAGTGGCCATGGCTCATGGGCCCAGCCACTCCGTGGCATGTGGGAATCTTCCCAGACCGGGGCATGAACCCACGTCCCCTGCATCGGCAGGCGGACTTCTCAACCACTGCGCCACCAGGGAAGCCCTGCCTTTTATATTTTTCAACTGGTTTCAGCCTATGTAACTGCATGGCTACATAATTCTCAATCATAATAGTTCTAATAGTATTCTAGTTTAGTTTCATGTATTTCTATGCTTGATTGCAAACATATCCTATCATACTTAAATAATGATAATCTGGCCTGGTTTCCCAATATTTATATCTTATTTTGTTTTTCTTATCTTATTGCACTAGCACAAAACAAGACCTTCTTATTTAATACAGCTACTTTGATAAACCAAATGTAATCTTATAATTACATATTTTGTATGTAATTACATAAAAGTTGCATCCAAACCTTCTTTCAGGTTACTAAGTAGGCAGTTTTTCTACCTGAAAAGTAAACTGTCAGATCTCTGAATTTATAGGGCTACATGCTTGAAAACAAAGCAAAATTTTATGTGTCTATGCTATTCTTAAAAAAGTCTTTTACAATTCATTTTTTCACTGGCAGATTCATTTACAAATATGCAATCAAATGTTATCAGTATTAAAATACTGATGCATCTTGGCACAAATAAACTAGGAGATTTGGAATAAAAGAGTTGTGGGTGCTAAAGTTCAGTAACTAGAGAAATCAATGACTAATAATCAAGCAGAACGTCTGCGTGGACTCCAGACTTGAAATCAAAAAGTTGGTACAAAGGAATTTAATTATTTTCTAACCTTCTTTCACTTTAGGAGCTAACTGGCACCTAACAGTAATTACCTTAGTTTAAAACACCAACCAATTAAAAAGAATACTATGAAGAACTGGTTGTATGGGCCTTTCTTTTTATATTTTAAGTGTTACTAAAAACTCCACCACATTCTCTTTCAATCACAGAGGGAATTACAGCCCCAAATTTGGACTCCTTCATATCACAGCTTATACATTGTTTTCACTTTATAACCAAACCTTACAAATTTTTGAGTACTTCAGAGATTTTTTAAAACTGTAAAATAGCAAAAACTTCTGTGGATGGGCAGCAGTAACCATAAATAGGTTATTTCCTGGCAGTAGTACCAATAAGAATTTACTTAAACTTGTAATGTTACAGAGAAATGAAAACCATTCCTACAGTCTGCTGAATAATAACTTAAATTTCTTTAAAGGTTAATTTATAAAAGGTTAACTGTTTTAAATAGGATGAACTATTGTTTTCTCTTTAATCTCCACAGCATGAAAACATACACTAGAAAGATTAAATATATATATATAATTTCCCTACAATCTAGAAGCAATGGGAATTTCCAGCTGGAACACTACATATAAATCAGGGCATGCTCTTCAAAGCTAAACCTAATTCTGCTGGAATTTAGCTTGTATGGGCCCATCAACATTTTTTCAAAGCTCAATTCTCTCAAAAGGCTTGTTGTTAACACTTGGCAAATCTTATACACCGTCTCTTGGTTAATATTTATTTTGTAAGATGTGTTTAATTTAAAAAGTAAAATATTACTTTTTTGGTGTGTGACAACCAATATCAACTTTAACTGTCTCCAAAAGCTCTAGCCCCCACCATTAATTTTTAGTCCCACATAGTAAACTGCTTGTTTAAACTTTTTTTTTTTTTGGCCGAGCCATGATTTGTGGGATCTTAGTACCCTGACCAGGGGTTGAACCTGCACCCTCGGCAGTGAAAGTGCAGAGTCCTAACCACTGGACCGCCAGGGAATTCCCTGCTTGTTTAATCTCTTTATCTTCTTTCTCAATCTTTCTACTTCTACTTAAATTGGAAATGTTAATGGTACCAACATACTTCTGGTCACCTAGGCAGGAGACCTTTAACTCATCTTTGATTCCTTCTTCTTTTACTTTATCTATCCAACTGGCACCATGTTTTATTTTATTAGTCTATTGAAACCTCCCTTCCCACTGCCACTACAGTAATTCACACACTTAGTACCTTTTGTTTGGGTAATAGTAAGCTCCTCCTAAATATAGAAACTCCATTTCAAATCTCCTCTTACAACACTCTTTCTTCTATAGCCTTGTCAAATTATGTTTCTAAAGTCAGGTTCTGGGTATACCATGCCCCTGATCAAAAATAACTCTATCCTGATTTTCCAAACTCTGTTACTTGACTTCAGTAACTTTAAAAATCTTTATTCCCCACTATTCACCCTTTTATGTACACCCTTCTCATGTACTCTAGCCAAACACAGTTTCCTAAAGATGCCCTTGCTTTTCTGTCTCCTAGTCTTGCTCATGATATTCAGTTGGCCTAGGGTAACATTCCTTTATACGTCCAAATCTTATTCATGCTTTAAGGTCCAGTTCAAATGTTATTCTCTAAAGACATCATTCTGGGTCTGTACCAGCTGAAAGCAAAAGCCTTTGAACTTCTACAGGACTTCACATGGACTTCTCTATGGCAGTGTTCTCTAACTTCTAAGTTGAATGAGTATACAAATCTCTTGGAAATCTTGTTAAAATGTTGATTCTGATTTAGCAGGTCGAACACCTGCATTTCTAACAAGATCCCAAGTGATACTGATGCAGCTGGTCTGTGGACAATCTGAATACTAAGGTGTTATCAAACACACGAATTTTGGTCAAGTACTCTGGTTATGAACTTTTCTTAATGCCCCTGTTTTCCTAAAAATGAAGGAAGGATCCTTGTTTTCCACTGCAAATTGTACAGAAGATATTTGATAAATATCTGTAAGCATAACACTGTATAGTATGTATACATGTTTTACAAATTGCAGGTTTTCAACCCATTAATAGGTTGCAAACTATATGTCGATGTATATAATATGTATGTATATAACTGAAACAGTATGAAGTTGAGTCAAATGAGAAAGAAAATAGAATATAACCACTTGTAATAAGGGTAAATATTGCTTCATAAAACTTTTGTTGCAATATATATACACACATACATATACATTTGCAGGTACTGGGTCAAATGTAAAATTTATTCTTTATATGGGTTTTGGTCAAAAAAGTTGAAAAATACATGTTATGAGTTGAATCATGTCCCCCCTAAAAGGATACATTGAAGTCATAACCCTGGTTAGAGATTAGAGTTATGCTGCCACAAGCCAAGGAATGCCTGGGGACCAAGAGAAGCTAGAAAAAAAAAAGAAGGATCCTCCCCACTAGAAGCTTCACAGGGAGCATGACCCTAACAATACCTTGATTTTGGACTTCTAGCTTCAGAATTGTGAGGGAATAAATTTGTTGTTTTAAGTCACCCATTATATGGTAGTTTGTGATGGCAATGCTAGGAAACTGATATAATACAGAAGATACATTTTAGTCTTGGTCAAGTATTCTCTTAATTTCAGAACTGTAAAAGAACATAAATCTATAAACAAAATGTTACCATGGCCACATATACTTTAACATACAATAAATATTTTCAGAAAATTGTAACTTTTTTTACATCCTCATATGAAGTGGTCTCCCTTTGCTACTCTTTACATCATCCTGTTTATTGTCTTCACAGCACTAATTACAATGTATTATGTTGTGTTTGTTTACTTTCTGTTTCCCCTACCAGAAAATAAATTCCATGAGGATAGGTCTTATTTTTTACCATATCCCCAGCACCTGGCACATAGCAGGTTTTCAATAAATACGTATTAAATGAAAAACAGAGAAGTTCATAAAATAAGTTATATGTTATCAAGTATTAAATGCTGTTGTTGTTCACATCTCTTTGTTCCTCCTTCCCTTCCAAGAAAAAGTCCTCTGAATAATGAAGAGATTTCAATTGTAAAGCTATTTACAACAGGGGTTGGCAAACTATAAGCCACGGGTCAAATCTAGCCAACTGCCTATTTTAGTAAATAATGTTTTACTAGGACATAGCCTCACTCATCCCTTTATGTATTGTCTGTGGCTACTTTTACACTATAACAGCAGGGTTGAGTAGTTGCAACAGACTGGATGGCTTATAAAGCCTAAAATATTTACTATCTGGTCTACAAAATAGGCCACTCTACTCTTAACTATTTATATTTATACAATGCCTGATATCTAATCATATATATTCCAAAGATTATAAGAAATAAATGTTGAAAGTAAGTTTTTACCTTATTGTAATTTTTGGCTAATTCCAACATCTCTTTTACCACTGATTCATTGTGTTTACAGTGTTCACTGTAGTCCTGAAGTGTCAAACCTTCCATCCAACTCTTCTTGTGCAAATTTAACAACATCTAAAAAATATAAAGAAAAATTACTTTCCTGTATTGAGAAAATTTCCTTTATTTGTCTTGAGAAACAACTTTACAAACAACTTTTGGAATTAATGAATTTAAGTTTAATTTTATTAATTTAAATAAACTCTAATAAGTATCCTTCTAAATTTATATTAATAAAATCTAAGGAATACTCCAACTCATGGCCTTTGCATTTGCTGTCCCTTTGCCTCAAAGGCTATTTTTCTTATCTTTCTATGGCTTACATGTCTCACTTCCTTAGATATAGCTGCCATTCCTCACCACTATATAATAAAGCCACCCCATACTATCTAAACATCTTTCTTTCCTTAACTTGCTTTATTATTTTTATAACACTATAAACAGCTGAAATTTTTGTTTTCTTGTTTAGTGCATTTCTCTCCCATTAAAGAGAAATCAAGGCAAGGACTCTGCTCTGTTTATTTCAAGATCACCAAGGTCTAGATTCTAGAATCTAGATCATAATCTAATCATAGCAAATACTAAATAAGCATATGTTGAATGAATGAACTACTATGTTACACACAGGATTTCTATTAGTTCATATAGCCCTGCTCTCAAATGCCGAGATAAGGAGGTAAATGCCTCCATTTACTGAATGACTGTGTCAATCTTTCTGAGTCCCTGTTTACATATCTATGAACTGAAGGCTTGTATTAGATAATCTTTAAATTTTCTTCAAATTCTAATATTCCATCTATAATTTAAAATTTTTGAACTTCTTTATACCAGAATGAAAAGTCGTAAAACTGGGAAGGAAATCACAGATCCATCCACTTTGCAATCACATCAGCAAACTGGGATCAGACCCTATTAGTAGTGATCATGGAACTAAACACTTTAGTTCATTATTTCTCAAACTGGACTCCTAATTCTGAATACATATTCTTCGAAGTTCGTAAGTTTTCAAGTTCAGAGTCTTAAGACAGTTTTTCTTAAAAGTCCTACTCTATAATGTCCTTCAGTTGAGGATAATCATTGAATAAGAAGAGTTTTCTAAACGATTGATAAAATTATGCAATGTGAAAAAAAGACGGTACCTACAGAATGACTATTGTTCTTTTGCTATGAGAACCAGTATACTTTAAGTGAGATCCACAAGCTATGAGGATCTAAAGACATAGTCGGTAAGTTTATGAGTTTAGTTTAGAACAATTATTTGTTTAGAGGTTTGCAGCTAAAAGTGGTACAAAGTTTTCCTTATGCTGGAGAATAAGCTGCATGTCAAAATCACCTATGAGAATTTTCAAGACACAAAAGATCCATATTCCTCCATGCCCCTCCTAGGGCCCATGGAGGCAAGAGTAGTTTGGAAAAAAACTGGAAAACTCCTGCACATGTAACCCGAATTTCTTGGATTGCTTCCCATCTTCGCCAGTGACAGTGTTTTAGAAAAATACATCCTCAGGAAATTTTGGTGCAGCTGCAACTACCTATGCTATAAAGCTACCTATAATTAAGTGTTGAGAATTGGATTTTTCTACACTTCAGAAGCAAACAAAGAAAGTTCCCACAGAGCAGGAGAATAATTCTACCATGCCTGGACAAAGATTGGATTGGCCCCCTCAGGTAACACTTGGAGTTAAGTATACAGGTTGGTGAGATAAGAGTAAAGGCAGGGCTTTGGGTATCAAGAAAGCACGTGAACTGAGCTATACTAGGAACATAAACAAAATATTAATTAATTTATGTAAGTATTTATATGTGTGTTTTTTATACCAAGGATGGTGGCTAAGTTTATGGGGTACCATAAAGGAAAAAAAGAAAAAGAAAATTTGATGTAATTAGACGGATATTTCCAAATAGTTGGGTGTCAGACTGATAAAATATTTATGTATCTGAATGAATTTTTCAGTTTATGTCTGAGTGGTACCCTTTTATCCCACAGCCTGTACCTATTCTACATAAAATTAAAATAAGTGTTGAAAATGTACTTCAAGCTATCAACTAAATCTACCACAGGTGATATGAACTTTGGGACAAAAGCAAGCAGAAGGAAGAACCATGGCTCAGTGTCTCCCCTCAGGTCAAGGAAGAACTGGTCCCCTGCAGCCCCTCACTCAAAATCATGCTCAAGCACCTAGGAACTTTGAGTGAGTTTACTGGTGGCTTTGAACTTTTAAAACAATTGTTTATCAAACTTCAGAAAATCTTATACAGCACATTCTGCCCACAATATATAAATAAGACTGAAAATGGAGATGATCTGGTTGAAAGAGGGAGTAGTATGGAGAGCGCTCTAACTCCACTCCCATACACCATCACTAGAATCCCTTCTAGGGTGACTTTGTGGGGAACACTTTCAACTAGTAAGAAAGGTCTTGTTTACTACTGATTACTTATGTTTGGACTTCAGAGTGCATGTAGAAACCAAAACTTTGGGGCTGTCAATAGTACTCATGTTCTTTCAAATTTTTTAAGTCTTTCTCAGAGAGAAATACAAGAAGCTTATTTGGAGGATGACTAATTGTAATAATAAAGAAAAAAAGCAGTTCAGATTGTAATTTCAAAAAGCAATAGGCAGACTTAAATATTTCCAATTAGTTGAGAGAAAAACTGTTCTTGAGATAATCCTAAAATAGTAGAAACTAAAGAATGCTAATCTACCAAGACGCTAGGTAATTTTTAAAGTCATCAAATTTGATTACTATAAAAAGGTATAAAAATTTAGATCTAAATATCTGAAAACCCTTAAAATGCATTTCCCTTTTGACTCATCTTTAGTTTATCCTAAGTAACCATGGTACTTTTTTAAAAAGCACTATACAATTACAATCTAATTTATTCCTTTCAAATCTGGAAAGCTATTTATTTAGCAATTTAGTAACAAAAGGCCATTTTATTGAAGATAAATTAATCTGAAAAATCGCAGAACTAGAAGAAAGATTTTTATAATTTATCATAAAACCAAACTGGAATGTTTGTTTCCTACTTCCTCTCCTGTTTTAGCGCCTACCAATAAGGTAAAATGTCTCTCCATTTGTCCAATAAAATATTCCTTTATTTTATGCTACAGTCCATCAGGAATGAAAAAAATATTTGAACACATCAATGAAAGAGGTCAACAATTTAAATTCAAATATACCGGGTAACAGTTTAAATTGTTTGAAATAGATTTTTTTCCGCCTCTAAGATAAAAATTTAAGCTTACCTTCTGTTCCAGTTCATTTTTCCGATAGTTAATAGTAATGGAGTAATAATGTCTGTTTAGTCCATGAATTAATGCCTATATAGATAAATGATTAGAAGGACAAATTAGTATTTTTCATCTAATAAAATAAATACAACTGTTTGAAACTGTTGACATACCCTGTAGACAATACCTTTACCATCTTCTAAAAATAGCTTTTTATCCTAAGTAAATATTAAACTATTTTTTTCTCAGCTACGAGTTTAGAAGTGAGATTTAGAGGTACAGGGCACACATTCTTTAAAACATGACATAGAGCCCCACAAATTCAACAGTTTTAGTAGCCTTGCTCAGAGTCAGAGATATGATTTGACCTCATCATAATCTAACCTATAAACTAATTATTCATAATTTATAAATAATACATAATTTATTAAGTCTGATTTTATGATTATCTACATAGGGGGCTCTTTCTTATTTCAAAAGAAAAGGCTAAAAAGACATAAATATAATTATTCCTTCACCCACAACATTAATCTGGAGTTTCCGTTTTTCTTAATTCAGTTCTAACGTATTAAAAATAACTGTGTCTGGGCTTCCCCAGTGGCGCAGTGGTTGAGGGTCCGCCTGCCGATGCAGGGGACACGGGTTTGTGCCCCGGTCTGGGAGGATCCCACACGCTGCGGAGCGGCTGGGCCCACGGGCCATGGCCACTGAGCCTGCGCATCCGGAGCCTGTGCTCCGCAACGGGAGAGGCCACAACAGTGAGAGGCCCGCATACCGCAAAAAAAAAATAAAATAAAAAAATAACTGTGTCTGCATATGTCTCCAAATTAACGAAATGGGGTTTGTTTTTTAGTGGGTCCAGTCTCAGGCAACCTCACTAAGCAGAAATTTTTCCACTGTACTTGATCACCAAGACAAACAGTCAAATCATCATAAAAACTGAAGCTAATGGCACGGCTTTATTAAGAAACAATAATCCTACATGTGCTGTAATCCACTCACAGCTGCACAAATGTCTAACTCTAGCTACATAGGTTCAAATGAGGTCCAGAACAGTTTCTGTGGACCCCTCTGTCAGCCTTCTAAGACATTAAAGTACAGAAATACACCTTGGACATATCTTCAAGTACAAAAACAAAAAGGGCTTTGGGGTTAACTCTCAGGAATCTAAAGATAAAGCTAACTAAAACAACCACCACACTAATAATTGGATTTTTACAATGTAGTCTTAAGGTGTTGAGGTAGAAGAAGGGGTGGAAAGGAAACATTTGATGAGCACCTGCACCTGCTTTACACAATAAGTCTTCTAATCTTCACAACAATCCAGTAAGGTAGGGTGGTTCCATTAGTATTTTGACAGATGAGGAAATAAGACACAAATCTCAATTTGTCCTAGTTTATACCTAATAAAATGCAAAGCTGGGATCTGAATCCAAGCTTTTCTGACTCCAAAGCCCATGTTTTTATCTATCATACTATGCTACAACGTATCTTAGGAAATTCTTAAATTAAGTCTTTGTACTTCAGGGATCAGAATGAAAACAAAGCATAGTCTTATTTTTAAACTTTGCTAGCAAAAATCGCCCCACCAAATACTAACCCATTTTAGGTATGTACTATAACAATCCATTCTTTTTTGTTTTGTTTTTTTGTGTGTTTTTTTTGTGGTACATGGGCCTCTCACTAATGTTGCCTCTCCCATTGCGGAGCACAGGCCCCACGGCCATGGCTCACGGGCCTAGCTGCTCCGCGGCATGTGGGATCTTCCCGGATTGGGGCACGAACCCGTGTCCCCTGCATCGGCAGGCGGACTCTCAACCACTACGCCACCAGGGAAGCCCAACAATCCATTCTTATATTCCTAACATCTGCTATAATAAAATGGTTGCTATATGAAATTAAAGTACTAGGAGTATCTATTAAATCCTTATTCATTTCAATAATAATCAGGAATAGTGAATTAAATTTCAGTGCCTAGATATGCTGTACTGTGTGAATCAAAAAGTGGAGCTAATCAGTGCCTCCCTTAATCTGTACTCACCTTTATGCAAATTAGGAAGTGCATCCTCTGGGTGGAAGAATTAGAAAAAGGTGCCCAGTGCTCCAAGCAAACTCAGCCTGGCTGGAGAGCAAAGTGTAGGCTAGATTCCAGGTGCCAACTGCCCTCTCATCCAATCACCTTTATGCAGTGCTTCAACTATATAATTCTACATAGTGGCCATAAAGCTAGTAACAGGTATGGCCAAGAGATACAGAAGTCAGACAAATGGGCACACAGATAGGTCCACATTTTGGAGATTAACTGTACTGCTGAAATATACAGATTGGAACTTGAAGGCACTACCTACTTGATTGTCAATTACATTATTTAGATGAAAGTAGTACAACTAACAGGCAGCATGAAAGATTAGCAGGGACAATAATAAAACAAATATAAATTTAAATCAAATGATATCCTCAAGCCATTTCCCAATTTCACTTACTCACCTGCTGTGTGCCCCCAAGTACATTCATCCCAAATCATAGGTAAACTGGCCATGTACAGTCCTCCTTCCATATAAACCCAAAGGCACAGGCTCTTTTATTTAGCTCAGTGAAAAATAAATTCTCTCAAATTCCCCATTCTAGTTGACATTGAATTACAAGTTGTGACAGCATACACCAAATATAAGATTAGCTTTACCAAGGGGGAGACTAGCCTTTTGACAGGGTCAAATTGCAAATTAAACATAACATACTAGCAAATGCCATAGTATGTCAGGCAGACAAAGAAGTTACATAATCAGGAAATTTCTCAAAACATCAATACTTAACTTTTAAATTTACACCTAACAAACATATGATGAATTTAGGAAAATTTAGGCAATTCTTCATTAAAACAGGATATTATCCTGAAGCTCATTCATTAATTATTTGAAATCTGCAACAGTTTCTCATAGAAGCACTGTTAAAAAGCATGGTTCTATTCTATAGTGTTTATATTGTGGGCTAAATAATATTTCAGTGACTGACCTGGGAAGCTAGCCACCTTTTAGAGCACTGTTTCTGGGACAATACTTTTTGGAATTACTAACAGGACTTCTTGGGTATCCTGACCCTTGTTTTCTTTGCTCAAAGGCTGCCAACCTTTCAAAGTAGGAAGTTCTTCCTAGGTTGGTACTATCAGTCTAAGATGCTATTTATTCTAAACAAAGAGTGGTTTGGAGGAGGAACTAGACAAAGCAGAGTTTTGAGATCCCACTGATTAACTTCCAGGTTATTTCTATGTTTCTTTAAGCTAATCTTTAGAGTAGAGCTTTATAATTTTGTTGGTATGACAAATTCAAAGAAAAGCTCACAAATAATCATTACGGTGAAATAATACTTCACTGGCATTGTCCAGACTACTGAGAAGAGGTTAGAAGTTATAACTCCATTTGCTCACTGCTGTGGAAAAGCAGGCATATTATAAAATACACAGCTTATGAACTATGTAATAACCTATTTATAGGTTCTTGATAGGTTAAAAAAGTTTCATGCTCTTAAAAAAGGCATGTTTACTTAGATCTAAAGATATATGTTTGCCTTAAATTCTTTTACATTGATAAACTGAAAATGTGGTACTAAATATCCAGTAAATCATACTTTAAAATGAATCTTTCTTTATATAAATATAATAGGTCTGGAAAGAAACAAAACATGTGCTTTGTTCCCTTTAGGGTGGAGAACTGGGTCACAAATGGCAAAAGAAGAAAAGAATTTTTGCTAAATACCTTTTCATACCTTTTGAATTTTGAGCTGTATATATACGTTATCTATGCCAAAATTAATGAATTAATGAAACTTCCAAATATAGTATAAAAGAATGAGGAGCTCTGGTTATGTACTAGTTCCTACAGTAACTCAGTGGATAAGCTAGGCAAATCACAAACTTGCTGGGCCTCAGTTTCCTCACCTACAAAATCATCACAATGGTTCCTTCTAGTCCAACTATTTTATAACTGTTTAACAGCTACCGAAAACAATGTTTTTCAAATAGTTTAACTGTGTTAGACAATGCAGTTGTACTCAGGGCTACACTTAGAGGTTCATAACCCTAGTATAATGCATCTATGCATCAACAGCTACTAAATTTCCATTCAGTTGACAACCAGTCTTCATATACACTGTGGCCCTTAAGCATCTGAAATGTTGTTGAACAATTTTTAGTGGAATAGTTTTACATTTTTAGTTACTAAAATAAATGCTTGCTAACTCTCAATTCTATACATTTGACAATAATGGTCAAATGTTCCAAGAACAAAATAATACAAAGTCACATATATTAATAGAGAAGTCTACAGTACAGGCATTATCCTCTTCCCTCTCTATCAGGATTATTAATGACTTCTCATTTAAAACATGAAAGTTCACATAAACTTTGTCTATTAGCTTTGTCTTGTGGCAGATACTTCAACGTTGTTATTAGTGCTTTAAAAATAATATTTTCTAAAAGCAATATATGTTTCATTATAGAAAGTTTAAGAAATATAGAGAAGGAAAAACAAGAAAAAAAATTCAATAACCCTACAACCTAAAGGTAATCAATACTAATATCATATTGTAAATATATAGGCACAGTTTATAAAATATATATTTTCAAAAAGGAGAACTTGCATATGTGATTTTATAATCTTTTTCTTAACATATTTTGAACTTTCCTCAATATATTAAATAGTAGTCTACAGTATAACCCTAATATTTCCCCCCCTACTTTTAAGTATGATAGTAAAAAAAAAATCAGTGTTAGAAAAGCATTAGTAACCACCCACATGAGTGCTGATGGTACCTGTTAGGTTCCTATTCCTAACAGTAATAAGCTGGTTTAGGAATAAGATCCCTCTAAATACAAACTAACTTTCCTTCAAAATAAAAGGCATGGCCTTTCTGAAAGGCTTCTGATCCCTGAGGTAAAGATTCTGCTAACACATCTTAAAACTCTATTATGAATATCACCATTCACTTCAAGTTCTCCTGGGATGCTTTCTTTCTAGCTTGTCTTAGAAAACTAAGAAATTGTTTTAAGGTGTGCCTTTGTTCCGTCACTTTTTGGCTTGATCCCATTTGAGTGTTTCAGTATTGGAATTGTCTCAAAACTGTAAAGCACCCAGATAGATGTTTTCCTGATGGACGCTATAAAAACTGTGAAATAAATATATATACAGATTTTAATTGGAAGCCAAAACAAACTAAAGTGAAATGGAAAACAATGATGCTGTAGCTGTTATATACACAGGTCCTTTTAACTTCGGTTTGGAACCTGCTTCATAAGGTTCACCTTAAATTACAGACTGTAAGGTAAAAATACAAACTGGACTGATGTAGAAAGAAACAGATTTTAATTATTTAATTAACTCAAATTTTAAGGTTAAAAACCAGTGTTTAAATTTAAAAGATGAAATCTGCAACAGGTGGCTGTTGACTTGCAATTAGTAAAAACTTCTGGCAGAAACACACCAAGCAGTAATCACAATGATCTTAGACTGTGAGATGCTACTTAACAAAAAAAATAATATTTGCAAAAAAATAATGAAGCAGTATGATGCTATGGGGGGTATAAGAAAGGTCATTATCACAGGCTAAACAGGTCCAATAAAATATTCTCTTGGAACATACAAGCATGGGCTTGTCTGTACCCAATCAAAAACACTAGTAGCTTATTTCATCATACTCACTATACTTTGCAGTTTTCCCTGGCTTCTAAGTAATTTTTTCAAAAGGAACACACCTCAATCCTTTGAAAGAACTTTTTCACTTTGATGAAGATTTCAGATGAGTGACTGCTGAAAAAGTAAGCATCTAAAAGTATAAAGTTATCAAAGTATAACCAAGCTTAGTTTAACTGTCAAAGCCACAACTCCCCAGAGACAATCATATGACAGAGCAAGGTTTCAGAAGGGGAGCAGCAATAGCTACTATAATGTCTCTGTCTTATGTGTTCTGTTTAACCAAACACGGTATTTCTGTCCTTTTAATTAATCTTCAGAGAAGCAATTAACTATATAGACACAGGTTGTGGTGCATTTAAAAACACACTTAAAATAATTTTTGCAGACAATAAAGATCTGTGTAAAAACAATGAAGCATGTGGATGATACAAAGAAAACAATCACTCAGGAGGATATTAAGTGTCTGAATAACTGTAATAATGGTGGTTGACATCACTAGAAAGAACAAGATATAAACTCTTATCAAAAGAAATATGTAGTTGTGTTTTATATGATTTGTTTTAAAAGTAGGGATTAAGGCAAAAAAAGAAAAAAGAAAAAGGTAAAAATATTTAAGTACTATTTAGGAACTGCTTCTGGGGACCTCTTAGAGTGTACAATAATTTACCATTATTTACTACTATAAGAAATGTCTACTAACCAAACCAATAATGATACCATGATACCTAACGCACTCCACCTAAAACCCCTATCAGTCCTTTACCACAGTGTTAACCGTGCAAAGCTGTAAGGTACTCTCAAGATTAAGGCTCTACTATGCCCCCAAAAGGGTGTCCTCAAACTATGTTAGGAAAGTTTAAAGACTTCACTGAAAGCAGACTCATATGTGAGCAAATCTAACTTTTGCAACACTATTTCCATAATCTCCTTTTAAAGCACAAGAAAAATTAATTGCAAAACAAATTAAAATGCTAAGTACTGGATCTTAAAATGGTCATTTATAACAGGCTTTTAAAATGTAAAACAGTTTTAACACATTATTAAATACAGGTATTACCTGGATAGATGGCTTGTTTAGGTGACCCAGATTTGAGGTTGTTTGTCTTGGTTCATGTCCTAAGACCATCATATTAGCATTGATCAATCTGAAGGCATCAATAACAACCTGTAAAAACAAGGTGTCAGGTCATCTCTTTTTTAAAAAGCAAGTGATGGTGCCAAGCAACACTGGACAAGGCATGATCAACTTGCATCTGTTTCTGGCCTATTTCCAGAAAATCATTTAATTATAATATTAATAAAAAAGAACCTCCTGCTGACTGTACCATCAGCACACCACCCTCTATCTTGTAATGTAAGGTGACACCAATTATTGCAATTTTCATGAAGCAGTAAAGGAAAATATTAACTTTGCATCTTTATTATTGAAATACGTCATTACTAAACTTACACCAAACAGTCTTCATCGCTGTGCATATGTCTGTCACCTAAATTTTACCTAATCAAAATGAATGACAAAGAGAAACTAAAACTGAAAGTGAGCACAAGCTAAGGGACCACATCTAAAGCCCAGCCCTGTCACATCAATTATACTACCACAGTACTTGAAATGACAACAAAATTACAACCAGCAAGGCACTTGCTCACGTATTCTCTTCTAGTCAGATACCTTTTACTTCTTGTGACTATAAAAGACTTTGTACCTTGTCTGATGGCCTTAAATGTCCAGGCCACTGTCAAGAATACGAGGCACAATACAAGAAAACCAAGGTCATCCGTGCTTTAAGCCAGGAACATGGTATAGAATGATACAGCCCTAAGTTCATAGTAAAGAAATAACAATAGGTATCCTCTTTTTCCTAGGTGTACTCAATATTTCTGTAGAGAAACACTTCAAATTCTTACATGATACAAATCATCTTTTAGCTCATATATTAAGAGACTGAACAAGAATCACATACTATCCAAATGCTTTTCTCTGTTCATTATCATGGATTTGAAAGAACTTGTTAAAGCTTTTAAATGTTGTTAAGTTTTATGTAAAGAACTGGGGATCTTAAGACAGATGCCTCTTCCAGGGAATGTAAATCAATTACCTAGAGAATAAACTCAATACATTCTTCACATAAAAATATCTTTAAAGCAGGGTAATACAGTTATTTCTAGATTTGCCTTTAAAAGTGCTAAACAACTGAGATTTATCAATGTTTTAAAATCTATTGTCTACTAGACTGTTTCTCATTTGTATAATTATAGTTTGAGGATACTAAGGGATTTAAAAAAACTTATTTCCAAAATAAACCAACTGGAATCTAATCAAGTCTGAAAACTCTGTAGTAAGTATTACTAAATGCTATATGCTAAAGAATAAGATTTAAAGAAAGAAAGAAAGGAAAAAATCACCCTTTCTAAAAAGCTGCCATGAAGGGTCAACGGTACTAATGAATACAAACTTACACCAAAGCACTATGACAAGTGACTCAATCTAAGGCCTCCATCTACTCCGGCAATTCCCCCCCCCGCAGCCCCAAAACTCTGAATTTTGCTTTTATTTCTAACAGTTTGAATTTCCCCAAAGATTCCTCTTGCCTTAAAATAAAACCAAGTATCCCCAGAACATGCATGATTTAATAGTTTTGTGAAAACTTTTTTCTTTTTATACAGCAACTGTAATCCAGACTTAACTTTCACAATTATGTATAAATAAATATGGCCTAGGTTTATACCTCTTGCTTATAAACTTTTTTCTAATCATTTTCATAAAGTAATAAGTACTACTATCAAACATGCTTTAATCAGATATTATCATAAATAATTTCAAACAATTATTTAAACACATATAGAAGTAAAATTTTCTACTAAAAAGCACATAAAAATAAGATAAAATGTAGGCTAAAGAAGGGAAAAGAGACCATTTTGATAGACAGATGTACAACTTAAATAAATACAAAATTAAGAATTGCTTCCCTAACCAATAGCAGTAAATATTTAAGAGCAAAGCATCATTTTGGTCCAGTTGTTTTTAGAATACTTGGATTCCATTTAAAGATTTCTGTATCATTTGTAGAAAAAGAACACTTCTACAAAACTATGAAAATTCCACAATATATCACAAAATATCTTTTTTATACTGAATGCTTCCAAACTAGAACAGAAGACCAGCTATTTTACACACAAAAAACATCTCTGTAATATTTCTCTAGAATATTATAAACAGGTGTGAAACTTCATAAAAGGGAAATAAAAATACCAGCTAAAGAGATATCATGATCAATTAAAAACAGTCTGAAATTTAGAAATTTTAATTCTATTTAAAATTAAGAGAAAAATTCAAGAATTTAATATACTGTTCAACTAGTAAATGATGGCCCAAATGAAATGAAATGTTTAGAATGACGATTTCTGAGTAGCAATATGAAAGCCAATAGAAAATGAACACTTTACACCAAGATTAAAGGAATTTGCTGCCATCACTATAGCAACTGTCTTAAGGAAACTAACATGTTCAACAACCTGCAGACCAAAATTAGATTTAGTACACAATAAAAATATAAATATGGCAATATAGTCTACATTTTAATTTCTGTACAATTTTATAATTGCTTTTTGTGCTGTGAGAATAAGTGGGTTTCTCCTTTAGAGCAACCTATCAAAATAGACTCATTAATGTCCAGTGCACTAATGAGCAATGGGTGAAGAAGGTGTTAATTATGCCATAGTAAGATTCAAGAAAAAGCCTTGGTGAGCACTTGGAGGTGTGTATAGGCTGAAGGCGTTTCTCCATGTTTATGTATTTACAGCATGATGCAACAGAATGACAGCAAAGTGGTCACTCCATGGATGAGAACAGAAATCTTAGATACAATAGACTGAACAAAGAACCCCCAAGGATTAATTAAGTTATGGGAGGGGGGCAGGGGAAAAATTCATTTTTGGGGGCTATATGAATTTTCTAAATGGTTTGTTTTAAAGTATATATACATTAAACCAGTTCAGCTTATGTCTTATAAGGTTATAAATCCAAAAAGTAATTTAGCCAAAAAACTTTGCCCAAAAACTACCCCTTAATATGTACTAACAAAAACTTCCAAGCTAAAGTATGACAAATATTTTCAGGAATATGAAGCTAGACTTTTATAATTCCTTTCCATGCTGCAGTCCTACGCACCACATTGAATCTCCATTCACCGGCCTGACCATTTAATTTTTTCTGGTACAAGTGCCTTGAGACTTTTCAGAGGTCACTGCAACAGTAGACAGCTTATAACAAAACCATTAGCAGTTTGGCTAGCTTAGGGAAACCTCTTACTTTCCTTTTTTGTTTATTATCACTGCATGAATCTGCAGCATATGATAGTTTATAATTTCTCAGGCTTGTTAAATTCATGTTAAAGGTCTGTTTTCTTGTTGAATAAATTTTGTTCATATAATGCTGCCTATTTCATACACTCAGTCTTTAATAGCACCTTTGGTCTATGCGCAACTCACAGATCAAAACAGAGGACTAAAATAGGGGTTGATGATGCTATTTACATGTGTGATTCCTGCTGTCTTCTTGTTAGTAGCTTTAATATAATAGAAGACCTTGTCTGTTTTGTAATTAACACATCTTTACTGGAGAGATATTTGGAAGTGATTGCTGTGAATATACTGGTTAGTAAAATAAACACAATCACACACCACTTTCTGTTATCAGACAAATTTGTGAATTGTACACATTATACCCCAGATCAACAAACTGTGATATAACAGCCAAGTAGAAGACACATATTTATATAACCCTTTATTTTTCTGAAAATATGTATTCACTCTGACCTTGCAAATATAATTAGCTTGTGGGATGTGCAGATTTCAGTACCATGGTTGCTTTACTAATTGCAATTCTTGGAAATAGATACTAAATATTTGGAAGCTGCCAATACAAAATAAAAACTGCATTTTTTTTGTACATCTGTCTTAGCTTATAAAAGCAAAATAGTTTTAAAAACAATACTGTGTTCCACATTTATTCCAAGCACACCCAAGGGTCAAAGACCTATCATTTCATTTTAACAACGAATCTGGTTTAGGACACAAAACTGTAATTATTTTCAAATTCAGTTTAATCCATAATTTTTTGGCTTCTTTCATGAGTATGGTACAGTTTACCCAATATGCTATTTATTTTTAAATTCATGTTTTCATATCAACTGCTAGGTCACGGAAAGACTAAATTTCTAAAGCACCAATGTATGGTTCCCAATTTTTACATTCAAAGGAGACTAATTTTTAAGTAAAGCTTGTAAAATTAATTTAATTCAAAGGTGTTTGAAAGAAAAATGCACAAGCACTTCTGGCAGTAGATGCTGTACTTCATAATTTATCTCCCTCCCCACCCCCCTCTCCTTTTTTGTTTAACAGTAGCTGCCTTTGGCATTCCCAGCTGCCCTTATATTGAAGTCAATGACTATGGGAAGTGTTTATATATAAAATGAGCTGGAAGAAAAAAAGCTTGAAAAAAAAATTCAGACCTCAAAATCAATGTCAAACATCAAGAAAAGAAGAGTTACAATTCAGTGACCAGTTAGGTTACATATTTAAACACATATAAACCCACCACCATAAATAAGTCTCTAAATGACTATAAAAATGCTAGGTGTGGAAATCAAATACCCTTTATCACCTAGAAATGACCTGTTATCAACTGCTTAGGTTGTTTCTAGATTCCTTAAAAATTAAGGGTGCATGTGACCTGGGAAGTACTGCTGGGGTTTGTGACCAGTTCGTTACTTCTGCTGCCGTGCACTGCCAGGCATCTATAAGAGAAAAACATCTTATGTCTCTTGTAAGCCCACGGCATAAAAAATTCAAAGAAATCTTACTTTTTATGCCATTTCCAATGAAAAGCACTAAGAACTAAAACTGACTCATGCCAAATGCATATCACTGAATTGCTGTGATTTCTTAGTCTCAACTTTGCAACATGGAAATTATTTATAAAATGTCAATTTTAGCTCTGGAAAAGAAATTCCTATGTGTATGTACATTTTCTTTCTTCATCCTTGGAGAATTGCTTATTGTAGCTAGAGATCTGTAGTACAACTTCAATATATTGGGAGAAAAGGGGATGGAGTATAACTAGCATAACGTATTTTTTTTGACAAGTGAAGACATGCATCAAAATGCAAACAGTAAAGCCACCGTTTTGGATATATATACTTTAATAAAAACAAATCGATCTCTAAAAACTAGTATGGTGAAAGGTAATTAAACATTTTTAGATCCATGAAACTTTCTAAAAAGAATATAGTTATGTCATAAAATAAATTTAGCAAAATTTTTACAGTGTATGCATGTACTCAGTATGGTATAGGTATTTAAATGCTTAAGACACTGCAGTCAGAAGCCTGCCTAAGTTAGAATTCTGGTTCTAACACTTGCTAGTTATTGAGCTAAGATAACTGTTATTTAACTTCTCAATGTCTCCATTTGCTCATGAATGACACCATTTAATGATAAGATTAAATGAAATAATATGTGTGTACCTACCACTATAGTTCTCAGTGTTTTTAACTATGGTGCTCATGGACTTGCCTAGCTCAGATCTCCTTTCAATAGAACCTACTGTAGAGAGCATAGCTGACTCACAAACTCCAGATGCTACACTTTTGGATCCCTCTGGGGGTTCACCCCAGGTCAAACCTCCCTTGGGCTACTCCCAGCCAATGTCTGAGCACAGCAGGGGTACTACAAACCTAGCCATTCCTGCCAAATAAGGGCTTCTTCTAAAGGACAACTGTCTCAAGGACTCCCCAACAGCCTGGCTGAAACTTTCTTAGGAACATGCTGCAGTCTGACGCTCTTCCTACCCAATCCTACTTTCTCTTTCTCCTTCCACACGGTCAGACAGATTGAATCCCATTTTGGCGTTTGCTTCTTGTAGCACTCAACCTGACCAGTAAACTAAGCAGAATACTGCTACTGCAATACAATGTTAAAGTTAGAAAAAAGCCACCCTCAAAATCAAATCAGAATTATAAATTTGGTATCCACAGACATTTGGCATATGAAAATACCAACAGGAAATTAGGGAGAGACGTTTAAAGACATATTTCCCTAGGAAAATTCCTAAATAAAATAAAGAAAAAATGTAACAGCTATACTGAATATTATCTCTTTAAAAAAATGACAATATGCCTAGAATTTTGATACTCCTCTATGATAGGTATTTCTAGAATTATAGGTGATGAATAAACAGTGAACTTAAAAACTGAACTCTTCAGGGACTATTAATGAGCTACAAGATACTAGCATCTCTGGGTCACTGGTCAGATAACCAACTCAGAGTACCAATCCTATCTGGTGGCTACTCTGTCAGCCAACATAAAATGAGCAAGTGACTTCAGATTCCCCTCTAGTAGACAAATGAAAGCAACACAGTTGGTATGCTTATTGACAGTTCCACATAAAGTAAAGGAATAAAAGGCTCTAGAGATTAAGGGCTAGGGCTCACCCATGTTAGAAAGGCAGTAGGGAGGGGATAAGGGAAATAAAAGACTTAACATACATTTCTTGTGCTTTAACATCACCTTCAAAGAAAAATACAAATATATCCTTCAGACTGCCATCTCTCAAAAAATATAGTTCTTTTTGTGGGAAAAATATGCAAAGGTCAATTACTTTGCTATGTTATCACTTTTACATATTTTTATTGGGCTTGTTAAAATATCATATAGAAATTATACTGTCTAATACTCAACAATCAAGAGGTAGGTATTAATATTCTCAATTTATGGATAAGGAAACTGAGGTTCCGAGGACTTGAATACATTAAATGAGATGACAACCAGGTAAGTGACACCACTATCATTTGTACATACACAGCATGCCAAAGCCAGTACTCTTCATCACCAAGCTATTTGATGTAACAGTTATCCTAACACAAATGCAAGAAAAGATCACTCTTAGATTCAGTTACTTCACAGCAAGGTTTGTGTCTTATCCACCACTGAATATCCATTCCCCAGCAGAGTACCTGGGGCACCTAATATGGTGCAGAATAAATATCTATTAAAATGAAAAGCTCCAAGAAAGCATTTTTGGTTACGTTTTTTGGGGGTTTTTTTGGGCCACACTGCACTGCATATGGGATCTTAGTTCCCTGACCAGGGGTCTAACCCACACCCCCTGCAGTGGAAGCACGGAGTCTTAACCTCTAGGCAGCCAGTGAAGTCCCTTTGGTTACCGTTTTATATATTTACCACTGAATGCCCCCACAAATTCATTATCTATAAAAATCTAATCACTAGCTTTACAAAATATATACTTCCCATTTCCTTACCACCGCTCAGTTTTGAATTCATGAAACACTCAAACATCACAAAGCACTGACTTGTGTTTAATTAGGAATAAAAACTGCATACAGAAAAGCTATTTGGCATGTAAAAAGTGGCAGTGGGCATCTACTGAAAAGCTTACTACTAGTCTAAGAATAATTACTGATTATTAGAATAATAATCAACTATGACTTAGAAGAAAATTCACCAGCACAATCAATTCTACCCTCTTCAGGAAATTAGTGATAACAACAGACTAAATCCGCCAAAACTAAGTCCCAGGCCCAGAAACATCCTCACAATTAACAAGGGTTAATGTCAAATCATTTGAATATGATCTTAAACAATTAATATACACGGGCTACACAAAGGCCTTTTATACAAAGTCATAGTTTCCATTTTCCGGTACAACACTGGCATTAAGGACAGGGAGTAGATCTTACTCTCCAGTGTGTCCACTGTATGCCTGGCACACAGTAATGATCAATAAATGTCTGTTGAATGAATGACCAGGGATCGTTAGATTGGGGAAAGAAAAGCATTCAAGAGGCAAAAGAGTCAATAAATAATATTCTTATAGATAATGGGACATTGTTTTAAAGGTTTTCCTATATCTTTACAGAAACAGCTGAATTCAAACTAATTTGAAGCAGATGTCTATCACTCAAATGCATAGCAATTACTAAACAATAATATATTAGCTCAGAAATTATATTACTAATACAGAAGCTCTAAATTAAAAGAACAAAACTAAGAACTGTTAGTTCTATATCAGATTTATGCTTCTTAGAATTTTAAACATAAAATTGGTTTAAAATTCTTAGCTGACAATTTCTGATTTATCAGCTAAATTAATGTTATAATTTAAGACTATTAAGTCTATCAGGAATAGTACATGCACATTAGCACCTAAAATATTTTCTTAGACATCCTCACAGATTGTCTAAGAGTGTTATAAAACTTCAAATTGATACTAGGAGTAAAAAACAGGACACAAACAAAAGATAATATAGTAACTAACCTTGTTCCAAGAGTTGGATGAGTATGCTCACAGAGCTATATTAGGAATGGAAATAGAATTTTTATGTGTCCTATTTTCTATTTTTCTCTTTCAGTCTGAAAAACTAGGCAAAGGAAAGGTATGTGTATATATACAATTTGAGATAAGAATTATTCAGCCCTAATTAACCTTTATGGGATACTGATCAACAGAAAATCTTATGAATGACAGCTATTCTAAATATCTTCCACTACCTTTGGAAGACAAATGACATGATAAACTTGAACTCTAACTCTGATTACACAAGGCTCGGATTCATCAAGGTTAATGTCTATGAACAAACTGGCTCACTGACCTTGTCAATCTCATGTTTCACTCATTTAATAAGTGATCACCGCTAATGTATACAAATTACTTAACCTCACAAAATTAGTTACAGTTTTCTTATATGCTAAAAGTCTGAATTGGTAACAGCTAGCTGACCACTGAAACATTCATTCCTGATTTTACCTTATATACATTTATTTTAAAAAAACTACTTTTTGCAGACACTGCATCAATTCCAAGATATGGAAACGTTTCTCCCTTAAACGAAGCTCCAATCTTGTGAGAGAGACAACATACAGACAGGTGAATGAAACACAAAACGGTTTCAATCACAACCATCATTTCAAAGGCCAGAATTTTAAAGTAATATATTCATTTTCTTTTTCATCAGCATGCCCCAGAGAAATATGTTGGAAAAACAGTAAGTGCTCAATAAAAAAATCAGCTGAATCAGAAGAGTGTTCCTAAATTCGTCTGAACGTACAAAATATAAACGGGAAAGTTTTCATTTCTTTTGTAATTATTACCTTCATCTTCCTAAAGTGAGCAAGTTAGTAATTAATTTATAGACTTGTTCTTAACAACATTTTCAGAAATGCTCACATTCTATTTTTTTAAATATGCTAGTTGTTTTTCCTGTTAAGTATCAATTATTTTAATCTTCAGAATAATAAAGTGATATTTATTGCACACCTTCTATATGCATGTGCCCTGTAATGATTACATATATCACTTTATAATATTCATAATATAATACTATGAGATAGTTACTAAAATCCCTGTTTAACAGATGAGAAAACTGAAGCTCAAGATTAGGTAAGTTGCTCAAGGTCATGCTATAAAGAAGAGATAAAAATTGGATTCTAATACAGGCCTGATCCCGAAGCCTGTGCTCTTTACTTTATGCCCAGCCTTTATGGTATATAATTTTTAATAGCAATAAGAAAATGCTAAAACAAAACTATTAGTGGAGTAGTTTAAAATTGTCACCATCTTAAAACTTTCGAATACAAAATTTCTTGGATAAGTAAAGTATTTTCCCCCTTACCTTGAAAAAGACATGACCTTCTAGATATCTGAAAATAAAAGGTAAGCTCCTATAACATACATTCCCTCATTCTTTCCCCTATGTTTTGTAGTTACTCTTCAGAGCCCTACCTTTTCTGTAAAACGCTGATTAAAAGACAACAATAACAGAGTGGTATCCTTAAAATTCAGTCCAAACTTCATGTACTTTATGCAGTCTACACTGATTTCTGCCTACTTTTAATCTGCATTTACTATGTTTGCTATACAAGTACTATTTTATTGCATATTGACACATAAAAGGTTCTAGATAAGTATTTGTTGAATCATTTGTCACTAGCAACCAATTTAATACTTAGTTACAGAAACAAAGCAGTACCAGTATAATCTGTATTATATCAGTATGCAGTGTAGGATTACCAGCACATAACTAGCAGAATGTTGTCTGGCTCACCAGTGACACTAAATGTATATGACTTATCTTCTCAAAAAGACTAAGACCATTTTTTATTTAATTTGTATCCCCAAATCATTAGCATACAGGCATATCAGCTGTACTTAAGAAATACCTGATGATGAGTTGATCTGAAACTAAACACCACATTTTCAGAAGCCCATTGAGTATTTCCAATCAAAGTAAATAAAAAATCTTCAAGAAAGTCCAGCCAGTGTGAAGATTTATTTGAGATAAAAGGGGTTTTAGTGATTGTATTTTCAAAATAGAGAACAGACACAAAGATTGTTTGGAGTTAGCAGGTAACATGTGAACATTTTACTGACAGGAATCCTGACAAGAAAATTAGTTCTCAAAAGTAGTCATGGTTGTAGGCTAGTTTTATGACTTTGCACAAAGTGACTGTTCTTTTTGCCCTAATGAAGAAGTATAGTCATATTACAAGTTGAATTTACTTCTAAATTTGTTGCTGGATTAAGTCCAGGTGTAGGCTGAATATACAAGATAACAAAACATTAAGCAAGAGGTTGCCACCATACCACTTGAGAACTGAAGTTTAAAATATTTTAATACGTGTTTTCTTTACAAGTAAACTAAAACAGAATCTTAAAAACTATTTCACTGGTAAGTTTTGAGTGGAGCTTGCTGGTAATTTCTATAAGCTTACACTCCATTTAAATTACAAATGTTATTATCATTGATTTTTCGCCTGTATCATTTTTAAACATTTCCAAGATTATGTGATATACAGTGATATGGATTCTTTATCATATAGTACATTTTATTTTTTATGTTGGTCTCAATGTTTGGTCCTAGGGATGTCACTGACAGATGTGAGTCTGTCTAAACTGTTTTTAATTAATAGAAAAATACTATATGAGAAAATCAATTAATATATAATATCTACTAAAAATAGTACCCAGAACTCTCGAGAACTCTGAGAAACTGTGCAGCTCCTTCCTCTTGACTTATGTTGAAGGGAATGATATCTACACACGTAAATTAAGAAAAGGCCCTGCAATGACTTTGGTACTCATTTTCCATTCCTGAGTTATTCTAATTACATTATTCATAACTGTCTAATATTAAAGAGCCAGTAAACAGCTTGAGTTCTGAAATTTTATAGACCTAGATTTGTATCCTTGTTCTGCTGCTTAATACATAATAGTATGATTTTGGGCAAAGTAATCTTTTTGACCCTAAATTTTTATACCCTTTCATTGACAAATGGAATAATAGAACCTATTTCCAGAATGATCAAAAAGAATAAATGAGACAAGTTCAAATGATTATTGCCATAATACCTGGCACATAGCAATAATTCCATAAAGATAAAGTCAAGTCACTATAAAAGGAAATCAACCAGTTTGAATCAATTGAGATTACAAAGAAAGAATCCATTTTTACCTAATCACTCAAAAAAACAGAGATAATACTGGGACTTACAAAAATGAAAATATAAAAATATACAGGAAAGAGGTATTAAAAGAACAGACACCCACTTAAATCCTTTATATATAGATTGTCATTTAACTCTTGATCTAATCATTGCCTTGCTAAATATTTTGACAGCTTTGATAAATCATGTGCAGGGAAAGGGAAGGGAGAGTCCTATGTTACTCTTCATTTTCTTGTAAGTTTATATTCTTAAGTATAATGATTTAACTAGAACACTCTGGCCATGGACTTACTAACATTTAATTTAATTCAGTTTTGAGACACTGAGAGAACTATAAATTATAACCAAACTCAGAAACCTTATAAATGAAGTTACCTTATTGACAAAAAAATGGATCCTTATTTGAGGTGATATAATTGTATGGATCTCGTTAGGTACAACAAGTGATGCGAATCATCAGTGATAGATGCTTATACTAAATTTTTTCCAAATAATTGTTTTCATGACATATAAAACTAGACAGCGATACATGTAATTTCCTAAAGTAATTTTTGATATATATTTTTAAATACTGCATTTTACCACATGACAACAGAGTCATGTGATACAAGTATATTTTTTAATGAAATGCATTCTTTGAATCATGGTTAATTAGAAACAAACAATGCAAACTCCACAGTTATATAATACTAGGTTTGGAAAACTAAAAACTAGGTTTGGAAACTAAAACTGCCATTTAAAATACTATAAACAAGATAACCAAAACACATATTCATTTATTTACATTCTATTTTGAAACTGCTTTCTTTCATTGTATTTAAGTTTATATTTTCCTTTTCAAAGCAGCCACCATCACGTGAGTTAAGTATCCTAAAAAGTCACACTAAAACTACAAAACAGAATTCTAATTATGTTTAAAATTAAGCTTCAATTATTAGTAGTATATATTGTGGCATGGGAATTTAATCAGATAATTCTATTATATTTCTAAAATAATAATTATTACTTAAATGAGTTACTTATGGGTTACTTTTTTATAAGGTATCTTAATTATCAGAGAATTAAACTTAAATATACTGTACTTTAGTTCATAAAACTAACAAATGTCAAAGATTTTCAACTCCTTTTATCTATATCAGTTAAATAACAATACACTTAGTAAAACAGAAAGTAAATAAATTGAAATATAGTTATATAGCAAGCCTCAGAAGTTACCCATTCAGAACTGCCTAGTATTATCAGTTTCTATTATTATTGTTTTTGTGGCTAGTTTCTGCCTCTAAAAAGCTAAATCACATCTAATAGGATCAAGATTTAGAAAAGACCTCAATTTTTATTCATCACAATAATATAATGTCAGAAAGTGTTCAAATTCATGACAGATAAAAACTCCATGTTTAAACAGCCATAGTTTGTCTGAGCTGGTGAGCAGATGTAAATGTAATCTGCAATACTATCAAACTCCAGGTCTGATAAGCTAATATTTATTTTTAAGTGCTCCAAAAATTATTTGTAAAAGCTCCATAAAAAGGATTCCATAAATGTATTGTGATTGTATTTTAGCAATTATTCTACACTACAATGGACGTACATGCTCAAACAAGACACCTCAGCAGTATTTTAAAGCAGTAACCACCTAGCCAATTTCTGTATGTTCTGTAGTTTTTCTAATCCACTCTCCCTGTGGTTGAGCAAAATCGAATTGCCTCTCACATTTGCAGACAGCTCTGTGAAGGTGATAATAGAGCTGCTCCCTGCTGTCATGAGGCAGGAAATAGGAAAATGGCATATGGGGCTAGAAAGAAAGAAAGAAAAAAAAAAAAAAGAAAGAAAAAAAGAAAAAAAAGAAGGAAAAAAGAACTAAACATGAACAAAAGATTTCAACAAAGAACAACTATAACTCAATATGCTTTGCAAGTTAATCTCTTTTCAGAATCATTTAGCATATCTAATCATTCATCTGTGTCCTCACTCCAAAAATGCAAACGGTTGATACCAAGTGTTTGGGTCAAGTTTTCACTGTCTAAAATATTTGGAACCTACAACTGCAGAATATGTCCTGCACAATGTCTGCAAACAGAGCTCTTTAGATTTTTTAAATGTGCCAATCCCAAATTCACCATTTTAAAATAAAAGAAGGTACAGCAATGTTTATTAAAATATTAATAAAATGTATATAGAAGGCTTTCAGTATGATTAACATTCCTAAATCTATGAAATAAAAATTAAAGATAAACATTTATAATTAGACTAATTAAAGTGGAAACAAATCTCTAAATAGGTAAATTGCTAATAATAATACCAAGACACATTTATTAACTGGTACAGTTTTTTGTTTGGTTGGTATTTTTGTGTAATTAAGAATCATGCTTTAAACAAAATAGATTTTTATGTGATATATCTGTAAATAGAATGTGGCAGGAGATGCTAATAAAGATAGAATCCACTCTACCTTTCCTTTTACACTCTGAATGGGATCCACAACCACTGCCACAGCTCTTTCCGACAAGGCTTCAAAGCTCTGCTGAGTGTTGATATCCACACCAGAAAGCCAACAACCAAAGCCAGGGTGACTGTGATACCAACCAACAACCATCTCAGGCCTGAAACAAAGAGGGCATTCAGCCGTTCAGAACAGAATAAGTACTACATTTATGATAGAAAAGAAACAACACACTAACGGTATAAATTAAGAAGACATGAAAAACACACAGGTGTGAAAAAGCACCATTAGAAACACTGAAATCATACACCATATTATCCAGAAAACATGGAAATGAAAAAGTGTGACAAAGGAGTGCTATCATTAAGAGATGCGCATTAGCAGTGGTAGATAAGGCTTTCAGTTTTTCACCTTGTTACCACACTTTCGCAGAGCCAGTTTTTACCCTTTCAGCATTCAAGTAAATATCTACTCTTTAACTCCTTAGCTCTGGGAGTTGGATTTTCCAGGCAGAGTACATTTTTAACAATGGACACCAGGATCCACTGTTGTGAAAGGATTAAATATCAATTAAACCAGCAGTAGAACTAGGAACTCAGTCAAAAACCAATTTGCACTGTTCTGCTCAGCTGCTGAGCCTTTTGCTAACATTAATTTTGAAGTTTTTTCCACAGTAGAAGAATTTGAGCAAGAGAATGACAACTATTGAGAGATTTAATCTGGGGTAAAAAACTTGAACAATATTTGGATTGTACTTTCCCTGTCTTTAAAACTCAGTATGACTACAAATATAATTAAATATTCAGAATTTTATTTAGCTGCAACTCTCAAATTTTGGAACATACAAGCTCTTTCAATTATAAGTGACTAGAGAGTAACTCCATATGCTAAACGGTGGGAAGCTACAGTCCAAATTTACTATGTAACAGTTGAGAATTTTAACATGAGGCAGTTTCCTAACTGGCAAATTTCTATGATTCTAGAGAAAAGAGATACTAGATAGGTGGTGCAGAGCACTGACAGTGATACTTTTACATTAATTACGTGGTTTTTTTTTCCCTAAGAATGATATTCACCAACATGTAAAATTCTGAGATACATTTCTGAAAATATTTCCCATAATTCCATTATATGATCATTTGAAATACTTACCTTCCTGTCTGCTTCAACATATCCAACATCTTGGCTTGGAACACTGGATCGACTGCCTCCACACTGACACCCTGATTTAGAAAGAAAGCAAAACGATTAGCTTCTATAACAATGAGAAAAAAAAATATATTATAAGATAAATGAACAAAAAGCTACTGCCTAAAAACCTGTGTATATTATTTTGGGATACCAAAATAAGTTAATAGGTTTTGATACCCATATTTGATACCCACTCATGTCATTCAATTATAAACCACACATCAATAAAACTTTTTAAATTGCCAAGTACCAAGAAAACAAAAAAATTGCCAAGTACCATACTGCTGTTAGCTAATGAGTTAAGATAGTTTTTTTTTTTTTTTTGAGTTAAGATAGTTTTTAGGCTCCTTTAAAAGAGTTTATGGCCATGACTAATGTGTGTGTGTATATATACACACACCAGAAATACCAAATAAGTGAACCAACTATTTTTTGGTTAGATCAGTCTAGGCAAGCATACTTCCTAACATCATCCTCTGATAACTGATAAGCACTAGGCCTCTTCCATCTCATCTGAAGTTCTACAAATATTGTGCTATTATAATAATCAACAGTTCAAGTCGGTTATTTTTTTTCTTCAGTAATATAAACACCTTGAGGAAGGAAAATAATTTAATAGTTTCCCAGAGTTGTTTTTGTTTTTTGGTTGGCTGAGTTGGGAGGGGAGGATGTTCAGTGCTTTAGTTAGGACTACTTGGTAGATTAGGCAATTGGAGGGAAATATATACATTTGAATATTACCTCAAATATAACAGCATTCTCAAAATATTCCCCACAAGAGGCAATCTGCAACCAAGTCTTTTAAATGTTGCATTATTTTGCTAGTTCAACCAAAAGAAAATTTTAGGACATGGAAGAATTAAAGGCATTCATATTATCTCTCCAGTGATAGATCACTGCCATTATAGCTCCCTCAAGGTTTTCCTCTAACATCAGGAATTTAAGTCTAATCTACCTAAACAAACCAGTTAACATAAGCACTTCTTCCTACCAAAATAAACAGTATTTTGAATTCTAATTGAGAGTGCATCATCAAGAACAGGGGTATGCAATCTACTGCCTACAGCCTAAGAATGTTTTTTAACATTTTTAAAGGGTGGTTTAAAAAAAAAAAAAAAACAAAACAAGAATATGAGACAGAGATATATGTCTTTACAGAAAAAGTCTGCTAACTCCTGGGCTAGAAGAAAAACTTTCCAACTCTACTACAGAGAATGAACATGGGGAATCAAATATTCTATTTTATATTGTCAAACAAGCACTTGTAGTACAAGGAAATAAAGGATATTAAAACTTAAGAACCCTTTACTACAATGGATATCCACATAAGGACATTCATCAGACGAATATACATATTATATTTTCTTAGGCAAGTAGATGAGAAGGATATATGTGTTATTTTTTGGAAGGTAAGTAAATGGTTATTGTTTTTTGGCCATTAAAAAAAAATCTAAATACATACCTATCTACAAGTCCAATGCATTAAACAAAACAGCAAAACAAAACAAAAAACTCCCACAAAGAACAATGCATTCTAAATGCATTAAAGTAGAGGACTTTCAAAATGTGTATGCAGTATGGCTCGTCCATTAACAAATTACCATGCGAAAAAAGGCAAAAAAGAACTAAAGTTTGTCATGGTTTTTTGTTTTTTTTTTAAACTTAACATTTTGAATAGGAAAAGCTTAAGAGTCATTTATCACCATACACAGAACATTTTAAAAAGGGTGATATTTCAAAACAATAAAAACAAAACATGAGGACTAGATAATGTAAGTGAGTTGAAACTCTAATTAAGAGTGTCTCTGGGGGCTTCCCTGGTGGCGCAGTGGTTGAGAGTCCGCCTGCCGATGCAGGGGACGCCGGTTTGTGCCCTGGTCCAGGAAGATCCCACATGCCACGGAGCGGCTGGGCCTGTGAGCCATGGCCGCTGAGCCTGCGCGTCCAGAGCCTGTGCTCCGCAACGGGAGAGGCCACAACAGTGGGAGGCCCGCGTAAAACAAGAGTGTCTCTGAAATCTTTTGAACCAAGTGTTCAAACTAATCAAACTAGTATCCTACTATTTTAAGGTAACTAACTTATAAATCCAGTACACTATGCTAGTTAAAGCTGAAAGAACAAGTAAAGGGATTAAATGTTAGCATCATTCAATTTGTGGATCTACAGGGAATTCATAATGCATCTAAAAGATCAATGATTTGATTCAATACAGTCTAAAAATTTCTATCATTAATCTTATAATGAATTTTTCTATCAGAAAGAGAAAATTACAATATGATGAGAGTTATTTTACACAGGAAAAGAAAAGAGAAAAGAAACACGTTTAGTTGCATCAGGCAACCAAAAAAGTACTCACTGTTCCTGACTGTGGCATAGCAAACACGTCAATCACTCTGACGGTGTAATCATCAACAAATTCTCCAAGCATGAGACCCATAACTTCCATTGGAACCCCAGCACGACCATGTTTTAACATCTGTAAAGAGGAAGATATATAGACACAAAGCTTTGAGATCTTTGGACCCACCCCCCTCTTTTAAATTAATAACTTAATTGTGTTTCAGTGGAAATAAAACACTCTATTTTATACATGCACCTAAAACAACAGCTTATGTGTGAGAGGGTTAACGTGAAAAATATTCCGAAGTAAAAGAGAGAAAGTAGCTGAACTCTCTGAAGCCAGTAACTCCATTCAACACTTACTTTTAACAGTGCCAGGGAAGAGATATAGACTTGTTCTGCTGTGTCCACTGCAGGAGCATCTGTAGGTGGGCCCTAGAAACAAGCATACAAATCATTATAAATACAAAGAACTTATGAGTTTAAAATTTAAAAGTTACAAGTTATTTAAACATGATTGTTTTAAAAGAGTTTAGGGGAAACATGTTAAGTATTCAGCTACAACACAATCAAAACAAGCTTGTAAATATCAAACCTGTAGAAAACATCAAACTTAGTACTCAGGTAAGTGTCCAATGGACAGAATGCTTGAATCTTTCAGCGATGCTAATTTACCTCCACTACAAAATAACTATAATGCACCAATTAGCTATGTTTCTTACCCCAACGTGAATGTAAACTGATTAACTGAAGGAACAACACGAACAGTAAATTCTCTGAGCCTGATTTTCAGCTAAAGACAGCATGTAGATTAGGGCTATGGGATCTCTGCAGAAACTTAGGTATGGGGTGGGGGGTGAGGGGCGGAGAAGACCTCTAATCCCTAGGTGAAAGAGCTGTGAACAACGTGCTCTTCACTTCACCTGATGAAGTTGTTCCCCTCCCCTATACAATATCAAATTTAACACAACTGCCCCAGATGTGAACAAACTGGTTGAGACTGGTATAGCTAACATGAAAATACTTCCAAATCCTGACAACTACCTTTAAAACAAATATTACTATTAATCTTATTACAGCCTAAGAAGATACTATGTTTCCCCCTAAGGATTCTATCTTCTTTATCAAAATCACCAAACCACTATTTAGTGTAACATTCTGCCACACAAAGTAATTTAGATATAGTCCTTACCCTCAAGATGACTACAATCTTATAAATTTAATTCTGCCCCAATCAGTGCACATGGAAAGCTTCTTATTTTTTAATACTGAGCAGTCCTGGGAAACTAAAATGAGATGTGACTTTTTTTTTTTTTTTCCCGGTACGCGGGCCTCTCACTGCTGTGGCCTCTCCCGTTGCGGAGCACAGGTTCCGGACGCGCAGGCTCAGCGGCCATGGCTCACGGGCCCAGCCGCTCTGCGGCATGCGGGATCCTCCCGGACCGGGGCACGAACCCGTGTCCCCTGCATTGGCAGGCGGACTCTCAACCACTGCGCCACCAGGGAAGCCCGAGAGATGTGACTTTTAATTGCCAGGTCCTGTTTTGCTTAAAGTTCCCTTTCCTCAACAATAACTCTATTACAATTACATAATGAACACGTTAGCCATCTAAATTGTAAGTCAATATTCTATCTTGCTTTCGTGGATTTGCTTATTACTAAAATTAAAAAATTGCTTTACTCATTACATTTCACACTTATAGGTCTGTGTGTACTTTGTGCTTCTTGTCTATTTATATGCCAAATTCTGTGATTTTTGTTTTGTTTAAAAGCTCATAATACTTACTGGAAGCACTGAGTATGAAAAGTTCTAGAATAAGTTTTCTCTAAATATAAGCATCACATACAAAAATTACCTCTATCTCCTTATATACAAAGTGGTGAGAAACATAAAATCCTTCAATCCTTCAAATTTTATGTTTAAAAATACATGTCAGATAACATATTTTAAAAAGAAACGAATTCTTCATTGTTATCACCTAATGCAGCTTTACTGCTTGCCTTTCAAATAGACATGAAAATTCTAAGGTAAGCTAAAGTGCTATCATGCCAAAACATTTGTTGAGGTCACCACATAAAACAAGATAATTTTGTTGATATTATAATTTTATTCATCTAATTAAGAAAGTTAAAAAATTTAAGAAAAAAAGAGAAGAAATAGTAAATTGTCACAAGATGTTTTTGGGGAAATAATACCCTAAGGTCAGGATAATGAACACTGTATTCATAAAAGTTATTTCCTAATTCAGAACAACTTAAAAAATGCCCATGACAAAAGTTAAAACTGATATCTAGGCTAGAGTTATTAATACAGCCTTTCTCAATGTGCCAGGAAATACTTATTAAGAAAAAAAAAAGAATAGGGAAATAAAACATCACATCATCACCAAAATGCACTACTGACAAAGTTCAAAAACTATTTCTGCCAAAATGCATTACTGACAAAGTTCAAAAACTATTTCTGCCATCAATGAAAGAAGAAACACTGTTTTGTTCAGCATTATATATATCCAGTACCTAGCAAAGTGCCTGGCACACAGAACTCACTAAGTATTGGTTGGAAAAAAAGAATGAACAAGTTAAGGTAGTGCAAGCCAATGGAACAGGAAGGGAAAATACCCACCAGTTACCCTGGGAGAGAGAACAAGCCATAGGCAAGCAAGTACAAAGATCGCTAGCTCCTCTCTCACTATGTTCTTCTGGTTCAGAAACATACTAACAGAAAACCATGTAGCTGGCTTCTCTATTGTTGCTTTTTGAGACAGGAGCCAGTGATATTTCCTGTTACCCTTCTCACTCTATTACTACTCTGTTTCTTGATCTAGTTAGAATAAATTTCCCAGAAAACAACTTTTAAAGAAGTAGAGAAGGGTTTGTAGCAGTGAACTGCAACCTAAAGAAAAAAAAAAAAAAAGAGTAACCCATGTAAAACACTGTCTATGGAACATGTGTTAAGGATCTCTGGAGCAGATGCTATCATTTTTCTATCATCATGCTCACCTGTTCAGAATAGCACACAACCAGGCAATGAAGAAAACCCCATTAAATATCCTGGAAACTGAGCTAAAACAGTTATGTAAGAGCCAGTACAGCTGTAGATCAAAGATGACCTGAGTTGAGAAAACTGTGGAGCAATGTACAATTTACATACATTGCCTTTCAGCAAACACTCCTGAGGAATAGCATTCAGATAATTCAAAGAGAGGAAAGTCATTTAAAAATAGGAATCATATACAAAATTCTGGAAAACTATTTGGCACCAGCAGAATACAAGATGATTTCTTATCTTTGAAATAGAACACTGGAGGATAGACCAAGATGAAAAGATGAAAAACAGTTAAGAATTAAGTTACACTGGAGTAAACAAGGGTAAAAATAACACTATGACAAGTTTAATTCAGTGATACAGAACATACACTTTTGAAGATGTCTTAGAATGTAGAGTAAAAAAGTTATAGATGAAAACTATTAAAAATATAATACTAGAGGAGAAAGGAAGGAGATGTAAGCTAAGAAATACAGTTGATCCTATGAATAAAATAAGAAATGGAAAGCATCAATAAGACAAAGCTGAAGAAAACTTTCTTGAATGAAAAACAATTCAACTTTTGCATCACTAAATGTCAGGCAATAATCAATGAAGAAAAGTGTTATATACATTGTAAAGTCTTAGGTAAATCTTAACTACATGAATAAAGCAAAATTTCTAAAACCATACAAATAGAAAAACTACATAACCTGAAGAAAAAAATGCACCTCAGTTGACTTTGTATTTCTTTGCAACATTAAATGGCAGAAAACAATGAAACAAAGTTTCAGACTTTTAAGAGAGATACCTTGTGGAGTCAAAAACATTACACTCTATGAAAAAAAAAATGTCTGAAGGCCCACAAATATATTACTATATACACAAGGGCTCAGAAAATATGATTCCATGTATCTTCCTTCAAAGAACTTTTTGAATAAATGATCCAGTTGAGACCCCACAAATCAAAAATAGAAAATTAAAAATGGAAAAGCCATTATACAAAACAATTTGTTAAGACCACTGAAAGCAGTTAAAAACAGAGAGAGCTAAATAACATAAATAACCAGAGTTCAAAACCACAGATCTCACCCAATAACTATATAGGGCGATGGAGAGAAATGAAGTATACAAAACTCTCTGTTTGACATATAGGAGGGGAAAAAAGAGATCTGTTTAAGTGTTGACTTAGACTATTACAGAAATATGGATTTGAGAGTCTTCTGAACAAATTTAAAGTAACCACAACAAACATTAAAACTGAATATACACCTTACCAAATCTCTGAAGAAGAAAAAGCTAACACAACACTGACAATAAAAAATATGAAATGAAAATGAAATGAAAAAATATAAATGAGGTATAAATGAGGTAAAGTCCCCTGTTAAAGGCCTTCTATAATGGGTTTAAAATGGAAATTCATGTATATGCTGCTTACAAATAAGAATTAAAACAAAACAAAAGGATTGGTGAGATTTGTCAGTGACATAGCTATTTCTTTTTGCAAAAGAAGCCACAATGACCACTATATTTTACTTACCTTGCCTTTCTTCAGTGATGTGTTACATTAATAGATTTCCTAGTATTAAACCACCTTTCCAGGATAAATTGTTCAAGTTTAATTTACTATTTTTATACTAAAATTTAAAATATATTTATATATAATTTTTATTTATATTACTATATATATTATTATGAGTGAGACTGACCTGACATTTTCTTTTTTTCTGTTAAATTTGTCAGGTTTTGATATCATTATGCTAGATGTATAAAATGAATTGGAAAGTTTTACAACTTCCCATTTTCTATGTTGTAATAAAACGTATATATACTAAATTATCTATGTCTTCAGATTTAAATTTGGACAAGTTCACTAATGAAACATTTGGCTCTGACGCTGATTTTGGAGCTAATTTTTATAACATCTGCAGTGGTATTAATAAATTCAGGTTACCTGTCT
The DNA here is from genome assembly GCF_008692025.1 of Phocoena sinus. NCBI lineage: Eukaryota > Metazoa > Chordata > Mammalia > Artiodactyla > Phocoenidae > Phocoena > Phocoena sinus. Next base: position 71,363,320 of record NC_045769.1, read on the forward strand.
TGAAACTAGATGGAATATTATATTGTTCCAGAAAGTTTCATTTCATTTAGATTCAAAGTTATTACCATAGAATTGAACATATTCTACTTTACCTTTTCTTTTTTAACTGTTCAATATGGAAAACATTTAAAACTAAATTTGTTTCTCCATGTCACATTATCACTACCCAGATAGATCAATGATTTACATTAAAAAAAATCAAATCATAACCAAAACCATGATAAAAATATTGGTGAAGGGAACACCTCCTAATTCATTCTATGAGGCCAGCCAGCATTACCCTGATACCAAAACCAAAGACACTACAAGAAAAGAAAACTACAGACAGACCAGTATCTCTTATGAACATCAATACAAAAATCCTTACAAAATACTAACAAACAGAACTCAGTAGCATATTCAAAGGACTATCTATACACATGACTGAGTGGGATTAAAACTTGCAATGCAAGGATGGTTGATGGTTCAACAAACAAAAACTGGCCAATGTAATACACCACATCAACAGAATGAAGGGGGAAAAAAACCCCACATGATCATCTCAATTGATGCAGAAGAAGCATTTGACAAAATTCAACACTCTTTCATGAAAAAAACACTCAACAAACTAGGTATAGAAGAAAACTACCTCAACATAATAAAAGCCATAGATGAAACATCCACAGTGAACATAATGTCCCATGTTGGTGAAAGACTGAAAGCATTTCCTCTAAGATGGGGAACAAGGCAAGGATGCCTGCTTTCACCACATCTATCCAACATAGTACTGGAAGTTCTAGCCAGAGCAATTAGGCAAGAAAGAGAAATAAAAGGCACTCAAGTTAGAAAGGAAAATTATCTCTGTTTGCAGATGATATGATCTTATACAAAGAAAAGCCTAGGGCTTCCCTGGTGGCACAGTGGTTGAGAGTCCACCTGCCGATGCAGGGGACACAGGTTCGTGCCCCAGTCCGGGAAGATCCCACATGCTGCGGAGCGGCTGGGCCCGTGAGCCATGGCCACTGAGCCTGCGCGTCTGGAGCCTGTGCTCCGCAACGGGAGAGGCCACAACAGTGAGAGACCCGCGTACCGCAAAAAAAAAAGAAAAGCCTAAAGAATCCACAAAAAGGACATTAGATCTAATAAGTGAATTCAGTAAAGTAGCAGGATACAAAGGCAACATTCAAAAAACCATGCATCTTTATTCCTGTCTTACCCCTAGGTTCTTCATGACATTTTTTTCCCTTAAATTCCATATATATGTGTTAGCATACGGTATTTGTCTTTTTCTTTCTGACTTACTTCACTCTGTATGACAGACTCTAGGTCTATCCATCTCATTACAAATAGCTCAATTTCATTTCTTTTTAAGGCTGAGTAATATTCCATTGTGTATATGTGCCACATGGGGAGGGGGAAGGGTGATTTTTGACAGGGCGAGAGAGAGTCATGGACATATACACACTAACAAACGTAGTAAGGTAGATAGCTAGGGGGAAGCAGCCGCAAGGCACAGGGATATTGGCTCGGTGCTTTGTGACAGCCTGGAGGGGTGGGATGGGGAGGGTGGGAGGGAGGGAGGCGCAGGAGGGAAGACATGTGGGAGCATATGTGTGTGTATGGCTGATTCGCTTTGTTGTGGAGCAGAAACTAGCACACCATTGTAGAGCAATTATACCCCAATGAAGATGTTTAAAAAAAAAAATAAAAAACCATGCAATTCTACATACAAATAATGAACAATCTGAAAAAGATATTACAAAAATAATTTCATTTACAATAGCATCAAAAAGAATAAAATACGTGGAATTAACCAAGAAGATGAAAGTCTTATACAATGAAAACCACAAAATAATGCTGCAAGAAATTAAAGAAGACATAAATAAATGGAAACACATCTCATGTTCATGGACTGGAAGACTTAATATTGTTCAAATGTCAAAACTACTCAAAGTGATCTATGGATTCAAAGCAATCTCTGTCAAAATTTCAATGACAACTTTTGCAAAAATAGAAAACCCATCCTAAAATTCATATGGAATCTCAAGGGACCCTGAACAGCCAAACAATCTTGAAAAAGAACAAAACTGGAGGACTCAGACTTCCTGATTTCAAAATTACTACAAAGCTACAGTAACCAAAACAATGTGGTATTGGCATAAAAACAGACATATAGACCAATGGAACTGAACAGAGAGCTCAGAAATAAACCCTTGCATATATGGGTCAAATGATTTTTTAATAAGAGTGTCAAGGGTGCCAAGACAATATTTGCAAATTATATATCCAAAATACATAGCGAACTCCTAAAACAACCAAAACCTGATTTAAAATGGGCAAAGGATTTGAATAGACATTTCTCCAAAGAAGATATATAAATGGACAGTAAGCACATGAAAGATGCTCAACATCACTAATCATTAGAGATATGCAAATCAAACTACAAGGAGATACCACCTTACACCTATTAGTATGGCTATAATAAAAAACAAAACAAACAGAAAACAAGTATTGGCAAGGATGTGAAGAAACGGAAAACCTCATGCACTGCCAGTGGGAATATAAAATGGTACAGCCACTGTGAAAAACAGTATGGTGATTTCTCAAAAAGTTAAAAATTGAACACTGTAAGATCTGACAATTCAACTTCTGGGTATATAACCCCCCGAAATGAAAGCAGGTTCTCAAAGAGATGTCTGTACACCAATGTTCACAGCAACGTTACTCACAAGCGCTAAAAAGTAGAAGCAACCCACCAATAGATGAATGGATAAGCAAAATGTGGTATACACATACACAATGGAATATTATTCAGTCTTAAAAAGGAAGGAAATTCTGCAATATGCTACAACATGGATGAACCTTGAGGACACTATGCTAAGTCAAATAGCCAATCAAAAAAGACAAATACTGGGTTTCCCTGGTGGCGCAGTGGTTGAGAATCCGCCTGCCGATGCAGGGGACGTGGGTTCGTGCCCCGGTCCAGGAGGATCCCGCATGCCATGGAGCGGCTGGGCCCATGGGCTGTGGCCGCTGGGCCTGCACATCCGGAGCCTGTGCTCCACGGCGGGAGAGGCTACAGCAGTGAGAGGCCCGTGTACCACAAACAAAACAAAACAAAACAAACAAACAAAAATCATAAAGACAGAAAACATAATGATGGCTGCTAGGGGCTGCATGGAGGGGAGTATGGAAAGTTACTGTTTACTAATGGATAATATTTCAGTATAACTAACTAACTAAATAAATAAATTTGACCTGGGCAAGGAAATACATTCTAGTTACAAACCCAACTGAACAAAAAAAAATATATAAAACCGACAATATAATCTAAAATTTCTGAATACAGGCATACCTTGGAGATACTGTGAGTTCAATTCCAGACCGCTCCAATGTAGTGAATATTACAATAATGAAAGTCACATGAATTTTTTGGTTTCTCAGTGCATATAAAAGTTATGTTTACACTATACTGTTGCCTACTAACTGTGCAATAGCATTATGTTTAAAAAAACAATGTACATACCTTAATTTAAAAATACTTTAGTGCTAAAAAAAATGCTAACCATCATCTGAGCCTTCAGTGAGTCATAATCTTTTTGCTGGTGGAGGGTTTGAAATATTGAGAATTACCAAAACATGACACAGAGACACGAAGTGAGCAAATGCTGTTAGAAAAATGGCACCAACAGATTTGTTGTATGCAGGGTTGCCACAAACCTTCAATTTGTAAAACAAAATTATCTGCAAAACACAATAAAGTGAAGCTCAATAAAATGAGGTATACCTGTACTAAAAAAGTTAAAAGAAAAAAAAAAAAAAAACCCTGAAAAAATAGTTGCCCCATTTATGACAAAAAGTCAATACCCAAGTTAACGAAATACTAAAATCTTAATGGAAACATGGGCAAAGAATATAAAGCAACTAATTACATAAGAAATAATGAAATAAATATGAAGAATATTCAACCTCACTAGTTGACCTCCTTTAATTAAGAAATGCCAATTAACACATTAAGACATTGTTGTTGCTGTTGTTTTCCTATCAAACAAGCTTTACAATGCCCAATTTTGGAGCGGGTGTGATAAAAGAGACACTCTCAGCACTACTGGTGGAAACGTGAATTAGTACAAACTATCAGAAAAGCAACTGAGCAATGTATATCAAGAGCCTTACAACTGTACAAACTTTTAAACCCGTTTTTGCACTCTTAGAAATTATTTAAGTAAATAAACAGTGATGTTTGCTTGAACCAGAATATTCATGATAGTTCTTTTAATAATGCAGATAAACCTAAGAACAAATAACAACCAATAATTTAAAAATATTGTTGAAAGCTCCTTTCTCTGAGATCTCAGATGACTCTAGCCATCTTAATCAGCAATATTACCTTAAGTTAAAAGTACCCTAGCTTGGGCTTCCCTAGTGGCGCAGTGGTTGAGAGTCCGCCTGCCGACGCAGGGGACACGGGTTCGTGCCCTGGTCCGGGGAGGATCCCACATGCCGCGGAGCGGCTGGGCCTGTGAGCCATGGCCGCTGAGCCTGTGTGTCCGGAGCCTGTGCTCCGCAATGGGAGAGGCCACAACAGTGAGAGGCCCGCGTACCGCAAAAAAAAAAAAAAAAAAGTACCCTAGCCTGCTGCTATATTGAATATTTTTAACTTACAATATTGAAGGAAACTTCCCTTAATTTAAAAAGAAAGCTAATAAAAAGGAGTATGGCTGTGAAGTACATTCACATGGAGGCAGATTCCTCTCCCATCCTGAAGGCCATGATAACAAACAGAGGTAAATTAGGAACTAACCTATAAGACACCACACAAGTTTCAACATTTACCAGTGCAAAGTATTTTAGAGCACTGAACCATGAGGTCTTTTTATGGCTGGCTCCTGACTGTATGTAAAGGATTCTACTCCAGAGTTCTTCACTCTCAGAATCTGAGCTACCAAGTATGGAAAAGTGACTTAAAGTCATGATATATAGGAAATATTCCAAAGAACTTAATAAAGCTTGGAAAAGACAAGATACAAAACAACTGTCTTCAAATATATGAAAAGCTGTCAGACAAAGTTCAGACTAATAGCTCTCAAAGTGCAGTCCCTAAACCAGATGCACCAGCACCACCTGGGAATTTGTTATAAACACACATTCCTACTGAATCAGAAATTCTGGGGGCAGAGCCCAGAAATCTTGGTTTTTAGAAAGCCCTCCAGGTGATTCTGATGCTTGCTAAAATTTGAGAACCACTGATTTAGACTATATAATTTGTAGAACTATGGACTAATGGAATGAAGCTATGGGGAGATTGAATTTGGCTTCAATATAAGAAAAATCTTGTATTGGTCCAAGCTATCTAAAGAAGAGCTCCAGTTAATGAGTCCCCTGTAACTGGAGTTATGCAAACATAAGTGGTTCATATTGGGGAAAATGTTACAGAGGGGTTCAAATATCTGATGACTAATTAAATCAGATGATATTTTTTTAAGGGTTCCCTCCTCACTTAGTAATACTACCAATCATCATATTATTTCCTAAGGGAGACATCTCAAATTAAACATCTTCAAAAATCAAACTCACCATGTTTCTCTACAAACTAACCTTCCCAACTTATAATTATCTTGAGTCTCAAACTAGAAACCTAGGCAAAATTTTCATTTACTCTCCTTCAGTCCTTATAGTCAATATATCACCAAGTTTTATCAATTCTTTGTTATTCTGCAGTGTGACAGAGATTTTTTAAATACTCATTTTTGGGGAAAGAGTTTCAAGAAAATACCATCCACAGAGTTCACTCCTAGTTAAGTAAGTTTGGGATATAATGAATATCCACCCTACCCCCCAAATTTATGTTGTATGTTAGAATATTAGAGGCTCTAAGAAAAATCCTGGAGTGGAAAAAATCTGTTTGTCTTTGTTTAACCTGAAGTTTTCCAATTCATTCAAAGGTCCATGTGGTCTTCTCAGAGAAAATCTGGACTTTCTTTTTCAGGCTCTGAAAAAATTTATCGTTTTTCAAATGTGAGGCAGAGATCAAGCCCAGGCTCCAAATAATATTTAAGTATTTACCATGTGCCTAGTACTACAGCTGTATGGTTAAATGAAGGCTTCAAGAAGCTTATAATGTAAATGGAAAGGCAGACGAAACACACATTGGCACAGATCATCAGGACTGAAATGAAGTCTCTGACTTCTAGCCATGTGGCCTTTCCACTACAGCATACCATCCCTTTTTCATATGCCCAAATATACTTTTATTCTGGAAGCTTAGTTCCTTTCCATTGTTTACAATTTTAGAATCCTCTTCCACCTGGAGCCATTTCCTACTAAAGAAAATGGAAATAAGTCTTGGGATGCTCTTCCTACCTAAAAGCAGTTAGTATGCCCACTAAGAACGGGGAACACTTCTGGGCCTCCCTTTATTTTCTGAAGTCTAGATGGGCACAGGGGGCTTGGCTGACCAAAAGGCACTACTGAATTTACTTATAACATAGTATGTACACTACTGTGAAAACAAAAATATGCCTTTTTATTAAAATATACTGTAGGAAACAAGTTACACAACATTTGGGGCTTTTTTTTTTTAATCACAGCATACAAATGATAGAAAAGTAGTAAGGCAAGCACAGTTCACAAACATATCACCTTATTCAAACAATTAAATCATGGTTGTACATATGTCAGCGCACCAAAATATTTGAGTATCACTTTAATGTATTTTAAAGAACTGAGTAAATATGCACAACAACAAAAGTAGGACACTAGTTCATTACAGAAGCAGAGATATCAAGTAAGAATTTTCAAGATACTTGAGGTGCAAGATGGCTATACCCTAGGCAAATAAAGATATCGAGGTATAGCTCTATATCAAATGTTAAATAACTTAAGAAAAAACACGTGTGAGTCAGGGTGATTCAAGGAGGAGAAATGTACAGAGTAGGAGCAGTCAGGGTAATGAAGTGGTAATGGGCACAGAAAGGGACTTCCAGGATTGGGAGGTGCCACCCAGGAAAAGAGATACAGGATGGTTTTTATTCCTCACCCACAGAAAGTTTCCACGTCCCTTTACCCCTGCCCTCATGTCTCATATTTATAATCCTATGACTTTAATGAGAAACAAAAGATTTCACAAGTAGAAAGTGATACAAACTTTAATGTTAGATTTAAATCAACTACTGTTAGTCTATGTTTACATTCAACTAAAATGGACATATGGTGATCACATACAATGACAAATTACATGTGTTCCATTCACAGGATGAAAAAAATTTGAATAAATGTACAGAATTTGAATTACTTTCAAATACCTTTCATTTATTGAGAATTTATTATGTTTAAGAAACTAAAGAAAAAAGAAACTAAGCTAAATGCTGGGTAAACTAAAGTAAAAAACTATACAGTGATATAAATCAAATGAAAACCTGGGCCCAAATACTTTTTGAATTTCAAAAATTGGCTTAGGCTGTTATTATTCTAAAAAATAAACAATGAAGAAAATGTTTCTGATGTTTAATCAACAGCATAGCTCTAAAATTACCAACTTACATGGTGTTTGAACTATTCAAGTTAACTCTATTGACCTTATAACAACTATCTAACCACCATAATAAACAAGTACAGAAAGTCATTTTTTTTTAAAGATTGAACATGATGTAACTTAACCTCCAAGGTTCTTTAAAAACAACTATGAGAATAACTGAAGGTACTTTTATAACTGAAGTGGTATTACGTAAAAGAAAAAATAAAATAAAAAACTAAAGAAAATTGGTCTGTATTTCACAAAAAGCACACACACACATCACTGACAACAAATAAGTAAAATAAGAAATATATGAATGTTCTACAACTTTATAGTCTACTGTTAAAACTTAAATGAATGTAACAATTTGAAAATTAGAATATGATTTAGTTATATATTTCTGTAAAAAAACATGGAACTAAAATGCACATACCCCTCATACAAATAAGAAACTGAAATAATTACTTTTGCTATATAAATCCACAATGCTCAAATCCTACAGGCACAACTTTGAAATCACTTAAGTGCCTAACTCTTTAAAATAAGTTTGTTTAAAATGAGGTAGGGGGGAATCCATACCTTTAAACTGACTAAGAGTATAAGTTAGCTATCTAACAGAACTGCAGGGTAAAACAGGTGAGCCATAGGCACAAGCAGTGTGACTGACCTTTATACATACATGAAAATCTACCTAACCAGTGATATAATACCTATTAGGGACCCCACAAGGCCATCAAACTTACCTCTGTACAATGAGTTTTATCTGTCACATTTAGTAAAACAGAAATTATCATCCAGGCCCACAAATTTTTTTTTTTTTTTTTTTTTTTTTGCGGTACACGGGCCTCTCACTGTTGCGGCCTCTCCCGTTGCGGAGCACAGGCTCCGGACGTGCCGGCTCAGCGGCCATGGCTCACGGGCCCAGCCGCTCCACGGCATGTGGGATCTTCCCAGACCGGGGCACGAACCCGTGTCCCCTGCATCGGCAGGCGGACACTCAACCCCTGCGCCACCGAGGAAGCCCCCAGGCCCACAAATTTTAAATGTGGTAAAATTAAATGAGACATGAGTTGTTTTTTTGTGTTTTTGTGGGTTCCCCCCCCCATTTAGAAGGTTAAAATCTGATCCAGCATAAAAGGCTGTGACTTTTACTTGGGCAGCCCTTGTTGACTAAGTGTTAAAAAAAAAAGGCATTTGCCATTATAACAGGATAAAAACTAATGCCTCAAAGTGTTACCTACTCAGGCCTTTTAACAAATATGTTAACACTATTAGTTATATTACTCCACCTTTCTCTTAGTGTGAACTGGTATCAATTATTTAGCCAATTTTATAATGTTATTAAAGTACCTGCTGATTAAACATGAACCAAAGTGTCACTTAAAAAGAAATGTAAAATAAGTAGTATCACTGAACTGCAACACTCCAAAAAAACCCAAAAATATAAAGTTACCTTAGGAAATGACATAAAGCATTTCAAAATTTATTAAAAAGTTGTTCTAGGATTAAAATATTACCTGGACTTATTTATTTTTATAATGGCTGTTTTAAGGTATTTGGTCCTGCATTATAGAATTATTTTTAGAGGTCTGTTAAAATATTTTTCAACAAAGAGAAAGCAAGTTTTATTAACAAATGAAGGTGACTATATTTTTAAAAACAAAATAAAACCTAAACGTATATTGGAAAGCTGACAGAAAATAATTCTTAATTTATGGTATGCAACATAACCCTCGACAAATTCTGTCAAAAAATTTAAAATCTGATGAAACCACCACCTTCAGTTTCCTCAGTTAATAACCCCTGAAGGGGAAAAAAAACCTGAACAGAAAATAAGCAAATTCAAACATTCACAAATAACTATCACTGTATTGTTTATCTCTTACCCAGCAAGGTAAGAAACAACCTTTTAATACTTTAATTTTGTGAGTATTAAACAACTAGTGTGAAAAACAAGCTGCATGTAAACTATTTCTACTGTCTGAGCTTCAATGACTAGCTGAGGCAACCTGTTATAGGAGGTGTTAATTGGCAATAGGAGTACAAGTCAGAAGCATGTTCCCCATAGTCCTAACCCAGCAAGGCTAGGTCATTAAAGTGGAAATGAATTCTTTCATGTCGACTTAACCCTTTCAATGCATGCTTTCAGCTGTTTTCTCTCGGTTAATTTTAAAAACTTGTTACTTTTTAGAGTTAAAAAAAAAAAAAAAGTTCCAAAAAAAGGTCCTTTGGCTGACAGTTCCAATGACTACATTATTCCAGAAGAGAAGAATAGAGCAAGCTAATTGCATGGTAATACTGCAACTCTCCCCTCTGAAAAACATATAAACTAAATGTATTCTTATTTTAACACTGAAAAAAGAAATAGGATATAGTGTTTAAAAATAGCTCAGAACCATTCAGCCACATAGGTTTTGATTTACATTTCTGTTTAAGATCCAAGGACTATCTCATGATGATAACTTAACCACCTTAACCTTGGGATAGAGTAGTAATAATTTTTTTATTTCCACAATGTCCATACAAGAATCCCCATTATGAAAATGTTTTGGAACATATATGAGATAAACACCTTTCTAATTAAGTTTCATTATTCTGATAAGGTGCACAGTCACAGCATATCCTGATGACTGGTTGCCAAAAAGCCAAAATTCTTTTTATAGCATGATTTCAGAGGTTTCCAGAAAAAAAAAGCCAAAATTCTTTTATAGCATGATTTCAGAGGTTTCAGATGGCACATTAATTCTTTAAAAAAAAAAAAAAAAAGAGACAAAAAGAAGGAAAGAAGAATAAGAATAGAAATGTTAAAATAATGATGTATTACTTTTGAAATACCTTATTTATAAATACTAATATTCCCATATAATAAGCATTATAGATATTTAAAACTCAACTATATAAATAACATTCTAAATATTACAATTTAAAAAATTAACATACGTATGCTACATCTTTCATCGCTAAGTAATCTTGGAAGTATTTCCTTTAATAAAAATATAATCAGAGGACTTCCCTGGTGCCGCAGTGGTTAAGAATCTGCCTGCTAATGCAGGGGACACGGGTTCGAGCCCTGGTCCAGGAAGATCCCACATGTCACGAAGCAACTAAGCCCGTGCGCCACAACTACTGAGTCTGCGCTCTAGAGCCACGAGCCACAACTTCTGAAGCCTGCGCGCCTAGAGACCGTGCTCCGCAATACGAGAAGCCACCGCAATAAGAAGCCCACGCACTGCAACGAAGAGTAGCCCCCTCTTGCCACAACTAGAGAAAGCCCATGCACGGCAACGAAGACCCAACGCAGCCAAAAAAAAAAAAAAAAATCAGAGTAAGAACTAAACATTAGAAAATCTATAATGCTTAAAATTATGCCTTGTGATAAATCAATAAAAAAATTACCAGCATGACAACAGAGACATAATTTCATCCACTGTTGTAACATAGCTGAGCTCTCAAGTAACTATAACCAACAATACGCTTATTAAAAACTTGATCAGCAAGGGCTTAGATAATAATGGGAAATTTAATGGTTGAGGATGTCAAAAAATGGAAATCATATATGCTATATTCCTACATCCTATTCTTTATTCTTTTCCTCCTTCTTTTCATTCGTCTCCTTCTTTCAAGCATTCCAATTATGACAAACTCAGTTCCTCCTCTCTGAAAACTGACTTTTTTCCCTAGGCTTACTCAGCTCCTCCAATACAGCAAACCTAAGTGGCCACCCTGGAGCCAATATTTTGAGAATATAAAAATTTCAGTGGGGAACAGGCAGTGGGGTAAGGCAAGGTAACAGTCGGGGAGAAGGGGAGATGACACCATTACTTGGTTAAAAGGACACCTGATCAAAATAACATAGGGGCTGGCGGCCTAGTGAACAATGCCCAGCTGTGATATTTCTTTCTCTTTAAGACCACCCTTGATATTCACTTTGAAACATTTTCACCTACTTGAAAATGTGTGTGTATGTGTGTGTGTAAAAAATGCCATAAGCACCAACCACTTCAGACATTTTTGTGAAATCTGTCTTAACAGAACAAGGACCTACCGTCTCCCACTCTGGGTGACTTTCACTCTCCCCCACAGCGATGAGAGAGGAACAAGCAGTGTTTAACTACCTCTGTTATAAAGAAGCATCATCCACAGAGGTTCGATTAGTCAAACTTCAGAAGCTGTAACTACAAACATTTAGGAGTGGCTAAAATACGCTATCTTTTATACTGGAAATAGGGTCCCGGAATCAAGCAGAACCTCTAAAGTCCTACAACAGAACATTAAGGCATCAGAACTGTTCCACAACAGACCCTACAATTGGCTTTGACTTTAAAGTTCTTACAGTCACCGGTGGCCCTTTCTCCTTTTATACTGTTCAACTATTTATGTATTTAAATTATAAAACATGTAAAATATAGTCAGCCACAAATAAACTGGTTATTTTGGGAAGCATTCATAATTCACTAAGTAGCTCATCTTTTAAAGTATAGTATGCAAAGTCATGTATGGAATGTTACACACACATATACAAAGAATGCATGCTTTTATTTATTCACTCAACAACCACAGACCTGAGAGCCCACTGCCATGTACTGGTTATACAAAGGTAAACAGGCCCCTGTCCTCAAAATGTTGACAAACCAGAAGGCAGGCAAGAAAAACTATAAAAGCACCACAAAAGCATGTATAGGGGGCAAAGAAGTCAGAGCTATGTATTTGATACAATTCTCCCTTATACTAAGAATTGAAAAATATGTATAACTTTTCCAAGCAAAAAAAAAAATAAAAAGAGAGGAGAGTGGCAAGGAAAGAAACTGACATTTAAAGGCACAAAGACATGAAACAGCAATCATCCTGTACATTACCAGTCAAAGCTTTTTAAAAAATAAAATGAGCTGACTGAAGCATGGATTCTTAAGAAGCCAAACATGAGTCAATACTGCTTCCATTTCAATGGGTGTTTTACTGAGGATGTGACTTTTTTTTAAAGGTCATTTTTTTCTTATCCACACTTTGCCTTTTATGAAAAATATCCAGCACTTCAGAATATAAATCAAACAGTTTGGAGTTCTCTGACATGCTTAAAAGAAATACACAGTTATAAGACAAGAGAGAAGATGGTGTGTTTTCCATACAAAATGCTTATAGTAATATGTAGTATCTCTTCGGTTTATAGAAGTTCTACAAATATTATATCTGACTTATAGTCTTGAGGCCAAGGGCTATTTCTCTTTAACATACAGTTCTCAAAATAAAATATTTTTTCAACAAATATTTGTAAAAAGCTGATTACCTGACATCCAAGCAATGGGTATCCCTGGAAGAGAAGACAGAGTTCAAGACTAGTTGGATCACTGATCAGAGGAGCTTAGGGTTAAGTGGATGCTACTGTGACCAGCTTATTAGAGCCACTAAGCAGCCATAAAAGCCGGGCCCTAGAGGTGTTAACACAGAACACTAATAACCTTGCCTGTTTGGGTGCATCTTGCTTTATATTTTTTCAAATATGATATTTATCTCATCTAATGAAAGAAGAGAAAGACCAAGGAACCATGTATTATATAAGAAAAAGTACCATATAGAGTAGAGGGAATCCAAAAATTGTGGGCATGGCTAGGAGAGAAAAAGGAAAAGGACTTGGGGAAACTGTATGTGCTACATACTGCGACATGAACTAGGTATATGATGAACCAATTACACGTGGTGCTAGTCCTTAAAATGTATGTAGGAGACAGATAATTATACAAGTAAATATAAAATATATATATATAATTGTAATAGGGGTTTGGTACCAAAAAAATAGGAAAGAGAATAAGCCTTGGGGATATAATAAAAATAAAGCCTTATTTTCAAAGAGCCTCCCCAAAAAGCAAACAAGCAATGAACATGGAAGCCAGTGGTTCTTAAACCCTGTTTATTCCTCAGAATCACCTGGCGAGCTTAAAAAATTCTGATGCCTGGACCCACCATCCGAGACTCTGATTTAAACTGCTCTGGGGTGAGTGATTCTAAAGTACAGCCAAGGTTGAGAACCACTGCTGTAAACTTATAAAGCAAAGATTTCCTTATTGCAAGGTTAATGAAATGACTGAGGTAAGTCTGCCCAGCTACCTGGCTAGGAATTTCAGAGGTCTACAGCCAACTGCCAAACATATCACATTCAATATTACTATAGGGTTTTATTATCATTTCAACTCAGTGAAATACAGAGGTTTTACAGTGTCACAGAAATACGAAATAAGGAGAGATTAATCAGGTTTGGAGACATCATGGGTGACAATTACTGCTATAGCCCTTCTCTCTGGAACATAATAGAACTGCATCTCCTTGACTGAAGTTAGATGTGAACATGTGACTTGCTTTAGCCCATGAGATGTAAGCAGAGGTGACCTGTCATTCCCGGTCAAAGCTTTTTTAAGAGCCAGTGCTCAGAGATGATGTTCTATCAGCTTGAGTCCCAGAGTAAGGATGACACCACAGAATAGTACCCAGCTGACCCAGCGTGAACAAAAAAGAAAGCTTTGTAGTTTTAAGCGGTTGAAGTTTAAGGGTTGTTGCTAAAGCATACCCCAGCCTTCCTCACTGACATAGTAATTAGTAAGTAGTAAGTAGTAATTAATCAGACAAACAATGGAGGCAAAGGACATTCGTTTAGAGAGAATTCCTTATACAAAGTCATGAATGAATGAGAAGAATGACATGGGACACTCGAGGAATTACAAAAAGATGCTCAATAAATAACTCTTCAATTTCTTCATAAATAAATGCAGTTTTGGCTTTTATTTTTTGATCACTATCTCACCCACTAACATGCCAAGCAAGGCATTCTGATGCCTCTCTGAGCCAAGCACACACGAAAATGCCAAAGGCAATCCTATGCTTATGTGGTCTCCGTTAAGAACTTTAGATCCCTTCTCCAGGAGGATAAGTATATCCAAAACGCTGAATAAATGAGAGGCTAGAGAAAAGGAAACTAATATGCCTGAAGTATACTTAGAGAACAAGAGACTGAGAAAGTAAACCAACTAGGCAGCATGGACACAAGGGTTACTGTTTAGGGAACTAATCTGTTTTAGGCCTAAGAGTAGAAAGTTGCCTTCCTGGGTGTCAGAGAGGCCAATGAGGCAGGTATGTGAGCAGTTGGGAGAAAAAGAGAGCCAAGTGACAACTATCCACAGAGCAAACAACAAATGTTTTTTTCAAACTAACCACTGTTAATTTCTTTTAAACTTTGTTTCTTTTAGACTTCATTATAAAATATTTAAGAGACACAAAAGACCTAATAAATAATACTCTCACTAAACAGCTTATGAAATAAAACATCACCAAAAGTTAGGCTGAAGCTCCTGTGTCATTCTCCCTGATTGACTGCATCTTCTCCATACCCCCTGTTGTACCCACTATTCTAATTTTTGGTGATATCATGCATTTCCTCATACTTTCACTATGTAAGTACCTGTAGGTAATAGATTTTATAGTATTTGTATGTTTTTAAATTGTATATTAAAACTTAGAATGTATTATTCCTCCACTTGCTTTTTTCCTCCAGTATGTTAGTACGGATTAATCATGCTGATTTGTGTAGATCATCTACTTTACAAAAGTCCACTGTTAAGCAAAGTTATGTACACATTCTCCTACTGATGGACAATTAGGTTGTTTTCAATTTTTTGATATTATAAACTAGAGATCAGCAAACTAGGGCCTGTGGGAGAACCAGCTGACTGTTTTTGAAAAGTGAAGTTTTATTGGAACACAGCCAGGCACATTCATTTTGTATTATGTATGTATGGCTGCTTTAACACTACAATGGCAGAGTGAAATTGAGTGGTTGCAACAGAAACCATTTGGTCCACAAGTCTAAAATATTTACTATCCAGCCCTTTAAGAAAGGAGTACTGAAGGGTTATAAACAATGCTGTTGTGAATGTTCTTGCATCCACGTGGGAGACTTTCCCTAGGGAATATAATTAGGAAAAGATCTCCTAGGATGTAGGATAAGCAAATTTTTTTTCTTTTTTTTTTTTTGCGGTACGCGGGCCTCTCACTGCGGTGGCCTCTCCCATTGCGGAGCACAGGCTCTGGACGCGCAGGCTCAGCAGCCATGGCTCACGGGCCCAGCCGCTCCACGGCATGTGGGATCTTCCCGGACCGGGGCACGAACCCGTGTCCCCTGCATCGGCAGGTGGACTCTCAACCACTGCGCCACCAGGGAAGCCCAGGATAAGCAAATCTTCATCGTTACTAGATTTTACCAAAATGTACAAGGTGGTTGTACACTACCACTAGCTTATATATGTTTATAAACCATGTATAAGCTTCTAACGTTCCTATCTTTTGCCCATTTAAAAATGTATGTCTTTTTCTTATTGATTTGTAGAAGCAAAATATATATACTGCTGACTAGTGCTTTGTCCATTATATGTTAGATATATCTTTCCCAATCTGCGGCTCCCCACTTGCTTTTTACATTTCTTCATGCCTCAGTTTTATCTGAAAAAATGAGTACTCTTAGCAATAACACAACTTCATATAGTTGTTCAAAGACTGCATGAGTTAATATATTTAAAGTACTTAGAACAGTGCCTGGCACATCTAAGTGTTCCACAAATATTAACTATTTATTTTATAATCACGTTTATAAAGGAAAACGAATTTTAAATTTCAATGTAAATTTATCAATCTATCCCGTTAGTATTTGTGCTATCTATCCTGTTTAAGAAATCCTGCCTTACACATTAAATTTTATGTGTCCATAAAGCAATAACCTATCTTGTTTATTTTCTACCTCTGAATGCTAAGAAAGAACAGCACTTTCTGTTAATTTGGTTTCAATTAACTGTTCAATGTCAGCATATTTTCTTAAAATCTAAGTACAGGGGCTTCCCTAGTGGCGCAGTGGTTAAGAATCTGCCTGCCAATGCAGGGGACACGGGTTCATGCCCCGGTCCGGGAAGATCCCACGTGCCACGGAGCGTCTGGGCCCGTGAGCCATGGCCGCTGGGCCTGCGCGTCCGGAGCCTGTGCTTCGCAATGGGAGAGGCCACAACAGTGAGAGGCCCGCATACTGCAAAAAAAAAAAAAAAAATCTAAGTACAATTTTAATACTGATCTCTCTAAAGTTCCACTAGAAAAGAGAATCCATCTAGAATAACCAGTCCCACACAAATTTTTCTTATTAAAAAGTAAGTAAAAAAGACATCTGCTTATGTCCAAGATAGAGTAACAGGGACTAAATTTACGTTCTCACCAGAAAATAAAAAAGATAAAACTATATAAAACAATAGCTTGCAAGACACTGATCAGGCAACAAAAGACAGTGATCTCTGAGAACCTGGAAACAAAGGAGGTGAACCCTGCTACTACCTTGGCTTATTGCCTTGAGACAGTTTCCAGGCTGCAGTGCAGGGGGAAGGAAACCAGGCAAAGACTACTGGACTCTCTAAATTGAGATGTTAAGAGCTGAGATTACTGGGAGACCAAAGCAGCTAGAGTTATCAGGACAGACTACCAGAGAGAAAATAGCTGCAAAGGGAGAAAAACCTTGGGATCTTCTGAGGGTCCTCCTTGAATATTCAACTGAGTACTAATCAGTGCAGGTATATGAGGAAACTACTTAAGGCCGTGTTAAGAACACCCAAAAAGATTAGAGGGAGGAGTACCTACCTCTCACATAGCACTGGTAATAATGCTTTTCCCATCAGCCAAACAGAAAAACTTTAAAATGCACAAGGCGTTGATTAGACAGAAAGGTCTTGCCTCAGTAGTGTAAAATAATAAGCCCAAGACTAAGCACTGTTCGTCTCACCTAACAAATTTTAAAAGCAAAATAGAAAGATTCAAACAGGTTCCAAGTAATTTAACTGCACCCCACAACAAGTATCAAGAATATTCTATAAAAATACAAAACAGCCAACATACAAAGTAAAACTCACAATGTCAGGCACTAGTAAAAAAAATTACCAGGCATGCAAAAGAGCAATAAAATGTGACCCACAATGAGGAGATAAATCAATTAATTGAAACCAATCTGGAACCAATATAGACGTTAAAATTAACAGACAAGGACATTAAAATCTTATTATAACTGTCAAAAAGTTAAGACATGAAACACATAAAAATGATCCAAATGAAACTTCTTATGATGAATGCCACAATACATCAGTGGCAACAGGATAAAATATGCGGTGAATTTAGAGGGGCTTGGGGGAGCTCTATCTCTAGGGTGTCCACAGGTGGCCAAAAGATAGAAAAAAATGCTGTAAGATGAAAAATATATTGGATAGGTTTAATGAAAGATCAAACACTGCACAAGAAAAAATTGAGTGAACTTGAAGACAGAGCAATAGGAAATGAAACACAGAGACCAAAGACACTGGAAAAAAAATTAAGAGCCATCAGCAGGGACAACTACTGTAAGAAAAATATACATGTCATTGGGATCCTTGAAAGGGTGGGAAAGGTGGTAGGAGGACAGAAAAAATATTTTAAAAAATAATTTCTAAATCTGTTGAAACTTGATGAAAATAATAAATCTACAGATATGGGAAGGTCAACAAACCACAAGCACAAGAAATACGAAGAAAACTATATCACTGCATAGCATAACTAAAAACCTGTGATAAAGAGAAACATTTTTTAAGTGTTACAGAACAATAAGGAGAGATACTGAGATCAATGAAACAGATTTGAAAGTTCAGCTATAAATCCCAACATTTATGGTCAATAAATCTTTGATAAAGGAGCCAAGACAATTCAATGGGGAAAGAAGAGTCTTTTCAACAAATAGTGCTGAGACAACTAGATATCTACATGCAAAAGCATGACCTCACACCATGCACAAAGTGGATCACAGAACTAAATGCAAGAGTTAAAATCATAAAACTCCTGGAAGAAAACAGAGGAGTAAATCTTCATGAACTCTGGCTAAACAATGATTTCTTAGTACAACATCAAAAACACAAGTTATAGGACTTCTCTGGAGGTCCAGTGGTTAAGACCCTGTGCTTCCACTGCAGAGGGTACAGGTTCGATCCCTGGTCAGGGAACTAAGATCCCGCATGCCGCGCTGTGCGGCCAAAAGAAAAAAAAACAAACACACATCATAAAAGAGAAGGCTGATCACCATCAAGAAAGTGAAAACACAGCCCACAGACTGGAAGAAAATATTTGCAAATCATATAAGGAGGCTTGAGTCCACAGTATATAAAGAACTTCTACAGCTCAATATTAAAAGAAAAATAGTCCAATTTTTTTAATGGGCAGCAGACCTGCATTACAAAAAATGTTATGTCCTTCAGGCAAAGGGAAAATAATACGAGATAAAAATATAGATCCAGGGCTTCCCTGGTGGCGCAGTGGTTGAGAGTCCGCCTGCCAATGCAGGGGACACGGGTTCATGCCCCGGTCTGGGAGGATCCCACATGCCGCGGAGCGGCTGGGCCCGTGAGCCATGGCCGCTGGGCCTGCGCGTCCGGAGCCTGTCCTCCGCAACGGGAGAGGCCACAACAGTGAGAGGCCCGCGTAACGCATAAAAAAAAAAAATATATATAGATCCACACAAAAGAAATAACACAGGAAATGATAACTACATAGGTAAATATATGATTTTTCTTATTATTTAAATCTCTAAAAGATAATGCACTGCTGTGAAAAATAGTATGGCAATTCCTCAAAAACTTAAAAATAGAATTAACATATGATCCAGCAAATCCACTTCTGGGTATATACCCAAAAGAATTTAACACAGTGATTAGAACAGATATTTGTATACCAATGTTCACAGAAGCATTATTCACAATAGCCAAAAAAGGTTGAAACAACCCAAATGTCCATCATCAGATGAATAAACAAAATGTGGTATATCGTACATGGAGTATTATTCAGCCTTAAAAAGGAAGGAGGGACTTCCCTGGTGGTGCAGTGGTTTAAGAATCCGCCTGCCAACGCAGGGGACACGGGTTTCAAGCCCTGGTCTGGGAAGATCCCACATGCCACGGAGCAACTAAGCCCGTGCACCACAACTACTGAGCCTGCGCTCTAGAGCCCGCGAGCCAGAACTACTGAGCCCGCATGCCCTAGAGCCCGTGCTCTGCAACAAGAGAAGCCACCACAATGAGAAGCCCACCCACCGCAATGAAGAGTAGCCCCTGCTCGCCACAACTAGAGAAAGCCTGGCAACAACAAAGACCCAACACAGCCATAAATAAGTGAAGGAAGGAAGGAAGGAAGGGAGGGAGGGAGGGAGGGAGGGTGGGAAGGGAGGGAGGGAGGAAGGGTGGAAGGGAGGGAGGGAGGAAGGGTGGAAGGGAGGGAGGAAGGAAGGGTGGAAGGGAGGGAGGGAGGAAGGGTGGAAGGGAGGGGGGCAGGAAGGAAGGAAATTTTGACACATGATGCAACATGGATGAACCCTTAAGACATTATGCTAAGTAAAATAAGACAGTCACAAATCGGCAAATATTGTATAATTCCACTTATATGAGGTACCTAGAGTAGTTAGATTCATAGAAACAGAAAGTATAATGGTGGTTGCCAGGGGCTGGAGGAGAGGGGAATGGGGAATTATTGTTTAATAATAGGTACAGGGAAGATGAAAAACTTTTGGAGATGAATGGTGGTGTTAAGTGCACAACAATGTGAATGTACCCAAAGCCACTGAACTGTACATTTAAGAATGGTTAAACTGGCAAATTTTGTTACGTATATTTTACCACCGCCACCAAAAAAAAGACTACTCAGACAAAAATAATAAAATCATACTACAGATTTTGTAACAGGTAAGACTAAAACTTATAACAGTAACATACCAGAGGAGGTACAAAATATACTATTTTAACATTCATATGCTACAAGTGAAGTAATATAATATTACATGAAGGAGGTAGAAAAGGAAAAAGCAACAAAAGAACAAATGAGAAAAACACTAAGTAAACAGCAATATAATAGATTGAAACTTAATCATATCAATAATTGCATTAAATGTAAATAATCTTAAAATTTCAATTAAAAAGCCAAGATTATCAGAGTGGATTAAAAACAAACAAGACCTAACTATATAGTGCCTACAAGAAAGTTACTTCAAATAGGAAGTAATAAAGACCCAAATATATTAACATGAAAAAGATAGGAAAAGATACACCACATTAATAGTAATCAAGAGAAAGCTAGGATGCTATCAATTTCATAGCAAAAAACATTACAAGGGCTAAAGAAGGTCACTATATAATGATAAAGGGTCAAAACACGATCATCTCAAAAGATGCAGAAAAGAGACTTGACAAAATCCAACATCCATTCCTGATGAAAACTCTGACAAAGTAAAAATAGTAGAGAACTTCTGTAACCTGATAAAGAACATCTATTAAAAAACATACAGCTAATATCATATTTGATAGTGAAATAAATGCTTTCCCCCTAAGATCAGGAACAGGATAGGAATGACTACTTTTGCCACCTCTATTCAACATTTTACTGACATTTACAGTCAATTTAATAAAGCAAGAAATAAAAGGCATCCAGATTAGAAAGGAAAAAGTATAACTGTCCTTTTTTTTTTTATATACTAATTCACTCACATTGAGTCTACATTTCAATAAAAAAAATAATTTTTTTTTTAAAATTTATTTTTGGCTGCATTGGGTCTTTGTTGCTGAGCATGGGCTTTCTCTAGCTGCAGAGAGCGGGGGCTACTCTTCGTTGCGGTGCGTGAGCTTCTCCTTGCGGTGGCTTCTCTAGTTGCAGAGCATGGGCTCTAGGCTCATGGGCTTCAGTAGTTGTGGCTCGCAGGCTCTAGAGCGCAGGCTCAGTAGTTGTGGTGCATGGGCATAGTTGCTCCGCAGCACGTGGGATCTTCCTGGACCAGAGCTCGAACCCGTGTCCCCTGCACTGGCAGACAGATTCTTAACCACTGCGCCACCAGAGAAGTCCCCTAAAACTGTCTTTTTCACAGGCAAGATAATCAATGAAATAAAAATACTGCTTATAATAGCATCAAAAATATGAAATACTTAGACATAAACATGACAGGATATAAAAATTCTGTACACTGAAAACTACAAAAAAATTACTGAGAAAAATTAAAGAAAATCTAAATAAATAAAGAGATATACTATGTTCATGGGCTGGAAGACACAATATAGTTAAGATGTCAGTACTCCCCAAATTGATGTGTAGGTCTGATATACCATCAGCCAAAACCCCAGCAGATTTTTATTTACTGAAATTGACATACCTAATTTTTAAACATATATGAAGATGCAAAGGACCTAGAATGGCCAAAACAATGCTGTTAAACAACATCAACAACAACTGGAGGACTAACACAACCTGATTTCAACACGTGTTATAGAGCTGCAGTATTCAAGACAGTGCAGTACTGGCTTAAAAAGATAAATAAATAGATAATGGGACAGAATAGAGACTCCAGAAATAAAGCCATACATATAGAGACAACTGATTTCCAACAAAGGTACAAATACAAAGGTAGAGAAAAAAATAATCAACAATTGATGCTGTAACAATTTGATATTCACATGCAAAAAGTTTTAAAAACTGAACATGATCCATATCTTGCATCATATATAAAAATTAATCCAAAATGGATCACAGAACTAAATATAAAATGTTAAACTATAAAACTTCTAGAAGAAAACATAAGTGAATATCTCTGTGACCTTGGGTTGGCATAAATCTCTTCGATATCACACCAAAGTATAATTTATAACAGAAAACTCTTATAAACTAGACTCCAAAATTAAGAACACCACTCTTCTTTTTTTTTTTTTTTTTTTTTTTTTTTTTGTGGTACGCGGGTCTCTCACTGTTGTGGCCTCTCCCGTTGCGGAGCACAGGCTCTGCACGCGCAGGCTCAGCGGCCATGGCTCACGGGCCCAGCCGCTCCGCGGCATGTGGGATCTTCCTGGACCGGGTCACTAACCCATGTCCCCTGCATCGGCAGGCGGACGCTCAACCACTGCGCCACCAGGGAAGCCCAGAACACCACTCTTTGAAAAACACTAACAGAATAAAAAAATAAGCCATAGACTGGGAGAAGATATCTGCAATCATGTATTCGATAAACGACTTATATCTAGAATAGATAAAGAACTCACAAAACTCATTAATAAAACAGCCCAGTAAAAACTGGGCAGCAGACTTTAATAAAGACCTCACTAAAAAAGATACATAAATAGCAAATTACCACATGAAAAAATGTTCAACATCATAAGTCATTAAGAAAATGCAAACTAGAAGTATAATCAGATACCACTACCTTTTAGAATGGCTAAAATTTTAAAAATTAACCATACCATGCACCAAGTGTTAGCCAGGATGTGCAGGAACTGGAACTCTCACACTGCTAGTGGGAATGTAAAACAGTAAATCATTTTTGAGAAGTTTGGCAGTTTTTTATTTTAGTCAGTTAAACACACACCTACCATAGAATCCAGCCATTCCACTTCTAGGTATTTACCCAAGAGAAATAAAACATGTACAGAGTGTTCACAGCAGCTTTATTTGTAATAGCCCCAAACCAGAAAACACTAAAATATTTATGAACAGGTGAATGGATAAACTAAGTGTGGTATATCCAGCCAATGAAATACTACTTAGTAATAAAAGGGAACGAGCTATTGATAAACACTCAGAGAAGAATCTTGAAATATAGTAATGAAAGCCAAACGAAAAAGAAAATCTACTGTAAATTCCATTTGTTTAACAGTCTAGAAAATGAAAACTAATGTATAAAGGCAGATGAGTTGTTGCCTGAGGAATGAGGAAGAGTGAAAGGAGAGGGCCTACGAAATGGCATAAATAAATCTGGAGGAGAGGGGGAGATGGATGTTCACCATCATGATTGTAGTGACAGTTTCATAGGTGTATGTATACATGTCAAAACTTATCAAATTATGTACTTTAAGTATGTATAGTTTAGTGGCTGCCAATTATATCTCAATAAAACTATTAAAAATAAAACAAAAATAAAAGGCTTATAAATATTTCTATCCTAACTTCTTATAACTCAAGAATATTGTAAAGTTATTTAATGACCAAGTACCTCCTCTTGTGATCTTTCTCAAATATAGTGACTACAAAATAAAACTCTTTTGTAAGCATAAAATTGAAGAAAGGCCTACAAATAGGGTAGATAATACGATGTCATAGCAATTCAGCAAATTCCAGCATCATGGCAAAAATAGCATTCATTCAAAGATGCCCAATTAAAACTTTTTAAGAGCAGTTTTCCTACCTTTGAAAAAAAAAAAATCAACTCCTGATTCTACCTACAATGTAATTGGTTTACAGCACCTGTGTTTTCTTACACACACACACACACACACACACACACACACACACACACACTCCCCCTCTCTCTCCCTCTCTCACTCCCCTTTCTCTCTGCAGTTTCCAAACCTCCTATCTCATAATTTGTAGTTCCAAAGACAGCTCCAAAAGTTAAGAGAAATTATGGTCTTAGGAGACAATCTAGTTTAGGGATGCTTCATCAAGGCTTGACAACTCACCACAACGTTATGTGCTTGAAGACAGCCAATATTTTAAAGTATTCGTTGAGTGCTGTATGACTTTGCAAAACATTTTTAAATCCTCTCATCGTTTTTTTATTGATCCATAAAACAACGAAGTGGTCAAAGAAGTATAATCACACTTTTATTGAACATACAGATAGGAACAGACAGGAAAATAAACACAGATAAACAACTGTGCAATCTACACGTCAGAACCAAATCTCCTGATCCACAGTCTAATCCCTTTGATTCAGTGCATCATTTCAATTAACGCAAATGTACCTTACTGTT
Organism: Phocoena sinus; assembly: GCF_008692025.1. Lineage (NCBI taxonomy): Eukaryota > Metazoa > Chordata > Mammalia > Artiodactyla > Phocoenidae > Phocoena > Phocoena sinus. The sequence goes on from NC_045769.1 coordinate 71,387,623, forward strand.
TACACACTGAAAAATATTATTACTTACTGCTCAAAATCATCTGCACAGGCAGCCCTGAGACCATCACCATGAACAAAGAATAACCATTTGAACTGGGCAATTCCTATAAAGTCAGTATATAAGGAAGATGATGATGCTTATCAACAATTTGATAAAACTCCCTCCCAAACTAAAATATTATAAACAGCATAGATATTTCGGAATCAGAAAAAATAAACGTGAGGTTGAATCCTCACTACACAGCTTAAAGCTAAGGCTCACTTTCCGTTGTGAAATGGGGCTAATCTTACCCAAAGTACTGGTTACTATGAGGATTAAATGGCATCAACATATGTACTGCAAATAATACAGTGCCTGGCACACAGCTGCTATCACTCCACCTACTACTTTTAACGATAAACTTTTAATACTTAAATTACTGATGTCTATCAAAAACTACCAATTCTGGGCTTCCCTGGTGGCGCAGTGGTTGAGAGTCCGCCTGCCGATGCAGGGGACACGGGTTCGTGCCCCGGTCTGGGAAGATCCCACATGCCGAGGAACGGCTGGGCCCGTGAGCCATGGCCGCTGAGCCTGCGCGTCTGGAGCCTGTGCTCCGCAACAGGAGAGGCCAAAACAGTGAGAGGCCCGCATACCGCAAACAAACAAACAAACTAGCAATTCTAACTTCAATATAATATATATATGCTTTAGAAATAAATACTAAATTTAGATAGAAAAAGGCTAATACTTTGTTCTTCCTTTAACTGAGTTTCACTCACAAACATGCCATTTAGGTACTCAGATTAAAAACAACAAAAACCCGCCAGCACATTTCCTTCGTAGTATACACAGACACAGAACATGCTTGAAATTGGTTCTTAATCTGTATACTTGTGAAAATTTTGATTACTGCCTTTAAAAAATTAATCTAACTTTTCTTTAAATAACTTTGAATAAGAAAACCATTCATATGAAGTGCAAAGGTGTTGTTTTTTTTTTTTTTTTTTTTTTTTTTTTGCGGTACGCGGGCATGTCAGTGTTGTGGCCTCTTCCGTTGTGGAGCACAGGCTCCGGACGCGCAGGCTCAGTGGCCATGGCTCACGGGCCCAGCTGCTCCACGGCATGTGGGATCTTCCTGGACCGGGGCACGAACCTGTGTCCCCTGCATCGGCAGGCGGACACTCAACCACTGCGCCACCAGGGAAGCCCGAAAGGTGTTGTTAACAGATCTTAATGTTTATGAAGAGTGAAGTCAAGGAAAACTTAAAACAAGTTTATTAATAGTTGCCAGACTATTAAGAATGAAAAAATCACCTGTGGTCAAGGAATCACAACGCAAAAAGTTTACTTTTTCAATAAAATTCTAAGGGTTTTATTTATAAGCAACATCACTGAAAATACTAAAGAAAAAACTGATATCTAAACTCATAATATACTTCCATAATCCATATAATTTTATGGCTGCTTCTAAATAGTATAAGCATCTTTATTTTCCTGTTTTCCATCAATATTCAAATATACCATAAAATATCCAAACACAAGCAATGTTGTATTAAGACAGTGATCTTGCTTAAATTTAACCATTGGCTGACAGGCAAGGCACCATGTAAGAGCTTTAAATGTACAATTTTGCCAGCTGATATACAAAAGTTCTAAATTAGCATATGAAGAGTAATCTACAGATGGCTATGCACAATTCAGAGAAGTCAAGTGAATAAAAGGTAGAGACTGTCTATACTTACAAACCTAAAATGGGCTAAGCAAAGCTTTCTCAATTTTCTGCCACAATTCAACACTAAACATCAGCCAATGGGGTTGTTATGGTCTCATTATTAAAATAATACGTAACAGTAAAGCTATTATCTACTACACCTAATTTGAGCTCCTAGACCATTCTTGAGTCTTTTACATAAATTACTTCTAATAATCACATAATCCCGCGAAGTGCTACTGCGCCTACTGTATAAATGAGCAAGCTGAGGCTCAAAAATCAAACAATGTGTCCAAGGTGATCAAGGTAAGTGGTGAAGCCTAAATTCAAAGCTGCCAATGTTGTAGTAAATATCCTCGTGAAAACATTAAGATAGAAAACAACCTAAGCATTACTGACAGAGGACTGGTTAAATAAATCATGGTTCATCCATAAAAAGGAATAGCAAACAATCATTTAAAGAAAATGAGGCAGCTTTATATGTATAAGTATGCAATGGGACAATCTCCAGAATATACTATTAAGTATGTATACTGCACTGTCTAATATAGTAGCATTGGCCACATGCAGCTACTTAAACTATTTAAAATTAAATTTAAACATTTAGTTCTTCAGTCATACCACCCACACTTTAAGGGCTTGATAGCTACATGGCTAGTGGCTACCATATTAGGCACCTAGCTATAATACATTTCCACCCTCACGGAATGTTCTATCAGACAGCATTGATATAGAATATCTTTGGAAGAACAGAAAGAAACTGATAACAGGTGTTTCTAGGGAAGGAGACAGAAACAGCAAGGACACATTCAACATACGCACAGTTAATTTCTTAACTCTGTAACATGTCATATATCACCTATTTTAAAACAACTATTTACCTTTTTAAAAAAATATCTTGTTTGGTTCTCAAAAAAACTCCTTGATTTATGCTCTTAGAAGCATAAAAGGCTCAGAAGTTCTAAAGCATAACAGCTAGAGGGTAAGGGACAGAAATCACCTCTCCAAGACTTCTTAGAAATACTCTTGCCCACTACCCTAACTTCATTAAGCATTTATCTATTCACAATGTTATTTGGGATACCATGCAGAAGATTACCAAGTTGCTATTTCTGAGGAATTATGGAACAGGGACAGAAAAAACATCAGGAAAAAAATGCTTACAAGGTATGAAAGAGTAACTGTGGTCAAAAGGCACAGGGGAAAGTTCTATTCTTTTGGGAAGAAAGGCACAGGTCACACTGTCACATCTCTCTTCTTTTCTTATACTTCCATTTACTGCTCTACAGAGGAGCACTTAAAAGCAACAGCCTTTCAGTTCTGCTTTGAAGTCACTTTTTTTTGCCAAATGTCATATTTCTTCAAACGATATAGTACACTGAACAAGTGAATTGCTGCCTCAATTTCCTCCCCTGTAAAACAGAAACCTGTTGCCTAATCAATGTTATTCACTAACTACCGGACATTTTTGCCTAGGAGAGGGAACAGCCAAACCTTTGAGAACAAAAAAGGCACAGTGGTCAGATACTCCCAAATAACAAACAACAAAACATTTGAATTGATACTTTTCTCTCATTGGGGGATAGATGGTACACTCCGGGAGGCTGAAGGACCTGAGGATGGTTCAAATTTATGAAAATCTACCCTGGAAGAAAAATGAATAGGAACAAGATCACAAACCACTCACTTTCCTTCATGCTGACACAGCATTCTCATTCTCTTCCTCTTCCATGGAGCTCAGCCACCGTTTACATCTGGTCTAGCTCCAGAGCGTGCCTTTCTTTCAGCATTGCCCAAAACATACTGCCTTTCACAATGAGTTTAGGCAGGTCAGAGATCTGTGCCAGGGCAGACAGAAGGGCAAGCTGGTGTCCACAAAGTGACAAGGACGTGAATTTGTCCCCACACAGACTGGTGACCAGGAAGCCTGCCCAAATTTCAGGAATCTGGGTTTATGGGAAAAGAAAAGCATGATACAGGCCTAACAGACAGGAATGTCATTCAGGGACTCCAACAGCTAATCATATCCACAAGCATTCAAGGAAGTCAACTTACTAAAGAAATCATCCTATAAAATATAAGACCAAGCAAGAAAGGTATAGTATTGTGAAGAAGGACATATGACAATTATTTCCAGAAATTTATATTTCCAAGTTGTTATTAAATTTTTTAATGTAATAATTACCAATATGTAACTTAAATCCTTAAAAATGTATAGTGCAGATGTTAAATTCACTTTATACAATTGCTACATAGAAACCTCAACACTTACATGGCTTAGACTATTATCCATTTACTTAAGGGAGTAAGACACTTGAAACTGAGTTTATATGAATGGCAAAGTGCAAAGAAACTTGCCAACATGTGCCAGTTCCATGGCCCACAGGTAGTGAGCATTGCCTGCCTGTGCCAGTCAGATCACCAACCAACATTACTGTGAAGGCCATGAAAGAAGCTGTTAATACTCTGGTTTAATCTCAGCACAGACCAGAGCAGCAGATTAGGCAGAACTTTACATCAGTGGCAGGTCTCCCAAGTTCTCTTGATGCCACAGAATTCATAAGTGGGATCAGTATGTTCTAAAAAAACATGGTACTGCAAAAGGAAAAAAAGGTTCCACAGCATCAAGCAGTGTAACACTTGAAACCTCATCATCAAAGTGACAGTTTTCAAGTGCCATTTATGATGCCCTAGTCTGGAAACATCCCAGCTAACCCATCTGATCAACAATTTCACAGATGGAAGCACTTGATGGCTAATTGGCAAGTCTATTATTCAAATAAAACAGCTCTCTGTACCTCTTCTTTCATTATTACAAGTCAAGGTACAACAAGATTGGTCATTCAAATTAGCTTAATAATAGAAGCCTCTTTCCAGAAATAATTTTTTTAATGAAACCACACATTTTGACAATTAGTTTAGAGCACTAATCAGTTTATGAACAGTAATGAAAATGTTTTATAAACTAAAAGGAGTAAGAAATATAAACCTTCTTTAAAAAGTTGTACTATTTGTTTCCTGTCTTCATCAATATGTCAAGATATACACTGTCACAGGGAATAAAATGAATGAAATACTTACTCATTCCTTAAATATTTTAAAAACATTGGCCAAGTATTACACGTCATAATGAAGAAAAATCCTCTCAAATATTTTAGGTTTCCTAAAGAATTGTAAAGCAAGAATCTTCTCTTCACCTACATTTTGCAGTAAAAATTCCAGACTGTTTAAGGTTTTTTAATTTATGAAGCAAGTAGCCAGTGACAACATTATTATAGATATTATCTACCTGAGGACATGTTGATGTAGATAGGCTTTGGCATCAGGACTTGTGTTCCAACTCTAGCTCCACTTCTTGTTAGTTCCGTGACTTGACCCTATAATATGGAAATAATTATCCCTACCCATATAGGATTGTTGTGAGGATTAAACGAGGAGATTATATACATAGAACATCTCACATTAAAACATGGGAGCCCTTAGCATTCGTCCATTTGGCTCTCATCCCTTTCTCCACACCACTGCTATAAATTCTAGAGGGGAATCCTGATACAACTGTCAAAATATGTGAGTTCTGGGCTTCCCTGGTGGCGCAGTGGTTGAGAGTCCGCCTGCCGATGCAGGGGACACGGGTTCGTGTCCCGGTCCGGGAAGATCCCACATGCCGCGGAGCGGCTGGGCCCGTGAGCCATGGCCGCTGAGCCTGCGTGTCCGGAGCCTGTGCTCCGCAACGGGAGAGGCCACAGCAGTGAGAGGCCCACGTACCGCAGAAAAAAAAAAGTGAGTTCTCTTTACAGATCCATACATTTGCTCCAGATCCCACTGAAACTTACATTCCCTATTTAGAGTATCTGGCTATCTCCCTATATTGCTACAATTTTCATAGACGCCAAGGAAATCTCCAGGAAGACCCTTGTAGAAAGACTGAGCTATAAAATATTTGAAGACCTCAGTTAGCCTATAAAATAGAAACTAGGAAATGCATATAGTAACCAGAACCTGCAAGTGGGAAGGAAACAGTAGCCAGAAACTGTGGAACTAGTTATAAGCTAAAGTAAAATCAAAATTAACTCCCTATAGTGATACAGCAATATAATGGTAACAAAAATGTATTTTACTAGGTAATAAAATAAGTAGTTTCCCATGATGTAAAAGAATACCTTTTCTATATAACAGAAAGGGTGCTTTTCCAAAACTAGGTTTTGTCATTCTACTATTACTTTTTTTTTTTTTTTTTTTTTTTTTTTTTTTTTTTGCGGTACGCGGGCCTCTCACTGTCGCGGAGCACAGGCTCCGGACGCGCAAGCTCAGCCGCTCCGCGGCATGTGGGATCTTCCCAGACCGGGGCACGAACCCGTGTCCCCTGCATCAGCAGGCAGGCTCTCAACCACTGCGCCACCAGGGAAGCCCTACTATTACTTTTGATAAGCATTTTGCTTCTAATTACTCAGGCTCTTGTGTTTACAACACTAGGTAACAAAGAACTAATAGTTAACAGAGAGATACCACAGGCAGGTAAGAATATGTAATCAAGTAAAAACAGAGGAAATGAATACACAATGAATGAGAGAAAAGTATAACTATCATAGTCATTACTTAACTCTTTATTGTCCCTAAGCCTTCCCATTGTGCCCAACACAGGCATTCATTCAGTCTCCTGGAAGGAAGAGCCTGTGAAATCACTGGCAACAGTTTGAAAAGCAGCACTGGGAGGCTGCCCACTAGAGACCATTGCCCTGCTCTCGTGGCATGCTTCCAGGATGCTCAACCCAGAAAATATTCCACAAAGAACCACCTTGAATGTATGTTGTGGGAGAGAACACTGGCCATGTCTGTCCACATTTCAAGTGAGTATGATAACCTAAAGAACTGTCCAAATGATAATATGAACTGAAAAATTAGTAACTATGTAACACAAGTTTAAGATAGGAAACCCAAAGATCAGTGTACCAAATGAGAATGGTTACCAGTAAATCAAACAACTGTAAAACAATGTTGAGTGTAGGGAAGGAAAAGACATAAATTCGATTTTTATGACCATAACATCCCATACATTTGGAATATTAAGATTATGCTGTAACATCTCAGTTTCCTATATTAGACAGAGGTATCTTTTCTTGTTTCTCACCTCATATACCCTTTCTACCAAAAGCAGTATCAGTTGTCACGGATCCATCATATCCTTGACTTTAATTTTAAAATCTTAACATTTCATTTTTCCTGATGATTTTGATTTTCTATTTCATCAGAATGTAATTAATTCTGGAAGACTATTTCACTATAATTGAAAACACGTCACTGCTCCCCTTATGTTCTAAAGAATTCAAGCAAAGTCATTTACGGTAATTTCATATCAAGACAGAATTTAACATTCACAAGTGTCAAACACCTTTTCCCCTTGAAAGCCTAGTCACAACTAGAATGTTCAAACAAAAGAACACGCATTAACTATAGTGCACCCACCAGATATCTGTTTTGTTTCCCTTTTACTTGAGAACTCTCAAGAACAGATTTGAGACTCCTCAGGAGCACATTTTTCATGGGGTTTAATAACTATTCAGAAGAATTATACTACAATGACACCTAGAAAGAATATGCTCTAATTAGCATGTTTTTGACCTGACCTCTTTCTAATTTTCTACAGTAGAAACATCAGCTCAAGTATATGAATAGAATAATTAGGAACTATACTTTTTTAAATAATAAAATTATTACATGACAAGAGCAGCAAATGAAAAAAAATTAAAAGCATTTCGTATTTTTCCTTTGTTTCTAAAGCAAAATCACTATTTACTTGTAGTTAAGCAAAGAAATAAGAGAATGAAAATTTCTTGACCCTTCCCTATTTCTCAATAGGAACAAAAATGGCCAAATTAATCCAACAGTGTTTAGAAAGGCTCTTTGTAAATGTTCAGAGGATCACATCAGGATACTCAATGAATCAAAGGGGGGAGAAAGGTAACCAGAAGCACCCATCAGTATATAAAAACTGTCAATACAGACAGGTTAAAGAGCTCAGGAACATAAAGAGAACTCATTAAGAGCCTTTTGTAAACACCTGCTCATTTTCATGCTACTGCACCAGCAGTAAATAAAGGTTTTATTTCAAATGTGGCTGAAGCCACACCAGAATCTCTCCAGTAGATAAATACACAATAAAAATAAGTCATAATCTGTAATTTATTTTAAAACAGTACCGTAGTAGCTTCATGTCTCCGCTTCCATTCTTAAGTCTCATCTCCAGAGTATCCAGGTTCTTTAAAAATGGAAGTATGATGAGCATAACTCCTTTGCTCAAAAATCTCTAACAACCTCCCAACTCACTTGGAAGAGAATTTTCTACAAGGCCCTGCATGATCTAGTCTCTGGCAACTGCTATAGTGTTACCCTCTTCAACTCCAAGGAGAATATGGAATGTCTAAGTAAGGCATGAAAAAAAGTACTGAAAAATAAAATGAATTTCTGATTATGTTTTACTTGGCAGCTTTTTAAAAAAAGTTTTTACCAAAGGAAAATGTTATTTAATGCTTTTCACTGACTTGTTCTTTTGCTTTAATTTTTGTGTTTGTTTATTAAAAAGAGAGAACATTATTTATGAAGTGGAAATTCCTTTTGTCTCCCTCCCTTCTCATGGATTTGGTATGAGTTATCTGGGCATGTGTTATACAATATGGTAGCCACTATCTACATGTGACTATTTAAGTTTAAGTAAAATTAAAAATTCAGTTCTTCAGTCACACTAGGCACATTATCATGGACTCAACAGCTACATGCGGCTATAAAATTTAAGTTAATTAAAATTAAAATTAAATAAAATTTAAAATTCAGTTTTTCACTTGTTCTAGTCACATTTCAAAGGCTTAATGGCCACATGTGGCTAATAGCTATTGTATTAGCAGAGATATAGAACATTTCCTTCACAGCATAAAGTTCTATTGGACAGTGCTGCTATAGAACTTGTAATACTTTTACTATAAAGTTACATGCCCTTAAAAAAAAGTTATTCTATGTTTTTAAAATTAGCATTAATGCTTTCATATTGTATGTATATATCTACAACCTGAAATTTTCTCTTAATATGTTTGTAAGGTCTATTACGCACATTGAGGTATAGAATCTAGTTCATTTTAACTGGTGCATAATATTCCATCATAATGCATTTTGGCACAGATAGACACTTAAGTACTTTGCAATTTTTCAATAATCCAAACTGCCACACCCACACCAACCCTAAGGAAAAAGGCTTCCATGTGAATTCTTGCTTCCCCAAGTCTTCATTAACACTTAAAACAACATACTTTTGTTTAAAAAAACCAATCTAATACTTGTTTTACTTTTCATTTCCCTGATATATGGTGAGGTTGACTATCTTTTCATGTTTGTTGGCAAATCTTGTTCTACAGATTATCATTTCATGATCTTTTTTCCTATAGGTCTCTTTTGTGTTACTGATTTATGGTTCCACTAAATGTGTTGTGGATGAACGTGTCGCAAATATCTCCTCTTGCTCTACTACTTGTCTTTTAAGTTTGTTTCTACTGTCTTTGTTAGGACAACAGTTAGTAATGTATTGAGGTAGTCAAATTACTAATCCTCTCTTTTGAGTTCTGCTTTCCTACTTTGAGGTCATAAAGGACGAAATTTTCTTCCAAAAAACATTTTTTGGGGCTATGTATTGTGTGTCTGACATGGTCACGGGTTAGTTTATTTAATCCTTGTAAGAACTATCTGAAGTAGATATTGTTACTCTTATTACAAAGATATGGTAATTGAATTTCTTAATTTGGTAAAATATACATAACATAAAATTTACCATTTTAACCATTTTTAAGTGTACAATTCTGTGGCATTAAGTACATTCACATTGTTGTGCAATCATCAGCACTATCTATCTACAGAACTTTCAACTTCCCAAAGTGAAACTCTGTACCATTAAACACCAACTCCCCATTCCACTACAACCCCCAACTCCTGGCAACCACCATTCTACTTTTTGTCTCTATGAATCAGACTACTCTAGTAACTCATTTAAGTGGAATCATAAAATATTTGTCCTTTTCTGACTGGCTAATTTCATTCAGTATAATGTCTTCAAGGTTCATCAATGTCATAGCATGTGTCAGAACTTCCTTTTTAAGGCTGAATAATATTCCACAGTATTAATACACCACATTTTGTTTATCCACTCAACCATCAATAAGTACAAGTTGCTTCCACTTTTTGGCTATTGCAAATAATGCTGCTATGAAATGTCTGTACAAATATCTGACTCCCGAATTTCAGTTCTTTGGGGTATATACCTAGACATGGAATTGCTGGATCATATGGCAACTGTTTAATTTTTTGAGGAACCACCATACCATTTTCCACAGAGATCACACAATTTTACATTCCTACCAACAATGCACAAGGATTTCTCTACACTCTCACCAACAGCTGTTTATTTGCTACATATATTTGGATAATAGGCATCCTAATAGGTGTGTCTTCCAAAATTATAAAGTTTAATCTTCACAGGTAGGTCTTCAATACATCTGATATACACTTTTGTGTACTGAATAATGTAAGAATCTAATATTATTTTTCCCCCCATATAGAAAGCCACTTGCTTCAGCATCATTTAATGAACAGGCCTCTCCTTCCCCACTAATTTTTAATACCATCTCTATTATAAATCAAGCTCCCATATATGCATGAGTCTGTTTCTGGACTTTGTATCTGATTATGCTGATCTACCTATTTCTATACCAATATAACACTACTTGAGTCACACAGCATTAAAATATATTTTGATATTTGGTAGAGCAGTTTCTTTTTCCTTTCTAAGAATTTATTTGCTATTCTTGGATTTTTTTTCTCCTATATGAATTTTAGGATCAGTTTTCTAATTCCATGAAAATTCTGGTTGATATTTTTATTGGAACTGTATTGAATTTATGATTAACTGGAGATAACTGGCATGTGATATTGAGACTCATCATTCATGAAAGTTTATTATTTCTTCATTTATTCCAGGCATTTCTCCCCATTACTATGTTAAATTAATTCTTTCTATAAAATGTTAGACCAAAATCTGAAAGACAGGTAACTGAAAGAACATTTCTATTCCAAGACACATAACAAAAACCAAAAAAACAGTTATTGGTTATAAATATAAAATCTGTATACTGTGTGAATGTGGGAGTTATAACAAATAACATAGATCATATCCAATTCACGAAGTTATTTTTTTAAGTCTAGCGACCTGAAATAACCCTTCAAAATGTAGCTTACATCTCACCATTTTCAGAAAGCCTTTTCTGACCACTCACCTACAGTATTTTCCCTTATTTTTGCATCTGAAATTTACTGCGTTATCAAGGTACAATCTGATAACTTATAGGCAACACATATGTGTTTGGTTTGTGCTTAGTTTGGCCTATATCATGTTTCTTAAAAACTAGAGACTAAAAAAATTAGGGAATTTCACACAAAAATCATAGGATTTCTGACTTGCAGGTTGTATGTCACTCTCTCTCAGTTAAGAGAGATTCCATTTCCATGCTTCCTTGATTATCAGGGCAGGCAAATCACACAGATTCTTAAAGCTTCCACCTAAAAGTGACCTGTTAATTTCCAACTCACACTCCATTGGCCAAAGCAAAATCATGAGCAGGCTAAGTTCAAAAATGATGGAAAAGGGCTTCCCTGGTGGCACAGTGGTTGAGAGTCCGCCTGCCGATGTAGGGGACACGAGTTCATGCCCTGGTCCAGGAGGATCCCACATGCCGCAGAGCGGCTGGGCCCGTGGGCCATGGCCGCTGAGCCTGCGCGTCTGGAGCCTGTTCTCCGCAACAGCAGAGGCCACAGCAGTGAGAGGCCCGCGTACCATACACACACACAAAAAAAGATGGAAAAGTATAACCCTACTATGTACCTAGAAGATTAAAAGACAAAAATATTTCATATAACTGATGACTTTACCTTCAAACTCTTTCCTCCTACCTATTCTTCAAACTACCACTAGAATTACTTTTCAAAAACACAGATTCAGTTATCCCACAGCTTTGCTTAAAAAAAGTCTTCATTAAAGTACATCTACTAGGGAAAAAGTAAAAATCACTAAAAATGGCATTCAGTACCTTTTATAATCTACTCCAAACTCCCTTACCAGATTCTTTTCCCATTTTCCCCCTCACATCACCTATTCTCCAGGCCTTTCTCAATATGTGTTGGCTACATTCCAAAATTTAGCTCAAGCATCATTTCCTCAACTCAGTCTCACTTTCCTTTTTTGGGAAAAAAAATTAAGTACCACATCCTCTACAAATCACATTATTTACAATAAGCACTGGTATTCGCTAATTCAAAGAGTTAATATGTGCCAGGCACTTGAAACATAACTGCTGTATGTCTACTAGAATGTTAAGTCCCTAGATTAAGTAACAATGTTCTTGTTTACCTTGGTATTCCCTATAGCATAACACCCAACATATGAAAACTCAAAGTACTGGCCTAAAGAATGTAAATACAAGACGAGATAATAAATGTCATTGACATTTTACTTAAGTTTCATTTATTTATTTATTTATTTATTTATTTTGCAGTACGCGGGCCTCTCACTGTTGTGGCCTCTCCCGTTGCGGAGCACAGGCTCCGGACACGCAGGCCCAGTGGCCATGGCTCATGGGCCCAGCCGCTCTGCGGCGTGTGGGATCTTCCCGGACCCATGTCCCCTGCATCAGCAGGCGGACTCTCAACCACTGCGCCACCAGGGAAGCCCTCATTTACTTTTAAGCTTATCTTGACTCTTTCTAAAGCTAAAATGGACCAAGAGACTTAAACAAAAACTTTTAGATGGAATTCCCTAGCGGTCCATTGGTCAGGACTCCAAGCTTCCACTTCAGGGAACATGGGTTGGAACCCTGGTTGGGGAACTAAGATCCCCCAAGTCACGTGGCATGGCCAAAATATAAATAAATAAAATAAGTATCATTAAACTATTTTAAAAAACACTTTTAGATGCTGCAGACTATGCTTTGGCTAGGCCCATCTGTTGGGTTTAGTCTTGACTACTTTTGGAAATAGTTTGGTTGCCAAGACCTAAGTTGGGATAGTTATGAAGACAATTGAGCAGTCAAATTACAGCAGTAAATACTTTTAATACAATCATCTCACATCTTTCAGTAATTTCAAGTTCATAAGCACTTTAGCAAAGTAAATAAAAACACACATTTGAAATAAAAGCTATTTGTTTACAAATTTTAATAGTTCTAATAAAACATCTGTTTCTGCTTCACTACTAATAAGTTATATTGAAATAGGGGATTGTAGACAGATTTAATGATTTTAGCCTGCTACTGTTCACGTATTAACATTTAAAAATGTAATATTTAAGAAAAACTTTAAGTTGTTTTATAGGTATGCATACCATAATGAAGAACTAGGAAAAAGTACCATGATAAAGCTAATGGAAGAAAAATTCTTAAAAAAGACATTGTGAACAGTGTGATATATTAAAGTCTCGTGAAAAAAGAACTAAAAGTAAGCCAATAGACTTGGCAATTTGAACAATTCCAGTACGGTAATGAAGGAAGAGGCCAGAATATAATCTCATGAGAGTCAATGGAGGTAAGGAGATAGAATATGTGAGTATAAGCTATTATTTCAGGAATTCTTGAAATAAATGGAAGAAAAGGTTTAATGGCAGAATGCAGTGAAGTTTTGTTGTTTTTGGGATACAGGACACTTAAACATCTTTGTAGGCAGAGGAAGGAGTCAGTGGAGATGAGCAAGGTTTCAAGAAAGGATGGGATCAGAGAATAAGTCAAAGCATTAGCCATGGAAAAGAGAAAGGTCATTTCTAGTCAAAGAAAGTTGAGTCAGTAGAATGGATGGAAAACCCTGTTCTGCTACTATTCCCATGTTTTAAAAGAGCCATCTGCAAAGTTAACAGCAAGTAACCTGCCCCTATTTATGAGGAAATTTTGACTTTTATATTATATGGTAAGATAGTAACATTTCCCATTGATTTTTGGAGGGGTAAAACAACTTCTATCTCCTTTCTACTTTTTTTTTTTTTTTTTTTTTTGCGGTACACGAGCCTCTCACTGTTGTGGCCTCTCCCACTGCGGAGCACAGGCTCCGGACGCGCAGGCTCAGTGGCCACGGCTCACAGGTCCAGCCACTCCACGGCATGTGGGATCCTCCCGGACCGGGGCACGAACCTGCGTCCCCTGCATCAGCAGGCAGACTCTCAACCACTGTGCCACCAGGGAAGCCCATCCTTTCTACTTTTATTGGCTGCTACGCATTGTCTAATGGAAAGAGTAGCTATTAACAATCCAAAGGTCTTTGACTTTTTATTAAAAACAAACAATACACTCGGGACTTCCCTGGTGGTCCAGTGGTTAAGACTCCCCACTTCCACCACAGCGGTGCAGGTTCGATCCCTGGTTGGGGAACTAAGATCCCGCATGCCGTGCGACGCAGCCAAAAAAAATTAAAAAATAAACAATACACGTAACTTTTTTCCTGTTTATTAAAAAATAATACACTTAACATTTCATGTTTTAGAAGTAACATATCCGTTTGTCATATTAGTCTAGAACAAGAGTAAATTAAATTTTAAGAAAAAATGTAATCATTGAACACCTAGTATTTGATAAAGGAGGTAACACAGAAATAAGAACCCCATAAATCATTCTCTTGAGAGTCTGTCATCTAATCAGGAAGATGAAACACATGAAATATCAGATTCTCAGGCACCACATTTTTAAGTTCAAATAAGAATACAAACTGAGGGGGGATACATGTTGATTACATTATCCAAAACCAAGGACAGGTTATTGAACCAACCCTTAGTTTTCCACTCAATGCAAAGGTTTGCAGCGGTCATTGAGATATGATGTAACTCAATCGGTGGTCAGTCAACCCATTATTTCATGTCCAACAATTTCCCAGCATGGATTTCTGGCATGGATATATAATTTACTGCATCTACTACTTAAGGAAAAAGTTATTTTGGTATTTAAATTTGATACAACTCCCCTTAAGAATTCTACTAAGGCAACATCTTTACCTGTAATTTGCAGGTAAATGTGCAGTATCTACATACCACCTCAGTTCACTTCTGACACTTTTATATGCCTACACATTGTTATTGCTAATTTAAGAATGAATTAGGGAAATTCTAGAAGCTACCTAGAATGTTTGTAAATGTATGGAAGCAGCTTTAGAAGGGTCAAGTTCAGAGAGGCTTAGGCCTCTTAAGAGAATGTATTACACAGATCTTACAAAAATGAAGAATCATGAAGAAACATGCTTACAGTAAAGGAACATGAGAAATATTCAAAACTAACAAAAGTAGGGGCTTCCCTGGTGGCACAGTGGTTAAGAATCTGCCTGCCAATGCAGGGGACATGGGTTCAATCCCTGGTCAGGGAAGATTCCACATGCCGCGGAGCAACTAAGCCTGTGTGCCACAACTACTGAGCCTGCGCTCTCGAGCCGGCGCACCAAACTACTGAGCCCGCGCACCGCAACTACTGGGCCCACATGGCACAACTACTGAAGCCCGCACACCTAGAACCCGTGCTCTGCAACAAGAGAAGCCACCGCAGTGAGAAGCCCACCTGCCGCAATGAAGACTAGCCCTCACTCACCATAACTAGGAAAGCCCACGTGCAGCAACGAAGACCCAACGCAGCCAATAAATAAATAAATAAATGAACCTCACTGTTTAAAAAAAAAACTAACAAAAGCAAACGAAAAATAACTGAAGTCTGTGCAAGGATGCAATATAGGATCACATGATTTCAACTTTCTAAAAGGAAAAGGTTTATTAGTCATAAACCATGATAGACCCTTGTAAAAGAACCTACAAAACATTGAAAATTTCATGAAATCTCAAACAAAACTATTTCTTAATAGTCAAAATATTAGACTACTTTGAATAAAGGAAGACAAAGTCATTGACAGTGATATGGAAATAGGAAACAGCTGACAACTAAAAGGGTTCTTAAGGTGGGTTATAAAAATAGTCCCAAAATTTGGACATAAAATACACTGAAGTCTAACATAGTCATCTCTTTTGTAAATGTTGGACTGGAAAGATAATCAGTGTAGAATTCAAAAGAGGCAGAAATTTCTTCTTTAGCTGAAAGCAGATAGAATATCCTGAGATAGAAATCTATCTGGAGGCCATTTGCCCCAACAGTATGGAACAAGACAGATGATAATATTAAAACAACTGAAAATTCACTTAATTTTAATAAGAATGTAAAAAGGAACCATATATACCAAATTTAAAGAAAAGTGAGGTATTGCTTATTAATTCATCCATGTATCATAATTACTAGAAGGAATTTATCAGTGTTAAGACTGTACATACAAACATTCTATGGGTTTTCTGGATCTTGCCAAGAGTATGCCATGTTTACTTTTTCATGTGTTACTTTTAAAGTCTACATTGTAAACCCAGAAATAAGATACTTGGAGTCTTTTTTTTTTTAACCAATAGGCAAGTTTGATAATCTCGCATATCCCAAAACTTTAAATCAAAGCAAATAGAGAAAATTCTTATTCCTGGGAGAAAATTAAATTAAGAAAATAGAACATTTTCTCCACAAGTTATTTAGGGTTGGAATACAGTAACCAGCAGTAAGGGAAGCTTCTTACCATAAGGTTATCTGTGAGGCGATTTTCTTGGGACTGACTTTTTTCTCTTTGGATAACTAGTGAAAGGCTTATAGTTTACACACAAAGAAACACGTAGAGTCTATATACTAACCTGGCCCAATCCAGGCATACCTCCTCCAAGTCTAAGCAGTCTGTCCATATTTCTAGAAAACAGAAACAAAGAAAAACGTTCCTAAGCACAAAAGTGTTTACTCAATTGCTATCTACATAATTCACCTTCAGTCACTCAGTATGTCAAAAATATTGGTGGTAATTACAACACAACATCAGACTTCCTGTTAATTAACACCACATATTAATTCAAGAAGCTGTCTTCCATGCTAATTAACAGACCTTATTTTACCGCTTTGGTTTTGGGTTATCCCCAGTTTTAAAGACAAGCAATCTTAGCATACTTTCAAAACTTTGCTATCATTAAGTTAATTATATTTTCTTATTGTTACCTAATAAAGTACCTGAATGAGGAAAAAGTGCCTGAAATGCTTATCATATGTATGATTGAATTTCCTTCAATTTGTCCAGAGTGTACAAATAAAAATACTCACTTTTAAATTAAATTTTAACATCCTCATTAGTAAGTTCTGTGCTAATTAACTTACAGCTTGTCAGTTATCATCAAAACTACATGTGAAAGACATTGTGAGCAGATTATGGATCTCTGAATTAGCATCAAAGGCTTTTTAAAAACGAACTAATTATACTAAAAGAAATATAAAGTAATATTGCATTAAATGCATTAAGATAGTGTTCTAGAATCCACAGATAGTTTGCATTATTTCAGATACTGTAAAGATATACACCTTTTTCACTAAGGAAATTTGGCTGCTGTTCTCAATTACAATTTTAGAGTTAATCAGTACCAAGAGAATTAACTTTGAAATATCAATCTGATTTGTTTTTTATGTCTGGAATAACTACAGAAGATATTCTTATAAGCTTGAAAAATTCACAGAAGAAATCAAAGGAAAAAACAACAAGGATACTAGTATGGCCACAAATACACACAAAGGAATAATCAAATTATAAAAATTAATATTAGTACAACTAAATACTCTAAACAATGAAGCATTTTTTTCTACTTAAAAATTGCTACTATGCCTTAAAATTCCTCTTCTTCCTATGTGTATGCTTTAGAAAATGGTATTACCACAAATTATATTCTAAATTAAATGCTAACAGATTACTTTAGCCATTTGTCCATGTTGTTTTACTAGTTAGAACAGATATACAAACTTTTCAATAATGTACTTATGATCATTACATTACTGCCTAATTATATTTGTTGAATCCTGCAAACAATTTAATCCTGTGAATATTTAACACTGTTGGTACAACAAACTTCATTCAAGTCCATATTTAGAAAAGTGCACAAATGATACAGCCATGGAACCTGTACAAAGTGAACACACCACCATAACCACCACCAAGATGAAGAAAGAGAACCCTGTCAGCACCTAAGAACCTCTCGTAACCCCTTCCTAGTCTCTACCACCCTGCAAAGGTAGAATTCCAACTTCCAAGAGCACAGATCACTTCTGTTGCTTTTGAATTTTATGTAAACAAAATAATATACGTTGTCTGGCTTGTTTCACTCCACAAGTTTGTGAGACTGACAACAGATAAACTCATTTTAAAAAATGAAAAGGCATATAAGAAAACTGGATAGTCCAAACAAAATTTCCACTTTATAACCTTAACTCACCCTCCTAATAGCAATATTTACAAATAAAATCTCCATCAAATTCTCATTAAAATTCCTCAACTCAAATATGGCATTCGATACATATCACTTTTTAAAGGCTGTAGACTGAAAACAAAACAAAACCCTGTGTATTTTAAAATATAAAATACGTTTATTCCTCTACAATATATTACCCCCTTCAAAAAAATTCTTTTGGCCTAGTTCAAGCTTACAAACGTAAAGAACAAATGGGAAAAAAAAAACTTCAGACATTTTATATATTCCAGGCCAAAGTCAATTCCCAGCTGTGTTCAGTTTATCTATTCCCCCTGTGTTGTTTCTGATGACTTACACAGACTCCAGATGCTGTGAATATACATGAGCAATGTGAGGAGCAGAGGGAAAGAAAATGTGGCAGGTCAAATTTGTGTTTTTAACAAAATTAGACGTCTCAGCAAACAGGAAAAAATTTAACAAACTAAGTATTTTAAGATAATAAGGTTTAATAAAAATACTAACATTTGGAATGAAATACATCGATAAATGTTCCAAGTCATACTACTTTAAAAAAAGTTTCTAGAAAGCAGACAAGGACAAAACTGCTAGTTATCTAAATGACTTTCATGAGCCCCTCAATCTGGGCTTTTCATGTGTGCTAAAACTGATACATTTTCATAACATCTTTATGACATATCCTGTAAGGATAGATAAAAGTAAAATATATTCTTTTTTTTTTTTTTTTTTTTTTTTTGCGGTACGCGGGCCCCTCACTGCCGCGGCCTCTCCCGTTGCGGAGCACAGGCTCCGGATGCGCAGGCCCAGCAGCCATGGCTCACGGGCCCAGCCGCTCCACGGCACGTGGGATCCTCCCACACCGGGGCGCGAACCCTCATCCCCTGCATCAGCAGGCGGACTCTCAACCACTGCGCCACCAGGGAAGCCCAGTAAAATATATTCTTAATGCTCACCTGGTCAGTAACTACAACTCTTGTGGTGTTAAGCTTCAGTTTGTTGAGTTTGACAAAATTTCTTCTTAACTCAAGCTCTTGCTAATACTGGCAGGTATAGTTTTTCCCAAGTTTTTATTTTTTTTCTCTCCTAAAAAAAAGTAAATAAAATAAGATGTAATTATTTTGAGAACTAAGGAGGGAAATATACCAAGAGCTTTGAATGAAGCAAAATTCCTAAAAACAAAATAGAAATCAAAATTGATTTTTAATTACCATTTCCTGAGAGTACAGAATGAAATACCATCCAAGGGAGCTACAGAGCATAGTGATTGCCCCTGTATCCAAATTTTGTTTCTAAAGTTTCTTTTTTGAGCTGTTCTAATTATATGTAGATTGACATTTCATGACTTTCAGTCTTTCTAGAGGTGTTTTAAAGAACAAAGAAGATTTATTCATTTTTTAAATAGAACAAAATTCATTCTATTGAGTAATTACCATATAGGTTCATTGTACATTATTGGAAATCTATAACATATTATGGAATCTAAGTGGTTAATTTTCCTATATCTTTAAGGTTTGTTATTTCATTATCCTAGGAATTACTTTGTCATGTCATAATCAGTTATTCCCAACTATGCCAAAAAAGACTAAAATAATAAGAAAATGGAATAATGGTAACAATCATCCCAAATGATGCAATAGTGAAATACATTACAGCCATTGCATCATCCTTCAGTTTTTATTGTGCTGCCCAAAGCACTGCTTCATCTTTCAAAAAGATATAAAAGACTGGAGACATCATCTTTGTAGTCTTTTTTTAGCTTTCATTGAACACAGCTGAGAATTCAGAATTCTTCATTTTCCTCCCATAATGGCAAAGAGAAAACTGACAGAGAAAAAAAGTTTCACAATTATTAGAGAATCACAAGGTGAATGTAAAGAAACAAGTAATAGCACTCTAATGATAACAAAATTGACATAAGCCAAGGTTTCTTTGGCACTACTGACATTCAGAACCAAATAATTTCTTATTGTAGGGGGTTGTCTTGGGCATTATAGGATGTTCAGCAGCATCCCTGGCCTCTACGCACTGGATGCCACCAGCTGTGATAATCAAAACTGTCTCCGAAGAGGGAACCCTCCTACCCTGTTGGTGTGAATGTAAACTGGTACAGCTGTTATGGAAAACAATATGGAGGTTTCTTAAAAAACTAAAAATAAAGCTACCATATGATCCAGCAATCCCGCCCCTGGGCATATATCCGGAAAAGATGAAAACGCTTAATTAGAAAAGATACATGTACCACAATGTTCACAGCAACACTATTTACAATAGCCAAGACATGGAAACAACCCAAGTGTCCATCAACAGACGACTGGGTCAAGAACATGTGGTACATATACACAATGGAATATTACTCAGCTATAAAAAAGAATGAAACATTGCCATTTGCAGCAACATAGATGGACCCAGAGATTATCATACTAAATGAAGTAAGTCAGACAGAGAAAGATAAAAATTATATAATACCACTTATATGTGGAATCTAAAAAATAATACAAATAAATCTATGTACAAAACAGAAACAGACTCACATAGAAAACAAACACGGTTACCAAAAGGGAAAGGGGGTGGGGGAGGGATAAATTAGGAGTATGGGATTAACAGTATAAACTACTATACATAAAATAGATAAGCAATAAGGATTTGCTGTATAACACAGAGAACAACAGTCAATACCTTGTAATAACCTATAATGGATAATAATCTGAAAAAATATACTTATATAACTGAATCACTTTGCTGTACACCTGAAACTAACACAATATTGTAAATCAACTATACTTCAATTTTTAAAAAATGTCTCCAGACATTGCCAAATGTCCCCTAGAAGGGCAAAATCATCCCAGTTCAGAACCACTAATATAAACAAAATCTCAGACCACTGACAATATCCTATATCAATTTTTTCAAACTTAAAAATTAATGACTGTTGGAAACAGTTTGAGAGCTCTTCAAAAAGCTCAACACAGAATTACCACATGACCCAGAAATTCTACTCCTAGGTATATAGCCAAAAGAACTGAAACAGGTATTCAAAACAAGGACATGTACATGCATATTTATAGCATAACTATTCACAACAGCCAAAAGGTAGAAACAGCCCAAATGTCCATCAAAGGGAGTAAGGATAAACAAATTCTATATATACATACAATGGAACATATGGAATATTATTCAACTATAAAAAGGAATGAAATACTGATAACTATAAAAAGGAATGAAATACTGATTACAACATGGATGAACGTCAAAACATCATGCTATGTGAAAGAAGCCATGCACACAAGGTCACATAGTGTGTGATTCCATTTACATGAAATATCCAAAATATATAAATCCATAGAGACAAAATGCAGGTTGGTGATTGCCAGGGGCTGAGGGAGGGAATAAAATGGAGAAACTGCTTAATGGGTAAGGGATTTTACTTTAGAAGAATGGAAAATGTTTTGGAACTACATAGAGGGGGTAGTTGCACAACATCAATGTACTAAATGGTACTGAACTGTTCACTTTAAAATGATTAATTTTGTGTTATGTGAATTTTACCTCGAAAAATTACTTTTTAAAGGATCAATGAGTTGAACAATATATTTCTAAGACCAGAAAGGAAATATGACATTCTCATCCAGTTAGTATTCAACAAGGACTTCATTATACAATATTTTACAACAAGAACCTGTTTTGATAAAGAGATGACATATTCTGTTATCTTTTATGATGTTGATACAGTTGATAAGTGGACAAATGCTGAAGTGTACACAAAGGTGAGTAAAAGAATGTAGAAATTTTAAAAAATCATTGGATTAACTCTAATTGGTGTTTATAAATCTAAAAATAAAAATGTTTTATAAGCAAAGATGATGGACATCTCCACTTCAACAAAATTATAAGCTTGTTTTAAAAAGTACTGCATCAGGGAAGATGAAAAAGGTCTGGAGATGGATGGTAGTGATGATTGCACAACAATGTGAATGAACTTAATGCCACTGAACTGTATGCCTAAAAATGGTTAAAAATGGTAAATTTTATGATAGGCATATTTTAACACACATACACACATACAAAGTATTGCGAGTGCAAGTAGAACAAAAGAAAAGATAAGCTGGGGCCTATTAGAGACATATTTAAAATGTAGAACTGATCTTTATAAGATGGGTATGTTCCAGGTTCATGCATGATGGATGACGAGCAGTTAATTACATTCCAACAATGTTGTCCATTTCAGGTACATACACCTTCAAATGACTTAAAGGTGTAAGAAATTTTAAAAGGTCTACTGGACCCAGATGGTAAATGGTGATGACTGTTTTTCTTGCTATATGAGGTTAAGAGCTATGAGTCTGCAATCTAAGTGCCAGGATTCAAATACTGGCTCTAACACGTTTTAGCTCTGTATCCTTGGGTCAGTTTCCTCTCTCAGGCTCAGTTTCCTCATCTGCAAAATAGGGATAATGATAGTATCCACCTCATAGAAGTGTTTAGATAATTAAATAAGATAATGAACATAAACAACATTTAACACAATGCTTGGCACACAGCAAGTAAACAATGATGGCACATAGCAAGTAAACAATGAATGCTAGCTGCTGTCATCAGCACCACCATCTGAGCATAGCTACAGTTCATCCAGCATGGGTTCTTCTTCCCATAGTTTGCCATTTAGTGAATTTCAAAACATGGCATATTTCACAGTACTAAATGAATCACACTGGAGAAGAGGGACTTGCATTTTGCAGAACTTCGCAAAGGGGTTCATAAAAATTAAAAGTGTTACACTAGAACATAAAAGAATACTTCCAGTGCTTAGAAATAAAAGCAATGCAAAAGGTCTATGGATCTAAACCAAGTTTTTACACCTATCAAAAAGCAGAGGACTCAACAGCTTATTCATGATATGATTAACTAAAACATTATGAGATAATATGAATAAAGTGTTTATGCCTAATATGTCATACATAATGTTTAGAATCCTAATTGGTAAAAAAATAAAAAAAAAAAAGGGCAAAATAAGTATCAGTACTTTCAAAAGCCTGATGATTTTCCACTTCTTCATCTCACAACTGAGCTAACAAAATCATGAAGCCCTTATCTGTTCAGGTTTTTCTACTGTTTCCTAGCTCATTTTTCATTTTTTACTCCTCAACCCATGCTGCAGTTATATACTATTACTTCTCAGATTGATGCTAAATCCTTTAACTACTCCATATTTGTGATCTCACTGTATTTCTAATTCCTCTACTGTCTGATTTGTGGAAAGTAATTAGGAACTTCTTTCTCTCACTTTCTTAAAGGCTTTCTTCAGCAGAAAAAATAGAAAGAGTCAACGTTAAACTTAATTATACAAATAAGGTTTTGAAAGTAAGATTCCCCCTGTTTAGAACAGTGAGGATGGAATTATCATGAATATCTTCTTGTGCTATCTCTTAATTACAGCACTGAAGCAAAATATTTATTAAATACTATCTTGATTATAAGGTGATACGGAAACAGAGCCACTAAGGAATTTAGTGACTTTCACTGAAAGAATTTACAATCTACCTGGGGAGGCATGATATAATCCCATAGAAAAAACATAAAGTGAAAGAATAGTAGTATTGAGCCAGAAAGGCTCTGGAGGCAATCAGACCTAGATTTGAATCCTGGCTTCATCACCTACCCTCTATATGATGTGAACAAGTTACCTTCTCTTAGCCTCTAGACTTCATCTATAAAATGAGAATAATATCTTCCTTGCAAGTCTGTTGTAAGAAAAAAATGCAAAGCACCTAATATAGTGCCTGAAACATTCATAGGTACTCAGTAACTGTTGTTATTGTTATTTATCTTAGAGCCAGGAAAGATTATTTCATCCAATTCTCACTTTACAGATGGGGACACCAAAATATCATAAAACAGAATGAGTGTCAAATGAGTGCAACAAACTGGGTATATGACAAGTTCATGAGTACTAAATCACAAGTATTCAGGTAAGGCTTTCACAGGTAGACAATGACTTATGAAACAAACATTGCTATAAAATTTAAAACAATTAAATAGAAGCACAACTGCTCCTTGTTATTGATTTTCAAACATGGGTTCTGAAATTAGATATTAAACACAAGGGTTACAGACAAGTATAAAAATAGAATAAACCCATGTCAAACAGGTTAAAAATCCAGCTTTTCAATTAGAACAGCAATATAATATTTATCAAGACCCTTGGGGGAAAAAAAAAAAAATCTCCCAAACTCAACAGGTGAGGCTTCATTGAAAGATCATGACTTCAAAACTTTCTTCTGTTGGCCAGATGCAATTCTGTCCTGGGACGAATTCAAGACAATATTCAGGCTTCTCACTAAATACCACTTCACTGAACACATCTTGTAGTTAATTCTGAGCCACCATGTATCTTAATCTCTTCAAATGCACAATAACCCATTTAAATGTATATGTTTAAAAGAAACATAATTTAAACTTCAAATGAGCCAGTTGCCAGCTTTATAGGACAAGACTAGAAGGCCACCATTATATTAATCATCTCCACTATAACTGTATTCAGTTCTTTCTTATTTCAACATTATCAGTGGCTATCATCTTGCTTACTCACAAACATTAAGTCAGCAGCACTAAATACTTTTGTGAGCAATGAAAAAAATGATTTTCACTCTAGAAGTACATTTCTTGCTAATTTTTAAAGCCTCTTCCTTGTCTTTCCCAACTTTTGGATACCACTTTAATTTCAAGAATTTTTTCCTTAGGTCACTAGGTTTATATTCAAACTCTTTCGAGAAATTTACATTTTTCTTCTTTGCCTGACACAAAGTAGTGCCCCCAGAAAAATTAAGTTCCAAGATGTAACACACAGTAGCAGATTTCTACCTTACTGAAAACAGGAAATGTAATCAATTCATCAACAACTACTCAAGCGGGACAAACTGAAAGTTAAGTTAAAAGGCAGAGCAGGAATAACCATACTTTGTTTTAAAGAGTTTCAAGGTTAAAACACAATGCACCTCTGGGGTTTTGTTTGTTTTTGAAGGCAGTTGAAAACCTAACACTATGAGAAAAGGGGTCAAGGCCTAAGGTTAACACAAGTGATAAAGCAAACATACATTCAACGGGAAAGTTAATTTTATTCTCTCGCCCTTGTTTCCTGTCTGGCGGGAAGTTTTTCAACACAGGGGTAAGTTTCAACAGAACACAAACAGAAGCCAAAACTAAGGGTTCTTCTGAATAGAGAGGAGAGGCTCCCAAGATGTGGTGAATTCAGCGGAGCAGAAACGCTTGGAGGAAGGAGACCACATCCAGACCTAACTTAGTCAGAGACCCGGGGAGACAGCGTGTAGGACGAATAGACCTGGACTCCACCCTCACCGCCCGGGACCCCAGTGGAAACTAGGCTGAGCAACGTGACTCAGGAAAGCAAGGCGCTGGCAGCGGCCTACGGCGGCTGCCTCCGCGGACCTCTGGGGCCTGCGTTCTCCGTCTTACCTGAAGGCGGCCGGAGCAGGAGGCCGCGGTCTGGACCCTTGTCTTCCAGCAGCGGTGACGCAGCGGCGGCGGCGAGAGCGACAGCGACACCAGCAAGCTCCGACTCGGCCGAGCTCCGGCTCCGCGAACCTGCGATGAATCAGCCCGATTCCATTCAAAAGAGTCGCCCAGGCCTCCGCCGCGAAGCACTTCCGGGTTCACTGCGCCGCTTCGGCTTCCGTTTCCCCGACGGCCAATTGAAGACGACTCGGGAGTCGAGCGGGCGTCCCAGGAGGAGCGCCCGGGACCGACAACGCGGGCCGCCTGCTTCAGGCGTCCCGGCTTGGAGGGTGGGGCGGAAGTTAGCGCTAGGGCCGCTCCCGCCTCTCCGACATCCTCCTTTCTCTGCCGGCACCTCTCCCTCCCCAGTTCTGCGCGCCCGGCTGGCGCCGAGATGAAACTGCAGGAATGCGAAGACCGGAACCCCTTTCTTCGTTTTGGTGTTCACCGCGGCCCTACTTCAAAACTAAAAGGTTCACTTGGACTAAGATTAACTTGGTCATCTGAGAAGCAAAAGAAAAAAAGGGAGAGGTGTGAAAAGAGTGGAAATCGGTCGGATGTTCTTTTCCATAGTGCAGTCTACCCACCTTCTTGTATTTACCAATTTGCAAAGGTTGAATTTCAAGGAAAACAAACATTTGCCTAGTGGTAAAACCATCTATTTTAAGCCCAATTTAATTTACAAGGTTTAAGAAATCATATACTCACGTTTCTCCAGGTAATTATCATCACCAATAACGTTTCACCCATTATCTGCTCTGCTAGGTTTTCAGAGAGCAAAACCGCCCAAGAAATAACTATTGACAAGTTTATATCACATTTCTGTTTAGGGCAGCACGTTTACCAAGTCCCTCTCACTTTGTCAGATATGTTCCAAATGACTAGCATCTTTAAAGCATTCCTAAATCAAGAATGGTGATGAATCTAGTGGATGGAGGGAAAGGAAGGATTGTGGCATCTGAATCCAAAACTGTTTGAGTGGCACAATTACACAGAATTTCCCACTCAAAGATCTTTATCTAAAAAAATACATAAATTATTTCAATCACAGGTAATGTTAATTATATTTGGATCCCTGTCTTTATGTTCTCCCTCAAACCTGTGCCTCCTCCCTTTTTTTTTTTTTTTTTTTGGTAGATGACCCCATCCTCCATTTAGTTTCCCTAATCAGATCTGAGAATAGACAGACCTTACCTCTGATTTACCTGTTCGCACTGGCCTCCCAATGAAACACCCTGGAAATCACGAAGGGTCTAATCTGTAAATAGCTTTTCCAATCCACCACTCCTCTTTCTCCTTTCTCTGTATTTCAACCTTAACTCAAGCCTTCATTACTCTTTTCCTAAAATACTGCATTAATCTCCTTGATCTCTCTGCCTCCAGTCTGTCTGCCCATAATTCATTCTCCACTTCATTGGCAAAGGTTCTTTCTGCTATACAAATACAGTCGTGCTCCTTCTTTGCTTAAAATTTCACCAGTGGCTCCTCATCCAATACAGAGGTCAAAAATCTCTCATCTTTGGGCTTCCCTGGTGGCGCAGTGGTTGAGAGTCCGCCTGCCGATGCAGGGGATGCGGGTTCGTGCCCAGGTCCGGGAAGATCCCACATGCCGCGGAGCGGTTGGGCCCGTGAGCCATGGCCGCTGGGCCTGCGCGTCCGGAGCCTGTGCTCCGCAGTGGGAGAGGCCACAACAGTGAGAGGCTCGCATACCAAAAAAAAAAAACCTCTCATCTTTGTCCTTACTAAAGTATTTAGCTGGGGAATGTGATGTCCATAGGGACTTTGAAAAACTCTGACATATTTCAGGGAATCCAAGTAATATGCATGCTTAGGATTGTGTGAATGCCTAGGGCTGTGTGAATGCTCAGGAAAGACCTGAGAAGGCTCTAAGCTCTCACCTCTGGCTAACCTTGAGGCTCTACACAAGCAAGAAATAAATACAAAAATAGAGGTGTATACTCCCTGGCTGATTGTTGAAGTCACGCCCCAACACACATACTAAGCCCCTCCACAAAAACTAGGAAACGTATTGGTTGAAGACATTTAAGGAAATCCCTGTCCAGTCATCAGATGACCACTAAGCTAACTGAGCAAAGACATCAGTGGTTATGCACAACAAGGAATACAGACTTTAAGGAATGAATTCAGAAAATTCACTAAATCAACAATAACTACAATAACAAAAACAGCAAAAACCCTGGGGAGAGGGTAGAATATGATTTCCAGAGTGGCCACACTGTATTATTCAAAATGTCCAGTTCTCAAAATACAAAAGTTTAAAAGGATGATACATGCAAAGAAATAAGAATGTATGGCCTGTACACAGGAGAAAAAGCAATCAATAGAAAATATTTCTGAGGAAGCACATATTACATAAAGACTTTAAGATATTTTAAATATGTTCACAAAGCTAAAGGAAACCATGTCTAAAGAACTAAAGGAAAGTATGATGAGAATGTTTCACCAAATAAGTAACATTAATAAAGAAATTGTTTTGAAACAAAAAGAAACAAAAATTCTGGAGTTGAAAAGTATAATAACTGAAGTGAAAAATAAGAAGGGCTCAACACCTTGAGGAAACTGAGGATATGAAAACACAGGATACTGACCCCAGATAACTGAGGTACACATCAAAGGAATGATTTCAGTGAACCTAGACTCCTGCATCTTCCCATACATAGAAAAGTGCTAAATTTCTTAACTTGGGATACCTGGTTTTATTTAATTAACAGTAATCTTTTGATGTTCGAACTACCTGCCCTTTGTTTCTATATATCCTAGCTCCTATATATCCTAGCTCCTAACTCCTATATATCCTAGCTCCTTCCTTGCCCCCTCAGAGCAGTTCTCTCATGGGTACTTGAGATGCTACCTCCTGGGCTTGAAGGCTTAAAAATTCCTGCCAAATAAAACATAACTCTCAAAAAAAAAAAAAGGGCTCAACAGCAGACTTGAGCTAACAGAAGAAAGAACCAGCAAATTTGAATATCTGTCACTTGAGATTATCCAGTCTGGGTACCAGAAAAAAACAAAAAGAATAAATACGCATGAACAGAGCCCCAGAGGGCTGTCACACACAATCAAGCATACCATGTATAACTGGAGTTCTAGAGAGGAGAAATATAAAAGGAAAGGAATAACATTTGAAGGAATAATGGTCAAAAACTTCCCAAATTTGATGAAAAACATTAATCCACACATCTAAGAAGCTTAATAAATTCCAAGTGGGAAAAACTCAAAGAAATACACACCTGGACACATTATAATTAACCTGTTGAAAGCCAAAGTCAAGAAGAGAATCTTAAAAGTGTCAAGAGGGTTTCCCTGGTGCCGCAGTGGTTGAGAGTCTGCCTGCCGATGCAGGGGACGCGGGTTCGTGTCCCCGTCCGGGAAGATCCCACATGCCGTGGAGCGGCTGGGCCCGTGAGCCACGGCCATTGAGCCTGCGCATCCGGAGCCTGTGCTCCGCAATGGGAGAGGCCACAACAGTGAGAGGCTCACATACGGCAAAAAAAAAAAAAAAAAGTGTCAAGAGACAAGCTACTCATCACATAATCCTAAATAAGATTCACAACCAAAGCTATGGAAGCAGAAAGCAGTAAGATGACATATGCAAAATGCTGAAAGAAAAACACTGTCAACCAAGAATTCTATACCTAGGAAAGCTGTCCTTCAAAAATGAAGGAGAAATTAGTACATTCCAAAATATATGCATAAACAAAAATAAAGAGAATTTGTCACTGGGAAACTTGCCATACAAGAAATTCTAAAGGGAGTCCTTCAGGCTGAAATGAAAAGAAACTAGACAATAACTCAAATCCACATGGAGGAATAAAGGAAACTTGTAAAGGTAACTATATAAGTAATTATAAAAGACAGTATAAATATATTTTTTGTTCATAATCCTTTTTTCTCCTACTTGACTTAAAATACAGCTGTATAGAGCAATAATTATAAGTCTGTGTTGCTAGACATATTATGTATACAGATCTAACTTGTATCACAACCGTAGCACAAAGGTGGGGAAGGGAATGAAGCTATATAGTAGCAAAGTTTTGTATACTATTGAAATTAAATTAGTATTAATCCAAGCTATGTTGTTCTACATTGGTAATTGTAATCCCCAGAGCAACCACTAAGAAAATAATCAAAAAATATATAATAGAAGAAATAACAAGGTAATTAAAATGGTACACTAGAAAATATAATAGATATTTAACACAAAAGGCAGCAGTAATAGAGAAATAGAAGAACAGAAAAACATATGACATTTAGAAAGCAAATAGCAAAATGGCAGGTTTAAATACTACCTTATCAGTAATTACATTAAATGTAAATGGATTAGGGAATTCCCTGGCAGTCCAGTGGTTAGGACCCCGTGTGCCATCACTGCCAAGGGCCCAGGTTCAATCCCTGGTAGGGAAACTAAAATCACACAAGTCAAGCAGTGTGGCAAATAAATAAATAAATGTAAATGAATTAAATATTCCAATTAAAAGGCAGATATTCGGCTTCCCTGGTAGTGCAGTGGTTGAGAGTCTGCCTGCCGATGCAGGGGACATGGGTTCGTGCCCTGGTCCGGGAAGATCCCACATGCCACGGAGTGGCTGGGCCCGTGAGCTATGACCGCTGAGCCTGCACGTCCGGAGCCTGTGCTCCACAATGAGAGAGCCCACAGCAGTGAGAGGCCCGCGTACCGCAAAAAAAAAAAAAAAAAAAAAGCCAGAGATTCACAGAATGGGTTAAAAAAAAACCGCAACTATATGCAATCTACAAGAGACACATTTTAGATTTAAAGACACAAATATTTTGAAACTATAAGGATGAAAAATATATATACCATGCAAACAGCAACTAAAATTGTATGACCACTGTGAAAATTGTTCTGGCATTTTTAAATAATAAAGTTAAAAATACAATTACCAGAGACATTGGTTCAAGATGGTGGAGTAGAAGGACATGCGCTCACTCCCTCTTGCAAGACCACCAGAATCACAACTAACTGCTGAACAATCATTGACAGGAAGACACTGGAACTCACCAAAAAGATACCCCACATCCAAAGACAAAGGAGAAGCTGCAATGAGACAGCAGGAGGGGCACAATCACAATAAAATTAAATCCCATGACTGCTGGGTGGGTGACTCACAAACTGGAGAACACTTGTACCACAGAAATCCACCCACTGGAATGAAGGTTCTGAGCCCCACATCAGGCTTCCCAACCTGGGGGTCCGGCAACGGGAGGAGAAATTCCCAGAGAATCAGACTTTGAAGGCTAGCAGGATTTGATGGCAGGACTTCAATAGGACTGGGGGAAACAGAGACTCCACTCTTGGAGAGCACACACAAAGTACTGTGTGCATCAGCACCCAGGGAAAGGAGCAGTGACCCGATAAGAGACTGAACCAGACCTACCTGCTGGTGTTGGAGGGTCTCCTGCAGAGGTGGGGGGTGGCTGGGTCCCACCGTGGGGACGGGGACACTAGCAGCGGAAGTTCTGGGAAGTACTCCTTGGTGTGAGCCCTCCCGGAGTCTGCCATTCGCCCCACCAGACAGCCAGGTAGGCTCCAGTCCTGGGCCACCTCAGGCCAAACAATCAACAGGGAGGGAATCCAGCCCCACCAATCAGCAGACAAGCGGATTAAAGTATTAGTGAGCTCTGTTCACCAGAGCAACACCCAGCTCTACCAACCACCACTCCCTCCCATCAGGAAGCTTGCACAAGCCTCTTAGATAGCCTCATCCACCAGAAGGCAGACAGCAGAAGCAAGAAGAACTACAATCCTGCAGGATGTGGTAGGTAAACCACATTCACCAAAAGACAGACAAAATGAAAAGGCAGAGGACTATGTACCAGATGAAGGAACATGATAAAACCCCAGAAAAAAAACTAAACGAAATGGACATAGACAACCTTCCAGAAAAAGAATTCAGAATAATGATAGTGAAGATAATCTAGGACCTTGGAAAAAGAATGGAGGAAAAGATTGAGAAGATGCAAGAAGTGTTTAACAAAGACCTAGAATAATTAAAGAACAAACACCTAGAAGAATTAAAAAACAAACAAACAGAGATTAACAATACAAAAACTGAAATAAAAAATACACTAGAAGGAATCAATAGCAGAAAAACTGAGGCAAAAGAACAGAAAAGTGACCTGGAAGACAGAATGGTGGAATTCACTGCTGCTGAACAAAATTAAGAAAAAAGAATAAAAAGAAATGAAGACAGCCTAAGAGACCTCTGGGAAAACGTTAAATGCAACAACATTAGCATTATAGGGGTCCCAGAAGGAGAAGAGAGAGAGAAAGGACCCGAGAAAATATTTGAAGAGATTATAGTTGAAAACGTCCCTAACATGGGAAAGGAAATAGCCACCCAAGTCCAGGAAGCACAGAGAGTCCCAGGCAGCATAAGCCCAAGGAGAAACACCCCAAGACACGTAGTAATTAAACTGACAAAAATTAAAGACAAAGGGGCTTCCCTGGTGGCGCAGTGGTTGAGAGTCCGCCTGCCGATGCCGGGGACACAGGTTCGTGCCCCAGTCCAGGAAGATCCCATGTGCTGTGGAGCGGCTGGGCCCTTGAGCCATGGCTGCTGAGCCTGCACGTCTGGATCCTGTGCTCCGCAACGGGAGAGGCCACAACAGTGAGAGGCCCACGTACCGCAAAAAAAAAAAAAAAAAAAAAGACAAAGAAAAATTATTGAAAGCAACAAGGGAAAAACAACAAATAATATACAAGGGAACTCCCATGAGGTTAACAGCTGAATTCTCAGCAGAGAATCTACAAGCCAGAAAGGAGTGGCACAATATATTTTAAATGATGAAAGGGAAGAATCCACACCAAGATTACACTACCCGGCAAGGATCTCATTCAGATTCGATGGAGAAATCAAAAGCTTTACAGACAAGCAAAAGCTAAGAGAATTCAGCACCACCAAACCAGCTCTACAACAAATGCTAAAGGAACTTCTCTATGTGGGAAACACAAGAGAAGAAAACGACCTACAAAAACAAACCCATAACAATTAAGAAAATGGTAATAGGAACATACATTTCGATAATTATCTTAAACATGAATGGATTAAATGCTCCAATGAAAAGACACAGGCTCGATGAATGGATATAAAAATAAGACCAATATATATGCTGTCTACAAGTGACCCACTTCAGACCTAGGGAAACATGCAAAGTGAAAGTAAGGGGATAGAAAAATATACTCCATGCGAATGGAAACCAAAAGAAAGCTGGAGTAGCAATACTCATATCAGATTAAATAGACTTTAAAATAGAGAATGTAACAAGAGACACAGAAGGACACTACATAATGATCAAGGGATCAATCCAAGAAGAAGATATAACAATTATAAATAATATGCACCCAACATAGGAGCACCTCAATACATAAGGAAACTGCTAACAGCTATAAAAGAGGGAATCGGCAGTAACACAATAATAATGGGGGACTTTAACACCTCACTTAACCAATGGGCAGATCATCCAGACAGAAAATTAATAAGGAAACACAAGCTTTAAATGACACAATAGACCAGATAGATTTGATTGATATTTACAGGACGTTCCATCCAAAAACAGCAGATTACACTTTCTTCCCCAATGCACACAGAACATCCTCCAGGATAGATCACATCTTGGGTCACAAATCAAGCCTCGGTAAATTTAAGAAAATTGAAATCATATCAACCAACTTTTCTGACCACAATGCTACAAGATTAGAAATCAATTACAGGGGAAAAAAACGTAAAAGCACAAAAATATGGAGGCTAAACAACACGTTACTAAATAACCAAGAGATCACTGAAGAAATCAAAGAGGAAATCAAAAAATACCTAGAGACAAATCACAACGAAAACACGATGATCCAAAACCTATGGGATGCAGCAAAAGCAGTTCTAAGAAGGAAGTTTATAGCAATACAATGCTACCTCAAGAAACAAGAAACATCTCAAATAAACAATCTAACCTTACACCTAAAGGAACTAGAGAAAGAAAAACAAACAAAACCCAAAGTTAGTAGAAGGAAAGAAATCATTAAGATTAGAGCAGAAATAAATGAAATAGAAACAAAGAAAACAATAGCAAAGATCAATAAAACTAAACGCTGGTTCTTTGAGAAAATAAACAAAATTGATAAACCTTTAGCCAAACTCATCAAGAAAAAGAGGGAGAGGACTCAAATCAATAAAATTAGAAATGAAAAACGAGAAGTTACAACGGACACCACAGAAATACAAAGCATCATAAGAGACTACTATAAGCAACGCTATGCCAATAAAATGGACAACCTGGAAGAAATGGACAAATTCTTAGAAAGATATAACCTTCCAAGACTGAACCAGGAAGAAATAGAAAATATGATCAGACCAATAACAAGTAATGAAATTGAAATTTGTGATTAAAATCTTCCAACAAACAAAAGACCAGGACCAGATAGCTTCACAGGTGAATTCTATCAAATATTTAGAGAAGAGCTAACACCCATCCTTTTCAAACTCTTCCAAAAAATTGCAGAGGAAGTAACACTCCCAAACCCATTCTATGAGGGCACCATCACCCTGATACCAGAACCAGACAAAGATACTACAAAAAAAGAAAATTACAGGCCAATATCACTGATGAACATAGATGCAAAAATCCTCAACAAAATACTAGCAAACAGAATCCAACCACACATTAAAAGGATCATACACCATGATCAAGTGGGATTTATCCCAGGGATGCAAGGATTCTTCAATATAAGCAAATCAATCAATGTGATACACCATATTAACAAATTAAAGAATAAAAACCATATGATCATCTCAATAGATGCAGAAAAAGCTTTTGAAAAAATTCAACATCATCTATGCTAAAAACTCTCCAGAAAGTGGGTATAGAGGGCACCTACCTGAACATAATAAAAGCCATATATGACAAACTCATAGCAAACATCATTCTCAATGGTGAAACACTGAAAGCATTTCCTCTAAGATCAGGAACAAGACAAGGATGTCCACTCTCGCCACCATTTTTCAACATAGTTTTAGAAGTCCTAGCTACGGCAATCTGAGAAGAAAAAGAAATAAAAGGAATACAAAGTGGAAAAGAAGAAGTAAAGCTGTCACTGTTTGCAGATGACATGATGCTATACATAGAGAATCCTAAAGATGCCACCAGAAAACTACTAAACCTAATCAATGAATTTGGTAAAGTTGCAGGATACAAAATTAATGCACAGAAATCTCTTGCATTCCTATACAATTACAACAAAAGATCAGAAAGAGAAATTAAGGAAACAATCCCATTCACCATTGCAACAAAAAGAACACAATACCTAGGAATAAACCTACCTAAGGAGGTAAAGACCTGTACTCAGAAAACTATGAGACACTGATGAAAGAAATCAAAGATGACACAAACAGATGGAGAGATATACCATGTCCTTGGATTAGAAGAATCAATATTGTTAAAATGTCTATACTACCCAAAGCAATCTACAGATTCAATTCAATCCCTATCAAATTACCAGTGGCATTTTTAACAGAACTAGAACAAAGAAAAATCTTAAAATTTGTATGGAGACACAAAAGACCCTGGATAGCCAAAGCAGTCTTGAGGGAAAAAAACGGAGCTGGAGGAATCAGACTCCCTGACTGCAGACTGTACTATAAAGCTACAGTAATCAAGACAATATGGTACTGGCACAAAAACAGAAATACAGATCACTGGAACAGGGTAGAAAAGCCAGAGATAAACCCACACACCTATGGTCAACTAATCTAAAAAATGAGGCAAGGATATACAATGGAGAAATGACAGTCTCTTCAATAAGTGGTGCTGGGAAAACTGGACAGCTACATGTAAAAGAATGAAATTAGAACACTCCCTAACACCATATACAAAAAGAAATTCAAAATGGATTAGAGACCTAAATGTAAGACCACTCACTATAAAACTCTTAGAGGAAAACATAGGAAGAACAGTCTGACATAAATCACAGCAAGATCTTTTTTGATCCACCTCTTAGATTAATGGAAATAAAACCAAAAATAAACAAATGGGACCTAATGAAACTTAAAATCTTTTGCAAAGCAAAAGAAACTACAAACAAGATGAAAAGACAACCCTCAGAATGGGAGAAAATATTTGCAAACAAATCAATGGACGAAGGATTAATATCCAAAATATATAAATAGCTCATGCAGCTCAATATTAAAAAAAACAAACAACCCAACCAAAAAATGGGCAGAAGACCTAAACAGACATTTCTCTGAAGAAGACATACAGATGGCCAAGAAGCACATGAAAAGCTGCTCAACATCACTAATTATTAGAGAAATGCAAATCAAAACTACAATGAGGTATCACCTCACACCAGTTAGAATGGGCATCACCAGAAAATCTACAAACAACAAATGCTGGAGAAGGTGTGGAGAAAAGGGAACCCTCTTGCACTGTTGGTGGGAATGTAAATTGCTACAGCCACTATGGAGAACAGTATGGAGGTTCCTTAAAAAACTAAAAATAGAATTACCATATGACCCAGCAACCCCACTACTGGGCATATACCCAGAGAAAACCATAATTCAAAAAAGACACATGCACCGCAATGTTCATTGCATCACTATTTACAATATCCAGGTCATGGAAGCAACCTAAATATCCATCGACAGACGAATGGATAAAGAAGATGTTGTACATACATACAATGGAATATTACTCAGCCATAAAAAGGAACAAAATTGGGTCATTTGTAGAGGTGTGGATGGATCTAGAGACACTCTGTGTCTGTCACACACAGTGAAGTAAGTCAGAAAGAGAAAAACAAATATTGTATATTAACATATATATGTGGAACCTAGAAAAATGGTACAGATGAACCGGTTTGCGGGGCAGAAATAGAGACACAGGTGTAGAAAACAAACATATGGACACCAAGGGGGGAAAGTGGTGGGGGGGGTGGTGGTGGGATGAATTGGGAGATTGGTATTGACATATTTACACTAATATCCAAAAATAGATATCTAGTAAGAACCTGGTGTATGAAAAATAAATAAAATAAAATTCAAAAAAGAAAATACAGTTACCAGGGTATTACCTGGTGGTCCAGTGGTTAGGATTCGGCAATTTCACTGTCATGGCTCAGGTTCAATCCTTGATCAGGGAACTAAGATCCCATAAGCCACATGTCACGACCAAAATAATAATAATAATAATAGTAATAATAATAATAAAATTGCCATTTGACCCAGCAACTCCACTTTATATATTTACCAAAAGTAAATAAAACATATGTCCATGGGCTTCCCTGGTGGCGCAGTGGTTGAAAGTCCGCCTGCCAATGCAGGCGACACGGGTTCGTGCCCCGGTCTGGGAAGATCCCACAAGCCGCGGAGCGGCTGGGCCCGTGAGCCATGGCCGCTGAGCCTGCGCATCCAGAGCCTGTGCTCCGCAACGGGAGAGGCCACAACAGTGAGAGGCCCGCGTACAGCAAAAAAAACCCAACAACATATGTCCACACCAAGACTTAAACATGATAGCTCATAGTAGCTCTATTAACAATAGCCCCAAAGTGGAATTAATCCTAATGTTTCCCAACTGATAAATGGGTACAGTGTGGTATGTCCTTACAATGAAATAACGCTCAGCAATAAATAGGAAATTACTTATATATGCAACAACATGGATGACTTTCAAAAACATCATGCTGGGGCTTCCCTGGTGGTACAGTGGTTGAGGGTCCGCCTGCCGATGCAGGGGACGCGGGTTCGTGCCCCGGTCCGGGAGGATCCCACGTGCCGTGGAGTGGCTGGGCCCGTGGGCCATGGCCGCTGAGCCTGCGCGTCCGGAGCCTGTGCTCCGCAACGGGAGAGACTACGGCAGTGAGAGGCCTGCGTACCGAAAAAAAAAAAATGGCAAAAACATCATGCTGATGAAAAGAAGTGAGATACAAAAGAGTACATACTGTATAATACCATTTTAATGAAACTCTAAACAAATGAAATCAAATATATATAATAGTTATGGAAAGCAGGTCAGTGATTATCTTGGGGGTTCAAAGCGGAGTTATGTGGGAGGATTGACTGCATGGGGTGGGAAAGAACTTTTTGGATTGTCAGAAATGTTCTATTTCTTTATTGTGATTTATCAAAATTCATCAAACTGTACACTTAAAACAGGTACATTTTATTGTATATAATTTATACTACCATGTAGTTGATTTAAAAGAAGAAAAGAATCCTCACATTTGTTAGTTTATTACTTTCCTTAGTCATATCAAAGTATGACTCCTGTCTGAAATGTACTTCCTTCCGTCTCCCATCCACACACCTTACCCCAGTGTTTTGGAGTGTTAATACTAGTCATGTTGCTTACCATACAATCCTACTCTATCATCCCTGTTTTACTTGTCTGCCTTTGCATCTAAATGTTAAGCTTCTTGAGAGCAGTGGATATGGCCTAGCCATAGTAGGTACTAAAAATTGTTGTTGAATATTGGAGTAATATTTGTTCAAGTACTTTGCTTACTAAGAATACTCAAAAGGATCAGAAACATTTAAAATGCAGATACAGTCCCTCTTGAAATAATCACTTCTTTAAAGTTAAACAAGCAACAAAATTTATAGAATTCAGGCCACATATCTGATATGAATATTACATCTAGTATCTAAAACATTCATTGTTTGGGTTAGTCCCAATGTGGCTTTGGAGAACACTATATGCACAGAATTGTGAATTGTTTGATATGTTTTCTAAAATCATAAGTCGCCAAAAAGTTCACCTTATTAAATACATAATATACATGTGTCAGAGAGAAAGTTTCCTGCTCATTTGGTATCTTCTGAACCTGACAGGTTCGTCAAATGAATGAATAACTCTGGCAATTAGCATTAATACATACCTGTTCAAAATGCATCAACCTTATTATAAAAATCCCTTCCTTTTTGTAAAGAGCAATCCATGCATATACATGTAACTC
The DNA here is from genome assembly GCF_008692025.1 of Phocoena sinus. Classification (NCBI taxonomy): domain Eukaryota; kingdom Metazoa; phylum Chordata; class Mammalia; order Artiodactyla; family Phocoenidae; genus Phocoena; species Phocoena sinus. Next base: position 71,426,182 of record NC_045769.1, read on the forward strand.
CTTTCATACAATGTCTAACTATGTGTCTAACAAGAAATTATAACAGTAGGTTTTCAGATAGCCTAACTTTATAATTATGAATATTAGAAAACAGCTATTGCCATTTGAATTTTAAAGAAATGTTTGGAAAAAATTTAAGAAACACATTGTTTTCTGTTCAAAATCAGTTTTAATTGTTATACCTACTTATAGTTTTTGAATTATGCAGTTTTTGAATATTATAAATATAGATCTAGTACAAGAAAAAAGAAAAATAGGAAAATATTTACTTTTTAAAGTACAGTGATTTAATTTAATGTATAAAGCCAATAGAATAATCATTACTTCTGCCAGATGGTATTTTACATTTTGATAAAAAGATATATTCTTAATCATATATGTCAAGAAAAAGGGACCATATGTTGTTAAACACTTCCAATTTGTCATTTAATTTAAAAGGCACTACTGATATTGCCATAAATTTTTTTTGGTGATGTGGCCTAAGTATCCTTGGTGTCAATAAAATTTAATTTTCTCAAGTAATTTCCTTATTGCTCTTTGTTTGAGCAAATAATTCAACAAAGAATTTTTTTAGCATCTATAAAGAAAAGATGCCATAAAGAGGATAAATCAGGGACTTCCCTGGTTGTGGAGTGGTTAAGAATCTGCCTGCCAATGCAGGGGACACGGGTTCAATCCCTGGTCCAGGAAGGTAAGCCCATGCACCACAACTACTGAGCCCATGCATCACAACTACTGAAGCCTGCGCACCTAGAGCCCGTGCTCCACAAACAGAGTAGGCACCACAATGAGACGCCTGCCCTCTGCAACAAAGAGCAGCCCCTACTCACTGCAACTAGAGAAAGCCTGTGCACAGCAATGAAGACCAAATGCAGCCAAAAAAAAAAAAAAAAAAGTAATGGGCATGTTACCACATTATTAAAAAAAAAAAGAGAGAGAATACGGCTTCCCTGGTGGCGCAGTGGTTGAGAGTCCGCCTGCCGATGCAGGGGACGCGGGTTCGTGCCCCGGTTCGGGAAGATCCCACATGCCGCAGAGCGGCTGGGCCCGTGAGCCATGGCCGCTGGGCCTGCGCCTCCGGAGCCTGTGCTCCGCAACGGAAGAGGCCACAACAGTGAGAGGCCCGCGTACTGCAAAAAAAAAAAAAAAAAGAGGATAAATCAGAATCCAGAGTCTGTATTGAAGTTACTCCTGGGTAAAAAAGCATAACCTTTGTTTCCAAGAGGCCTCTAAAATTTAATTTACTGTATTCTAGCAAAGTAAGTAAAATATACAGAGTAACTCAAATGATTCCAAACTGATGTGCCTTAAGTTCAGAAACCCAGTATATTCTAAAGATTTAAAAAAAGAGAGAGAGAATTCCCCGGCGGTCCAGTGGTTAGAACTCCATGCTTCCACTGCAGGGGCCCCGGGTTCAATCCCTGGTGGGGAAACTAAGATTCCACAAGCTGTGCTGCTGGGCCAAAAAAAAAAAAAAAATATATATATATATATATTTTTTTAATGGGTAATTATTTATATTACAAAATAATTTTGCACAATAAAAAAAGTTTCTAATGAAAGAAACTATATGGAAGACACAGAAAATAGCATTCAATCTAAAATGGGAAAAGGAAATTGGTATTAGATGAGAATTAAAACAAAGGTTTTGGGCTTCCCTGGTGGCGCAGTGGTTGAGAGTCCGCCTGCCGATGCAGGGGACACGGGTTCGTGCCCCGGTACGGGAAGATCCCACATGCCGCGGAGTGGCTGGGCCCGTGAGCCATGGCCGCTGAGCCTGCGCGTCCGGAGCCTGTGCTCCGCAACGGGCGAAGCCACAGCGGTGAGAGGCCTGTGTACCGCAAAAAAAAAAAAAAAAAAAAAAAAAAAAAAAAACAAAGGTTTTATATGCCTTTGTTTCCTCTGCCTTTTGAAAAGAGAATTTGTTGATCCCTTTTCCTCTGCCATTCTCCACCCATTTCTCTTTTCATTCTATAGGGCTTTATATATGATTTTATTCAGGCTGAAATTTTTAATTACCATGTACATTCTGAAGACTTGCAAATTTCTGTTGCCAGGTTTTTCATTGTTGTATGACTATATCACTATTTATCCATTCTCCAGTTGATGGACATTTGGGTCGTTTCCAGTTTTTTGTTTTCAGTTTTTTGCTATTATGAACAACACTGCTACAAACATTCTATGTATTCCCTGGTCTATCTGACCAAGAGATTCTCAAGAGTATCTACGTAGAAATAAAATTGATGGGTTCTAAGGCATGCATGTTGTCAATTTTACTTGATAATACCAAATTGTAATCCAATATAATGTTCAAACTTTCTTGTTGCTCTAAATCATCACTCTCATTTAATTTTGTTGGACTTCTTAATTTTTGTCAATCTAATGAGAATAAAATGATATATCACTTTGCTTTAATTTGCATGTTCCTGATTACTAATAAGGTTGAACATCTTTCAAATGTTTGTTGTCCATTTATATTTACTCTTTTCTGAAGTGCCAATTCATGACTGTCACATTCTTTACTATGAAGTTCTTCTTCTTATTATTGTTTTGCATACTTTCAAACTCTTCATTTTGCACTTCAGTAAACTGAAACCCAAAGACGATACCCTGCATGGGAGAGGTCATGTAGCTAGTAAGTAGCAGAGTCAAATTCACAGTAACCAGTGATTTTTTTTTTTTTTTTTGGTGGAAAAGCAACTGATGTGCAACTAATGTGATTTCCTTCTATGTTATCATTTTATTTTTCTAAAGTAGAAACAAATATAAGATTTCTATGACACTTTAGACTGTATGTGACTACCTCCTTTCTAAGCCAGGCAGATATATGGGCTTAGCAGTCCACTGAGATTGGAATGCTGCTCCAAGGAGGCTACACCCAACAGTGAAACTTGAAAAGTTATAGGTCTGTTCATTGTAATTGCAATTAACATAGGAAAGTGGTTAACAACTATCCTGGAAACTCAAATTTTGGGGATAGAATGAGGGAAGTGTGTAGTGTAATAAAGACCCCCAGATGAGGCTGATCTTTCTACTCATTGTGATCTACCTACTCATTGTTTAAAGTGACTGAGAGGTAGGGCTTCCCTGGTGGCGCAGTGGTTGAGAATCTGCCTGCCAATGCAGGGGACTAGGGTTCAAGCCCTGGTCTGGGAAGATCCCACATGCCATGGAGCAACTAAGCCCGTGTGCCACAGCTACTGAGCCTGCGCGTCTCGAGCCTGTGCTCTGCAACAAGAGAAGGCCGCGACAGTGAGAGGCCCGTGCACCGTGATGAAGAGTGGCCCCCGCTTGCCGCAACTAGAGAAAGCCCTCGCACAGAAACGAAGACCCAACACAGCCAAAAATAAATAAATTAATTTAAAAAAAAAAGAAGTGACTGAGAGGTAAAATCAAAATACAGTGTATTTCTCATCGTTTATCATGAATACCACAGGCGGTACCCAAGATGATTTTGGACAGTCTGTGGACATTTTTTACATTAATAGGTATGTACTTATTTTAATGTATACTAGAAAAATATATAAAGAGCATATCAGACCTTTAATTTCATGGCTATTATTGCTTAAGATAACACTCAGTTTCTTTTAAAAGCACCTCTTTAAGGAAAATATTAAGTAAACAATAACGCAAATAGTAAGTGGATGGGAAAAATTGTGAAAAAGGCACATAAATGACCAAAATTTGGGAAACACTGGACAATGATTATGATCATAGACAAATCTGGGTTTATAAATTGACTCCATTACTTCCTATGAGTATGAACGTGTCAAGTTATTTACTTTCCTTGGCTGTATTGGTTAATATATTAGTTGCTTTAGCAAAGGCCAAAATAGTAATGGCTTAAACAGGTTATAACATTTCTTTCTATCTCACATGAAGATCAAGATGGTGAGGGGGTCAGAGTGGCACTGCTCCATGAGATTCTGAGAAGCCTGGGGTCCTTCTACCCAGCTGTGCCGCCATCCTCTCATATTACAGCATGTGGGAAGGGGAAAGAGGAATTAGGGGGGCAAGCAGCTTTTGGTTAAGAGCTTGAATGAGAACTTACACATATCACTTTTGTTTACACTTGGCTAAATAGACTATCATCTCTAGTGGGAAGGAAGGAGACAATGGAACTTAAGACAATGGACATCAAGCAACAAAAGACAATGAACCCTGAGAGATGGAAAACAAGTGAAGGGAGCCCTCTAGTTCCCCCAGTTGTTCCAGCTTACTGTCCGGAGAAATTTTCCAAGCCTCAGCACAGGAAGGGAGAACGTAGGCAGAACCCAGAGGCCCACCTGGGTTGAAGAGACAGATGTGGGAGTCTGGAGAAACCAGGCTGTTAGAGTTCACAGGGCAGAGAACCAGAAAGGAGAGAGATGCACAGGGAGAACGCCAGAGATCTACAGAGAGACTGTCCTGAATATTCAGTTGATTGGAGATCAGTGCATGCGTGTGGCTGGGGAAAGAACCATGTGAAAGGATTAGAAGGAAGGGTGACCAGTTCGTAAGGGCCAATAATAATGCCTGTTCCCAAGACCTAGACTTGGAAAAAACCTCATAATTAAAGTAGCATCAGTAAGAGCACCAAGAATGGTATGCTTCAGTAATGGGGAATAATTAACCATACACTAAAAGTAGGTCCAAAGGATCAAAGTACTTCTAAGTAACTGACCAGATTTAATGCTGGGATATCAATTCTCCCCAAGCTGATTCTAAAATTCACATGGAGGTGCTTCCCTGGTGGCACAGTGGCTGAGAATCTGCCTGCCAATGCAGGGGACACGGGTTCGATCCTTGGACCGGGAGGATCCCACAAGAGGTGGAGCAACTAAGCCCGTGCATCACAACTACTGAACCTGCGCTCTAGAGCCCGTGAGCCACAACTACTGAGCCCGCGTGCTGCAACTACTGAAGCCCATGCGCCTAGAGCCCGTGCTCCGCAGCAAGAGAAGCCACCGCAATGAGAAGCCCGCGCACCGCAACGAAGAGTAGACCCCGCTTGCCGCAACTAGAGAAAGCCCACGCACAGCGACGAAGACCCAACACAGCCAAAAATAAATAAATAAAATAAATACATTTATTTAAAAATTAAAATAAAAAAATAAAATTCATATGGAAATGCAAAGGACTTAAAATAACCAGAACTTTGAAAAAAAAAAAAAAAAGGTAAAGGACTTAAACTACCTGACTCTAAGACTTAATATACAACTCCAATAATCCAGCCTGTGGTATTCGACAGTTCTAGAATCAAATCCTAGTTCCACCTCTTACTTAACTTGGGCAAGTCACCTAATCTCTGTAAGTTTCAGATCTCTTATCTGTAAAATCAAAATAGTAAAAATCTGGTAGGATTATGTGACTAAATGAAATAGTGTATATGATGCACTTAGCACAGTACTGGGCCTGTATAAAGAATGTCAGCTTTTATTATCCACTCAGCCCCAAGCTCTATAAGACAGGGACTATATCCGTTTTGATTATCACTGTATACTTAGGGCCTTAGAACGAAATTGAGCTTCAACTATCTCAAGCAAAGAGTTAACAAGTAAATAGTTAACCATGTAATTAAAAGAACTTTAGATATTATCAAAAGTTCAACACCATCACTTTTCAAATGATGAGCATGAAATTTAGAGAACCCAAGTTTCAAGCCCAGGTCATTCTTATCTAGTGATTCACACCTTCTCTCTTATTCTCAAATACTTTGGCTTTAGGATACCTTAACATTGGGACTTCCCTGGTGGTCCAGGGGTTAAGACTCTGTGCTCCCAATGCAGGGGGCCCGAGTTCGATCCCTAGTCAGGGAACTAGATCCTGCATGCCGCAACTAAAAGGTCCTGCGTGCCGCAACTAAAACGTCCTGCGTGCCGCAACTAAAAGGTCCCGTGTGCTGCAACTAAGACGCAGCACAACCAAATAAATAAATAATTAAAAAAATAATTTACTTCTAATAATCCCAAATTCAAGTGATAGATAGTATTAATTATAAGAAAAAGCTCTAGTTTCAGAATAGTATATTTAGAATAGCCATGGTGGTCTATAAGCTGAATACACAAGTGTAAGCAAATGATCTATTTTAAAATTTAGCATGACATTGAGTTATTTTGCATAGAATTTAGTCTATAAGAATTTCAAATTTAAATATCTAGTGACCACTATTTCACAGTATCTCCAGAGTCTACACCTTTCACTTTGTAGCAAGAAAAAATAAATAAATAAATTGAATCCTGCTTATCATACTTCAAATGCCCAACACAAATGCCCCCAAGAAAATCCTTAAAACCATTACCCAAACTACCTGACCCCCTTTTAATGGTTTTACATAGCCCTGGGTCAATTTTTAAAATCTCTTCATTGTTTTTTACTTCAAAGTTTTCATGTCCTATCTTGTTTTGTGTTATTAACTTTGTATAAATATTCCCAAATTTTGACTTTTTTCAATGATGTTGAAACTGGCATGTAATGTAATTCTGCCAGTATACTCAGGAAAAATGACTATGGTAGTCCACAGTTAAAAGCTGATTCATAATGAATAATGGCTGATAAATAATAAATTTAATTTTAATCTTAAAAAATTTAATTTCCATTTTGGTGGATTAATCTTCATCATGTTTTCTCTCAGCTGCCCCTTTCCACACAATGTTCTACTTCTGGCCATTTTCATGGGCACATTCAGTGCTTAGGATGTATTTCTCGCTCCTTACATCTACCTACAGTTATGAAGCTCACCAAAATCTCCATCTTTTTCATTTACATACTTCTTAACCTCCCCTCCCCATTCTTGTTCAAATAAGCACACGCACAGAAGTAATTTCTTCCTATTTTTGGCATTGACTAGGCCCCTTTTAGAATCCTACATCTAGCTTTTATCACATTTTAAGAAAAAGAACAAACAACAATAATAATTGTTTTAATAATAGAAAAATGAGTGAATAAAGATGAGAGTAATTTGGGGTTTTTAACCTAGAAAATAAAACTAATGGATGAATTCAATTGAATGTTATTTCGAGAAAAATACTGAATGTTCTCTATTCCATATAAGACATAGAATGACAATTTTGAACAGCTTTATTAGCCATAATCAAAGAAGGCTTTATCATCTGTAAGGATAGTATCAAATATTTCAAGTTCTTGCGAGCTTTAAAATAAGATGCACAGCCAATGTTTTGACTGATAATGTCCTATCTTCCATTTACTACTTGGGGAGCTTGTAAATGAAAGAAACTAAAGTTCCTCTCCTAAAATTGTTAGGGTACAGAGTGCCCAAAATAAAATAGAAGAGTGAAGACCTTAATGGCTTAGTATCTCTAGATTATGACCTTTTTTTGACACTATATATGTGTATTCTCGCTTAAGGCAATTGGCTATATCAGATCACTACTAAAGACTCAACCGCTTTTCTATCCCAGGATTCAAGAAGCATAGTATTGTCATTTGTTATTTGTTTCAATGTGCAGAATATTGTTTGCATAAAATTCATTCTCTTCTTAAGAATTAGAAAAAAAATTTTTTTCTTAATTTTATAAAATCCCGAAACTGACACTTAGCTCCCATTTTAAGAGTAAAAATATTGGGCTTCCCTGGTGGCGCAGTGGTTGAGAGTCCGCCTTCTGATGCAGGGGACACAGGTTCGTGCCCCGGTCCGGGAATATCCCACATGCCGCGGAGCGGCTGGGCCCGTGAGCCATGGCCACTGAGCCTGCGCGTCCGGAGCCTGTGCTCCGCAACGGGAGAGGCCACACCAGTGAGAGGCCCGCGTACCGCCAAAAAAAAAAGAGTAAAAATATTAGTGAATTGTTGGTTAGGACTTACATAAAGCTCTGAACTTTTTATAAAATAAACTTGATCCACTTATAAATAGGATATTTAAATTAAAAATGTGTTAAATATCAGAAAGTATTGCTCCATTTACACTTCAAAAGCTTTCTTAGCCTCTAATGAGGTAGCTTATACAAGATAATCTTTGTTGGATGATATTAATTGGTTCTATAAAGAGTCCTTTTGTTGGAGTATAACTATTTTCATAATGAACTTATTTGACTTGCAGATTAGTTCACTATAAATCCTATTAATCTTTATATTAGTTTTCTTAGCATTTTGTGATAGCTTTCTATAATTATTGTGTATTTAATAAATTAAGCAATAACCTTAATGCTTTAGAATGTTAGTGTAATAGATGAATTTCAAACAATTCGGGTGAAAATGAGCTCATTCATGAAAAGGATTTAATATTCATTCACAAATGACAAGAATTCTCTATAGATAGATGGTAACATTCTAAATAAACCTCAGCCATTGAGTGCAAGTTTCAAAAGTGGTAATTTTGAGAGTACAAATAATTTGATTAAGAATTAAATAAAGGCAGATTATTTTTCCTTACTGAGAGATAACTTTTAATTTTATGCTTCAAAACATGATTGGACTACTAATACTTACAAGTGAACTATTAATCATTCTGACCAAAAAAATTTTGAAAATAATATCCACATGCAACACATCAAATCATATATATATACACATATATCAATATAAATTCTATTTTATATGCATTTATATGAAGTAACTTTATGAGACTAGCATGTAAAAAAAGCTTGCTAAAAAAAAAAAAAAAGCTTGCTGGAGTTGTAATACTAACCATGGTATCTGTGCTGTGGGATTGCCTTGAAGGTGACACCTTTTTATAATAAGATACTTTGGACATTTGGCATTATGCCAATTTCATTAGGTTATAAGGGTTTCTAATGAATTTTTTTGTAATGAAGTGCATTTGTTAGGAAGATAAACTCCAAATAATCACAGGTAGTTCTCTCGCGCACTTGACAACTGCACAGGAAAAAGATAACCTTAACAGAGTCCACAGGATTTTGCTTACACCATAAAAGGGGTTTTAAGGCAGTTCTAATGAATTTTTCATTGTTTGGAACAAGCACTTTATATATTTCTTTGAAAAGTCTATTCAATTTTTTCTAATCTGCATAATTTTTAGATTATTTAATTACTTATTAGACAGTGCTAATAAGTAATTAAATAATCAATAATGGGACACATGCGAAAGATTCAAAACTAGTCAAAACTACTACGAACTAAACAAACTGAAAAAGTCAATAGGGGCTTCCCTGGTGGCACAGGGAATCCTCCTGCCAATGCAGGGGATACGTGTTCAAGCCCTGGTCCAGGAAGATCCCACATGCTGCGGAGCAACTAAGCCCATGAGCCACAACTACTGAAGCCTGCGCGCCTAGAGTCTGTGCTCCGCAACAAGAGAAGCCGCCACAATGAGAAGCTGGCGCCGCAAAAAAAAGTAGCTCCTGCTCCCCGCAACTAGAGAAAGGCTGCGTGCAGCAACGAAGACCCAACACAGCCAAAAATAAATAAATAAATAAATTTATTTTTAAAGAAAGGAAAAAGTCAATAGGCTATTTAATTACTGCAAAAGAGAATTTATTTCCATGGCTATACAGTGTTTCGTTAATCTTAACAAAAGGATAGCAAAAAGAAGAAAACAAAACAAACAACAAAACAGCCCAAGTCTAGACCAGGTTATGCTGCTAACTTTGTGACTTTAACTGCTCTGGGCCTCAGTGTGCACAACTAGAGACTGGGTTTCAGCTTCTTCCTCTTCCTCTTCTTTTTCTTATTCTAGCAATAGAACATTTTGTCAGATGGAACCTTACATGGAGCACCAATATATAAAACAGATAAATGCAGAACTGCTCTGTTGAGGTGGTGGGTGGGAAAACCTGGAGCCCTCTGCAGATTTACATTTTTCACTGTATAAAACTTTCAAGAAAAGTTTGCTGACTTTGCTTTTGCTTCTGGGCTGTGTATACTCAGAAAAGGATTTCACAGCATAAAAAATTTTAAACAATCATATCTTCCTTCTTCAGAGACTTTTACATTTAAATTGTTCATCTATCTGGATTTCATTTTTGTGTATGGAGTAAAGTAGGTCTCTAAATTCTCATTTCTCAGGATTACTACCTAATTGTTCCTCTGTTTATTAAGTAACTTGTCTTTATCCTACTGATTTGAAGTGCCACCTTCTCCTGTGATAAGTTCTCACATATCATCAAATCTATTTCTATTATCCAGTACTTTAGTTTTAGGGATGCTTCTAGCTCTCTCCATCCTCCACCGATTGCCAAGAACAATTGGTTGCCTTTTTTTTTTAAAACTATGAAGACTTACAGTTTCATATACCAATTGTTAGCATTTTGTATATCTTTTCATGCCACATTTACTATTCTTTATTGTCACCTGTGTAAAATATGTTGACATCTATTGCAATTGTAATCAAATAAAGACATATATAAAACATTAGCATTAGTGGTTGAGAGCATGAATTCTAGAGCCAGAATGGGGACAATTATGCTACTTGTTAAATAGGCTTGTTGTGAGGATTAAATGACTTGATATTTGTAACGCACTTGGTAAACGTTACGTGTTCGTTAATTATTATTATTATAGTTATTGCATATGACCTATAAATCAATTGACCTAGTTTGTACATGACATTTTATCTTTTTTTAGTTGCTACCCTTAATTTTAACATGACTATTTAACTTAATGTCTACATTTAGTCTTTTCCAACACTACTTCTCCAACTCTCTGATTCTCTGACACCATCTGGGTGTCCTATAATTCAATCCTATTCTGATACTAACTACCCAGAGTTAGTGTCAGACTTCACAGGTTTAAGGGCTCAGTCTCATAAGACTGCCCTCACTCAAACATCAGGCCCAATACCAGGTTCTCAGGTTACCTACACTTCTGTCTAACTTGGCTACAAATTCCAGGGTTCCTATAACCTCTTCTTCCTCCAAAGTTTGATAATTTGCTAGAATGACTCACAGAACTCAAGAAAATGATATGCTTATTATTCCAGTTTATTATGAAGGATACAAAAGAACAGGCAGATGAAGTACATAGGGTAGGGAGGGCCCAGAGCTTCCATGCCCTCTCCAGGTATGCCACCCTCCCAGCACCTTAATCTGTTCATCGATCTGGAAGCTCCCTGAACCTCATTGTTCAGGAGTTTTAAAGAGCTCAATATCCAGCCCCTCTCCCCTCCCTGGGGGTCAGTGCATGGGGGTGAAAGTTCCTACCCTCTAATCACTTGGCCTTTCTGGTGACCAGTCCCATCCTGAGGCTATCTAGGGACCTACTCTAAGTTATCTCATTGGCATAAACTCAAGTGTGACCAAAAGGGGCTTATGATGAATGACAAAGGTCACTCCTAGCGCTCAGAAAATTACATGGGTTTTAGGAATCTTGTGCCAGGAACCATGGACAAAGGCCAAATATATTGCTTATCATACCACAGTGGCAGGTATTTTATGTCCTTTTTCCTTCCTGAGCTCGCAGAAGACCATAGTTCCCAGCCCTGTAGGAGTTGGCCAGGACAATCTGATACTTCCGGTCAATAGGCTAAGAGAAGAAGTGATGTGTTTTGCTTCTGGGCTGAGGCAGTAAAAAGCCACCATGCAATTTTCCAGTTCCCTTTTCTCCTGCAGCAGCAAATGTGGATGTCTTGTGGTAAGAAGCTGGAGCCAGAAAATCAAAGATGAGATTGCTACGTGACACACGAATGACAGCTGCCCTGAAGAACTGTGTCAATGAGAGTGATCTATGAGTGACAGAGAAGTAATATTTTATGTGTGAAACCACTAAGATTTTAGTTCTTGTTCGTTACCACAACATAAACCTAGCCTCTTCTGCCTAGTCTCTTCTGCTTAGTGTATATTCCTTTTTTATAATCTTCTTGCTGGGACTCTGACTAGAAGCCTTATACCAGTCAGAATCCCAGCAGGAAACAGAGACACATTCAAAAGATATCATTAAACGACAGTTTAATTAGAGACGTGGGCCAGTTTAAAGGGACTCGATTGAAGCACCTGCCAACATGAAGCCATTACTCTCCCTAAACTTGAGGGGAAGGGAGGGAGGTGGTAGTAACCAGAGCTGAGCTGAGAGCTTTAGCTGTGGGGAGGAGCCACCAGACAGGAGCTATGGCCTTAGGGGAATCCAGGCATTCTCAGACTAAGACGGGCTTCCAGATGATTCAGTCCTCAGGAGCCTGTCTCCCAGGGTAGAGAGCAGGGTGAAGAGGATGAAGAGCAGAAAATATCCAGCACAAGCCTCATCAAGTCATTGCATATCTTGCTGTAGGATACTGAATTAACAATGACATCTGGGGCTTCCCTGGTGGCGCAGTGGTTGAGAGTCCGCCTGCCGATGCAGGGGACACGGGTTCTTGCCCCGGTCCGGGAAGATCCCACGTGCCGCGGAGCGGCTGGGCCCGTGAGCCATGGCCGCTGAGCCTGCGCGTCCGGAGCCTGTGCTCCGCAAAGGGAGAGGCCACAACAGTGAGAGGCCCACGTACCGCAAAAAAAAACAAAAAAAACCCCAATGACATCTAAGGAGTACGTTCATGGTCAAACTGCATCTTGACAACCACCTTGAAAGTTATAAGGATCAGGAAAAATGCGCTGACGTTAGGGACCACCCTGGGATATTCAACCGAAAGAACTACACACACTTTCCCTGTGATTAGTGCATGAGAATCTAAAAATTAACACGAGAAATAAAAACATCAAATGGATATGTTTATGAATAAACTGAATAAAATTGAAAATAATTTTGGATACCCAGCAAACGTTTAGTTTATTATGTGCTCTTTCAGTACAGAGACCTAATCTTATCAGTCTTTATAACCCTAATATCCAGCACAGTTTCCCCTACTGCCTATCATATAAAGTAAGTCTTTAAGACAGAATTCCTTACATGACCCTAATGACATTCTTGTTTTATTTCTTTTTACTTTCCCCATTGACCTCTACATCTACATGCACCTCTACATCAATACATCGTATTAACTTTCAATTTTATGCTCCTAGTTTATATGCCTTTTTGCTCCCTCTTTGTCATTTTTTACCTATCACTCTGTTCTAGATCTTACTCAAAACTTCTTAAATTTTTCCTTGTCTAATCATACCCCATCTAAAACATTTCCTTTCAGTACTTGTTCAGTTTTTACTATCAACTAGCCTTGCCTATCTGTATTAAAGTCTCAAAGAATTAAAGGAACTGTATATCTACCATAGCCAGGAAATATTATATATGGTTTCACTTAATTGGCATTATTAATTCTTTATAGAAGAGAATATAGTATTTATGTTTGAACATACCAGTAGAAGAAATTATAGAAATATGTCAGACCAAGTAATGAACACACACAATAAACTTTTAATAGAGATGTTCTCTCTTGGGCTGGCACAAAGCACCAGAATAAGCAGGTATGCCCTTTCTTGAACTTTGATTGTACAGTGGTTATAGGTTTTAAATGCCTTTTAAAAATTAATTTCCCTACTAAATATTTGCTGTTGTAATTAATCTCTTGTCATTTCAGCTGTATTTTGTTAGATTATAAACAGAGACTATATATTTTTTCAATCTCATTAATTCCCCAGATCGTGTTTAGTTATGTAGAATACCTATTTAATAAATATTTGTTGGTTAATTATAATTAATAGAAAATCCAGTTTTCCTCACAATGGGCTAATTTTGGAATGTATAATGATGCTGCTTGTAACCACTTTCATCAGAGAAAAGAGAATTCCACTCCATATTAATAATTTTTAAAAAGAGCTCAGAATGTAAGAAGACCATTCTTCATAAAATGTATATATATATTAAATAATATATCTATAATCAATATTCAATAAAGTTTTTTCTTAAACTCTATTTGTGTTGATTTTCCATTTTATATTCCTATATCTTTACTGTTTATGTTGACACGACTTTCATCATCTTCAACCTCTTCCTGACTCTGTGATTTCATTAGTCTGAATTCTTTTGAAATTAAATAAATAATTTTCAGTTGAATCTCCACAATCTAAGACATTTTTTAAACCTTTAACAAAACCTCTACATGTAGCCAGTTCCATATTGTCCTAATCCAATGACAAAACAATTACCCTGAAACTACCGTCTTTTGCCACTAGATGGCGCCTATGTCTAAGTAACAATCGCTATTCTTTAAGTTTAACTATTTGGAAAAAACCTTGTCTTCCTTTGAGGTAAATCCCACTAGTGAATTTTCATGTTAGGTGAAATTTATCTAAGATTTAAAGAATTGTTAATTTTAAACAACCCAGATTAAAATCTTTCTAAAATGGGCTATACTTTTCTCTCCTTTCTTAAACTAGAACATATAAAGCTGTTTCCTGATGATTGACAGTGATCATCATAAACATCAGTTACAGTACTACACAAGCATACACAGATTATTCTAGTTTTAACCCTATATTAAATGGTCTCAGATAACTATACTTTTTGAGATCATTTTTCACAGTATTTTTGTATAGTCTGGTATTTGGGGGGCTTAATTTTTAATAAGCCTTTTAGTCTTCTTTATTCCAGATACTACTTCTTAAAAGTAATTGCTAGCAGCAAATGTCTCCTTTCCTCAAACTTTGTTTTGAAATATAGCTAATGTTTTATGATCAAATAAACCAGATAGATAAAATTATTAGAATTGGGTCAAGTATAAATGCTATTGATGAATTACATAGACCTTAGTATGTTTTACGGCATCTATTTTGAATAGTCTATGACATCTGTTTTGAGTACTGAGATGTTTTGATAGTTGAAGCAGCTTAATAAGTGATATATCTTAATATATTGATTATATTTATAACTAATAGTTGAGTTGTAGAGCATTCAAAAATTTGAATGCTATTTACTATAATAATACTTCCCTTGACTTCTTTCTCCTTTTAATTTTAGCACTAATAATATTATTGATCCCATTAAGGTGACTCCAGGTCTGAGAACTTATTTCATAAAAGTAATTTCAGGTCTATTTTTTACTATTTGGAAAAGTATTTTCATACGCCTATTGAAAAAATAATCTTGTTTATGAAAAGGAAATATTTGATGATAATAAATATTTACTAACAATAAAGTCATTCTTAAACTTTAGTATGCATCAGAATCAACTAGAGATTTTGCTACGATTGTACACAGATTCCAAGTCCCCACTTCCAGAGATTGTATTTCAGTTGGTATGAGGTGGAGACCAGGACTCTGTATTTTAAATAAACATCCCAACTGATTCTTTTACCGCTCTGTGTTTTTCAGAGTTCTCAGCTGGCACTAAAGAAGAAATTCTCATTTGAATGGATGTAATCTTGAGTGTTTTATTTTGCATTCAAAATTAAGGTGTGTTATACAACTGTAACTTACAGGAAGGAAATTAGTTTTCACACCAAAGCCTCTTCCAAAATAGGGCAATACTGGAATTTCCATTTAATACTTATTTTCTCAATAAATAGTGTTTGAGGACATCTCTTCATAGTCCAAGTCACATTTGAAGATCTAAACTAAATCTAAGCTAAAATCTAAACTAAGATCTAAACTAAAATCACTTCAGATTATTATTTATTAGTAAGACTTTCTAATATGCAGTTATGAAAAATTAATTAATATTAACGTAATGATCTCAGGGTATTTTAAACACTGATCTTTACTTTTTTAAAAAATGCTCTTTCTAAAAATCAACTTTTTCCCTTCTTACCTTGTAGTAACACTTTTCCATGTCTCTTAAGTGACCCTGTTTTGAGCAGTGTTAACACTTCAGAAAAATCTCCAGATATGTGTCATGTATCTTTTGGTCCTACTTTAATAACAAAACAAAGTGTCCTTGTTATCCTCACTTGCTCAACCAATGTACATTCTTGCCCCTGTGTTTATATAATACATTCGTTAGTGGTTTTTACTCGTCTAGTGTTTTGGGCCATAAAACTAGAGTTTATTATCCTCCAGGTGATGAATCTTCTTATTTACAAATTAATTGCAGATCATGTGTGGGCAGCATGATTGCTGATCCTGCCTAACGAATACATTTAGTGTTTAATTTTTTTTTCTGTTGCTATTTTCTAATTTGAAGTGGGTAGACCAAAACCAATTAATTCTATTCCAGTTTATCAGTACTTTGTTGCATGCTTCTTCTGTCACTACAAATGCTTATGACTCTTACTGTATGGCTTTAAATAACATCGATATTAGAGATGTGCTGATATTAAACTACATGCTCCTGATAACTGCATCTTTCAGGTAAACCAGAGCTGCTAATTACTTAAGAAATTTTAGGTTACATATTCATAATTTAAATTAATTTATCGTCAACAAACTGCTTATACTTAGATTGCTTTAATAATCATAATCATAATCATGGAACTAGAAAATTTTAGGAACATTTAAAAACATAGCAGGGGGGTGACGCAGTGGTTAGGAATCCACCTGCCAATGCAGGGGACATGGGTTCGAGCCCTGGTCCGGGAAGGTCCCACATACCGCAGAGCAACTGAGCCCATGCGCCACAACTACTGAGCCTGCGCTCTAGAGCCTGCGTGTGAGCCATAACTACTGAGGCCCGCACGCCTGGAGCTTGTGCTCGGCAACATAAGAAGCCACCGCAATGAGAAGCCCGCGCACTGCAACGAAGAGTAGCCCCCACTCACCACCACTAGAGAAAGCCCGCGCGCAGCAATGAAGACCCAACACAGCCAAAAAATAAATTTAAAATTTTTTAAAAAATAATAAAAACATAGCTCTAAGACGATAATAGGTACTTGAATGCAATTTTACCAGAGGGCAGTTTTGTGGGGTTTTTAAATATCTGAATATAAAATTAAGAAACAGACATCTGAGATATTTTAGATGTAGAAGTTAGTAGGTTTTTGTACTCCTCAATATCTAGTCAGTCAAGACGTGAATGAAGCAAAAAAAACAACCTTGTATTTGTGAAGACAAGCATTATTGAGGCTATTACAAAATTTCTGGTGAACTTTAAATCTCATGATGAAATTTTAGCATTAGTGAGTGAGTGGTAAGGTAAATTAAGTGAACAGGTAAATATTTATGTAAATATAACATGACACAGCCATTACCCTAACACAACAAGAATCTAGTGTATAGTAGAAGTATCTTTATTTTTCTCATGTTAAAAAAATTGTGACCTGGTTCTATATCATGATATTAGTCTAATGACACTTCAGTGACCCTAACATAATAACAGACAACCAGGTACCACCCCCCCCCAAATTATGTGACATTACCAAGCACTAGACACTTGAAACATAAAGAGTAGTGAGTGTGATATAAATAAATTTAAATATAACTATTTTTTAGTATGTATTATATTTCTAGCACTGTGCTAGGCCTGATCACATAGGTTATTTCATTTAATCCTCAATTGTATATATCTTCTACAGATGAAGAAATTGTAATATATTCCTGACTTCTTAGTTTTCCTGCTCTCAATTATATATGCTCCAGTGGAAGTAAGCATTACCATCACTAGAATTATTAATGCTAAGGCTGTGTAAGTACTTGAAGAGATTAAGGCATCAAATGGGTGCTTGAACTGGATGAATTTAAAATTCATCCAACCCTAAGATTCTATAAGTTTATGTAACACTGCTCTGTTTTAGCCTTAAAAACCATACAGCAGGGCAAAAAAACAGCAGGATAGTACAAATATGAAGAATCAACCATGTTCTGATGTTCATAGATAGGCCATATTCATGGCAATCTGTCCAGGACCGTTTGGAGTTGATTATGCATGCAAAATTAATCGTTTGTCCTTAATCGTCCACATCATAGTAAAACAATCACCTAATACATAAAACATGGGAAAGAATTGGTTAGGAAGGACTCCCCCCACCCCAATTTTCTAAGCAGTCAGCTTTATACTCTCACCTACAGAATGAGCAGAGGTTAGAACATTCTAATTCTATTTCTCTGTAGGACACCAAAAATAGAAGCAGTTTGCATTGAAATAGTACTGTGACTAAGCCTAGCCTCACTGTTGCATGTTTCTAATTGCATGCACTTCAAGGTTTGAATTTTTTTAGAAATCTATTAAAAGTTAGGAAAGTAGGCCCTACAGTATGACTTATAGTTTACTTTTAAATATTTCAACTACTTAAAATTCATTAGTATTTAAGGCAGTGTTATTTTTCACTTCTTTTAACTTCATTCCTTTTCATTTTTATAAATAGTCATACAGATAAGTTATATGCTTATGTGCATGGGCTTTAAAAAAATAACCTGGAGGGCTTCCCTGGTGGTGCAGCGGTTGAGAGCCCGCCTGCCGATGCAGGGGACACGGGTTCGTGCCCCGGTCCGGGAAGATCCCACATGCCGCGGAGCGGCTGGGCCCGTGAGCCATGGCCGCTGAGCTTGCGCGTCCGGAGCCTGTGCTCTGCAACGGGAGAGGCCACAACAGTGAGAGGCCCGTGTACCGCACACACAAAAAAGATAAATAAAATAAAATAACCTGGAAAAAGAAGATGGCCAGTTGTAAAAAATATAGAATAGGGACTAAAGAATATTTGATAAACTTTGTCTTACTTTAATATCAACTTTTGGCTATTTTACATGATAATTTGTGTTTGAATAAACTCCAATGGCAAAGAATTCTTAAGTGTTTGCTACAATGAATGGGAACGAAAAGTTTGGTTTTCCTGCTTTCATATATCTTTTCGGCAGTAAAATTGCTTTTCTATTGGGCAAGTAGGTTCTTAGAGTCAGCCCCTAATTTCTCATTAGAGTCAATTTTAACCTCTACTTTTTTATTGTGGTAAAATACACAATATAAAATTCACCATTTTAAAAATGGCTACACTTAAAGTGTAGAGTTCAGTAGCATTAAGTACATTCACGTTGTTGAACAGTCATGACCACCATCCATCTTCAACCGTCCATCCTGTTTTTTTTTTAACCCTTATTGCTACAGATGCAGAATTGAACCATTGCTGCAGCTTTTCTGACCCCCATTTTCCCTTCCTTAGCTGGCTTCCACAAGATAAATTTGCCAAAGGCCTTCTAACCTAAAGGCTGAGTTTGTTTGTATTTACTATCAACAGATACTAGTAGCATGAGGTAGCTAAGGAAAGTGATGGCATTAGCAAGTAGATGGGCCAACACAAATTATGAGGAGTAATAAGAATGTTTACAGGCTCAAAGATGTTTTGAACTTTCTGTAAAATTACAATTGTATATTTGAAAAAAAGAATTAAAAAAAAAACTATAAAACTAAAAGCTCAAGTTTAAAGCTATGAAATCCTGTAGCACAGACTTTTCCCTCCAGAATATGAAATACAGCTCACAAGATATGAAATTATATGATATTGGGGATAAAATCTGTGAAAATGTCAATGCTTTGTACATTAATTATTTGTATATCTGAACATATTACCATAGATATTGAACCTCCAAAATAGCTGTTCTCAAAACATATGTGTAAGATAAGGCCAAACTCACTCTTCCAGTATATCTATTCATTCCATAATTTAGTTTTCAGTTGAGCCTGAACATATATCAGGTGAAAATAAGATGATCCAGATCTGTCAGTACTGGTGTATATGCAGATGGTTCATTTGTTATAATTTGTGGAATGCTTGCAAGCGCTCTTGGTGAGCATTCTCACATGGAAAGAGATAAGAAAGATACAAATTGGCAAAGGTCAGTCAAGTTGTGCAGTTTCGTGAAGTGATCAAATACAATAAGTTTTAAACAAACAAGGCAAATTGTTGGCTTATTCAAAGGCAAGGTGCTATAGTACAGTATTTGAGTGCAAATTATTTGATATCTTAAAAGCTATTTCTTATTATTTCTTTTCAGTCTAAAGTGACTGACAACACTTCTGAAATCACTTGCTTCCATTTGAGTGGCATTTCATTAAAAATCCCAAGCTAGGATCCCTCTTATTCCTTTATTAAGTATTGCAGTCTACATCAGAACTGTCTACAACCATGAGTTGTTTGTGTTTATGTCTTTGCATTAACTGCCTTTCGATTATATTGAGAAAATCACTTTTGTTTTTCAATTATTTATTAGATTCCAAAAGAAACAGTTGTCAGAAATAAGTTTACAGTGGCGAATGGCTGCCTCAGTAGGTGTAAAATCAGATTTTGTAATTCTTATTTAAGAAAAGGGACCTGCCATACTATCCACTGTTCCTTTGCTTACCGATTTTGGGTAGTGACGGTATACCTAATTCCAAAGAGAAATTTTTGTTTTTTAAAAAACAAGATAGTGTACTTTACCAAGCATAGCATGAGCTACCTTGACATTTTTCAGGAAATGAGTTTTTTTTCAGCCTTCCTTCTTTATATGTCTTAATTTTCTCTCTGAAATGATACGATCATCTCTTCATCCCACAAGTAAATCTATTTCAGAATCAAAGTGCACAGCGGAGAGCCAATGATTGAACATATTGAGTGTAAAAATGGAGAAATGACAAAGACTGCAGAGAAAACTAAAGGTCCACCAATGCAAGTAGATGTTACGCTAAAATAAAGTTTATAATTTTGGTTTTTTTTTACCCTTTACATTTCTCTTAAGGTCAACTTCTGCACTTCAAAATCAATGACTAAAGTAGCATAAGCAAGAACAGTAGGTAGATATGTTGTCTGATAGGGTTATGTTGATGCCAATCCTCATTTGAGGTAAAAGAACCACTGCTGATTTGCACATATGAAAACAAGGCCACAGAAGACATTTAGGTTCTTGCTTAAACCCATCAAATCTTGCCATGAAATTGCCACGTGGAAGATTTTGATGCAAATAATGACTACAGAAGTATAGTGCTTGCAAATACTCAGAAGCTAATTTAAAATTACGAAAGGCAAAGAATGAACGGCCTGGCTTTGAAAACAAAACTGTTGCGTTGAAGTGTAGCCAACTAGGCAAAAACAAATGGTTGCTGGAGACCCCGTCAAGTGGATAAGTTATTTTGGGTGTACCTGAGGAGGGACAAAGATGCGAGAAGCCATTTCAGAGCAGTTCTGCTTCCTGCCTCTTTTGTTCTTGCCAGGGTGCCCATTTTTAAAGTATTCAAACAAAGAACCACAAACCGCCAGTCACACCATAATACCAGCTTGTGTTTACATTTTCAGCTCTCCGGATCGTGATCCTATTCAGTGCACACAGAGCGAGTGCTCGTGTACACGCGCCCGTCCGCCATCAGGAGGAATGAAACTGTAAACACAAGCTGGTATTTTGGTGTGATCACGCTAATATGGCGGCTTGCGAGGTCAAGGGGTGGAAGGTGAATTATGGATCCAGAATTTCCTTGCTTTTGTCAGTTTAAGTCAGGCTGCTTACGTAGTAGCTGCTTTTCCAACTTGAATAACTCGGCTCTTTTAAAGAAATGAAGACCTACCTTAAATAATTAGAGGGACTGCACTGGAGAACTGTATTCCCAGGAAGGTAGTGGAAGTCCCATTCCTCAGAACCTATAAAATTAGACCATGAAAGGCGTATAACAGTCTAGTTCAGAACGTAACCGTGTGTTGGTCACGGCAAAAAGTGTTGGGTAAAATAATCCAATGCCTCCTAGAGAATGGCCTTGAGGACACAGGGAGGGGGAAGGGTAAGCTGGGATGAAGTGAGAGAGTGGCATGGACATACATACACTACCAAATGTAAAATAGGTAGCTAGTGGGAAGCAACCGCATAGCACAGGGAGATCAGCTCGGTGCTCTGTGACCACCTAGAGGGGTGGGATAGGGAGGGTGGGAGGGAGATGCAAGAGGGAGAGGATATGGGGATATATGTATATGTATAACTGATTCACTTTGTTATACAGCAGAAACTAACACACCATTGTGAAGCAATTATACTCCAATAAAGATGTTTTAAAAAAATAATCCAATGCCTCTACAGGACTTCATATCTCAAAAGAAAACCATTTAGGTGACTTGTTTTACTGTGAGAAGTTCACTTAACCAAGAAAATTAGGGGGAAAAAAGTTGTTTAATTCAGTCAGTGTACCCTATAGAGAAATGCACCAAGTTTGAGATGTAACTCAGCATACTCTTCCCACCTTATTCTTGAACAAAAATTTATTTTTGCCGTTCGGTTACAGGTAGATAATATATCCTTAACCAAAGTTATGCTAGATGGGATCTTCAAGATCATTTGGACTTTGAAGTACTACAGAAGTATCATCAGTACAAAAAATATCAGAAGGGTTTCCCAACTCACCCCAGCAAGGACAAGAAAAAAGATCATTAAGACCAGATTTGTTGGAGCTCAATTCCTATAGAAACATATGCTAACTAATAAATAAAATTATTTTTATAGTCTCATTAATTTCTTCATACAGGTACAGGGAAATATCCTTTCAGTCTGTTACTTTTTTTTAAAGTATAAAATTACTAAAATCATCAATGTTAGAAAGATGAATGGTGGTTTCAATACATGGGATGCATTTATCTTGCTCTTGGCTCTTTTGAGTGAAGGTTACATGAGGACTGGTTATATTTTTAGTAAAACAATTTAAAATTTCCATTCCAGCTGACAACAGACATTTCTTTCAATGTGTATTATTTAGATTTGTGTGAAAAATAGTCCTAAAGTAGAATTCAGTTATCAAACTGTGTCTGTTGTCTATGTGTGTTGTGCATGTTTGTTGTTCTGTGTACAGAAATGGAAAACAGAAAGAAAATTTTCTTCTTTATATGTGAAGTTATTTCCAGTTCATTAGAAACAAAACTTTGAAAAAAAGCTCAAAGAAGGGAGATTTTTCATCTTAAGGTGAACAGGCCAATAATAATAATTGTATACAATAATAACTTTCTATACATTCAATATATATTTTTTAGTTGTTCCATAAGGAACAATCATTCCTGTGACAACACTGCAATTTCTAGAAGTAAAAAGTTCAGGTAGTCCTTTGGTCCATTATAATCTTAGAGCTTTCCATAAGCATGAAATTATCAGCCAACCGTACGTTGAGATATGTGGAGTTCCCGTCTCTTAAAACCCATTTCTGATTAATGCATAACAATTGACCACTTCCTCCTTTCATGTGCATGTGTTCATATGTAATAGTATTTGTAATGGATGTATATAAATAGCTATATAAGAAGCAAACCTATAAAAATAACTAGAATAACTAAATAATCCATACTAGCTTATTTTAAGTAAATTCATTTTGGGCTTATCTTGTCTATCCTGTTACACCATCAACTGTTTCAAAATCTGAACTATATTTATTTATTTTTTTTTTTTGAACTACATTTAAATGAAAGTTATAGTTCCCACAGTATCACTTATTCTGCTGGCCTTGGTCAGTAATGATTAAAAATGGAGGTGGAGGGAGGTAAGAAAATAGAATGTAAGGAGAGGCCAACGTCCTGAAGGACTGTAAAGACCTCAGTAGGATTTTCCATATTTTTAGAAATCACTAACATATCTCTTATTACCTGGTCTACAACAACGTCTTCAGTTTTCCATTGATTGTAGACAACTGGTTTTTTTTTTGGCCGTGCCTCACGGCAAGTGGGAACACCAGACAGAGAAGTCCCGACATACAACTCTTTTAGGAGGAGAGGAGAGAGAAGTAGATTTAAAGAATAAAGAAAATAAGGGACTTCCCTGGTGGCCAGTGGTTGAGAGTCCGTCTGCTGATTCTAGGGGACACGGGTTAGTACCCCGGTCCGGGAAGATCCCACATGCCGCGGAGTGGCTGGGCCCGTGAGCCATGGCCGCTGAGCCTGCGCGTCCGGAGCCTGCGCGTTCGGAGCCTGCGCGTCCGGAGCCTGCGCGTGTGCTCCGCAACGGGAGAGGCCACAGCAGTGAGAGGCCCACATACCACAAAAAAAAAAAAGAAAATAATATGAATGATGAAACACAAGCAAAAAGCCACAGTATTTCTTGCTGTATTTTCCTGCTTTAAGGGTTTTACCTGCCTCTTTCTTCCTTGGAATGTTTTAATAGAAAAATGTATGAAAGTAGCTTATTTTCTACTTATTTAGTTAAAATTCTTATCTTCTTGATAAAGTGGGTGGCTGTTTCTTAATTTGAATAGTTAGAGCAGAAGAGGGTAGCCATCATTAGATTTTGTATCATTTTACTACCTTAATGCGTTTTAATTTGAAAAACAGTGATAAGTTTTATGAAATGATTATTTGGCTAGTGGTTCTACTGACTAGATCAGATTCTGTAGAAGCTAAGGGGACAGGTGATGCCTAAATTTGCTTCTTAATAATGTTAGAAGTCAGCTCAAAAGATCATTGAATGAGACAACCTCAGGCCTCAATCATGAAAAAATTTTCGTCTTTTCAAGAAAGAAATCTGTTCAGATTAAGTTAGGCTTCAGAGAAAATAATGAATGACTTGGTTTAGATAGTAGAAGTTTTAAAAAGTGGAGATCAAAGCCTGTAGCTGAAATCTAAGTGAGAGTTTACATAGAGCAAGCATAAGTTTAAGCATTTATAACGTTTAAAAAGTTTACCTTCTTTCTAAGGCAATTTCTCATAGGTGAGAATTTCTCTTCCTCATTCATTATTTAAAATATTTATCATATGGTAACATAGAAATAGGAAAATAATTTTATAACAAAACATTAGATTGTATACAAGTATATGTAAAAGTAGAGAATAAGAAATGACAAGAGATAAGTAATGCTTTTGTATTTGAATTACAAAGGCATGGACAAGACTTAGTCTCAGCAATAAATACCATGTGTGAGGCAAATAAATAGGAAATAATATATCACAATGGAATATACATTAATAAATATTAATACCTAGTGGGATTAAAGCAAAGCAAGATAGACTTAAAGAAAAATATTAATCTACTCAGATATTAATCAATATAAGACAATCAGATAAAATCCTAACATGGGATGTATCTACTCATTCAAAGAACTAGTCTATCTTTAAGTCTTGGTAGAAATGACCAGCTGCATCTCCCTAGAAGTTTACCAGGAGGGACCAACACTCTAGGTTCACGGTAATCTCAACACCACATGTATGAATAGTATCCATTGGATTAAATAGAAATTTGTTACTTTGCCTCTAAACAAAGAGGGGAACATAATCTGTACAAGGCATTTTCTAGGCATATCTTGATTTATTTCCCTTTTTTATTTTTAAGAGATTGTTCTTTGTTTACTGTTTGTAGCCTTGTAATGGGTGGGATGTGTGAAGAGAGGAATGGCAGAAAAGACAGAGCTGTAGAGAATAATTATAAATACATCATACTTTAACCATTGTTTAAGAAGGAAAATTTCTTTGTATAAAAGAGTATTGTTTTAAAAATCACAGGTTTTATTTAATTATTGAATCTACAAGTGCATGCTCATTGTTAAAATTTAAAACAATATACCAATACATTAGAGTAAAAAGTGAAAGCACTTCTCAGCACCTTTAAAACTTATCATTTTATTATCACTATACCTCCCTATCCCAGAGGGAAATAAGATTAAAAGTGTGGTGTCTATCATTTCAGAACATATTCTTATGTATTTGCATCACATAAATTGTTTGGAGAGTTTTACTTGTTTGGTTTTTTAACTCTCAACAATACATCTTGTAGATTTTTCCATGTACTTATATATAGATATACCTCCTTCTTTTAAAACTGCTGCAGAGTTTTCCAAAGTAAAGACGTACCCCAATTTATTTAACCCTGCCAATGATGAACTTTCAGTTTCTTTCAAGTATTTTCTATTGAAAACAATGATTCAGTGAGTAGCCTTGTATACCTATCTTTGTGGGTATGCTTGAGTATTTTATAAGATAGATTCACAGAACTGGAAATGCTGGATCAAATGCATGTGTATTACATTTTGATAAACACTGCCAATTGTTGACCATAACGAATGAAAATGTCAGCTAAACACTTTTAAATGCTAGCTTTAAAAACAACAAAGTTGCGTAGACGTTCAAAGAACCAAAGGGCCAGTTTTGACTATTATATTACATCGTTAGTTCATCCAAGCAACAAATATGTATTGAGTGCTGCCATACCTCAGGTGCAGGCTAGTGGCGGGACAGTAAGTTACAAGGCAGAATAAACATCATCTTCACCCTTAAGATCACAGTCAGTTCTGACAGTGGAGTCCTATGACGCAATTTTCCCTTTGTCTTACAAAAAAGGAATGAATGTTTGAATAAAATAGAAAATAATATAAAACTAAATTGATCTTTAAAATTGAAGTAGGCATCCTACATTATTTCCAACTTATGCATATACATATGCATTGGCAATTCTATGACCAAGAGAGAAAGGCTATCACTTTTGAACATACTGTCCTCCAAATGGGTTGATCTGTCTATATCGAATGCAGAGAAAACTTTAAGGGATATTCAAAACTAACACAGACATCAACACACTTTGACAGCCTATTAGTTATGCAAACATGAAGTTATCAATAGTTGGAAAAATGCAGTGAAAAAAAACATGAGACCCACTGGAAGGCTTTCAAGGCTGTTTAATCAGACAGAGATGAGTAAAGTGGTAAAACATGAAAGCAGGCCTTCACTTGGGCCAGAATAAAATCATGGCAAATAATATCAGTAGTTTGGAAAGAATATTTTTTAAAAATTGAGCAAGATTAACTGACCCATTTATAATATGCAAATACACTGCTTTCTTACACAAAGGTTGCACCACTGAGCTGAGACCTGGGAATAAACTAGTATGCTTTCCACGTACATATACACTTTTCTCAGAATCACTGGCATATGATTAAATGAAAACAAAACAACTTTACTTCATTCTTGCTTTCTACCAAAACACATTTCTTATGATTGGATCTAAATTAATTGACAGGTTTGTGTTATATTTTTGAAAAATGATGTTTATTCTTTCTTAAAAATTCTCAACTCATATATATCACACACACACACACACACACACACACACACACACACAAGAAACAGTCAGTGCCTCGTAAGACTAAAAGCAAAGGATGTTTCATCTCCTCCCAATCGCCTTTTTACTGGGAATTTCTTCGGTTTTATATTACATACCCCTTTTTAAATGCTTTGAAGATGCCCCCTTTCAAACTTCAGTATTTCAGAACTAGCAAATAACATTTAAGAGGGCATTTTATTTTCAAAACTTGGGTCTTTGGAGGACAACTTTGAATATATGGCTCTAAGCCTCAAAGTGATGCTTAAAAGTACATTTAAAACCCTGTATTTCTATGTTATAATCAAGAATGAATGGGTATAGTTTTAGCAGCATTTTATTGGATGCTTGTGTATAATAGCCCAAAATGATCCACATAGCATAACTGATGTATTTCTAATATATTCATTGCTATTTATTAAGAGGAAATAAGAGTAAATTAGACAACTGTGCTATTTTGTTTTATGTTCAAAATGTACATAAATGTGTCAGTTTATTGCTATGATGAAACCATATAATAAATATTTGTGTTAATTCATTAATGAATAATACAGATTAAAGTGTTAGGCAACTTGGGACTTACCTGGTGGCCCAGTGGTTGAGACTCCGTGCTTCCAGTGCAGGGGGTACGGGTTCGATTCCTAGACGGGGAACTAAGATCCCACATGCCATGCAGTGTGGCCAAAAAAAAAAAAACTGAAAACAACAACCTCTCAAATGACGTCTTGCTTTAAAAAAAAATCTTTCTCTTTAAAACAAAAAGAAGTGTTAGGCAACTTGAGATAAATTCATAGGCTCACACTGTCAGAAGAGTTCATTTGGTTTGTCACTGACCTTCAAATGACAGTTTTAACCAGACTGATAATTGCTTATTCTCTTACTTATAAAATAGAATACTTGTCTTTCCAGAAATAGAAAATTTTAAATCTTTCTTGGTATTTATCTGTCGTGTTTCCTTGACCTAATAAACAATACTTCCTTATAAAAGTCACATAAAACTGTCTGTTTTAATAAACATCTTTTTCTTATTTAGACATGAAGAACCCCTGCTCAGCATCTTTTCTCTGAAAATAAATCTTACAGTTGAATACCAAGCAAGTCACACCTTAGCCTTTTAAGACTGACTAATGGAAATTCCTTAGCTTTCCTGAAGGACCTGAATTAGATCTTCAGCTATTTTTTTTTGTTGTTATTCTTTCGACTCTCATAAATTTCCCCACATCCTTTAAAAATGTGATCGAGGGCTTCCCTGGTGGTGCAGTGGTGGAGAGTCGGCCTGCCAATGCAGGCGACACAGGTTCGTGCCCCGGTCTGGGAAGATCCCACCTGCCGCGGAGAGGCTGGGTCCGTGAGCCATGGCCGCTGAGCCTGCGCGGCCCGAGCCTGTGCTCCGCAACGGGAGAGGCCACAACAGTGAGAGGCCCGCGTACCACACACACACACACACACACACAAAATGTGATCTAAAACGGGAAGTAATTTTCAAACAAAAGTACAACTAATACTTGACAATAGGAGAAACTGTCCCTTGCCTATTTAAGATTATTTAGGAAATCATAAAAATTACGTTTGCTTTATCCCACATTGTTGACTATTTGTACTTTGTCGATTAACATTAAAGTTTTTTCTTCTGTCCTTTTTGCCTAGACACTGTTGTAAATCATATACTGCACTGAACATTTATGGCCATTTGCTTCTTCTGAGCAACATTTGTTATACGATTATTATCCTAAATTCAATTTTATTTTTTCAGGATACTAACCACCACAATTAATTTAATATCATTTGAAAATTTGTGCAGTATAGTTTTGACTTTTTAGAATAAACAGAAAATATGTTGATTATTATGGGTCCCAAGAATAACCCCTCAGCCCTTTCTTGGTAAGGCCTTGAAACAAATTGCTCATCATTCTAAAAGTAGTATGATTGAGAAGATATTTTCCTCAGTTATTAATGAGATGAATATATGTGATGGAATCAAAAGTCTGTTTATTCATTTGGAAAAAAATGGTAGAGAATAGTCAAAAAAATCCTGTAAAAAAAAAAGAGTGATGAGATAGGAGCTATTATGCTTTTCCACATATTAAAGTATCTTGCAGAGCTATAGTAAGTATACTGTGAAGAAGCAGATATACATTTTTTGAATTAGCGATTGCCAGGTATAATGTGTTTGACATTTATCATCTATATCATTGAATCTTCACATTAACCACATTTTAACAGTGAGGAACCAGAGACTTAAAAAACGTAAGTAGCCCAATCTGGTAGATAGTATCATTTGTTTACAAGTCATCAATTTCTCCCAAGTCCTTGAGCTGTGAAGGCAATATACTTTCCTTTTCTACTCACTTAGAGCTTGGCCAGGTGATTTTTCTCAGACCAATGGAGTGTGGATGGAAAAGAGAATGTGCTGAGTTGAGATTTAAGAAGTGTGGCTAAGTTTTCACCAGCCTTCTTGAACTCCTGCCACTTAATCATGAGAAGAAAATGTTCTAGCAAGCTGTTGTTACTTCAGCTCAAAAAAAGTGGCACGTGAATGTCATAAACCTGACCTGGAGCCAAGCAAAGTCCATTTGGGTCCAGCAGAACCCTGCAATGTCACAGTTGGCCCAGATACCCATGAGAGAGGAATAAATGTTTGTTGTAAGCCATAGAGATTTGGGGGAGTGTTTGTTACACAGCACTATTGCAGCAAAACCTGAACAATATTCTCAGAATCTCACTAATACAGATCATGCTAATACAGATGAATAAAACAGAAGATAAAATCTGGACCTAGATTATAATATATCCAAGAACTTAGTGGAGAAAATGTAGGTTGCTCAAAAATGGTATGGAGGGCTTCCCTGGTGGCACAGTGGTTAAGAATCCGCCTGCCAAGGCAGGGAACACAGGTTCGAGCCCTGGTCCAGGAAGATCCCACGTGCCGCAGAGCAACTAAGCCTGTGCGTCACAACTACTGAGCCTGCGCTCTAGAGCCCATGAGCCACAACTACTGAAGCCTGTGTGCCACAACTACTGAAGCCCACATGCCTAGAGCCTGTGCTCTGCAACAGGAGAAGCCACCACAATGAGAAGCCTGCGCCCCACAACAAAGAGTAGCCCCTGCTCACTGCAACTAGAGAAAGCCTGCGTGCAGCAGCAAAGACCCAATGCAGCCAAAAATTAAATAAATGAATAAATAAATAAATTTTTAAAAATGAGAGGTAAGAAATTATTTTAAAAATGGTGTGGAAATATTAACTAACCATTTGGGAAAAAATATGGTTAGATCTCTACTTACATCTTGGAGAAGAAAGTCTAGATAGGTTAAAGATACAAGTGCAAAATATGAAAACATAAATACAGTTAGAGTAAAACACAGGAGAATTTTTTCTTACTAATGTTGTCATAGGAAATGTCTTTGATACCAAAGACATTGAATTCAGTGATACCTTGTAAATTTGATTACTTAAAAAAACTTCAGCAAAAATGACACAAACAAGATAAAAAGACATACTGAAAGAAATACATAAAAGATTAATATTTTCAATCTTTAAGGAACTACTTATAAGTCAAAACAGTGAGATATGGGCTTCCCTGGTGGCGCAGTGGCTGAGAGTTCACCTGCCGATGCAGGGGACACGGGTTCGTGCCCCGGTCCGGGAAGATCTCACATGCGGTGGAGCGGCTGGGCCCGTGAGCCATGGCTGCTGAGCCTGAGCGTCCGTAGCCTGTGCTCCGTAACGGGAGAGGCCACAACAGTGAGAGGCCTGCGTACCGCAAACAAACAAACAAAAAACAAAAAAAACCAGTGAGATATATATACTCCAGAAGAAAAAGAGGAATCAGATAGGATAGTTAATTCACAAATATAGAAATAATAATAGACCATAAAACATATGAAAACATGATAAAATAGACCATAAATATATGAGAAAATGATAAACCTCATTGCTAATCAAATTCTGGAAATTAAAAGAACAATGAAATACCATTCCCCAGCTATCAGATTATAAAAGATATGTTAAATAATATTAACACTCAGTATTGGGAAGGCTTGAGATAAAATCACTATGACTTTCTGGAGGAAACAGAGGCAGGATGAAATCAAAAGTCTTAAAATTATGCATGCTCGTTGATCTAGCATTTCTGTTTCTTAAGGAAATAATGTGTCAAATGTAAAAAGATGTTTTAGAATGTTCATTGTAAAATACTGAAAACTAAACGTTGCTCAATAGAGGACTGATCAAATAAATTATGGAACGTCATGAAATAAAATATACATTTCAATGGTAACCACTAAGAATTATGAAGATCTGCATTTATGGACATTAAAAGGCAGCAGTGATTATACATTAAAAGAAAAAAAGAGGCTATAATACAGTAGGTATAGTGTGGTCTCATTTATAAATATATGAAATATATATGAATAGAATTGAGTCTTGAAGAGTAGGCAAAATATATATTTTTTAATTAATTAATTAATTTTTGGCTGCATTGGGTCTTTGTTGCTGCGTGCAGGCTTTAGTTGCGGAGAGTGGGGGCTACTCTTCGTTGGGGTGTACGGGTTTCTTATTGCGGTGGCCTCTCTTGTTGTGGAGCACAGGCTCTAGAGCACAGCTTCAGTAGTTGTGGCACACAGGCCCAGTTGCTCCGAGGCATGTGGGATCTTCCCGAACCAGGGCTCGAACCCACGTCCCCTGCGTTGGCAGGTGGATTCTTAACCACTGTGCCACCAGGAAAGTCCCTAGGGAAAATATTGACAGTATTTTTTTTCTGGATGATAGGGTTATGGTTGATCTTCAAAAAAAGAAAGTATTTTTTCTATGATATTTGAATGCTTTTTACAATGAGAACATTAAATATTTATAGTTGGTAATAACGAATAAAATACTGTACTTTTGAAAAGAAAAAATATGAAAAATAGCAGTATCTTCTACTACAAATATGGCAAAAAGTCTACAGGACTCAAAATATGTCATACCTATAGTTTCTTCCTTGTCTAGGTTCTCATAAATTATTCGTAGAAATCCTATCTATACTCTAATAATCATTTTTGTTCATTACTTCTTTGCATTTCTTTTCAGAAAATGACAGGTATTATATTCTGCAGTCGTTTATATTTCAAGGGATTCTTCATAATTGATATTTTCTCAAGCCATGTTTCTATGACTCAAAAAATCATATAAATGAAAACAATTATATTAAGTAAAATTAGAATATTTCTACCTAAACCAATAATTTTAGCCTGAACTTGAACTGACCAATTACTTTAGGATTATTTTTAAAGTCAAGAAAATTAAAAATCAACCATTTCTTTCATTTAAAGAAAAAACAATTAGAAAATAGTCTTCCATGAGACAAATTAACTTTACAAATAATGGCAATTATGCAATATTATTTATGGAACATATCTTTATATTTCCATATATCAATCAATAGTTATAGATACATAATTTACATATAGTTATAGATATATAACTAATAAACTACAGGGCTAAACTAATAAACTACAGGGCTTGTGTAGTACCCATCTGAATAAAATTACAACTAAATAAACTACAGGGCTTGTGTAGTACCCATCTGAAGAAAATTACAAAACTTTTACTGAGGAACATAAAATTTTTTGAAAAGTGTTCTTATATGGGAAAATGACAATATTATAAGGCTGTCCCACTTCATTTATAAATTTAATGTATTATAATTCTGTTTAGAATTTCAGGTAAATTTTTGAATACAAACTGCTTAAAAAAGACTACTTTATAGTAAAAAACAAAAGTTCCGCTTCCCCACAATGTCCATTACCATTCGTCAAAGGTAATCACTGTTAACAATTTTTTTGTCTATTCTTCCAGAAATTTTGTACATATCTATAAGGCATGTACTCACATACACATGAGCATGCAGACACACTTCTATGCTCTTTCTTACTTTTTTTTTAATTCTAGGAGGGATAATACTATATACACTGTTCTACAACTTGCTTTTTTCACTTAATATATCCTGAGCATTCTTCCATAGCAAAACATATGTTCTCAAGTGAATTTTTTAACTTAAGAAAGTAATTATGAAGGATATAAAGAATAAATAGGCAAGGATGACAAAGAAAACTTTCAGGAAAAAAAAAAAAAAACTACTTAAGAGGGACCTGCAATTCCAGATGTAAAAATATTATGGGAATTCCCTGGCGGTCCAGTGGTTAAGGATCTGCGCTTTCACTGTCAAAGGTGTGGGTTCCATCCCTGGTCGGGGAACTAAGATCCCACAAGCTGCGCGCGGCGTGGCTAAAATAAAGAAAGAAAGAAAGAAACATACTATTAAATACATCCACAGTACAATGTGGTCCCTCAGATAAAATAATCAAACAATACATACACACACACACACACACACACACACATACACAAACAGTATGGTAAATTTAAAAAATAAATAAATAAAATAAAATATTGTGATAAAAGTGGAAGATAATCAGTGGAGCAGAAATTAATCTAAGGATTGGACCCTGGAACATAAAAGTTTTCATCTTGATTCAAAAAGTCTTTTTAAATCAGTAGGAAAGAAGTATTATTCAATAGATATCCAGAGACAATTGCTTAACAACTGGAAAAAATGATCAAATCCTAACTTCACATGATAAACTAAAATAAATTGCAGATTGATTAAAGCATTAAATGCATGAAATGAAAGCAAATAACAAAACATATATAAAACAAAGTAATCAAATGTATCAGAGAAAAATATAAGTGAATAATCTTTGTGAGGAATATTATTTAAAGGGAATAGAAAAGCAAGGATAGAAATTTTAATAAAAACATTTGAATGAGAATTTTAAAATAAAGTCAGTAACAAAATATGATATTAGCTTAGAAAACTACTTGTAAAATGTATGGAACAGGGTCAGTGTATCCTTATTATATGAAGAACTATCATAAATTAATTTAAAAATATAAACATCCCAAGAGAAAAAAAAAATGGGTGAGGTTTAGGAAAAAGCAAGCCGTAATGAAACAGTATAAATGGCAAATAAACATATGAAATATATTAAATTTTTCAAGTACCCAAAGTAACAAAAACTAAAAGAACAAAATGTTTTTCAAACATCGAATTAAAGAAGATTAAAAACCTGGTAACATTTAGTGCTGGTGAAGGTATGGATGAGTAGACACTCTCATACATTTCCATTTTGAAGGACACTTTGAACGTAAGTATCAAAACTTTTAAAAAACAACAACAACAAACTTTTTGACACTGAAATTCTTCTTTAGGAAATTTATCTGTAGGAAATAATTATAGATGTATGCAAATATTGTCTACAGAGATGTTCATCATAGCATTGTTTATAATGCAGGAAAATTAGAAACCACCAAGTACAGTGTCTGAGAACTTAGATAAATTATGGTGCACTAGTTAGGCATTCAAAATAACTCTGTTGACAAATATTTAATGATGGGGGAAAATATTTATGATATATTTTAAGTGAAAAGTGTAGCTCATGTATCCTAGTTATTTTAAACATATGTTAGTGCATAGGAAAATATGCTGTAAGGATATACTCTAAAAAGTTAACAGTGGTTCTCTCTCTAACTGGCTAAGTTATGGGTGATTTTATTTCATTATATTAATTTTCCATAATTGCCAAAATAAACACTTACTAGTTTTATAATCAGAAGTAATGTTACACAAATAAGATACATTAAACAATTATTGAGTATGTAGACATTGAAATTTATGTTTTTCCTCAAGAGACTGGTGGTTTTGGGTTGCTTTGTGTTGTTTAGGCATGATCTGACGCCAGCTTCTAGGCATTTCATTGAAAAAAAAATCAAATAAATCATTATAATAAAATTATATGCTGATTTTGTAAAAGATAGGAATCTTTTTTTCAGAGGTAAAATAGATTTTCAAATTAGTATAATTAAAAGAATTCAATTAGCAATATATGCCTTTAAATAAAGATTAAATGGCTCTCCCTCAAATTATATTATGTAATTCAACTTCATTTTTTAACTAGTGGGAACACAAATAAGTACAATTTGACAGTAGCAGATCATTTTTTAAATAAAAAATTTCTAAATATTTTTCCATTACTATTGCTAGAGAACAAGTCACACCATAAAATATGGCAAATAACTTCTAGGAAAAGTCTTCATTTGTTCTTTCTAGAAACTGCTGACAACTGAGTTTGTGACAAGCATATGTACATATATTATACTGAAAATAAAATTAGTGTAAACTTAATGAAATATTGAAATTATGAAGGGCAAAGCACTTGATAGTTAAAACTTCATAGTTAAAACGACCCATTCTTGCTCCTATACCCTTTCATTTTCTATTTATGTTAATAAAACAAACTTTGCACAATCCTCAAATGAAAAATTAATATAGACTCCCAAATAGCAAATACTGTGCATAATCTTCTTTTAGGCTCTGATTTTTAGGTATGACTAATTTGGCTGGCAGTACGATAAGCAACAACCTGAATGACAGGTAAATGGGAGGGGGTAAATTCCAAGCACTGTCTGAATGAGAAGTGCAACTCATTTTCCATAACCCAGACGCCTTTTTAACACATCAATGCATTCTCCATCTGAAAACTGGTGTTGGTCCCAAAGGAGAAAACACTGCCCTCCAGTGGTCTTCACTGGAAAAATGGAAATAGTTTCAGGTACCATGACGGCAGCATGTATGTAAAACATTGTGAATATTTATCCAGTCTCATCTCTGGCTATATTTCTTAAGCTGAAGCCTATGTCTACAACCGAGCATAAGGACAAAACCTCCAAAGTAAATTCTAATAGATAGGTAGTTACTCTAGTTAAATAGAAATATTAACTAGGATGAATGATTGTGGCATATGATCGCCAAAGCTGACCATTTATTTGACTATCACAATTGGATTATGTTAGCCACCTATAGCTTCTCACTTCCCAGATAAGGGAGAAGAGATTTCATCTCTATGTTTCCCTTGTTGGCCAATTTTTTAGCTAAAAGACATTTAAAATTGTACAGCAGGCAGAACCCCAGGGGACCGAACAGTGTTCCAACATCCTTAAAGGCTTCCCATCACTTGAAAAACCAAATTCTTCCTCCTGTATCTTAAACTAACCAAAGTAGGCAAAAGCAATTTTAAAAAGTCTTTGTGTCTAGCATTGGAACTTTCTCGTATTTCACACCATTATATAAATGTCACTCTAACCTATATGTATCACAAATGCTACGCTAAATTAGGGCCAAATTTGCAACCTAGTTTAACTGGGTTTCCTCTTTTTGCAAATGCAGTTTTTGTGTCTGCATTTAGCAATGCATACAAAACTGTCCGTGTAGCTAACTGCTTCGAATTGCTAAATTTGAGGATGGATGTGTAGATCGCCTGAGTCTTTATGCATGTGCCAAAGCAATCCTGTTCCTAGTCATATAAAGACTTCCCAATCAGATGGACCTTGACTACACTGCTAAATTCTTGAACTACTTCATTGACTTTCTTTGATTTAGTAAAGGAAAAATGGAATTTTAAGAGGGGAGAGATGGTTTTCTACCCTCCACGCCTCTATCTTTCAGACATCAGAATGGAAGTGCCTTACATGATGAGAGTGCAGACTTGAGGGTTCCATGGCCATACGGGCTCATCCACTACTAGCTATCTGACTTAAACTTAGCCTCATTTTCCTCATCAGTAAAATAATAATGCTTGTCTCATAAGGTGGTTATTATGATTGAATGAGGAAATGTATGTGAAGTACCTAGCACAGAGAACCAAGAAATTATTATTATTCTATCACCATAATTTCCTAGACTATTAATCCAATGGCCAAGTAGATTACCTAGAGGCATGATTTTCTAAAAATATTATTCTTTTAGCACGTTGAGTAAAGGCTCCTTGTTCAGTTTATTATATAGCGTCCTCCAGATAGATTCTTCAAAACAAATACCCTGCGCTAAGATAAAATATTTTAGCATCACAGTGTTCAAATATAGCACCTTTAAATATGAATCAAGTTTTTCTTCCTTTCACTCCCACAGAAGGTGGTGTCTATTATATATTCACCTGGATTCACAAAGTGCTTTAGAGTTAAAAAACAAAGTCAAACATAAAACATAATTATTATGAAGGTGGCATAGGAATTAGAAATATCTGGGTATATTGTAGTAAATCATAAAGTTTCTGGGCTTGAGAATATAGAATTCCACAACCACACCCATTCTGGTTATTTAACTCAACTGAGAAAATATACACTTCAGAAAGAAATATTGCTTTCTTTCAGAGATTAATGCACTTTCCTTTAAGATGAAGAAAAACCTACAGACACATTTTAATAAGACTTCTCACTGGCCGTTGTAAAGAGTTTTTACTGAGCCGTGGTCCCACATCTCCATCTCCTCCCACTGTGCACACCTGAAGCATTAGAAAACAGGATTTCTATCTGGAGAAATTAATTGAGTGCTGTCTTCACTGTACATGACATCTCACCAATCATCTCATGATGCTCTGTCAACATAGAATTTTGATTAATAAATATAGCTCTTATAATGCAAATTGTTTATGATTTAAAATAGTAGGATACGTTGAATGGAGAATACAGTGACTTATAAGTATCTTATATTTATCAAACTCAGAAAATTTTGAGATGAAGTTCCGTTTAAAGATGGAGCAAAGTAAGTACAGCTAGATATTGCAATAGTGTATATGTGTTACACTGAAGCCCATATATAAGCTTGATCTGTATATCAATAAATGCAAAGAAAATAAACTTTGGTTAAAACAGTTATAGCTAATCTAAATTAATCTCAAAATTTGACAATGAAACATGAATTTGTGACAAACATCCTGAATTTTTAAAAATCCATCATATTTGTAACAGTATGAAAATAATCTAAAGTCAGAACACTTTTTCTGGGTATAATTATATAATTATTATAATTCTCTACCTTAACAGATGACAATTTTAGAAAACTCTAAGTACAGTTTCTAGTATATGTACTAAAATAAAATGTAACAGATAGACAACTCATCATAGTATAAGTAACACATTCAAATTTAGTAATTTATTTTCCAGGTGGAAACCAGGCTTCTTGGAAGACTTCAAACTATGCCAAATGGTCTGATTTTACCATAGAGGTACGCACTAAAGGACTAAATTTACTTCTGTGTAATTTTTGTTAACTACATTTTACATGCAAATGTCTATACAACCATGTTAATGAAGTTATGGAGAAGGAAAGAAAGTTGGCATTCCCATTGTTCTGTTTTATTCAAAAGCAACTTGTCAATTGACTATATATCATTTTAAACTAGTTTTCATTTAGTCATAAGAAAACAGGAAAGTCTAAGAATGCATTCTAATTGGATCACAAGTCAAGAAAAATAATACTTATGAATAGAATTTAGACTTGATAATTTTTCTCCTATACCTTATAATCTTCAGAACACAGGATACTTTTATTGGAATCAGACCAAAAAAGTTCTGTTAATCATAAACATTTAGAAAAGTGCAATCTACCGACCCAGAGGAAAGGAGTTGTGTGCTTCTTATTAAGGGCTAAAAATTTTCTGTACCCGAAATGGGATTGGTTGTTTAATTGACTGTTACCCAAAAATTGTATCCAAGTAGTATAAACAAACATATTTAAATTCCACACGAGTGAAGTTCCTATTAAAAATTTTATATTCAAACTTCCAAGAGTTAATAATCCAAAACTTGCCTCAGATTATAAAAGAAGTGTTTCCAGGGTGTAAGAAAAAGAATGTTTTTAAGCTAAAGGCACACTTGATTGGCAGTAAAACTGAAAGTACTAATGCCAGAAGCATAGGTGATAGGAGACAAAGGCAGAAATAAGGGTCGCAATTCTGCATTTATGGCACATGTTACAGCTAGGACTGTATCTCCAACTGAGACATCTTGAAACCAAAGCAAAATAAAACCTACTTCACCCTTACACACTGAAGGGAATCAGGATCCTGACCCAAATTTCAAACTCCCAGAACTTGGAAATATCGGTAAAATGCCCAACACCAACATTTCTGAAACCTGCCACATCCCAGAAAGAGGCAGATCTTCAACCATGGAAATATGACTATTAAGAATTCACAGATTATCTGAAACATTTGCTAATCACCCCACCCCCGTGCTAGAGAGAAAGGCTCAAAGCACTGGGAAAAGCCTGCTGTGAAAACGTCAGGCCCTTCTTGGGGTTTAGGTTGTCAACCTATTCCCAGCCACAGCTATTGTATGACTGTATCAGGGGAAACAGAGTACTTGTGTGTGAGAATTGGGGTGCAGTGGGGGGACCAGAATGTTAAGAAACTTAACAAATTCATACAATTTTTTTTCTTTAAATATTTGAGAGTGTTGTGTTTATACATGCTGGGCAACATAAACCATAAATCTTGCTGGATTTCTGCAAACTGCTGCGTGAAGCCCACAAACGGCATTCCTGTCAATGGGAGGAAGAGACAGACAGAAATCAAGACACAGACAGGCAGCACCCCCAGGACGTGAAGCCTGCTCCTACTGCAAGCTGTAGTGGAAAGAGATGATGACAAACAGAACAAAATGTCTTTTCCACGAGGATGCTAAAGCTCTTGCTTTGTGTTCTCTGTGCAGAGAAAGAATGATCAGTGGAAAGGGCTTCATTTCCACCCTTTTCTGGAATCACAATATAAGGGGTTTTAGTTATTTTTAAACTTCTTCCTTTAGAGTCTATTGTTATGTTCCATAAAACAGACAAAACTCAGCAAGACAACAAAGACTTGATCTGTAGGAGAAAAAGTAATACAGAGCAAGTCCTCTCCAGAGGGTAATTAATCCTTAGTCATTCATCCTAGAAGTCCCAGTTACAGTTAAGGTTAATGTTCAGGTAGCTCCTTTCCATTTTCTTAAAAAATTTTTTTTAAACATTTTTTTTTGTTTTTTTTGCAGAATGTTATACTATTAATTGCCAATTTGCATATGTGTGCAGCTGCTGTTTTGGCTCTGAACTCAATCCGATAAGCTTGCTGGAGGTATCGCAGAGCACTTGGCAGCTTTCCTATTTGAAAAGAAAGCCTCTCCCCACTACAGAACAGCTGATCGTCTATCAGCGATAGACCCTGATGGCGTGAATTACAATTACACTACTTTTCACACTAAATCTGGGTGATAGCTACTTGGAAAGAAGTTTCATCATTTTTTACCACAAACTGGAAAAAGAATTACATGGTCATGCTGTGCTTTTAAAGGCAGTTTGGTTCACTTTTGTCTATTTAACACCTAATTCCAAGAAGTCCATAGGCATCCAGATATCTGAATGGCGCGTAATGAATTCACTGTTTAGATGGAAGATTTAAAAAATCTACCTCAAATTACATTTATTAACAAGGCGACCAGGAAGTGTTAAAGTTGTTAGACGCTTCATTTATTAAATAATTTGTGGGTATTTTCAGTTGTCATATCTAGAGTCATGGGGTTTGCTTATTTTTTTTTAATTAGCAATCCAAAACAATGCTACTGCAATTTAACAATTCATCACATAATCTTGGGCTCTTCAGTTCTGCTGTTAATGTTAGATAATTCAGATGGTTATTTTGATCTGTTTATAAATGATTTGGGTTGCACTGTGCTGTGAGGGGGCTGCAGCAGCCCAGGCAAGTCTTTCTCATCCTCCTTGCATTGCTCAGGGTAGCTGAAGGGCCTTCTCAAAATGTGTTTGGGGAGTTTAGCGTCTAGCAGGGGGAAACCAGGGATGGGGGCAGAGGACACTAAAATAACTGGATTTATTATCATTACTAAACTTCTTTATTAATTTACATTCCCTGTCTGCTTGGAAAACTGAGGAAAGACCTCTTTGCCAAAGTGCGTCTTATCAGATGCAAAGTGCATGTCTCTCGTTCCTGGGAGGTTAGAAAGTCCCTTCTTCCCTCTTGCCAGAACAACCCAATCATCAGAAAATGTAAGAAGCCCCCAAACATCCCTCTTCTTCTCAGTCTCCCCTCAAATCTCTTCCCCTCCCATCTGACATTTAACTCCATTTGTTTAAAGCAAACGCCCGCCCGCCCCCCCAAAAATGGAATTAAACCCACCTCAAGCAGCAGAAGTGGAACACGTCCTGACGTAGTGAACCTAAGAGAAAAATAGATTTTGTTTTCCTTTTTTAGTCGCTAGCTTTATTAGATTTCTCACTCTCACAGATTATCCGAAGACTACCCATTGATTGATCGCCCGTAGAGCTGCATTTGGTGTAAAGAAAAAACTCACAGCTTTATTGGCTCCCAGGAGACAAAACAAACAGAACAAGATATTCATATTAATGCAAACAATGCAACAAATGAGGGGAAGAAACGCCCGGCTGAAGCGAGGCGTCGAGCGGCCGACCGGGCCGGGAAGCGCGGGGCTGGGGGGGCCGAGGGTTCCGGGCGCCCCCAGCCGTCGGTGCCCGCGTCGCCCGCCGCCCACAGGGGCCACGGGGCCAGGCGCCCGGCTGCAGGCCTCGCGGGCCCGGGCAGGCCCCGGGCGGCGAGAGAAGGCCTCCAGGCCGGGCCTCCGGAAGGGCCTGCTTGGGCCCTCACCGCTTCCCGGGGCGGGCCTGGAAGAACCCAGCGCTCCTGGCTCCTCTCCCTTCCCTTCTTCCCGACGCCTCTAGGGGCCCAATCCCCGAGTCTCAGTTTCCCTTGGCACCTGGGTCAGAGGTTGAAGTGAAGAATTCCCGCTGCGCCTCCTCGCCCACCTGGGCAGCCTGGAAGGAGAGGTTAGCAAGACTCCAGAGAACCCAGGAGTTAGAGAGGAAGCCAAGCAATACGCGCCCTCTCTCCCTTTGAAAAGCTCACATTATGCTGGAGGAGACTAGATCAACACCCACGTTTCGACACACGCAAAACATTGTATAATCAAAAGCGAGGAGAGCAGTGTGTACAGCAAAGCCCGAGAGCTATTTAAGAGGCACCGAGACTCTCCTTGCGGAATGAGAAAGGAAGAAAGAAAATTCCGGGCACAATAGGGGTATTTGCTCTACCCCTAATTCCCTACCCCCACCATGCACAGAAAAGCGAAAAAGTACGGGAAAATCTGTTAGGTAAGACTTGACTTCACATCTTTTTAGTCAACAAGATATTACAAATAGGGGTGCATAGGGCATACTTACGGTAAAAAAATTATTTGTTGTTTATCTAAAATTCAGATTTAACTGGGCATCCTGTATTTTTATTTGCTAAACCGGGCAATCTTAACTAAAAATACTTTATTGAGGAAAACTGTACGAGAAGCAAGGCTCTTTCTCCGATGTATATTAATCAGGATATTCGGGACATTTTTAATGGGACTTTGCCTTGGAGAGGAAATGAGTCATCCCCACAGCACACTTTCCCAAGCACATGGTGGGGTGGAAGAGGATGAAATGACTGAAACACTTGGAAACGTCCTTATTTTTGGAGGAAGTGGCAGAGTTTTTTTGACTCTTGTTGACTCTTATCTGGACAATGGACCAGTGTCCTTTTCCCTGAGGCTGGCTCCTTTCCAGGCCAGTCCAGGGTACCAATAGCACCGCCTAGAAGTGGAGTGTCACTTACAATGTCACTCCCATATTGGGATCGTGTATTTTTTTCTAACTCTTACTAGAGAGCCACATCACTCCTTGGTATTAATTGTATTTCGAAAGAAACTAAGTTGGGACTTGACAACTTTAAAGATGGCAGGGTGGAGCAAAATCTGCTTTGAAATTTATCAAGCATTCTAACCTACAAGTAGATCTTATCCAGGCCTTGCCCCATAGATGCTGAAGGAAAAGACTTTCAAAATGCCAGTGGTAAAACCTCAGGATACTGGAGTGAGTGTGTGTGTGTGTGTGTGTGTGTGTGTGTGAGTGAGAGAGAGAGAAAGTGTGTGTTTAAGTGTGTCACAAAGCTGCTTAGCAGAGGAAGCCTGCTGCTTGCATTTCTTCCTCAGTCCTGGTTGGAGAGAGCTTTTTCAAGGAAGCTGTATCACCCTTACTGATACTTCGGATTCCTAGTGAGCTTGCCTTCCTTTTAAGCCAGTTGCTTGAAGTTGTATGAATACACCCACACAGGATGCCCCTTTCTTGCTAGCAATTAGTGCTATTTAACAACTGCAAACGGAGAAACTATTTGTCTAATGAGAGCTGTTCTCAGTGTTGATTCACCAACACTCTAGGGAAGACAGTGTAAAGCTGAGACCTCCTGGTGAGTCTCGGGTCCATCAAGACAAGTGAAGGCCACCTCTTGAAGAAAATGAAGTCTCTGCTTTAGAGAATGTTTTAGTTCCAGATTAATAGTTTTAGAAAATATATAGGCTCGCTTCCAGTTCATACTGGTTTACTTTTTTTTTTTCCTTTCCCATACAAACTATAACCTTTGATTTAGAAGTTGGATTATTAAATGGTTAGCATTGTGGTTTGGGTGTCACGGTGAGGTTTTAACCCCACGCTTTAGAGGTACAAATCCTTTTTACCTTCTCTCCTACCTCAGATTGTGTCTCACGCTGCAAAATACATTCCAACACTTGCCGTTTGTTCATTGGAGCAGGCATGAGGTATCTCAACACTCAGTTCACTAAGATGCTTCTTCTCCCAGCAGACACGTTCTGGGGCCCTGTGTTAGGGTGGTGATAAATTGATAATCCCCCTATAGTACACCCCACCCCCTTGTCAGGGAACCTACTGTCTCTGTGGTTTAGCATAATGGGTAGTATCTTTGTGTACAAAAGATTCCAGATATAAGGTAATTTACGCGTCCTATGAAGTACAAAGCCAATGAAAAAGTATATCTTTTTTGAGGTAAAGGATTATTATGGGAAAAAGTGGATTGAAATGCGGGAGAGCTTGAGCTGGGTTCTAGCTTTCTGAGTGGGTTTGAAGGACTCATTCATTCTCTCTAGACACAGCTTTGTTTTGCTGTTTTCTGGGTTGGTTTTTTTTTCTTTTGGTCCACACAAAAAGAAAGTTGGATTAGGCAATCTAT
This sequence comes from Phocoena sinus, assembly GCF_008692025.1. Lineage (NCBI taxonomy): Eukaryota > Metazoa > Chordata > Mammalia > Artiodactyla > Phocoenidae > Phocoena > Phocoena sinus. The sequence goes on from NC_045769.1 coordinate 71,469,818, forward strand.
AAGATTTTATTTCTAAAACAATTATTCCTTGAATTAATAAGCAATAACTCATCTTTTGTATACTGTTTCCAAAAGATATAAGCAAGATATTTTTAAAATTTATTCACGATATAGCCCTAAACAACAAAGAAAGCATGGGCAGACTCCAGGTTATCCGGGCATTCCAGATCCCAAGGGGATATTCAAATGAGGGAGACCAGTTCAACATCAAGGGCTTGCATAATCAGGTGCAAATACTCTGGAAAAGTGTGAGTGACTTAAAGACAAACAACCCTGTACAGACAGGACAAAGGGATAACATGTTTGAGAACTTATACTTCAGTCCTATTTGGGACCCTTGACCTCAGAAAGAAGAGAACTGCAATAAAGCAAAAGCTAAAGTTATTTAATAAATATACACAGCATCCTCATTCCGAATATTCTAGTGCTCACTGCTCTTTAAGTGTATGAATTCACTCTGAGACAGGAGGAAATTAGCAATCTAATTGTAACTGGTTCTAGAAATGACCTACAAGACTTGCTTCCTTATATATTATCAGTGTCATTAGGTGAAGTGTCTTTTAATTTGAGGCCCTCCTTGAACTGTAAGCTCCAACAAGCTTTCGCTAAACAGACTTCATTCACATTCTGAATCAGGTTTTTGTCTCACACATATTAACTTTTACAAAACAGAAAGAAACAATAGAGCTTATTAGGAAAAACTTGTTTTGAATAGTAAATTAAGCATAATGGAAATAGGCACATGTTTTAGCACGGTTCCCCCCCCCCCCCACTTTATACCAATTGAACATTTACATCTTTTTCAAAGTGCTGTGATTTTCCCCTTAAGTCTTAAGCTGGCACCACACACTTTCAATAAATGAAACTTAACATCACTTGTATTTACTGAGAGTAATCATTGTAATACTGTGGATTCCAAATGCACAGCCTTCCCTAAAAAGAGTTTTAAGTAGTCACCCCTAAACTGTATTAATCAAGTCATTGTGGCATTCTAAGAATACAAAGAACTACCTAATTTCAAAGACAGTGTAAAATCAACTGTCAGTTTTGAGTAGACTCAAATGATGCCCTGTTCTTGAGACTGGACACCTGTACATTCAGAGGTACACCTGACTACATGGTTTGTTATTGAGAGATATGTCCCAGGTGGAGGCACTTTCAAAGCCAATATATTTTCTTTATAACTGGTGTCAAATTGATGTATATATTAAAAAATCTTGGAAAATGATCTCAAAAAGGAAGTAACAGCCCAATGAGCCATATGTTCAGGGAACCTAACAGGTTTCCATTGGGACCAAATTTCACTTCACCTTTTTGTCCTTATGTGCAAATAAAAACTTATCTGTAAATACACCATTAAAACAATCATGCAAATTTGTGAAGTCTATAGACTGAGAAGAAATTACACTAAATCCATAATAACCAAGTTGTTGGAAGGTAAAGGATTTGATTATATATTAGAAATACATAACACAACATGGAATTGAACTAAATTTATTTGAACTTTATAGGTTTACCACATCAGAGAGAGACACTTTGCTTACACAGAATTGGTTAATGGAGAAAAGGCTGATGAACAGTTAATAAATTGCTTAATTTTGATGCTGATGGAGCATCTGAATCTCCAAGTTTACATTAAGAAATGTAAAGTTAATTTTTTTTTCTGTTAGATAGGTTGATATTTTAACAGGCTGAGATGCCAGGGAATTTTCCAAATGCCAGCTAATACTCTAGCACTAAAATGTCTGTGATGTACTAAGCGCAGAGAGGCCTACTTAGTGGTTTTCCCAAGAGTGGAAACCAAAAAGCATTAACATTTATTTACACACAATTCTTTATACAACTCTTTTTAAGAATTTTCAGTTTTAAAACTTTTAAACATTCTGTATGATTTCAGTAGATCCTAACAATTTTGCATTCAGCTATTGTATTGGTATGCCTGGGCATATTCTAAAAGGAAAAATTATTCACTCTGTGTGTTTGTGTAGTTTTTCATAGGACTAGGTCAGGGATGAAGATAGAAAATACCAAAATTTACTCAGGTCATTTTATTTTTTGTGTTGTACTTTTGTTATGAAACAGAGAAGGGTAGAGAGAGTAATACACATGAAACCGTCATATATATATGACAGTTTTATCAAACTTTCACATTTTATATTGATATTTTTAAAGAAACAACTGTGTGTGAAGTTATGCAATGGTAAAGGTCAGCAGAACAAAAATTATACTGCATGGATTACCTTTCAACTGCTTTCCTTTTCCATGTCTGGCTTGAGGGAAGGAAGTTTTATTATGTTAATTTAGGCACCTGGTTAACTAAATAGTACGGAACAAGTTAGAAGAAATTACATTCTCCTTCAGTCCAAATTCCTACCAGTTCTCTGTAGCTGTGTTTCACTTAACCTACGTAAGCCATAAGAACGTCAATGTTTCAATGATTTTTATTCTCTAAGGGTAGTTTATGTAAATCTGTAGTAGTAAAAACGTACGAACAAAAGTGTATTTTAAGCAAAAGCTCAACAATCAGCTTTTAAATTCAAAAAGTAGACAGAACCTCAGGTCCTGGGCCTGCCTCAACAGGTATAAAGAGACCTTTTCCAGCAGAGACTCAGGTTCTGGCGGATTATCTGTACAGGGGCAGCCACGGCCCTGCGGTTTTGACCAGCTTTCCCAAGGCAAGAACGCGGAGTGGAACATTCAGGCGGGGAGATGGGCTGCCAGAGATGCCCCGGCCCGGTCCTGCCTCTGGCCACCGCGGCGGAGGGCGCGGGTGGCCGGTTTCTTAAAGGCTTTCTTTCCCCCGCAACGACTGAATGGTATGATCTCCGGGGGTCCGGAAGCCCCTTAGCCTAGTCTTAGGGTCAGGAGGTCAAGCCTTGGAAGCACAACGAACGCTCAGGCCCTGTATTTGTCTTCCTCTCGGTGCTTACTAAACCGTTTAAGTCCAGTTGGGGCCTGGCTGGCGAGGGGAGGTTGCTGGGGTCTGCGGGGCTCGACCCGGGAGACTCTGCCGGCGGTGACCTCGCCCGCGGCCGGCGACGCTGCTCCGGGCGGCGGCGGCGGCGCTGGGGCTGAGTCGGGGGGCCTGCCGTCGGTCCGGGGGACCTTTTCCGCCTTCCTGGCTCCGACTCTCTTCCCACCCCTCGCCCTTCCTGACTTCGCCTGGCTTCCCACTCGCTGCCCACCGCGTCCAATTCACCAGCAGAAAGCGGTGGGCGCGAGAATGCAGGCTCCCCGGCCTCTCCTCCAAGACCCACTCTCAAGAGGCGCGCGGGGAGCGGGCCGGCCCTCGGAGCACCGCGCGGGGCAGCGCTCGCCAGCGGCTCGCGAGCGGCCTGGACCCCGGAGGGCGCCCGCGGGGGGCAGCGCAGGGGCTCCCGGGCCGTGGTGGACGCGGTGGCCCGGCCCAGGTTCCACTTGCCAGCGGCAGGAAGGACGCGCGGGAAAGAGAGGGAGCAGGAAGCGGGTGGCGGCGGCGGCGGCGGGCCCGCTGGAAAGGAGGGAGCGCCGCAGGCGGGAGGGGGAGCGCGGAGGAGGGAGGACGGGAGAAAGGAGGGAGCGCGGCAGGCAGGCGGAGGGAGGGCTGATTAGCATGCAGCAGCGCTCGCGCGCCCGGCTCCATTGTTTTAACACCTCCCCTCTCCTCCGCGCCAATCTGTCACCGTTCAGCAGGCGAACGCTGCTGCCTCAAATGCTGCTCTTCTCAAATGAGACGGATAATTAGTTGCCCCGCACGAATGCCGCACTCTTCTCACCCCTGATTGCTATCACCTTCTTGCTCCTGGCAGTTTTGACACCTCGTAATCAGCCTGCTGCTTTTCTCTTTTCTTCCCGACTTCTGCTTCCCTCCCCCCCTTTCCGTCCTAGTTTATTTATTTATTTATTATTATTTTAAATGCAATCCTGGTTCCTATTTGGACGAGGCCTCTGCCGAGTTAACCTTCTGCGTATACATGTGTGCATATAGATGTATATATAAAATAGTGTGCGTGTGCGTGAGTCGGGGGCGGGCTTGCAGTTTTGCGGGAAACACTGCTTCCACGCGGAGAGAATTCTCTTCCCCTAAAGATATTTTTGGGAAGGGAGGAGTTGGGGAGAGGAGAGGGACGTGGGGGGGGGGAGAGTTAGGGAGACCTCAATTAATGCTTTAAAGATCTCTTAGAAATTAACAAACTGGGGAGTCTCGGAATCTGCTGTCATAAGCGTGTTTCCCCCTCTCTCCTCTAACAAGCACTGACAGTCTAATTACTGTAGCTACAAGCAGCTGTCGAGGCAGCAGCCCGGGAGAGAAGGCGCCACCGGCTGAGCGCACCCGGCCTGCCCCTGCGCCCGGCGAAACCACCGAAACCCGGGCCGCCTCCGGGGAGGCTGGAGAGGAGGGCAAGGCCCCGCACCCGAGAGCCCCGCGAGCAGTAGGCGGGCCTGGGAGCCAGCGGACACGCTTATCGTTTCATATTTATAGTCTTTACTTTGAAGGTTAAAAGATGTGAAGAAAAAAGGAGGGGACGTGGGGGAGTGGGAAGAACATCTCCCGAGCTTCCATCCACCCCTTCTCTACCTCCTCGAGCTCTCCCTCCCCCCGTGTTGGTAAAATAACCACGCAACCCGGGGCTGAGGGGGCGGGGTGAGCCAGGCTGGAGAGTAAGAAAGCAGATGTCCCCGCTGGCAGCAGCCTCAGCCTCCGGGGAAAGCTGCACCGGGGGGGCCCTCCCGAGGACATTCACCTCCCACTTCTCAGGCATCCCGCTCACAACTGCCTCGCCTCGGCGGGGGTGGTTTTTTCAGACTCAGCGTTTCGCGTGTGAAGCTTTTTTACCTGGGAACTGTTCTTACCCGGCCACGCGTAGCAGATGCCAAGATGCAGCCCCTACACGACTCGGAACTAAGAGCCAGAGGGGAGACCCAGCGGGTGCCCAACTCCACTTTTCAAGCTGCAGCCAGCACCACCTCTGCAGTGCGGGCCCGGAGCCTGTTCTCCAGGCTGCCTGTCCCTTGGCCCGAGAGGGCCTCTGTCCCTCGGAAGCCGGAGCTTGGGGTAGCACTGGAACCCAATAGAAAACAAGAGTTCCCCGCTTACTAAAAGTGGTGGAGGTGTCAAAAGGGTGGACTGGAGAAGAGGAGTCAGTGATCCACTTCGAGTCACTTTCTGGGCCACAATTTCCTTTGGTTGTCTGCAGGCTAGTAGATGTCAACTGTGTGAGAGGAACTCTTCCTCACCTAGAAAAGAGAAGGAAAAAGAATCCCCTTTCATGAGATAGGTACAGTGGTATATTCTGGCTGGAACACGCTGGGAAGTTTTTATGTTTAATTTTGCGTTTGTGTGGGAGGAGTGAGCGAGAGGGGAGGCTGGCTGGGCGGGAGGTAGGGGGGAAGGGAAGAGACTTGAATAATTGTCTAGGCATTTCCATTCAGCCCCAGCGGCAATGAAAGAAAGATGTACATGCCTCAGAACCCTTCACAGTGAATGCCTAATAATGGCTATGTCACCTTGGTGAGGAAGATGTCAGTGTGATGTGCTTGGCACCCTGAGAAGTCGAAGCACCACTCTCATTCTTCCACAAGTTAAGGCTCTTCACTGTGGCACAGGTGATACCTGAACAAATTGTTCCAATCCCTTACCTGAAACCCTCCAGCTTTCTACAACACTCGTTCCCAAGAAGGCTTAAATTACTGTTTTGAGAGTTGCAAATCAGTGTTTACTTCATAAAATGGAAGCCATGCCTCGACCATTTTTAAAAATTAAGTGTGGGGTGGGGGAGGGAAGAGAAACCTAAAAGACAAGAATCATAGGGAAGAAAAATGAAAGGGAAGTCTCATTTTAAAATTCTGCAACCCTCTGAATTTGGTATCCTCTTTCTTAAATATCTTCCTCTCGTCATCAGGCAGGATGCTACCAATGAATTAACAAATTTCTCAAGAATGTGAACATTTCTAATATAAATTAATTAATATGGATAATCCTTACAGGGTTTTAGATTTGCTCCCATTAAAGACAAATGTGTTTTTTAGTAAGTTTAGTTTGAAAAATAATTTTAAAATTCAAAGTGATCTACTAGTTATAATAAAATGTCACCAGATCTGGTATCACCCTTCTATCAGATTACTGGAAAGAAACATGAATTTTATGAATTGCCCCCAAATGTGATTTATTTATTTATTAAGAACAAAGAACACATTAATTATCACAATATAAGTAACTCTTTTAATATTTAATTTCATCATGTTGCTATACGTATAGTAAAAATTAAAACCATGTCTATTATTAAAAAAAAATAATAAAGTGTTTAAATAATCCTACCAGTGATCTTATCACTGAGCAACAAATGTCTTAGGTTTGGTATTTACTCAGATGTTTATCTTGTCTGCTATTCTCTGTTATTGGTTTATTCAAAAAGAACACCCACAGCATAAATAATCTAAACTTTTAAATGAAAACAAGTGAAAAAAACCCTATAAACATTTGACATCACCAAATTCAATAGATCTAACTAGAAATCCAAGCAATAAGCTTAGACATTTGAAAAAAACATAAATTATTGTTATACAATTCCATAAGTCACGTACATAATTTTGAATTATGGCAATAAACACTGTAAACATGAATACAATGAATTAGTTTTGTACAGAATGATCTTTTAAAAGGCAATAAAAGAAAGTTACAATGTAAGTTTAGAAAAAAATTCAAATAGCTGTGACACTGGATTTTTCAATAAATGATTTTGAGCTAAGTTTGCAATCAAGTACATAATATTACAAACCCAGAATCATCACATAGAACTTGATATGTCTGTTTTCAAATGCGTCTTAAGTCTCCCCATTAAAGTGTGAATTAAGATGCCGGAGGAAATCCCCCCTGGATGTAATGGATGGTGGGAAAACTGCTTGACAGAATTCACATACTCGAGGTATATGCAGTTCTGAGCCTGTGCCACTTAGTACCGATAAGTCACTGTCTTGATTAGGAAAGGGCTTCCAAACGGGCTGCAGGAAACAAATAAAAACATCTTCTGTTATTTGTATTTAAAATCAACTTGCACTGAATTTCAAATTCAAAATTTTTGAACGGGTTATGTGCGTATATATGAAATTCCCTAATATGAAAGCGAATTACCTTTCCTTTAGAATTGGCATGAGAACATGACTCAATTCTCTTTTTCATAAAGGGCATAATTTAACTTTAGGAATCACTTAAAATACACATTCATGCACTTTATCTTCACACATTAAAACATCTTTCAGCTTTAACACCAGCATGTTTTAATACCCGTTATCCCAACGGGTTTTGGAACAATAGTCAATAATTGAGACTTTAAAAAAATTAAATTCTATCTCTTCTATTTTATATTGGAACTTTAAGTTATAGGACCTTTATTAATACACAGCATACTAGAAATGATGTGTGTGTACATGCATTTTGATCAAGAGCAATGTAATTTCGCTACTATTTATAAGCAAATACACAATGAATAAATCATATAGAAATAAGTGTTCTAATTTTTGAAAATAATTTTTTTAAAGTATGAAACAAATTCTATTGATCAGTTGTTTTTTAAAACCTCAAATATTTAATCGTTCAACAAAGTCCAACATTGGATGCATTCTTTTGACTTCTTATTTTGCTTCTGTTACAAGCACATACTTTGGCCTTCTTACCCTTTCTTGTGGCTAACTAAAGTGAAGCCTGTCAACAGTTGCCAGTTAAAGGATTATGGGAAGCATAATTCTACAGAGCTACCTCCATTACTATAAGCAACACCTACATACTCTTAACTGTACTTATTAAAAAATATCTAGAAGGGCCAGAAAAAGCATTTAGTTCAAGAGTAGGTGCTCAATATATGTTTGTTGACTGGAATATCTTATTTTCCTGAAATGTTGTAAACCAAATTATTTCTAAAATTTGCTTTCTTATCTTGACATATCTAAATTCTGGCACTTTGAGGAAAATCACCTCGAAATGCCAACTTAAAGAGACCCCTTTGTATTCCTGTTACTAATATGTTTTTAAAATAACAACCTAGTTCAACTCCTGACATAGTATTAGTTTATATTCCCTTAACCAATCTCTTTCATCCTAGTTAACCAATCATTACATAAACAGTATATTACTAATTGAAGCATTTGGGTTTCACTACATCACTGTCTATAGATTATAAACATTTTAGTGGACAGCTGTGTACGGTTGATGTAAATATACAAAGTCTGTCTAAGCACCAAGATAACATTCAAATATCAGTATAGAGGGTGTATAATAACACTGACTCAAATACTTTTGTGAGAAGTGGCAATTTTATTACAAAAAACAGTAATATTAAATACATATTTGAAATCTGGAGTAAAATAATTTCCTCTCTTCCATGATAAAAGAAAAGCAGTAATAATTGTGAGTATATAACAGAGTTAACTAGATTTAAATTTTAGTGTTGGCAGTTTAAACAAAAAGTACAATTGATTAATATGCACCACTCTAATGGGAAATTGATACGGATATAAATAAAAGATTGTTATGTTAAAGATACTTTAAATTAAGATCTAAAAATAGTAATAGACTCAGAAGCAATTTAGCTTCTAAATTGGATGAGCCAATCTTCTACTGCCAATTTATTTTCAAAGTCCATACTTATCCTTCTCTATTAGGAGCTATTAGTTCGGATTTGAGCTTTTCATAGAATTCAGTTGGGACCCCAATCACTGACTCAGCAAAAGTAGGAAGAAAAGAAAATCACATAGAGCAAAAATAAGCAGGTATATTTTAGACTTTATTATGATAGCTGAATGTATAAAAAAAGGTGTTAAGTAGTAATGATTGAGATAAAAGTAAAAATTTGAAATATGCAACCAAAATTTCACTTCCCTTTGTTATTGACAACTCAAGAATTTTGTATTTCTCATAGCTTTATCAAAACAAATAAAACAACAAAATGTTTTAAAAAACCCATTTTAAGAAATATCCTTTGAATCCTAAACTGTAACATGGCCTTCAAAACAAACAAATTTCTTTGCCTTTCTGCCAAAATATCAATTATCTAACCTTATGCCCCACGTCTTGTGACAGCTCAACACCAATTCTCCTGCATTTTTTAAGCTGAATACTTTTCCATCAAGTTGTAATCACATACCAGCTGTTTCCCTTGCTGTAGCCTAGAAAGCAAATGCACAATGCAGGGTGCCATCTACTGAAACATGAATGCACAGACTAGTAAAAGAACAAGCAAGAGATGTAATGGAGAAAAAAATAACAAGCATTAGAACTGATGCACTTCACAGCTCCACAGGAATTCTACTTGAAATAAATAAAATTGTTTAATCTGTTTCATTATGTAGTAACTATAACTGTGACTATGATGTGAAATAAGGTACAATGTAGAACATAAGTGAGTTTACAATTAAAGCTTATTGTCAGAGATGCCTAGTTTTCTCCACTACTAAAATATACCACAGCTTGACTACTGCCTTCTTTGTATGCTGATTTAAAAGTCTATAACCTATAAAAGTACTTATAAAGCCAAAGGGTATTAATCAAGTTGTTGGTGTTTTTTGGTTTTTGGTAAATTAAGTATCTCAAGGCAAAGAGAAATCAAACAAATGTCTGCAAGTTATATTAGACACTTTTACCAATCTGCATTTTTTATGAGCTTCTGTTTATTGTAACAATTACATATTTTCATTTGCCTTTAGGCATTAATCACCTTTTTTTTTTTGAAACTTAAAGAATCATTTTGTAATAGAACCTGAATAAAAGGGAGGGTAGGAGTGGATTGGGGTGGGGGGGCTGTAAGTAGTCTGCAAGCTTTAGAAACATGAAAGTATTTGATTAGAATCATACATATGTAGAGACTGTTTAAAAAATGTATTAGGCTGCAGATTAGAAACCAAAACCAAAACCAAACCCTACAGATCTACGTACTGTATAACTGAGAATGTAATAGAAGTATTATTTGAAAGACAGTTCGCTTATTTTCAGAAATAGAAACATACAATGTGATTATTTACTTATTAAAAAAATCATGCATTCTTGTAAAGATAAGTATGATACACACAAACTTTTTGATAAAAAAATGCCACCTGCTTCACAGAATGAAATTTAATAAAGAATCCTATTATAACAATGATACCGAGTTAAAAGCTTTGAATAAGGGACTAAGTAAGAAAATGACACACACTAGATATGGATACGGTTTACATGTATTTTAAAATGTGCCGTAAATTTTAAGGTACTTTTTAATAGAGCTTCACCATATTCATCTTTTAAATTTCATGTCATTTATTACAGGACTTGGATATTTTTATTGAAAGCTTAACTTCGGCTAGTCATTAGTTTAAAAAAGGTGTCTGATAATCTGAAAGCTGCATATCTGTGCATGCATGGCAAAATGTGTGTTCACACTTAATATATTTGTTAATGCAAAACAGTTACCTGCTGTGGTCCTCGGATAGCTTTTCCTGGGTAATCGAGTGAAGGAAAAGGTGCATCAGATGGGTCCTGAAGTGGGAATGTATTTACATATAATGCATTATGGTCTCCAGGTGGCAAACACGGAGCTCTATCCAGAGTTGTCCTGATACAAGTATTTACAAGATTTGAGGGTTTTGTTTTGTCAGTTGTTTTAAGGTTTTGTATAGCTGAAGCTATGGGGTCAATTCCCTGAATTTCAAATAAAGTTTCTTCTGTTTTGACAAAGTTTCCCGGGTTGTCTCTTGGCTCCATATTAAATTTATCCTGGCACATAGCCTCACATGAGGCAGGACCAAGGACACTGGGTCTTTCTGGACTGCTATGTAAGAAAGTAGAGTCACTGTCCGTAGGTGGAAACTTGACATTGAATTTAGAAAGTGATTCAAAAGAGGTGTCTTCCTCATCTTGGCCCAATCCTCTTGGTGCGACAGATGTGATGCATGGTGCACCTCTATTTATATCATCTTTTGCCTGAGGCTTAAATAGCACTTCTTGTTTATCTGTTTTATCCGTACACTGTATAGGCACAGAGCACTGTGTCTCTGCAGGGGAAAAAAAACAAAAGGAAAACAGTCGCATTTCAATCCTTCTTAAAAATCTGAACATTCAATTAGCTTTGGATAGATGAGTATTATTTTTTCTACTGGCTTTTACAGCAACTGAAGACAACTGGGATTTTTTTACATTTGCTACCACCTTACACAGAAATATTAGCAGTCTCCAGTGGGTGAATTGGAACGTAGCTTATTAGTCACAGTTTAACTACTTTGTCTTTTCCTAGGTCCTTGTGCTGTAAGCCTTGCATCTTGTTCACAGTTATACTGCTCTATACTTAAAAAACATTTGCTTGTAGTGTATACATCTAAACATTTTATCAGTAATGGAGCTGCAACTGTGAGCTTGCTTAGACAAGTAAGTTATTAAAAGGAAAAACCCCTACCAGGCACATATACAGTATACAGGTTATGAATCTATATGAATTAGGTCATTTACTCCCCCTAATATCTCTGTGTGACAAAGTGTATCACCAATCAGCTTAGCCATTGTCTACTCTTAATACTATGTGAGGGCGTGGTGGTGGCGGGTGCTGGGAGAGAGAAGACTGGAGGCAAAAGAAGGATGAAATTTTAGGATGCATGTTCAGAAAGCTCTATGTGAATATATGATTTTCTCATCTTATTAGAAAAAGGCCTCTGTAGATAACAGGTAGATATCAGGTAGATACCAGGACCTCCGTAGCTCATTTATCTAGAAGCCACTTATCCAACAAATTCAGCTCTCTAGGACATAGGCAAAAGTTAGAAAGTAAATAGTGCTTTTCAGGAGTCAGGCTAAGAGCCACAAGGCCCACAGATGAATTTTGCTCTTATTCTCATTTTAGATTTATTCTAACAAGCTTGATGATGTCTCCCTAGTTCATTGCTGGTAACAAGCAACAAACTACAAGGTATGGATATGAATTGTTGAAAGCAGATATAGATATCAGTAAGAGTTGAAAGCACGAGAGGAGACAAGAGAAACAAAAAAGCAGGTATAAGAACTCAGAAAACACTACAGTCTAGTGTAGAGCGAACAAGGGCTACATTTTTCAATGCAAAAAAATCAATGATCAAAGCACTCTCCATGTTGATGATACCGAGACATTAGAAAAAGCTAGATTATATTCCACAATGTTACTTCAAGAAGACAGTGAGGGACTTCCCTGGTGTTGCAGTGGTTAAGAATCCGCCTGCCAATGCAGGGGACATGGGTTCGAGCCCTGGTCCAGGAAGATCCCACATCTGTGGAGCAACTAAGCCCGTGCACCACAACTACTAAGCCTGTGCTCTAGAGCCCTCGAGCCACATCTACTGAGCCCACGTGCCCTAGAGCCTGTGTGCTGCAACTACTGAAGCCCACGCACTCTAGGGCCCACGTGCCGCAACTACTGAGCCCGCGTGCCACAACTACTGAAGCCCACGTGCCTAGAGCCTGTGCTCTGCAACAAGAGAAGCCAATGCAATAAGAAGCCTGCACACTGCAACAAAGGGCAGCCCCCTCTCACCGCAACTAGAGAAAGCCTGCAGGCAGCAACGAAGGCCCAACACAGCCAAAAAAAAAGAAAAAAAAAAAAAGAAGACAGGTTAGAGGTTGGTAATGTGTATATTTTCATTAAATGGACAAAGGGTAAACATTTTATTTTAAACTAGCACTTTAAAAAAGTAGTCATCAGTGAAGTTATACATTAACCAACGATGCCTGTTTGAGCAGACGGGGTATACAGAGCACTGCGCACAGTGTCTGTCCAGATTCGTAGGCACTTAACAAATGTCAGTTCTTTTCCCTTCCTTTGGTCTTTGCAGACTTGTGACACTTTTCTCTCTTTTGCCACAGCACATTTCAACACAGATGTTTTCTGTTTCGACATGATTGTAGTACAATGCAAACAGCTTCTTTGGTTCACCCTGTTACATGCCTACTAACCTCTCTTTAGTATGTACCATCTTCTCTTACTGGATTACAGCAGCCTTTGAACCACTTCCTTGCCTCTAAATTTTTCTCATATCCACTCTATTGTTTACACTGCTTTTGCCAACCCTCTCTTAGTTTTTCTAAAATACAAATCTGGTCATGTTACCTTCTTAATAAAACCTTTTCATGGTTCTCCAAGACCTTCAGCCCTAAAACTCATATAAAGCTGTGCATGATTGGCCCTTTGTCACCTCTCCATGCTGTCATCTTTCACCACATCTGCTCTACTCCGTACTCCAGCTATAATGAACTTTGGTACAGTTGTCCAAACAGCCATGCTCTCTTGTCTTTGGGCCTTTGCACATGCTGTGCAGACTGCCTGAACTTCCCACTTCCATTACTCTTTGCCTGACTCTTATTTGTCCTTCATGTCTTGCTTTAGGCATTAATTTCTCTGGATGGTTCTCCCTGGTTTCCCAAGACTGGTTTAGTCATGACTCTTGGGTGCTCTGAGGACTATACACTGCATTGTATTTGCAAATATACCTCTTTCTCCCATTGAAGTAGGTTTCTTGAGGTCCTAAACTATGTTTTGTTTCCCACTTATCTCCAGTACCCTGCCCAGTGCCTGCACATAGTATGCCTTCAATAAATGCCTTCTGAATGAATCTGTGTTCTCTTTCCCACAGAGCCTAGCATAATAATGTACATTTACTAGATAATCTGTCTGTAACTAGGAGTGGTACAGTACTTGAGACCAAGCTCAATTGCTGTCATTTTTCCTGGTAGCAGACATAAGAGTGGCAGGAAATTCTAGGAAACAGTATTTTCTTTGTAGATTACAACACCTGAGAAGGAGGAAACACTTATCAAAATGCTCTTCAGTAGAACAGGAGAATAAAGAATCTGCTGCTGCTGATAATGACAACTATTAACATATACAGCACTTCTATGTGCCACACACTTATAACCATTGTTTGTGCATTAATTTAGGGGTTAATTCCAGGGCTACACAGCTAATGAATGAGTGACAGATCTGGAACTGGAACCCAGGCAGCCTAGAGCCTGTGTTCTGAACCATTATGATAAATTGAACATGCTGGTTTCTAAATTATAGAGAAGAGTCTCTAAAATGACAGAAATGTGCTTTGAATTTCTTTTCCAGTAGTAGATATCCCCTTTGTGAAGAAAACATGGAAAACCCAAACAGGTATAATAAAGCATCTATTTTCTTTTAGTATAGCTAGCTGGCATACCTCAGCACATTAAAGTAATCTTTTGAATTAATCTATTCAAGCAATGAGCGTTACTATTCACACACACAAAAATTTTTTTTTAAACGTTAAGATTTCTAAGGTTACTAGAAATCCAAGCTTAGAAAACTTAAAAGTCAAACAAGGTGCATGAAAGCACTTGTCATTCTGACACTATACTAAGAAACATGATCAGGTGAGCTAATTGTCTTTCTATTTTGTTTTGTTTTGTTTTGTCAAGACGTGTATTCCTGCAAGAAAAAAAAAGAAAAATGAGAAAATTTTTTAGGTTTCTAAATTTTAAGTATAGGCTGTCCATTTGGATGACTTTTCAGTTTAATTACCTTGTATATTGACAAAAGAAAAAGATCTGAGGGTTATTTTAACCTCTAGTCCTACATCCTTGTCTCCTGATCGCCACTGAAATATGATCCTACTTCATGGACCAAACAGTACTTTTTTTTGAAGCCACAATTACTTAAACATACATTTTACCTTTGTCCTTTCTCAAGGCTACTGTCATGTGGATGAGAAGCAAAAAAATAAAAAGAAAATGTACAATTCTACTAACTCAGCAATTTATGAATTATATCTGTTTACTTAAAAGTAAAAATCAAATTTTAACAAAAAAATAACACAGGGGCCAATAATGTTAAATAAGCTCTTTCCAGCTGTATTATGCAAATCACATTTAAAATAGTTCCTTTCCATTTGTATTCAATGTAGCGTTCACTCTTAAAAAACCTGAATAGGCATCTTTTTCCAAAATATTTCTTTTTCTTTCTTTCCCCCTTTGATCTACTACTGTCAGAAGCATAATATTTGATATTGTGGTTTGTTTGGAGCCAGCAAAACTCCACTGGAGTCTGTAGCACAAAAGACCTAAAACATTTCAAGAATAATGTTGTATTTATTATTTGTGACACAGTTAATATAAAACATAAGAATAATGTTAGGAAGCAGTTTTAGTGGGAAGGAAATTGAAGTTAAACACTCAGCATTCTAGTTGACAAATATATACTCAGATTTAGACTTGTGCAATTTAAAAATGGCCAAAGTATTAAGCCATTGGTAACGGGGTAGGTTCTTTGTGTAACAATGAATACGTCACCATTACAATGTTTTGATACTACGCTGATGTTCAAAAAAGAATGATTAATTGTAGGTACTACATCTCTATAGCTAGTAGATTTTAAATAAAGATAATTCTTTTATTGGTACTTCAGAAGTACCTAGTGTCTTCAGTCTGCACAAAAGATCAAATTCTCAAGAAAATGACAAAAATTAAGGTGGAAACATTAGAGTTCCTTTTGGGGAAGCAGAGGGAAGGGAGGGGAAGAAGTAAATTATGTTTGTCTACAAAGATTGTTATGCTTCTCCAACAGCATACCGTGTACCTTTTCTGAAAATAAAACGGTAGTAGTAAGCAAAAAGTGAATTTACCCTATAAAATGATTTTTTAAATAGCCTAGCTATAAGAGCTGTAAGAAATGGAAAGTGATCTTTAATTAAAGGAGTGTTAGCACTGCTGCAACATCTTTCAGAGTAAAAACTGTAAATCACAGCTCTTGGGAATTGTAGGTAGAATATCTCAAATGACAAGGGTAAAGGAGAATTTATCATTATAAACCATCAGTTTACCTTCCTTTTGTTTACAGGGGTACATGGTAGCCAGATTCAATCCCTGGTATTTTGCTATTCATATCGAACTACTGAGGCAAATACCAGGAAGCCGGTCTGGGGTTTTAGGGAAGGGTGGAGCTTCTAAAAAACACACTGCAATATATCTGTAAAACAGATATTCCTTTTAAGTTATATTTTATACTTAATTTGTACTTTGTACGTCCAACAGAACTGGCCTCATGAAATGTGAAATGTTTATTTCTTCAATCAAATTACAAGAATCTATCCATGGTGCCCAATTAACTTTTAGGCAGAAGTTAAAAACAAACCTAATATTATAATTTCACTTAGCTCATATGTGATAGTGTAGCTTCAAGGTTGCTTACTAATGTATCAATTAATGTTTAATAAGACCCCCAAATAGCAACTGAAGACTTTGAGAGATATATTCTATATTTATTTTTCCAAGGTGGGACTTCTCATTAAGATGATTAGTAATTATGTCATTCAGTTCAATCTACATAGTGCCACATAAAATAGAGAGGGAAAAGGCCAATAATTATACAATGCAATACATTACAGAATTTAAACAGTACTTACCCATTATAAGTGGTGAGAAGCGCAAGTTATAGATCCTCAGCACTTAATAAGGATTTAGAAATATTTTCACAATCAAAAATAAATCAGTTTCAACCAATAAAATTAATATTACTGTACATTACATCAAACCTTACCAGTTACAGTGGCTGGTACATTAAGTTTGCTTAAGTGGTCTTTTTGTGCTTTGGCTAGCATGCATATTCTATGAAATTCTTCTTTCAGATCCCGGAAAGTCTTCTCTATATAACCTCTAAAAATAAATCAACATTTTAAAATGTAAGGCTATATCTTCAAATTTTAAAAATCATGATTGAATTTACATAGTACTTTTTAATGTACCACAAAATAATTACTGAAAGGTTAAAGTTAAAGAAAAATCATTTTAAATTCCTAGAAAATGTTTCCTAAAACAACTTTAATATTTGGAGAGCCAGGTACAAAGTAAGTGATAAATTAAAGTTCTAATACATAAATGTAGCAAAGACTAGCATACCTACTTATTCATATATCACACTTATGCTGGCTGTCTCATTCTTACATTAGAAATTTCAGTGTATTGACTTTTTGTCCTCTGTGAACATCTTAAATAGAAAAAACTAAATAGTCCTCACTTTGATAAGGTTAACATTAAGAGCCATCCATATAAAACAATGTGGCCATATTACTTGTTCTATTGAAATAGGAGAACTTCAGAGAATTCAGTTTTTAGACCCATCTTTGCTATTAACTGTATGACTTCTTTAGGTCATTTTAACATGGAGGAGCCTTGAGCTGGTCTCTTCTAGTTTGGAAAGGCTGCTTTTTCTTACAATTGCTAAAAATTTAAAATATGTACATAAAAATATATTTCAATATTTATAATTTGTAGGGTTGGCAAAAAAGGATATAGAACTACCTTTCATGGAATAAAGGAATGCCAAGACTCCTTGGTGAAGTTTCTTTTCTTGGAGAAGAAACCTCTTGTCTTCTTACCTTAAAGATATAAAATGATTACCACTTTAAATTGCTTCTAAACTCAAATGAGAATGGGTTACCAGAAAACACAATAGAAAATTTATCTTCTTCAATGAAAAATAAGTTTTGTTAGCTTACAGATATATATATATATATATATATATATATATATATATATATAGTACAATAGATTTTTTTTTTCCAACGAGAACATTCAGGGAAAAAGGAAAATGAAAGTAGAAAAATAAGATGAAGGCATGAAGTATTTCTGGTAACTTCTTCAATTACTATTTCCAGTATTGCTAATTCAAGAAATTTCCTCAAATTCATATCTTGATGAAATTGCTACTCTGATCACCAAGCATCTGACATGACTAGAAACTTTAAGAAAAATATCCATGTGAGTTTACTTTTTTTTCCATTGTTGGCCTATACATTTAAATCAATGTCTCTGTATTTTGTTACAGATTCTTTGCTGAGAAATGCGGCTGTATTAGAGGAATAAAGAAAACCAAGCTACAGCTCCTTAGCATTTAACAAACATTTTAAAGATAGTGCAATTATGTATTTAAGCTCCTTTAACACAAGTTCCTGCCACCACCCTGTGGCTTCTACTGGTATTACATTCATCATGACACAAAAGTCAACATTTTGATTTTTAAAAAATCTTCAGTCATACCTAGAGAACTTTGTGTACCTTTTAAAACTACAAATTGATAAATCCAAATATTTGAAGAAGTCCTAATATGATTCAATCATTTATAATTTGGCCAAAACTGTGTAGGGTCTTATTTAAGTTCAAATTCAAACCAGTGTTTTTTATATTAGGTGATTTTTTAGATTTTATTCAGTTAAGGTCATTAAGCTCTTACTAAAATGGATGATTTTACTTCATTGTTTCTTATCATCTGAGTACATCTCCCTTATAATCTTGCTTTTTAAAAGGTTCTTTCAATTTCTTAAGAGTCTTATTTGTTCTTTAGGGAAAAAACCTGATTCTAGTTTGTTTCTCTTAAAATTAGTATCTTCTCCAATTTCTTCAGTTTATTGCTCTACTTTTTCAGCTTTTTCTAAATACTAGTGTTTGCTTACCATTTCTAAAATAGTGTATTACTTTACAGTAATTAGTAAAATATAATCTTAGCAACCCAAACAATTATTTTTATATATTATGCCATTAGACTTAGGTAAAATAAAGATCATTTGCTGCTGCATACTTTTTGTCTGACAAATGTTTAGGCCATGTCTTCTTCTGGATTAAAACAGCTTTATTAAGCTTTATAAAGCAGTCATATCAAAAGACATTTTCACATTCACAGTTTGTTTTTAAAAGTGGTAGACAAGGCTTTTCTTTAGTGTTATGTGCAATTAGAACACTCAATGGATTTTAGTGTGGACTAGGAAAAAAGGCAACATTTTAAAGCTAACCAATCATTCAGGATGCTACAAGTATAAAAACAAACTCTTAAAAGGTTATATTATATTAAATCTATAGCAACAAAATCAGAGAAGAAGTAATATTAAGAGAACAGAAACATTTGACAATTTAAGATATTAAATAAATAATAAAACAAGTGATTAATAGAGTAATTAATCTGCTTTTAAAATTTACTATTTGAAATTCTCAACATGAAATAAAAATATTCTATTAGGAGCTAGAAAGAACCAAAAAGAAGTGCTTCTGTAATTTTAGTCTGAAAATGAAGATAGTTACAGAAAACAGTAATGAAGACTACTCCGATTTTCAAAGTACTGATTTTGACATAAAGTAGGAATGATTGCTTCTGAAGTTAAAGAAGCCTAAAAACTAAGGGGTGGGGGTGGGGGTGGGAAAGAGGTGAAGGAAAAGGCAGGAGAAGAATGATAAATTTTAGCTGGCTCGCCAAATAACTGGTATTGACTTACTTCTGCAATGTTAAGATTTGATAACCGGTGTGGGTGAATTTATCTGGAAAAGATTTCTTGCTTGTGTTGGCAGGGGGTAAAAGGAGGACTGACTTATTGAGGAATTTCTATGAAGTATCTAAACTAAGGACTTCAAGAAGCTTCTTTGGGGTTAGGAACAGTTCTGCTTACTATCATTTTTGTTATAATTATTGAAGAGACATATTACTGATTGTACTGAGCAATGCATTGCACCTTCTATCATTTGCACCAAATAAGTCTATTGATATATTTCAAATGAAAGTTTTATGTCCCCACAACCTAAGAAAAAATTTCGAAAGAGACCATAACATGTTAGTTCAAGAAAAAGCAAAGCAGTTCTCTGACATTTTGAAGTAGGGTTTATCTAAAATGGGTATAGAATGTTAATATTATTTTCCACTGTAGCAATCGAACACAACTTTCTGAAAAAGATCATTTATTTTTTCAAAGGATTTAGGATTAGTATAGCTAACAGCAACTCCAACACTTTCCCCAGAAACTCAGACTTTCTTTTAAATGCTAAATGATCTTACCTAATGAAGACTACTCAGTTTGCTGAGCATCCCAGGGAGTAAGTAAACGTTAAAAGAGATAATTTGTATTTTTCTATTTTCAAATATTATCCAGGTGGACCCCGCACTGTAGGAAGTTGAAGTTATTACAACTTCAAATAAGAAAGCAAGAGAATTCTGAACATTATATTTTAGGAGATTTTAACATTAAATCATTCAACAAATGAATTTATTTTGAGGTACTAAAACTTAAAATACTTAACATTATAAACTGTTCCAAGTACTAGTTTGGAAATGGCGAACTTGTGGAATGAATACTGAAATAAGAGTTTTACACGTCGTACTTTTCATTTACACTTCCAGTATGGCACTGGATAAGTCATTCAACTAAATCATTAAGATAAACCCATTTAAAGCAGTTGGAAGACGTTGTGAAATGATTCCTTAAATTTCCTCTTATGCAAATTGGGAGAATTTGTTTTAGTGTAAATCAATTTAAGCTTCTCATAGATGTGTATTATATATAAAAAAGGTTCTGTTCAAGACTTAGTTGAATATGCAATGATATTTAAGAAGGAGAAAAAACAAAAAGTGGCTAATATTTAATTAGTCCAAAACCTTCTTATTCTTAATGCAGCGATAATGGGAAATGTTTTTGTGTTGGAATCCAAGATCTGTTAGACACCAACATTTCAAAGAAAGAAATGTATATTTTCCCCAATGCCTGCCTTTTTAATATTTGGTACTAAAAGTGAAAATATTTTGTTTTCTTTATAAATCAATGTGAAAAATACAGAGATGATTCACAATAGCCAAGATATGAATTCAATCTAAGTGTCAGTTGATGATGGATGAGTAGATAAAGAAAACGTGGTATATATACAATAGAATATTGTGTGTGTATACACACACACAAACACACACACACACATTTTAAGGCCGAACACATCAGCTTTAAAAAAGAAGGAAATCCTGTCATTCGAGACAATATGGATGAACCTGAAGGACATTATGTTATGTAAAATAAGACAAGGCAGGCACAGAAAAACAAATATAGCATGATCTCACTTATATGTGGAACCTAAAGAAGTCAAACTCATAGAAGCAGAGTAGAACGGTGCTTGCCAGGGTTTGGGGGGTAGGGCAAGTGGGAAGATGTTAAGTACAAAGTTTCAGTCATGCAGATGGATAAATTCTGGAGATCTAGTGCATAGCATGGCAACTACAGTTAATACTACTGTATTGTATACTTGAAATTTGCTAAGAGTATAAATCTTAAATGTTTTTACCACAATAAAAAAGAAAAATAACCATGTGAAGTGATGGATATGTTAATTAGATTGACTGTGGTAATCATTTCATAATGTATACATATATCAAAACATCATGCTATACATTGTAAATATATAATATTTTTATTTGTCAATTTATAGCTCCAAAAAGCTAGGGGAGAAGAAGAAATGCAATAAAAATTTTTAATCAGAATCATGTTTTTTCTTAAAAATTTTAAGCAACTAAAGTCAGCAAAATTAAATTGAGTTATGGAACTTTTAAAGATAATTCAATTCAAACTCATTAATACCTCTCATATGGAAGGAATCTAAACTTTATTTATTTAGACATTGTACCAATTTATTTGATTGCCTGAAGCCATATACTTCAAAAGGAAATTAAAAACAGAAACGTTCTCTTCTTTATGGTATATAAGATAAAACAACCTCTTAGTTATTTTTTCCATTTTTTTTCCCTGGAATCTAAACTTTAAAAGGCTAATACTGAATAAAGGTGGTAAGTCTTCAATGATACATATTTAACCTATAGCAATGACTATCGCTTTATTCCAGGGTTCATATCAAAGATTCTCTCTAAAATTTAGTTGAGATCCTTTCAGGCAAAAGGAATATTTATTTTCAGGTGGCTCAGGCAACTGAGTGTAGCCAATATTTGATTTCATTTCTGAGATTACGCTTTTAAAACAGAAAAGAGCTACGTTCTTACTTGGAACAATGTCAACCAGGAAGTCAGCCCAGGTGAGATGGCATGGATTAGTAAAGGGAATATAAACTGTGGAATAGTTATACATACTAAGTTAATAAAATTTACTACAGAAAAAGAAAAAATGAGTAGTGGAAAAAGAAAGTGAAAATAAGGTATCACTTAGATTTCTGAAACTAAGAATGAAATGTTAAAGGAGAAACTGAGGTTGAATTTACCAGTTTTAGATATATTGAAACAAAATGTTACAGTGAAGTCAAGCATTGAATATGGCTGAATTAGGGAGAAAGTGAAAAAAGAGCTGAGAAAGTGAAGAGCTTAAGGTAGAAAATAGGAACAGAAAAAAGTTACAAGAGATTTGATAAGAATATAAAAGCATATTAAAAAAGAAGTCTGAGGACAAAAGGTAATTTAAAAAACTACACAGAAATTGTATTTATAAGAACTTATGGCCATGTGAAATCTGTGGTTCTCTCACCCTCAATAATATTACTGAAAATCTAGAAAAGCAAGAGGAACACAAATCCTAGGAGCCTTGTCTGTTCCGCATGACACAGTGTGCTAGGCAAATCCACTGCCAGTGCGGGAACAATTCCAGGGCAAAATGGGATCCATCCCAGAGTTCTGAAGGAAGAGGCAAGAAAATAAACAATATAAAAATAAAATTAAATATCCCAATTACTTCCAAGTTCTTTACAAGGTTTTGGTTTAACGTAAATCCCCCAAAACTTCTATCAATTCAATGTTACAATAAAACATTTAAAAAAAAGTTATCTTTCTGATTTTCTTAATAGGAAGAAATATCTAATTGTGGGAATGCCTGTTCATGCAAAATAGAAAAATAACGTAAGTGACTAATTTTAAAAAGTAAGGTTTCCCATACTTCCTTCACCCCTTCTCTGAACACTACTTTAAAATGAAATGATTTGGGAAAATCCTTTTCATTAACTACTACTTTTTTGTCATACCACTACCATGGTGAACAGAAAATATCTTCATGAAAATAGTTGTTATTTAAGCAATTTGCACATATTAATTATTTAACTAAATCCACATAATCTTGTGAATTAAGTACTTTAATTTGATTTTAAAGTTCACTATAGTTACTAAGGGTCTGGAGAGATCAAATATTTGTCTACAGTCTAGTAGGTGGAGTAGCTGCAACTGGAACCCAAGCCTTACCGCCTCAGGCTCTTAACCTCTCAGTTTACAGGTCCCGACTGCTAGAGAAGTGAAGTAGTAGGGTTACCTAGCATGGTGAGGAAGATACAGAAGGGTAACATTTACACATTGCACCAATGCAAACTACTTTTAAGACTCTAAAACCTGTCTGTAATACAACAAATATATTTCTCAGTGAGGCATAGTTATAAGCCAAGTTTTGATGTTTAAATACTGCCTGGGGAATGGCCTTTGGTATGGCCCTTTTTGTGCTCAAGAATGTCCAAGAAGAAATTTACACCCCAAAATCACCCTAGATAGACTTACTCAAGTTCTGCCAAACCAGTTTACGTGTTAACAGAGGCAATTTGGCAATAGCTTCTTAACCAGAATTTCACAGTTAAGTATTTCTCAGACTTGTCATTAAAAGTTAACCATTTGACAAAGCATGACAGTGGAGTACCTTACTGTTAATGCTATCCTCTTGAAACCTTAATTCTCTTCCTGCCTTCCTAACTACCTCCTAATAGATGACTGGGCATAGTTATAGTAGCTGACTTAAAATCTTTGTCTGATAATCTCAATATCTGCATCATCTCAGGGTTGGTATCTGTTCCCTTGAAACTGGGTCATATTTTCTTGACTCACCATATGTTGAATAATTTTGGACTGTACCCAGAACATTGTGAATATTATGTTGGGGAGATATTCGGTTATATGGTGCCAAAGAGTGTTGATGTTTTTGTTTTTGCAGGAAATTAAGTTGGTTAGACTCAGACTCCAAACTGTCACTCCTCTGAAGAGCAGCAGCTCAGATCCCAGTTCATTCCTTTATGCTTCAGCTGCAAACTGCTTTCAGTTTGCCCACACATCCTTGGTTTTAGGGAGAGCCAGAGACGGGCTGAGTTTAAACACAGAACTTCAGGTTTACATTCTCTGGCTCTCTCCTTTATGGGTCTCCTTCCTTCTCTGGTGACTGTGGTTATTCTGGGCCCATTTTCCTTTCTGCTTCTTCCAGCCAGAATGGTGGTGGGCTTTCAATTGGAATTTTAGCCACTGGAATTGTGGCCACCCTCAGGACAAAACCACAGAAAACTCGGAATCTCCCATTAGTGACAGTACTTCACAGTAGTGAGCAGCTCCTCCTTCTTGATACCTTTTTGGCTATCAGTATAATATTTAGGTTTTCTTTTTGAGTTTTGGTGTTTTTATTGGTCCCTGTTCTTCTTAGACTAAAAATGTAGGCATTCTCTAAGGTTCACACATGGGTACACTGTTCTTCCCTCATTATACACCTTTCTCTTATTGTTCATTCTCGTGTTAAGTCTATTGAGTATTCATTTCCTAAAGTCTGTATCTTCAGGCCCACCCTCTCTCTTGATAGCCACTCTCAATTCTCTTTCAATCCAATATATTTTCACTTGTTCTGCTGTCTATTGTAGAGCACCACATTTTAAAATATAACATAATCAGGGGCTTCCCCGGTGGTCCAGTGGTAAAGAATCCGCCTTACAATGCAGGGGACGTGGGTTCGATCCCTGGTCAGGGAACTAAGATCCCACATGCCGCGGGGCAACTATCCCACGCACCACAACTACTAAGCTCATGCACCTCAACTAGAGAGCCTGCGTGCCAAAACTAGACAGAAGCCCACGCACCGCAACAAAGAGCCTGCGCCACAACGAAGACCCAATGCAGCCATAAATAAATAAATAAATAAAAATAAATATTAAAAAAAATTTTTTAAAAACCCAATCACCTTTTCCTCAAATCTGGTTCACACTTCTAATCTTCATTTTCCTTTGTTGATGCAAGGCCATTCTCCTTAAAATAAAAAAATCTTAGGGAAAGATAAAACCTTAAAGAAACTGAGATTAAGCATTCCTAGAATAGCAAAACTCAAAACAAAACTAGGGGTCTGATAAAGGGCTACCAACTTTTTACTTTGCCAAGAAAAAACTTAGTAAAAACAACTAACTATAAAGATCTATTATCTTCTTCATGTAAAAGAGAAATGGACATTTATCAAAAAAGTAGAAGGGAGAGTTTTTGGGTTTTTTGTTTTTTTTTTTTTTTTTTGCGGTACGCGGGCCTCTCACTGCTGCGGCCTCTCCCGTTGCGGAGCACAGGCTCCGGACGCGCAGGCTCAGCGGCCATGGCTCACAGGACCAGCCGCTCCGCGGCATGTGGGATATTCCCGGACCGGGGCACGAACCCATGTCCCCTGCATCGGCAGGCGGACTCTCAACCACTGTGCCACCAGGGAAGTCCCGAAGGGAGAGTTTTAGATTCAGCTTTATTAAAAAGTTTTCACTCTGTCCTCAGGACAAGATGAGAAACAAGAGCCGGGGACAAGAACAGGGATTCTGTGGCTGCAGCATGGGGAAAGAGGAGGAAGAGAAAATGTTCAAATCAGCAGCAGCAAGAAGGAAAGCAACATTTACTGTGGCCACTGGCCATCCAGCAGGAATACATTCTAGGTGACACTTTCAGGGAATCTGGACAAGTCAGTGACCTCCTGCACATCATTATTTGGATGAAATGTAGAGGGAAACATGCTGCCTTAATGTTAAATAGTTAAGAGCAATTAGAGGTAGTAATAACGGTGGGTAAACCCATCTAATAAGGAGTATAAAAATCACACCACTATTGATAAGCATAACAGGA
Organism: Phocoena sinus; assembly: GCF_008692025.1. Taxonomy (NCBI): domain Eukaryota; kingdom Metazoa; phylum Chordata; class Mammalia; order Artiodactyla; family Phocoenidae; genus Phocoena; species Phocoena sinus. Next base: position 71,495,416 of record NC_045769.1, read on the forward strand.
GAGAGAAAACAAAAGATACCCATCTCGGAATTATTTGGTTTTCCAAAAGGAACTTATCAGAGAAGAAAAAAAAATCATAGTTTAATGACTTACAGAATGCCTGGAAACTACCTTACAATAGTTTTATCAGGATTCTAGGATCTATCTAGTTATCTTAGAGCCGAGTATCAAGTGTATGGAAAGATGTCTAATTGGCAAAGAAAAAATATCTTTCAGGTAAAAAAGCTTTCATAACATGGCAAGAGTGCCTTAAGCAAGCAACAAAGACACTGAAAGAACACAGCATATTACGTGCAAATGATAAATTAGGTATGTCCTCCCCATCTCTCCCCCATCAAATTCTAGCAATATCTTAAAGGGGACTACAAATAATAAGAGTTGTTAAAATACAATATTGGGAAAAGTGCTAGCTAGAGATTCTATGGTAAAATGAAGCTAAGTAGTAGTTTTTTTTTTTTCTTTTTGGCCACGTTACGTAGCTTGCGGTATCTTAGTTCCCCAACCAGGATTGAACCTGGGCCCTCAGCAGTGAAAGTGTGGAGTCCTAACCACTGGACCACCAGGGAATTCCCGCTAAGTAGTTTTCTTACTGTTGATTTTGGATCCTATAATACATTCTTATGCCTTTAAAAATTACCACGAAGAATACATACTATGCAACATTTCACAAGTCTAGGGTTCTGTGGAATAGCTCAAGAAATGCATCAGGCACTACACCATCTTTTAACAGCATAATGCGACCCGTTGCATGCGCAGGCATCCATTTGGGTCCACCCTGTGTCCCCCACCATGAGACCAATGCAAATATAATGCTCTAGCTGCTTGCTGTTCTATAAATAACAGAGACCTTTTTTACTCTGATCCAGGAGCCTCATGTCTTCTTCCAGCATCCATGAAGTTATAACTTATTAGCTTGTAGGTAGGGTAAAATCAAACCCCAGACCCTGAAACTCATGGGGTCAACAACTGTCACAATAGTATTAAATATTATTTGCCTTTTTTTTTTTTTTTACTGTGTTGGCATTTATACTGATGATACAAAAGCAATGGTGAGTAAAACTGCTGGTGCCTGAGTATGACCAAGGCCATGTTACCAAACTGCACTCATTGTATTCTTCAATGCTGTATACTCGATCAAAAAGGAAGCCAGTTTCACCTAAGAATATCCTTGATGATGACACAGTAAAAACTATTAATTTTATTGAATTTTGATCCCAAGCTAACATTTTTTAGTATTCTGTGTGACAAAATGTGAAATATACACAAAGGACTTCTATTTCATACTGAAGTACAGGGGGAAAAGCACTTGTTCAAGTGTTCGAGCTGCAAGTTGAACTAGTCACTTTTTTAATGGAATGCCATTTTCACTTGAAAGCATGATTATCATGCAAGTTATGGTTATTCAGACATTTTCTCAAAAGCAAATGAAGCTAGCTTCCCACTTTAAGGAAAACAACTGAAAAGATTTGTTGTTTACGAAAAAATTTAAGTTTTCAAGTGCAAATTTTGGAAAACTTCTGTTATAATAATCTTGACAGCTGCCCAGTATAAAGACTTTTCTGATGAGATCAGTGATGATGTTAAATGTGAGTTAAAATATTATGTCATGAAATAAGTCAATATTTGGAAGCTGTGCATAGCTCCCTGAACCGGTATTTTCCAAATGACCAATTCATGATGCTACAAAATCATACATAAGTAAAAGACGCATTCGAAGTACAAGACAGACCAATGGCTTTTAATGTACCAGAAGAGTTCACTGGTTTCAGCTTTCATACTGCAGCTAACAAAGAAATTACCACTTGCCAAGTTTTGGTATAGTATCAAAGGAAAATATCTACAATTTCTAAAAAGGTTATTAAAATACTCTTCCCTTTCCCAACTATGTATCTGTGTGAAGCTGGATTTTCTTCATGTAATCCAACCAAACAAACAAACAAAACAAAAACCCCCACAACCCCCCCTCCAAACCACCCACCACAACATATCACAACAGATCAAATGCAAAAAGCATTTCTAACCAAAAAATAAATATCTTTTTTTTTTTGGCCACGCCATGCGGCATGTGGGATCTTAGTTTCCTGACCAGGGATCAAAACTTCACCCCCTGCACTGGGAGTGCAGAGTCTTAACCACTGGACCGCCAGGGAAGTATGAAGAAACAAATATCTTTAAAACAGATTTTGAGAACTTTTAGGATGACAGATCGTAATATATTAATAAGAGAAACTAGATTGATTTGGAGGGCTAGCCCCAACCTACTGAGGTTGAAAAAACAGCCTTTCAGGCCTTGGTCAAGATAAATCACGGAAGAACAGAATACAGTAACTCTGTTTAGTGGGCTCTGGAGAAGAGTAGAAAAAAGAAAAATGGGAAATGTGAGAAAGGGTACAGAAAGGGGAAATAAGGGGAGAAATACCATATTAGAGCTATTTAAATCTTCTTAGAAGCCAGGGAAGAGGATTTAAAAAGTGATATGCCACTTCTCATTTTCTTCTCCCCTCAAAAATTATTTCTAGTATAATAACAAAACAAAAACTAAAATTATGTATTAAATTAAAAAACAGAGACTCACCAAGATTAACATACAGAAATCTGTTGCATTTCTTTACACTAACAATGAAGTATCAGAAATGGAAAGTAAAAGAACAATCCCTTTTAAAATCCCATCAAGGGCACATGCCTGGTGGCGCAGTGGTTAAGAATCTGCCTGCCAATGCAGGGGACACAGGTTCGAGCCCTGGTCCAGGAAGATCCCACATGCCATGGAGCAACTAAGCCCGTGTGCCACAATTACTGAGCCTGTGCTCTAGAGACCACGAGCCACAACTACTGAGCCCGCGTGTCACAACTATTGCAGCCCGTGTGCCTAGAGACTGTGCTCTGCAGCAAAGAGAAGCCACTGAAATAAGAAGCCCGCACACCGCAACAAAGAGTAGCCCCTGCTTGCCGCAACTAGAGAAAGCCCGTGTACAGCAACGAAGACCCAACACAGCCAATAAATAAATAAATATATATTTTTTAAAATTGCATCCAAAAATAAATAAAATACTTAGAAATAAATCTGAGCAAGGAGGTGAAAAGACTTATAGCTGAGAACTACAAAACACTGATAAAGGACACTGTAGATGATTCAAGGAAATGGAAGGATATTCCATGCTCTTGGATTAGAAAAATTAATATTGTTTAAGTGGCCATACTACTCAAAGCAATCTACAGATTTAATGTGATCCCTATCAAATTACCCACGATATTTTTCACAGAACTAGAACAAACAATCCTAAAATTTATATGGAAACATAAAAGACCCAAAATTGCCAACACTATCCTGAGGAAAAAGACCAAACCTGGAGGTATAACCCTCCCAGACTTCAGACAATACTACAAAGCTACAGTAATTAAAACAGCATGGTATTGGCACAAAAACAGACATATGGAACGGAATAGAGAGCCCATAAATAAACCCACACACTACAGTCAATTAATCTTTGACAAAGGAGGCAAGAATATACAATGGAGAAAAGACAGTTTCTTCAGCAAGTGGTGCTGGGAAAGCTAGATAGAAATCAATGAAGTTAGAACACACCCTCACACCATACACAAAAATAAACTCAAAATGGCTTAAAGACTTAAATATAAGACATGACACCATAAAACTCCTAGAAGAGAACATAGGTAAAACATTCTCCAACATAAATCATACCAATGTTTTCTTAGGTCAGTCTCCCAAGGAAATAGAAATAAGAGCAAAAATAAACAAATGGGGCCTAATCAAACTTATGAGCTTTTGCAAAGCAAAGGAAAGCATAAAAAAAATGAAAAGACAACCTACAGACTGGGAGAAAATCTTTGCAAATGATGCGACCAACAAGGGCTTAATTTCCAAAATATACGAATAGCTCATACAACTCAGTAATAGAAAAAAAAAAAAAAACCCAATCAAAATATGGGCAGAAGACCAAAATAGACATTTAACCAAAGAATAGGTAAGATGGCCACCAGGCACATGAAAAGATGCTCAACATTGCTAATTATTAGAGAAATGCAATTCAAAACTACAGTGAGGTACCACCTCAAACTGATGAGAATGGCCATCATTAAAAAGTCTACAAGTGGGCTTCCCTGGTGGCGCAAAGGTTGAGAGTCTGCCTGCCGATGCAGGGGAAACGGGTTCGTGCCCCGGTCTGGGAAGATCCCACATGCCGCGGAGCGGCTGGGACCATGGGCCATGGCCGCTGAACCTGCGCGTCCGGAGCCTGTGCTCCGCAACGGAAGAGGCCACAGCAGTGAGAGGCCCGCGTATCGCAAAAAAAAAAAAAAAAAAAAAGTCTACAAGTAACAAATGCTGGAGAGGGTGTGGAGAAAAGGGAACCCTTTTACACTGTTGGTGGGAATGTAAATTGCTGCAGCCACTACGGAAAACAGTATGGAGGTTACTTAAAAAGCTAAAAGAGAGAGAGATGCCATATGATCCAGCAATCCCACTCCTGGGCATATATCCAGAGAGAACCATAATTCAAAAAGATACATGCACCCCAATGTTCACTGTGGCACTATTTACAATAGCCAAGACATGGAAGCAACCTAAATGTCCATCAACAGATGAATGGATAAAGAAAATGTTGTATATATACACAATGGAATATTATTCAGCCATAAAAACGAATGAAATAATGTCATTTGCAGCAACGTGGATGGACCTAGAGATTATCATACTAAGTGAAGTAAGTCTGAAAGAGAAAGACAAATACCATATAACATTTATATGTGGAATCTAAAATATGACACAAATGAACTTATTTATGAAACAGACTCACAGACATAGAAAACAAACTTATGGTTACCAAAGGGGAGAGGGGGTGGGGGAGGGATAAATTAGGTATTTGGGAATAACAGATACAAATTACTATATAAAAAATAGATAAATAACAAAGTCCTACTGTATAGCACAGGGAACTATATTCAATATCCTGTAATAAACCATAATGGAAAAGAACATGAAAAAGAATATGTATATATACCTGAATCACTTTGCTATACACCAGAAACTAACACAACATTGTAAATCAACAATACTTCAATAAAAAAAACAAAAACAAAACCAGAGACTCAAAACAGGAAAGAGTTAGAATGAATTAATAATTCAGATTTGGAAACAATTTCTACAACAGAAGCTTCAATGTAAACATTAAAATGATTTGGATATCAATTTTCTTAGAGTTTGTGATATATTTATTATGACACCTTGGGGAAAACTATGAATTTTAATGAATAAACTTGTTGAATAACTTTTTTCCTTCTAATTATTATTCTACCAGAGAGTCTATAAACAAAGACTAATCTCCAGAGAAAAGTAATATAGAAGTGTTACATATAAAAAGAAGGTATATTTGATCCAATCTCTAAAAACAAAACCAGGGGGAATGGCACATTTGCTCTGACCAAGAAGGTAAGTTGCTACATACACACGTTTTCTCCAATCCTCTGTAATCCCCAGGCTAGGCTGTCATGTGCCATTGTACAATGGGCATGTCTATCTAATAAGAGATGGTGAAAAGAAAGAATCGAGCCTTAAAGGAATATAGGGATACATTTTTTTTGTTGTTTTTTACAAAGGTGAGTAATACAAAGGTGAGAACATAAGCAGTCATATTTTTTTTAAAGTTCCTCTCTCAGGAAAGGTACTATGCGTTTTGGTAATGTAAACCATATTTTACTTTGCCAAGGAAATCACTTGATAGTTACATATCTTGACTAATAATATAATTTCTAACTTTTGTTCAAATAATAAAAACATATTTAAAAACAGGTGTTTTTATCATATACCTGTACACGATACTCTATTTTAAAGCATTTACAATGTATATGAAACCAGGTACCTGACAATAAACCTAACCTATAAATAAATATAGTTTAAGAGACTTGCAGTAGAGAAAGTATCTAGATGTTGAAAGAAGCTATGGGGGCCTGAAACTCAGATGGAGATCCCTAAGTAGGTGGTGCTCCTGAAGTCCAGAGTATATGAGATAGGAACAGTTCATGGATGGAGATGTCATCCAAGACCTAGATTTGTGAGGCTAGGATTTTATAAGCTACAGAAGGCTGACAGCAGAACAACTTAAAGTTCATACAGTGTCTGCCAAAACTGTCATATATAATAACTGGAGGAGTACACCATGGGCAAATGCCTTTCACTGAAGAACCGTCTACAGAATAAAGAAACAAAAATAAAGAATAAGGAAACAAAAAGAAGCACTCTCTCCTCTGAAGTCATGATTATGTAATTTAAAAAAGTTATAGTAAATGAAATTGCTCTTTCAAAACCCTCAGTTTTATTCTTATTTTTTATTTTTTTGCGGTACACGGGCCTCTCACTGTTGTGGCCTCTCCTGTTGCAGAGCACAGGCTCCGGATGCGCAGGCTCAGCAGCCATGGCTCACGGGCCCAGCCGCTCCGTGGCATGTGGGATCTTCCCGGACCAGGGCACGAACCCGTGTCCCCTGCATTGGCAGGCAGACTCTCAACCACTGTGCCACCAGGGAAGCCCCCAAAACCCTCAGTTTTAGCTTTCAGTTTATTTAATGTTCTCCAAAGTAGCCTGGAATAATATGGGTTCTTGCCTAGAGATTATTCTTTTTCTATTAAAATGCTGCACAAAATTTAAGTTTACATATCTATGCATATACTACCACATAAGCAAGTTAAGAATTTGTTTTCTTTCCCCTACTTAAACTAAATGTTGAGTGCCTGATCAAGCCTACCTTCAGCTCACTGGGAATTTTTATTTTTAAATTAAGGTCCTATATGTTTTATCTGTACCATAAAATGATAATTAGGATTTCATTTTGTCATGTAATTAGGACTTCACATTGTCTTTTAATTTGCTTGCTAATTGCTTTGGGTCTCCAAATTTTGTTTCCCCAACCAGATTGTAGCTCCTTAAAGGGGAAAGATCTTATTCTTTTTTTTTTTTTTTTTTGTATTCCTATCAAGGACTAGCAAGACTGGGAAAATAGAAGGAGTTCAATAAATACTTCTTGTCCACTCAGCCATAAAAAGAAATGAAATTAAGTATTTTGTAATGAGGTGGATGGACCTAGAGTCTGTCATACAGAGTGAAGCCAGAAAAAGAAAAACAAATACCACATGCTAACACATATATATGGAATCTAAAAAAACAAACAAACAAACAAAAAATGGTTCTGAAGAACCTAGGGGCAGGACAGGAATAAAGACGCAGATGTAGAGAATGGACTTGAGGACACGGCGAGTGGGAAAGGTAAGCTGGGATGAAGTGAGAGAGTGGCATGGACTTATATATACTACCAAATGTAAAATAGATAGCTAGTGGGAAGCAGCCGCATAGCACAGGGAGATCAGTTCGGTGTTTTGTGACCACCTAGAGGGGTGGGACAGGGAGGGTGGGAGGGAGATGCAAGAGGGAGGGGATATGGGGATATATGTATATGCACAGCTGATTCACTTTGTTATAAAGCAGAAACTAACACACCATTGTAAAGCAATTATACTCCAATAAAGATGTTAAAAAAAACCCCAAAACTTGTCTAACTGACTGACAAGTGAATTTTTAGACATCAGCTTTCTTCAAACATATCAGAGCTTCTATGTTTACTTGCAATTGACAGGTACAGCACATCCTACTTCCTTAATGTTAGCACTGATGGCAGCTCCACAGCTCCATTACTGTTTTACTATTCTAAACCTATAAAATCTTTCCTGCTCCTCAAAGCTACCATGTATCTGCTGATCTAATCACAATGATAGCTACATTAGAAATCTGCCAACTGTCTAACTGGCATCTTTCAGTAACAACTGCATTCTTTGTATTTTTTTTTTTTTTTTTTTTGCGGTACGCGGGCCTCTCACTGTTGTGGCCTCTCCCATTGCGGAGCACAGGCTCCGGATGCGCAGGCTCAGCAACCATGGCTCACGGGCTCAGCCGCTCCATGGCATGTGGGATCTTCCCGGACCGGGGCACGAACCTGTGTCCCCTGCTTCGGCAGGCTGACTCTCAACCACTGTGCCACCAGGGAAGACCCATTCTTTGTACTTTTAAACTTTTGTTTAAAGCATATAACTCAGATGAAAAAAGATGTATAAAGAATAAATTATATATAGAAAATCAGAAATAAAGCATAAAAACATCTCTATACACATGAACACATGGTCTCTAAATAATTAAAAGTTCAAATAAACTCATATAATATATACTTTGTATCTCGGATCCTAGAATCTGAAAAAACTTTATAACATTCAATAACGTCTATATTGGTTATTAAATCAGAGGGCAGTTTAGAGTTATTGAATGAATGAGTGAAGAAAATTTACCAACATCACTAAATTCTTTTATGTATTCTACATTTTTGCTCTCTATATTTTCTTGTGTCAAAACACTCTAGACTTTTGTATAACTTCCACACAAAAAAAGGGATAGAAAGATGACAAAATCTTTTGTCACACCCTACACACTTAGGGTAGCATTTAGTTTGCAACTGAAGTGGCTCCCAGAGCCGTATTATAAAAAAATCTCGTTTCCAAGATCATAAAAATGATCCAGGGGAACTCCCTGGCGGTCCAGTGGTTAGGAGTCTGCGCTTCCACTGCAGGGGGGCCTGGGTTCAATCCCTTCTCAGAATTTGTATTTATATTAAAATAGAAAATTTGCTAAATAATAACTGCTATCATGACATATGTTACTATGTCTGACAATGGTGTCCTGCAAACAAGATAGTAGTCTTTGCCAAGAATAAGTGTATGCATTTTTGTATTATTTGATTTCTTACAATTTTTAACTTTTAAAGTAATAACATGTGACAGTTTCTTGGTGCTCTAAAGCACTGCTCAGCTAATCTCCTCTGGAAAGTCTATATTCATATTAGAATTTTTGAAATTATTCTCAAGATAATAAGCTATGATTATTTCTTTCCTCTGAGATGAATAACAATAGGATTCAGGTGAGTCAAATTCATTATTAAATTCTGCCAGGTTCCTTTAACTCTCATTAATATTTATCATATGGTAAATGATGTACTATGCTGCCCCCACGCACACCCTTGATCTTTTGGTACCCTCTTCTGTATACCACAATCAACAATCCCTGTGATGCTTTTATTTTTATTTTTAAAAATATTTATTTATTTAGGCTGTGCTGGGTCTTAGTTGTGGCATGCGGGCTCTTTTAGTTGTGGCATGTGGGATCTAGTTCCCTGATCAGGGATCAAACCCGGGCCCCCTGCATTGGGAGCGTGGAGTCTTAACCACTGGACCACCAGGGAAGTCCCCCTGTGATGCTTTCAAATACAGTATGTCTACAAAATCTTTGATAATCTTTTTTTTTTTCAAGAAGAACTTATTTTATCTCTGGAGCACTTAGTGACTTATTTCTAATGAACAGAATAAAGTGGAAGCAAAGGTGTGATTTTAGAGACTAGCTTGTAGAAAGCACTGTGGCTTCCTCCTTGCTCTCTTGGATCTCTTTCTTTGTTACTCTGAGGAAGATAGCTGGCACACTGTGATGAGAGGCCCATGTGGTGAGGTATCTTGCCAACAGCCATCTTGGAGTGAGCCATCTTGGAAGTGGATCCTCCAACCACCGTTAAGCTTTCAGGTGACTGGAAGCCCTTGGCCACATTCTGACTTCAATCACATAAGATCCTGAATCAGAACTACCCAGCTAAGTCACTTCTGAATTTCTGACCCACAAAAAGTGATTAATAAATAGTTGTTGCTATATATTGGGGTAAATTTGGGGTACTTTGTTTTGTTTTTTTTGTTTTTGCGGTATGCGGGCCTCTCACTGTTGTGGCCTCTCCCGTTGCGGAGCACAGGCTCCGGACACGCGGGCTCAGCAGCGGCCTAGCCGCTCTGTGGTATGTGGGATCTTCCTGGACCGGGGCACGAACCCATTTCCCCTGCATCGGCAGGCGGACTCTCAGCTACTGCACCACCAGGGAAGCCCGGTACTTTGTTATATGATAGATAATACAATGAATCCTATCTCAACAAGAAATACTGTACAAACTACAGTGGTGTACAAGAGGTAAAACTCAAGTTTTCCATTAAACTGAGTACTTCTCCTCTAATGTCACTAAACTACAAGCAGAATACTAAGGGTCATCCAATGACACAGGTTCTGCGACCTTGACTTTTTTATGTCCTTTTAGAAATCAAAGGACTCTTGCATGCTCTTTGTGTAGGATTTCTATGAACAGACTAAACTATACGTTTCACGTTTCTCAAATACAATTTTCTAAAAGGTCCTCTTTTCCCTCAACATATTCCTTTTTCCTCCACTCTATGTGTCTCATTTTCCAAGGCAGCCATAGTTGCCATTTGCCATAATGTCTGGGGGTCTTTCCCTTTTCAAATAACCTATCCAAGTCCCAAACAAGGTAAACAGTTCTCAAACTACCCACCAAATAGGAGGAGGAAAGGACTGTGAGTAGTTAGCAGTAGCCTCCTTCTGTTGTTGGTTCAAAACGTTTCTATTAACTCACTAATTCATTACAGAGGCTAGGCCAACTGATTGGGAATGTAATTTCTAAAATCAGTTAAGTTTTTCATGACACAGAGAACTATATTCAGTATGATAAACCATAATGGAAAAGAATATATATATATGTATAACTGAGTCACTTTGCTGTACAGCAGAAATTAACATAATGTTGTAAATTAACTATACTTCAGTAAAAAAAATAAAATCAATTAGTTTTTGAGAAGGCTAATAAAATAAAAGATTGAAAACAGAAAATTGTGCCATTATCTTAGCCATTTCTGCATACTACCTTCTAGGTTTTGTCTTGTGTATACATGCATACTTTGACAAAATTGCAAGCAACCAATATGGAATTTTTTCATTTTGGAAAAACCTTAATGATATCCATGCCAGTCAAACTCCTTCAGGAAAGGATTTCAATTGTATTACCTACAAGTGTATTTAATTATAATTTAATTAGCTCAGATCAACATATATGCCAATGGAAAAGATTTTAATTTCAATTGGCCAGTATTTTTCTAAATTAGGACTAATTTTTGTAACGCATATATATAGCCAGCTCTTGAATACTCAATAAATCCAATTTATCCATTCTTTTAGAATATATTTATTCTCTTTAATCCTTTATATGTTTAGTGCTCATTAGCATTTTGGCTCTAGATATATAAAGGAAGATTAGAAAACTGAAATATAAAACTGCTAATTTTTATTATAGTACAAAAAGATTGAGTTGAGCTATTTGAAGAGTTAAGTACGTAGCTGTCAAATAAATCTTTCCCCTGTTAGTAAAGATAATTAAGAGAACTCACTGAATTTAGATTTATTTCCTACTTGGAGCTTTATATTTTTCCCTCTTATGGTCTGTCAACAAATAAGGTTATAATTGATGCAACATTATTAATTTTTTGGAAATAAGCTACCTTTGACATGATTTCTGTTACTTACACTTAATTTCAGCCCAGCTGTTCAGATATATATATGAGACATAAAGACATCTTACAAAATTAAAACAAACGTAATTTTAAAAAGAAATCTGTTTGAAGGTTCTCTTTGAACACTAATTGACAAACTCTAAAACTTTCATAATGACAAATTATCCAAATTCAAAATAAACTAAATTATTAATATATCTTACAGCCTTTCACATTATCCCCTTTGTTCTAATCAAGACTGCTACTTTCAAAAATACTTTCTATGTACTTGAACTGCAGATATTTTATTATTTTCAGAGAAATGTTATAATTGGAATAAATATAAGAATTTTGACTAAAAATTGATGATAAATCATGACATTTAGAAGTCTCTGAAACAGGAAAATGGTCTGCAAATGTTATTTACTTAAGCACTAAATTAATGTCAGCATTTTATAGTAGTTCAATGATTTTAAAATGTACTATAATAGGCTCTATCACAAAATTGTATTCTAAAACTCAGAATCACTGTTTCTGAATTTTGTCTTTTGCAAAATAAACCTGAACATGTTCCAGTGGCACAGTTTCTTGTGTTTACTAGCAGTTTTAGATAAACGGAAATTGCAGTGGGGGTGAAGAGAGCTGAATGATTCAAATAAAAAAACCAATAATGATTCTAAATAAAGAAATATGAACTGGGAGATACTGTAGGGAATTTTTCATTCTAAAATTTTTATTTATAGGGAACTGTCAAACTGGATTTCTCAGATTTGATGTTAAATAAAAACAAGTTAAGATATTAGTTATGGGATAAGTAACTGAATAACCTTGACACACAAAGTCAAAATCTCCTACCTGATTTAGAAGGGAATAAATAAATAAATATAGCACTCTTGACTTAATTGTCTTGTGGTTGTTAAGTGTCCTCATTTGTTAGGAGATATTATTTCACTCAAGAGCTGTTTCATCTCACTAAAACACAATTCATCTCATTAAAAAAATTCATTTTTAAACATAAAATTCCAATGATGCAGAAAAGTATGGAGAATAATACAATATACATCTGTATCTCGACCACCCTGATTTAACCAGCATTAAGATTCTGCCATATTTTCTTCAGAACTTCTCTTTAAAAACAGAAAAGTTACAGATATACCTGAAGCCCTCTTTATTCCTTTCCCAGAATCAGTCTCTTTTCTCCCCACCTTCATTTTTCTAAAGAATACCCTTCCTGCATACGTTTTTATACTTCTACTACACATTTATATTTTTATAAATGATATCATAATGTTTTATATTTAAAAAAATCTAAATAAATTATTCCCATTTTTTCATTTTGAAATTTCCATTTTTTACTCAACATTGCTTTTGAAATCTAGGTATATTAATATATAAATATTTAGTTTAATTTTTCTAAAATGTTTAATTGTAAAGATATACCATTCTGCTACTGACGGATGTTTAGGTTGTTTCTAACCAATGTACCATGAACATCTTTGTACACATCTCTCTGCAGATATGCAATATTCCTTTTTATATTGCTTCAATGAAGACTTTTGCTTAAGCTAGGTAGGCAGATTTTGTTTTTTAATTAAACATTTAAAAATAGAATACTATTTTCTAGCCCAGAATCATCTGTGTCTTACTATCTTATTTCTTTCTATGTAAAATCTTTTATTTCATTGGTAAACACCTGTGAGATAGAAAAGAGAATACTAGGAAATAGGAAATTTAAGTCTTTATTTTACTTGGAAATAGTGCTTCAAATATATTTAGGAACATGTAAGTTACTTGTTTGTATATAGAGAACTTCTGTTTAGAATTCCAGTGGTGGATCCATTTCAGGAAAATAAAATGGGGAAGATGTGTTATGTACCACCATTTAAATTTTGATTCTTGCAACAGCAGTGTTAGGGTTGAAAAGAATCTTATCCACTTTCTCCACCGTTCCTGCCCATCCCAAATGTGACAGAATACTGACTAAATAATTCAAGAAGCCCGATTTCTCATTTATTTCCTTTAGGGAATAAACTGGCAGCGCAGTCTACCTTTGATTCTTTTTCTTTTGGTATTCGTGATTTTACGTTATCATGTGGCTGATCCAGAGTCAAATTATTCCTCCTTGCTTCACTGTCCTCAAGCAGGGGAACACAGCCATAATTGTTATCTGTAAGACAAAAACCTCTTAGACATAAGTGGGAAATCCTTGTTTTTGGTACCACCTGGAAAAGTAAAAAGAATACAAACCCAAATCCCTAATTTTAAAGAGTAGAGATTTTAAACTATGAATTTAAAAAATTCTTTAGATAATAGTTACTTTGACAATTTGCCCATTTAGATTTTGGCATATTTGATTCATATTTTTTTACTTTCATTCCCACTAAATGCACAAAACCCCTACTCTTCCAGTATCAGTAGTATATAAAATATGTAGAATTTAGAAAACTAGAAGTATGTTCTTTGTATCTTATCATCAGCAATGTAATTAAACTTTTATTTAAGTCATATTTTCAGGTATGCATTTCTTGTTTATGATAATTATTTGCATAATACTCTATGCTTATTATTAAAAAATGAGAAAATGCAGACATGCTGAAAAGAATAAAAAAATAAAAGCTACCCACAGTTTTTATTATCTGTGAATTATTCCTGTTAACATTTTGGTTTATATTTTATCAGAATTTTTCTTTTCCAATACATATAAATTCAAAAAAGAATCTTTTTTTTTTGCATAGATAAAATTACATTTATTTTTTTATCTTGCTTTGCTCAGTTTGCCATATGTCATGAATATGTCTCACGTTTGTAACTGAACACCTATTATCACTTTTCTTGGCTACGTAGCTGTTCACTACACAAATGACTGTAATTTGACTGTTGAACATTTATTTCTAGTTTTCCATTATTAGAAATTATACTGTGATGAGCATCCTTGCATATATACCTTGAGTACTTAAAGAAATATCTTCTTATGATATATTCTTAGGACTTAAATTTTTGGTTTAAAAGGCACAGACATTTTAAAAGCTTTTGCTATTTATTGACAAATTGTCTTCTAGGAAGTTTTATCAACTTAAGAGTTCCACCAGATAATATATGTGAATGTCCATTTTCCCATTTCCTGCAACTGTTCATTTCTTAAATAAACATAACTGTACCACAGTTATTAAAATATCAGAACTACTGTAAAACAATGGAGAAATAAAATAGAAAAACTTAACTTCCATCTTTCTTTTCTCCCAGAGGTTTAAGAAATAAATAAAAATTTAACATGAACATACCTCGACTGGAATTCACAAGAAGTAACTGTGATTTTAGCTTGTCAATAATAGTTTGTTGAAGTGACAGCTGTTCCTGTTGCTCATGTATTCTCTGCTCATAGTTCTCAGTCTGCTGACATAAAAACCAGTTAGCCTGATATTTACTGACAGACATGTACATACATTTACTGCCCCTTAATAATTACATATAGATATGAGTTACCCATATTGCCATTTCCCAGGTACTGGAGCATTTATTTATGAGCTAAAAATAGGATCCAATAACGCATTTATAATCATTACACATAAGTGATTTAAAATGCTTTAAACACTGTAAAATTTTAAAAATCTTCTTAAATTTCAGTTAAGAGTTCAATGTATAGTTCCTTGGATAAAAATTATAATTTAGAATTTAATCCTTAATAATAACAAAAAAAGCATGAATGACAAAATGGATATTAAAGTTATTCTATAAAAATACCCACTAACTTTAAAAAGTTAAGATTTCATGTCTTTTAAATAAACACACTTTTGAATTTACTTTTAGAGTACAAAAACACAAAGGAAGTAGCTATAGCTAAAACACTATGAAAATCAAAGGGACATGTACAAATTATAAAATACATTGATCAGAAACTTCTAAGATTAAGTTTTAAGAAGTCAAGAGAACACATGGTTAATCTCTAGTGGATATCTTAAATACCACAATTTCCCTTATATTTTTAATCCATTCACCTTACTATTTCATTGCAGTGGCTGTGAGAATTAAGCAATGAAAGAAGAACACGAGTTTGCATTAGAGGATACAAATGTTGCAAATCTGAAATTTGAAAACGTTCCATTACAATTATCAAATTAACACGAAGTCTGAAAAATATATGACCAAAAAATAATAGAGAATTCTTTAACAATTTCTATCACTAGAAGAACATATAAATGACTAAATTATAAATTCCTTGAAATATGAAATGGGGTTCTAATAATCTTGGACTGTCCTTCAATAGATACTAAATATACTATTTTGAATTGATACTTAATCAAGGTTCAAAATTAATGAAGCTCTATTATTTTCAGAGATCTATAAACCTAAAGTTCTTTATATACACAGCTGTTCCTAGATTCCCAAAGTAAATCAGCTTAAGAAATGAAAGCAAAATACCACATTTTCCCAAATAAAAGGTGAAATTTTATAAGTATTACACTTCAAACATGAGTAACTGACAAAGCTGGTAAATAACCCAAGTGGTGTGTTGTCTTTGCATGTTGCCTGAGGGTAGTATCATATAACTTGATACTCCCATAGAACTCTGCAAAGTAACTTACACATAGGAGGAATTCAGTACATGCTTATTGAAAAAATAAAATAAAAGAAATAAAGAATCCAATTAAAAGAAAATCCAAGTAAATTTTATTATAATGAATAAAAGAATGAGTCTTTTGAATCTGTCTGAACCATATGTCCTATGACTAGGAGTCTGAGAACAGAACCTTGGATACCAAATTCCAGTCGAGGGCTAGGCTTCCCCAAATAAGACTTCTTATTCCTACATAAACTTACGTCCAAGCCCCTAGAAAGAGTGGGTAGGCTGACTGTAAGAAGGGTTTAAACCTCTAATGCAAATTCTGTAATACTTTAAATTTACCTGGCTACACAGAGCCACCAGGGCTGAGGAATCAGCAAACACGCTGATATTACAGTCTGTACTATCTACTTCTGTGTATTTAGAACTTTCTCTAAAGAACTCAAAGCTTTTCATAAATATCAACGAAAAATTACCCATTCATTCACTATTCTTTGAGAGCTATATATATTCTACTATCCAGCATTAAGTAACCAGTACAAAAAAACTTAGTAAGTTAGAGACGGGCCCAGAATAATGTATGTTATTCAAGCCTCAGTCCATTCTCCATGTACTATATATTTTCCCCCAACCTTAATGAAAAAACAAATGACTTGTATTTTCTTTTGGAACCAACTCAGAAAGCCTCTGCCAGGTAATTTTCATCTTCTAGTTTCTGGCTTAAAAATATACTTTAGCACATCTGCATATAACATATTACAATAAGTGAATAATGCTGAAAATGCTTTCATTAGCTGGAAAAAAAATCTATAGATCAACAATAATTTCAAGTTGAAGTTTTGAACTATTTCTTAAACAACTTAACAAAGTACTTTATAAACTTAAGCAAATTCTGTAATAATTTAAAAACCAATACTCTGGAAGTATAGCAGGGGAAACAGAACAGCAATGACCCATGTTCTTTTACTGTTCTTTCCACATACTTACATTATATCAATTACAGTAGTCTAGCCTAAATGTTTATATGTATGACTTCCCTTTAGACTATGACCTCCTCAAGGGCAGAGACTATTTTCTCCTGAGTACCCCATCTCCAGAGTACAGCAGAGTACCTAGCACACACTGAGATGCTCAATAAATATTAGTCGAATAAATAAACTAAGTTTTATAAGGAAATATAAGAGAAATAGATATGCCTTCAGAAGTAACCTGAAGGAATGGAGATAAGGTTTTGCTTACATTTCTATAAGGAAAATAGGAAAAATAGAGACAGTAGGTCAGTAGGTAAATAAGACAAAAGGAAATTAAGTTTCAGAAGATGGATGCAAAAAAAAAAGGCCATGTCTGAAGATTTTCTTTTTCTTTTTTTGGAAAAAAAGGGAAGCTTATACTATCAGAAAAAAAAGTACTAATTTGAGAAGAGAAAATACATATTTAGAAAATAGTATAAAAGCTTCTGACCACAAGGCTATGAGAGGGGAAGTCCAGAAGAGGATACTGTATCAAACTGGGAAATAACCAGCAGAATTCAGTTTACTTGCTATGTTTGGAAACTAACAGGAACAAGAAGTTTGGTTTCTTTTTCTTTTTAGTAAATGCTTTTGTTCACTGAACAGATGTCAACAAACTTACTATCTGAAAAGTCTTTTTAAAAGGTCAGATAATTGTTGCACTGTCACAGTATTTTTTTTAAAAAAACAGTACAATTAAAAAGCAAGTACATTCCAGCACTACCAAAGACCCAACAAAACAGAAAAATCACTAACAACCACATTGAAAATGTACAACAGCAATGTCTTGTCAACACTTCTGTACAGAGCACAGACATGACAGCTAAAACAGACAGAAGAGAAGATGCTTTTGACAGCCAGTGTGTGTGAATGATTCTTTGAGTCAGATGGCAGCAACAAGTTACCAACTAGGAGATCTGCATGACAACTAACCATCCATCTGTATCAAACACCATCTGGCCGAGATGACTCTGGCTTCTGTGTATTTGACACTCCTTCCAGTTCCAAAGACTAGCAAAACAAGTGGTCTATCAGCATCTAAAGAGGTAAACAGGTACTTAGGTACTTGGTGCCAGAATGTACTTTGTATTCTTTCTCAGTGTTCAAAAGCAAAACTTAAAACAATGGTGATTAAATACAGTACACATCTTGAATTTACTAAAAATGGTTGTCCATACATACTCTCGACTATCATAAATAAAGCAAAAAGCTTATCTTAAGAAATGTCCCTTTATCCAGGCAAAATTTCAATCCATCTTCAAAACTAAGGCAGCATATTCTCTATAATTTTGGACATACAGCTGCTCAAGTTTTCATGGGTTTCATAAATATTAATATAGAGTTCTATAAATTGAATTTTTTCCTACTGCTGATACTGAAAATTCTCATTTTTCATAGTTTCCAAAGCACGTATTTCCTAAATGGGAAAAAAAGTTCAAGTGTCCTTAAGTCATCCATAATTCTCTAAATAGGTCAAACATTATCTCTTCTCATCCTCAAGAACTAATCCCAATATTCTGAGACATACCATTCTTTTCCTCTAAGTATAGAAAGAATAAAAATTTTAGTAAATATTGAATGGATTAAAAGAAAAAGCCTTGGTTTAAAAACCTTTCAAACTGCTCCAAGATTAACAAAGAGGACAAAAGCTTTATTGAAGGATTTGCTTGGCTACCACAAAAGCTCTCAATAGGGAGCTCCACAGTTCATGAAGGAAGATAATTAAATATTAATTATTCCAACACATAACACTTCAGACACAAACTAATTGTCTTATCTTGAAACTTTGGTAAACTAAAAACCAACTTCAATTTTAGGTTAAAAAAAAAAGAGATGGTATAGGATTAAAAACTCAGAGATATAGTTTACACAGCTCATTGCTAAACCATTCTCTGCTATATTCTCCTATAACTAAGAAGTTATAAACCCTGCCCTCTCCCACCTTCCTGATACCAAGACTCACCTGGGAGATCTGCAATTTGACAGATCAGATTATCAATCTGATTATCTACTATTAAGTGACAGTGCTGTCACCAATTTCTCTGCATGCCAAATGGTAAACTATTTTTATTTTACAATATTGCATTGTGGTCCTGATTAATTTATTCAACTTCTTTGAGCCTTGGTTTCTTTCACTTTGAAATGAAAATAATATTTACTTACAGGATTGAAGGAGATTGCTTATTATGGTACATAATAAGCTCTTTGCAAACATTAGTTACTTTCCTGTAATAATGAACAACGTTTCCACATAATATCTATTACTATAGCATGTAGTGCATATGTCCATTAACTAAAGCTCTGATTATCACTGTACATAGGCAATTTGTCACCAGACTTACCACACAACCACCCCATGCTCTAAGCCAGTTTCTCAGTCCTTCTAGTTCACTGTAATCTAGGACTCAGAAGCTTCTCTTCAAGAAATCAGTGTGGTATCTCCATTGAATCAAAAACATTCTGTCAAGCAAAAAAACAAACTCTGGTTGTTCAAAGTTTACAAAGAGACTAAATAGGCTCAGAAATGATTAAGAAACAAAATTGTCGTTAAAAACTACAAAAGTAGCACGTTTGTTGAAACAATGCAAAAAACAACAAAATGTCCACCATTACCAACATAACAAAACCCCAGATATGTACAAAGTAAAAGTGACAGTCTCTTCCTTTACTTTGCTCTCCTTTCCTCCTCAGAGGTAATTACTACTGACACTTGGGCATTTGCCCTTTCAAAACTTCTGTGTACATGTGTATGTATCTTTTTTTAAAAATGTGAACTGTTTTGCAACCAAATTTTTCATCAACACATTATCATCATATGATCATTTCACTGACTACTATGCTCCAGAAATTAGAGAGCTTTATTTTCTCTATCTCACTTAATCCTTAAACTAACCTTCTGAGATTATTTCCCACATGTTATAGATGAGAAAACTGAGGCACAAAGAGTTACAAAATAACCTGCTCAAGGTTTCTCAGTAGGTAGTAGAGCTGGGATTTGAATACAGGTTTGCCTGACCACAATGCCCAAGACCCTAAATAAGCACCATGGCTAGACTCATGTGAGTCTATCTAGCTCTACCAAGGTCCTCCTTTTGCTATATATTCTCCCTTCAGGCAATCTCATTCCCAGTGGTTGCTTATTTCCCAGACTTTCAAATTCTCCTTCTAGCAGAACCCTCCTTTGAACTCTATATCTATGTGGTCAAGTGCTCCTGAAAAAGCATTTCAAATTTTACTTACTCAAATCCGATGATCTCCTCCCTCCAACTAACAAACCCCTCAAACCCCCTGCAACCCCACCAAATCGGTCCTTTTCTAGTATTCCTTCTCTCAATACATGGCACCGCTATTTATCCAGAAAGCTACGACCATCCTTGACATTTACTTGTTCTATTGCCAATCCATCACCAAGTGTCAATTTTAATCTTAAATACTCTCACATCTATCCACTTGTTCATTTCCAATGTAGACATAACAGTTCAAGCATCCAACATTAATGAACTACTGCAACAGCCTAACTGCTCTTCTTAAATCTATCAGCCAATCCACTCTCTACACTGTAGCCATAGTGTTCTTTGCAAAATGTAAATCTAATCATAAGACCCACTCTTTCCTCCTCCCACCCCTTCCCTCAAAAAACCTTAAATGGCTCCCTACTGATTATAGAATAAAAAACCAAAAATCTTCAATATGGCCTCTAAAACTCTACAAAGTCTTGCCCTTGACTCTTCTCATTGCATTATTTCCCTTATACTTTCATTTCTTTAGGCGAATGGGGCTTGTACCTGGAAAGCCCCCCAACCTTGTCCTTCCACAATCACTTCATAAAAATTGTCTTCTCTAAATTAGGTCAAATCGCTAACAGACATTTTAAAAGCAGTTTACTTTTCTTCCTAATACTTATCAGAGTTTGAAACTTTACATTTACAGGATTGTTTGACTAGTCTCTGCTTAACTAGTCTGTGCCACCATTTCATGAAGTAGGGAGCATTTCTGCTGCTCATTGTAGACCCAGTAACTTAGAGCAGTTCCTGATACAATACATTGAGCAGGTGCTCAAAATAATCTTTGAATGGGTATCATAATTTAAATATTCCTAATTATTAATGAATCTTCTTGAATATATATCCTAGCATACCTGCCTAAAAGTTTTAACAGGACATATTTCTGAAAATTAAGGCCTGGAACAAAGGATACAAACATTTTAAATTCTAATAGGTGGAAAACAAGTTTATGGCAAAGTACTCACAATGTACAATAGAAGAAATAAGCCTTCAATCAGAAACAGCCAGAAGCACCTTTATTCTAATACCAGTAGCTTCAGTAGAAAAAAAAAAAGAGTGAACTACTTTATTCCTACCGACACTTTACACCAAGATAAATGTTTTGAGGAGCAAAGACAGGTAAAAAGGAAGAGTAGTAAACAATAATGAGGCCATTCACATCTTAAGTGAAAGTAAAGGCATTTTAAAATAAAGTAGTACGTAAAATAAAGGCATGTTATGCCTTTATGCATTCCTTTAAAATATGTTTTACAAGCTTTTATAGGTAACATAAGCCTTGAGAGTTTACATTTCACATGGGTCAAGACTAGCTCTAGAATAAAGCAATCTGACAGCACAATCCTTATGGCTTTACGTTTATTGTCAGAAAAACATTTAGAACTGTAATTTATGATAAAAAGACAGCATAAATTTAGTCTTATTTGAGGTTTTCACCTTATACCCACTGGTTAGTCAATAAGGCTCTTTGCTTAGCACACAGGATGATTTGAAATATTTTATATCCTTCAACTTACTTATCAGTACAAAGAAAAAGCAGTTTATAGCACAGCATCTGAACTATTTTAGAATTAAGAAAATTTCATCCTTTATATACAAGTTATTGTAGATATTTCTCTTTTAATCAAGAACTGGGCAAGAAGAGACAAATACTTCTTTTCTCAACAAGAGGATATTTTCTGATTACATAATACAAAGGCTCTGGGGACAAGCAGATCAAACGCAGGAAGTTTTCTGTAACTTAATCATTTATGAATATGGTAATCTGACTTTTAAATTGGCAATCAGTTTTTAAATTTTCAGATGTTTTTATTACTTTATTAAGATTCTTCTCTTGGTCAAAGAAACAATAGAGGGTACTTAAGTCTTTTAAAAATATATTTGAAAAAAAAAAAAAATATATATTTGGTTTCTCCCACAGGACAGTGGCAGAAATGAGTGACAAGCAACTTGGTATAATAAAACTGATTTAATATTTAATTCCACACTGTGGAAACTTGTGATATTTGAAACTCCCTAGGCAGCTTAACTAGTCAGTCACAAGATATGGCAAAGACTGCTAATTATTACCACATACGCATTCTCATTCTTTCTTTTAGTAATATAGACTTTTTTGTGTGGCCTCTCCCGTTGCAGAGCACAGGCTACAGATGCACAGGCTCAGCAGCCATGGCTCACGGGCCCAGCCGCTCTGCGGCACGTGGGATCTTCCCGGACTGGGGCACGAACCCGTGTCCCCTGCATCGGCAGGCGGACTCTCAACCACTGTGCCACCAGGGAAGCCCAGTAATATAGACCTTTAAGTGGGCACATGATCATCCAGCTAGAGAATATATTTACTGGCCTTCCCCACTACTAGGTGTGACCATGTAACTAAGTTCTGGCTAATAGGGTATGAACAGAAGTGACCTGTCCAAATTCTGGACTACATCATTAAAAGGAAGTTGTTTGCTCTTCCCCACTTCTCTCTCTTCTTACTGGCAGGGAAATGATAACAAGTAGAGCAGCCACTGTGACTCCAGAGAGGGAAACTGTAATTTAGGGGTGAATGAGCTGCCTGACTAGCCCTGGCTACTCACTTCTGGACTGTTACATGAGAGAGAAATAAACTTCTATCTTATTTAAGCATGGTATTTCCTGATCTCTTTGTAACAATAGCTTATTCTATCTGCACAAAATTCAGAGGCCAAGCCAACTCTACCACTGCCCTACATAATAATCTCTTCTCTTATCCTTCAAGCACATTGAAAGTTGTTTATGTCAGGGGCTACCGTGATTAAAATATTCCTCTACTTTGCAACAGTCAGAAGACCTTTTAGTCTGGGTATACCTAAGTGCTTATACAAAGCAAGAAACAGAATAAGCCATATTAGACTGTGAATCCTTTAAAAGGTACATTTTATGTTTTATGTATCGTTGAATCCCTAGCATTTATTATGTTCCTAGAACATCATAAATTATTTGTAGGATGAATAAAAGAAATATGAATGGCAAACTTTATACTCTAGGCTCTCTTAGTAAGAGATGTATAAATCACAAAGTAAGGATTTATCCAAGGATAGGGAAGATTATATTTGGTTATTTATAGCAATGGGAAGAAAACGGTTTGAAAACCTGGAATGGGCTGTGATTTAACTAGGTTAGTATAATGAATATGGACTTTTGAGTCAGATAAACTGTTTCAGTATAGATTCTGCCACTTATGTTAAAAAATTAACGTATTTCTGAGAGTCTCAGTTTCTTCATTTGAAAACGGGGCTAACAATGCCAACTTTGTAGGGCTGGGAGTATTTACATATAAAGTATGTGACTCTTGTAAAATATACTCATTCATAAAAAGTTAATTCTCCTTTCTACTTTCTGAAGTAATATGAATTTAAGGATTGAAGGAGGGAAAAGGATACAGTTGATTCAGTATTTTCTGGGATTACCTGCCATTTTAATATGGTCTAGAATAAAGGCTAAACTGTAAGGAAGAGCTAAAAATAGTCATGTTTTCTTACAGACTAGAGGTTCTAAGACAAACAATTTAACGTCATGGTGGTAGGAGTGCCTAGATGTAACAATGGAAAATTTGGTATAGAGAAGAACACCTCTTAGGGGCCAGGGAAAGTAAATATACTTGACGATCAATAGTAGGATATAAGTAGCAGTATGAAGGATCATCCTTTGAAATTTAACTGAGGTAACTTAGGATAAATAGAAGGCAGTATTATTCCACACGGTACCTTATAAAACTCATTACTCTATTAATATGGTATAGGTGGGAAAAAAATAGTGGATATATAAGTTCAGGTCTGACATTCAGTTTAATGTGCCTTCCAAGTGACAATAAGATATATGAGTCTAGAGCTCAGAGGGTAAATCTGGAGTAGGGAGATAAATTTAAGAGTCACTGTCATAGGTATTTGAAGCCATAGGAGAAGATGAAATCACTCATACAAGAATATAAAGTAAGATGCAAAGAAGGCCTTGAATAAGTCTAATGTTTAGTGACCTGGTAGTAGAGAATAAACCTACAGAGAAGAATGAGGAAATGCAACCCAAAAAGGAATGAGAAAAATCAAATATGGTATCTGAAATGTTAAAGAAAAATAGTGCTTTAAGTAAGAGGTAGTACAAGAGATATGATCAGTTATTAGATGGAATGAGGTAGTTCTGTATGTGTGAACTTGAAAGACTGTGGATGATTTTAGGCAAAGAAGTCATAGACATGAAATCTGTGGTCAAGCAATTTTTTTTTTCAAATCATAGTTCTACTACTTATTAGTGATGTGGTTGTGGGCAAGTTATTTCACCCTTTTTGTACTTCAGTTTCCTCATATGAAAGATAATTCTTCCTCATAAGAGCTGTAAAATGATTAAATCAGATGACTGTGAAGCACTTTGGCAAACGTAAGCCTCAATAAATCTTAGTGATGATGATGGTGAAGATAAAGGTATTTAAAAAAATTTAAAACCTTTTTCAAATTAGCATAACTCCATTTTTGAAGAAACATGATTCACATATTCTGGAAGGATATACATATATTACTAACAATGATTACCTCTGGGAAGTGAGGGAGAGGACCATCACTTTATATTCTGTGTATCTTGGATTATTTGCATTTTTTTCAATAAGCATGTGCTGCTTTTGTAATTTTGGCCAATAGTATTTAAAAAAAATCACTTACCTGCCTTATTTGTCTTTGTTTCCTTTATTGATTTGGAATACTCAGATGTCTTTGCTTGACAGAATGTTCTTAAATGGATGTAGCACACTGACTTTTCAAAGAGGAGCTTCTGAGTCTTAAACTGCAGTGAACTAGAAGAAATGCTGTGAGAAGAACTGACTTGGAGTATGGACAGCTAAGTGGTAAAAGGCAGGCGAGTCTGTACAAACTGATGAATGACAGGTGAACAGCAATAAAACATAGACAGCAGGAGAATCTAGGCTACACTGATTTTTGTTTTTTGGTAATAGATTTTTTGAAAGTTGTGGTAAAATATATGTAACATAAAATGTGCCATTTTAACCATTTTTAAGTATACAGTTCTGTGGCATTAAGTACACTTACATTGTTGTGCAATCATCACCACCATCCACCTCCAGAACTTTTTCATCTTCCCCAACTGAAAATCTGTCCTTTGAAACACTAATTCCCCAATCCTTTCCCCCAGCCTCTAGGAACCACCCTACTACTTTCTGTCTCTCTGAATCCAACTAGTCTATCCATTGTATGTATATACCACATTTTGTTTATCTATTCATCCATTGAGGGGCACTTGGGTTGCTTCCACCTTCTGGCCACTAAATAAGGCTGCTATGAACATGGGCATACAAATATCTCTTTGAATCCCTGCTTTCAGTTCATTTGGGTATATACCCAGAAGTGGAATTGCTAGATTATATGGTAATCCTATGTTTTGTTTTGAAGAAACATCATTTATTTTCCACAGTGGATACACTATTTTACATTCCCATCAGCAATGTACAAGAGTTCTAATTTCCCCACATCCTCACCAACACTGATTTTGTTTATTTATTTTTTATTTTTTTTGCGGTATGCGGGCCTCTCAAAATTAGTCAGTGTGGCCTCTCCCGTTGCGGAGCACAGGCTCCGGACGCACAGGCCCAGCGGCCGTGGCTCACGGGCCCAGCCGCTCCGCAGCACGCGGGATCCTCCCGGACCGGGGCACAAACCCGTGTCCCCTGCATCGGCAGGCGGACTCTCAACCACTGCGCCACCAGGGAAGCCCCTTAATTTAATTTTCTGTAATAGCTATCCCAATGGGTACAAAGTGGCGTCTTACTGTGGTTTTAACTTGCATTTCCCTAATGATGTCGAGCATCTTTTCATGTGCTTATTGGTCATTTGTGTAACTTCTTTGGAGAATGTCTATTCAAGTCCTTTCCCTATTTTTTAATCAAGTTGTTTTCTGTTGTTGAGAGTAGGAGCTCTTTATATATTCTAAATATCAATCCTTTATCAGATAAATGATTTGCAATTATCTTCGCTCATTCCTTGGGTTGCCTTTCACTCTGTTGATAGTGTCCTTTGATGCACAAAAGTTTTAATTTTGATAAGTCCAACTTACCTAATTTTTCTTTTGTTGTCTGTGTTTTTGGTGTCATATCTAAGAAGTCATTGCCAAACCCAATGTCATGAAGCTCTCCCTCTATGATTTCTTCTAAGAGTTTTATAGTAGCTCTTGCATTTAGGTCTTTGATCAGGTTTAAGTTAATTTGTATATGGTGAAAGGTAAGGGTCCAACCCAAGAACACAGACTTTCCCCCATATGTTTCTTCTTTTAATTTTTTTTTCTTCTGGCTGCACTGTGCAGCTTGCAGGATCTCAGTTCCCTGACCAGGGACTGAACTGGGCCACGGCAGTGAAAGCCTGGAATCCTAACCACTAAGCCACCAGGGAACTCCCTATTCTTTTAATTTCTTTCAGCAACATTTTGTAGTATTCAGTGTGTAAGTCTGTCGCCTACTTGGTTAAGTTTATTCTTAAGTATATTATTCATTTTGATACTATTGTAAATTGAATTTTCTTAATTTCCTTTTCAGTTTGTTTAATGTTAATGATTTCTGAGTGTTGACTTTGTACCCTACAACTTTGCTGAATTTGTTAATTAGTTCTACTAGTTTATTTGATGGAATCTTTCGGGTTTTCTACACACAGGATCAAGTAATCTGCAAACAAATGGAAATAATTTTTCTTCTCCCTTTCCAATTTGGATATTGCTTTTCTTGCCTAATTACTTTGGGTAGGACTTACAGTCCTATGTTGAATAGAAGTAGTGAAAGTGGACATCCTTGTCTTGTTCCTGATCTCAGAGAAAAAGCTTTCAGTCTTTCGCCATGGAGTACTATGTTAGCTGTGGGTTTTTCGTATATGGCCTTTATTACGTTGCAATAGTTTCCTTCTAGTCCTAGTTTGTTGAGCGCTTTTATTTTAAAAAAAGGTGTTATTTTATCAACTCTTCTGCATCAATTGAGATGATCCTGTGGTTTTTGGCCCCCTCTTCATTCTGTTAAAGTGGTGTATTACATTAACTGATTTTTTTTTTTTGCGGCACACGGTCCTCTCACTGCTGTGGCCTCTCCCATCGTGGAGTACAGGCTCTGGATGTGCAGGCTCAGCAGCCATGGCTCACGGACCCAGCCACTCCGCAGCACATGGGATCCTCCCGGACCGGGGCACGAACCCATATCCCCTGCATCGGCGGGAGGACTCTCAACCACTGTGCCACCAGGGAAGCCCACACTGACTAATTTTGATTACACCGATTGACTTGACCATCCTTGCACTGCAGGAATAAATCGCACTTGGTCAAAGTGTATAATCCTTTTAAAATGCTGTTGAATTTCGTTTGCTAGTATTTTGTTGAGGATTTTTGTATTGATATTCATAAGACATATCAGCCTGTAGTTTTCTTGTAGTGCCTTTGTCTGGCTTTGGGATTAGGGTTGCTGGCTTCATAGAACTGAGTTAGGAAAGTGTTCCATCTTGATCAATATTTTGGAAGAGTGTGGGAAGGACTAGTGTTAATTCTTCTTTGAATGTTTGGTAGAAATCACCAGGGAAGACATTAAGTTCTGGGCTTTCTTTGTTGTAAACTTTTTGGTTACTGTTTCAACCTCTTTACTAGATATAGGTCTATTCAGATTTTCTATTTCTCCATGTTCCAGTCTTGGTAGGTTGTGTGTTTCTAGGAATTTGTCGATTTTATCTAGGTTATCCAATTTGTTGGTGTACAATTGTTCATAGTACTTTTGGAATTCTTTTTATTTCTGTAAAATTGG
Organism: Phocoena sinus; assembly: GCF_008692025.1. Classification (NCBI taxonomy): domain Eukaryota; kingdom Metazoa; phylum Chordata; class Mammalia; order Artiodactyla; family Phocoenidae; genus Phocoena; species Phocoena sinus. The sequence goes on from NC_045769.1 coordinate 71,523,487, forward strand.
TAGTATTGTCCCCTCTTTCATTTCTGATTTTAGTTATTTGAGTCTTCTTAATCAATTTGGCTAAAGATTTGTCAATTTTGTTGATCTTTTAGAAGAACCAATTCTTGGTTTCATTGGCTTTATTAGTTTCTAGTCTCTATTTTGTTTATCATTGCTCTAATCTTTACTATTTCCTTCTTTCTGGTAGCTCTGGGTTTATTTTGTTCTTTTTTTAATTTCTTAAGGTGTAAAGTTAGGTTACTGATTTGTGATCTTTCTTCACCCTTTCAGCATGCTTTCACTGCAACCCATAAGTTTTGGTATGTTGTGCTTTCATTTTCATTTGTCTCCAAGATATTTTCTAATTTCCCTTATGATTTTTTTTTCTGACCCATTGGTTATTTAAGAGTGTGTTATTTAATTTCCACATACTTGTGAATTTCTTAGTTTTCCTTCTGCCATTGATTTCTAGTTTCATTCCACTGTGATTAGAAAAGACACTTTGTATGATTTCAATCTTTTTAAATTTATGGTGCCTTTTTAATGGCTTAAAATATGGTCTTAGAGAATGTTTCATGTAAACTTGAAAAACATGTGAATTCTGCTACTGCTGGGTGGAGTATTCTGTATAAGTCTGCTATTTCCAATTGGTCCATGATGTTGTTCAAGTCTTCTATTTCCTTATTGATCATCTTTGTCTGGTTGTTCTATCCATTAATGGAAGTGCTGAAAGTGAGATAGTGAAGCTGCCTACTGTTACTATAGAGTCATCTATTTCTTCCCTTAAATACTATAAATGTTTGCTTCGTATATTTTTGAGTTTTGATGTTCAGTGCATATATGTTTATAACTGTTATATCTTCTTGATACCATCCTTTTATCACTATGTAATGTCCCTCCTTTTTTTTGTAACAATTTTTGACATAAAGTCTACTTTGTCTGATATTAGTATAGCCACACTTGCTCTCTTTTGGTTACTATTTGCACGGAGTCTTTTCCCATCCTTTCATTTTCAATCTATGCATGTTTTAAAATCTAAAGTGAGTCTTATAGACAGCACATAGTGGAATCCTGTTTTTTTATCCATTATGCTAATCTATGTCTTTTGAGTAGGGTGGGACCCATTTATACTTAAAGTAATTACCCATAGGGAAGTACTTACTTTTGTCATTTTGTTCTTTATTTTTTGTATGTCTTATAGCATTTTGTTCCTCATTTATTCTGCTACTGCCTTCCTCTGTATGTAGTTGGTTTTTTGTAGTGACACACTTTGATTCCCTTCTCCTTTCCTTTTGTGCATATTTTATATTTTCTTTGTGGTTATCACTGAGATTACATATAATATCCTGAAGTTATGACAATCTCTCAAATCGACAACAACTTAACTTCAGCTGCATACAAAAATCTTATGCCTTTATAGCTCTGCCCCCCACTTTGCTATTGATGTCACAAATTTCACCTTTATATACTGTGTACCCATTAGTATAGACTTAAAATTATTTTTTATACATTTGTCTTTTAAATCCTATAGAAAATAAAAATCAGAGTTACAAACCAAAATTATAATAATAATGATTTTTATATTTGTCTATGTATTTACCTTTTCCAGAGGACTATATTTTTACTTGGCTTCAAGTTACTCTCTAGCACTCTTTCACTTCAACTTGGACATTCCTTAGCAGTTCTTGTAAGTCAGGTCTAGGGGTAATGAACTCCTTCCACTTTTGTTTGTCTGGGAATATTTTAATTTCTCCCTCATTTCTGAAGGACAGTTTTGCCAGATATAAAATTCTTGGTTAACAGTTTTTTTTCTTCAATACTTTAAATACATCATCCCATTGTCTTCTGGTCTGCAAGGTTTTTGCTGAGAAATCCACTGACAGCCTAATTGGGGCTCCCTTGTACATGATGAGTCACTTTCCTCCTGCTGCTTTCCAGATTCTACCTTTGTCTTTCAACAGTTTGATTATAATTTGTCTTGATGTATGACTCTTGGGTTTATCCTACATGAAGTGTGTTGAGCTTCCTGGATTTGTATATCCATGTTATTCCTCAAACTTGAGAAGTTTTATTATTTATTCAAATAATCTATTTCTTCAAAAGAATTTCTCTCTTCTCCTTCTCCCCTGATGCATATATTGCTGCACTTGATAGTGTCCTATAAGTCCCTTAGGTTCTGTTAACTTTTCTTTCATTTTTCTTTTTGTACCTCAGGCTCCATTTTTTCAAATGACCTGTCTTTTAGTTCACTGATCATTTACTCTGCCTGTTCAAGTGTATTCTTGAACCCCTCTAGTAAAATTTTTATTTTGTTCATATTATTGCTTTCCCGATTTCCTTTAGTTCTTTGAGTCTGGCTTCATTTAGCTCTTTGAGCATAGTTACAACAGTTATTTTAAAGTCTTTGTCTATTAAGTATGATGCATGTGTTTCTTCAGGGGCTGTTTCTGGAAATTTATTTTGTTCTTTTGAAAGGGCCATGTTACTTCCCTGGTGGTCCAGTGGTTAAGAATGTGCATTTCAGCAAGCCTGGCATCTCACATTAAAATGGGAATAATTATGTTGTCTCTTGAGGACACAGATGCCTCTGTAACCCCCTCATATGAAGCTGTCTAGTGTCATATCAAACCACAGGGGTTGGGTGATGGAGTTAGATGTGGGAGAACAAAAAGATAAGTATGATCTTGCTTCATTATTGCCACTTCTGGGCCATTACTCATTTAAACTTAAGCAAAAGACCATTCACAAGGCATTCAATTACACCAGTCTCTCCTCAAAACAGTTATCTTCCAAGATACTAGTCATTTCCTCACATTCAAGAATTTTTGATCTTCCTTTCACAACAGTCTCTCTAAATGCTCCTAAAACTACCACCATTCTAGGAGAACTGCTCTAGTCTTAGAGTTTCTTGAATTCCTCAATCTCATTCCAGCTACCCACTTTTATGACTCATTATGAAGACAGAAGATCCTAAACATCAGTATTTACTCATTGACAATAACCTATCCTTTGAACTCTCACATTCTTCTACTCCCTCTATATCTGTTCTCTCACTTCATGAACACTTCAGCCATAAACCCTCTTTTTGTTCTTAGTCTGTTAGATTCCTCCTAGATTAGCTTCTTTCTGATTTTAGCTTATATCGCAAAGCACATAATTTCAATTGCTTTAGTATGCACTTTCTGGCCACCTAACCAGAAATTCTTCTACTCTTAACTCTACAATCTTTTAATCCTGGATTTGGCTACCCACTTGTTCTACTTCTATATCAAGAAACTTGATGAAAAAATAACCGGCAAACATGGATTGACACCACCAAAAATTCATGGTAAAGGCTGGATGCAAAATTTTTCTTCTTTCTTTTCTTAACTGAAGCTTTCAAGTCTTTATTACCACTTTCAGAATATTCTAAAATCATTTCACTCAGTAGATGACCTTATCTTGTATTTCACAGGAAAAAAATGTACTCTCATATGATAACCCTACTATTTTTTGTTTATTTGATTTTTTTAAATTGAATGAATTTGACATGTAACATTTTGTAAGTTTAAGGTGTACAGTGTGTTACTTTGATACATTTACATATTGTAATAGGATTGTTGTAGTAATATTTATTACATTTAATAATTATAGTACAATATTATTATCTATATTTGTCATACCGTACATTGGATCTCTAGCTTTACTACTTGTTACAAATTTAAACACCGTCAGTCTTATCTGTTCCCCTCCAATTCCTTAGTAACCACCATTTTACTCTGTTTTTTACAGGTTTGACTTTTTTTGGATTCCAGATATAAGTGATTCATGATAACCCTTTTAACTTCCTGCCACCTCCACCTCTTATCTGCAAACTTATTTTCACTTGCAGCCAATTCTTAGAGGAATGGGTGTTTCTCCTCTGTTCATAGTAAATTCCTTAACCTGTTTCTGAATCTCCAGCAACCAACTGGTTTTCCTTATTTTCTTCCTCTTACCCTCCTGTCCTTCATATATTCCTTCACCCCATACATATAACTCAGAAATGTTATAAACATTCAAGGCTATGATGAAATCTGTTGTTCTATAACCTATATCTATAATCTCCAATTCAGAACTCTACCTAGGCTCTTAGGTCCATATTTGCAACCATCCATTGGACATTTTCACCTGCATGCCCCATAGGTAACCAAACCTAATAACTAAAATCTAATTATACATCTTATTTCCCAATCCCTTAAATCTGAACCTTCTTCTCCATTCTTGGTTTCAGTTAATTAGCACCACTATTAATCCAGTCTTCTCTTCCAGATACATGGGTATCATCTTAGAATCTATGCCATCACCCTCAGAAGTGGCCTACATTCATATGCCACCTGCTTTTCATTCTATCTCCTAAATAAATCTTAGATTTCTTCCCAAATTTATTCCCAATGCTTAATTTAAGTCCTCATTTTGATCACTTGAAATGATTGCATTCATTCTTTCTTTTGTAAATTGAAGCATATGTACATATGTATTTAATATATGTATATTAATAGAAATATATATATACATATATATGTTAAAATGCAACTTGATGGTTGCCACTTATTTTTATATTCCTGGATCTTAGACCATTGCTTAGCATCAATGTATGTTTGTTGAGTGAATTCCAGACTATTCTCTATCCTATTTATCCCCTATCCCACTGTCAGGAAGACCCTTCTAAAGCATATATTAAATCCTTCAATAAATTTTGAATGAGTAAGAATACGTACAAACTACATAATCATAATCATAGAGATAGGGCTCTAATCTACCTTCACAGCTTCTTTTCCTATACTGCCCTATAGTTCCTTTTGGAGCCATAGGATCACCTTATGGTACATAAAACATACCACACATTCCTCACTTCCAAGATTTTATTATATACTATTCTCTCTCTGCTTGCAGGATCCGTCTTCCCTAATTTACCCAACTCCTCCTAATCTTAGCTAAAGGGTTGGGCTTAGTAGTGGGCTTATGACCTGATCCTTCCAGACTGAAATAGATGCCTCTTCTCTGTGTTCACATATTATCCTGTACAGATCTCTACTGTAGCACTTAGTATGCTATGGTAATAACTTGATCTTCCTTTTTTACTTATTGAAAGTTCCTTAAGGACATAAACTATATTTTATTTCAGTATTCTTAGAACCTCATTAAGGACCCAGTACACAGCAGACACTCAATAATGTTTCTTAAATAAATCAAAATATTTAGAGTTTAACATATAAAAATATATAGTATATATTTTTTCTTCCCCTGTTCTTGTGAAATGTAAAAAAATATTTCCCTTTCCCCTCTTTAAGATAATTGCTGCTGTGAGTGAAGGTTTCTTCCATGGCAGATAAGAGATTAAATTACAAAAGTTTTCAATTGCTTATCACTGGCCAGTGCAGAAAGAGGAGGAGACAGAGAAATTCCTGTGTCTGCCTTAACCCAAGAATATCTCAATACTCCTTTTCCCTAATTCTGTGTTTCCTAACTTTCCTAGAGCAAGTACAGTATTGCTGAAGTTTCTTAATGAACCTAATGGGAAAATAAGAAGAATAAAAGCTGGGAGTTTTTGTTTTGTTTTTTAAAAGGTGATTATGCCTTATACATGAACTGGAAAGGAAAAGAAATCCAAACTTCATTTCAATAATTGAGAAAGGGCTTCCCTGGTGGCGCAGTGGTTGAGAGTCTGCCTGCTGATGAAGGCGACACAGGTTCTTGCCCTGGTCTGGGAAGATCCCACATGCCGCGGAGCGGCTGGGTCTGTGAGCCATGGCTGCTGAGCCTGCGTGTCCGGAGCCTGTGCTCCGCAACGGGAGAGGCCACAACAGTGAGAGGCCCGCATACCACATACACACACACACAAAAAAAAAAAAAAAATTGAGAAAGTGCCTGTCATTATCCCATCTCTGTTTCTCTTGTGCACCCCTAATGAAGACATCTAGCCCATTAAGTTTACCTATATAACTGTGAGTATTCTTTAGTAAATCAAAAGGATAATCACAAAGAATAATGACAATTTCTGAGGAATGCAGTGAAGTATGTATAACAGCTAGTTTTATGGTAGATGTATCAAACGGAAAGGAGGAAGCGAATTGTGTAGTTCCTATATTTATGGAAGAAACTAAGAACCGCACGGCTAGCATATTTCTTAGACTTCAGAATTTCACAGGCTAGTAAATTTTTTTTTTTAATTGAGGGAACCAACATAAGATCCTCCACTTTCAACTGCCCGTGCAGGAATAATTTAACATAGCAGGCCTTAGGCTGTTTATCTTCAAAAAGGCCTATTTGCAAGGCTGGCCCTTGACAGCATCTGGGAACTTGATTTTTGAAAACGTTTAAGTGATAAGATTCTAAATGCTGTGCCAGCCTACTTAGACTGTACCATGAGATTTATGGTGAATAACTACTTTCCTTCTGAGAATCTGAAATTTTGGTTGACAGACGGTGCCTATGTAACCAGCCCTTAAAAAAAACGCAAGCTCTTGAGTCTCAAATGGAGTTCCCCATGCCAAAACACTGCAAGTGTGTTGAGTGAATTTTTGAGCTGGAGAGGGTGCACTCTGTGTGACCTCTCACAGGAGGGAAAGAGCATAGGAAGCCTGCACACAGATTCCTCTAGACTCCACCTGATGCCTTTTTCCATTAGTGATCTGGCTGTGTATCTTTACAATGTCTCTGTAATAAATCTTAGCTCTGAGTATGACAGTATACTAAGTCCTGTGAGTCCTTCTAGAGAATCGCAGAATGTGTGGGTGGTATTGGGGACCCCCAAAACACTAAGTAATGATATTAAACAAGCAAGCAAAAAACTCTATGATCATCATTCAATGAATATATATGTTAATAAAATTTTGCTCTTTATTCTGACAGTACAGAAACATGGAAACAATATCAGAATAAAGGACAGAATTTTAAATGGAATATATTTAGCACTGTAAGAAGTTCATTACATTATTCTCATTTTTCTCATTTTGCTGTAGACCAGTGAAAACCTTATAATGGACCAATAACAGACATGTGCCTGGTAACTACTAGACCAAGTAATTTTTGCCTGGGTATACCTTTCTTCCAATTTACTTTCTTTTGAAACTGAAAGCACTAAACAGAAGTTTTATGTGTACAGGAGTAATTTTAAAAAGCTGAACATTCTGGTAAGTCACTAAAGATTTCACTGAAAGAGTTGATTTTTAACTGTTACATTTAAAGAATGGAAGACTATTATAAATTAATAACAAATTTAGTTCCAGGATATTTTAAGATTTGTACAGTCCTTGCACCAGCCAAATAACCATGTAAAAAAAAAACACAAAAAGGGCTTCCCTGGTGGCGCAGTGGTTGAGAGTCGGCCTGCTGATGCAGGGGACACGGGTTCGTGACCTGGTCTGGGAAGATCCCACATGCCGCGGAGCGGCTAGGCCCGTGCGCCATGGCTGCTGAGCCTGCGCGTCCAGAGCCTGTGCTCCACAACGGGAGAGGCCACAACAGTGAGAGGTCCGCGTATCGAAAAAAACAAAAAACAAAAAAAACACACAAAAATAAAACTAGCTGAGATAATAATACTTCTGACTTTCAGTTTGTCATTTTATTTAAAAATTATTTATGGAGGATAACATTCTTATCTTTCCTCAATACAATCACCTTAAAATGAATTCTTCCCACAGGTCACAATGTTTTTAAAAAAGATAGCAAATAAAAATCTCAAATTTCATCCATTAATATATCACTGTGTTTTAGTTCTTCAAGGCACTTTCTAACAATATAGTATTTTCCATTGCACAAGACTCAAATTCCATTTACCAGGGTAAATAACTTTCAAAAACAAAACCACATACCTTTTGCTGTAGCTCTTTTACTGCTGAATCTCTATCCATGCATGCCTGTCGAAAGGCTTCATAAGCTTTATTGAGTTGCTCGCCAATGTTTTTATCCATTCCTCTCTGTCTTGTAGCATCACTATAAATGATGGAGTAAATGACAGGTCTGGAAAATAATTGAAAAATTTAGATAGCTATTAAGTTATATAAATCTCACTTTAAAAATGTACCTCAGGGCTTCCCTGGTGGAGCAGTGGTTGAGAGTCCGCCTGCCGATGCAGGGGACACGGGTTTGTGCCCCGGTCCGGGAAGATCCCACATGCCGCAGAGCGGCTGGGCCCATGAGCCATGGCCGCTGAGCCTGCATGTTTAGAGCCTGTGCTCCGCAAAGGGAGAGGCCACAACAGTGAGAGGCCCGCGTACCGAAAAAAAAAAATGTACCTCAAAGACAGTTCTATATGGTTTATCATGAACATTATAGCACCAAGTACTATCAAGTTTTATAAAGGCAAAAAAGCCTCATTTAAAATCCTGATCAGAAATATTGTGAAACCTTAACTTCTACAGTTTTTAAATATTTTTCACTAATGTTTAAGGAGCAATTAGGGTTCCAGTTCATAAAGATGCTACTTTGCACATGGTATTCTATAAATGCAAGCTAAAAATGGAAAAATATAAAAGGTCATTTGTTATTACTCTTTATTACAGAAATACACAACAGGATTAGCAATGTGAGAAGGGACTTCTTTTTACTAAATGGACAGTTATTCCCACTTACAAGGTAAATGCTTGCTACACTGAAATTAGAGCAAAATTAAGTAGATAAATGTTTGTGGATGGAGTTCACACTGTTGTTATCACAGAGCAATTAAAATGTGTGAAAATGCTCTTATTTTAGCACAAAATCTAGGGAGAGCTGCCGTTGGACTCTACATTAAAAAAGAAAAATCACATCCCATCAGTCCTACCCCTATGCTCTATTAGTTTGCCAACTGTTTTGCTATTTCTGAACTACAGGTGATTTACTCAGTGGAGGTAATTTATTTTTATCATCTCAACTTGCATAACATCTCTAACGACATTCCCTGACTCTGAGCAGAGGGTCATCTAATGACTGATTCTTCCTGTCAAGCTGTAAAAACCACACCACAGAGCCTTTCTCTTAATCCTCTGAAAGCCAGAGGAGACAAAGTTCTTTATCAGTCATAGGGGATTTTGGGGGTAGCAAATTATTTCACTCCCTTATGATTAGAAATCCTTCATAACCGTCTCTAACCTTTTATAACACCTTTATTTTATCGTCGGGTACACATGCTTTAAAAAACTTTCAGTATTTTACATTAAGATGTTCATATAACATAAATTCACCGTTCTAAAGTATACACTTCTGTGGTTTTCAGTATATTCACAATGTTGTGTAACCATCACCAATATCTAATCACAGAACATTTTTATCACCTCAGAAAGAAACCCTGTACCTAATAGCAGTTAGTCCCAATTCACATCTCCCCTCTATCCCCTGACAACCACTAATCTACTTTCTGACTCTATGGATTTGCCTACTTTGGATGTTTGGAGTCATAAAATACATGGCCTTTGTGTCTGGCTTTTTTCATGTAGCATAAAATTTCCAACCTTTATCCATGTTGTCGCATGTAACAGTACTTCATTGCTTTTTATGTCTGAATAATATTTCATTTTATGAATATACTACATTTTGTTTATTCATTTCTCAGTTAATGGACATTTGGGTTGTTTCCACTTTTTGGTTATTTTGAATAAAGCTACAATTTGTGTATACATATCTGTGTGAACGTAAGTTTTTAATCTCTTAGATATATGCTTGGGAGCAGAATTCCTGAGTCAGATGACAATTATGTTTAACTTTCTGAGGAACTGCCACAAAAGTTCCAGACGTTTCCACAGAAGCTGTACCATTTTATATTTCCACTAGCAACGTACAAGAGTTCCAATTTCTCCACATCTTCACCAATAATTGTTGTCCATTTTAAAATTATATGCTAGGATCCTAGTGGGTATGAAGTGATACCTCATCACAGTTTTGATGTTGAGCATCTTTACAGTGCTTATTGGTCATTTGTATATCTTCTTTGGAGAAATGTCCAGTCAAGTCCTTTGCCCACTTTTCATATATACATACATATATATATAATTTGTAATATTTTCTCCCATTCTATAGATTATCTTTTCATTTCTTTGATAGTGCCCTTTGACAAAGTTTTTAGTTTGATGAAGTCCAATTTATCTATTTTTTTTGTTCTTGTGCTTTTCATATCATATCTAAGAAACCATTGCCTTACATGGATTTTCACCTGCATTTCCTTTTAGAAATTTTATAATTTTAGCTTTTAGATTTAGACCTTTGATCCATATTGAGTTAATTTGTATAATATGGTATGAGGTAGGGCTCCAGATTCATTCCTCTGCATGTGGCTAGCCAGTTGTCCTGGTATCATTTGTTGAAAAGGCTTTTCTTTTCCCACTGAATGCCCTTGGCAGCCTTGTTGAAAATCAGTTTACCATAAATCACAATGCCCTTTTAAATACCTAGGTAATATTTCAATCCCATCAGCCAGTCTTTCATTTTAAGATACTAAATACACTCCTAAGTTATTTTCTAGGCTTGATAAAAACAATTTCAAGGATTTTATTATGGGGATTACAGTGTCTTTACCTTGTGAAGCAATGAAAGAATGATATATTTTTTAGGCATTCCACCTGAAATTTGTTTTTACTGCTACTTCTGATAGATGGAAAAGATGAAACACTGTTAGGATAATTAACATTGCCAGGATCTCTGACATACCATAGACACTATGGAAACATGAGTAATTAGCATGAACACAAAGCATCACTTGGAGTATTTATTTAGATATTATCATTCAAAAAATTGATTTAGGGTGGCTTAAAAAAACACAAGATTAAAAATAAGTATATAAGCAGGAAAAGAAAAATAAGGGTAGGTAGCTAAAGGGACTATAGTATACTATAATATGCTCATGCAGAAATTAGATGATTTAAGTAGCTAAGTGGCTAGGTTGTCTATCACTGTCTTAATAAGCTGCAGATGTCATAACAAATTGTCAATGTAAACCACACCTATATTTATCTGGGACAAACAAGAAGCTTGAATTGGGAACCCATCTAGTTTTTTGTTTTGTTCTATCACTGGCTGACCCTGTGAGCTTAGTTCAGGGCCACTAAATCTTTTGGGACTCAAGTTTCTACCTCTTCAAAACAAAAAAGATGTCTGGGTTCAATTTCTAAGAAACTTCTTTGTTCTACGGTTCTTGAGTCTGTGAATCTAAAAATGCATGTCTGTTCCATCAAGAAGGTGCATTCTTGCTTTTAAAAATGTAAATACAGTACTAAAAACAGCTGCATCATATGCAAGTAAACTATGTGCAGCCTTCATTTCAGTTCCTTGAATTAGATCACACAAATGTCACTAGGAAGAGTTACTGAGTAAATTCCACATGGATGCATCCTATTTCCTGAAATAAGAATGTATGCTGGGGAGATATGATTCAGGTCAATACAACTAAATAAATGATACATTTAATTCCTATCTCACAACAAAGAAGAAAATTGGGTGTTAGATCAGTGACACTGACCAGAGAAAAAGGAAACAGTCTCTGGGACCCAGTTAATTAAATTGGACAGATTTCAAATATTAACACTCTGAACTTTAAAGCCACTTGTTCCTCTATTTTTTAAAGCATTTGTTAAGTGTAAAATTAATTTCACAATTTAAGAGGCAGTCACAATTCAATTACATTTTGGTATGCCTTCTGCAAAACTTGCCAGGCTCCAGGGAAATGGTTTTATTTACAATAAACATGCTCAAACTCAAATCAAATGGCCACTCTCATCCCCTAAACCCAGGAGGTCCAAGCTAGAGCCAGCTCTGCCTTGGAAACATTCTTCTAGTTATGGCTTCACTCTTTTAAATGTATTTTAAGGAAAGCCTTCCGTGGTAATTTCTTTATTTCTGGGTTTGGTTTACTAGTTTCCTCATACCACACAAGGAAAAACTTAACTCACTGATGCCCAAGACAGTTTAGCTGGGTGGGCAGAATACAAAGCATCCCACCCCCAGGGTCACACCTGTCACACCTACCTCTATTCCTCTGACAGAAGTCCCTTTTTTCCTTTGGGTTGTTCCTGTAAGATGGAAAATGGAGGGTGGCAAGTTCCTGTTCTGCCTCCCAGGTCCAGCATGTGCTTGCACAGGAAGAAGTACTAAGAAAATCCCTGGGCATCAGGCTGCTTCCTCTTTCATTGATCCTTGGTTCATAATGAAACTGTTCTAGGATAGGAGAATCAGCCTGCATGAGGGCAATAATTTTACTTTCCCTTGGTAAAACTTCCCAGCTCCAACAAAGCTGTGTCAACTACTAGGGCCAAACTTTGATTTCAATAAAATATATACCATTATGATTCAATTAAATTAGAAAAACTGAAGTAGTTGTTTGCTTAATACATGTAAGGCACTATGTGGGATGCAGCAAGCGGCTTTAGGGACAGTGCCACCTTAATGTTGTGTTCCTTTTACTAAGTTTTTCACCAGCTCTTCATTTCCTGTTACTCGTATTCCAATCTGACTGATAAGGCTCAGAGGAGTTAAATGACCTGCATACAGCTACAAAGCTATAAGCAAGTGACTGGGACTAAATCTTTGAAACTCTTAGTTCAAGGATTGTTTATTAAAGCCAGCTGCAAAGTATTCTCCTAAAATGCCATGATGGATACTTCATTCCATAAAACATTTACTGAGTGCCAACAAAAAACAAAGCCTGGGCTGGGCGCCACTGATGTAGTGAAAACAAAAGACATGAAACCTACCCTGATGAAGGCACCATTAGCTGTAACTTAAAGAATATATATGAGTACCTGGAGATATTTAAAGGCTAGAGTTTGGAAAGGAAAGTGCTCACATCAATTTACAAGGTTTAGGAAAGGCTTTGAGAGGTAGATGGCATTTGACTTGGGTTTTGAATTATGGGTAGGAATGACCTCACCCATTCCTTTTATTTGACTGTCATATAGCAGTCATCCTTTCTAAAACAGGTTCCTGACAGTTATAAAGATTTTTTTTTTTTTGGGCTAGATAATATCCATTCTTCACTAAAACAGCCCAGAATTACACACATTTCTTATGCATTGTTCAGTTTGAATTTCCAGATCAGGACAACTCTGCAAACCTGAGACAATTCTTAAGTATAACAATTATGGTTACTTATAGAAGTGATTAATTAGGCTAGTCCTTGTCCATGATGCTTGAAAAGAAGCAAGGGTAGTAATGGAATACAGGACAAGTCCTATACCTGCTCTGGACCTCGATTTTCCTTGCTTTTAAAATGAAGGGGTTACAAGACAATCTCCTTCAACTTTATGACTAGACAGCATTTCTAAACAAATACAGAGTATAGAAGCTTTTGCTTGGCAAATATAGTGATTTGTTTTTCCTCATAAGTGATATCATAGATTTAAAAGTTACAAGCCAGTTGATATGGTAATTCATTTAAAGATAATGAGAAGTATGGAATAAAGTTATATGGGATGTCCTAGAAGAGATATGATACTATGAAAATATGTGATATGAAAATACATGATGTAACACTGTGAAAATTAATGACTTTCTTTATTTCATAACAATTATATAGTCCCTCCTAACACTTTACTAGGTAGAATGAAAAAAAAGTACAGGCTTTGAATTCAGATCTCAGATCTGCAGTTTTCTAGCCATTTACTTAGCTTCTCTGAGTATTAGTTTTCTTATACATAGTTTGTAGGTTTATTGTGAAGATTGAGATCATATATGAAACAATATCTGTTAACTGTTCCTCAATATCCATTCTCTCCTCTTCTAGTATTCCTGATTTTTAGCTGATGTGGTCATGTGACTGTGTTCTGGTCATCGGCAAGTAAGTGTAACTTCCAAGACAAGCTCTCTTCTTTTTCCCTTTCCCAGTTGGATGGAATATTGTGGTTAGTCACCCGAAACACTGTGGTGAGGGCAACACTTCCAGGATGGCGGAACAAGGAGATGTGGAACAACAAGAATGAAGATGCCCAGGTCCTTGACACTGTGGAACTGCCAGATCTGCTCTGGACATCTTATACTTTGAATTGTAATACGTGAGAGAAATAAAATATCTGTCTTAAAAAAAAAAAAAAAAATCTGTCTTATTTGTTTAAGCCAATGTCTTTGGGGGCCTCTTAAGAGAGGAGCTGAGCTGTATCCTAATTGGTACAATATTCAAGACTGGTTCAGTGCTGAACACACAGTAGGTTCTCCTTTTTCCATGGGAAAGAGACAAACTCATAGACTTTGCCTTATAAGCTCTAATTAGAGCTTATAATTTAGTAAGGCAGAAACACATAGAAATGATTAACCATATTAATAGATCAATTATAAATGTGTAAAAATGTATAAGCGTATCTTGATAGGTATCTGGGAAACATAGGTAGAAGCATTTGTAGGAACTGACCCAAAGGCTCACTCAAGATTTGTACATTTCATTGTATTTAAGTTTTATCTCAAAGGAAGAAGAAAAGAAAGAACTGTTAAATAAAGAGTATAAGGAGGAAAAAGACTCAACAGAAGGAACAATTAACATGAGAGGAACTGTGGAAGGCTTCACAGAGGATCTGACGCTTATACTGGGACCTGAAATATGAGAAGGATTTCAACAAGTAGGGAATGAGAGAGGAAAGAACATTCACTCTGAAGGAGCAGAGGCTCTGAGAAATCACTAGTATAGTGCACTTAGGGACTGGTGGTGAGTATTGTATTTATGAAAGTAAGGTGTATGTACAGACAGGATGGAGAGGCCAGGGTGCTAAGACAGGTGCATAGTCAGGGCCACCATGTGTGATTGTGCTGCACTGAAAGAACCCTATAGGTACCGTTCATGTAGACCATAATTGGAAAGAGTTACACCCTAGAGTTACAGAGTGCACTAACTACATAAACTATACTACACAGCAGATTAGATACGGCCAGATTGCAGTAGACCTTGAATGTCACTCTAAGAAGTTTACACTTTAACTTGCTAACATTAAGGAATAATGGAGGATTGTCAAGCAGGAGATGGATATGTTTTAGAAAGATTAACTGGATACCAGCAGGGAATATAAACAAATGAGGGAGACAAAGTGAGGATATCCATAAGAAACTACTGTTGTATTCTGGGTGAAAGATGAGGGCTTAAACTAGAGTAGGGAAAATGAATGATGAATGAATTCAAGAGACGTTTTAAAGGTAGAATCAATAGGATTTGTTGGCCAACTGGATCTGTACAACAGACAAGAAGGAAGCATTCAGGGCCCAGCAATTCTGAATCAGTTGGCCTGGGAAGGAGTCCTATAATCTATATTTTAATGAGTAATCAGGTTATTTTGTTAAAGATAGTTCACCAGCCATATTCTTCAAAAATTAGGCAAACAGTGATGCTAGTCAGCCACAGAGAAACAGGAAGAAATACTGAGGGGGAGACGAGAGGATATTGAATTCAATTTTGAACAAAAGTGCTAACAGAGACACAATTAACAACAGTCAGGAAAAATGTACCAATTGAGTGATAATGAAATCTAAAGGAAGAAATGATGGCTAAGTATGCCTTCCCTCCTGCTTATATTCTTAAAGTTTTTAATGTCCTCTGATACTGGTTGACAGTCAACCAGGCCAAAATCTTTTTACCAAAAAAGAAACAAACAAACAAAACCCTTACATTTTTTAAAAGAAAACAGTGGAGGGAGAAAGAAGCAATACTTGTTATTGTACCACTTTGTGTCACAAGATGCACACTTTTTTTCTCCCAAATATAAACCAAAAAAGAGGATAGGCCCACTGGACAACGTCAGGAGGAAAACTAGGATATGCATAAAATAGTAAGGCATTTTAGTATAAGTCTGTTACCTTATATGAAGAGATTATTAGCCAAACAGGTATCTAATGCTCTGTTCTGTTAACATTTATACAGTGTTAAATAACAAGAAAAATAACTTTCTGGTAGAGTGAATGTGTTATTTTTCTTAAGTCTCTCTCTTCTACTCTACCAAATTTATGATAATGAAATAGTATTATTAATGATCTTTCACAAGAGTAGAACATTTGTACCTATCTTCTGGTTTTAATTTAAAAAGTGTGAAAAAATATTTTCAGTAATCTTAAAAAGGTCCTCCCAACCAGAAGAGATGACACAGGTTGCACCAGATTCATAAAGGACAAAGTTGTTTTTGAAAAAGAAGTAGTTAAAATCTCATGAGTTAACAGATTAGGGGCCCCTCCAGCATCTCTGAGTCATTTACTAAATCATAACCACTACGAAAGGAGACAGCTCTTCTATGAAAAGAGAATGAAACTTCGGGAGACAGAGGACCTTTTCACAAAAAGGTCTATTTTCTCTTAAATCGCAGTTGAAATCGCTGAACAGTCATTTAGCTTACCAATGATAAATGGGAACAGGCAAAAGCCTACATAATTATAAGCTGTACTCTGTGCTCTTAATTACCAGCACAGAACTCTACGGCTCTTCATACCGCTGCTTTTAATTTCCCTGAGGACACCTAGAGGCTGCTGGGCAAATGTTTGCAAGTCACAACTTGTCTTATTAGAAGTAACTGAGAGAACTCCAGTGAGAAAATAAGGTTTCAGAGATATCCAGATCTCCATTCCTAGTCATTCCCAAGATGTTTAGGTTGTGACTTTAAATGTATAATATGATAAAAGTTTAAAACCAGATACAGTATTTTTATATCATGCAACACACTTTCTTACTCCTACTGTTGAATACTCCTGAAGACAGGACCAAAACTCCCTGGGTAGCCTGACGAACCAACTTCTCAAACCTGCCTCTGTGCCAAAATTACCCAAATCTCTACTCTTTTCAAGGCCACTCCAGTTTTCCTCAAACGTGAATATTCAGATCTAGTTAAGTCCCAGATCCCAAATGTGGATATTCAGATCTAGTTAAGTCTAGCTTGTTATGCTACCCTACTGTGGAGGAGCAAGAGTTTATTAAAAAGTTTGATTCTGTTTCATTTCCTTTTGCATCTGGAAAAAATTAAAAAGATGCTATAAAATAAGATTCCAAATCTTATTTTTAACTCAGACCACATCTTGTGTAAAATGTGTTAATTTCTCTCTTAATACAAGTTAGAGAATCAAAATTAAAAAGCCTAGTCAACCAAAGATAGAATCAGAGTTGAAGTGCAGAAAACATGTCCAGTCTAGATATGCTTGTTGATGGGTGAGAGTGAATAAGCTGTAACCTTTCTGTGGACCTTGGTTCCCTCATCTGTCCCAGTTTAGAATGTCTGGGGTACAGCATGCTGTAGGACATGGGTTCCCAACCTGTCAGTACATTAGAATAATCCAGGGCAGTTTCAAAAAACAGATCAGCCACCCCTGTCCAAGACTTCTTGGATCATAATTTTTTTTGGTGGAGAGGGGGCGGTGAGGGGAGGAAGAGGGAGAAGCAAGTGTGAGAGGTTTAGAATCATTGCCATAGGGGATCAAGTCATAACTGGGAAAGCACTGTACTCTGTAAAACACTACACAAATATGCACCAAGGCGGGGAAATAGGCTTTCATAAAGTGTCCTTTTGTTCCACAGTGATCTGCTTTATGAACTGTTCCAAAAGAAGTGTATAGAATTGAGAAACAAAAATAGCAGTTGCTAAGGTAGATGTTCTTAAAAAAAAAAAAAAGGTATTTTGATACTTTGGCAGATGGTCCAGAGCAACAGCACTCTTGTTGATCTTGGTTCCATGAAATTTCCACAATTCATCAGTCTATGGGACAACTGTTTTCTCTATTAATGGAAGAGACACCATTAATGGCATTTGCACTGAAGTTCATGCTGAAAGAGAAATCTGAGTGTGACCAGAGTTCTCCCACCAAGCAGTCCTTATAACTTGATTCTACCCCTACCAATACTCTAAATCATCTCAATTCTAATTAAATTCTCTATCTACAGATAGTTTAGAAAGGGCATAGATCCCAGTGCCATGCCTTCAATCTGAAGAGGCACACAGCTATGAACCAGAAGGACAATCTTAGTCTTATAATTGAATGGGAAGCTTCCCAACAGTGGTGGTGGTTCCCTATTTCCTCCTGGGAAACCTTAGGGACAGGGGTAGAGACTGACACCTGCTGAGGTAAAAATTGCTTGCTACTTTACATAAACTACCTTATTTTAATGTTCCCTTTCCAGATAAGGAAACTGAGCTTCAAAAGGTTAAATACGTTGCCTGAGTTCAATGAATTAGAAATGGAAGACCCAGATAAATCCAGGTCTCTTTGATGTGAAAGTCCAACATCCTAGCTCTTTTCACCCTAATTTAGTTTTTATTTTATTTTTAATCAAAGCATAACACATCTACATTTTAATGAGTAAAATAAGTTTATAAGGTTTAAGAAAAACAGTAGTACCTTACTCTCCTCCCTTCCCATTTCCTGCTTCACCTTGGCAACAATTTTTAGCTCTTTTGGTTGATTCCTCTTTTTTTTTAAAATAAATTTATTTTTATTTTATTTTTAATTTTTGGCTGTGTCAGCTCTTCGTTGCTGCACGCGGGCTTTCTCTAGTTGCAGCGAGCAGGGGCTACTCTTCGTTGTGGTGAACGGGCTTCTCATTGCAGTGGCTTCTCTTGTTGTGGAGCACGGGCTCTAGGAGTGTGGGCCTCAGTAGTTGTGGCACGTGGGCTCAGTAGTTGTGGCACGCAGGCTCTAGAGTGCAGGCTCAGTAGTTGTGGTGCACGGGCTTAGTTGCTCCACGGCATGTGGGATCTTCCCTGACCAGGGCTCGAACCATGTCCCCTGCATTGGGAGGTGGATTCTTAACCACTGTGCCACCAGTGAAGTCCCTTTTGGTTGATTCTTTTTGGTATTATCTCTGTATCTCTAAATAACATGCTAATATTGCCACTACTGATTTTTCAGTTTTACTTGTCTTCCCACTATGCAAAATAAGGATTCAGCTCTCTTGGAAATCTCCCCTCCCTTTATATCCTCTCCATTCTCCTCATATAGTTATATCCTATTTTTTGGTTAGATTTGCATTCCACTTTAACTTTCTTATGACTACGTAATGCTATTCACTGCTGAGCCATATAATATACTATGGCTCCTTTTCCTTTCCTGAAAAACATTTTTCCTGAAAAAACTTCTTGTTTGTTTCATTTCTTATTATCATTACTACAACTCCTCAATCCACTGAGACACTTCAATTATTCTATCAATTTCATCTTCCTAGAAGAATCTCTCCTTGAGCTTTCTGACTTGCTCAAGTCTAGATTTGTTGATTTCTATACCTAGAGGAAACCCTTCATCTTGAGACCTTCTTTCAACTTGAATTTGATGATTCCCTTTATTCACCTCTCTCTCTAGCTGAATCCCTCATTTTCAGTATCCCAAATCTTCATCCTTCTTGTTTTACTCCCCAATTTGGTAGAGTAAACCCTCTAGTAGCTTCCTGATAAAGTGCCTGCAAAGTAAATTTTTTGAGACCCTGCATAACGGAAAATATCTTTACCCTCAGATTTAAATGACAGTTTGCCAGGTTAAGAGTTCTAGGTTGGAAGTAATTTTTCCTCAGAATTTTGTAAGTTTTACTATGCTCCCTTTTGTTTTTGTTGAAGTCCAGAGCCATTTTGATTTCTGATCTTGTACTTAACCCATGTGGAAATTCACCCTTCAGTTCTTGCAAATTTTCTTGAATAACTTTTTGAGCAATTTCATTCCTTCTGTGTCCCTTTCTGTGACTCCTACTATCTGGATGTTAAATTTTCTGAAGTGGTACTCTAACTCCTCCCACCCTCCTTCTTCTTGTTTGTTTATTTATTTATTTTTAGCTGCATTGGGTCTTCGTTGCTGCGCGCGGGCTTTCTCTAGCTGTGGCGAGCGGGGGCTACTCTTTGTTGAGGTGCACGGGCTTCTCATTGTGGTGGCTTCTCTTGTTGTGGAGCATGGGCTCTAGGTGCCCGGGCTTCAGTAGTTGTGGCATGTGGGCTCAGTAGTTGTGGCTAGTGAGCTCTAGAGCACAGGCTCAGTAGTTGTGGAGCATGGGCTTAGTTGCTCTGTGGCATGTGGGATTTTCCCGGACCAGGGCTCGAACCCATGTCCCCTGCATTGGCAGGCGGATTCTTAAGCACTGTGCCACCAGGGAAGTCCCCCTCCTTCTTTTTAAACAAACATTTCTTCCCTTATTTTATAGATAAAAATATCTTAAGCCTGTTGTCTTTGACAACCAGCATTATGATACCAAATGATATCTAACCAATCCTGAATAAAAAGTAATAATCAAAGAAAGTAGTGGTGCTTTTGGAGCTCCACTGAGGCTGTAGGTGTATGAGCCAAACAATGGTCTACCACCAATTGCTCAGTTCAGCCAGAGCAGCTCAACTGTGATTAGTTATATACATTGGGATTTCAAGTTTGAAAAGAATCACAGGCCTAAAGGTAGATTTCCACCACCTCCACCCCTAAAATGATTTATAAATCTTTAACAAGTCTACTTTTGGTGGACAAGTAGAGACAAGTTTGGGTGATTTAGTAAGTAGAAAAAGGTCCTCTGCTGGGTTTCCCCCACTGCTGAGACTATTCTGCTTCTGGGTAAGTATTCTACCAGGGTTCACACTTGTGGTAAGACGCCAGTTTAAATCTACAGAAGCTTCAGGATGGGGGAAGGACCACATAGAGTAACTATGACGTCTTCCACTCTGCCCTAGAAAAGAAAGTCACCTGCTTTTCCCAACCCCTCAGGGTATGAATAATAATAAGAGTTCATATTCTATCTCAGAAAAGTTGCCATCTTAGCAAACGAAGAGGTGAATAAGTGAGATACATCCTATCTTAGCTCTATGTTTGCCTCCTCACTCACACAAAGCAACAGAAGCAAAAAGCAGAAAATAAGTCAACAATGTAGTATATACACATAAATAAAATAACATCCTCTGTCTTAGATGGTTAAGGTAAACCTTTAAAGACACTAAAAAGTATGTATGTTTTCCTTGCCTGAAGAGAGGAAATGGAAGAGAACTGTCACTCCTGACATTTACTTACGATCATTTCCCACTTTTAAGAAAGTTCCATAACACAAGCAGCCAATTCCCCAAAATGACAGCTTGCATTTCTGTTCTCACTTTCCAGGTTGTAAACTTCGGTTATGGATATACCCATAGCACACTGCACTACACTGTTACTATGTTCCAATCAGGCAGCTAAAATAATAGAAACTTAAATATCATAGATCCAGTAGTGTCAGAATTTGGATTTTGTATTTTTTTCATAAGCTGGATTGCTAAATGCATCAGGATAAACAAGGTAAGACAATCCCACTGATCAAACCAAAAGCTCCCCAGACCAGGTTCTCCACTTTGCTGGATGTTAAAACTTGGTGAAACTTTTTGTGCTATCTTCTAAGAGTTAAAAGAAGACTTTATAGCCAAAGACCACACCCATGAGTCTCAGCTTTGCCTCATTTCCTTTTTTATCTCCAGTAGGACCTCTCTCAAACTGTTTATCAAATTCTATGGGTTGAAGTGCAAAACTAAATAGTATTAACACCAAAAAGGAAATTAGGCATGTGATGTTCTACCCATCTGAGGTAAACATAAACACTACATTGCTCAGTTGTGGTTGGTTGAATCCCTGGATGTGGAACTGCCAGTATGGTGGAACCACAGATACGGAGGAACCTTAGATACAGAAGGCTGACTGTAAAATATATGCAGATTTTCAACTGAGCAGAGGGTTGGCATGCCTAACCCCTGTGTTGTTCAAGGATCAACTGTAGTTAGAATAGTGAAGTTTTACATCAACAGGTTATCTATTTTTTACCATTTCCTTACAGATAATAGGTATGCTTTTAAAAAACATGCAAGTCTTTATTTATTTAGGGCATGCCCCCCAAATTATGCCAATAATTATCTGTTCTAGATTAATAGATGATAATTTAAGATACTCAAATATCCAAGCATTGACATAATGCCTGTATTCTTCTGTAAATAACACTTAAAAGTGTCTTGAAGTCTCCTCCACAGTTCACAGATGTACACTGCTAAACTCCATTATCTAAGGTAATAGTCTTGAAAGTAATCAAAAAATATTTAAAATAATCATTTATAAAAGTTAATAACTCTACCAAAGATTACATAATACAATACTATCCACATATTAACAGTAAACCGTTAGCTGAGTAAAACGGTGGGCTTTGGTTGGATGGTTTGTATTCCTTAGAAGCCAGCCCTGTTCTTACGTGTGTGCACAGGCCATGTACATACCTAGATTGTGCTACTGATTTTCACTTCATATTAAATAAGTAAAAGCATGCTGAGCTTGCATATGTTCTCAACCACTCCTTTTGAAACTCCCCTATGGGATTTGGCTAGAGGAGAATGTCAGCTTGGTTACTACCTCTAAAGCAAGAAATTTCCTGGCAAAATTGGGAAGCTGATGACAACAAAGTGAAACTGATGCTTTCTCAGTTGAGTATCCCTCCTGGTTTCTTTCAGGGCATAGAAGAGCTTGCCCATGTAGAAGCAACACTCTTTCCTTCATAAACTGGAGTAGAGAAGAGAAAAAACAGTAAAACACTTTATTATCAGCCTCAGTCTACCTACAGCATTTTCCCAGAACGGGGGGGAAAAAAAAGGTGGGGGACAAAAATAACCAGGATCAGTACAGCAGTTCTTCTTTCTTGACATTATTGGTGTTTCACACCCTTTCTTTTATAAGGATTTACTCTAAGGAGTTTTTGTTTGTTCGCCTTTTAAAGTTCTGGACCTTTTTGCTGAATATTATTGCTGTTTTTAAGAACAATGTACAATTGACCCTTGAACAACATGGGTTTTAACTGCATGGATACACTTACAGGGGAATTTTTTTCCCACTAAATATATACTACAGTACTATACTATCTGAAGTTGGTTGAATCTGAGGATGCAGAACCTCAGACACGGAGGGCTAACTATAAATTACATGCAGATTTTCAACTGCTGGTAGGCTTGGCACCCCTAACCCCCAAGTGTTATTCAAGGGTCCACTGTACTTTCAGACGGGTTCATGAGTGAATTCTTTCAGACCTTCAAATAGAGAGCTCTTAAGCTGTATTTACACTACCTCAGAGCAGAGAAAGAAGGAACTCTTCTCAATTCTTTTTAGAAAATCAGCATAGCCTTGCTATCAAACTCTGCCAAAGATAACTACAGATGAAACTCAATTACTGATTTTAAATAAAAATGTGACCGGAAAGAAACCTATATGCTTAACTATTACACAATGACCAAGTGTAAGGTTGGTTCAAAAACTAGAAATCAAGGGTAAAAATGAACTTATTTACAGAACAGAAGTAGAGCCACAGATGCAGAAAACAAACATGGTTACCAAGGGGGAAAGGGGGGGAGGGATAAATTGGGAGATTGGGATTCACATATACACACTACTATATATAAAATAGATAACTAATAAGAACTTGCTGTATATAGCACAGGGAACTCTACTCAATACTCTGTAATGGGCCATATGGGAAAAGAATCTAAAAAAAAAAAAAGTGGATCTATGTATATGTATAACTGATTCACTTTGCTGTATACCTGAAGCTAACATAACATTGTAAATCAACTATACTCCAATAAAAATTAAAAAACAAACAAGCAAAACAACAACAACAAAACCCCCAAAAATCTACTAAAACAATTTTCCATTCTAATAGATCAAGGAAGAAAAGCACATGATAGGCCATGATAGATGCCAAAATGCCGTATGACAAAACTCAACTTCTACTCCTGATAAAAATGTTTAGTTAAGTAGTAATGAAAAGACATCATCTTGACAACAAGAAATATACAGACCAAATGAACATTCAACATCTGTTAGTTAAAACTGTTCTCCAAGTGCTAGCCAATGCAAACAGACCAAAAGAAAAAACAAAAAAACCCAACTTTAGGCACAATCCAAAATCCATTCCCTGCAAAAATCCCAGTAGCTAGAAATATTAAAGACACTTCCTTGATAAATAAAATTATTTGAAATTTACTCTAAAATTCATATTTAATGATGACACAGTAAAAACATCCCCAAACTAAGAAATATGATAAGGATGGCCTGAATCAATGTTATTATATACCACTGTTCTGGAGAAGCTAGAAATTTATTAAACCAAAGAAAGAAAGAAGTATAAAGAAGGAGATAAGATTATATTTAGATGACTGTTTCCCTAGAAAATTCAAGAGAAAAAACTTATTACAACTAATAAGTTTAGAAAGTTGGCCAGATATATAAATTATCTACATACCAGTCACAAAATATTACTGGATGGCCAAGATCCCCCCAAAAGTTATGTTTTAATGAAACATAAACAGTTTACTTTAAATTTTACCTGAGAAGAGAATGCAATCACCAAGGATATTTTGAAAAAGGCAAATGAAGAGGGACTTGCTTTATGAATTACTAAAAAGTGCCTAATCAAAGAGATTGGTATTTGTATAGGAAGAGGCAAATAGAACACAGCAACAGAAGAATCCAAAAAAAAAGACTCATGTACAGGTGGAAATTTACTATATTAAGGTAGTATTTCTAGTCAGTTGGGAAAGAATTGATTTCAGCAAATGATTTCAGGGAAAATAGCTAACCTTATCTTATACAATGTACAAAAATAATTTTCATATGTTTTAATGAGTAAAGCATACAAAACTATGAAAAGAATTAACAGACAATACAGGAAAATATTTTAATAATTTTTGAGTATGGACAGCATTCTTAAGCGATACAAAACCTGGGCATTTAAACCAAAGACTGATAGTTCTTGAAAATATTTGCCATATAATTCACAGAGGATTAATATATCTGTATCCTAATGAAATACAGATAATTTTGTAGAACAAGAGCAAAATATATACACAGGCAATATCAAGAAATGGTTAACTACATATGGTACATCCAGGCAAAGGAATACCATACTGACATTAAGATAAAGTAGAGCTACATGTGGTAAGATTTCCACTATATATTTTTCATCTGAAAAACCAGATAATAGAACTGTATGCATACATAATCTCATTTTCATAAGAAAGCGAAACAACACGTTTACATACACGAGAGATGTGGAAGACGTTGGAGTACCTGTGGTTGGGGAGAGGGCTGTGAAGGAGTTACATTTTCTGCTTATGCATGACTATCACTTTAGGGTTCTCCTCCCCTCCCTAATGAGAGGGGCAAAATAATTTTTCAGCAGAATACAGAGCTTGCTTCTCTGCTACCTCTCGTTTGAAATGTGTATTCCAACCGCGGTAGGGAAGCAGATCACGTTATTTTCCTTCACTTTCATGTCATTTCACTTCCTTTACTACCGTTTCTCTCTTAAGATATAACTTGTCAAGTGAATCTGTGAGATAAATGACACTTGACATAGCAAAGGCTGCTCTACTTCTGCCTGTTACAGCATAATAAGAGACACAAAGACTCTTTGGTTTGAGTGTCTTCCCCCTTCTTTCTTCACTTCGTGACAAGCACAGCTTGTGACACCCGTAACTCGTCGCTAGTCAGTTTACGCCGCGCGGGGGATTCCACCTAACGCCCGGTTCCCACTGGGGGCAGGGTTTGCTTCTGCTCTTTCCGCCTCAGCCATCTATTCTCTCCGTGACCCTCGGGGAAGTTACCCAACTTCTCATTGACAAGGCTATGATAACACCCCACAAGAAAGCTGAGAGCGAAACTGTGCAATAATCTTGGGGAAAAAACAACAGAAAGAACCGACGAAGTTTTCGGAAGAGTAACAACGATAGTACTAGCTTCTGCAAGGCAGCCCGCGTCCTCAAAGGACGCTGGGACCTCCAGGCGGGGTCCACTGCTCACCCTGATATCGCAAGCCCTGCCTCCCCGGTGGCTAGCCAAGAAGTCAAGTCACCGAGAGCAGCCGACGCGGAGTCGGGCAGGATCCCTCGCCTGCTGCCGTCGCAGCGGGGTCCGTCGTTGCTGCGCTGACGTCGCGGGCCCGGAAAGCCCCTCCCTGGTCCGCTCGGGGATGGGGACCCAGGTGGTTTCTCTCGCACTAAGTCCCTCCCCACTCTGAGAACTGGTTGTCTCTGCAGCTCCTCGGCTTCTCTCCCTGCGGCGCCCATACGGCCAGCGTCGCTCACACACACAAGTTCTCTGTCGCCGTGCCCGACGGCTTCGGACACACCAACTAGCTCACGAAGTTTCTTACTCACAGTTCTGGGCTTCCGCGCCGGTCTCTCACACCTCGGGTCGCCGGCGCCCGGCGGAGTGACTCCAACCGGAAGTTGTTTTCCGTTCCAGTTCAGAGGGCAGCGCCTGCGCGCGGAGCATTAACCCTTCACCCTCCACCTCTCCAGGCCTGGCCTCTCCGGCCCCGCCCCTCCCCGCCCCGCCCACTCTCGCCCCTCATCCAAGCCAAGCCCCGCTCATCCAAGCCCCGCCCAGCGCAGCCCCGCCCCTCCTCGCAGGGAAAACCACAGCCACGGAAAGGCATACAATGTCAAGTTTAAAGGTCACCTGAGTGTGTTGGCTAGCTTTTTGCCAAACAACAAATAACAGGGTCTAGCATCACCCAGTGTGTGAGCTGAGAATCACCTGAGAATTACGCAAGAATCACCTGAGAGGCTTGTTAAAGATGTAGATTCACCCCTAGAGATTCCCAGAGTTCAGAGCAACTGGGGTGAAGCCCAGGAACCCGAATTTTCAACATATCCCTATATGAATGTGATTAAGGTGATTAAGCTCCACACTCTGAGAAAAATTACACACACACACACACAAACACACACACACTTGTTTTTTTCCCCCAACTAGTAACACCTTTCATTAAAAGTTGGATGATTGCTACATGCAAGTAGACCGTTAACATTTCCCATGACTTATGATTCCCCATTATTCCATTTCCTAGCCATGCTTGAATATTCTCCAAGATAGAAAGTTTAGACAGATACCTCAAGAAAAGTTTTAGCTCGAATACCTACTACCTCAGGCAAGTTGCTTAACCTAATGAACATTGATACTCTAAAATCTGACAAATGACAATGATAACCTACATCACTGGATGGATGGCTGCAGAATCAATCCATAATGTAAGCAAAAGTCGTGGTAAAGTTCAGAATGCTCTGTAAATGAAAGGTGTTGTCTGGAGTCACTCATGTCATGCTGGCTCCTTCCCACCACCAAGGTCATCCCTAGGACTCCTTTCAGGAAAAGAGCAGTCAAATCCACAGCACATGTGGAAGCTTCCTGAGAGCACTGAAGGCTGGGACTCTCTACATGGACTGGAGCATAACTGTTCTGGGTGAATGCATGTAGCACTTTCAGAAGCTTCCATGGTGATGACCTACTATTTATTTAATTAAACATTTTTAAAACTCACTATTTTTGCATATATCTGACAATGGTTAATGGTGTTTAAAAAAGACTTTATCACCAAGCACAAGCATACTAAGGGTGCTGAAACAGTGATTTCATAGTAAAGATTAAAGTGACCATGAGCACTGTATATTGTTGTCAGGCAGAGCCTGCTCTAGAACATAGCTCTATATCCATAGACTTGATGAAATTTCCAAAGTTGAGAACACTCCTGAACACTCCTGTAACACTCCTGTCCTAGTGGTCTTGGCTAAGCCATACCTGGACAGGTCTTCAGTCCATGCAAGAATCTTTATTCATCCTGAAAGTTGCAAGCCTAGCCCTGGAATCTTGAGCTCCTTTTTTCTAGTCATGCTGTCCCATATATCTTAGAAGCTGCTATCTCCCAGGGGAGTCCAGGATCTTGCTCCTCCTAGGATAGTATCTTTTCTCTGTTAGAGCAGAAGGATGGGGTTCTGACTGCCTCAGTTTCTCCCTACATTTCTGAATCATGGATGTTTATACTTCTTTCCTTAGGCCGGTAAGTCCAAGAATTTAAAAACTTGCCAAATTGCAGTGTATTCTACTTGGTTAACTTGAATATTGGGCTTATTTTTTAAAGTCAAAGCCAAAGCATAATTTAAAAAACTTTTTTAAAAAAAAAACAGAAACTTCTTGTGTATAGCATTATGACCAGTTGAACAGTTTTCCTGTAATAAGTAATTGAGTTAAACATGACAGTACAGCACATTTTAAAAAAGATTTTTTAAGAGTAATTTTAACTTCACAGTAAATGTGAGAGGAAGATACAGAGGTTTACCACATACTCCCTACCTGAAACATGCATAAGACTGTTTCATCATCAACACTTCCCATCAGGGTGATACGTTTGTCACAATTGATGAAACTACATTGACATACTATTATCATTCAAAGTCCATAGTTTCCATTAGGGTTCACTCTTGGTGTTGTACATTTGATGGGTGTGGACAGAAGCATAATGCCATGTATCTATCATTATAGTATTATACTACAGTATACTGGAGGATACTAGTATACTCTATACACTCTGACATGTATCCATCATTATAGTATCATACTATACAAGAATAATTTCATTGCCCTAAAAATCCTCTATGATCCACCTATTCATCTCTCCCTCTCCCTAATCTCTGACAACCACTGATCTTTTTACTGTCTCCATAGTTTTGCCTTTTCCAGATTGTCATATTGTTGGAATCATACAGTAGGTAGCCTTTTCAGATTGGCTTCTTTCACTTAGTAATATGCATTTGAGTTTCTTCCATGCCTTTTCATGGCTTGATAGATCATTTCTTTTTAGCACTGAATAATATTCCATTGTCTGGATGTACCACAGTTTATTTATCCATTTGCCTACTGAAGGACACCTTGGTTGCTTCAACTTTTGGCAATTTGAATAAAGCTGCTATAAACATTAGTGCACAGGTTTTTGTGTGCACATATTTTCAACTACTTTGGGTAAATACCAAGGAGCGTGATTGTTGGGCTGTAGAGCAAGAGTATATTTAGTTTTGTAACAAGCTGCCAAAGTGTCTTCCAAAGTGGCTGTACCATTTTGCATTCCCACCAGCAATGAATGGGAGTTCCTTTTGCTCCACATCCTCATCAGCATTTGGTGTTGTGTGTTCTGGCTTTTGACCATTCAAGTAGGAGTGTAGTGGTATATCATTGTGTTTTAATTTTCATTTCCCTGATGACATATAATGTGGAGCATCTATTCACACAGTTATTTGCAATCTGTATATCTTCTTTTGTGAAGTATCTGTTAAGGTATTTGGCCTATTTTAAAATTGGGTTGTTTGTTTTCTTATTGTTGAATTTTAAGAGTTCTTTTTATGTTTTGCATAACAGTCCTTTATCAGATGTATCTTTTGAAAATATTTTCTCCCAGTCTGTGGCTTGTCTTTTCATTCTTTTTACAGTGTCTTTTGCAGAGCAGAAAAATTTAATTTTAACAAAGTCTAACTTATCCAGCACTGCTTTTGAGCAAATTGAAGGAGCTACTTTGACCATTTCTAATTTAAATAGTAGAATTTAATAATACACTCAGAATCTAAAACTGAATTCATGAGCATTTTGAAATATGAAAGTGCTAAACACTTTAAATAAGGAAAGAAAAAATTAAACACACATTTCTTAACTATATATTTTTATCTCTTTCCACTCCCATGATGTTGTAGTCATAAAGAGAAGTGGCTGCATACTGCTCCAATGTCTGAAACATGCATAAATGCTGGGGTAAGTGGATGAGTTTGTGCTAAAACAGTGTCAAACATTTTCCTTTTTTTATAATGATGATGAATTTTTTAGAAATGACATACAATATGTTTTATTAAGGTTAGGAATTGAGTTAGGATATTCATTTGAGGAATAATTCTTTAAAAATGACATAATTTCACTCTAATTTTCCTTATATTATTATATACCTCAGGTTAACAAGTAGTACTGGAGGGTAGGGTGGAATGAAAATGAGAACTGCAGCTTCATTAAAACTATTTCAGGACCTGTTTTCAAAACTGCTTAATATTTTATTGAGAGTTCTGAATATAAATCTAGAAACAAGGAAAGCTGCCAGTATAAACACTTACTACAACTAACTTGGAATGCCAGGTATGCATCAATGGTCTTAGTCAAATCTTTGATGTGAAATGTCACTATTAATAGAATCTGGTTGACTTCTGATTTAGGATGACATCTGGACTAGCTGTTTTTGTCTCAGAGTCTCTGAATTAAATGCCTAATGAAAAATCAGAAAAATATGAGCACTCACAATAGCATCAAAAGGCAGGATTGATGACCAGACCCAGCGCATATGGCTGAGAGGCTGTGCCCTGTACAGGGCACTTGGCTGAAATAGGTGCTCACTCACTTGCCAAGCCTTGCCAACTTGGGCTTGAGTCTTCCAGAGTTGCTATAACCCTGCTGATAAGCATCCTACTGACAGAATTTGACAAGATTTTCCACCACTTGCAAGAACTGTAGGGCTGAAATGGACATGAACTTTGTTGTTTGAAGGTGAGCAAACCTGTGACCCTGAAGGATAGTAAGAAAGCTATCTGCCTCATGTCACCTACTAGTGAATTGGACAGTAACCCCACTACTATGTGTTACCTTCAAGTACTATTTTACAACTTGTTGCCCCATTGTCCCCTATTAGTACGTTTTTTAATTATCTATTGATATTTTTGAGCTCTGGTTTGGAGTATACCAACATGATCCCAATGGGAGTGGACAGATGTGATACTCTGTATCTAAGGATATGTGAAGCAAATAATGGAAGGGCCTGGGCAGACAACGCTGTGTGTTTGACTCTCTGGGAGTTTAGTTTTTCATACCTGGCTCCTATCAAGGAAAAGACCAATGATTTTTTCCTGATTAACCAGGAATTCTCTTCTTCATAGTAAAACAACTAGGCAATAAGGGTGAGGGATCTCTGCCTCAGGCCAGTATTCATAGTGACAAAGTTGGTAAATGTTAGCTTTCGATCCAAAAGTTAGCTGTGAACTATGCATGTCTTTATGTCTCCCAGCTCAAGATCTGTGCTGAGGAGCTAGTAGAAATCAGGAAGATAATGAGAAGAACCAAATAAAATCCACACATCTGGTTAGTAAGGGCTACACAAACCTTGGAATGAGTTTAATACAAGATATAATATACCTGTATTAATGAGTGTAATACAAGATAAAGCATCCCTTTGAAAAGACTGTGTTGCATAAAGGAAGAAGAGCAAAGTCCCCCCAAATCCTAAGAAAATGAGCACTCTAGAATATGGTTTGCCAGAAGCATAAGTAAGTGGAAAGAATCCAATTTGTATTTTCTGTGATACAAGAGTTGAAATCTAAGACATGATATTGAGCTAAGATAAGAAGGGAGAAGTAAAAACAAAGTTGGGTAAGTTAAGGTTGTAAGGACACAGAACATGCAACATCAAAATTCAAATATTATTTGAACATAATAAAAAATGGAATCCATACTGCAGAATGTTAAATCAATGATTAGAGAAAAAGCTTGAAAAACTCTCTCAAAATGTGAATGGAAAGGAGAAATAGATATTAAATGTAATAGTGGAAAGATAGTGCTCCAACTTCTGAAAAAGAGATCCGAGTAAATGGAACAGAAGTAGCAACTAAAGATATATCAGAATATATCCGAAGTAATACTTTGATATAAGACAATCAGAGATGAAAAGAACTCAGTGAGTTTTGAAATGTATTAATGAAAAGAGCCCAACGTTTTGACCTATCCTGATAAAAATTGTAATGTTAAATTATGTATCCATTCATTTATTCAGGAACTATTTTGTGAGTGCTTGCTATATGCTAAAAGTTAGGGCTACAAAGATTACCAAGTCACAGTTCTACCTTAAAAGAACTTAGCGTCTATTGTGGATGATATACATACAAGAAACAGGCAATTGCTATACAATGTGGTATTACACCATAACAATAAGGGTAAGAATAGGGTACTCAAAAAACACATTGGAGAGGCCTTAGTCTAGTCATCAGGGGGTGAGAGAAAGCTTTCTGAATATAAAGTATGGAAAAAATTCAATAAGAATACAGATTAAAAAATGAAACTATTTTCAAAGGGAGAAAAAAAATGAAAAATAGACTTAACTTCAACGTTAAATTTCAGAAGCTGAATAGAATAACACGTACAGCAGCCTGAGAAAGATTTGACTTACAAAGTCTATACCCACTCGAATTATCATTTTCATAGGAAAGGAAAACTAAGACATTCTTAGATACCTTATAGTTCAGAGATATTTCACCTATGTCCTGAAATAACTGGACATACACTTCAGTTAGTCAGAAGGGAATCAAAGTGCAAAAACTAAGAAAGGTGAAATTCTGATATAAAAGAAATATCTGTAAATATTTGAAATAATTTAAATATTGGATTAGGTAAAAACTTGTTGCAAATATAATGAGAATATTAAAAGTAATCTTTAAGATATAAGGTCCAAGTATAAATAAATAGTTTAGTAATAATTTGTTCTAAACTTCCTGATTATAACAACAAAACTCAAGTGGGTAGAAGAGAGGTGGCAGGAAGGAGAAAGTTCTAATTTACTCATTTTCTTATCTTCTATATGTGAAAACAAGGAAATGATAGGCTCTCATTCTAACAATGATATTATAATTGAACATATATTATTTTAGATTTTTAAAAAATATATAAAGGTAAATAACTACAAGTAGAATTAAAAGCAATTATACTCCAATAAAGCCATTAAAAATTATATGCTTATTGTTTATGTTTATGCTTTTGGCCGCACCTCATGGCTTGTGGGATCTTAGTTCCCCCACCAGGGATTGAACCCTGGCCCTTGGCAGTGAGAGCGAGGAATCCTAACCATTGGACCACCATAGAATTCCCCATTTTTTCATGCTCCTCAATAGAGGAGAAAGAAAGGAAAGCATTGCTCATGTAATGAAGATGTAAAACTCATCCAATAAGGTAACTCTTGTGAGCACTCCTCTGCAACATTGTTTTTGCATGCATATACTCTGTCCTCATTGTCAACTCTGTCCTCACTGTCACACTCTGACTCTGTTATAGACACCCCTTGTTCAGGCCATCATCAAATTCGTATTTACCACACAATCTCCTAACTATTCTCCTAAGTTCTTCTCTTGTCAAATTCTAAATTTTATTATGTTCCTTTAGCACCCAAAGTCACTTTCTATTAACCTTAGAATAAAATCCAAACTCTAAACATAGTATGAGGTTTCTTCTTACTTCTCTAGATTCATATCCTGCCTCTTCTTCTGGCTTCTTTCAACACCTCAAATGTTCCGTGTTCTGTCTTTTTCAGGTGTTTGCTAGTGTGTTTTCCTCATACTAGAACATGTTTCCCTCACATTTTGCTTGGTCTATTAAGGCCTCAGCTGAATGGTCTGATCCAAAGCAGGGCCCCACTTGACTTCTCTTCCAGGTTAGAACTATGGGCTCCTATTTCACCCTGTCCTTTCCCCTTTATGACATGCCTCACACTTGAAATTCCAAGACACATATTTGGGTGTTTCTGAAGTTAGGATGGCTATTACAACTAATATTAAAGAAACTTGTAACACAGTCTGAGGCCTAGATGATCATTGCCCTCACAAAGGCAAACTCAAGCTGACATAGGCTAATGCAAGCAGGCTATAAATGAGAGTTCTCATTAAAATTGCCCCAGTCATATGTTGGTATTGCCATTTACTAATCATATGACCAACCTCGAGCTTCAGTTTCTTCTCCTGTCAAGTATAGACTATAATAATACTGGCCTCAAAAGTTGTGTGTGGGGCTTCCCTGTTGGTGCAGTGGTTGAGAGCCTGCCTGCCGGTGCAGGGGACACGGGTTTGTGCCTCGGTCTGGGAGGGTCCCACATGCCGCGGAGCGGCTGGGCCCGTGAGCCATGGCCAGTGGGCCTGCGCGTCCGGAGCCTGTGCTTTGCAACGGGAGAGGCCACAACAGTGAGAGGCCCGTGTACCACAAAAGAAAAAAAAAGTTGTGTGTGTATGTGTATGTGTACAGTGAGATAATATATGAACAGGGCCTGGATTATAGGAGGAACTCAATAAATATTAGCTAATACAGTTGACATTTGAACAATGAGAGGGTTGGGGCACCAACCCCCGTATGCAGTTGAAAATCCACATATAATGTTACAGTCAGCCCTCCATATCCATGGTTCTGTAACTGCAGATACAACCAACTGCAGATCGTGTAGTACATGTTTATTGAAGAGAATCCACTACTAGTGGACCCATGCAGTTCAAACCCATGTTGTATAGATAATATCTGTAACTTAAGTAGGTCGTTCTACATGCAGTTGATTTTTAATTTAAGTAAGTAGTCAGAATTATCATTTTAAATGTCTTTAAGGGTTCACCCTAAGGAAGTGTAGAGATTGTACTTACTAGAAAAAGCTCTTACTTTAAATCAATTGTCTTACATATGCCCAAAAAGCCAAAGGAAACTGTGGACCAAAAAACCAAAGGAAATCAGAAAATGATGTATGAACAAGATGACATTATCAATAAAGAGATAGAAATTGTAAAAAGGAACCAAATAGAAACTCTGGAGCTGAACAGTACAATAAGTGAAATGAAAAATTCACTAGAGGGGCAACAGATTTGAGCAGGCAGAAGACGTCAGTGAATGTGATGATAAGACAATTGAAACTATCTAGATAGAGGAACAGAAAGGGAAAGAGAATAAAGAAAAGTGCATAGAGCCTAAGAGGCCTATGAAACATCATCTTGTAAGCCAAAATATGCATTATGGAAGTTCTGAAGGAGAGGTGAGCGAAAAGGAGCAGAAAATATATTTAAAGAAATAATGGTTGAAAACTTCCCAATTTGATGAAAGACTGAATTTGTACATTCAAGTTCAGTGAACTCAAGTAGGCTAAACTCAGATTCACACTGAGACACATTATAATCAAACTGTTGAAAGCCAAATACAATGAGAGAATCTTGAAAGCAGCGAGAGAAGCAACTCTTTATTTACAAGGGATCCTCTGTGAGATTAACCAGCCAATTTCACTTTGAATCATGGAGGCCAGAAGGCAGTGGGATGACATATTTAAAATGCTGGGAAAAAAAAAGAAATAGGTGCCAACCAAGAATTCTATATCCGGCAAAACCATTCTTCAAAAATGAAGGGGAAATTAAGACATTCTGAATTTATGAAAAACCCACAGCTAACATCATACTCAATGGTGAAAGACTGAAAGATTTGTCCCTAAGATCAGGAACAAGACAAGGGTGCTTTTTTTCACTACTGCTATTCAACATTGTCATGGTAGTTCTAGCAAGAGCAATTAAACAAGAAAAAGAAAAGGGATCTAAATTAAAAAGGAAGAAGTAAAACTATATCTGCAAATGACATTGTCCTACATGTAGAAAATCCCAAACAATCCACAGGAAAGCTACTAGAGCTAATAAATGAATTTAGCAAAATTGCAGGATACAAGATCAACACTCAGAAATCAGTTGGTTTCAATATGTTATCAATGAACAATTCAAAAAGAAAATTAAGGAGACAATTTAATTTATAATAGCATCCAAAAGAATGAAATATCTAGGAATAAATTTAACCAAAGAGGCAAATGACTTGTACACTGAAAACTACAAAATATTGCTGAAAAAAATGAAAGAAGACCTAAATAAATGGGAAGACATTCTGTGTTCATGAATTGGAAGAGTTAAAATTGTTAAAATGGCAATACTCCCCAAATGATCTACAGATTTAATGTAATCTGTATCAAAATTCCAATGACTTTTTTCAGAAATGAAAAAGCCAATCTTCAGTTTCATGTAGAATTGCAAGGAGCCCTAAATAACCAAGGAATATTGAAAAAATTAAAAGAGTTGGAGGACTCACACTTCCCCATTTCAAAACTCATTACAAAGCTACAGTAATCAAAACAGTGTGCTAAGAGCATAAAGATAGACATATAGACCACAGGAATAGAACTGAGAGTCCAGAAATAAACCCTTACATCTATGGCCAATTGATTTTGAGCAGAGTACAAAGACCATTTAATGGAGAAAGAATAGTCTTTTCAACAAATGATGTTGGAGCAACTGATATCCATAATGAAAATAACAAAACTGGACCCCTATCTCACATTATATACAAAAACTAACTCAAAGTGAAAAAGTAATCTAAATACAAGAGCTAAAACTATACAACTTAGAAAAGACGTAAATCATTGTGACCTTGAATTTGGCAATGGATTCTTAGGTATGATACCAAAATAATAAACAAAAAAATACAATCAAGAAAAAAATAAATTGGACTCTAAAAATTTTTGAAAATAAACTTTTGTGCATTGAAAGACATTATCAAAAGGCAATCTGTAGAATGGGAGAAAATGTTTGCAAATTATGTATTTCATGAGTCGTGTATCCAGAATATATAAAGAACTCTTTTATTATATTAGCCTAACAACAGAAGGACAACTCAATTAAAAAATGGGTAAAGGACTTGAAGACATTTTTCCAAGGAGACTATACAGATGGCCAAAAAGCACATGAAAGGATGTTTGACATCATTAGTCATTAGGGTAATGCAAATCAAAACCGCAATGAGGTATCATGTAACATCCATTAGGATGACTATAATAATAATAACTTAAAAAACAGAAAGGGGACTTACCTGGTTAAGAATCTGCCTGCCAATGCAGGGAACATGGGTTTGATCCTTGGTCTGGGAAGATCCCACATGCTGTGGAGCAACTAAGCCTGTGCGCCACAACTACTGAGCTTGCGCTCTACAACCTGAGAGCCACAACTACTGAGCCCATGCATTGCAACTACTAAAGCCTGCATGCTCTAGGGCCCACCTGCCACAACTACTGAGCCTGTGTGCTGCAACTACTGAGCTCGCATGCTGCAACTACTGAAGCCCACACGCCTAGAGCCTGTGCTCCGTAGCAATAGAAGCCACCACAATGAGAAGCCTGTGCACCGCAACGAAGAGTAGCCCCTGCTTGCCACAACTAGAGAAAAGCCTGCACATAGCAACGAAGACCCAACGTAGCCAAAAACAAAAAACAAAACAAAACAAAACAAAAAACCCAGAAATTACAAGTGTTGGCAAGAATGTGGAGAAACTGGAACTTTCATGCATTGCTGGTGGGAATGTAAAATGGTTCAGTCATTGTGGAAAACAATTTGGCAGTTACTTAAAAAGTTAAACATAGGGCTTCCCTGGTGGCGCAGTGGTTGAGAGTCCGCCTGCCCATGCAGGGGACATGGGTTCGTGCCCCGGTCTGGGAAAATCCCACATGCCGTGGAGCAGCTGGGCCCGTGAGCCATGGCCGCTGAGCCTGCACATCCGGAGCCTGTGCTCTGCAACGGAAGAGGCCACAACAG
This sequence comes from Phocoena sinus, assembly GCF_008692025.1. Classification (NCBI taxonomy): domain Eukaryota; kingdom Metazoa; phylum Chordata; class Mammalia; order Artiodactyla; family Phocoenidae; genus Phocoena; species Phocoena sinus. The sequence continues at coordinate 71,560,578 of NC_045769.1, forward strand.
TGAGAGGCCCGCGTACCGCAAAAAAAAAAAAAAAAAGTTAAACATAGAATTAGCCCACAATGTGACCCCACAATTCCACTGTGAGGTATATACTTAAAAGAATTGAAAATAGGTAATCATACAATGTAAATGCATGGTCATAGCAGCACTGTTTACAATAGCCAAAAAGTGAAAACAGCCCAAATATCCTGTCCATCAATAGATGAATGGATAAATAAATGGTGTATACACAGACAACAGAATATTACTTGGCCATAAAAGAAATGAAGTACTGACATATGCTACAACATGGATATATCTTGAAAATACTATGCTAAGTGAAAAAAAGCCAGACAGAAAAAGTCACAGGTTATATGATTTCACTTATGTGAAATATCCAGAATAGGTATATTCATATAGACAGGACACAGATTGGTGGTTGCCAGGGATTGAGGAGAGCAGGAAATGCAGAGCAACTGCTTAATGGGTAAAGGGTTTCCTTTTGGGGTGGTAAAAATGTTTTGAAGCTAGATAGAAGTGGTGGTTGCACAACACTGTGAGTAGACTAAATACCACTAAATTGTTCACTTTATAATGTTTAACTTTGTTATGTGAATTTTACCTCAATTTTTGTAAAAGGAAAAAATAAGGAAATTTGAATAAACTATAAACTGAGTTAATAAAAATGTATCAGTATTGTTCCTCTATTGTCACAAATGTACCATACACTAATACGTTAATCACAGGGGAAACTATGTTGGGGAGCAGGGGTGCGGGGGAAGAGGCAGGGTGGTACATGGGAACTCTCTGTAGTGTTTACTCATTTTTTCTCTAAATCTAAAACTGTTCGAAAAAAATAAAGTCTGTTAGGTAAAAAAAATCCAAAAAACAAGAAAAACCTTTATTGTCCTAAATAACTCTTGGATCAGAGAGGAAATAAAACTGCAGTTAGAAAAACATAAAATAATAATGAAATAATGTGAAAATGATATAAACGTGTAAGAGCAGTTAAAATGGTACTCAGAAAATTCCTAGCCTTAAATACTTTCATTACAAAATAAGAAAGAAAAAAAATAAATGAACTAAGCAACCAAATCTAAAACTGAGGAAAGGAAAAGTAAAATAATCTAAAAGGAAGGAAAGGCAGTAAGAAAATAGTAATAAAGATAAAAGCAAAAACTAATTATTTAAAAAAGAGCTAACCATAAATGAGATACATCCAAGAGATTAACCCTTTGACACGTCCAATCAGGAAAAAAAGAGAGAGAAAACATAACGAAAAGGGTTATCCATATGGTTATGGAGACGGTAAAAATTACAATACCATGTATACTAATACATTTGAAAAATTTGATAAAATTTTATTTATAAACAACAAATAACCTAAACTGTGTGAAAAAATGGCATAAAACCTGAATAGGTCAATAACAATAGAAAACGTTGAAAAGCTTTTAAAGAATTACTTCCAAAAGTGCGTGTCAAGGACAGAGTGCTAAGATATGCTCTTTAAACATTCAAGGAGCCGATAAGTCCCACGAAATTTTTTTAGAACATGGAGAGTTTTGGTATTTTTATCAGAAAATAAAAATACAGATGAATTTCACTTATGAATAGGAATGCAAAAATTCTCATTAATTCTTTTTCAGTATGTGTTTTCTTAATATAAATTGGTGTAAGATAAATCACTTTGGACACACATTTTGCACACCACTGTTGGTTGTAACTGAATTGTGGTCTGCAGCTAGCAGTGTTAAAATAGGGAGAAAGCTTTTTGCACAATGTGTAGGAACAGCTGCTTTGTTTGAGTATTTGTTGCTCTGCCTTGATAGGGTTTCTTGGCTATTCCACATTGTTTTCATTCTTTTCTGTTAATTTGAGTTGTGAACTGAATTGTGAAGCCAAAATAATAGGGGAGAGGCGTTTAAGCATGTGGATTGAAGAGAAAATGAGGAAAGTTTGCTTTGATCAACCAATTTATTATCTTAACCAGGGCAATAACAAAATATACTTCATAATTATAAACCTACTTTTATTACCGAGGGATGATTTTTAACAACATGTAATTTTTAAAAAATACAATTACTCTATTGTGTAACAACAGGGCACTATATAGTTTAAAGTAGAAAAACCATACAGTTGTCTCTGATGATATCAAAAAGACAATGAATATAGTTTACCATGAAGTCTTGATGCACTTTCAGCAAACTAGGGTTAGAAGCATATTTGGTAGTTATTTGGTCTTTATGATTAATGTGTTTATCTCAAACCAACAGCCTACGTCATTCTTAATGTTAACCACTAGGGAAATTCCCACTGAGATGAGAACATGATGAGGTTGGCTACAATCTCCTCTGTTATTAAACACTGTTCTAGAAGTTCTGGCCAATGTCACCACCAGAAGAAAAAAAGAAGACAAAAGTAAATTCTTCCTTTCTAGGCTTTGCATGTGAATTACCTAAAATAATTTAGAAATAAATAAAATATCAATATAATGACTGGACGCAAGATAAAATTATGATATCAAGAATTTTCCTAAATGTCAGCAGTAATTAGTTAGAAAATATAGTGGAAATAATATCCTTATCAAGATAGCATCCCTATGACACACACGAAGAAGATAAAATATATTGGAATACATTTTATAATAAACAACCTATGTTTCCTGAGGCCTTAACAAATGGAGAGAAAGAATGTTTGCAGACAGTAAGGTTCTCTCCTGTAAGGATAATTATTTTCTTCAAATTAGTGCATAAGTTCCTCCCCAGCTCTTTTGGGGAGGAATTTAACATATTTATTTTAAATCTTCCAGTTGGCCATCTCTTTCATTGTCATAAGTGTTTAAGAGAAATAATTGGATGTTGCTCTAGTTGGCTGCTAGCAGGAACTTCAGTCAGGTTAGACCTGGTATACAGCCATAGGTCCCCCCTCCTGCATTGAGGCAGACTAATGTGTGCACCTGTGCCCAGGTGGAAGTGAGCCCTGGAGGGAGTGAGGAGATGGGGTGGGCAAGTGAGGACAAGGAAGACCTAGGAATGAATTCTAAGCTTCTGTGAATGACTTGGCTTCTCTGTGATCTTGGCCAAGTATTGTCCTTTTCCCCCCATCAGTTTGCAGTTTAGATAAGATAACTCAAAATACTTTTTCAGTATTGTAAGAAGGCAGGGCAGTGGTAACAGAGAGCCATGGAAAAAGAAATGATGTGGATTTATGGTTAAGCTCTGGCTCTACCACTTACTAGTTGGGAGATCCTGTGACCATTTCCCTGTAGCAGACACTCAATAATGGCAGCTATTAATATAACAATAGTAATGATCCTTGAGGTTTAATCTTTTTGAACTATCTACTTATTCTTGAGAATATACTATACTATCTTTAATATTCATTTTTTGTGAACATAAAGGCCAGTTGATAATAGAATAAGACTGGATTGCTATTATTGTGTAAATTTAAATGTTCGAAGGTAGGAAATGCAAAGTTTTCTATAAGGTTAATACTTTACTGTAAAGAAATATTCATAAACATGTGTTTCTTAGAAGATAGAAAAATAGTAAATGTGAGTGAATGTTTGAATGAACACACTGGATCAGGCCAGAATTGACCTTTAAAAATTTAACCAAAAACAGTATGAATATATACAGTATTTACTTTTCAACCTAGTAAGCAGTATACAACTTAACTTATGCTAAATATATATCTTTTAAGTCTTACGTTATAAAAACCACTCACTGGAGAAAGCTATATTCCAGATATAAACTTTAAAAAAATCATTTCAAATAAAGACATAAATTCTACCTTAAAAGTTGAGAAGAATGCAAAAAGATCACAGTTAAAAAATTTTTCCTTTAGTCTTGGCTAGGGACCCCATTTTTAAAAGGCTGAATTTCCAACTGTGGCAATGAATAAAAGGCATTACTGAATCATGTCATAAATTACTCACTTAACAGAAGGAATTGTAGAGCAAATCTGCAACACTTCAGTTTAAGACATCCAGGCCACCTTGCTAGCTCGAGAATCGGTAGGAACTACTAAAGTTTTGATTACCTCTTCTCCAGGTTACAAGTCTTCCTTCATAGACTATTGCTTTTAAAGAAGTAGGCAGTTACAGGGTCTGGAAGTTTTACCTCGAGTCTCTAGCAGTGTCGCTCAAACTGTCCTGAGATCTCCCTTGAGTTAAACTGGGAACTTCCACTGAGAAATCCCCCGCCTTGAAGACTTCCTTTTTTGTAACTTTCAACAGCCAATCATGGCAAGATATTGAAACAAAGCAAAGACTACCAGAAAATGTTCTGTAAACCACCGTGGCTGTAACTTTGACTTCCTTTTGAAGCAAAGATACTTTACTTGAAGAGCTAGGATGTTTTAACAAAAATCCAGAAATTGTAAACCCCAAATTATATTTGGATTAAGCGCATTTTCATGTAGCAAAAGTTTAAAGTAAGCTTATTTGATAAATGGCTTTTTTTAGGTTTTAAGAAGTCACTTTTTGACCTGAGCAGTATATTTATAAACAGTAGGTGAAGACTAGGTTTGAGGGTAGTTGTCTTTGCTTCATGGCCTACAGAGGTCACTAGGATGAAGCCTAGTAATATTAAAGTTTATGCTGGATTCCAGAGCCTGACCTCATGTACTTAGAAGAGAGGTGAAACATAAAAGGCTCTTAAGAGCTTTTCTCCCTGGGACCTCAGATTCTCTCTTCATGTGGATAAGCATATATGCCAGCACACTGGGGAAATGCTTTACAAATACATATATTCTTCTCAGGCTACTTGGAGCAAAACATCAAGTTCTACATGCAAATGGAAGGCGGCATATGCACCCCAGACATTTTTCTTTGTTATAAAATTTTAGAGCTGGAAATGTCCTTAGACACCATCTGTTCCATTTCCTTTTTATTACAGATGAGGAAACAGGAGAGGGTAAATGCTCAAAGTCACCAAGAAAGTTAGAGGCAGCACTCAGATTAAAATCTGTCTTTTGAATGAGTGTATTTTTCTCAGTGTAGCAAGTTATTGAACAGGAAAAGGACTATAGCGATTGAGCAGTCTCCTTGTTCAACTCCTGCATTTTATAGATGAAGAGTTTGAGACCTTACCCAAAGGTTCACAGTTAGCAGAAGAACTAAAATTTAGAACTTTGGATTCTTGGTCTAGTTTCTTTTCCACTTTAAAACACCACCTCTCTTAAATTAGATGTTAAATAAACCTGAGTTATTTCTATTCCTGAAGAAATTATTCTATAAAAAGGAAATAATTCTGAATTAATCTAAAGTGATGAATAAGCTTATGATTAAAAACGTTCCTTTTACTCATCTAACATATCATGAAGTATTAATTTCCTTTAGCACCTTACATTTTATAATAAACTTACTGATACAAACATTAAACTTTTTTGTGTGTAACGGGAAAATAAAACCTATCTAATACTGTGAATACAGCAAATCAAAACAAAAAAGTGAGATAGCCATTGGTGGAAAGAAAAGTTTTTTTGTCAAGAATTTACACTTTTGAATTGGATTTTAAAAACATAGGTTTAAAAAAAATTTTTTTTAATTTTTATTATTACTTTTTAAAGCAGTGTTGATGTCTTAACTGGGAAATGCCCCTTTGATCTCTTTATTCTGTGCCTCCTCCCTCTTCTATTTACTTTGGCATGTGAGCTTGGCATGAGCCCAAGCCCCAGCAGAACTGGCTAATCCAGGGTAATTGGTCTCAACCTGGCGGGGCACTGTTTGCAAGAAGATCCTGAGGCCAAGACAGAGAAGCTATAGTTAGAAACGCTTGTGGAGGAAATTTTGGCTGCGTGCATGGAATTTAGAACCTCTGTCACGGACTGGTTCTGGCTCTAGGCAAAACATGTGAGGCGGATGGAAGTTTTTATCTTTGTTGTCTCTAGTGGTTCCTTTTCCTATTCCCTCCCCCTCCTTTTTTCCTCTCAGAGTCATAAACCATGTGACTGGAGCAGATAGAAATGCAGAGATTCCTGCAGGGGAGGAAGGAGCAAATTGGTACTGAGGGATTGGCAAGGATTAGGGTCCAATGATTAGAAGAAGCGGGGGGGATTCAGGGGGTGGGGAGCTCCAATCCCAAATTAGACAATGGGAAGCACAAGTCAGGTTCCCATTCAGGCAGAGGTGAATGGCCAAGGGTTTGCTAATCAAAGAATGAAGAAATCACCACCAAGGGACAACAAGGTTCTCTAGGCAGGTCTGGGTGAAAGACCTCCCGAAGAAGAATCCCTGGAAAGCAGAGTCTTCCCTGGGGATAGCGGAGGGCACAGAAGCCTGTGCTCTTCATTGCTGACTGGGATTCAGAGATAGACTTCCTCCTTCAGGACGGGACCCAGGTGCCTGTAACTCTGGCCAAGAAGTTAGTTAGGCAGCTGGGCTGCATGCGGTAGGTGTTTAATTGGAAAACTTCGTTCAGACAATTACAAGGACACCTGCAGTATAAATCCATGTTCCAGGCATGGTATTTGTGGGAGGAACAGACTTTTCTAGCCTCTACTTGCTGGTGAGCTGATGCTACAGGATTTCATTGGCCCATGGCCGCAGCAGGGCTGGGATCTGCAGGGATGATGGATACTCTCTTTTGCTACCACCTCAGTCTCTATAAAGTGCACTGTGGGGAGTAGCTGATATCACTACTTTGCAACTTAACATAAATTTATTCCAAAGTATTGCTCCAGTGGGGATACTTACATTTTCTCTCTTAGAGACTTGTAGAATTAAAATGTCCTTATTTAACTGAATTTCTGGTCATAGTGAACAGGGGAAGTGGATTTGGTGGAAGTAGGGAGGAGGTAGGGAAGGGGAAATGTCCTTACTTCTTACAATTCTTCTACTTAAGCTGTAACCTAAATTAATGACGGACCTCGTATCAGTAGGTACATGCATTTAGCATGCTTACTCAATAAACATGTATTATCTATTATGTGTTAGGTTCCGTGCTGGGTGTAGGAATTATTAGAATGCTTTTTCTTGCCTTTGAGGAGCTCATGATCTTAAGAAAGAGACAGTCAGGCAAACAACATTTTCCTCTGCCCATTGCCAAAATGAGAGCAGAGATACGTACAAAGTGCCGTGTGGACAGAGAGGCAGTTCTCAGAGCTACAGCAACTCATAAGGAGATGCCTAGACATCCAGGAACTGAGCAAGCAGAAGATCAAAGGTTAAAAATCAATTTTGTACCTTTCTGCATATTCTCAGTAAATTCATTCTTTTAGGCTAACCTTGTGGCTTTTTGCTCATTTCCATAGCTTTATAAGTAAACATTTTCTAAAATAATAATTTTTTTTTTTTTTTTTTTGCGGTACGCGGGCCTCTCACTGCCGTGGCCTCTCCCGTTGCGGAGCACAGGCTCCGGACGCACAGGCTCAGCGGCCATGGCTCATGGGCCCAGCCGCTCCGCGGCATGTGGGATCCTCCTGGACCGGGGCACGAACCCATGTCCCCTGCATCGGTAGGTGGACTCTCAACCACTGCGCCACCAGGGAAGCCCTTAATTTGGTTTTTAACATTCTAGAGGATTATTTACAGTCTTGATGACAGGTAGATACCATTTTAGTGTTTTGGGTAACTCTCGTTACAAAACAAAGCTGCGAAGTACACAGATAGCCTGAGCAGTTAAGAAGTATGTTAGGCCTGTTTGTTTTGAGACTAGGAATAAAAATACGACCCTGGTTTCCACAGTACTCTGTCATCCTCATTGTATGATGGCTACATACTTTTGACTATCAAAAGGAAGAGGACACTTTGTGATGTATGATGAAATGAAGGTTGATAAAACTAAAATCCAAAAATATCTTGACAAACTCATGTTGTAGGCTGCTGCCACATGAAATATAACAGGAGTAATCACTACTCTCACTTACAGACTACATCACCCTACAACCATCCACCATCCTACAAACAAACAAAAAACACGAAAAAATTACATAAGGCCAGAAAGGGATGGTGAGATGCAATTTGTAGCAGTCATACAAAAATGACTTAAGAGTTTCATCTGAGGTGGTAATACAGGGATGCTAAAAAAATTCCAAAATGAATAGGACCTTTGAATTCCCTCTAGAATGAGGGAAGCACTAGTTCTGCTTTCAGACACATCTTTGCAGGTACCACGCTTTAAAAAGACCACAGACAAACTATTTATTAAATACTCATCCATATTACATATGTGTGATTGCAGGAATGGAAGATATTTAGCTTAAAGAAAATGAGAAGGAAATAACAGTATTTATACCTGAATTAAATTCTTCTATAGAGCTCCAAGGTGAGCCTCAGACCAGTAAGTAGGAGCTAAAAGGAAAACAAATTTTGGTTCACTGTAGAAAGATCAACATTACAATAGTAAGAACAATAGTAAGTTACCCTGGGAGATAATGAGTTCCACGTTCTGGGGGAAAATCAAGCGTAGGATAAATGACCGCTGCTTGGGTATATTGAAAGGTTATTAAAATCTCAGATGAGATAATAATGAGTAATACCTATATAGCATTTCCTGTGGTCCTGGCACAATTCTAAGTGCTTTACACATATCACCTCATTTAATCCTTAGAAGTATCCTATGAGGAAGGTGCTCTTTTATAGATAAAAACTGAGGCATAAAGAAAGTTAACTAATTTATCCAAGTGCATGTAGCTATTAAGTGGAAACCCAGACATCTGTCTCCAAAGTCCATGCTCTTAACAAATTCACTATAGTGCAGCTGGGATGTCCATTATAATGCACTTTATTGAATACAAATTCCTTCATTTACTGAGGGCACAACATTTTAGAGGCAGTGAAAAGAAATTCAGGTGTTTTCTCTGTCATTTTTTATTCCTTCTTATGTCCAGTTTTGAAAGCTTCCAGCCTGCCAAGAAGTTAATGAACTGAGCATATGCCACCTCCAATCCCTGCCCAACATCTACCAGTTTGGCCTTAGGATGGGCATGTAAGAATGGTATAATTGGAGACAGCAAGGTGATGGGAAAGGAAAAGGAGGGTGGGGCAGAAGTTGGGCTCCTGTGGAGAAGTGGAGGATGTATTAGACTTGCTGCCTTTTCTCAAGTGTCAATTTAGAAAAAAAGGGCAACCTTGGAACAGATTCAATGCCATTAGTTAAGGAAGATGACAGTGAACATTTTGCTTCTGCAGATTTACTTAGCCTTCAATTTTTTTCCTTTCTCATCTGTTATGGATTGCTAAGTAAATCTCATAAAATAAAAATCCATGATACTTTCTACAGGATACAAGGTGAACTATCTAGGTCTCCATAAAAAAATCTCTATAAATTGACAGAATTTCATCAGGGAATGAAGGTACCTCACCACGGAAAGGTTTGTTTCAGGTATTATGCATTCTACTTTCTCTTTTAGTGGCCAAGGTAGCAATAGTTTATTGCCAAATGGCCCTTTCATTTTGATCTATGTACTGGGATTTCTCTTGTCTGAGGTTAATGAGAATCACCAACCAAAAGAATGAGTCTCATAGGCACTTTCTTTCTAAGATGAGAAACCCAGAAAATGATTTAGCTATTAGAATAGAGAAAATAGAAGTTACCTGGATCCTTCACGAAGGTCCAGAATTTATGAATGGTGCTTTTGCATTACCTGAAACATATTTATTTTGGATTTATAAATTTATGAAATTGAAATTGCTGTGAGGTGTTTAAGGTCATCAATAATTTTCTATGCGAGCACACAGTACAGTAATTTAGTCCTGATATAGTTTCTAACATTAGCAGGATTAATAGTTCCAATTTGTAATTCTATATAAATAAGGAGATAAAAAACATGTTAGCCCATCTATAGCCTCTATGACACAACGCAGTGAGAGAAGAGAAAAGAGGGAGAGACAGGAAGGATAATCCTTAAACTCTGGGTTTTTCTATGGCTTTAATAAAATTAGTCAGGCTTTCAAAGATCTGACCTTTGAAAACAATTAGCTTGACTCCGGGGGGATGTTGGGAGGATTAACCAGCTGAATCTTGCAGAGAGATTTCAAGATTTCTTGTGTGTTATTTATTCTTTGGTTTACCAGTTACGTTCCTTTTTAGTTTGATCATATTTGGAGGGACGCCAGAGGCATGATGAAAGATTTAATAAACATGGGTTCCAAGTAAAAGCACAAGCTATTGTTTGAGGGGGAAAAATTGAGGTAGTCCTAGAAGTGTAGGAGTAATTGTGTGTGTGTGTGTATGTGTGTACATGCTGTTCTTTAGACAACCTTGTTGTATTCCTTTACTTCACAGGGGAAGAATCTGAGACTCAGATTGATTTTCTCAGTTGACGGTGTTGACAGCTTTCTAATCTTTGGAATTAGAGACCGTAGACCCAAGATCATCTCTGACTTTACAATTTGAGGATGCTCTTAAGGTTTGGAAGCTGAGTGGAATGTGACTGGAGAACTTCAGATTACTCTGTTGGTGAATGGCCTATGTGCTTTGTCTCTTGTCATTGGGTTTCAGGTTTTAAAATATTGTTTGAATGGGAAAAAAAATCTTTCTAGAACACCTCCTTCCCAAGTCATTCATTTACTCATTAGTCCTTCATTCATCAATTGCTCTGTGCTGATCACCCCTGGACAGAGGGCACCATAGAACCAAGCTCCACAACATTTCTGTAGCACACCAGAGGAATTAAGTATCACCGCTTTGTTGAGAGACAGTCTAACAGAAGGGCTAGGCACACAGTTTCTGGAGCCTTATTGTCTAAGTTTCAAATCCTGATTCCATTCTTGGATAGCTCCTTGCTTAAATCTTGTGATAGTTTTGAGGATTGAATGAATGAGTATATCTAAAGCATTTAAAACACTGAGCACAGGATGAGACTATGTGAGATTGTTGTTGTTGTTTATTCTTTGTTATATTTGTATTCACTATCTCTATAAAATCATAATGTGAATTTATACAAGCTTTACAGGAAAAATAGACAAGGGAAATTAAATTATTTAAGCAAGATCTTTTTATTTTTCTATGCAACATCCATATTGCTTTTTCCTTTTCCCCCTTATAGCCTATGTGCAGTTTGGGAAAACACCCCTGATTTCACGGGTAAGCTAGGATTGGCTTAAGCCAGTCAGCACATTACATTTCTCTGAACTTTGCTATTGGGGTGAGCATGTGACCCAAGCCAATCTAATCTGAGTGAATTTCAGGACTCTGCTTTGGAATACATAGCTCACTTTCCCTTTACCTCTTGACTTTCCTATTATGTAGTCCCCAAAGCACTTTTTTGATTGTTTAAGTTAATTTGGGTTGGATTTTCTGTTACTAGCAACTGAAATCTTCTTGCTATAATACTCAATATAATAAAAAAGAAGTCATGAATAACAGCAATAACCACAAAAAATAGACTTTTGGAGAAGTTGCTATGCGGCAAGCACTGTCCTAGGTACTGATCTTTATAATAACTCCATGAGACAGGTTTTACGATTCTCATTCTCTGTGAGTCAAAGAGTGAAACTATGAACACCATGTGCAAAGTATCATGACTGCAGACCTTATACTTCCAGCAGGTCCTCTTTGTGGCATATTTTTGTGCTGATATTTTCACAGAAAACAAATGTAAAAGTCTAATTATTCAGGCATCCTCGTCCTTGATCCCCCAGATAATCTTTTAAACTAAATATAGAAGATAATCATTTGGGCACAGCAATATTGAAACTTGACAATTAAGGCCCTTGTGTATTGAGGTTTGAATTTTTAATTTTGTTTGTTCATTTTGCTTTATTTTATTGCAGGTTTAATATGAAAATCCTTTTTTTCTAAAATTTGAATGTTCACTGCCTTTTCTTCTATCTCATTTATTGTAAACAAGATATTCGGCTCGCTTGCAATAGATCACTCCGGCAGAAAGTCAAACTATCTTTCTGGTTCTTTGCATTATTTGGGTTTTTAAACAAATGCTTTGAAGGTTTATTCCTCAGGAATGAAGATCTTTTCTCCCCTCTCTTATATCAATGAGAAGCCAATCAGGAAACAGACACCTTAGAGTAATTTAAACAGGGAAAGTTTTATATCAAGAATAATTAACTGTAACAGATGGTGATCTATGAAGGGTAAAGATAACTCAAAAGAATACTCTAGGGCTCAGGAGGGTACCCAAGGAGGGAACAAATGTGGAAAAGATCTCTCTTCCCTAAGGCTGAGATTAAGGAAGGCCACATTGGAAAAGGTGTGGCATGGACCCCTGGATTGCAGAGAATTTTGCAATCCAGTTGCCCGGACTAGGACTTGTCCATAGATACTGGACAAGCAGGAACCACTCCTCCAAAGTGCAGGTGGGCCAAGGCTGGGAAACTGGCTTCTGGGATACCTGTGAGACTCATTGGGAAGCTGTCAATCAAGACACTACTGAAACTTGATGAGAAGCTGTCTGCACATGTGCCACAGAAATTTGATGAGGGTGAGTGCCACTGGAAGAAATGCAAGCATGAAGCTGGCAGCAGCCATGAGATAGGAACAAGAAGCAAATGGAAGATACCAGAACCAGTAGGAGAAGTCCTGTTCCTCTTGTAGTGTCTCTCCAGTTCTCTTACTGACAAAGTTTAACATCGTGCTCATTGCAAAGAAGAAATATTCCAACATTCCAGCTCCATTTTTTTAGGGCAGACAACAAAGGTGGCTTTGGAACTAGGAAGCAATACAGTTTTAGCTGGAACACTTTTGAAGGTAGGGGATTTGTTTTCATTTTACCCTGTTATGTCAATATGCAATGGTAGCTTTTATTTGAGTATATCATCTATATTACTTGAAGGTAGGTAAAACAGGTCTCTTATAAAATGTCTCTTCAGGTTCTCACCAAAGTCTTGAGGCTCCCCAAATCCTCCTTGACTAAGGTCCAAAATACGTTGACTTTTATTTGTAATATAAGACTTAGACCCCAATTAAAATGTAACTACCTCATGAAAGAAAACTGTTATACTGTTATGGACCGTTAAACCTTAGGGTGACTGAAGACTCTAATGATAACCATTGATAAGGGAAATGAGAAATTTTTGAGGAACTAGGATGGGGTGGTCACTGAAGAGGAACATGGGCTAAGAATGAAGAGGCTTGGAGTACAAAAGACAATTTTGTCCATTTCCCAGTTTTGTCTGGACCAATCACATAGAGAAAAGGCAGGGAATAAGACCCTTAAGGATAAGGGAGATTTAGCAGTAAATACAGTTACTGGGAACTTTGTGTATGATAGGATGGCTTAGATATTTTTGAAGTGAAATAATGAATAACTAAACAGTAGTAGAAGATAGAAGTCCTCAACTGCATACAATGGATGAAGGGGAGGGTAGTCTATGATGTCTAAGATGCCATCTGGCTCCAACACGTCAATAATTTGTCATTCTATTCCTTGGCATGATCGAATTTCTAACACAGAGCTTGTTTATGAGGGGACAGGACGCAGGAGGAAATTGAGAAGAAAAGAAGGTGGAGTGGAGGTAAAGGTGGGGAGTGAACGTGTGTGCCAGGATGGTTGCAGGCAGGTGGGCTGCAGAGATGACTTGCCCAGTGTGCAAGGCTGAAGGTGGGGTTCTTGAGAAGAAAAATGAGACTATCCAACTTGGAACAAATATAGTGAATTTAGTATTTGATGGTACATTCATTGTGGACATTCTGTTCTTGAATTAGAAGTTTTGTTTTGTTTTTTTCCCTAAGCTGAAACTTTCCCCTATCATTAGGGAAACTTTCCTGTCTCTTCTGAACTTTTCTAAGCAACGAGATTCTGAAACACACAGTTTAGCTATATCTTACATATTCCTTCATTGTTCTAGAATTATTCCACGTATTTTGAAAGCAGAGGCCATGACTTGCACATAATTTATACTCTCATGGCACCTAGAAGTGCTATGAGGTTAATGATATATTTGAGTTTTGATATATTATGAGTTAATGATATAATCAAAGGAAGAATTTCCTATTTGGCATTACATGTTAAGAAAAACTTCCTATAGCAACAAGACTCTTACTCACAGAAACAAAAGGCTAAAGGCTTTGGGCATTCACTCTTTTCTTGAATTGAGTCCCACCCAGAAACTTAAGGAAACCACCCAATTGAATACCTTGGTCCTGCCCATTTATAAGAATTATGGTCCAAATAAAACAAAGAAACTTTATGACAATGCTCAGTACGAGCTAAAGTCATGACTGGCAGGACTCCAAGCTTTTCTCCAAGATTCTCAAAATAATTCAAGGCATAAGACGAGAGAGCCAAAAATAAATATTAATAAAAAAGATAAAGAAACATATTTATTAAGTAAATTCATTGTGCCAGGTGCCATAGTATCTTAATGACTCATCTCAACCACACTATTAAGTAGATTTTGTTCTCACTCTGCAGATGAGAAAACAGAGATGGCAGGGTCACACAGTCACTGATGTGGAACCAGGATTTGGATTGAGGCCTAACTCTGGAGCCCAGGCTCTTTCTACATGACATAGTCTCTCTTGAGAAGAGAATCTATAATCATCAGAATGAGTGGCAAATTCACTTACTTAGATTGGGTGCATGACCTGGGTCTCCTCTAAAAGCAGAGAACATTTCCTTGAGGATTGGGTTTGTAGGTTTGAATGAAATTGACTAGAATGAAGTGGGGCTTGTCAGAAGTGGCCTAGACAAGAACCACAGTTTTAATCCAATTGGTGGCCCAGCAGGGCAGGGGTGTGACGGGGAAGATATTTTTCCAGCTGCTGAAATGAGGGGGCATGATCTGGAAACAGGTAGTACCACAGATGGGATAGCTTTGGAGCCTTGTAAGTTTTTGAAGCTAAAAGTACCTGAAATATTTATTTGTTGGGATTTCCCATTACACTTTGAAAATTTCTGTCATCTAGAGGAGACAGCTTTTGTGTACACACATTCTCTTTCTGAGGAAAGGGTTATTTAATAGCTGAAAGCTCTGAGTAGAATAAATTACTTGTACTAATATATGGGATGCAGAGAGGTATAAAACATTATAATCTAATCTAATGAAGAGAAGAGAGATTAGAGGCGGGGAGATCAGTTAGGAATGATTATTAGACTGTACAATTGGCAGAATATGGGGACTGATTAAATGTGGGAAACCAAGGAAAGGCAGTTGTTGAGGATGCTACTGGGTTTCTAAGTGGATGACTGGAAAGTTGGTAATGCCAGTACCTGAGTGCTGAATGCTGTGCCAGACACCATTCTAGATGCTGCATGCAAATATCTCATTTCATTGAATCTTCGTAATCACACTAGAACCTAGATGAAGGATGTAGAGAGAACAGGACCATGGTGGTGGAGAAGATTTGTTCACTTTTATGGAAACTGATATTCAGGAGGCAATCGAGCATTCATGTGGAGATATCTTAGCCAGGATTTATATTCACTCATAAAGTATTAAGGTGGTAAATCCTACCAAGAGTCTGAGGAGACTGGAATTGAAGTTCTGTATCTCAATCATTATTCCCCCTTTCCCCACAATTTTACTGAGAAATAATTGATATACACCACTGTTTAAGTTTAAGGTGTATGGCATGATGGTTTGATTTACAATTATTGTGAAATAATTACCATACTAGGTTTAATTAACATCCATCATTTCTTAAAGATAAAACAAAAATAAAAAGAAAAAAAAAACTCCTTGTGATGAGAACTCTTAGGATCTACTCTCTTAACTGTCCTGTCTATCACGTAGCAGTGTTAACTATAGTCATCATGTTGTACATTATATCCCTCTTACTTATTTATAACTGGAAGTTTGTGTCTTTTGACCACCTTCCTTCAATTCCTCCTTCCCCTCCCCCTCTGCCTCTGGTAACCACAAATCTGATCTCTTTTTCAACAAGTTTGGTGTATTTATTTGTTTGTGTGGATTTTTATTAGATTCTACCTATAAGTAAGATCTTATTCCTTCTTTGTCTTACTTATTTCAGTTAGCATAATTCCTTCAAGGTCCATCCATGTTGTCACAAACAGTAGGATTTCCTCGTGTTTTTGTATGGGTGAATAATATAATATGTATATATCTCACAGCTTCTTTATCCATTCATCCACTGATGGACACTTAGGTTGCTTTCGTGTCTTGGCTATTGTAAATAATGCTGCTATGAACATGGGGAGGCAGATATCTTTTCGAGTTAGTGTTTTTCATTTCCTTTAGATATATTTCCAGAAGTGGAATTGCTGGATCATACAGTAGTTCTATTTTTGATTTTTTGAGGAAGCTCCATACTGTTTTCCATGGTGGCTGTACCAATTTACAGTCTCACTAACAGTGCACAAGTGTTCCCTTTTCTCTACCTCCACGCCAGCATTTATCTTTTGTCTTTTTGTTACCATTACCCTTTGAAACTTCTTGACAAATAATTACTCTCTCTGAACAATTCCTGTCCCCAAACCCCCAACCCAAACTCCACCCCCTGGGCCAGCTATAATCTTGTCAGGATGCATCACCTTGCCTCTTTTTATTTTTGGGGTTGAGTTTCTGGGTTAGCTTCTTTGGTGACCCCTGAGCAGATGTACAGATAATGTGGGCTCTTAACACTGTTCTCTGCTCTTGGGCTTCAAAGAGGGTATGGAGAAAATGGAACCCTCCTACACTATTGGTGGGAATGTAAACTGGTGCAGCCGCTATGTAGAACAGTATGGAGGTTTCTTAAGAAACTAAAAATAGAGCTACCATATGATCCAGCAATCCCACTCCTGGGCATATACCCAGAGAAGAACATGGTTTGAAAGGATACATGTACCCCAATGTTCATTGCAGTGCTGTTTACAATAGTCAAGGCATGGAAGCAAGCTAAAAGTCCATCAACAGATGAACGGATAAAGAAGATTTGGTACATATATGCAATGCAATGGAATATTACTCAGCCAATAAAAAGAATAAAATAATGCCATTTGCAGCAACATGGATGGACATGGAGATTATCATACTAAGTGAAGTAAGTCAGACAAAGACAAGTATCATATGCTATCGCTTATATGCAGAACCTAAAAAAAATGATACAAGTGAACTTATTTACAAAACAGAAACAGACTCACAGACTTTGGGAACGAAATTTCGGGTACCAGGGTTGGGAGTGGGGGAGGGATAGATTGCGAGTTTAGGATTGACATGTAAAATCCACACTGCTATATTTAAAATAGATAATCAACAAGGACCTACTGTATAGCACAGGGAATACTGCTCAGTATTCTGTAATAACCTAAATGGGAAAAGAATTTGAAAAAGAATAGATACATGTATATGTATAACTGAATCACATTCTTGTACACTTGAAACGAACACAACATTGTTAATCGACGATGGCTCCAATATAAAATAAAAATTTTTTAAAAACATGAAAAAAAAAGAAAATCAGAGGCAACAGGAACAAGTCTACTTATACTGCTACACACATCAGTAATTTTACTATTGAGACAATTTAAACACAAAGTGTAGATTTGGGCTATATCTTTCAACAAGACAATGGCTTAATTTGTAGACTTATTTGAAGCACTGCTTCGGTCAATATGGTTGAACCCAGTTTGGTGCGTAGAATTAGCCTCAGAGACTTTCGTCACTCTTTCAGGGTGGTTCCCACAGACAGGCAATGAATAGACTGGGCAAATGAGAGTTATTTTGTTAGGCTAGAGCCAACAGAGGAGCAGATTTCCAAAACGTCTATTTAAGGTCTTTTAGGCCTTCTTTCCCAGAAAGCCTGAATCAAGAGGCTTCACTTAGTATCCATCTACCTCTGGTCTTTTACATTCCCGATCCTCAAATTATGATGCAATTCTGATCTATTGTGTTCCTAATTTCGGCATGATCAACAGACTCAAACAGCCTGTGGCCTGTGCTACTTCTAAACTTTACTCTTGATTTCAATAATCATATTTCCAATCTTGAAATTACAATCTTGGCCTGATTCCTGCTTCTCCCTTGCTAGAGTTCTGGTTTCCGCGGCCTTGAATTTGCTTGAGTATGAATCATCCCATTGTTGTGACTCATCAGGAAAGATCCTGCCACTGCTTTCACAGCTTGCCTGCTAGTAAAGATTTAAGAAGTTAACATATCTCAAATCCCCCAAATCTTTTCTTTGATTTCATCTTTACTGTCATTGAGGTCAGTTTAAGACTGGGAGAAAACATAATTGCTTTGCCTTCTCTTCAAAGCCAACATAACTTCTTAAAAGTAATGACAGAATTAAAACCTGATAGAGGCTTGGAGACCTGTTCCTCTTCTAAGTACTTACACTGTGTGGGCTGCCTCATAAATGGGCTCATAAATGCAGCCCACACAGTGTGAAACAGTCTGTGGCAACTTGATAGAAATCAGAGATTCACATTCTGGAATAAATGAAGACTGGAAAAGATTGTTTTGTCTATAACCTGGCATTTCCTCAGTATAGGAGAGAGGATTGCCATACTTAGACATGATAGAACCTATCAATATGGACAAGCAGGTGAGGGAAAGAAGCTGAGATGGGAAAGATGGATACAGAACTGCCCTTCCAGGGACAGCTGGGTGTCCTCCACGCAGAGCACAAGCATGATTTGTACAGGGCTGGTTTTGGCAGGTACTGATTTTCTAGCCTGGTTCAAAAAGAGCCAATTCATTCCCTGAGCAAAGGAAGACCCTAGTCCTTGCTGTTGATGAGGAAAACATTACCTGCTGCCCAGAGTTCAGTTACTTAAGCCTGTAGTACCCAAAGGACAGTATATGGACTGTTGTCTATTATCAGACCACGTGAAATGAGGAGGATAATGTAGTGGTTTTTCCTCTAAAGCTAAATTTAGTCACTTTAAAGAATTGCTTTTTAGTCTGTGATTTGTTCCCTCCTACTTTATTTTTTTTTGGTATTAATATGTGCTTTTAAAAAATAAAACAACAGTGTTAGTGGATGGTCATTATTGGTTTTTATATCTTTGCTTAGCAAATTAAAGATGAACAACCTTACATTAGTCTCCAAAATATTTTTTGAAAATATTACTAGTTCATAAAATCCAAACATTTTGGAAGTTCTGATCTAAGCCACACACTCTCCAGCTATATACCAACTGACAAGGAAACAGGAAACCTAATCAGGGAGAGACCATGTTTTTTGCATGGTAGCAAACGGAGTGCGGAACAAAAGTGGCATTGAATTCCAGACCCAATTCTCTAAGTCAGCAGTAGCAGCTGCTGACCATCCTAAATGTCATCTATGGGTTTTCTATCAAAGCTATTTTTTTTTGTGGTACGCGGGCCTCTCACTGTTGTGGCCTCTCCCGTTGCGGAGCACAGGCTCCGGATGCGCAGTCTCAGCGGCCATGGCTCACGGGCCCAGCCGCTCCGCGGCATGTGGGATCTTCCCGGACCGGGGCATGAACCCGTGTCCCCTGCATTGGCAGGCGGACTCTCAACCACTGCGCCACCAGGGAAGCCCTATCAAAGCTATTTTTGAGTGCCATTTGAAATTATTGTTGTTATTTGGTTATTATTGATAGTAAATCAGGAAGATAAAAATCAAGGATTTCATGAGAAGTATTGATAAAGCACAAACTATAATTACATAGTTACAGATAAACTGAATATGTAATGTTATCTTAAGTGTGTGACCATTTAAACATACTAGTTTATTAATCACTGTCAGGTTGGTGTCACAAAGAGATGCTGTTAAATTGTCTGGCCAGGCTGAATCAAAATCCACTCCCTTTGGGAAATGCTCCTCTTGGAATTGATTGTTTCTTTGTCTAAACTCTCATCATATCCATGTCAGGGATGCAAATGCTGGACATTGGGTTAGGTTGCTGTGTTGGGAAGGATTCTAAGGCTAAATATGTGCTCAAAGAGAAAGAATGTTATCAATGGTCATTGATATCTTCGAAAGGCTCGAGAGGCAAGGTAGTGGGACATATGTGTGGTGGCTGTGTATTTACCAACTTGGATTGATATCCTCACTTGATATGTAGCATATACTGCTCTAAATTGTAGCTATCAATTAATTTATACAGAGACACTCTTTCTTGTCACCATGGTGCTTCCTGTGAACTGAATATAAAAGTGGGTTTTCATAAAATGGATTGTGCTTTTCCATAGGAGCAACGCTTTAATTGTGGGATATATTTCTACCCACAGACTCAACATCAAATATACCAGAAATAGCAAACAAAGAATGTCCCACAAAAGAAAAAAGGCCTTGAAACAAGAGCATTGCTTTCTTCCTTAGAATTTAGAGATAAAAAAGACCATCCATGTCCTTGCTACCTACGTGTGGTTGACAGATCGGCATCATCAGCACCATTAGGCTGTTAGAAATGCAACATTTTAGGGCCTTGCCTCTGCCTTTCGACAAGATCCCCAGGTGATTCTTGCTCTGTCAAGGAAACCAGGGCCTGGCAGATTAGCGAACCGAACAAAGTCTATCATGACCACAGGATGAGGGCATTCTTAGCACAAGTTTAAAAGAGGAGCCCAGGGCAGCGGGGACACAGGACCAGGCCAAGTCATCAGGAGGGCTGAAAGGAAGAGCTGCGTCATAGGAAATGCTGCTGGGCTGTGCCTGGAAAGTCAGTGCAAACTCACCGGGCTCCTTCCTGGGAAGAGATGATGTGGCTCTTCTAAAATCCCAACGAGTGCCTTGGCTGGAGTTGGGACTCAGAGATTAATCAGTGGGGAGAGGTATAATAAACAAAAGGGGAGAAAACTAGTCATGTCTTTTCCATCCTACTTCCCTCAGGCGGCTCATTAAAATCATCTGGGGAACCTTAGAAACCCTCTAGTGCCTGGGTACCACCCCAAGAGATTCTGACTTAATTGGTCTCAGGTCTGTCCTAAGTGTCAGTATTTTTTAAATTTCCCCAATTGATTGTTTTGTGCGAACAGCATTGCAAAGTCTGTGATATTTTATTTCTTTAAAGACCTTTAAAATAAAGACCTTCAGGGGAAAAAATAATAAGTGTTTACACTCCGTAAAAAAGCAGCTCTCCTATAGCATAAATACATGCTCACATAAATTAATAAAAAATTAGATAAGCATTTAATTAGAAATATCTTTTTATTGTGTTAGAACCTAGAAGGATGGGGGTAGGGGCATGAATTTGAAGAGCTAAATATTTTCCCAAAACTACAAATAAAGCCTGTACTTTAAATTTCCTGTCGCAAACAGATACTCAGAAGTTTAAATTGGGATTAAGAATCGGGAGGCCTGGATCTGATATGTGACCTCCTGCTGGTGATGAACCATGTTGACACTGATGAAAGCGTGGGTGAAGATGAAGAGTGGCTGTTAATTAGACTGCCTTGAAGTGGAGCAGCTCCACAAAAGGCTAATCCTGGAAATGCAGAGATTCTTTTTATTACCTTAACACCTAGTTGGAAAATTCCTATGAAGGAAAGGAGCAAGAAGCTAGTGTTTATTGGGAGCCTATTCTGTGCTGGGCTAGGCTTTCTCATTGCATTTTCACAACTACCTTGTGAATTAGATATTTTTCAGAGGATGAAGTAGGCTCCCAGAGACTAAGTAACTTGGACATAGTAAATGGCAGATCAGGATTTGAATTCAGGTATGTCTGTCTCTAGGGCCTGTGGTCTTTGTATGGCACACATGCTGTGTTCCCCAGAGGGCAGAAGGGCCTGTTAGATCGTGTTTCTTTGATATCCATAAAGATATTTCCCACATATGATAGACGGCTGACAAGTATTTCTTTAAAAGTCCACAGCCAAGTGGCATGTGAAACGCATATTAAGTAGATGTGTCCAGCTGTGTTTTACATCGTGGTAATGGACTGTGATCTGGCTCCTCTCACTTCCCATCACGTCCCATCATTCTCTTTCTGGTAAATCTTCAACTATTCCCATCCTATGGTACACTCCTTCTCTCCCTGTGGAGCTGAAGAGCCGAATGCTGGACTAACTCCCAGGCTCTCTATAAATCCTATAACTGATGATTCTGGCCTGACAGTCTTTGCCAGTTTAGGTGGAGGGTCAGATTGGACCAAGCCTGGAGACACCCAAGAGAATTCAACGAGTTGCATGGTGCTTGAGCCTTGATTTGACTTTGATCCAGGTGGAATTGGGATAAAATCATAACTTCAAATACTCTAATTCAGAGATTCGTTCAGGCTTAACACTCAATAGTTAACATAAGACTATATTTCTGAATTACGGATGGAACTGAATAAAACTATTGTCAAAGGTAATTCTGGAGCTGGCTCTTCTGTATAATCTGATGTACTTAAGACTGCTTGAATCACTAGGGTGAGCTCATGGGAAAAGTTTTTTGATAGCAACTCCGCAAAATGGACACTAAATATTAAACACCTAAAATGAAAGCTGTAGTTTTCATTAGATTTGAATGAGAGAAAGTGTTAAAAATAAGCAATTCTATACAAAAAGTATCGGTGGTTAAAGAATTGATAACAGTTGTAAGATTGGTTTGGCAGCAGAAGCAGTCTTGTGGTGGTTTGGGACAGCTGTAAGGGCACATGACTGTCACAAGTTATGGTTTCAATCCTAAGCATGGTGTGAACATTCATTAATCTGGGTAAGAGTTAGCTAAGTGGAAAATACAGTTTTGGGACTAGTCTGAAACTTACCCAGTGCATTACTTTGGGATCTCCCCACCTCCAACTTAGTGTTTGACTGATTTCCTCTTTACTCAAAGTTTAGATGAGAGAGACGACAATGATGAGAATATTTGTGATTCACTAGGTACACAATGGTTCTAGGTTTTGTGTTAGGCACTTGTATGCACACATTAGCTCTGAAGTTAAAGCTCATAAATAGAAAGGACTTATTTCTTTATTTAAAAAGTTTTCTTCCAGTTCTATTCAGATATAATTGACATACAGCACTGTATAAGTTTAAGGTATACAGCATGATGATTTAATTTACATACATCATGAAGTGATTACCATAATAAATTTAGTGAACGTTCACCATCTCACATAGGTACAAAATTAAAGAGATACAAAAAAACATTTTTTTTTCTTGTGATGAGAACTCAGGATTTACTCTTAAAAACGTTCATATATAACATACAGCAGCGTTAATTACATCTGTCATGTTGTACATTACATCCCAAGTACTTGTTTATCTTATAACTGGAAGTTTGTATCTTTTGATAGAAAGGACTTATTGTAGATACGAAGTGCCAGCTTCCATCTTGTTCTCCATATACGGAAGGAGCTGTAGCACCTTCAGGGACACTAGCAACATTATTATTGAGCTCTCCTGGAACTGTGCTTGGGTGGGACAGGTGCTAGAGTTAAGTCAGGGAAACAGAAGTCATGCTCTGTTCAGGAGCTTGTATTCCCTGAAGAAACTGAATATCCGGAGTAGTCTTGGCAGGGTCTGATCCAGTTCCTTTGTTTCCCAGTATAGTTAAAAGTACAGGGGGAAAAAAGCATGAAGAAAGGGAACAAGTCTGTATTCACAGGTTGTCTGCTATACTGAAGACTTTCTTGGGCAGGCTTTTTTTTTTTTGCGATACGCGGGCCTCTCACTGCTGTGGCCTCTCCCGTTGCGGCGCACAGGCTTAGTGGCCATGGCTCACGGGCCTAGCCGCTCCACGGCATGTGGGATCTTCCCGGACCGGGGCACGAACCCGTGTCCCCTGCATCGGCAGGTGGACTCTCAACCACTGTGCCACCAGGGAAGCCCCTGGGCAGGCATTTTTGATGCAGTGAAAATCATACAATCAAGGAGCTTTAAAAATAGACAAACATAGCAGACTTCTCCCAGTGGAGAATGTACACTCCCTTCCAGGTGTTACATCAACAAAAGAACAGACGTAGTGAGCAGAGTTCTGACTCGATGTTGGCCGTCACTTAATGTCTTGCCTGAGCTCTTGTGTAGTGCACCTCCTGAATAACCATTCATGGCATCCCTGACACAAGATTTTATTTTATTTATACTAGTTTACTGCTTATAAGATAAGGGGATGGTTGAAGAAAAGTATTTCATCTTCAGAGTCTCAGTATCGTATGTTTTCAACTTGTATGTAGTGGGAAAAATTTCTCCCCTCCTAAGTTGAAACTCTAAGAAGAACAAAACAACAAAAAAACCAAATATGTCCAATTTTTATAGGTCAGTCAGTGGCTTTTGTACTGCAGAGCAAAATTTATTGTGGATTCTACTGTGGGTTTCCAGAAAGGGGAAATGTAGGTACTTTCTGGAGGGTGGATCTTGGTGCCACCCCTTGAGAGACAGTGAACAGATATAGGAACTTGAAGCCATTCAGGGAGGGAGGAGAAGGAGAGTATTGGGTTTCTAGTTTGAGAAGTGAGTTAAAAGTCCTGATGATAAACGTTTGGATATTAGTGGGAAGATTATGGGAATGAAAAGACCCCGTAATATGTTCATGTGAAATCTAGGCCCCATCAGAAATCAGGGTTAACAGAATTAGTCACTTTCACTTATTCTCGTGTCATAATACTTACAAAATAGCATTGTTAATCTACTTGATAGAATTGTCAGAGGCTGCAATTTGGACTCCCAAACTCTATCACAATCTTCTTTAGCTTAAATTGTAGGAAAAATACATTAAATATATTTTTGAAAAAAAATGGAGTGGTGTATTCATCCGTAATCTTATAACTATGAACTTTTCTCTCTTAGACTTTCCTAAACACATACATATATTTAGTTGTACTAATTATGTACATGCAGTTTTGTGCTCTACATTTTGATGTATTTTCTCATAGATATTTTTATATTGCTTAATAGTTTTCATAATGATCATTTGTAACAACTGCAAAATATTCCATTGAGTGGATGTACTATAGTTAACTCTTTTCCTATTGTTGGATATTTAATCCTTTTAGACTCTTTGCTTTTTAATAAAGGTAATCAGGCTATTTACACATACTATATATATATATATATATATATACATATATATATATATACACACACACACACATAAAATTGAGATATACTTGGTCTTTAGAAATCATTCTATTGAATTAAAAAACATTGCTTGTCTCTTGCTTGACCTATGCTCCTGTCTTGTATTCTGTAATTTAGAAGATGAATGTAATTACTAAAATTCTATTGGTGATTATTTTAAAGGATTGGTTCTCAAACTTTAGTGACTGTCAGAATCACTTGTGGGACTTATTAAAAAGCACATTTCTGGCTCTATCTTTAGATGTATTGATTAACTAGATCTAGAGTGTGGACCTAGACTTTCTTGTGTAGGGGTTATAGAGCACATTTGATAAGTAAACACTGTTTTCAGGAAAATTTAGGACATCTTTTAACACAATTAACCATGGAATGCTTAGGTTCTATATTCGAGCTTAAGTAAACTTTTAAATATACTCTGTATAACCTAGTGATTCTTATACCTATAAGCATAAAATCTAGTTTTGACTTTATGCCATCACTCACCAGGCAGTAGAGAGGAAGTGAGACTGAGGGAATGAGGAGGAGATCGGTTACCCCTCAGCTGGAAGACAGACAGGAAGGCAGTCCTGCCCACTGTGCATGTGACATGATGTGGGGTGTGGGGAAGATGTTGTAAGGAGGACCCAGGGATCCCTGAACTACAAAGTGATGTGATAAAGAGACAGCACACCTATTGGATTTCTTAAGAAATCTAAACAGTGCTTGAAACAAAAACAGAATATTTAAATACATGTAATCAGCTTTACAGTTTGATGAGATTAATGGCTTAAATACATGTTCAGCATTAAAAAATTAATATCTCCATGTTCTCAGAATGAAATATCTATATGTTTATCATACTTCCTTCAAAGGCATCAGAGAACAAAACTGTGATTAGAACCCAGTATGTTTTTATATGGTGTTCTTCTATTTTAGTGTGTCCATCATGAAACTCAACACATTTGTCAGACTATTCTTTTTCCTTTATTTCTCAAAATAAGCAGTGAGTGGGCAGATATCTTTCCTACTTTATAATCACAGGAAGAGAAGCACTGGAAAATGAAATTTTTTGCTTCAAAACCCATACCAGCTAATTGATCTCTTTTCCTGGATTATCTGAGGGTTGAGGCCTTTATAAATGCTACAGTAGACTTAGCACTGTTTTCTGTGTGTCTCTCACATTTCTGCACGAGCAGAGACACAGACTGCCCTTTGCTATGGAAAGTCTTTTCAAGAAGGTTTATATAGCAAATAGCCTTTGAAGACAGAGAGAGTGTTTCCCACCAGAACAAAGGGCAGGCATGCTTGCTGTCCAGTATAAAAGACCTAAGTTTCCTAAGTTCAAAGATCCTTTTCTGAAATGCAACCCACTGCATGTGCCGGCATCCATCTGGACCCATCTGCGTTGTCTCCCTGGGATTTGAAGACGAGGAAGAACTGACAGAAATATGCTATCCATGCTGCTTGCTGCTGTGCCGTGAGTAATAAGTCCTACATCTCTGACCCAAGAATCTCATGTCATCAGCCAACATTCATGAAACTATGGCAGGCTAACTTGTTATCTAATCAATAGGATACAATCTCACAGCCTTCACAATTCTTGACAACCACAAAATGGCATTCAGTTAAAGACTGTGGAATAGAATCAAGGCCCAGATAATAGACTCTGGGTCTTCTGATTATAAACTCATGGTCCATGGAGAAGTTGGCACTGCCCCACAAAGTATGGCCAAAGAAGAAATAACAGCAACCACACATCCCCTGGGAGAAAAAGACACCTAAGTAGAATGCACTGCTAACAAATATGCTTAATCTATCTCATTTGTACTTGAAACTGTCGAATTTGGAATCACAAATATGTATGACCAAGAAATGTTGTGTTACTTTATTTTCTGCAAGTTACTAAGCAGGTAAAAAAAAAAAATTGTCATCATTGTGCTCCTTTTCCTTCCTTCCAGAGGTTTAAATTTTGCCCAGAAAATAGAGGCAGAGCCAGTATGGTCACCACTGAAATGCACTTTGTCTAAACCAGTGAGGTTCCCCTTGAATCAGCAGCCGACCCTGCTGCTTCTGTGACACCTGGCTCTCAACATCATCTCCCCTGAAGCTCTATGTTGGGAGGAAAGTGCAGGTCACAGGCTCCTCCAATCTCTTTCCAGATGAGAGGAAACCTCCTCTCTCTGTCAGGCCAACTTCTTTCTCATCATCCTCATAACATAATACCATAATGTTTACCTTCAAGGAGCTCTCAAGTATTGGAAAACAAAGTCAGGAAGGAAACATTGGGACTTCCCTGGTGACGCGGCGGTTAAGAATCTGCCTGCCAATGCAGGGGACATGGGTTTGAGCCCTGGTCTGGGAAGATCCCACATGCCGCAGAGCAACTAAGCCTGTGTGTCACAACTACTGAGCCTGCGCTCTACAGCCCGTGAGCCACAACTACTGAGCCCGTGCGCCTAGAGCCTGTGCTCCGCAACAAGAGAAGCCACCGCAGTGAGAAGCCCGCGCACCGCAACTAAGAGTAGCCCCCGCTCGCTGCAACTAGAGAAAGCCCGGGCACAGCAACGAAGACCCAACGCAGCCAAAAATAAATAAATAAATAAATTTATTAAAAAAAAAAAAAAAGAAAGGAATCATTGGGCTCCTGGAGCAAAGGAATCCAAAGGGCATGGCTTTTTTCTGGAAAAGGGCTTAAGAGGGAAGTGTAATTTGAGAATACAGCATGATGTAATATCTTGGTAAATTATCCTGCCACACTATGTTTTATATTTTTTCTTTCTTTACATTCTCCTTGGATCCTTTCCTTTAATGAAAGTGGATGACTAGGTGGTAGCGATGGGATGAATTGGGAGATTGGGATTGACATATATATACTCATATGTATAAAATAGATAGGTAATAAGAACCTGCTGTATAAAAATGTAAATAAATAAAATGAAAAATAAAACTGGATCACAACTTTCTGTAGAAACATAGGTTTAAAAAAAAAAAGTGGATGACAAGTTTTAAAGTGTTGCATGGACCGTTTTAAGGGTGTAAGCTCCAGAACAGTAGCCTGGGGGTGGGAGCGGGGTTTAACGAAAGAGGCAGCACCTACAGAGAACAAGCAAAATGAATAGGAAACCTGTGGGTTGGTGCCTTTGGCTATAGTCCTCTTTGTTCTCTTCAGCTAGTAACCCTTCCTCCCTCTATCAGGCTGTCAAGGTAAAACCGACTAGCAGGATGCCTGCTTAGCCAACCCTTCTACATTTGAAGACTATGTAAATGACAATAAAATACTGGCAGTATGTGCAGATTCTCACATACTAGATTGCATACTAGATTCAGAAAGGAAAATATGGTCTGTCTTGACTCTCACTGCTGTCAAGTGTTTAAATTGTCCTTCCAGCATATATTTAAAACACATTGTCATTGCAATGTTACCAAACAGTGAACAAGTCAATGTATCTGAGACCACGCAGTGATTGACACTCTCTAAGTCAAACAGAGCGACATGGAACCTCAGCCTGGGACTGCCGTTTCCAGCTCTGAGGATGGCTGACGCTGTTTCTGACAGTGTGGAGAGATGTGTTGTGTTGGTTCACAACCACAAGCTGTAGAGTCAGAAGGTAGCTTCCACTCCTTGGTCGCTTGGCACACTTGCTTCCCTGAGTGGGAAAGAACTGAGGCAAATTGCAGTGATGTCACAAACACATTTTCAAGCAGTTGTTCTTTTTAATGTGAATCTTTGGGGGATGGTTTCTTCTTTTGTTGATTTTGGTCTTTTATTGTATTTGGTTTGGAGAAGAGGAGCATATCTGGGTTACATGCTCATGTAGGATCACTTATAGGATCATGGAGCAAGCCTTCTGGGCTGCATGGTCGCACGTGGGTGAGCAAGGTCCTCGTCCTCAATTTAAATCATTTGCTAAGTTGCTCACTAATCATCACAAGAACTCATCTAAGCTTCAACTTTAAAAAATGGAATTGGGCTTCCCTGGTGGTGCAGTGGTTGAGAGTCAGCCTGCCGATTCAGGGGACACGGGTTCGCGCCCCGGTCTGGGAAGATTCCACATGCCGCAGAGCGGCTGGGCCCGTGAGCCATGGCTGCTGAGCCTGCGCATCCGGAGCCTGTGCTCCACAACGGGAGAGGCCACAACAGTGAGAGGCCCACGTACAAAAAAAAAAAAAAAGGAATTTGCACCTGGAATGAAAGGTCCAACTAACCTCAGTTAGAATGAAGTTCTAAGCAGCTGCCCACACCACCCTTTCAACAGAGTCAGGATGAAACATTTTTTCACTCCTAGATTATGTGCCATTGTGGAAGGCAGAAAATGCATTTTTCATCCTTGTATTCTGAAGTGTGTCTCAGTGCCTGGCACAAAATACATGTTTGATAAATTTTTGTCAAATGAGTAAAGGAATGAATGCCGACAATTAAATAACCATGCAAATAAAAAAAGAGCCTTGGACTTCCCTGGTGGCACAGTGGTCAAGAATCCTCCTGCCAATGCAGGGGACACGGGTTCGAGCCCTGGTCCAGGAATGTCTCACATGCTGCGGAACGACTAAGCCCGTGCGTCACAACTGCTGAGCCTGTGAGCCACAACTACTGAGCCCGTGTGCCACAACTACTGAAGCCCATGTGCCTAAAGCCCATGCTCTGCAACAAGAGAAGCCACCGTAATGAGAAGCACACCGCAAGGAAGAGTAGCGCCCGCTCTCCGCAACTAGAGAAAGCCCATGTGCAGCAACAAAGACCCAATGCAGCTAAAAATAAATAAATAAATAAATATTTTTAAAAAAGAGCATTTCGGGTTTCCTGGGTCTTGTTTTCAGAGGTTACTCTTTTTAGGCCATTTTTTTCAGCTCTAATGACTACATCTCCTTTTATTACATCTTTCATTTTTTTCTAATTAAGCTTACCATGGTTCATAAACCCTGAGAAAGTAGCAAGGTTATCCACTAAAGAGTGTTTTTTGACCTATATTCTCTTAGTAAGCGTCCCTGGCAATGTTTTTGACTTCCCCAAAGAGTTGTTACATAGATTTTATGTTATTTAGATGGAGAAAGAAGAGAACAACATGATCAATGAAATTAAGGCTTTTGCATAATTAGGGAAAAAACACCCTTTGCCTGGCACAATTTCAATCTTTTTCACCAGCTGCTAAGTCATTTTCATATCCCTAGCTGCTTCCTCCAAGTGCAAACACACCTGTTCTCCCAGCTCAGTACCCATTTTATGCTGGCTCCTTGTGAGCAGGAGATATGAGTATTTTGACTTGCATCAGAGAGCAGAATAATCATCTCTTTATTCTAGGATGACAATAGCTGTCTTTGGCAGAGGTAGGCAGCTGTGTAGTGGTCAAACTCAGAGTCATCCTCCTGAGACTCTGAGTAGGACAGTTCACTTAGAAAACTGTTTTAGGTAAAGCTACAAGCTTGGATTTTTCTCTCTGGTCAACTTGTTGCACTAGCAATCTGTGAAATCCCATCTGACCTGGCTGTGCTTCATGCAATGCCCAGCGCTTCATGTCTGGTGGCCAGTCCAGAGACAACCAATCCTGTGCTTCCTTGTTTACTGCAGATGAAGTCCCCAACAGACTGGGTGACTGGCAGCCTAAGTGGCTCCTCTTTCTTTGGCACTCGAGGAAGGAACTTGAACTAAAGCATAAAGCCTGCATAGCTTATGTGTGAATGGGAACAAAGCAAAAGCAAGTGTCAGAGATAAGATTAAGTGAGGTCAAAGGCAGAGCAATTAGTGTGCTGAATGGCAGTGATATTTGACAAAAGTAGGGGCTGTTCCTACCTTCTGCTGTTCCTATTATACTCCCATCAGGTACAGATGAATTATATGGAAGTCAGAGTTTCAGTTCTCAGTATCCTTAATGCTTTTTAGCTCAGAATGTTCAAGAGTAACTGGCTCATTTTTTATTGGGAATTGCTTACAGATCCCCAACCCCCATCTGATTTATAATAGTTTCCAAAATAATGGTGTCATTCTGAGGATTTCTTTCCATTGTTCCACTCTGTATTCCTTCCATCTGGTTATACAGCACTCATCTTAATTAGTGAAATGCCATCCTGTCCCTTTCTCCTTTGCCAGCAAGTCATTCAGTTCCCAAATCACTTCTTCACCTCTATCCCATAGTTTAGTATTTTGCAGCAGAAAAACTGTAACGTACCACATTCTTCTCCCTGTTAGGGAAAAGTGAAATCCGCTACAGCAGTGCTAATTAAGCCGAGTTTAACATTAGCTTTAATTTAAAGCAGCCCTCCCAAGACTTCCTAGCATACACTCAGGGTGTCATAAAATACGAAGCCACACTCCCTCTCCATTAGCGTCCATTTATTTGGGATCAACGCCAAGCAGCAATAAACAGGCACAACATGTTCCTTTCTCTCCTATGCTGTCGGGCAGCAGCCTGCTCACTGGAGACTTGCTTCAGCAGCAGTAGCAGCAGCAGAAGCAGCATCCTTTAGGTACCTGGGTTAAAGCAAATTGGGGCCAAATAAAGTATCTTGCTAGGCATCTCTCTCTCTCTAATCTTAGGCGTGTTTTATAGTTTAAAGTGCATCATGGCAGTGAGTTAACTGTTGAAATAACTTGTATTAAAAGGAAGACTCGATCACACTCAAAATGGAATTGGTTTGGCCAGAGGTGATTTTCGGCAGAAAGCAAACAGGCAGTGGAGGCTGCCGGGCATGATACTGTGATTATGATAGGTCTATGAATCAAGCTGCTTTTTAAAAACCTTTTGTATACCTGTTGTCACACCTCCACCAGCCAGATTTAACCCTCCACCCCCTTCTCCTGTCTCCTGGCAGCCAGTGCCCTCATTACCGGGTTTTCCTGATCCCTTTCCTTCATGGAACTGTAAATGCTCAGTATATCTCTGGCCAGTAGTTAATGCTACTCTATTAGTTTAGTCTAAAGTGTTTATGTTAGACCTTCCAGATAAGCATTTTTAGTACAGGTAGGGTTTAACAATTTTTTTCAATTTTTATTTTGTAAACATCAAACACCTAAAAAGGAGGTTTTAAAAGAAGAGAAAGAAATCCTAGCACATCAGTAACTTCTTAATCCAGTTGTATCAGTTGTTCCTGCTGGTAAGACCTCAATGCATTTAAAAATGCAGAGGAGTAATACATTTTAAACTGTCTGGATAAGGCGATCTTCACAAATTCAGCCCGAACACAGAAGCCTTCTGTTTTCTTCTTGTCATGTAGATCAGAGCTAGAATTTTAATAAATAATAAATAAGAGAGGTCGGAAGAAGAAAAATCCAAGGGAAATATCAAACATCTTCTAAGTCCCATCTGTTGCATCATCCATTAGCCGAGAAATTGCAGAGAGCCCTAATAATAGTACTTGTGATTTAAATAGCACCTTTCAAACAAAGAGCTTTGCTATCTCTAATCTCATCTTTTACAACTTCCTTATAGGAGCACCTGGGACAGGAATTATTTTCTATGTCTTACAAATAGAAACACCATGGCACAGGGGTTAGTGATTTAAACAAGGTCATGCTGTTTGCCGGGGCAGAGAGAGGATGTGGACCATATGGCGTGACTATGGTACATCTCTGTAGCAGCTACATTGTTTAGATCTATGCAGACCCAGACCCAGATGTAATATAATGACCTGAACAGCATTGTGCCTAAGCTAATTGTGGGCAAAGATCAGATCCTCTGCTTAAGGGGATGATGGTTGCATGCATAGTAATATTTGTTCTTTGTAAATGCATAATAAATGTCCTTTGCCCTGGGTGAAAACACTTAAAGGACTGTCTCTTAACTGCCTTTCTCTAGCACAAATTTATTGTTTTGATGGTAATGTATGTTTATCATAGCCTGAGTTCAGTTCTTTCTGTGCGTGTGTTTACGTATGGAATTTTTGATATGCTGGTCAAATCTGAGCTACTGCTATTATAACAAATTTAGACAAAAAGTAACAGTAAATCTGATAAGAGATAAATATGTAATAAAGTTCTGTCAGTCTTAGATGCACTCCAGCAGATTTCCCTGGGATATGCAGTTGTGAGTCATCTTCCACTGATGGAAAATATTCCTAGTTGGAGGTGCACGTCTCTTTGGCTGTGGGCAAGACCACGATGCTTCACAAGAAATACTATAGGGAGAACAGTAGCTCCTTTTATTTAAGAAACATTGGCCCACCCCTTCGTTGTAGTGAGACAAACCTTCTGGGGTCTGGCTGCGATCCCTGGCTTAGCAGTGGCTCTGCTACGGTCTGTTCACCCACGATATTACTGAACTGCCCATGAGCTGGACAGCCAACTCATTTGATAGAAGTCTCTGTTCCTTCATCTATCATATGGATTTAAGGATTTCTTTAAAGTTTTGAAGAGATTATTTGTGAGCATGTGCTTTGAAAGGTATAAAGTGCTGTACAGTTTGACTTGATATTATAATATTATATATATATTTTTAAGTATCTATTTATTTATATATTATTTATTTTGGCTGTGCCGTGTCTTAGTTGGGGCACGTGGGATCTTTGTTGCAGCACGTGGGATCTTTTCATTGAAGCATGCGGACTTCTTAGTTGTGGCATGCATGTGGGATCTAGTTCCCCGACCTGGGATGGAACCTGGGCCCCCTGCATTGGGAGGGTGGAGTCTTACCCACTGGACCACCAGAGAAGTCCCCTATAACAATGTATTTTTGACATACGTCTATCAAATTTCTGTAGGAAATCACATGGATGAATTTTTGTTGTATTATAATAGCCAGCTATTTCATCTAATTCAGCCAAACATCTGGTCAAATCCATCGTTATGTTATTTTGACTGAATTGATTAATAGGCATGAGAAGAATCTCCCCAACCCCTGTAGAGAAAGTCCAAAATAGCCTGGAAATTTAACTTTGCTATTTAATAAAGAAGTTTCCTGTTTATCTCATTAACGGCACCTATATGACTCACTTCGGAGCCAGATGTTGTACTTCACCATTTCATAACGTGTCATTTCTGCACACCGGATTTCTTTTCATAGTTTCTGAAGCAAAATCTATTTCATCCCATCACCAGGATATTGTTGGTGACAGCTGCAACACCTGAATAGGTAGCTTCAGCTTTCATATGGACATAGAGGTGGAACATGTTCTCAGAACGGAGCCAGCAGGGGATGAAACATATGGCAGGAAGTGGAAGAAGTGAAGACTAGTTTCTGTAACAAACTCCTGTGAGTTTTGACAAGGCTCTCTGATATACTGTCAAACCACCCCAGGCTGAGAGGCAGGTAAAACTTCTCTATCTCTAGTCTGAACACTAAGATTTGCCTGAGGAAAGAACTTGCTTACATTGTTATCCAAAAAACTGTTGGGAAGCAGTGAGTTCTTCATTACTGGGTATAGTAAAGAAATGGTTTGCAACCTTCACAGCTCATCAGATTCGCCTGTGTAGATGTTTCCACCATCTCCACCCACCAACCCCCATCCCACCTCTACCCTTAGATATTTAATTCAGTAGATCAGGGATGACGTTCAGGCACCTATACTTGTAAGAAGTCCTTCTGATGTTTCTGATGTGCCAAAAGCTAGGCAGAAATGTATTAGATAATCTAATTACTTAATGGATGATTGTTCTCCGAGATGGACTTTAAGGCTGGTGCTAATGCTGTGTTTACGTGAAAGTATGAAGATAAATCTTCATTTGAAGGGGTCAAAATCTGAAATGTATACAGGGACTAATAGATAAAGTGGATTGTGAAGCACTTCTGTGAAATATAATGTGTAGTGGTGGGGTTGTGGCATATTGAAGAGTGATGCTCTGTGGAAAGGCACTCCAGTTATCAAAACACATCTGTGGACAGATTTGGCCCCATTCGGTCTCCACTTTGACCTGAGTATAAAGTCTTCTGGGGGTTGAGGTGTTGGGGAGATCCTTCTCATGCCTGGAGTTTTCTTCAGCTTTTCCAGTGTGGAATAGTCAGTACTATTTTCTTTTTCAGGTTTTTAAAACAATGTTAAAACATTAAACGTAAGAGGTATATCTTGCAGATTGTCTTTTATAAAGATGGAGGATAAGACTATGATTAAAATGGATCCATTTCCTTCTCTCGTTTTATCCCCCGGCTTATCCCATCTGATGACATGTTTGAAGCTAGTTTGACTTAGATCTGGATAAGCAGAGTACGGGGAGCTTGATCTTCAGTTTACCTAGATTTCTTTTGCTCCTGCATCCAGTCCCTAATTCTGTAGGACACTGGTAAGAAAACGTTAATAAACTAAGAGAAATATAAATGAATAGCAAGCACTTCAAGAAGATTTAAAGAACTATTTTAAAGTTAGAAGTATTTTGGGGGCATCTGCTGAAAATGTTGCCTAACTGTGGTATTCATTTTTTTCACTTTGGGGCAATGAAATTTTATGAGTCACTAAATACGTATTTTGACATCTGGCTTCACTGCTTTTTTTTTTTCTTGAATGCTATAAATTCTCATCATAAGAGTTTCCTTCTTGTCAGTCTTTTGATATTACACTTTCAATCATTTTCTGGGTGATTTACAGATGGTTGTACCTAATTGCTTTAGGTCTTAGTCTCTTGTGAATTCTCTAGGCTAGGGTAAGGTGTTAGGGCAAGGAATGGATATGTTCAATTTTATGTGAGGACAAGCTAAGTTTTGGCCTTCCTTAACTGTGTCATTTTTATCCTTGTGCCTGTTTCATTTGTTAATGTAAATTATTATAGCTAGCATTATTTAGGCATTTCTTTCAGATTTTAAGATTCTCTTGCCTTAAAATTGCTTTCTGACACCTCTAGTCTTAATTACAGCTACCAGTTTTGGAACTCTGATCCATGTGAGATTCTCAGATATTTTAATTTTGAATTTGTCTGCTGATTTTGTTTTGTAGAGAAATTAATTTTACATTGTTATAGTGTGATGAAGGCTTTTTTTATGAGTAAATTAAAAAAATTCTAAATAGGATGTTTATGACCAGAAGAGAGTTTTAATTTCTATAACTGAGGAAGTATGTCTATGCTGTTTGATATATGGAGTCCTGGTTCTGCATCTGTGGATTCATGCTTTGATGTATGAACTTTTATATCAAGAGTTAGATGGTAAGTTGAAAACGACTATTGACCATACTACATCAAAACTGGTTGCCTAGAAAAAGTGTATTTTTTTTCCTCTTATCTCCCAGTTCTCAAATTTTATAGATTCCTCTAGTAGTGTTTGTAAAAGTTTCATTAAAACCTGATCATCCTCATGGGAAGAAGTACCTGTGAAGAGTAAGCAATCATATTCTCCATCAGACAATTTTGTGAGGAAGCACACCAGGAAGGTGCTGGGGTGAGTTTGCAATCACATGTGCTGGGACATTTAAGATAAAGTGAAGTCCAGACTCTCTAATAACCACCTTGATTAGTGAATCTGCGAAAATGTGAGGGAAACCCTGCTTATGAGTGTATACTTTTAGGAAATTAGCTCAGAATCCCTCAGGAAACCTTAACGTCTGAGATATCAACATCAAGCCCTGCTGATCACATTAATTCCTTAACTGGTATTGCCTCATCTTAGACATTGCTGCCAGCATGTGAAAGAATATGTTTCGAGTGGGCTGCTCTTTGCAGTTGCCAGCAATACTCTTTGGGGTGTCTAGAGGCACAGAGTTAACTGCTGAAGCAAACTACAGGAACTCTAAGCGTTCTTCGGACTGCAGTGAGAAGCTTGGAATGGGGCATCACCCTGAATTGCTAACATTTCCCAGTAACTCTGATTTCTAGTTGAGAACAACTTGGCATTTATTTTACAATCAGTGGAATGGCTTTCACTTTCTGTCTTGTTTTGGCTTACTTTCACTTTTTTTTTTTTTTTTTTTTTAGCCTCACTGCAAGGCTTGCCAGGATCTTACTTCCCCCAACCAGGGCTCCAACCTGGGCCCTCAGCGGCGAAAGCACGGAGGCCGAACCAGTGGACTTCTGGTGAGTTCCCATGGTTTGCTTTCACTTTTGACCATGGAATTAGTGAGGAAGGTTTTGCCAGCCTAGTGGCCTGGACCTCCTTGTTAGCTCCTTTTGGGCAGTGGACATTCAGCCCATTCGCCTGAGGGTAAATAAGCAGTTCTGTTTTCCTGTTTTTCTGAAGGAGAACTGCTTC
The DNA here is from genome assembly GCF_008692025.1 of Phocoena sinus. Lineage (NCBI taxonomy): Eukaryota > Metazoa > Chordata > Mammalia > Artiodactyla > Phocoenidae > Phocoena > Phocoena sinus. The sequence goes on from NC_045769.1 coordinate 71,597,454, forward strand.
ATTATGTAGCCTAACTTTGGCTGGAGCTAGAAGTTAATAAAATTGAGACCCACCTCTGAGGGGCAATACTTGAGCTGCTCGAAGTCAGTTATATTTTTTGTTTCAAAAGCTGCCTACACGCCACTCATTGGTTTTTACTCTCACTCACATCACGTATATTCAACCCATAAACTTTGATTAAAATATTAGAATACATTTTTATTTTATTGCTTTTTGCATCTGAGCACAGCTTACCCAGACAGCTACATCACAATGTGCACATTATTGATTATTCATGAAGACACTCTAGGCATTGTAAGTATTAGTTTTTCTTCAAATGGAGTAGGCCTAGTCATATAACTGAAAAGATTAATACGAGCTGGAGCAGCAAATGAGGAAACCAGGAAGGCCAGCTTGCAAATCTGATTAAAATGTCTAGTATATTGAAATTGAGGAGAAGATGTAAAATTAAGAAAGTTACAAGCAGGAAATGGCAAACACCAGCTGAGGCGATAGGGAATGCCATATGTTATATGTTCTTCATGGTTTTTTTTCCTCTTGCTTTTTTCAAAAAAGACTATATATAAAATACATTATATATATATATATATATATATATATATATATATATATATATACACATGCATATATTTCCTTGGCACATGTATCATTAAGGATCTCCTCAGGAAGTCAAGTTGATATAATTATTATTTTTGAATAACAAAGATCCAAAGTTATTTTCTGCAGCATCAGGTTTGCATTGATAACAGTAATACCATGACTCTAGTCATTGTTAAAAGATTTAAAATTCTAGTCAGCTTTCTTTTGGTTTTCCTGTTGGATTTTATCTGTCCAAGTTCTGAGCTCTGCTGTCTCTCTGTGTTTCTGTTGATGAGCATCCAAGGAATGGTTTTGGAGCCTGTTCCCATCTATTCTTCCCACAATATTTGTTTAACACGGGATAAACAACTGATCACAAAGGATAAACAGCGATAGAATATTCTTAATCTTATTGTATTAGGGACATGCAAATCTAGCCAGCATTTATTACACAGAGGCCAATGTGAATTTTATTTTATTTCATAATGTGTAATTAGTTTTGAATGTCAAAATGAATTATCCCATGTCTGTTTCCTGTGCAGATTTGTTTTAAAAATGTGACATTTTCCCCTTGAATTCACTGTTCAGAACCCATCTGCATATTTATATTCTTTCATCATATTCTGCTATAAACAATAATCAATAAAGCATCCAATAAAAAGTCTAGAATTTCTAGTTGTCTAGAAGATCAACAGCTTTCGTAAAAGGAGCAGCTATTCATCCTGTCGCCTCATCTACATTTCTCCAGGCCTTAGATGTCTTTGACCTTCCTAGTTTGCCTTCCAGATGGCAATAGCAACTAAATTTCCTCTACATGTTCTGTATTCATAATTTCATAGAGCTTATCTTAATAAAAACCTCTTAGCCCTGATTAATAATTTATTATCAGTTTACAGATTTGCAAAATTTATATCAAGAATTTGCTCCCTCCTTATTATAAAAAAAGAAAAAATAGCAACGATGCTTTCCATTTTAGAAAGGAGGCTACCACTTAAATGACTTAGCCATATTCTATGTCTTAGCTCTCTGTTTTTCTGCTTCTCCAAACCTGTGGGGACTGTTCTCCTTTTGGGGAGACAATGGAAGTGAGCTGTAGTAAAATAAAGAAATATGTTTCTTTGTTTTTTGTTTTATATTTCTTTGTTTTATCTTTTCTGAATAGCATATCTAGAAATATTCATTCTGGATATGCTATTCTCTTCTGGAAGACCCATTTGCTAGAAAGAAAGGATTCCTAGTTCAGTCAAGAATTGGTAGTGACCTGGTATATCAGCTTATGCTAAAAATAGACTGCAAAAAAGGCTCTTGTTAAAATGTTTTCTAGACAGTGATGACTTTAGCTAGCACAGTTACTAGGACCAACTTTTTAAAGGGAATTTACTGGTAGGGATGCAAACATTACAATTCCTAATTCAGAGGCCCAAAAACTCTAAGACCTGGAGAGTGTAAAGGGTTAGGGATAATAAAAAGCTGTGTCTACAGAGATAGCAATAAGCTTTAGATTATTCTACAAAATCTTGAGTTACTGGATGTTTCAAGTAAGGCTCCCCTCTTCCTCTTCTTCATCTTTCTTTTTTAAAAATAAGTAAATTATCTATCTATGTCTTAGTCGTCTATTGTATACCATAGATGATAGTCTAGGTGAGGAAAATGGAACCTGGAAGTGGGGAAAAAAATAAAGCCTTACTCTTTTTATATTATTAATGAAATAGTAGTTATAAATACAAAATCCCAGGATAATTTGGTTGACAAATGTATCAGACCTAGCTAACTCTTTTTCTCAATCTTTACAAAGAGAGATGCAGAGCAGCAGTCAGGAATCAATGTAATTTATGTTTCTCAGGAGAGAAAGAAGAAAAACTGAAGGAAATAAGGACTATGTCAGAGCAAATGATTAAGAAGTTACACTACTGTGAAGTTTAAAAAAACTATAGTATCAGGAGAACAACTGAATGAGAAAATAAATGAGCTAGAGTACAGCAGTCAGTAAGTTTTGGAAGTGGGAGATGGGAAAGAAAGAAGACACTTTGGAACCTTAACGTAAGATAAGTGAAATAGGACTGTATTCCTGTCTGTCATTGTCTCTCCTCGCTTCCTTCCTCCTCACCCAATCATCACGTAGAAGGTCAGTGAAACCTGTCAGTTGGGACTGGATTCTCATGAAGGTGTACACCAGTCATCCAGGAGGTGATATCGCTTATGCAGAGTGATTTTTTGTTTGTTTGTTTGTTTGTTTTTTACGGTACGCGGGCCTCTCACTGCTGTGGCCTCTCCCGTTGCGGAGCACAGGCTCCGGACGCGCAGGCTCAGCGGCCATGGCTCACGGGCCCAGCCGCTCCGCGGCATGTGGGATCTTCCTGGACCGGGGTATGAACCCGCGTCCCCTGCATCGGCAGGCGGACTCTCAACCAGTGCGTCACCAGGGAAGCCCTATGCAGAGTGATTTTTGATAAATGTGCTTAAATAAATACATATTCCCATTTCCACTAAATCATTTGGTGGGAATCACAGGGTAAAATGCCACATTATGAACCATATCAGTTGTCCCCTAAAAAAGTGAAGGTAGAGTTTTTGTTCTTGTAAATACTGATAGATGATGTTTCTATTAGTACTTGTTTTTTACAATGATATTTGCATTCTGTGTGATGTTCAGGTATGGAATATTGCAGGGATAGGAAAATAAGCAAGAAGGGGAAAATATAGAAGTATTTTGTAACATTTCCAGCACACTGACTTCTCTTTATTTTTTAAGTTTACTTTAATTGATTTTTCTCTGTTGTACACATTCCTAAACAGAGCTGTCTTTGAGTAAAGTGTTACTTTTCTTATATGATTTAATTGTTACTGGGAGAATCCTATTTCTTCCCAAATATTTTAGTTTCTTACCCTTTCAGTCTCTATGGTTTGACTATTCAGAATTGACTTCATCAGGTCTTCAAAAATGTCCCATTGAAATTTCTTTATACTGTGTAAGGTAACATCTTGAGCTTCTGACAGTGGAAACCAGGGTGGGTGGGTGAGGGTGGACTTAATTCAGTGAGATAAACCTGCTTGAATGTAATATAGGCTAAGTGTGAGGATGGAAGGGACAGCAGTGTTCCAACAGGGAAGCTGAGCAGGGAGGTAAGAAGTTGTTATGTAGATGGGAGAGTTGTAAGTTACTTTGAAGAAAACTAGTTAGCAGTTAAATATAGCTTCCATTCTAGAATTGAACAGATGAGTTACTTAAAATGGTTGCTTTGGGGGGCAGGTTGAAGAATTTCATGTCATTCATCATTTTACTGAGACTGATATACAAACAGGCTTACTTTCTATTTTAAAACAAAGAAAACAGAGGGCTCTGACAGAAGCACACTGTAATTGTGACCATGTGTGAAACTCATATATAGGCCATAACACTATTTCTACCTGCCCCTGCAGGAACTAAGACATTTGGTGAACTACTTTCTAAGACTCCAAATAGATTATAAAAAATTTAGAAAATATAAAGAAAAAATTACATGTAGCATCACCTTCCAAAGACAACTTCTGATAATATTTTAGAATATTTATTTCTTGTCTTTTTTTCTTTTAAATTAATAATGTTTCTCATCATCTTATGAAGGAAATAGATAGCCATTGTAGGAAGTTTACAAAATTCAGAAAGTAGAAAGAGAAAAATTACCCCAAGCCCTACTATAGATGGCCACTGTGAACTTTTGGGTGTATTTCCTTCTTGCATTTTTTTTTTTTTTTTTTTAGTGTGTATAATGTGATGTGGTAGACTAGTGGTTGACCTCAAAATTCATTCTGCTTTTCTTCCTGGATACATGGCCATCCAACTAAAATCTACATTTCCCAGGTTCCCTTGAGGCTAGGTGTGGCCACGTGACAAACTTCTTATCAATGAGACATGCGCAGAAGTCATATGTGGAATTTCTGGTCATTTTCTGTAAGGTGACTGCTGGAGCCCTGTTCCTCCATTTTATTCCCATTCACAGGGCTTGATTGCTATGATGGAGCAGGAGTTCCAGGCTAAGAGGGAAATGGCACATGCATCCACCCCAGCCTGGGCTCTGTACAAGCGTTCATCTTGGAGAACCCATGTGCCCTTTGGGGACTTTCTAAGGGATATTCAGCAGAAGGAAGCCTGAGGGTTTGTAACTTGGATGTTAAGAGCTAATGATCCCCAAAGGGAACTATATTCAATATCATGTAATAAGCTATAATAGAAAAGAATCGAAAAAAGAGAATATATATATATATATATATATATATATATATATATATATCTCCGAATCACTTTGCTGTATGCCTGACACTAACACAATATTGTAAATCGACTGTACTTCAATTTAAAAAAAGATAAAAAAATATTTAAGGTGTAAACAATCTGTTAAACCAAATAAAGGATATTAAAAAACAAAAAGAGCTAATGATCCCTTGGATTTAGTTACCTTTCCTACAAATAAGCTGATGGGACCTAGGGGAAATTTGGATTTATATATTAATATTTTTATGAATACTCTATACATTTATATATCCTCTGTAAATATTTTAATAAATACATTAGTTTTGGCACATATCTCTCTGTATCATTAATTATTCTTTGAAAATATACCCTTTAACAGTTGTGTAATAATTAACCATATAGATAAACAGTTATTTATTGGACATTTTAGTTGTTTTCCATTTTTATTATTAGAAATAATTTTTGATATATATAGTTTTTGTTTTCTTTAACTTACTAATTTTGTATTTTGGATAAAATGCTAGAATTGGAATTACTGGGTTAAAGGGCATATGCATCTTAAAGACTCTTAACATATTTGGGGGGTTAATAAACTGTGACCACAACTGTGAGGTACTAGGGATGGATCTGTAAGTCTCTTCCTAAAAGGTAAATTATACATATGGCAGCGAGGGAAGAGATCATGTAATGTTTGTACAAGGATCACAAAAAGCCCCTTGTTATCAAGCAATTATGCTTGTTTACTCTCTAAAGTTTCTATTAAAGAACAGAGTGGGACTTGCTTTTCAGTGCTTTGAACAAATCAAGAAATTTGAGATTGATATTACCATAGACCTCGGCTTAAATGACATAAGACCCCTGTAATCTCTCAATTTCTGCTTCAGTAGAGGTAATAAAAGAGGAAATAATCTTTTTCCCATTGGAAGCAATTGCACACCTGCCACCTTGGAGCTTGGCTGTAGTCTGAGGTCAAATCCTTCCCTGGCAGTCATTCCTAAGACCAAGAGTAGCAGTCCAGAGGGGGTCTTAGATGCAAAGTATCCCCCCTTCAACAGATGCCTAGGAGTTGTGAGGTATTATTTGAATATTGTTTAGTGCTGTATGTGTTAGGGAATAAGGGGAGAACAAAAGCCTTTGGCTTAAAACTTCCATTTCACTGTGATGAGAAAACCTAAGTAAAACTTTGCTCAGTATGGAGGAAGCAGCCCTAGTTCTGGTAGTTCATAACAATGTTAGTGACATTGGAGGCTTCAGTTTCACGGATGAAATCTATAGCCTGGGGAAGGCATTACTGCTTCCATTGCCCAGATGTGCCATTTGCTCTTACTCCTTATATTTTTTCCTATTTTAGATTATGATTTGCAGAATCACCTTTGAGGTGGATTTCACAATGAGATTTTCCAACCACACTTCACAAACAACCCAAATTTTATATTTTTATTTTTTCTAAGTAAAAGATTTGGTTAGTAAAACTGTATGATTCCAATGACTGTAAGTGTTCCTCATAGCAGGAAAGGAGATAACTTCCTAGGAAATGTACACCAGACCTACTTAGGAGTATGCAAGACAAATTCTCCACTCCAAGTTGGTTTAAACCATTCTGAATTCATAGGATAGCCCATCTATTTGCCCTTTAATGTAGGAAGCAAGGAAATGACTTTGGTTCTTTGCCTTGGAGATAAGAACAGGAATGTAGCTTCTCTTAGCCCTATGTTTTCTCAATTGCAAAGGTAATCTTCATTGCCTGTTCCCTCTCACATCCACTTGTGTTGCCCACCAGGGTTGCAGTGGCAGGAACAATATACCCGGATTTCCCTGCTGCCCGTAGTCTAGCTAAGAGCTGGTTTCATATGGCCATCTTGCTTGCCAACAATTGGAGGAGTAATTATATCACATGCTTAGACTGGCTGGTGAATAATTGCAGGTCCAATTGTGAGTCCTAGCCCTCCTGTTCTACAGAAGTTATAAAAATGAAGGAAGCTAATTAGAGTCTGTGGGTCAAGGTCTATAGTCTATATGATATCTCATTAGCAGGAACTAGCCTCTCATTTTCCAATTCTTTCTGCATTCCTGAGGTGAGGCATCATTCAAAATGATACTAAAGTTTAGGGGTTGGGTTAGGGAAAGAACCAGGCAGATTATGAGACAAAAGAGTAATAAGGTGGGGACAGGGCTAGGAGTGGAGAACAGCCCCACCAAAAAGAATAAATAAGATTGTAACAATTTTAAAACTTTGAAACTAGACAGACCAAAGGAATAGAAATGAGAGTCCAGAAATGGACCCAAATGTGTAAGGAATTTAGTACGTTGGAATTTCAAATTAGAGGAACAGATATCCATTATTCAGCAAAAATGTCGGAGTTCTAGCTAGCTATCTGAAAAATATAAAATTGTATCACTAACTTACTCCATAGCTGAAATAAGTTGCAGACCAATCAAATATTGAATGTGAAAAATAAAACTGTAAGAAACGCTGGACAAAAACATGAGTAAGAAAAAAAGTTGGAGCAGGGAAGACTTTCTTTTCTATCATGACATAAAATCTAGATATCATAAAGGAAAAGGCGGACTAGTGAAAATTTAAGACTTCTGAAAAGAAAAAAAAACACTATTAAAAAAGTTAAGAGATAAGTACTGGGAAAAAATAACTTCAGCAAAGGTGGAAATAAGGAACAAATTCCTTTAATATGCAAAGAATGCTTATAAATCAATAAGAAAAAGACGAATAACCCAACAGAGAACTAGGCAATGGACACGAGCAGCTGAGATTCACTTGGGTTGGTAGAAATGGAAGAAAAGTGGGTGGAAAAGGACTTTGAAAGATGCTGGTGAGACCCAAGGTGAGGGGACTGGACTTGTGGGAATCATATGGAGAGCAGCAGTCACCATTGTAGACAGCTGAGTACTGCCAGTCTCGGGCAGCGGGGACCCCCCCGAGGGAGTCTGCCAGTGCAGACAATCTGTCGCCATCCAGAGGACACCGCCCATAGCCTGTGCTGAGAGACCGTGTTGGGCTGTTTCCATATTCTAGCTCTTGTGAGGGTCTTGTGTGGAAAGTTACCTGCATGTGGCATGTGGATTGTTCAACAGTTGTGACCTCTTAGCTGTGATGTGATATTTTGTCCAGACTCATCTGATTTCCCCTTGTGGTTTCCTCCCTCCTAGAAATATAATACAAAGTCTTTGATTTCCAGGACACTGGGAGTCAGGAAGGGAAAGCCCAACATATGTACTTGGGCAGGCCTGGCCAGTGACACAGTGCAGGCTTCTTGTGTTTGCAAATACACTTTCTGGAAGGATACACAGAGAAGGAACTGAAGTAGAGTTGTATAACATTTATTTTTTAATGATAAATAGACATTATTTTATAATAAAAATTGTTGAAATAAAGTTACAAGTAACTTATCCCCCGCTTCCCCACAAACCCATTTTAATCAAGTTTAGGAAGAGTCATGGCAATGTATATTACTTGTCATCAGATATTTTAATTATTTAGGTGTCTTGAAGCCTCGGAGATGCTTCGAAGTCGCAAGGTTGGAGCCACCATGCACACTTCATAAGACTGAAGCCACCACACGTTATTCAAGATCAGCTACATAGTAAATAGAAGCTGGTTTGAGAGCCTCGGTCATACCTAAATGATTCTGAGATTTAACCTTTTTATTGCCTCTGTTCCCACATAAAACCAAGTCTTGCTCTGCCACAGTTATCTACTTTGGTGTTTTACTTCCTACTGTGTCACTGAGCCTCCTGAAAATTTCCGTGCAGGAGACCCTGTATGCTGTTGTTGAATTTGAACATGAAGACAATATTTGTTCCGCCCAACACTCACGTTCTTTTTGGAGAGAGAGAGTGTGGTGGGTGGAATATCCTCCCTCTGGGCAGAGGCAAGCAAGTAAGTGGTGAGAAACCATCCCCCAAACCCTCATGATGCTGCTGCAAAATTATCATCTCCAGTTTGAAGATGAGGAAACTGAGGCTGAGACTTATCTGTGCTACACAACGTATGGACTTGAATTCTGGTCTATATGGTTCCAAAGTTAGACACCTTCCTGACTCCTTGGTGGATAAAATATTGAGAACTAAGGCGATGGGGATCTTTCCGTGTCCTGGGAAACAGCAGGGCTAAATGTTACATGTTCACCCCTTTGGAATTCTTGTAATATTAGGCTAAACTGACGAGAAGTGGAGTTAGCCCCCCAAAGTTTTTGCCTCATTAAGGGGTCATTTGCTAAAAGCTTGCCTGTATTTTTCTTATTTTACTTCTGCCAGCAAAACAGATCAAACCTAACTTCCTATTTTACAAAATTGCTGAGGGCTAGCTTTTGTTCTAGACTGTCAGTACAGATCCTAGCCTTTGGAAATACCAAGTTAGAAGTGGTTATTAGACACACTGGCTCAGTTTTCTTCTGGAGGAAATTCCGTGTGGACGCTTGTGTTCCAGGAGTCTTGGGTAGTGTGTACGGCATGGAGGAGGGTGCCTTGGTATGAAAACTCTGCTTTGAGGCATAGCTCACTGTGCCAGAATGTCCTGCCCATGTGTTCTCTGGATGCAAAAGCTGTATGGTTTCCTTCTTTCTTCTTTTTTTCCCCTTAAACAAAGCTTTATCTATAATCACAAACTAACTGGAGGAAAGAAAAACCCTGAAGAGTTGAATTCAAGCACCAACAGTCATTTTGGAGACAAATGATTGACTGAACTTAACATTTCCTTCCAGCAACAAGTTCTAGGGTGAAGACACGAAGTTGGAGAAGGGCAGCAAGTTCAAGAAGCACAAAGTAAAGGAGAAGAATCTGCTTTTATTTGGTCAGTTGTAATTACTCAGTTCAGGTTACTTGTCCACAGATTTTGATTCCGTATCTTATTTTATCTTTAAACTTACCAGGACCAAAACAAGGAAGGTGAGACAGTTCGGACTTAAAATATGAAATATGTCAATCTACATATATACTACATAACTGCTAGAAAGTGGTTTTTTCTTGCTCTTTATCCTATTCAGTGTAGATTCAGCTGAACAAGAAAGCATGAGGGGTGGCTTTACCACATTTATTCCCATTGCACAGAAAGTATCTTGCTTGTTTACGTAGTAGGTCTGCAACAATTCTGTATTTTTCTTATTGGATTTCTTCCTTGGTAATTAGCATATTTTTTTTCTTAGAGGAGCATATGGCATTCTTACTTGTAAACAAACCCTGCAAACCTCTTTTCCTGCTGTTGAGATTTGAACTGAGCTGTATTTTATTGAGTCATAATCATGGAAGCACAATGCAGTCCCAGAGATAATGAAATTTAACACACAGGCAAAATAGGTACATTGGCAGGAACTGGACTAACTGGGTCTTATATTACCAGATGATTCAGAGTACATACGATGTATAGAACTATAGGATGAAGTGAGGACACCTAATTGCAGCAACCTCAGGCTGCAAACAAAGCTAGGAAAAATGAAAGGCCTGATAGAAGTAGGGAGCTGCTGTGTTTGAACCACAAACTTGGGTTCAGTGACTCTCCGAGGAAACTGAAGTTGCTCTTTTTTTTTTTTTACATCTTTATTGGAGTATAATTTCTTTACAATGGTGTGTTAGTTTCTGCTTTATAACAAAGTGAATCAGTTATACATATACATATGTTCCCATATCTCTTCCCTCTTGTGTCTCCCTCCCTCCCACCGTCCCTATCCCACCCCTCTAGGTGGTCAGAAAGCATGGAGCTGCTCTCCCTGTGCTATGCAGCTGCTTCCCACTAGCTATCTATTTTACGTTTGGTAGTGTATATATGTCCATGCCACTCTCTCAGTTTGTCACAGCTTACCCTTCCCCCTCCCCATATCCTCAAGTCCCTTCTCTAGTAGGTCTGTGCCTTTATTCCTGTCTTACCTCTAAGTTCTTCATGACATTTTTTTTTCTTAAATTCCATATATATGTGTTAGCATACGGTATTTGTCTTTCTCTTTCTGACTTACTTCACTCTGTAAGACAGACTCTAGGTCCATCCACCTCATTACAAATAGCTCAATTTTGTTTCTTTTTATGGCTGAGAAATATTCCATTGTATATATGTGCCACGTGTACCAAAATGTTCATTGCAGCTCTATTTTCAATAGCCAGGAGATGGAAACAACCTAAGTGTCCATCATCGGATGAAGTTGTTCTTTAAGCAAAACTTTTTTTTTTTTTTTTTTTGCGGTACGCGGGCCTCTCACTGTGTGGCCTCTCCCGTTGCGGAGCACAGGCTCCGGACGCGCAGGCTCAGCGGCCATGGCTCATGGGCCCAGCCGCTCCGCGGCATGTGGGATCTTCCCGGACCGGGGCACGAACCCGTGTCCCCTGCATTGGCAGACGGACTCTCAACCACTGTGCCACCAGGGAAGCCCCTAAGCAAAACATATTTTTGCTAGGAAGATTCTTATATTTAGTCTGAGACAGGACTAAGCATGATTTTTAACTACGTGATTTGTCATAACTCAGTAGGAAAGGAGTGGTTATATATGGTCACATTTTGGAGAGTGTTGTCTAAAATTGCACATGGAAATTTTGCTTGACAATCATTGTATTCAATATGCTTATCACAATTGTAGCACACAAACAGCATTTATCTACTTCCTAAATGTGTAGGTGTAAATATAGTCAATCTAAGTTTAAAAAAACCACCCCACAACATTTAAAAATTTTGGCCTCGAGTTTGGAAGACCGACTGTGCAGAAATCATACTGAATATTTATAAATTGGTTATGAGTAAAAATCCTAACAGGATAATTCAAATATACCATTTTTTTGGTAGTGGGATACCTATGTACACCCAAGCATAGAGCACAGGTGACTAAGTAGAGGGGTTGAGTGGGTGCTTGTCCTTTTTTTTTTTTTTTTTTTTTTAAGTAAGCGGGCCTCTCACCATTGTGGCCTCCCCGGTTGCGGAGCACAGGCTCCGGATGCGCAGGCTCAGCGGCCATGGCTCACGGGCCTAGCCGCTCTGCAGCATGTGGGATCTTCCCGGACCGGGGCACGAACTCGTGTCCCCTGCATCGGCAGGCGGACTCTCAACCACTGCGCCACCAGGGAAGCCCCAGGATTGGGGAGTTTTAAACATTCTCCAGGTGATTCTAATGGACAGCCAAAGTTGAAAAGCACCTTCATTAATCTATTTAGGTAAAAAAGTTGAAATTCATTTTCTCTAAGAAGGTAAAACAAATTTGATTTAATCAAAGTTAATTGGCACTAGTATTTTGGGGTTCAATAGCTACCGAGGTTTAAGAGTTCAGTCACACACGTTTGAAATGTAGTAACAAACCAGGGTGAGGTTCCTTTGGGATCCAGTCTGGGTAGCCTTGACGTGAAGATGCTTGCCTGCCTCTCACCTCAAACCCTTGCTGTAATCCTATGTTCTCTCACTGGAGTCACAAGACACTTGGCGATTGCATATCTGTTTGCTTATGATGAGGAAATAGTGGGCAAAGCAAGTGTTCTTAGGAACCAAAGATAGCTATGGTACCCTGTTATCTGTAAGATAATTTGGTACTTCACTGAGTCATTTGAAGTTTTTTGTGTCGTTAATGCTTTGCCTTTCCTTTTCCAGAAAAATAACGTTTTGTTCAAAATCTGTCAACCAAACATATCTGAAATATTGTGCTCAACACATATATTGCCTCTTAGGATTTAAATATGGATGAGCTAAAAGCTTCAAAAATCTGGCAAGAAGAAAAATGGCTGGAAAATACTTTCGATTGCCCTTGGGTGATAGAGGAAACAAGTAGAAGAAATGGAATCTAGTGACTTTTAATTGTGCTATCACATCCTCTTGAATGTTTATAGACATTATCTTGTGGTGATTTCTAAGGGACTTTAGTGTTCTTTTTTATTTATTTATTTTTGGCCTGCTGCGCCGCGTGTGTGATCTTAGCTCCTCGACAAGGGATCGAACCCACGCCCCCAGCAGTGGAACGGCAGTCTTAACCACTGGACTGCCAAGGAAATCCCTGGTGGTGTTTTTTATATCATTGGCTCTCACTACCAGGTAGTTTAAATGGACCTGGGGTTCCTACTCCCAGTAGAGGCCTAGCCTCTTGAAGGCCATGGTTATGAATTTCTTCCTAGGATTATTTTCACTAAATATATAAGGATTAAGCTATAAAGGTAAAATAAATGAACCGAGTTGGAGATTATGGGATCTCTCCCTATCACATCACCTGAGTGGCTGACCACCCCACTAGTTTTAAGTTCAGCCCTGCCTAATCCTCAGAATCTGCTTCCAGAGGAAGGAGACTAGCTTGTCAAAGAAAGGAAAATTTACTTGGAGAAGACCATCATGGCATGTTCTTAGATCAGATTCTACATTATTTACTGAGACCATTGGTGTATTTGCCAAATTCTCGCTCTACTTGTAAACATTTTGTTGCTACTGTTATTTTTCTACTTAGTGAATGAGACTGTAGAGACCTTTTGTACCATCTTGTCATTTGGGCAGAGAAAACCAAGACCTAAGGAAGTTAAGTTGCCAAAACCAAACCGTGAGTTTGTAAAAAAGCTGAGACTAGAACCTGGTTCTCTAGCCCCAGATCCACGGCTCTTTCCTTCTCCCAGGGGGCTGTAGTTTCAGAATAAATTGAAGAACCTCACTAGTCAATCTCACAGCTTAAGAAAGCTGATTAGGAACTATGAAAATATTAAAAAGGCTTGTCCTTTTGGAATTTAGTAGAGAGGGAAAAGCACAGGCCATTTACTCTGAACTAGATGGTATAATAAACCAGTGGTGAGAGCGCAGATTTGTCTAGACTTCCTGGAAATAAACATTTGGCAATATGCACCAAAAGCGTTAAAAGTGTTCACAGCTTTTGACCCAGTAAGTCAACTTTTGGAAATTTTCCTAATAATCAGAGAACGTCACAAAGACATGGTTATGGATGTTCACCCAGCATTTATTTATATTATAAAAAATTGGAAATTGCCTAAATGTCCACAGAAGCTGGGACTGCTGGGTAATATACTGTTTCCATCATATAATATGATGGAATATAATCCAGTCATTAAAAAAAATCATGTTCTTGAAGCATACTTAAAGATATTGAAAGAACATCATGATAAATGGTAAACAAAAAAAAAATCAGATCTACAGAATATTATGTATGATATAATCCCAATTTGTAAGAAAACTATATACAGACATAGAAAGAAGATTATAAAGATAGAGAAATGTTAACCATTGTTATTTCTGGGTAGTACCATTATGATCCAATTTTACTTTCTTTACACTTGGCTGTATTTTCCAAATTTCTACCATGAACTTATATAACAGAAATATGCAAAACAAAAATTTTATTGAAAATATAGTTTGGATGGACCTTTAAAAGGATTTATAGCCACATTCTTTGACAGAGGAACATTTGTCTCAAACAGGGAAAAATACCTAGACTTTCTGTCCTCCAGAGGGACTTGAAAAGAGGGACAAAGCACCTTGGACAGACCTGATGGAAATGCCCTTACTCAATATAAGTGAGGCTCTTAGGTCACAACACAGAAGAATAAACATCTTAAAAGTGCATAGGGGTGGGAACATCTGAGCCCAAGACAGAAAACCAAGTTGGAAGAGCATTAAGTTTAGATGCTAAGCATTATTTCTAAACTACTAGCCTTGGTGTCTAAGGCTACACATTTCTGAAGTTTATAGAGAGCCTTTAAATGTCAGCATCATTTTTAGCCCAGAGCTCTTTTCTTACACAACATCTAAAAATATCTATTAGTTTAAATTGTCAGCATGTAAAACATTTGCTATGACTTTTTCTCATCATATCACTCAAATCATGTCAGAGCTAGAAAGAAAAATCAAAGCCTGGTATAATCTGGTAGTTACTAATGTTACTCGATGAGGTTTTCATGGGAATATTTAATAGTGAATTAATAATACTATTTATGATCATAAGCAGCCTAACCAAACAGCACTGTCTACTGCACATTTCCCCTTAGATGTCCCATAAGCGCTTCAAAATTACAATGTCCCAAACTAAAGTCATAATCTTCCCCATTATCGTTTGTACCCTCTGAACTCTCCATCTCTCTACCAGTATCTATTTAGTTACCTAAACCATGAATGTATCCTCTAATTTCTAGGTTTCTGGCCTGGATTACTCTAAAAGTATCTAAATGGTCTCTCTAAATCTAGGCTTGACCACCTCTGATGCATTCTCCATTCTGCAGATGAAGCGAATGCTCTGAAAAGGGAGTCAGATTATGTTATTTCTTGTTTATAAGCCTTTTTTTGGAGTCCCGTTGTCTTCAGGTCCAGATGTAAGCTTGGCCTTCAAGACTCTACCTGATCTCTACTCTGCTTACATCTTTAGCCTCAATGCTTTCTAGTTCCTCAGACATGCCATGCTCTCAATTGCCACAGGACTGGCTCCTTCTCAACTTTTAGGACCCAGCTCGATGTTGCCTTTTTTGGGACTCAAGGCTGGTTGGGTGCCCCATCCAAGGAGCTTCCCTGGCACCATGATGTAACACTCTATGTTGTAATTGCCTGCTTACTTGTGTTTCTTCTCTCTTAAAACTGTAAGTTCCTGGAGAAGAGAGGTTAGGTCCTGTCCACTATTATATCCTCAGCATCGATCACAGTGTCTGTCACCATCTTCAATTACAAAAGAATCCTCCCTCTTTTCATGTCATTAACAACATGGGAATTGGAGCAGAGAAGATTGCCTACCCAACATTCATGCCGTACACCCCACTCTTACCCCTATCCCCGCCCTGTCTCCACTCCTAATCTCCTTTTTTCACAGCAGAACCCAGATTGTGTCCACATAGCCATCCTCCAAGTGTTTCAGGGGAAGCAACTCCATGCCCGATTTGTCTCTGATAATTACGTTAATCTCCTTCTCCTTGCCATTGATTTAAGAATGGCCACATGACCCAGTTCTGGTCAAGGAGGTTTGAGGAGTAGTCTGATGAGAGCTTCTGTGAAAATTTCCTTCTTAGAAAGAGACCAGTAAGAGATGGTTCATTTTATTCTTCTTGATATTTTTATGACTAAAACTGCTGTAGCCCTCGTGTTCCCATGAAAGGAACCAGCCTGGGAACAAAGCTGACACATTAGCAATGCCTGCATGAGAAGTAGAAGGATTTGAGCTGCTTTTGGCATAACTGAGCCATTGATCATACTACTTGGAGCCCCCCAAGCTCCAGACTTCTTACGTGGGGCAACAAATTTCCTCATTGTTCAAATAAATTTGAGTTGGGGATCCCTGTTATTTGTAGCCAAGTATACAAGAAATGATTCAAAGATGAATTATAAATAGGCCTCTTCCCACTAAGAATTATTATCCTGGTATAAAAAGTAAGCTTTGCTCTATTCAGAAGTATAAACACTGGACTTAATAAATTGTACAATTGTCAGATCTGGAATGGCAAATTATTATTAAAGGGAAATTATTATTATTGTTGTCGATAAATTGGCATATATCTTATTTACATGCTCTTGTCAGGTTGATTGGTGGTTTATGTAGTACCCAAAGGAAAACATGACATTTGAGTTTGGGGAATTTGAAGTGACAGAGAAACCAGATTTTGAATTTTAAGTTGCTGAAGTCAGTCTTTAACAGAGTTGGATAAGTCATAACCTGGACTATAAAAATTAAATTAAATTTAATTTAAAAAGCAACTTTTAAAATATTTTAGTATCTCATTCCTTTATTGAGGTAGAGGTAGCCATAAAGTCTACTAGATGCCAACAATTGTAGGAAAATACTAACAAATGTAAAAGAGAAAGTAAAAAGTAGCATATAAATTTATTATACAGAGCTAACTAATTTATTCTTTGATGTATTCTTCAAATCTTTTAAAAATCAAGTATGTAAATATAAATGAATATATATTTATTCTTTACATATACTCATATATGAAAACATATATGAGCATATACGTAGAGTTGAACCATGAACATTAATATTTCACTTAATATTTTTATGAACTTTTTTCATGCAATTATTTACTTGTCAAAATTATGTTTTTAAATGGTTATATAATACTCTATCACCTAGACGGACATGCCATCATTTGTTGGCATCACTCTCTTTGGTTGGCTATTTCAAGGGTTTCTTAAGATTTTTAAGAAAATGTGAAAGCCAATAATTTGGGTACAAATCTTGGACTATGTCTTTAGGGTAAATTTTAATTTATACTGGTCTGTCTTTGGGCCATCTATTCTGTTTCATTGATTTTCTTCATACTCTTACATTAGTCAGGATCACTTTTAAAAAATTATTTTATTTATAATGTATGTCAGTTACTAATAGAGCAAGTTACCCCACAGAAATCTTCTAAGTATATTTCTTATTCCCATGTTTCTTCTTCTAGATAATTTTTTAAAAATTGGCCAAAATTCCAAAAATCTTATTGGACTTTTGATTAACTTGTATTAAACCTATATATTGACTTGGTGATAATTAAACAGCTCCACAATATTGAATCTTCTTATCTCATTTCCTCATACATCTCTCTATTTATTGAGGCTTCTTTTTATGTCTCTCAAAATATCTGCAGTTTCCCCTGCTTATTACTCTTTTAAGTATTTTTTCTTCAAATGATTTTCTTTAAATTTTTTTTTTTTTTTGCAATTGTAGATCTGTGGACAAAATCCTTAAAAGTATCTTACTGAAAGCTCTGCCATTTTATTGTCAGGCTATTTTTCTTTCTTTTTTCTTTTGGCCTCACTGCACAATTTGTTGGATCTTAGTTCCCCGACCAGGGGTTGAACCCGGGCCCTTGACAGTGAAAGCGCAGAGTCCTAACCACTGGGATGCCAGGGAATTCCACAGGCTATTTTTCTTGAGATGTTCACTTTGGTATTTTCTGGTAACAAAATGTAACTTCCACTATGTATGAGACAGGAATCAGAGCATGGTCTGAGTCCCAGTTCTACCACTAATGGTAACAATATATGCCATTTCTTATCTCATTTTATAATTCTGAGTTTATAAATATATAATATGCCTGTGGAACATATGCCATTTAAAATTTTAATTATTTCTTTAAAAAAATTAAAACTACACTCTAAAAAATGTAAGTTATAAAGCAACAGAATTTTTTTCTTTTCTTCTTTCTATATAAAGCAATATAAGACCAGTTACATTTGCTTTTAGAGACTTGATGGCTCACATAATTATGCAGAACTAATTAATTCAAAATCTGTTTATCAACAGTAGTCTGTAGGTACAGCATTTTCTCCCAGAGGCATTAACAAAGGCTTATCACCTGCTCTCTTGTTGCAGTTTGTCTCAAAGGCAAATCAATACGAAAAATATAAAAATGCTACTCCCAGAACTAACATTTCCAACAACTTACAAGAACTTTTAGTATCTGATACCAATTAGTTTTCTTAGCTTAAATTAAAAGTTTTATTTAGCAATGAAATGTGTCAAAATAATAAGAATTTTAAGGTATAATAAAGTTTTCCCCAAGAATTTTTTTAAAATTTAGGTTATATATAATTATTACATTTTTTTCAGGATAAATAATTGGAACAGATGGTTGAGGGCAAGAGGTTATAAAAGAAAGCTATTATATGCTTTATAGATTAAACAATATAGTGTTCCTTGCCCATACCCACATATACATGCATATAGAAATAAAAGTATCTATATCATGGGCAATATCTTCCTTGATATAAGATTAGCACAACAGCAGAAATGAGTTATCAATGAGTGTATGTGTCTGGTTTTTCATAGGTTTTTCTGATCAATTAGATTCCCTCAAACTGTATTCCAATTACAATGTTTCTGGATGTTCATTTGATAGGGAGAACGCTAGTTAGAATAAAATGTGTCTTGGGTTAGAGAGCCAGTATTTATTTATTTAAAAAAAGGAAAATGAATTTCAGGAATTGAAATTCTCCTCTCCCTCTGTTTTTTAAAGAGGTGTATTTGTCTTTTGAAAAATGAAAAGTGCTTCCTGTAAAGTAAGTTAACTTTCGGATAACGGGAACTTGTTTTTATAGTTGGCTTTGCAGGCTTGGGGAAAGGGTTCACATAAAGTTCTTGCTCACTAACTTCAGGATGCCTGTGGTTTGGACCCTTGGTCTTATCCTTCTTGCAACATGACTCAAGAAACTGTTAGGAGTTTCCGTCTGCCAGGTCCCAAATAAACGAGAATCCTGTTACATACCAAACCGGGCACCTGCACCTCGTGGTTGAGATTGTTCAAGTAGCGAGTATCCTGTATTGATGAGATGCAGTGGTACCAGGCAATGGGCATGAGTTCCGACCCCCTTGAGAGGGCTGCATTGTTAGCTAGGCATAAACGCCGAAGCCACCTCAAAACTGATGGCTTCCTTGAGCTGAGAGGGTCAGTGTCCACTCAACTTCATCTGTCACTGTGACCATGCCTGTCCCAAGTATCTAGGGACGGGGACATTGGGAGCTGTCCCCAGGAGTCATGAGACCTCTACTACATGTTATTGTATACTGTGCTTTACTTGTTCTGATGCTTTTTAAAACAAAGTAAATTTGGAAATGAGTGAAGTTTTCTGTCTCTCATGAGTTTTTTAAGTTGAACCCAAGTCAAACAGAGTGAGTGTTGAAAAGGCAAATTACCAGAGCAAGAAATTATCCTCTGTATTCTGCCTGAATCCTTTCATCCCCAATCCCTAAAGTCCCAAGTGCCTACAGAGAGGAAAAACCTACTTAATTAATGGGTAGGTGGATTCTCATTATAATTTAACAGAAATGTCCCTCCCCGCCTTAGCTTAGCATCTTCAAATACTGAATTGCCAGTGACTCAATGATGTTTGGAGATTGTAGAAAGTTTTATAAAGAAAGAGTTTTAAAAAGGGGGTATAAACTCTATGACAAAATGGCGTGCAAATATCAGCTCCAGATTCAGTTTCTCTCAATCTCACACTAAAATGTCTATGAAACATCGACGAAAAGACAACACCTCACATTACCTCATGCAAAAAAACTAAAACTGACAGATAATCTATTGCTAAAACGTGTGAAGAATTTACCCATTATCACAAGCCACATAAATTGAAAAAAACAATCTGTGACCAAACTAATCTTTGCCTCCTGCAATAGAATAGTACAGCTAAGCTGAAAGAAGGTAAAAAGCAATGTATTTCTCCACTGACCTCAGGTGAATTGATCTGGGGTTTAGAACAACTGGGAAAAAATGGACAGTATAAGTGCTTTTTGAGGCATACATTTTTCCTTCATTCCCACTTGCTACATCAGTTCATAAACACCCTGGAAGGAAATGGGATTGGTGGTATGTCATTGCATCTAGGGAGGTCCAGCCCTCACACATAAAGCATGGTAGTTGTGTAAGGTACTTAAGGGCAAGACAGACTTGCCACTTACCAGCTGGGTGACTTTGGGCAGGTTATTTAACCTGTCTTTACTCAATTTCCTCATTTGGGGTTGCTATATGTATTAAATGAGATAATGAATGTAGAGCTCAAAGCACAGGGCCTGGTATGATGCTTTGTTCAATAGAAGGTAGATATTATTTTTATTATGACAAAGAAGGGCAGAAAATGGGAAAGTTTGAACAGTTCTAGCAAGTGTGTATGTGTGTGTGTTGTAGGTTTGGCTTTGTTTTATGCCCTCTCTATGTTCAGTGTGTCAGAGTCTAGCCGTGGGACGAGCATGGTTCTCCCTCAGTCTAGCACCGTCACACAAGTTGACTATCTGTCAGACATCGGCCATGGCCAGGCACTGTTCACATCAGCCACATCTCTAGCTACGTAGTCGATGAGGGGATCATACCAATGCCCAAGTGGATAGGATTGTGCAAGCCACACAGCTTGTCTTTTGGCAAAAGACAAGCATGAACACTACAACAAAAAAATTAACATGGGTTTTGGGTCTATGAAAAAAATACTGCAAGAAGAAAAATGTTTGGAAGCCTAAGTAATACATAAGAATACATGGCATCTATGAAACAGCAGAACTGATTAGCCAATCCCTTAATCACTAAAGAGCGTAGTACCTCGTTCACCCTCTTCATCTCTACCTTGCAGTGTACCAACATTTTGAGTGCCTTCAGCCTTTTGTGGGTGACCCACCTGTTATGTGGGCTGAATTGAGTCCTCCCAAAATTCATATGTTGAAGTCCAAACCTCTGGTATGTCAGAATATGATTGTATTTGACGATGGGGTCTTTAAGAGTAATTAAGGTAAATACAGATCATTGAGATGGGCCCTAATCCAGTATGACTGGTGTCCTTACAAGAAGAGGAGATTAGGACATAGACATGCACAGAAGAAAGATGATATGAGAGGATTGGGAGAAAAACAGCCACATAAAAGTTGAGGAGAGAGGCCGCAGGAGAAAACAAACCCTACTTACACCTTGTTCATGGATTTCTAAGCCTCTAGAGCTATGAGGAAACAAATTTTTGCTGTTTAAGCCACCCAGTCTTCGTGCTTTGTAATGGCAGCCTTAGTAAACAAATACATCATGCAGTTGCCTGGACTCTTGGTTTTTTTTTTGCAGTACACGGGCCTCTCACTGCTGTGGCCTCTTCCGTTGCGGAGCACAGGCTCTGGACGCGCAGGCCTCAGCGGCCATGGCTCACAGGCCCAGCCGCTCCGTGGCATGTTGGGATCTTCCCGGACCGGGGCACGAACCCGTGTCCCAGCATTGGCAGGTGGACTCTCAACCACTGCACCACCAGGGAAGCCCTGGACTCTTGGTTTTTAAAACTTTTTCATCTCCAGGAAAACTTCACTTTTGCTCGTCATCAACACTCCCTCCCAAACCCCCCAGGTCAGCACCCTGATGTTGTCATCATCCAGAACTGCTAACTTCTGAAATACTATATTCAAGCCTGTACTGTACTGTTTTACCAATCCCTGACTGTAATTACATGGCCTTATAACTCATGCTAGGCTATTCCCACCTAATCCATTCTTTTTTTTTTTTTTTTTTTTTCTAATCCATTCTTTAATCACACTGAAATTCCCAGATAAACCCAACTTCCTTCCCTCCAATTCCCTTCCTTCTTCCTACTTCTCCGCTTAATCTAGATGGTTTATCACTTTCATCCTATGTCTTGTCAATATCTTCAAACTTCTATTTTCCTTCCATTGCAACAGCCTTGCAAAATCCCCACCCCGCTGTCCTGGCCGTGCCCATACAGCATTTCTGAGCACGGCTGAAGGAAACCACACAACCCCACCGTGTCTGCTGAGCCACAGTAAAGTCATATAGGCCCTCAGCACTGGCCCATCGTCTCTCTCCTTCCCCACCAGGCCACTATTTCAAACTTCCTCTCTTCTCTTCTTCAAACACCAAGACTTCCCCACTT
The DNA here is from genome assembly GCF_008692025.1 of Phocoena sinus. NCBI lineage: Eukaryota > Metazoa > Chordata > Mammalia > Artiodactyla > Phocoenidae > Phocoena > Phocoena sinus. Next base: position 71,619,554 of record NC_045769.1, read on the forward strand.
CCACCCTCGCTACCGGCAGATGACTTCACTTCCTATTTTGTATGGGAAATTGAGGTCACGGGAGAGAAATTCCCCACATTCCATCAGCAAACCTGCAAACTTCCCAATATTCTCAGCACTTTCTTACCTCATTGTACAGAGGAAGAGGTGCTCCTCTTTGCTAAAGTTAACGCCTTAACAGCTGCTAGGAATTTCATTCCTCACAGTTCCTCCAAGCCTCACTCTTTTCATCCTTCTTTATTTCTCTTTCGTGTCTAATTCTCTCTCCCCTCTCTCCCCTATTTGTTCTTTCTGCTCACCATCTACATAGTCTCAAATATATCACTAGACCCTGCTGCTACTCCCGGGTGTGTGCCTCATGCCTCAGTATGCTGGGGCAAAACAAAAGCAAAACATTGAGGTGAGCCCCACTTGTTTGTAAAAATTTTGAAGCATTCAAAGCAGTAACCCAACTGTTCATACCGAGCTGAATTTTTATTCACGAGTGAAAGAAATGAAAGGATTTTCCTCATGTGTTGGGAGGCTCAGAAAATACACCACAGGTAATAAGAATAAGAATAATAAATAATGGGGATGATATAATAGCAAACAGAATTTACTTGGTGTCAGGCATCGTATTAAATGCCTTCCATATTTCAACTCATCTAATGCTCAGTAAACCTCTGAGGAAGGTACTATTTTTCTCCTATTGGAGAGCTCAGAAAATAAACCGCACCTAACAACAATACCAACAAAAGCAAATATTTACATGGCACTTACTATTATAAGTGCTTTACATGAATAATTCATTTATTCCTTATCCTAACACTGTCAAGAGCCGTACTATGACTCTCTCCTGCTTTACAGAGTGAGCTCTCCAAGGTCATTCGGTTGGTAAGTGGTAGAGCTAGGATTTGAACCCAAGCACTTTCGACATTCTCTACATGCTCCTCAAATTTACTTAAACAATTATTTTATAAGTGATCAAAAAGCAAATCAAAATTGAGAACTGAAGGAGGGAGACATCATAAAATAAAAAAATCATGACTAATTCATGTCCTGTGAGTGAAAGCTCTAGTACCTTTCTCGTTTTAAGTACTGGCTCCACCCTATCAGCTCGTGACCTGAAGCAAGTTGCTTAACCTTCGTGTGTCTCGATTTTTTTTTTACTGAAGGATAGTTGATTTACAATGTTGTGTTAATTTCTGCTGTACAGCAAAGTGATTCAGTTAACATATATTGCATTCTTTTTTTTTTTTTTTTTTTTTTTTGCTGTACGCGGGCCTCTCACTGTTGTGACCTCCCCCGTTGTGGAGCACAGGCTCCGGACGCGCAGACCCAGCGGCCATGGCTCACGGGCCCAGCCGCTCCGTGGCATGTGGGATCCTCCCGGACCAGGGCACGAACCCGTGACCCCTGCATCGGTCAGGTGGACTCCCAACCACTGCGCCACCAGGGAAGTCCAATGTGAATTTCTAAAGTCAATCCTCATTGAACCAAGAAGGCTGGGTGGCTGGCTTGGTGCGATATCTTTCTTCATCAATACTCCTCAAACTGTCTGCCTAAAGCCTGACACTTCTTCATCAGAATCTACTTCTTAGGCTAATTCCAAATAATTTTATCTTCTTTTTCAAATGTAAGAAACATTAAGTACACTATAATTTTAGCGTGTTCATCTGATGGTTTTGGAGAGCTGGTTGTTGCAGGGCTCTTGAGGGTGGAAAAGTTGTTTTTGAAAGACTACAACCCCTTTCTATGAAGGGAAGAAAGATGGCTGAAGGTAAGTCATCTACTTCAATATATTGCCCAGAGCAGGTCCTGACTATGGGTATGGGGATTTACAGGGCTCTGCACCACGTATGGCTTTGCAGTTGCAAGCCTTGGAGAAGTCACAGGATCCATTCCTGTCCATTTTAGGAAACAGGCCCCAGGAGTCCCTGGTTTGGGATGCTTCCAGCACAAAACGACAAGGTGCGCGCTGAACTACACTGCCCAGTACAAACAGGATTCTGCTTTTCTCTTCTGCTAGATGTCCAGGAACTAAAACATCTCTTCTCTTGAACATTTAAAAGTGCTTCCCATTATCTTTAAAAACATCTTAGAAAAATATATTCTAGGTTGTTTTCTAATTATGCAACAAAATCACTCCCAGTTCTGGTATGTTGGTTAAAAGTCAAAACAGCTTGTATTTGAATACAGCTACACACATTCAACATTCAAAAGCTGTTTTCGTCATGATAATTAAACATTAAATTGTGATTTATATTGTTAAATACTGATTTGGAGTTAACTACGTAACGGTCTGGAAATTTAGAAGTATTGATACTTTAGGGTATTATGTTATAGTAAAGTATGCCTGTGATATATCACATTTTTTCTCCAAATTTAACAGATTATTTAAATTTTTATCTTAAGATATTTTGAATAGGTAAGATGTACATGTAACACAAATAGCTAAAGTTACAAAAGGATTTTTTCGTGAAAAGTGTTCCTCCCATCCTTGTTCCCTAATCTTTGAATTCCTCCCCCCAAAGATAACAACCTTTGTCAGTTTATTGTGTTTTCTTCCAAAGATATTCCATAGCGCTATGAATTTTCAAATGTGTTTTTGTGAGAGTATTTGTTTGCTTTTACACTTTGTTTTTCACTTAACAGTATATCTTGGAGATTGTTTCAGATCATTATATATAGATCTGCTTTATTCACTAACCAACTACATAGTATTCTATTGTATTGATCTATCATAATTTATTTACCTGGTTCTCTATCAATGGGTGTTCATGTTGTTTCAAATCTTTTGTTTTATGGAGAGTCCTGGAAATAATATTCTTGTATTTAAGTCTTTCTATATATGTGTGATTTTACTGTTGGACGTAATTCTAGAAGTGGCATTGCCAGATCAAAGGCAGATTTTCTTAATGGAAATGTAATTAACATGAATTAAGTTCTAAACTGTGACAGCATAAAATCAAAAAAGTTTTCTATCAAGGTGAAATATTTGTCCACTCTATTGTGCAACTCTGGGCTAGCAGTCAAATGAGACACGGTTCTGGACCTCAAGGGACTTAAATACTTTAGATGAAATGGCAGCCATTTGGCAATTATGTATCTTGAAAACCATTCTTACATTATCCTTATAAGATTTGTTTATAAATGATAAAAGTGAATCTAAAAGAGATATTTAAATGTTCCTATGCACATGTCTGGACTATGAAAATTCCTTAACTGTGGAAAATTATTATAATATTTCTCCTTCAAAATGAAATGCATTTTCAAACAATGTTCTAGTAAAACTCTCACCAGGAATAATAATATTAAAACCTGCCTTGGAATTTTACAAAGTCAAAACAGTGATATGCTTTTTTAGGGGATCTCACTGAGAACTTCTTTTAACTAGAAAATTCCCTGCTCCACTGTTCCATACGTCCAAGAAGATACTGGACTCTTTAGAAAACCTTGTACGATTAGGGATGATTTAAAAAGTTTCATGGGCAAACCATCGCAATCCATTTCCTAGAGAAGAAAGGGTAGGGTTTCCCAGAGAAGCACCGGAAGGGTTAAACTATCACTCTTTCCTGATTATTTCATATCATTTGTATAAGATTGCTAATGTCAAAAAGTGTTTTTTTTTTTTTTTTTTGCTAACAGTATAAAACTGAACATACTGTGAGACATAAGGTAGCAGGTGTCTTGGCTCTAAACTATCAAGTCTGTGGGCATTCTGTTGTAACAGGTGCTCTAAAAAATTTGAACAGATTTTAACAAGAGCTGTATGGGCTTTTTAATTAGCCTGGTTATTCGGCATGTGTAACAAGCATTAGGTATATGCTTAAAACATCATAGGGTCTAAAAAACAAATGCTTTACATAGTCACTCTCTCTTTCTGGCTTCTCTTTGCTTTCTGCTATTACATTTGACGTATGTGCTTCTTTTATCACAAAATTTCCCCCACCTGAAGGAGGAGTGTGACAAAAAATGACCATTAGTAATAGTAATAGAATAGGAGATCCAGAAAACTGCCTGAATGTTACACCGATGCTCTGTGCAATTTTAGTAGAAATCAAGTTCCATACATATTAAGAAGCAGCCTAACCCCTCCTGGAATAGCCTGTTTTAATTCATATGTCTCATAACTTAAGGACTTTTCACTAATTTTCTGCAATTTGAAAAGATGAGCTCTTACTTGGGCTTCATGTTAGGATTTTAGGGATAAATAATGACAAAACCAAACTCAATTCTATCTATATTTTAGTTCCTTTTCTAGGTCATCATGTTAACATAGATATTAATTCGATTAATTTCCTTTTGTTTTTAGTGCTTACTGTTACATTTTGATCTTTGGGATCCAACTTTGTAGCATTAGTTCACTTATTGAACAAGTACTGAAAATCTATTATGTTGAGTGTGTGTGTTGAGTGTGTGTGTAACATAGAGGAATAAAACAGAGTTCCCATGCTTAAGATACTTAAAATCTATATAAGCTACAAAGCAGAATGTTTTCAACACCTTAATTGTGCTCGTGAACAGAGTACACTATAGGAATTGAAAGAATGGGGAGATTTATATTTGGTAAAACTGGGGAAAGTTTCATTGAAGCAGGTGACATTTGATGTTGGTCTTGAAAGTCAGAGAGAATTTTGAAGCCGTGATAAGGCTAGCATTTGGCGTAAGGCTACATTCCTGGCACATGCGAAAGCATGTTATAGGTTTTTTGACTCATTGATTACAAGTATTGCACGTGTTACTTTGATCAGTGTTTCATCTTTTAGATATACAGATGTCCTGTTTAGATTTGCTTTAATTAAACAAATGAAAACGTGCCAATGATTGGTTGCTTCCAGGTGCCAGGTCCAGTGCTAGGGGTTTTACCCACTTTGCTGTAAGCCAGTGAGATATCCCCATGAGACATATCATTACAGTTGTTTAACAAGTGAGGATAAGTTACATAACTTATGTAAGGTCATGCGATAAGATTGTGGTAGAGTCAAGATCTGGTGCCTAGGTACACACATTTCCCCACTGCACTGGACCACTTCCTCAGTTTTATGATTAGAAGGAATCTTGAGGGTCCTTCTTGTGGCTATAATTCATGCATTTTCAATCTGGGCTAATTTGGTTCTTAGGGGTTGTATTAGTCAGGTTGCCTCCAGGGAAACAGAACAAATGGATAGATAGAAAGACAGGTAGATAGATAGATAGATAAGTAGATAGATAATTATAAAGGGAGATTTATTACAGGAGTTGCTTATGTGATTATGGAGGTCAAGAAGTCCCACCATCTACTGTCTGAAAGCTGGAGAAACAGGAAAGCTAGTGATGTAACTTAGTCTTATTTTGAAGGCCTGGGAATTAGGAGCATAAACATATGAGGCAGGAGAAGATGACGTCCCAGCTCAAGTAAAAAGAACACATTCATCCTTCCTCTGCCTTTTTTGTTCTATTCGGACCCTCAGCAAGTTGGAGGGACGCCCACCTGCATTGGTGAGGAGACCTTCCTTACTCAGCCTAAGGATTCAAGTACTAACCTTTTTGCAGAAACACTCTCACAGATACACCCCCAAATAATGTTTCACCAGCTATTTGGGCATCCTTAGCCCAGTCAAGTTCCCACATTAAAACTAATCATCACAGGGGGCAAAAAGTGGACTTTTTACGTATAAAGCACAGATATACATATGGTACATACACTATATGCTGTATACGTGTGGTATCAACATTTTATGGTGGAAGGTGATTGGAGAAAAAAAGAGTCTAAAGAGGCTTCCTTGCGGTGGGGGGCTGTAGGGAGGTGATAATGAAAACAGGTTGAGAAACGCTGCTCTAACTCAAGCTCCCTCATTTTTCAGAGGACAGATAAGGAAAGTCAGAGAGTGAAAACAGCTTGCCCAGTCACCACAGCTAGTCGGTGATGTATGTGCATGTGTTTAGTTTTAAAAATCCACCATTCTTAGGAACAAAAAAGGTCTAAGAACCATTTATCACACTGCCAAGCTCAACGATCCCCTTACGATGTCCTTCCCTTTGACTTGATTCCCTTTCTGGGTTTGTAGGTGGGATTATTTACGCCATCTCACCCCTGAAGCAATAAATAACTAAATTTCAACTTCTTTGGTGGTCAACAAGGAGTGAGTTGGCCCCGGGGGTAGGTCTGGACCCTAGAATGTACATCGTTCAAGCTACTGTGTTTGGGTGGCTACTCATGGACTGTCCTTCCGACACCCCCAGAATAGCACCTAGTAGTGGGTGCTCATAATTATGAATGAATGTGTGAATATTGGCAGCAAAGGAAGAAAAAGGCTCAGAAAGACTGAGTACTGTGTGTCTTTTAAATTATTTAAGTATTAGTTAAACTCATTCCACACGGAAAGAAGCAACACCGACTCATTAGCCTGCTGTTGGACATCGGCTCATGCTAAACGTGGCTCGAGGTCTTGAAGAAAAGCCAAGCACTCAGCAGAGCTCTTATCTTGGGGTCAGGGCCTCTACTTCATCTCAAATTCTGTTATCGTCAGTGTGTGGGAAAGCAACACCCTTAGCTTGTTAGGCTCAGACAAGGGGGTTGGCAGTAAGGAATCAATATTAATGCAGCTTTTAAACAGTTTAACTTACAGTCTTCCTACACATCAACACACAATTCATTACATTTGTTGAAGATGAAAGAAGGGATTCTTTTTGAACCTACTGCATAAATGATTTATTACATTTAATGTTTGTATATGTGAGGCTTTCATATATTCTCCTTTCCCCATAAGAGTGTAGTGAATGTTTTCTTCCCACCATCTGCCTTTTTCATTAACCAATGTTATTACTTTTTTGGGTATCCTTCTAGAGTTTATTTCTGTTATAAAGCAAAAAACAAATTCTGTAACTATAAAGTGGCATTTTATGCACATTTTTTTACCTTGTTTTTGATTTTTTCAAGTAATTTATCTTGGAGATGGCTCTACATGGAGAGCTTTCTATTTTTTTCTTAGCTGCATAATATTCCATTATATGGAGGTACTTTTATTTAACTGTATTTCTTTTTTTTAAGAGTTTTTAAAAATTGAGATATAACTGACATATAATATTATTTTAGTTTCAGGTACACACGTAATAATTTGATATTTTGTATATACAGGCATACCCTGGAGATACTGTGGGTTTGATTCCAGACCACAACAATAAAGTGAATATTTGCAATTAAAGGGAGTCACAAATTGTTTGGTTTCCCAGTGCACATAAAAGTTATGTTTATGCTATACTGTAGTCTATTAAGTGTGACATAGCATTATGTCTGAAAAAACAATGTAGATACCTTAATTTAAAAATACTTTATGGCAAAAAAGACGCTAACCAACATTTTTGCCTTCAGAGAGTCGTAATCTTTTTGCAATAGGAACATCAAAGTTCATGATCACAGATCACCATAACAAATATGATAATAATGAAAATGCTTGAAATTTGCAAGAATTACCAAAATGACACAGAGACATGAAGTGAGCAAATGCTGCTGGAAAAATGGCACGGATAGACTTGCTCGATGCACGGTTGGCGCAAGCCTTCAATTTGTAGAAAAGAAAAAACAAACGAAAACCCCACAGTACCTGCAAAGCACAATGAAGTGAAGCTCAATAAAACGACGTATGTCTCTATTTTGTCTTTCTCTGACTTATTCACTTAACATAATGCCCTCAAGGTCTATTCATGTGTCACAAATGGCAAGATTTCATTTTTTATGGCTGAATATATTTATAACCACATTTTCTTTATCCATTCATTTGTCACAGAAGTGGAATTGCTGGATCAGTTCTGTTTTGCTGGTAGTTCTAAATCTATTTTGCTGATTAACTCTGAATTGCTGGTAGTTCTGTTTTTCATCTTTTGAGGAAGCTTCAGACTGTTTCCACAATGGCTGCACCAATTTACATTGTCACCAACAGTACACAAGTGTTCCCTTTTCACATCCTCACCAACACTTGTTATTCCTTGTCTTTTTGATAATAGCCATCCTAATAGATATGAGATATCTCAATGTGGTTTTGATTTGCATTCCCCTGATGATGAGTGATGTAACTGTATTCTTCTTGACTTTATGTTGTTTGAAATTTTGTGCTATTATATGTAATCTGCAAATAATCTCATTTTTATACATATCATATTATATTTGTACAAGCCTATCTGTAGACTCTATCTACCAGACATGAAAGTTGTCAGGGCCTGGAGTGTATATATATATATTTATGGTGTTGATAGTTTTTGCTAACTTGACTTTTCTAGGAAGTGTACCCCAAATTATACTTATACCAGAAATGTTATGAGTGCCTGTTTCTTCATAACTTTGCCAAGAGTGTGTCAACAAAGTTTTTAATTTTTGCCATTCTGAGAAGCAGAAATGATATCTCAATGTAGGTTTAATTTTCATTGCTCTAAGTTTGAGAAACGTTGAGCTTTTTTTCATGTGTTATAGCCATTTTTAAAAAAACACGTGAATTGTCTGATCATTTTCTTTGCCATACTGAGTTTCTGGTCTTTTTTTCTCATTGATTTCTAGAAGCTCTTTATTTATTGTAAAGACTGTCTGATATGAGGTTACAGATGTTCCACTGACAACAGTGATTTTGAATATTGAATAAACATAAAATTTTATTTTAAGATTTTGTTAGCATGATAAAAAAGATTGCTTAACATAATTCATCACACACTATTTAATTTCTCATATTAAAAAGCCTAAATAAAGTGCCTAAATAAATCAGACACTCACAAAAATAATCACATCTATGAGAAAGATGTGGCACTCCATTTAGCATTACCGTATTTGCTCTGCCTCAGGTAAAGAAGCCTGTTCAGAATACCAGCTACTCGTGCTGGGGTAGAGGTAGTTTTGTCATTTATTTGGCAAATGCTCCTTAACAAATAAATGACAGATCTAGGGGCGCCTGCTTTTTATAATCACTGCCAAATGACCAAGAAACGTGAGAAGGTTATGTTCAGAGCTTGGCAAAATATCTAGCATTCAGGGCTTGAAAAGTATTTATTTATTGTGTTTAAAAATTCTCACTGTAGTTACTAGAATAGAAAGGATTTCCATTCTTGGCTGGTATTCATAGGGCTCAGTTAAAACCACAGAAGCTGGCAGAAGTTTCCCTGTCTGGCTTATCTTTATGTATTACATTGAGCTGTATGAAATTGCCATTTTATAGAATAAAAAAGGTTGACTATCGGCAATTTCACGTGGTTCAAAATATATCTGAAAGCCTGATGCAGTTAGAGAAGATTTAGCTCTCACAGCAAGATGTCACAACTTTCTGCGCTCTCGGTTGACTAGAGTTCCTAGTATCCTCCCAGGTCTATGTGCAGGAAGTTGCCTGATATTTGACGCGCTCCTGCTGGAAGCTAAAGCTGCAGTATTCAGCAGCCACCACAAGAGGGGGCATTTCTCTCGGAAATGTGAAGATTCTGACTGGCTTTCAGAATAAGTAATAGTAGAGGCAGGCTGGGGGTGTGCCAACAGGGCAGCAATAAACATTGCGTGGGAGAGGGAACAGGGGTGGGCAGTGACTACACGTTAGGTCACTGTCTAGCTCAGAGGAAACCCCAGCAATTTTCTATCTGGCAACCTAGAGAATAATGAGAACAGGCAAGCCAAAAAGAGTCGGGGACCACAGCAATAGCAGGTCCTCCTTAGGTGGCCTAATTGCTAATCTGGTAACCAGAATCAAAACATCAAAAATGACAAGCAGAGGGGCTTCCCTGGTGGCGCAGTGGTGAGAGTCCACCTGCCGATGCAGGGGACACGGGTTCGTGCCCCGGTCCAGGAAGATCCCACATGCCGCGGAGCGGCTGGGCCCGTGAGCCATGACCGCTGAGCCTGTGCATCCGGAGCCTGTGCTCCGCAACGGGAGAGGCCACAACAGTGAGAGGCCCGCGTACCGCAAACAAACAAACAAACAACAACAAAAATGACAAGCAGAAAGGGTTGAAGGCTTATCTCTCACACATTAGAAATAGCCGCTGCTTGGAAAAATCTCAGGATGACGTAAGAGATATACTGCGCTGGCCTGTTGCACAGCCTGTCCTGTCTGAGATTCTCATTGCCTTGCTGAAAGTACAGGACACGCTGGAAACAGGCCCCTTTGCACGGATGTCACATAGGCCGTTACACTAGGCATATGATGCAAAAAGTATTTTCTTTTTTATCAGCACAGCTGTTCAGATTGTGGAGCCCTTGATTAACAAGAGGCTTGTCCTTTGTTTGGCTCAGGAAGTTTGCTCTAAATGAGAGAGATACAGGCTGCTCATTTCCTTGGGAAATAACACATGGGAAGTGGGTACCGACCAAGGGGAGTCCTGTCTACCAGGACTGGTTGGCTTTTACAATCACATCCCTAGTAGACAAACATCGCAACAGCCAAGCCCCCTAAATGAGAACATCAAGTGACCCTAAAAGAAGCTGCTCAGCTAGACTCATTCTTATTAGAAAAACTAAGAAACAGGAAAAAGAGAGGGAATTAATGCAAGTTATGGCATCTTTTTCTGACATCCTGACTGATGGCAATCCTGGCCAGCCTTCACTGCCCAGCATCTGAGGTCAATTAGAATTCAGGGTTCTTGCATACAGCTAGTGAATTGGTAGAATTTGACCGAGAGATAATAAACAGGTGACGATTTCTTTTCTGTACTTCCCTTTCCCCCATCCACACAAATATCCAAGTTAACTGGAGTCATTTGCTGGGATTCTTTTGTGGTTTGTTGGGAGTCTGTCTCCTCCAGCTCCCAGATAAGCCGTTGTGCTTTTCAATTGTTACTCTGAGACAGAAATATGGTTGTTCTGTTAGAACATTCGAGCCCCCGCTTGTTACTGTGGAGAGGCATGAAAATGGCTGTTTGATCCATCACAGCAAGTGCGAGCTGCCCTATCTCACGCTAAAAGGAAGCAATTTCCCGGGAATGCTGGTGCCAGATTAAGATTCTCAGCGCATTGCAAGTGAATTACCATGTCTATAACTTTCAAGAAGAAAAGAAAACAGCAAAAACACAAAGCCAAGAAATGTAAGAAGGGGGATACTGGGCCAAGCTTTGGCAAGAGACACATAATTCACTTCTGAGCTAATCGCTGGCTAGACTGTCCTGTTTCATTTCTAAAACAAAATGATTTTGCAGGTGAGCTGTGTGTAAGAAATTGTCAATCACCCTTGGGGCTATTTTGAGTTCTTAGAGCCCAGAGATGAGTAATATTCAGAGAACAGGTTTTGCAGATTTTGTGTGTATGTTCTAGAAAAATACACGTGGAGGGAAACATTTTAATACACTGATGTGGAATAATAAATCTCTGTAAATGTGTATTTAAAACAATGAATTCAAGGGGATAGTTCTTAGGGAGCTCTATTACATAGAGCTTATGAAGTGCATCACAGATTTAATTGCAATAAATACGGAGATGTAGAGGAAAGAGACAATTTCTGTTGGGGGAAAGTGGGTGGGACGCAGCTGGTGTCTTCTTCCAGCTCAGACCCCTTGGAATATGAGCTGTGGCTTCCCTCTCCCTACAAGTCCCACTGTAATTCCTAGAGCAAAGCAAGGGAAAGGAGATGAGGATTGAAAGAAGCGGCAAGGAGCGTTTATTAGGGTACAGAGACGGTGGGGTGACAGCAAGACACCCTTGGAATAGTCCGGAGGCTTTCATTTTAATCCTTTTTTGGGGGATCACTCTGACCACAGCTGTTTATGATACTCTCCTATTAGCAAAGGGGAAGAGGCAGTGCTTCTGGGATAAAGACCCAGCTGGGGCCAGAGGGCTAGCGAGTTAGAGTACAGGTGGTTTGGATCAACAGGTGCTTTCTGTTATTGTGATTCAGCCCTCGCCTGCAGTCAGGTCCAGCCAGACCTGCTGTAAGTGCTGTAAGCATTCATCGCTGAGAGGGAAATAGAACATCTGGACTGCTCTTTGTTTTTCTTACCTTGCTCTTACATTTCAAAGTGACCTTTTGTTCTAGTTCCTTTCAAATGGAAACAAGTTTTAGTTCAGGGCATTTCTCTGCTGTTATTTGTATTTCACAGGAATGTGGGCTTTCTTACAAGGAACTCAAGAGTATTCGAAATTCTAGGTCTTCTTGATGAGGATAAGCCAGCTGTGATGTTAAATGCATTTTCCCAAGAGGACTTATAGAAAAAGGGAAATGGGTGTGTTCTTCACGCTCATATAACTCGTGGTGGGATCCCCATAATCCTCAGATTCTTATTAATTTTCTAGACGGGAGGCAGCTTAGACCTTAGCATCTTGTTCATTCTCTCTGCTGAGGAGGTGATGATCCTCTTGGATGCTTATGAAGAATGCGCGGAGGCACAGGATAGAAACGGAACCAAGGCCCTAGATGACTGCAAGTGTATCTTTGCATCTCTAAGTTAATTCCAAGGCCGAAAAGTGAGTCCTATTCTGGAAGAGAGCTACCTAATGGAACTCTTATGAGAACCCCAGGTTTCATCCTCAAGGGTCAGGCCAGTGGAATTTCTCCCCATGGATCTGTATCACCGAGACTGTGCTTGTCTTTGAGGGCCAGATCCTAAAATCAGGACATGCCATTGTGCCATTACAGCATCACAGCCACACATGCATGTTGATGGCTGCTCTGTAGAGAGACCTTGTGTATATTCAAGGGGGCTTCACTTCCTGTATCTTTCCCAACATTCCCCATATTAATCCTGGCAATTGCTTTGCATTGATAAGGCAGTTTTTTAGCATCCTTCCACCACCTATTTTCTAAATATTTTGGAATTCTAGCCTGATGTTAAGCTTCTGCCCCAGGAAGAGGAAAGACTGGAAAATCTGAGTTCTCACAAAATTTCTAAGGATGATGAGAATATATTTCCATGAAGATAGAATTCTTCTTTGGGGGCTTTTCTCAGGCTAGAAGATTGTTCTTCCTCCTGGGGGGAACCAGAGATTCATGGGGGCATGGGGATGCTTTCCAACATCATACGTACAAAGATGGTGGTTCCTTTAAGACCTAGAGAGTTCCAGGAGGAATCTGAGCTAATGAATCTTCCAGGTCACCTTCTCTATCAAAAACCTAGAACAAGAACAGAGCCTGGAGCTTTCCCTGCTTGGTGGCCAGAGTCTGAGTTCCGGCTTCTGTGTGTCCTGAGGTAAGGCCACTGCAGCCCATGTCCTACCTGGCTGGACTAATTCCAGGGCAACTACTCGTCTCAAACTATGTCCAACCTCCTTTGACTTATGCCAGACCCCTGTGCCACCCTTAACCAGCTTCAATTCCTGTCTAACCCCATTGCCTACCTCAAGCTGTTTGCTAGCAGTTTGCTTCCCTTAAACATGCTCCTATTTCTTTTGCTATGGTACATACACATCTTGTTCAATGTCAGGAAAGATGACACTTGAAAATCAAAACCTAAAATCTGATGGCCTAGGCGGGGCTCCTTGTTCTAGGTGGGAGGAATAAGCTTAGCTGAGCAGCTGAGAATCCAAGGTGTGAACCAGGTTGGGATGGCAGGTGGGGTCGGAGTGGGTCACAGCTCAACGCTAACATTAGCCACCTTGAGCAAGTGTCCTAATAGCCTTAGGGGAAGTTCCTAGGAGTTAGGGCTTTTCTGGAGCCTGAGGCAGAAGGAGCCTTTTATTCCCAGTCTCTGGCTTATCCTGAAGGCCTCAAAGAACCTCCAGGACAAGTGTGGTTCCTGGGAGAAGGAATCCTAGAGTTCTTAGTTTCTGTGTCTAAATGGGAGTCAAGTCAGCTCTTCGCTGTGTCATGCTTCTGTGGAGTCTGATCCCTCTCAGGAGAATGCACGCCCTGACCCCTTCCTGAAGGGGCAACTAGCATTTATTAAGCCCGTACTAGGATGCAGGCACACTTAGGTATTTTGTACAGGCTGCTTCATCGAATTCAATGCTACAACATTGCGTGAATATGTATCATCCTCACCATTTGACTGCTAAGGAAATTGAGGCCCAGTGAGGTAAAATAACTCACCCGAGATCACACAGGCAATAAGAAGTGGAGCTTGGTTTGAATCCAGGTCTGCTGGCCTCCAAAGACCGTAACTGCTCTACGGAACAGGAGGAGAAGTGCCTGTAATGAGACCTTGATTTGGTAGCAGTATTTATACCAGAAAGGGGGATTTTTTGTTTTGCTGTTGTTGTTGTTTTAATGTACATACACATTAAACACACAGAATTCCCCTAAACAGTGAAATCTATTAGTGAATTTCAAACATTTCATTTTGAAAGGATCAAGGTATGCCACTCTACAGGAAAGTGCCTTATTGCACAAAGCAAATGACAACTTGCAACTTTTGCATGTCTGTCTTCTTGACAATGCTCAAGAATGGTCTGTCTTTATTTAATTACTTCCAGTCCTTTTATCTGAGTTGCTTTATCCTTCATTTCCCCACACGACCATCTTAATTAAGCTTTTCCTATGTGATCATACTTTTTCATAAATTCTTTGGAATCCACTGTTTTCACCACTATGCTATTTTATTCTAGAAACAGAGAGATAACACAAGCAATCTTGGATTCCAGAAGAGGCTTTGAAAATAGTGGAAAGTAAAAGCAGCAGCTCAAAAAGAGCTCCATCAAAAACGGCCCCGCCCCCTTCTTCCACTTCACAGCAGCCTCCTCTGCTGGTGACCTTGCTGGCAGGAGCCGGTGCTGGCCCCCCTTCTACCGTGGACCCTAATCGCATTTAGTCCATTAATGATCCGTTCGTTTCTTCTCCTCCTGCTTCCACAAAAGGAAATGCATTATTCATTGATAACCTTTCTCCTCTCTCCTTTTGTGTTTTATCAATACTGCAGACTACTGGAGTTTTATGTTGTCTCACAGAGTATGATACTGGCTCTTTTAGTGGCTCTGATGTGAAATGACTCCATTGTCATCAGATATTAACGGGGCTCAAGACTACATTTGGCAGCAGCTCTCGGTTTCTTTTTGAGCTCCAGTCGACCTTCTAAATGGCTCTCAACTGACACACTTCAGCAGAAAGCTGGCTGAACCTCTGTTCTGTTCACCTGGGGATATGCCACTTGCCTCTTGTTTATCTAACAAATATCCTACCAGATACTGAAACCTCCTTTGGAATTACAGGGGCCATGAGCACATCTTCTCTCCGTACTATCTTAGCTCATCAGCACCAACAAAATAAGGCTGAGTCCTAAGAGTTACAACCGTATCGTTACTTGGTTGGGTCTGTTCTACACTATTTGAGGACTAGGGTCCTTGGAGTATGGACTTCAGTGTCTTTTTTCATACCCATAAAACCCTGTTTAAAATGGTTGCTCCTTCTTCTGCAGGGCCACACGTGGCTTTTTAATTGAAATGAGTAAAAATTAAAATTTCAGTTACCCTAGCCACAGTTCCAGAGCTCAGTGGCCACGTGTGGCTAGTGGCTACCGTGTGGGAGGGCACAGTGGACATTTCCACCGCTTCAGAAAGTTCTAGTTAAATAGCACCGGTCTAATATTAATAAGAATTAACATTTTTGAGTATGTGTTATGTGCCAGACACTGTTCTCAGTACCTTAGAGGTATTCATTTTTTTACACCTCATCACAAACCTATGAGTTAAGTACTATTATTTGTCCTGTTTCTAGATGAGCAAACCTAGAGAAAGAGAGAATATTGATATCATAAAGCCTTGCGCATCTGCTGCTAATATGAGGAACAGACAAGACAACCCAGGTACTCTGGCTCCAGACCCCAGGCTCTCCACCTTCTGGCTGAATTGTTTCTCACCCTATATGCACTAGGAAGAGACTGAGCCCCGCACCACCTTTGATTTAAATAAATGCTTTTATTTAAAAAGAATGAAAGACTATTAATCTAGTAATCATCACTTCTCTGCCCTCCCCAGACCCCACCCTGTTCTCAGCAGATGGTTGACCTTCCATTGTTCAAAGAGGAACGAGGCAGAATCCCTGGCTCCCCCGCCTCTTTCCTTACTGCTTGAAGGTCACCCCATTTCTTCATCAATTTCTGTCTCCTTCCCAGTCGTCTTTTCCCAGGAAAGGCAAATTCCTTTACTGGCCTGCTTGATCTCATCCTTTCCCATCTCAGAACTCAACTGCTTTTATTTACTCTCTTTCTCATCAGCTTCTGCTTTTCTTTCCTGTTAAGGTTCTTTGTCTTTGGAGAAAACATATGAAGTATTCTCCTTCCCACTCTTTTATTCAAACAGGCCAGTCTATCTCCTTCCTAGTCCTTCAAGACTCACGTGGCAGCCCCTGTCCAGGGGCTCCTTTGGCACCATCTCCTCCCTTGTCTCGGACCAGGCTAAGCCCCTCCCCGGTGCTCCCACAGCTTTCCACCTACCTTGATCGCCATCCTTACCCCACTGTGTTGAGCAATGTATGTAAATTTCTAGTTTATCCACTAAATTGTTTACTGCTTGAGCATAGGATCAAGTTCTAATCATCTGTGGATTTCGCCCATGAGCACAAGGGCGCAAGGTAGGCACTAGAGACTAAACACTGATTGGAGTATAACCATTTGTTCTAAAAAGAAAAAAAAAAGCAACAAACACCTAAACACATCAACGTTCTTTTGACTCTATTCCTCCTCGGATATTGGCTTCTGGTGTTTTATCCTTAAACTTCTTGAATCATTTATCTACAATCCTTATTCATTACCAATTAGTCTTTATCTCCTTGCAATTTGGTCCCTATGTCCATTGAAAAAAAAACGACCTCCTAAACACAGATGCAATCTGTGCCTTGATAATACATTTTTTTGAAATTTGCAATATTTGATATTGATGACCCTTCCATGAAATCCCCTTCTGCCTTGAGTTCTGTTCTTTTCAGCATTTGGACTCTTCTTACTTCTTTGGTGAAATCACTTCTTGGTCCCAGTCTCCTTGGCTAGCTTCTACCCTTCCACCATTCATTAATTATGGATGTTCCTTAAGCTTTAGGATATTCTCTCTCTCCCTTTGTGATGTCATAAATCTCTATGATTTCAGTAATTTTCTCCATGGAATGTTTCTTGCATTTATGTTCCAATCATGTCTTTTCTTGGCATCTTTATTTTATGTCCTGCTGGTTCTTGAAATTTAACACCTGCAAACTAAGTTAATCATTTTTGCTGTTAAACTTGTTCCTCCTCCTGACTTTCCAAATTCTTCCACTAGCATCACTGGATCACGTTATCGTATCTTAAACTCATCTCTGACTCCTCCTATATCTCCAGTCCCCTATACCCAATAAGTCATTATATCCTACTGAGTTTTCCTTTGAAATTGCTCACTTCTTCTGTTCCTTTCACACGCCTTTCACATGGCTGTCTTCCTAATCAAGACCCCTATTTAGCTCTTGGCTGTACTATTGCAGTGATCTTTGAGCATCTAGCCTCCCCTGCCTTCTTTCACACCCTTGCCGGAGTAATCTTCCCAAACAACTCTGATTATGTCTGATTATGTCTTTTCTTTATTCAAAATATCTTTAACAACAGCTCCATGCCTATTTAATAAATTCCTTACCATTTCCTTCATAGTCGAGGACCACATATCACAATTTTCCTTTTCATTTTCCACTGTTCTCTTGCATATACCCTGAATTGTTTCCCAATACAATTCATAGTCTTTCCTTTCCACACTTTTGTATATATTCTCCTTTCTGCTTACGTTACCTTTGCCCACGTTCCCCCTCTTTTCCACCTCCAGCTCTACTTAGTAAAGAACTTTCGTTTCAGTGCCCCGTTCAAATGCCATCTGCTCCATGAATTCTTTCCTGATGCCTTTAGCCAGGAATGCTTTCTCTTGCTCTAACTCCCCACAGCATCTCTGGACCATTAAAGACACACTGTCTTGAATTTGTCACCTGATTGCATTATCTACGAGATGCTAGCTCCCTGAGTATGAATGCATGTCTAATTCATCTTCATATTCCTCAAAATATTTTGCAAAGGACAGATGCTGAGTCAATATTTGTTGATTATGGGCAGCACCCAGCTTTTCTTACTCTGTTCCTTTTGTCCAGTGTGTAGCATTAGCATCTGCGCTAGAGAACTTCAGCAGGAGTGAAAGAAGAAATGAAAAACTGTTACTTAAATAATGGGAAGAAGCTCTGTGGTGTGTCTGTCATTTAATCTCTCAAATTCATTTTGGAAGATAACGAAGTATAGATAATAAAGAATAGCCAGGACATGGAAACAACCTAAGTGTTCATCGACAGATGAATGGATAAAGAAGATGTGGGACATATATACAATGACTATTACTCAGCCATAAAAAGAAACTAAATTGAGTTATTTGTAGTGAGGTGGATGGACTTAGAGTCTGTCATACAGAGTGAAGTAAGAAAGAGAAAAACATATAGCGTATGCTAACACATATATATAAGGAATGTAAAAAAAAAAAAAGATTCTGAAGAACCTAGGGGCAGGACAGGAATAAAGACACACATGTAGAGAATGGACTTGAGGACATGGGGAGGGGGAAGGGTAAGCTGAGACGAAGTGAGAGAGTAGCATTGACATATATACACTACCAAATGTAAAATAGATAGCTAGTGGGAAGCAGCCGCATAGCACAGGGAGATCAGCTCGGTGCTTTGTGACCACCTAGAGGTGCTTTGTGACCACCTAGCTCGGTGCTTTGTGACCTACAGAGGGTGGGAGGGAGATGCAAGACGGAGGGGATATGGGGATATATGTATACACATAGCTGATTCACTTTGTTATACAGCAGAAACTAACACACCATTGTAAAGCAATTATACTCTAATAAAGATGGTATAAAAAAAAGGATAGAGGAGAGGAGAGTTAAATTTTGGTCGCAACCTCATCACTAGTGTTTCTGTAACATGCACATGTTCCTTCCATTCCTTAGTTTCTTCAATGGGATCAGCATCTCTGTGCTACCTCAAAGGGGCCATTACCAAAACAAAAGGGTTCATATGCATGATAGCAAATTACCTTGACACTTTGAGGTGTTAAGGCTCTGTGGCCATCACTCCAACCCTTTGTCCCCCTTCCTCTGAATTTCCATGACTCTTCTTGGATCTTCTTGGATACCCCACTAACCGACACCTGTTGTACTTTTGAAAACAGGTCCACATCTTCATACCTGGAACCTGTGAATATTACACTATATGGTAAAAGAGTAAATGTTATCTTATAAGGTAAAGAATATGATTAAATTAAGGATCTTGAGAGAGACGTTTACCTTGAGTGAGCCTGGTGGATACTAAATTCGATCACATATATCCCTGTAAGACAGACACACAGAGAAGAAGACATCCGGAGGTGAAGTCAATGTGTTGATGGAGGAAGAGATTGGGGTGATGCAATTAAAAGCTAAGGAACACTTAGGATTGCCAGCAGCTATCAGAAGCTAGGAGAGAGACAGGCAAAGAATTCTACTCCAGAGGCCCTGCAGTGAGTGTGGGCTGCACCTTGATTCTGGACTTCTGGTTACAAGAACCAGAAGAAAATAAACTTCTGTTTCAAGACACCACATTTGTGGTAATTTTTATGGCAGATATAGGAAGCTAATATACTTATCCCATCCTGTCATACATCTTATACCAATGTTTAATATTTGCATCCATGTTTTGGTTTTCTTATGAGCTACCTGAGGAGTTGTTAACAACCACTGTATTTGAAACTTTTTCATTCAACAGTTATTTATTGAGACTATTGGGTGTCAGCTACTGTTTTTAATCCCAAGGCTATGAAAACAATTCAGATCTCATTCCTGTCCTCAAGAAAGTCATAGATTTTAAGGAGGTAAGGAAGTCTAAGTGGAGAGAGGGGTAAAAAGGTCTTCTTGAAGGAAGTGACATTTAAACTGAGTTCTGCAAGTTGAATCGGGGTTAACTAGGATGGGGGGTTAAGAGATAAAAACAACTTTAGGCAAAGAAGACCGTTAGAGCTGGGTCACAGACGCCATACTTCATGTTATGTGTTCACGTGTGAGAAACTACAGAGCTGCTGGAAACAGTGGGGTCAGAGGTAGGTGGGAACCAAATCTGGAAAGTTTGGGAGAAGCTAGATGAAAGAGGGCTTCATATGCTAAGATGAAGGGGAGAAACCAACAGTTTTAATCTTAGTTAAATCATACAGAGTGGATAGGAAGTTTTAACCATATAGGTGGTACATAGGAGCTGTTCCCTGAATGACTTTATATTAAAATGGACACAATTTATAATGAAAGCTATTAGCATTACTATGAAAAATATACTTTTTTTTTTTTTTTACTGAATGGTTGTCTGAACCTGTTGGTTATCATGTGTGAGGATAAATGTGAGGTAACTAAGCTGTATAGATACATGTGTTTAAACATAGGACAGAACAATGAATATTTTACAACTTGCTACCTTCAGATCGCTGTTAAGAGGTCCACAGAGCAAGTCTGTTCACTGTATGTGTACTGATTCAAAACCTCTTAGTAACAAGACGAAAACTTCAAATTCTCTCTATATGAGCACTTATTCTTGAGAGAAAGCAGGTGTCATTGTTTATCTGGTCTATTTACTGCAATGAAGATGGAGACGTTGTTTAGGCAATGAGACGCAATACTGCTTAACTAAGGTAGATGAGCTGTCCCCACATGGTATGATTATGACTTACATGCTGTTAGTACCAAATTCCATGGAATCAGGATGGAGTGGAAAAGTAGGCATCAGGTGAGCTCGCTGTGCTGGCAAGATAGAAATAAATGAAATTAGGTGCTTACTATTACTGGATCAAATCTGCATATCTGATCTCTGATACTAGCTGAAATCAACTATGTCACACACACACAAATTTGCTAATCCTGTCACATGAGTAGATTAGAAATATTCTACATGGAAAACATCTCCAAGTAGTCGTTTTAAAGTGAAGTGAGTACGTTCCTGGGAATCGTTCACTATGTATGCATTGTTTTCTGCTTTGCCAGACACAAAGACAACACGATTTCAGCTTGTGAAGGGCTCAGAGTTTTGTTGGGAAAGAAAATGATAAGATATTTGACAAAAATACATAATTATATGAAGCACAGTGTGACATGTGGAAGTCCCTAAGTGGATAACCCTGTTGGACAGCCAGATTAAAAGGTGAAAGAGGTGGGACCCGGGTCTGACTCAGCCTTGGAGGACCGGCTTTGAGTTGGTATGGCAAGAGAAATCTTGAGTGGAGGGACAGTATCGGATTAATGACAAATGGGCATGTTATGGACTGAAGGTAGACAGGTTGGCGAGAGCAGTGGATACAGGTTTCAGAGCAATGGGTTGTTTTGGGTATATAAGTTGAATCCAGTTTGCTAAAGGTCTTGAATTATTTTTCTATTGCTGTCATAACAAACTGTCACAAATTTAGCAGTTTTGTGTGACGCAAAGTTATTATCTTGTGGTTTTGTAGGTCAGAAGTCCAGTGGGCTTGACTCGTTTCTCCCTTTTGAGCTCATGTGGCCAAGGTTAAGGTCTGGTGTAGCTGGACTCCGGGGGAGAGCCCACTTCCAGGCTCACTCAGGTTATTATCAGAGTTAACCTCCTGTGGTTCTAGGACTGAGGTATCGCTCTCCTTGCTGGCTGTTGGAGGGAAGCTGTCCTCAGCTTCTAGAGGCCACCTACATTCTTCGCCTGTGGTCCCTTTCCTCCATCTTCAAAGCCGACAGTGGCAGTCTGAGTCTCTCTCACACCTTGAATCGCCCCTCTGCCTCCCTCTTCTGCTATGTCTCTCCGATTCTTCTGCTTTCGTATTCCTCTTTTAAAGGCCCATATGATTGATTACATTGGGCCTAATCAGATAATCTCCTAAACTCCCTATTTTACGGTCTGTAATCTTAGTTCCATATGCAAAGTCCCTTGTGCCACGTAAAGGAATACAGTCGGGTTCCAGGAATTGAGTGCCAAAGCTGAGGAGTTTGAATGGGATCCAAAAGGTAACTGAAAAGCACTGTAGGTCCTTAAACAGAGGAGAGGTATGTGGGTACACAGGGCAGGCGGATGACATGGCTCTCCTTCAAACCAGTATTATTTAACTCTCCATGCAACATTAATTTAGAGGAGAGGCTGAGCAGAACATAGGGAAGGAAGGGGAAGAAGAACCACTAGTGGCTGTTTTTGGTCCCTCTTAGTTAGACCCAGGCAATTCTGCTCTGACCCAAACTTGTGAACTCCACTCCGTAAAAGAAAAGCCTTTAGAGCTAATTGTACTCACCCTCCTTAGAGGGTAGTTTATCTAACGCTTCCGTTGGGGGAGGCTCATTCTCCCCCAGCCTCATGTGGTTAATCCAATTCTTCATTTGATATATGTATATGTGTAACTGAGTCACTTTGCTGTACACCTGCAACTAACACAACATTGTAAATCAACTATACTTCAATTAAAGAAATGTGGAAGGAAAAAAATTTACAAGATTTTTCTAGAGAGCTCTAAGGTAAATACTCTCCATCTCGTTACTTTTCCAGGGATATCTGTGCCACCTGTTATCGGTTGACGCCTGAGGCAGCCACCCCTGTTGTACCCCTAGCCCTAAACTGGCTCTGGTGCCATCCATTCATTTATTCCCTCCCGAGCACTTACCTTGTGTGAGTACCATTCCAGTTGCTGAGGTTACAGCAGTGAACAAAGTCCCTTGTGCCCACAGCTTACCTTCGAGTAGGAGAAGAGAGTCAAGAATCAAATGAATATGTATCAGAAAATATGCAGAAAGTAACTAGTAGGTTAGGAGGAGAGAGAATGCTGGAGGAAGATGTAAGGTGGCATTCGAGCAGACACTTGAAAGAAGTGAGGGCTTAACGCGGCTACCTGGGGCAGGAAGGTCTCAAGCAGAGGAAAGGGCAAGGGCAGTGACCCTGCAGCCAAGCGGAGAGAGCATATTTGGGCCACTTGCGGGAAGGAGGTGCGTCCGCATGGCTGCAGCAGCGAGAGTGAGTAGGGGAGGGTGTTGAGAAAGGAGGTCAGAGAGGTGTGAGCGCTGCCGTGGTAAAGTCATCTGCCACCCGTCTGCACTAAGCACCCTTCTAAACCGGGCCTGTACGCTCTTATATGCTGTTTACTCCAAGATTTCAGTATGATTACTGTGCAGAAGGATTTATTTGTCTCAAGAAATTTGGACCAAAGAACAAAATAGCATATTTCAAGTTCTGGGTACGGATTGCTGTGAAAAATTAACTTGTTATGTGCATTTATTGACTATTGTTTATGACATAAACAAAGCTGCTCTTCTTTCTATAATAAGAAGAGTTGGTAAAATTGTACCTTTCTTATTTTCCACCCTCAGCATTATTATACAATAAAGAGCTGAATATATAATATAGTGCCGAGAGGGTGATGAACAGGATTCAATCACACATTTAAATGAATTAAAAAAAAATCTGAACCGTGTCCAAGTTCTCCCATCTAAGCATCACTGAAGAATCTGTTTGTTCGGTTGAGCTTCATCTCCGCAGCTGCCAAGCCACTTCAGTTCTGCCAGCTCGACTCTCTGATTGCAAAATAAAGGGTGGTCACTTAACCGTGGATGTGAAGAACACAAGTGTTCTGTGAAAGGAACGCCATGATGAGAAAACCTGATCATAGAAAACTGGAGGCTTCCCTCATATGCACCCCCTTAGCCCAAGGGCAGTTGATTTTGAGGGGGTATTCTCACCTTCCCCACATCTAAGCAGTCTTTGGCGGGGTGTGTGTGCTTTTGGAAGATGGATGCACCTTGCCGCAGCTTACATTCATAAATATTTTTGTAGTATAATAGATTGTCAAAACAAATCTGTGTTTTCCATTTGTGTGTGCATGAGTGTGTCACTACGCTTCTTAATCTTTTTGTCCATCTAGGGGTAGAGCACAAATAAGTTGCTTTCCTTATTGTGAATTTTCCCGTATGGTATAGATCTGTGCCAAAGGGCGTCATGAAGAACAGGTAAATAGATAGATGGCCATACGATCCGGGAAAACAGCTCCTCTGTCTTTCTTTTCTTTTCTTTTTTTTTAACATCTTTATTAGAGTATAATTGCTTTACAGTGGTGTGTTCCTCTCTCTTTACTTTAGCGGTTCTGTGTCTGCACTGAAAACCCATTGTTGCTTTCAAACATTTTCAGTGGAAAATCCCTCCTGAAGCTTGGCATTAACTACAGCATTGAACTGTGGAGGGACAGTCAAGGTGGTCTTATTGACAACGTTGTGCCTGTGAGAATAGAGTGTGTGTTCTGAGCACGGGCACTGTTGCATGGCTTTTGAGTCAGGGAAGAGATAGACCTGCGTTGATGGCCATCCAGTCATATTAGCCGTGTGACCTTAGGTGAGTTCCTTAACATCACCGAGTCTCCATTCCTTAGTGTGTAAAATGAGGGAAATGATGCCTCCGTCCTAGGGTGGTTGTGAGAATGTAAATAAAAATTTCTCAGTGTAGTGCCTGCATCTGCTAAGGGCTCTATAAATGGTAGTCATTTTTATTATCATCATTTTTCTTTAGCTTATTTCATTTTGATGGCACAGCAGGTAGACTTGGCATAAAGCTTCCTGGTGCAGTCTTCCTGGTGCATGGAAACATAGGCCCCTGGAGGATAGCACATCAGACCCTGAAAGCCAACATACACCTTCCTTTGCATTTTTCACAATATTTTTCTCTCTTCAAGTAAACCTGGAGAAAACATTTTGCTGCTTGCTGCCTGAATTGGCCAGGAATTCTAGTTTCCAAGGAGATTGTAAATGGCTGTATCTGTGTATGCTGATTTGCCTCAACTTTAGAAGAATTCCTCAGGGAATTCTTCAAAGGAAACAGAACATAATGGAAATGCTTTTTCTTTTTTTATAAGCCATAGAAAATTGTGTGTGTGTGTGTGTGTGTCTGTGTGTGTGTGTGTCCTTAGTGATCTAAAAGTTACTTGGAAGCAGTCAGGCAAAATGGAAAGATTTGCTAATGAAAGCCTTATCTCCCTATGATTGCAATTTTATATGTCCTTTCAAATTAATTTATCTGGGATTTTGGCTATTTAGAAAAGCATTTAGTGCAATTCGGAATTGTAATTAGGATATGCTATACCATCTGCAGGGCTTGATGTAATTCTCTAGCTTCACTATGGTTACATCACAAAGGAGGCTGGAGCTGAAGTCTGTTTTTCTACTCTAGAAAACCCAAAAGCACCTGCATAGTGTCTGTCCTAGATAGGGATTCAATACTGGTTAATTGATAATAAAGGTTTCCTCCTGGTGCACAGTTTCCATTAGTGTTTGGGGTGAATAATTGTACATTAGTATTTGAAAAATTATGGGTGGCTGAGCAGAAGATGCAGCTTGCAAAAGCTCTTGGTTCTAATTCTAGATTGACAACAACGGCCCGTGTGACATTGACCCAGGCCTCTCATCTCTAAGTCTCTCTGTTTCCATTCAGTCAATTGTCAGATGGGATAATAAAACTGATATGCCTTCTAGCCTTATAGGGAGAATTGTTGCTATGCAGTTTTTTACGTATCTAAATGCTGACAATTTAAATTAGAACCCAATGTTGTTCTTTTCACAGAACACTCATGCTGTTCCACATCCATGGTTAAGTGACCACCGTTTATTCTGCAATCAGAGAGTCGAGCTGGCAGAACTGAAGTGCCTTGGATCCAGGACTGACTGATCCATTCACCATTCAGCATGCATTTGTTCAGCACTGTGTGGCATAATGGTGTAAAGAATACGTGTTTTAGAGTTAAGAAAACTGGAGTTTGCATCCAGGCTCTCTCACTAGCTCTGTGATTTCAGTAAAATTACTTCACCTTTATGACATCTATGGCATGATGACATCTATGGACATAGGTTGCTGTGATGGATACCCAAGAATATGTAAGTGAAATGCTTGCACAGTGTATTGGTCTACAAACATAGCTTACTTTCCACCTACTACGTACACCATGCATCCCATGGCAGGAGATTAACGTAGTCCTTGTCCTCAAAAGAGTTTACAAAATCTAGATGGGGGATACATAAAGAGGAATAATTATAACATTAAGAATTGTCCTGGCTTATCATAAAATGGGTCTGTGGGGCTTCCCTGGTGGCGCAGTGGTTGAGAGTCCGCCTGCCGATGCAGGGGACACGGGTTCGTGCCCCGGTCCGGGAAGATCCCACATGCTGCGGAGCGGCTGGGCCTGTGAGCGCTGGCCGCTGAGCCTGCGCATCCGGAGCCTGTGCTCCGCAACGGGAGAGGCCACAACAGTGAGAGGCCCGCATACCAAAAAACAACAACAAAATGGGTCTGTGGCTTGTTGGAGTGGAAAGAGCAGGGGGTAACCAGGGTTCAAGAAGAAAGTCTAAAGGAAACATGGTTGGCAGCCAAACTCAACTTCCTGGGCTGAAGCTACTCCTTTGCCAATGCCTCCTCCACCAATGGCTAAGTTGTAGTGAGACCAGAGAAGCTAAATCTTCATAGCTGTTTGCTATCAAGGAGATTATGTTTAGCTATATGTTAGCTGTGTTGGATTAAGTATTAGTAAAGAGTTTGTTTTCTCACCTACCCCTAAATAGATTAAATGACACATGAATGTGCTTCTAATTCCATTATCGTTCATATTTTTAATTCAGAATGTATGCAGTGGGCTGCAACTGCTGTGGGTGGTGTACCAGCCCCCACGAGCAGATTTGTTACCGCAGCATCTGCCACCCCAAATGCTAACTCCCAGGAACACCACTGCTTTGCAGTATGTTATATTTTACAAGACTTTGAGGAAAGAGAAACACAGAAAGATAGTGACAATCACTGTGGGGCTAGAGAGACAGAGAGCATAAGGTTAGAGCTAAAACTTCTAAAAAGCAACTGGAGTGTTGGAGAAAAGGAACAGAGGGAAGAATTGAATATATTTACCAAGGAATTAATGAACAGGCTAAAGGTATTTATGTAGGCAGAGAGCATATGGAAAAGGGGGAAATGAATCATGGAAGAAGGCAGCCAGTATTGCCGTACAATTTATTTCATCTTGAGACTTGTGTGTGTGTGTGTACATAGACACATATGTGCACACACACAAGTTAACTTTTTTCACATATATGTGATTGGAGGAAGAAAAAGTTTCTAAGTCCAGTCCATACTATTGAGCGAGGGAAAATGTGTCTACCATGAGGTTGTGATGATGGTTAATGTTCTCTGTGGCACTATATCTAACCTATATCTTGCAGGGGAATTCTTCAGTAAATATGAAGAGAAAGACATATAGCAAGGGGAGGGGTTGAAGAGAGCTGAGATCTGTATGAATATGGTAATCTCCTTCACTTCCTGGCACTTCTATTGCCCCCCACCCCCGCTTCCTGGATTCAGGACTTGCTGTCATGCCAAGTGATTGGTGGTGCCAAAGCCCAAATAGCTTCTGGTATCAGTGTCTCTTGCAAGGATTCCTGTAGAGGGAAATGAGGGGCTTTGAGAGATTGCAGGTTTTAGAGCGTATGGCATGACAGGTTTGTAAGCTTCTGCAGCTTGGGGCTAGAGAGGTCAGGAGGGGAAAACAAATGTGTCCCTAAGTATTTCTGATAAAGACTATCTTGTTTCGTTAAATGAAAGTATAATGTTAAGGACAGAGTTAAGGAGAAAACTTGGAACAAGGGAGGGTGGGAAGAGGTAAGGCATACAGGAGGAGCCTGAGAATGAAACCAAAGAGAAAAATGCCAGGTCAGGCTCAGAGCAGTTGAATGAATAAGTGGCTGAACTGGAAGACATAAGAAAAGGGTCCAAGAAGGTAGGTCTGCACGCGGCCAGAGGGTGGAACTGCCCTGCCAGTCTGCCAATGGGAACCAGCTGAAGCTAGAGCTGGGCAGCCAGCACAAGGCCAGGAGTCAGAATAGCAACACCTATGTTCTCACTGGAGTGTGTTGCACCTGCAGGAACAAGGTCTGGAACCATACCTCCTGGCAGGGTGTCCTTTCCACAGCTACCTGAGCAAGCTTGTGTATCCATGCTATGCCCTGCTCAAACTTTGTATGTGGAAATGGTAATCCGGCAGAGAGCCTTGAAAAAATCTCCTGACCGTAATGAGTCCATAGCTAACACCCTCCAGATATAAAGGGAAAACATAGTAAAAGAAAGAATTTATACCCGGGGAAGTAAAGAAGTAGCAAAAACTGTAAATATATTTAATAACCTTGAGGAGATAAAGGAGTGAAAGCATGTATAAAACAAGAACAAGAGCTTATGGAGTAAGAAGATTCTTATGAATCCAGAAAAGAATATTATGGCAAAGAACCAATTTAATGAAAAATAAGGTCGTTGAAAGAACAAAACTAAACATAATGGACTGGACATAACTGAAGAGAGAATTAGTGAACCATAAAATTGAGCTGAAGAAAAACTAATGTTATCTAATATATATTGAGTGCTTACTATGTGCCAGGTATTATTCAAGCATTTACCATGTATTATCTCATTTAATTCTTACAAGAATTATATGTCCCCACTTTACTGATTAGGAAACCAAGACAAAGAGAAGATAAGTAATTTACCCAAAGTCATACAACTAGTCTTGAATTCAGGGAGACCCCTTGTATTTAATCACTGCACTATAATACCAACTCTCAAAATTTCTCAAAATACAGCACAAAGAGATAAAGAGATGGAAAAAAAAAGTTAAGAGACAAGGAATAAATCCTAGCCCTCGTGAATAAAAATCTGCATTTTAACAAATCCCCGGTGATTCATGGGCACTTGAAAGATCTATAAGACTGCTTAAGGGATTTCCCTGGTGGCTCAGTGGTTAAGAATCCACCTGCCAATGCCGGGGATACAGTTCGATCCCTTGTCAGGGAAGATCCCACATGCCATGGAGCAACTAAGCCTGTGCGCCACAACTACTAAGCCTGCGCTCTAGAGCCCGTGAGCCACAACTACTGAAGCCCATGCGCCTAGGGCCCGTGCTCCGCAACAAGAGAAGCCACCGCAGTGAGAAGCCCACGCACCGCAACGAAGAGTAGCCCTCACTAGCCGCAACTAGAGAAAGCCGGCATGCAGCAACAAAGACCCAACACAGCCAAAAAAAAAAAAGACTGCTTAGGTAATTAGTCCCAGCTGGCAATGCTGAAACCAAACTACTTGGGCTGAGAAAAAAATTTTTCTTATTGAAGTTTCAAGAAGTCTGGGAGAAAAATCTGGAAACTTGAAAATCAAGTGGAACTCTTTACCAGATCATGTGTTAATTAATCAGAGGAGCACACATTCCCTAGCTTCTGTATATTTCAGTCTGTCCAAGTAGCTTTCTGATGCAAGAATAATAGTTCTTGTGAAACAAGAAAGAGGGATGAGTTTCCTCAGGCAGTTAGGTGTGAATGTATGGAAGTGGTGGTGGTGGTGTTGGTGTGTGTGTGTGTGTGTGTGTGTGTGTGTGTGTGTGCATAAGTAGATAAGGGTTGTGCCTCCTTTTGGCCTTGCTGATTGAGGTGTAGCTATCAGAGAACACATCAGGATTTACTTGTTTCTCTTTCTAGACTGTGAGCACCTTAATAAGAAAAATGTTTTACTCTTCTTTGTATCTGTAAAGAATAGGACAGTGCCTAGAACATAGAAGCAGACATTCTGTTGTTGTTAAATGCTTGAGTAAATTATTTTCAAGTCTTTTTTTTTAAGGTAGTAATTAACAAAACTCTTCTTTCATCTCCTATTGGATGTTTCTCTGAACAATGGTTCAGATTCTGGGAGGATGGGCACACAAAAACATTTGACAAGGGGTTTTGAAACACTGTTGAGAAGTGCCTAGGGCAATTTAGCAAAATAGATTTCCTTTTGAGTGCCAACTCCAAATGATTGGTAGTGGTTGCCTGGAGCTGTGCTGAGAAGGATTCTGAGGCTGCATTTGGCCTCAGCAGGAAAGAGCACTATAATCAATTAGTGGTGGGTGCCAGGGGCAAGGGGGTGGGAGGTAGCATCCTGTGACCCGCATTTGCCCTGGGGAGAATCCTATCTACCAGCCATCTCTGGAGCCAATCAAGGATGGAGTTGGAGGGGGATGGGCAGTCAATGAGGAACAGTCCTTTTACAGAGATCTTAAATACTGGGTTACCAAACTTTCAAAAGAGTACCTTTGTTTTGAGATGACAATGAGAAAGTCCTATTTGTACCAACGTGGACTTGGGGGCTTCTTAAACTGAACCACACCTCTTTATTCCAAATCCTAGAACTCAAGAGAGCCATAGCAGGACCAGCTGATCAGAAGACTCTCTGCTCCAGAGTATGTGAACTGGATTTCTGACCTCCCAAGATCTCTGTTGACAAGACAGGATTTCTCGAATGAATTTGTCACCATTTATTATGGGTGTAGAACTGAGGACAATTACCAATTGATCAGGGCTTTCGACATCTTGCTCAGTTCCTCATTTCTTCCCCATTTTTATGAAACAGACCCGGTATCTGGGGCTGAGACAGTTTTCAGGAAGTTGCTCCCCGCCCCCCGCCATGTCCTGTCACCCTTGTCAGGCCATAGGGTGTTATTACACCATGGATTTTATTACATGGACAGTTATTTTACTTTATTTTTGCTTTTTTTTTAAAAGTGTTTCTATTTCCCAAGATATTTTAGAATCTCTCATATTTTTCATCAAGGCAAAGTCTTTCTACAGGCAAATACTGGCTTACTGACAAAGAATTAAAGGGTCTGATGGTGCTAGACAAGGGGCTTAAAGAATGGAATTGTGGAATCAGAGGGCTATAATGAAATGATAACATGGCCCTCTTTGGATGAATTGCTGTACTGGAAAAATCATGAACTTTGATATCTGACAGCTTTAGGTAGAACTTTGACTTTCTGTTTTAAAATGTATGAATTTGAGAAAGTTACTGTTTCTTCACCTGTAAAATGTAGGTACCTTAATACCTCCCTCACAGTGCAGAGGGTATAAGTGACATGAGCCATTAGTAATATCTAAGCAAGAAATGTGAGTTTCTCTTCCTTCTATTATCTAGTTTCATTTCACATGACGGGATGTTAGCAACCTTAATCTGAAAGGAGTCCAGAGGAACATCCCATTAATGTTTTAGCGTTCAAACTCCCAACTAGGAAATTCTTCCTTACGCTAACTTGTTATCTAATCCAAATATTTCCTCTTTTAATTTATTCTGTAAAATGTGAAAAAAAAAACTGATTCTTATGCTGATCAGGCTGCCCCCCCCACAAGGCTTAGATGTGGGGGCTGAAAACATAAAGCTCATGCAGGGTGGAGCCTAGTTGGTGCACATTCTTTTGGTAGCAAGATCAACTACGTTTGTTTGCCGGGCTGGCGGAGGGAGGTGAAGTGCTTGATCTGGTCAGTAGCAGAGAAGACTTGCCTGTGATGCCCAGTTAAGGAAATCCTCCATGAAAAGACATGCCATGCAGACTGCAGCGCATGGTAGAGGTTATTACAGAGTCATCGTCACAAA
Organism: Phocoena sinus; assembly: GCF_008692025.1. NCBI lineage: Eukaryota > Metazoa > Chordata > Mammalia > Artiodactyla > Phocoenidae > Phocoena > Phocoena sinus. Next base: position 71,650,825 of record NC_045769.1, read on the forward strand.
GTTTGTAATAGTTAAGGATTTGGGAGCTGACAGGTGGGGTAATTGGAGCAGGTTATAATGTACCAAGAATCATTTTGGTTTTGGTGGCAGCAAAAATGCTAGTGAGACCAAACCAGTCACAACTAATTCCAGAGGGTCCATTATTTGCAGGAAATAAGTTCCCACAAGAAAGCCTCAGTGCCAGTAGGGTGACAATCACGAGCATTTCTATGTCTACTTCATTCCATGAACATCCAGAGACTCCAGCCTGTGGTCAAGATACTTGCTCATAGCTGGTTCATGGTCCTGACATTAAAGGGAAGAAAATAACTGAAAATCAAGAGGGGTATCCCCTAGATTAGTTAATGAGGCCTCCTTTGGGGACCAAAACCAAACAGTAAACAAAACAAAACGAGAACAAAAGCGCAAAACCCAGAAAATAGAGAAAAAGAAAAATTAGCATGGGTGTATCAAGGCTATATGAAACTCTGGAGCTTCCTGGAAAGGAAATGATGTGAAATATTACCAGCAAGTTACTAGGTGGAATCATTTTTTTTTTTCTTATTGGAGTATAATTGCTTTACAATGGTCTGTTAGTTTCTGCTTTATAACAAAGTGAATCAGTTATACATAAACATATGTTCCCATATCTCTTCCCTCTTGCGTCTCCCTCCCTCCCACCCTCCTATCCCACCCCTCCAGGCGGTCACAAAGCACCGAGCTGATCTCCCTGTGCTATGTGGCTGCTTCCCACTAGCTATCTACCTTACCTTTGGTAGTGTATATATGTCCATGCCCCTCTCTAGCTTTGTCACAGCTTACCGTTCCCCCTCCCCATATCCTCAAGTCCATGCTCTAGTAGGTCTGCGTCTTTATTCCTGTCTTACCCCTAGGTTCTTCATGACATTTTTTCCCCTTAAATTCCATATATATGTGTTAGCATACGGTATTTGTCTTTCTCTTTCGGACTTACTTCACTCTGTATGACAGACTCTAGGTCTATCCACCTCATTACAAATAGCTCAATTTCATTCCTTTTTATGGCTGAGTAATATTCCATTGTATATATGTGCCACATCTTCTTTATCCATTCATCTGATGATGGACACTTAGGTTGTTTCCATCTCCGGGCTATTGTAAATAGAGCTGCAATGAACATTTTGGTACATGACTCTTTTTGAATTATGGTTTTCTCAGGGTATATGCCCAGTAGTGGGATTGCTGGGTTATATGGTAGTTCTATTTGTAGTTTTTTAAGGAACCTCCATACTGTTCTCCACAGTGGCTGTATCAATTTACATTCCCACCAACAGTGCAAGAGGGTTCCCTTTTCTCCACACCCTCTCCAGCATTTATTGTTTCTAGATTTTTTATGATGGCCATTCTAACGGGTGTGAGATGATATCTCATTGTAGTTTTGATTTGCATTTCTCTAATGATTAATGATGTTGAACATTCTTTCATGTGTTTTTTGGCAGTCTGCATATCTTCTTTGGAGAAATGTCTATTTAGGTCTTCTGCCCATTTTTGGATTGGGTTGTTTGTATTTTTGTTATTGAGCTGCATGAGCTGCTTATAAATCTTGGAGATGAATCCTTTGTCAGCTGCTGCATTTGCAAATATTTTCTCCCATTCTGAGGGTTGTCTTTTGGTCTTGTTTATGGTTTCCTTTGCTGTGCAAAAGCTTTTACGTTTCATTAGGTCCCATTTGTTTATTTTTATTTCCATTTCTCTAGGGAGTAGGTCAAAAAGGATCTTGCTGTGATTTATGTCATAGAGTGTTCTGCCTATGTTTTCCTCTAAGAGTTTGATAGTTTCTGGCCTTACATTTAGGTCTTTAATCCATTTTGAGCTTATTTTTGTGTATGGTGTTAGGGAGTGATCTAATCTCATACTTTTACATGTACCTGTCCAGTTTTCCCAGCACCACTTATTGAAGAGGCTGTCCTTTCTCCACTGTACATTCCTGCCTCCTTTATCAAAGATAAGGTGACCATATGTGCGTGGATTTATCTCTGCGCTTTCTATCCTGTTCCATTGATCTATCTTTCTGTTTTTGTGCCATTATCATACTGTCTTGATTACTGTAGCTTTGTAGTATAGTCTGAAGTCAGGGAGCCTGATTCCTCCAGCTCTGTTTTTCGTTCTCAAGATTGCTTTGGCTATTCGGGGTCTTTTGTGTTTCCATACAAATTGTGAAACTTTTTGTTCTAGTTCTGTGAAAAATGCCAGTGGTACTTTGATAGCTATTGCATTGAATCTGTAGATTGCTTTGGGTAGTAGAGTCAGTTTCACAATGTTGATTCTTCCAATCCAAGAACATGGTATATCTCTCCATCTATTTGTAACATCTTTAATTTCTTTCATCAGTGTCTTATAATTTTCTGCATATTGGTCTTTTGTCTCCTTAGGTAGGTTTATTCCTAGATATTTTATTCTTTTTGTTGCAATGGTAAATGGGAGTGTTTTCTTGATTTCACTTTCAGATTTTTCATCATTAGTGTATAGAAATGCCAGAGATTTCTGTGCATTAATTTTGTATCCTGCTACTTTACCAAATTCATTGATTAGCTCTAGTTGTTTTCTGGTAGCATCTTTAGGATTCTCTATGTATAGTATCATTTCATCTGCAAACTGTGACAGCTTTACTTCTTTTCCGATTTGGATTCCTTTTATTTCCTTTTCTTCTCTGATTGCTGTGGCTAAAACTTCGAAAACTATGCTGAATAAGAGTGGTGAGAGTGGGCAACCTTGTCTTGTTCCTGATCTTAGTGGAAATGCTTTCAGTTTTCCACCATTGAGGACGATTTTGGCTGTGGGTTTGTCATATATGGCCTTTATTATGTTGAGTAAAGTTCCCTCTATGCCTACTTTCTGCAGGGTTTTTATCATAAATGGGTGTTGAATTTTGTCAAAAGCTTTCTCTGCATCTATTGAGATGATCATATGGTTTTTCTCCTTCAGTTTGTTAATATGGTGTATCACATTCATTGATTTGCATATATTGAAGAATCATTGCATTCCTGGAATAAACCCCACTTGGTCATGGTGTATGATCCTTTTAATGTGCTGTTGGATTCTGTTTGCTAGTATTTTGTTGAGGATTTTTGCATCTATGTTCATCAGTGATATTGGCCTGTAGTTTTCTTTCTTTGTGACATCTTTGTCTGGTTTTGGTATCAGGGTGATGGTGGCCTCATAGAATGAGTTTTGGAGTGTTCCTCCCTCTGCTATATTTTGGAAGAGTTTGAGAAGGATAGGTGTTAGCTCTTCTCTAAACGTTTGATAGAATTCACCTGTGAAGCCATCTGGTCCTGGGCTTTTGTTTGTTGGAAGATTTTAAATCACAGTTTCAATTTCAGTGCTTGTGATTGGTCTGTTCATATTTTCTATTTCTTCCTGATTCAGTCTTGGCAGGTTGTGCATTTCTAAGAATTTGTCCATTTCTTCCAGGTTGTCCATTTTATTGGCATAGAGTTGCTTGTAGTAATCTCTCATGATCTTTTGTATTTCTGCAGTGTCAGTTGTTACTTCTCCTTTTTCATTTCTAATTCTATTGAGTCTTCTCCCTTTTTTTCTTGATGAGTCTGGCTAATGTTTTATCAATTTTGTTTATCTTCTCAAAGAACCAGCTTTTAGTTTTATTGATCTTTGCTATCGTTTCCTTCATTTCTTTTTCATTTATTTCTGATCTGATTTTTTTTTTTTTTTTTTTTTTGCGGTACGTGGGCCTCTCACTGTTGTGGCCTCTCCCGTTGCGGAGCACAGGCTCCAGACGCTCAGGCTCAGCAGCCATGGCTCACGGGCCCAGCCACTCCGCGGCATGTGGGATCATCCCAGACCGGGGCACGATCCCGTATCCCCTGCATCGGCAGGCCCACTCTCAACCACTGCGCCACCAGGGAAGCCCTTCTGATCTGATTTTTATGATTTCTTTCCTTCTGCTAACTTTGTGGGTTTTTTTGTTCTTCTTTCTCTAATTGCTTTAGGTGCAAGGTTAGGTTGTTTATTCGAGATGTTTCCTGTTTCTTAAGGTAGGATTGTATTTCTATAAACTTCCCTCTTAGAACTGCTTTTGCTGCATCCCATAGATTTTGGGTCATTGTGTCTCCATTGTCATTTGTTTCTAGGTATTTTTTTATTTCCTCTTTGATTTCTTCAGTGATCACTTCGTTATTAAGTAGTGTATTGTTTAGCCTCCATGTGTTTGTATTTTTTACAGATCTTTTCCTGTAATTGATATCTACTCTCATAGCATTGTGGTCGGAAAAGATACTTGATACAATTTCAATTTTCTTAAATTTACCAAGGCTTTACTTGTGACCTAAGATATGATCTATCCTGGAGAATGTTCCATGAGCACTTGAGAAAAATGTGTATTCTGTTGTTTTTGGATGGAATGTCCTATAAATATCAATTAAGTCCATCTTTTTAAATGTATTATTTAAAGTTTGTGTTTCCTTATTTATTTTCATTTTGGATGATCTGTCCATTGGTGAAAGTGGGGTGTTAAAGTCCCCTACTATGAATGTGTTACTGTAGATTTCCCATTTTATGGCTGTTAGTATTTGCCGTATGTATTGATGTGCTCCTATGTTGGGTGCATAAATATTTACAATTGTTATATTTTCTTCTTGGATCGATCCCTTGGTCATTAGGTAGTGTCCTTCTTTGTCTCTTCTAATAGTCTTTATTTTAAAGTCTATTTTGTCTGATATGAGAATTGCTACTCCAGCTTTCTTTTGGTTTCCATTTGCATGAAATATCTTTTTCCATCCCCTTACTTTCAGTCTGTATGTGTCTCTAGGTCTGAAGTGGGTCTCTTGTAGACAGCAAATATATGGGTCTTGTTTTTGTATCCATTCAGCCAATCTGTGTCTTTTGGTGGGAGCATTTAGTCCATTTACATTTAAGGTAATTATCGGTATGTATGTTCCTATTCCCATTTTCTTAATGGTTTCGGGTTTGTTATTGTAGGTCTTTTCCTTCTCTTGTGTTTCTTGCCTAGAGAAGTTCCTTTAGCAGTTGTTGTAAAGCTGGTTTGGTGGTGCTGAACTCTCTCAGCTTTTGCTTGTCTGTAAACGTTTTAATTTCTCCATCAAATCTGAATGAGATCCTTGCTGGGTAGAGTAATCTTGGTTGCAGGTTTTTCTCCTTCATCACTTTAAATAAGTCCCTCCTGGCTTGCAGAGTTTCTGCTGAAAGATCAGCTGTTAACCTTATGGGGATTCTCTTGTGTGTTATTTGTTGTTTTTCCCTTGCTGCTTTTAATATGTTTTCTTTGTATTTAATTTTTGACAGTTTGATTAATATGTGTCTTGGCATATTTCTCCTTGGATTTACCCTGTATGGGACTCTCTGTGTTTCCTGGACTTGATTAACTATCTCCTTTCCCATATTAGGGAAGTTTTCAAGTATAATCTCTTCAAATATCTTCTCAGTCCCTTTCTTTTTCTCTTCTTCTCCTGGAACCCCTATAATTCGAATGTTGGTGCGTTTAATATTGTCCCAGAGGTCTCTGAGACTGTCCTCAGTCCTTTTCATTATTTTTTCTTTATTCTGCTCTGCAGTAGTTATTTCCACTATTTTATATTCCAGGTCACTTATCCGTTCTCTGTCTCAGTTATTCTGCTATTGATCCCATCTAGAGTATTTTTCATTTCATTTATTGTGTTGTTCATCGCTGTTTGTTTCATCTTTAGTTCTTCTAGGTCCTTGTAAATGTTTCTTGCATTTTGTGTATTCTATTTCCAAGATTTTGGATCATCTTTACTATCATTATTCTGAATTCTTTTTCAGGTAGACTGCCTATTTCCTCTTCATTTGTTAGGTCTGGTGGGTTTTTATCTTGCTCCTTCATCTGCTGTGTGCTTTTCTGTCTTCTCATTTTGCTTATCTTACTGTGTTTGGGGTCTCCTTTTTTGCAGGCTGCAGGTTCGTAGTTCCCCCTGTTTTTTGTGTCTGTCCCCAGTGGTTAAGGTTGGTTCAGTGGGTTGTGTAGGCTTCCTGGTGGAGGGGAGGAGTGCCTGTGTCCTGGTGGATGAGGCTGGATCTTGTCTTTCTGGTGGGCAGGTCCACGTCTGCTGCTGTTTTGGGGTGTCTGTGGACTTATGATTTTAGGCAGCCTCTCTGCTAACGGGGTTGTGTTCCTGTGTTGCTAGTTGTTTGGCATAGGATGTCCAGCACTGTAGCTTGCTGGTCGTTGAGTGAAGCTGGGTGCTAGTGCTGAGATGGAGATCTCTGGGAGATTTTTGCTGTTTGATATTATATGGAGCTGGGAAGTCTCTTGTGGATCAGTGTCCTGAAGTTGGGTCTCCCACCTCAGAGGCACAGCACTGACTCCTGGCTGCAGCACCAAGAGCCTTTCATCCACACGGCTCAGAATAAAAGGGAGAAAAAGTAGAAAGAAAGAATTAGTAGAAGTAGAAAGAAAGAAAGAAAGAAAGAAAGGAGGGAGGGAGGGAGGGAGGAAGGAAGGAAGGAGGGAAGGAAGGAAAAAAGAAAGAAAGAAGGTAAGGTAAAATAAAATAAAGATAAAATATAATAAAGTTATTAAAATAAAAAATAATTATTAAGAAAAAAACCCCAAAAAACAAAACAAAAAAAATGGACGGATAGAACCCTAGGACAAATGGTGGGAGCAAAGGTATACAGACAAAATCTCACACAGAAGCATACACATACGCACTCACAAAAAGAGGAAAAGAAAAAATCATAAATCTTGCTCTCAAAGTCCACCTCCTCAATTTGGGATGATTCGTTGTCTATTCATGTATTCCACAGATGCAGGGTACATCAAGTTGTTTGTGGAGCTTTAATCCGCTGCTTCTGAGGCTGCTGGGAGAGATTTCCCTTTCTCTTCTTTGTTCTCACAGCTCCCAGGGTCCGGCTTTGGATTTGGCCCCGCTACTAAGTGTAGGTCGCCGGAGGGCGTCTGTTCGTAGCTCAGACAGGATGGGGTTAAAGGAGCCGCTGATTCGGGGGCTGTGGATCACTCAGGCCCTGGGGGAGGGAGGGGCACGGAGTGCGGGGCGGGCCTGCGGTGGCAGAGGCCAGCGTGACGTTGCAGCAGCCTGAGGCGCGCCGTGCGTTCTCCCAGGGAAGTTGTCCCTGGACCCCGGGGCCTTGGCAGTGGCGGGCTGCACAGGCTTCCCGGAAGAGGGGTGTGGAGAGCGACCTGTGCTCGCACACAGGCTTCTTGGTGGCGGCAGCAGCAGCCTTAGCGTCTCATGCCCGTCTCTGTGGTCCACGCTTTTAGCCGCGACTCGCTCCTGTCTCTGGAGCTCCTTTAAGCAGCGCTCTTAATCTCCTCTCCTCGTGCACCAGGAAACAAGGAGGTAAGAAAAAGTCTCTTGCCTCTTCGTCAGGTCCAGACTTTTCCCCGCACTCCGTCCCGGCCAGCCGTGGCGCACTAACCCCCTGCAGGCTGTGTTCACGCCGCCAACCCCAGTCCTCTCCCTGCGCTCCAACCGAATCCCGAGCCTCAGCTCCCAGCCCCGCCCGCCCCGGCGGGTGAGCAGACAAGCCTCTCGGGCTGGTGAGTGCCGGTCGACCCTGATCCTCTGTGCGGGAATCTATCCGCTTTGCCCTCCGCACCCCTGTTGCTGTGCTTTCCTGCGCGGCTTCGAAGCTTTCCCCTCCGCCACCCGCAGTCTCCGCCCGGGAAGGGGCTTCCTACCTTTCCTCCTTCATAGCTCCCACCCACTGGTGTAGGTCCCGTCCTTATTCTTTTGTCTCTGTTTATTCTCTTTTTCTTTTGCCCTACCCAGGTACGTGGGGGAGGGCTTCTTGACTTTTGGGAGGTCTGAGGTCTTCTGCCCACGTTCAGTAGGTGTTCTGTAGGAGTTGTTCCACGTGTAGATGTATTTCTAGTGTATCTGTGGGGAGGAAGGTGATATCCGCGTCTTACTCTTCAGCCATCTTCCTAGGTGGAATCTTTTGCCAGAGTTGGGGAGGGGACAGAACCAAGGAGGAATGAACTTCCTCTTTGTTAAGCGAGCATTTCAAAGCTTAATTAGGCCCCCTTGGCTCTGATTTCTTGGCTGTGGACAAGTTGTGTGGTGTTCACATTCTTTTCCCTGCTGCTGCCAAGCGTGCCCTGCACTGTGTCCTTAGGTGTCACCTGATGACATCCTGAACCTGAGACATCTGAGTTCACACTTGTTCAGACAGGACTACAGCCAAACCGGCTCAATCTAGACAGAATTTTCAATTGTCCCTTCAGAGCCTCAGTCCCCTGGATCAGATACTGGCGATCTCTGTGCCTCTCCCAGTTGACTCAGGAGGCTATGTGCTGAAGGGCTTTTATAGAACGGTGGGTCTATCAGCGCCTCCGCTAAGCTAAGTAGGCGTCTCTGCTGGGTCCCTGTGATAATCCTCCTCCCCAGACATGTGTACCTCAGTGACACACTACCAAGGGACAAGATCAAATGGCCTCTCTCAATGTTTAGGGTATAAGGGCATAGTGGTGTTCAGGGCACAAGAATGGATAGGAAAATTTTCTTTTCATAAACCTCTCATGACTATAGAGGAATCAAATGGGTTTCGGAGTCAGGAAACTTGGGTTCTAATTTGGACTCTGCTTCTCACCTTCTTGAGAGCCTCATTTTCTTTAAGCACAAAAAGAAGAGATTGTTCTAGATGACCTGCAGGGTCTGTTGTAGCCTTAACTCTATTTAATAATCTGTGAAAATGACTTGCAGTTGTGAAGGAGGCTTTATTTTTATTTATTTATTTATTATTTTGTTGTACGCGGGCCTCTCATTGTTGTGGTCTGTCCCGTTACAAAGCACAGGCTCCGGACGCCCAGGCTCAGCGGCCATGGCTCACGGGCCCAGTCGCTCCGCGGCATGTGGGATCTTCCCAGACCGGGACACGAACTCACGTCCCCCGCATCAGCAGGCGGACTCTCAACCACTGCGCCACCAGGGAAGCCCATGAAGGAAGCTTTGGACGTTGCATTTACTCTTTCCTGCCCTTTGCCTTTTTTGAGTTCCCTGCTGTCTCCCTCTGCGGAATCCTCATGCACTCGACACAGCCCTCAGGACATTCATCATGTTCTACCTTACAGCAATTTGAATTCTTGTTGTCTAGTTTCCTATAGATTATAAACTTGGCAGTATCAGAGATGGCTTTTTTTTTCACCTTGCTTTTTCATCAAAGTACAAAGCACAGTGCCTAGCACGTAAATTCTTGGTGGGTTCTCAATGTCCAGCGTAGGGGTCACGAAAAGCCAACACTGTCCCCATCAAGGCAAGTGCCTGGTGCCTGGGAATGATTCCCAGCTCTCTGTTAAGGTCACATGTCTCAGTCAGTATTGCAGCCTTGGGTGGTCTGATGAGTAATAGATGAAATCTTTCATTTCAGGTTGTGTGGGGTCAACTTGTATGTTTTGTGTTCTTCAGTTTTTCTTTGGATTACGGTCCTGGGATTTTTTTTTTTTATCAACATTTTCCTCGTACTTTTTTTGCCCAGCACTATGGTGCTAAAGTACCATACACTGACTGCTATAAACTCAGCAGTCTTGAAATTAGGGGGATTTGGTAGGAAAGATTTGAGGTTTAACTGAGCAATGACCATTAAGGTGTCAGGTGTTTTCCTGGGAAGCCATCACTTGATTAATGGATACAGAGGCACATTTTCTCTTCTATTGTTTCCTACTCTGCTTTAAAGTCAAGAGACCAAAGCAATTTATAGTAGGTACAGTCTTCTCCTTTTGTTCTAAGTTTATCAGTGAATTTGTTGCCTACTTTGAACCCCTGTATGGCTAAGGAGACCTTAAGCGGAAGGAGCTCTGGAATGCTAATATTCACATCCTCATTCTCCCAACTGTCTGAAGTCCTGCTGTTTAAATTTGTCCCCGTGGCATCACTTTGATCATGGGTGACATCAGTGGGGAGCAAGACCTTAGGGTTCAATGCTGCTCAGCTTTGAGAAGGATACTAAAGAAATGCAAGCTGTGGCTGTAGTAGACATTTGTCATGATTTTTGACTGCCCAGTACCTGGACACTGTGCCTATGTTTGGGGGAATTTTCATCCTATGAGGTAAAATCTCTATTATCAAAGAAGGTGAAAATGCCAACTATTTGCTTTCCTGGCCTTCCTTACAGCAGAGCATGGGCGAGTGACATGGTGCTTTGGACTCAATGTATCTTCCGCAAAAACGTATGTTGAAGCCCTGACTCCCAATGTGATGGTATTTGGAGGTGGGGTCATTGGGAAGTAATTAGGTTTAGATGAGGTCCTGAGGGTGAGGTTCTCATGATGGGATCTTATAAGCACCCTTATAAGAAGAGACCAGAGAACTTGTTCTCTCTCCCTCTCTACCTTGTGAGGTCACAGCAAGAAGGCAGCTGTTTGTAAGCCAGGAAGGAAGCCCTCAACAGAGACCAGATCTGCCAGCACTTTGGTTTTGAATTCTCTAACTTCCAAATGGTAAAAAATAAATGTTGATCTTTATGCTACCCTGTCCATGGTATTTTCTTATAGCAGCCTAAGCAGACATAGCTACCTACCAGCTGGGTGCACTCACCCCTTTCTGAGAAACTGATGAAACAAAGAAACTCAGGAATACTCCCGTTTTATCCTAAGGGGGATGGTGGTCACAGCAACAGGTATGCAGGGGTCTCCGCAGTGGTTCTGGCAACAGTTCTATTTGCAGTGTTTAGTGTCCAGCTGTGGGGCTGTTGGAGGTGTAAGTTGGGAGGTCTAGGTTCAGTGATGCTGCTAGTTTGTCTTCACAGGACCAACCAGTTCTGTGGTGTGAAAAGGGCCTTGATCTTGCCTGCAAAGCCTCTGAGCCTAGTTTTCCAGCCCTCCTGGAGATTCTGTGAGCCACATAATACATTCGAATAAATTAGTTTTCTGCTTTTATTAGCCAGAGTCGGTTTCTATGCTTGCATCTGAAAACTACCATCGATTCATTGGCCCATGCCCTCAGGAATTCATAGTCATTGTTGGGTCAGAGGTGACTAACACACGTGAAACATCTGGAATATATAAGATAAGGCCTCAGATTATGTCCACTACCTTGTGCTTTATACTTAAAATACTATAGGAATAGAGAATAGGAAGACAAAGTCTAATGTAATGATTTAGGCTCCAGATTAGGTTCGGAAAGTCCCAATTCAGATGACTTTAAGGGCCATGCCAGTAAAGTAAACGAATGCCGCAGGTGGGAGTTTGGAGAAAATTATATGAGATGATGTTTATAAAGCACAGTGTATTGTTTATAATAAATGTACAGAAGTGGTATCATAGTAATAAAAACAAGGAGGGCTACAGCAATAAAAATAGCTAGTGCTTTCTGTGAGTCAGACTATATTCTGGTGCTTTATTCTTAGGGTGACTATATGGCCAGTTGGCCCAGAAGAGCGCTGGGGTATCCTGTTCATTTAGCCTTGATCTTCAAGTTTTCTTTTTTTTTTTAGCAGAATTTTATTCATGGTTGCATTAAAATAAGTTGGAATAAGTTATTCTTATTGCTTTGCCCATTGCCCACCCTACGATAGAATCAACCATGATAACCCATTTCTGTTTTGCAATCCCTTCAAGATACGATGTAAGTAACACTTACTTTTCATGATCTTCATTCAGACTGCTGTTAGAAAGAAGTGCCCTGTGCAGGAGCAACTAGGGACAGCCAACTCCTTCCAGACTGGGTGGAGTTAGGAAGAGGAGTCCATTTGCTGTCCCTGCTGGCTGCTTGATGACCAGCCAGATGTGCCAAGGCCTGTGAGACCCAGCCTGCAAGACAGCCTTTGGAGACAAATACGGGTAAGAAACTGATTAATGTATGTGAATAGATACCAAGAATGATTATTATGCTTATATTGTTTTTTTCAAATGTTTGGGAAACCAATATAAAAAGTTTCAAAAAATTTTTTGGCTTTAATGTATACTGAATTGTATTATTTTATTTTTGTGAAAAAAATGATTTCTGAAATAGGTTTTGAATAGAACTATTTTATAGATCCACCAATAAATTAAAAAATATGTTGGTCAGTGAATATTTCAAAAATAATATATATTTTACTTAGTTTTAGGGCTCCTTTTCACTTTCAGAAATATATATTTTTTGACAAATTATAAGGTTACCTTCTTTATTTGTATTTACTATTTAATCTTCACAATAACACTCTGAAGTAGATTAAAAAATTTTTTTTCTGTTTACAGTTGAGAAAACTGTTACATACAGTAACATGTTGTTTAAAGCACTTAGCTAATCAGTAGTGAGCCAAGATTTCAAACTTGGGAATCTGGCTCCAGAGTTTTTGCTCACAACCATTACTCAAAAGTAGGTTTCACGGAAGACAGAGGATTCTAAACCAAAGATCTGCCCCCCTCTCCAAGCTACTTAACTGGCATGTAACCTTGGGCAACTCACTTTCCCTCTCTGAGCCTCTGATTCTTTATATATAAAACGGAGGTGCTACTGCCTATCTCATAGAGTTGCTGGAAGTATTCAATGAATTAACACGTAAGAAAGGGCTTTTGTAAGCTGAAGATGCAGTACATAATTAAGACCATCATCTGTGGGCTTTTTCCATAAATCTAAGGCGGCATTGTGTGGGCTAATGCCCTAAATAGGAAGTTGGTGGGCATAGTGTGGGACAGGCAACAACTTTCAGTTATTCCGATTTCTATCTCCAATTGAATAAATTGGAAGCTCACACTTCCAACACTGTGTGTAGAGAAACACAGCGTAATCTTATATATCAAGGATCCTCACACTGGTAACATGAAGCATAAGTGTGTGTGGTTGAATTGTCCCGGATACACATAGAGTCATAGTGTCAAGGGATCCACAGGACTTAAGATCTGTTCTATTCCTTTGGAAGTGACTGCCAGCAAAGGAGAACAATTTCTGATTTGTGTCACTGATTTCTTAGACTCCTGCTGACTAAAACGTAGGTGGAAAGTGGAAAAAACCCCACGTCGTTGTGTCTAGCTGATGGGCTACTTAATGATCCCACGAAGGGAAGAAGATGATTTCCTGTGCTCAGGGCCATTGCTCATGTCTAACCACCATCCTCTGGACAACTACAGGAGTTCTAATTGCCTCGAGTTTGAACTCCTCTAACCCATTTCCTTTACAGCCGTTATATAGATTTTTCTGAAATTAAAATCTGATTATTACACAGCCCTACTTAACAATCCTTCAGTGACCTCCCTTGTCCTTAGGATAAAGTTTAAAACCCTCTGTGTGGTGCGGTAGACATCTACTATTTTTTCCTGCCCCACTCTCATTCCACATAACTTGGGTGGACTTGACTAAATTACACAAAGTAAGAGCGGGTACATGACCCAGGCCTGGCTTATTCTACAGAATAACTACTTCTATAAGATATTCTACAGATAACTACTTCTATCAGAAGTTGTAGAGACTGGTTTAGGGATGGACATAGGATCCAAGCCAAGGAGAGCTGAAGAAATTCCTTCATTGATGACAGGATGAGGACATCAGCTAAGACCTATAACTAGCCATGCTGGAAAACTCAATTGCCTTTTGAAATTCCTAGTAACTGGAGCCATTCTATTCCAAATTTTGTTATTTAAGCTTTTTGAATTGTTTTTCTATGACTTAATAAGATTCTTGACTAACACACTAACATACGAAGTGCTTTATGGTCTGGGCGGTACTCTCTACCTAGAATGACTTTCACTGTCCTACTCTTCTTCATCCTCTTATCTCATTCTATTCATCATTCAAAATACCACTGGAGAACGATACCTTCTCAGAAGTCTCTTCTGAAATCCCAGTCTGATTTAGTTGCTCCTTCCCCGTGTTTGCTCTCTAAGAACACATCACTCCACGCTGTAACCACTGGTCTATTTTTGTCTTCCTTTTTCAGTTCAAGATTTCTTAGGGAAAGGGACTATATCTTATTTTATTGTGCATCCCTACTTCTGAGGAGATTCAATAAATGCTTGTTGAATAAATAGATACAGCTGGGCTTCCCTGGTGGCGCAGTGGTTGAGAGTCCGCCTGCCGATGCAGGGGACACGGGTTTCTGCCCCGGTCCGCGAAGATCCCACATGCCGCGGAGTGGCTGGGCCTGTAAGCCATGGCTGCTAAGCCTGCGCTTCCGGAGCCTGTGCTCCGCAATGGGAGAGGCCGCAACAGTGAGAGGCCCGCATACTGAAAAAAAAAAAAATACAGCTCATACTTGGCTGAAATTTTCTCTAGTCCAGATACTATTTAGAGCAAATGCCCCTTCAAATATCCAGATGCCTTAATACTGTATTATATTAAAATTACTTCCTCTCCAGGACATAGTTGTCTGCCCAGTAAGTCTGGGTGTGGGAGTCTGCATTACCCTCCAGACGGGTTTAAGCTAGGACGGACTCAGAGTGAGTTGCTGGCAGGAAATCTCAGAGTGGACCTTGACCAGTTGGCTTGGGAGTTGTTGGATTTGATGAGCTCAGGAAGATAATGCTATGATGAGCACAGTATTTCTAGACAGGTATTTACCTCCCACTCATTTTCAATCCACTCCCACTGGCCCCTTCCACCTCCACACAAACAGCTGTTGCTGAGTTCATCAATACATGATTGCCACAAATCCATAGACATATTTTGGTCCTTGTTTGACTTGCATTCTCATCAGTGTTTGCAATGCTGACTACTGCTGCCTATCTCAAACAATCTTGTCTTCTGTGACTCCCAGCTTTACACTTACTTTTCCAGGTGCTTTGTTTCAGACTCTTTTTCAGGTTCATATCCCTTTACACAGACAATTGGACACTCAAGCCTCAGTCCTGGCCTTCCTCTGTTGATATTTTCCATTTTCTACCTACACGATCTCATCCACATCCAAGGCTTCATTTTTTCCCACCAAGTACGTGTCTCGTGAATTTGTGTCGCTAACCTAACTTTTCACTTAAGCATCAGACTTGTATGTATAATTGTTACCTAATAGCTCTACTCAGATGACACTTCAAACTCAACATGACTAAAACCAAACTCTAGTTCTTCTGTCTCAAACTTAGACCTCAATCTGTGTTCCCAGTCTCTATGAAGAGTGCCATAGTACATCCATTTATTCAAGCTAGAAACCCAGGTGTCATCTTTGATATCTTGTTCTCCCTGATATTCAATCCAGTTGAATTTATAGGAATAGTGTTTGAATCTTCTCATCTACCCATATTTACTTTTTCCCCTACTAAAAGAGTCTCCTAAATAATTTCCCAGCTTACACTCCTTTCCCCCTCCAATCTTTTTTCCACCCTGTAATGATAGTGATCTTTTCAAAACATAAATTTGTTTTGTGTAAGAACTCTGTTTAAAAGCCTTTAATGACATCCCATTGCTCTTGGACAATGGTTAAGATTCTTTAACTTAACCCAAAGACCTTACATGGTCTGGCCTCTACCTGTATTTCCTACCTTATCTGTACCTGCATCTTTTGGTTTCTCTAGGTTTCTCTTTTTTAGAGTCATACTGGCCCTCATTCAACCTTTCCTTTTGCTATGCTTCCTCCCAGTATAGGCATTTTTATGTGCTCCTTTCACTCCCTCCTTGATATTGTTAAGTTCCACTCATTTTTTAGATCTTATTCTAGTGGTCATTTCTTCAGGGGAGCCTTCTATGACATTCCATCCTAGGTCTCCTGTGTGCTCTCATAGTGCTAAGGACCCCTCCTTTACAGCGCTAACTGCAGTGCTAACTTTACCTTTATTTGTACAATTATTGGATTATAGTCTGTCACTTCTACTAGACTGTTTGCCCCATGAGGGCAGGGCAATCTGACTTTGCTTACTTTTTTTTTTTTCTGTTCATCAATTAGGTAATGCTATATAATAAACCACTCCAACATTTAATCATTGCATGAAAAAATGCTCAACATCACTAGCCATTTGGGAGATGAAAATCAAGATCACAATGAGATACCACTTTACACACCTTAACATGACTATAATTTTAAAAAATGGAAAATAGGTGTTGGCAAGCAGTAGAAACCCAGGCGTCAACTTCTAGTAGAGAAGTTGGAACCTTTGTACATTGATTGTGGAAATGTAAAATGGTCCAACCACTGTGGAAAACAGTTTGATGTTTTCTCAAAAAGTTAAGCATATAATATATATAACCCTACAATTCCACACCTAGGAACATACACAAAAGAGCTGTACAAGTACATGTACACACATGTTCACAGCATTCACAGCCATCAAAAGGTGGAAACCGCTCAAATGTCCATCAGCAGATAAATGGGTAAACACACTGTGGTATATACATACAATGGAATAATACTCAGCCACAAAGAGGAATGAAGTACTGATGAATACTACTGATTAAGGATGAACTTGAAAACATCAGGCTGAGTGAAAGAAGCCAGACACAAAAATGGCACTTATCATATGAGTCCATTTATGTGAAATATCTAGAATAGGTAAATCCATAGAGACAGAATGCAGATTGGTGGTTGCCAGGGGCTGCAGGAAGGGGGAAATTGGAGTAGAAATTCCTTAATGGGTACAGAGTTTCCTTTTGGGGTGACAAAAATGTTTTAGAACTAGATAGAGGTGGTGGTTGCATGGCATTGTGAATATTCTAAATACTACTGAATTGTTCACTTTGAAATGGTTACTTTTATGTTACGTGAATTTCACCTCAAAAAATTATTTAAAAAAACATTAATCATTTATTATTTCACAAGACTCTGCATTGTCAGTTCTAGACTCAGTTCTATTAATCTGGGTGAGGCTCACTGATTTCAGATGGGCTCATGGGTGTGTCTTCAGTTAGTTGGGGGGGTCGATTGGGGATTGGATGATCTCGTGACTTTGGCTTGGTTGACTTGGCTGTGCTCCATGTGGTCTCTCATTCTTCATCAGGTTACCCTGGGCTTATTGTCAAGGCAGAGACAGAGATGAGGGGAGCAAAACCTCTTGAGATCTAAGTTCAGAATTAGCACATTCATTTCCTCTGCATTCAGTTGGTCAAAGCAAATTTCAAGGCCAGCTCAGACTCAAGGAGTGGGGAAATGAACTATCGCTTTATGGAGACTGAAAAGTCAAAGTACAAGGAGTATGGATATAGAGGGAGTGGAGAATTGGGGCTGTTTTGCAGCTGATCTACCATAGATTTTATCCTTATGCCTGGCACTTGGTGAGTACTCAACAAGTATTTGTTCAATTAATGAATAAGTCATTGAATTTAGACTGGAAGAGGAGCTGGGGTCCTAGTTCAACATCTGAGATTATGAGATTTCATGGACTGGAAGGAAAAGGAAAACAGGATTCCTTGAGGTATTTGAGAACTTCTCAGATGATTCTAACTTCTCTAATTATAAATCAGAAGACAACCACAACCTTGTAAGGAAGATGGAAAACCCCTTCATCATCCCCTCTGGCTAAGCTTCCTTCTTCCACTCCCTGTTTTGTTCAGGAATTAGAGGACTTTCTGTGTTAGAATTCTGAGCTAACACAAGTTTAGTAGCTATGCCAGCAGTGTGCTGGTAAACTGGTTCTCTTAAAAAAGGGGAAAAAAGCCTGATTTGTGGTGTTTGCTGATTTCCCTTCCACCATGGCCATTTTCAAGCTACGAGCTTAAAGTCACTGAATGCGGAGTTGGGGAAAAAATAAACACATCTGAGGCTTGAGAGTTGGTGGGAGCCAAGTCCAGGATGCCACTGCTGTGCCTCCTTTGTTCAGAGCTCATCTGCACCTTGCCTGCCTTAGCTTCCACTCTCCCAGAACCATCGGAGTCAATGGTCTGCTAGAGTTTGTTTTGCCCCATCATTTAAATTGTTCCTTTCATTCATTCACTCAACAGACAGTTATAGAGAAACTCTCATAAACTATTGTGTTAGTCTCTGGGGTTAAAATGATGAACAATGCGATCATGGTGTCCACCTTCCTCGAGCTCCCACTCTCCCTAACTGAAGTAGTACTTCCAGAACCTCTCAAGGGAGTTCTCTATTTCTGATGTTTTGCCCAGTGATACCCTGAGAGGGTGTTAGAGTGGTAGCACCTCAGCCTAGACGAATAAGACCCCCAGTTTCTCTTCTCTCATGCATGACTGTCATTTACCACAGTCTTTCTGGACTACTTCTTTCTGGGTTGGAACCAAATATTCAATTAGAGCTCAACTATATAATTCAATTTTGATAGCATTGCTTCATCACAATCTGAAAAATGAGAGGTTATTTTAAAACCATACAGAACAGGAGAAATCAGAATGCATTTAATGGTTACTGTATCACATAATACTTAACATAATGTAATCAATAGATAGCACTGTGTATAAATGAACCATTTAGGTTCTCACACATCTGAAGGAGAAAGAGGGCACCATTCCCAGAAGTGCTTTCTTTCCATTTGTTAAACCATAGTTCACACTTTTGGGGAATCAAATATTCATTTAAAGCCAAATACTAAGGCTTGTGTTCTCTTTTTTATTTCTTTTCTTTACAGATGTACATAGTTTTCTTTTGGTATACTATTAACCATGGACATATGTTTTTCATTTTACTACGTTGCTGACACTCAGGGTTTTATTTTTCTTCCACGGGAGGGGAGGGCTGGATTGGTGGGGACAATCAATATATAAAATATAACAGCTGTTGCAAAATATATATGTGTTTTTAGATGACTGACTGAAGTTCCTAACACAAACTATGCCTGAGTGAACAAAAGAAAAATTTATGATTGATTTATTGTGTCTAGGACCCAAACATAAAGCTTAGTATAATCAGTCATCTATAGCACTCATGGCTTTAATATTAATTGCACTTGGAAAAGCAGCAGAATAGTAACCTTTGGGTGGAACAGAGCAGCTGGGAAGCGTATTTTCAGAACACAAAGCCACCGGTTACCCTTGTTGTGTGTGGAGAGATGGATCTGAGAAACAACTTATCCCAGGAAAATAATACACTCCACTCACTAGCCAAGGTCACAAAGCCAGGAGTCCTCCTGGAAAAGAGACTACTGCTGGGGCAATTTGGTTTAACAAACTGTTATTTCCTCATGCAAAATACACGTCCTTGCTGCCAAATCTCATGAGCATGTAAAGAAAAATAACCACTTGCCCAGTAACTCTGGGCACCAATGTCATTGTAGGCTGTGAGTGATGGGTGGCAGTGAAGTCCTGTGGAGTGCCCCACCACCACCACCCCGGGACACAGAGTGGAAAGATCTGTGTTCTGCTAGATTCCATCAAAACTGGTGTGTGTCTTCCAACCAACTCAGTGGCTGGCCTCCCCTCTGGGAGGAGACTTAAGGAGAAGTGATAGAATGTTTCTACTTGACCTCCAACTGAGGGTTGGAGGTCTTGACATTAACTCTTAGCGTCAGAATGAATTCCTCTTTACTCCACGTTCCTGTAACACATTATTCTACTTTTTAGTGGAACGTGCTCTCCATCCAGCCTGAACTGAGAGTCCCTGGGGGGGGAGGGTGGAGACCATCCTGTTTCATCTTAATATTCTCTCTGCTCTTCATAGGTGCAGAGTGAACATCTGTTCAGTTGAAGTGAGAGGGAATTAAGTTATTTCACAGACTTTACAGTCCCCCAGCTGATCACACATTTTCTCTTTAATTAATGGGACCTTTGATGGATTCCTACCTTGGCTACCTCTGGTACCCTTGTGTGTCCTGGGTCTTGGTCTCTCCTTCTGTAGGGAATAATCACACCTTCTCTATTTAACAGGCTTTTTTTGTAACATCAAATATGAGAACATGTAGAATTCTGAAGATTTGGGAAAGGATTGAGCAATTGTATGTAGTCCTAAGTTTCCTGCAAGCTGAAAGCCCCTTACATCACCTCTGCCCGGTAGTAATTTGGCTTCTCCTGAGGGGCTGCTAGTGATCCCAGTGGCCAAGATGTTTCAGAGCCATAAAGTTAGGTCTGCAAACAATGTAAGTTTCTTTTTTGTTTGTTTCTCAATGATTGAACAGGAGGGTATTTCAAGTCCCCATTCTACCTAGTGACAGAAAAGTTAACCTAGCTAATTGGGTCTTAGTCATTTCAGGTTTTAAACTCAGCATTTCAGTCAAATTCATCTCTCTGGTGACAGGCTTTAACGCCATAATATCAAGACATCTGAGAAGCGTCTGGTTCTGGAGAATGTACTGTGTTGGCATCCATTGCAATATACAATCCTGCCTGCTTCTTGGGCGGAGCCTCTTTTCACGTTGGTACCCACTACAATATCCGAGTCCCCATTTATCTCAGGTCATCAACCTGGACCAGTGGTTCTCAAACTTTTTGGTCTCAGAGCCATTTATATTCTTAAAAATTATTGAAACCCCAAATAATTTTGTTCTTGTGGGTTATGTCTATCAATATTTATACTGGTAATTAAAACAGAAAATTTGGAAGTATTTTTTTCTTCATTCAAAAACTAGAAGTCATTCCATATTAACCTAAATGACATACTGTTTATGAAAATAACCACATTTTGCAAAATAAAAAAATAGTGAGAAGAGTAGCTGTTAAAAACATTTCTGCAAATCTCTTTAATATCTGGCTTCATAGAAGAGAGCTGGATTTTCATCTCTTACTGCATTCAATCTATTGTGATATGCTATTTTGGTTGAACCATATAAAGACAATCTGGCCTCATTCAGATACATGTGGTTGATAAAGAGAGGAGTATCTAACAGCTTTTTCAGATAACCATCCATATTGTTTTTAGTACTATACCAAAACTCAACAAGTGGTAGTTTCTCAAAGGTTGGTTACAATGAGGAATCTGAAACCATAGCAATGAGCTTTTCATATTCTTCCACATTAAAATCCATTGCTCTGTTTGCACTCTGAATGGACCTTCTACCTCTGTATGATTTCATAACATCATGCATTGGTCATTTGGAAAACTGATCAACTGAGTTAATCAGATCTTCTAAATGTTGATATATTTTAATATACAACATCAAAAACTCAGATTCAATGATATCATGACTTATTTAATAAGAAAACTCGAATTCCTGGAAAACCGTCAAGCTCACAGTGGTAGATACAAGTTTTCCAAAATTCTATTTTTTTCTTGAATTGTATGATGGGCAACACATTCTGTTAATTTTTCTTTTTCAAGTACCAGGCTCACTTGGTTCATTTCCAAGAAAATACTCAAGTCTGTTAAATGCTCAAGTCTGAATAATCATAATTTATCTTTCAGTCTTTCAAGGAAATAGAAACGATGTTCCATGAAAAAGGCAGCTAGTTAGCTGGCAACTCAGTTGCACCTATGCTGTTCCTGACACAACCATTGCGCTTTGAAATGCAGCAGAGGGGCTTTAGGCATAATTTCCATTTTACTACATGGGATATTAAAAATACTTACACTCAAGGGACTAGATTTGATAAAATTAACAACTTGAGCTGTCTCATCAAGGACATTCTTCAGTGAAATTGGCATTGAAAAATACAAGTGTGCGGTGATGGAGACTACAAAGACAGCTAGTACCATTTGATGCCGCTGCCACGACTCATGCTAAGGCACCAGGAATATAACTCAGTATATAGCTTTTGCATCATTAGTGCCAATGTCAACACAATTAAAAAGGCAAACAATATCTTAGAATTATTATGAAAATAGTCTTAACCTCACGGATGCCCTGAAAGGGTCTCAGTGACCTCCGGCCATCTGTGGACTACACTTTGATAGATACTGGCCTAGACACAGAGTTCTCTTCATTCTTACAGAGGCTCCCATAGGTTTTTCAGCCTCCTGAGCTGTGTTCAAATGCTCGGCCTCAGGGGAAGGTGTTGGTTTGTACCCCATGTTTTGATGGGGACACTAGGAATCAGGCTCCTCCTGGTACAATCTCTGTTCCTTTGTTGCTGTTGTAGTGCAGGAACGCTGTGTAGATAGGTCATCAAAAGGCAGTCTTATCAACTCTCAGATCCCCAGCTTTGTGTATGAGTGCATTTTTTGTTTTTTTTTTTTTTTTTTTATCAATTTCAGTACTTGGTGGGCATCCTATACCCTCTCAGGGACACTCATCAATATTCTAATACTGAACCCAAATCTACTTCTCACTATATTCACACGTTGGTATCAATCCCATCTTTCAGATTGAAAAAGAACAATCCCATTTTCTTTTCTACATAAACGTCCTTTATGTAGAAGGACTTTTCTACATAAAAGTCCTTTTCAAAAGGTGTATCAAAACCTCTCTGTCACTTCTGTTCTCCAAAAACATGATATGATAGGAATGAGACAGACTTGGGTGTAAGTGTTTGCATTGTGACCTTGTGCAAGTCACTTCATTTCTTTGATTTCAGGTTAATCATCTGTAAAGTAAGGATAATAATTCTTTTTTAAAAATTAATTTTTATTGGAGTATAGTTGATTTACAATGTTCTGTTAGTTTCTGCTGTACAGCAAAGTGAATCAGTTATACATATACATATATCTACTCTTTTTTAGATTCTATTCCCATATAGGTCATTACAGAGTATTAAGTAGAGTTCCCTGTGCTATACAGTATGTTCTTATTAGTTATCTATTTTATATATAATAGTGTGTATATATCAATCTCAATCTCCCAGTTTATTCCTCCCCCCCTTTCCCCCTTGGTAACCATAGTTTGTTTTCTACGTCTGTGACTCTATTTCTGTTTTGTAAATAGGTTCATTTGTACCATTTTTTAAAATTCCACATATGAGCGATATCATACGATATTTGTCTTTCTCTGCCTGACTTGCTTCACTCAGTATGACAATCTCTACGTCCATCCATGTTGCTGCAAATGGCATTATTTCATTCTTTTTTATGGCTGAGTAATATAAGGAGAATAATTCTTACCTCATAAGGTGTTTGGGGAATCTAATGACATATGTGTTTAAAGAATCAAATTAAGCACATAGTAGGCATACAATAAATGTTATTTCTCTTCCTTTTTTGGAAAATGTCATAATTGCTCATAATTTCTCTCAGGATATAAATGTGTTCTGAAAATGTGACAATAATAAGGTATTATTAGTCATAACAGCACCACGACATTAATAATTTTAAGAATCATTGCTAGACTTCCACCTTGGTTTTTAAAGTCTGTAAATTTGATCCTAAGAACTGCCAGTTGTAGCTGCAGAACCCTGAACTGTTGTGGTATCTATAACAATAACTGTCAGTTTGGGGCTCCTTTTTTTTCTTGAAAGAGAGAATAAGGGGTTGTAGAAATAAATGTTCAGGAACCTGAGATGGAAAACTTGATAACTACTCATACAGTGGTACTTTCTACAAGCGAAGGCAAGATGGATGCCTCATATTTCACAGAAGGAATTAAAGTTAAGGGGCAGATATAGAAAAAATCCCTTACTGAATCACTAAAGAGAATAAAATGGATCCGATGGTTTTCTATTTTTCTGACAAGCAGTGGACCAGTGACATGAAAGCTCGGATTCAAGAATATAGAACAATGATCTAATTACTAAGCTCTCGTAAACTTCAAGTTCATAAACCAAAACAGAGATGAGGAAATGTATCTCTAAAGGATATCATGGAGTCTTAGGAGATGTAAAGATCATTCATCTCTTCCAAGGCCAGTCTTGCCAGTAATAGGGTGGTGATTGGCAAAGCCCTCTTATAGGTTTATAAATTCCAGGACACCCCATTTATCTGGAATTATGTTTCACAGGAATAAGCTGTTTCACAGAAATAAAAAATTTCAGATAATTAAATTATACCCCACCTGGAAGTAAGACTATTTTTTATTTTAAAATAGTGGTTTATAACCCAGGGTTCATGAATCAGTTCTAGGGAGTTTTTGAACTGCCTGAAATTATATAGAAGATTTTGTGGGTTTTTTTTCTCACATGCATTTTTCTGAAGACAGAATCCATAATTTTTACAAGTTCTTCAAAACTGATAAGAAAGAAACACCCCCCTCCCCAGCTTTTGTATACAGCAACTATTTGAAGATAATCTTTTCACAAAGTTTTCTTTTAGCAAAGTCTTTTTGCAGCTAGGAAAATGGAAGTGTGATATTCTGAGTGTAATGTTTTGTTGTAATACTGGTTTGCTAATAAAATAGTGAAATAAAAACAAACAAACAACAACAAAAAACCCCCCAAAATGGACTGTAATCCAAAAAACCCTAGGAACTACTGTTTTAAGCAATTCTTGAAGTAAAAATTTTCAAATTGATCTAACTTTCCTATTTTATTTGCTACCTATTGGGAAAATGACACATTTAGGGATATTGTTCTTCTATTAATTTATCCTTGCTTTTTAATGGTATTTCTGTCTCCTTATTCTCTGATGCATCAGTTATCTTTTTCTTGTTACCAGAAAGTTGGCTTCCAAGAATTTCTCCCTGCCTACTGCAAAGTGCTGGGAAATTAGACAACAGAGTTTGTTAGAATAATACTAAATAGGCTTTTAGTGAAAGTCCCTCCTATGAATAAAGTGTGCAGGTGTTAGTGCACAGACTATGGGGCATCTCTTTTTTTAAGTCAGGGACCAGCTTTGCATTTTTCCCATTCTTTACTTGTGGTCTAGATGACCAAGTCAACCAGTTAATGATTACCTGACACTTGAGAGGTAGGTAAATATATTGTTTATACAATATAGAGTTCAGTAGGATGTTATTAGGCTTTGTATTAGTCAACTATTGCTACAATAATACCACATAACAAACCATCTCGCAGCTAAGTGACACACAATAGGCATTTGTTTTTCTTTGTTTGCAGGTCAGCTGGAGCTTTGTTAATCCAGGTGGGTTTAGTTGGGCTTGGTTCAAAATTCTGGATTGGATACAGGACTGCCCTAATATTTCTTCTTGGTCCAGGAGCTATTTGAACCCAAAAATAAGAGGACAAGAGGGATGAACATAGATGCAGGATGCCTCTTATGGCTTAGGCGTGGCCCTGCCATATTCTTACTTCCACCCACCCTCCATTGGCCACAGCAAACCACATGGTCAAGGTCAACAACAATGGGGAAGGGTAATAAATATATATATCCTCCCAAAGAAAGCAAGTGAATATTTGCTTAACAATTACTTAATTGACCCCAAGCTGCCCCTTCTTATAAGTGAATTCATATTTTTTAAAAAAGAAAAATAACCACAGAGCACCTTGCTATCATTTTAAAAAAGGCAGATTAAGCATCCTAGTAAGATTCCAAAACCTCCAGAAGGAAGAATTCTTTGATGTTGTTCATCCTAAGAGTATAGATAATGGACCAAAAAAGACCCCCAAAACCCCAAACCAAACCGAAACAAAGAAGAAAAACCCCAAAACAAAACAAAAAAAAATAAAAAGAAAAAAAACAAACAGTTTAATAAGTAAAGGAAAAAATATTGCCAATATTCCCTCAGCCATGAAATTTCAAATCCGATTCTGAATCACAGTTTATGGATATTGTTGTCTTTCTTGAGCTCTCATGGTGCGGTAATCCCACAAGGGGCAGTTTGTTTGTTTGTCATTCCAGAGCATACCATCTGCTCTTAGCAATGTCTATCTAAAGTCCCCTTCTTTCCCATTATGGCAGCATCTTTGTGTAAGTAGAGAAATTTCACCTTCATAACTTATTCATGGCTGGGATAAGGATCCAGCCTTGGTGAGAATCACTGCAAAGCAGCATTATCAGTCCTTCTCACTTCCTTAGGGACAGCTCTCGTTCATTCTTCCCAAGGATCAATGAGAGTAGCTTTCCTTAATTTAGAACACCTGAATAGATTTAGTGGAGAAATGCTGATGTTTGTATGTACTTCCTGGCTTTTGATTATTTCTTGATGTAATTTTCTCTCTTAAAATGGGGACAACATGGCCCGTGTCTTTAAGATTTAATAAAACAATAAGCCAAGGGCAGGATGTGGAACAACCTTGATGAGAAAGAGCACAGGGCTTGGCCTAAGTTGGCTAAGGTTTGAATTTGGAGGCCAATAACAAGCTGTGTATCCTTGGAAAAGTGACACAACTTCTCTGAGCCAAATCTCTAATGAGAATATACTACTACCTCTCTCACAGTGTTGTCGTTAGTTGCACACAGATTAGTTCTCAGCTACCTGCAAAATGGAGAGTATTTATTGGTTTTCACGAGTAGGAGAAACGAAAAGAACCTTGATTCTAGAGAATTTGAAATCCGTGGATGAATCACCAGAATAAAATGAAGAGCACTCTTTCATTCTAATCTCGGATGACATCTCTACAAAATGAGAAGAGCAGAGAGAAGTGAGTTTCCAAACACCCAGATGTTATAACAATTGTTCCCAGTCATTGAATTTTCACCTTTAAGTCTTACAAGTTTCGAAAAGGTTAATTCAGACAACATACTATTCCTTCTAGTGATAGCTGGATGGGAGGGGTGGGAGATGGAGAAATAAAATAGCAAAGAAGCACAAATTTGCCACTATTTTCAAGTTTCTAAATACCAGCTTTTAATGGAGAGACTGTTTATCTTTGTCAAAGTAACTATTTCACTTCTGTACGGCAATGGAGAGAAAACTTGCAGACAAAATGCTAACTGTATTCCTGTTTAACGTTCAAAATAATTTTTGTCTAAAATGGATAATTCTGTAATAATAGTAGTAATGAACTACTTTTAAGGCTTATCATGTAAGGCACTATTCAAAAGGCTTCATCTGAATTATCTCTTAGATCTGCATGAGAATAAATATTAGACATTAATTTAAAATCGAGGCATTCAACACTAAAAAGTGTTTAGAATACTCATACACTCACCTTCTAGAACCAAAAATTGTTTACTTTGGGTAGTAATCCTAGATAGGAAAATATACCAAAATATAGTCAAATAAAATAAGTGGAAGTGGAAATATATATACAACTCAGTGTCAAAACAACAAGGAATGGACTCTGGTCATCAGCATCTTACCTTTAGTTCCCTGAAAATATTTTTATTGGCTTAGAAAAGCATATATCTTGTGTGTATATTTAAAAATCAGAGACATCTTGAATTATCAAAGAAAACTTTACAGAACACTGAAACATACCAAAAATAGGCTGGGGGGAAGTTGAAAGGAAAGAAACATCTGATTGATGGATAAATAACACAATGCTGTCACTTCCTTGTCAACTGAAGGACGTTTCTCCTTTGTGTCAAGAAACCTTTGCAGTATTTTCAACAATAAATTTGTCGGTTGAATGTGTAGCTGAAATTTTTCACTAGGGGGCAGCCTCTCACTGAAATGCAAGAGGATACTTTCTGCATCATCTGATTTCAGTAAGGAACTGGACCAGGGAGGCGCACATTCTGGGTTCAGCCTCTAAAGGGAAATTTATGCGTCTATAAAATGTTGAATCAGCACAGTCACTCAGTGGCCAGTAAAGGAAGGAAAAAGTTTTGCATAACATTAAAAGCCCAGCATCAATGGATGCTTAGCTGTATGGACAGTGTGTGCTTTGAACACAGAACCTTTGCTGTGTGTGTGCGCTGAGCATCGGCAGCTGTCAGGAGTTTTAAGAGGGTCATGGTTTAGCCTCTTTTACAGATACACACACACGCACACACGCACACTGAATTAAAAGCCCCTGTGCAAGTAAACATTTTACAGTTGGGAAGGAATTGAAACAAGGATTGATTAATCCTTCACCTCTTAAAACCTAGGTTTAAACTGAGCAAAACACTGCGGCCAGGCTGCTGCTCCACCGCTTCGTGACTTTTATATGACCCTTCCTACCCACCTATTGTTTTTCCTCTTTGCCACTCTTTCTCTTGCGTTTTATATTCCTCAAGTGATCTCACCTAACAAAATCAACAGCCCAGGTCCCGAGGAGAGTCGTGACTGTGTTTTTTTAACCGGGTTCTGAATGGTCTCAGCATTACGCAGAGGCGATATTTGAAAGGTGATACTGCCCAGTTCCTCTGCAGCCAGCAGAGCTGCGGGTCCTATTGTGTCTGTGATTGTAAAGGCATCTGAGAGCCCTGACACCCCTGAGCAACTGGTGTGACCTTGTGTGGTCTGGGAACCGGGACAGAGCTAGGGTGGCCAGGCACATTGTCACCCAGGACCCTCAGGCAACATAAGCTGGCTGTAGGGGTGCTTGTGGAAACTTGGGGACCACTCCCAGAAGCCTGCGTTGGAAATGGAACTTTAAAACGAGAAAAGAAAAGGAATTCATTAGATTAGAGGTGGGCATCCACAGAAACTAAGGCCCACAGAATCGGTAATTTTGCAGTAAGCTGGAGGCTAGAACTTGTGGCAGTTAGAAAGCATGACCCGTGTGGGCTCTGTAGCCAGACCAGAGTTTGAATCCTAGCTCTGTCTACTACTGGCTGGATGACTTTGGGAAAGTTACTTAACTTCTTTGCGCCTCAGGTTCTTTTTGTATAAAATGAGTACTTAGAATAGTGCCCGGAACGTAATGAGTTTCAATGAAAGTTAGCTATTATTATTATTGATGTTATATTATTGTTATTAGGATGCAGAGATAAGGGAAGAGGACTTCAAGAAAAGTGTCAGTTTCCCCAGCTGTAAAATGGGGGTAACAGTAGAGCCCACTTTATAGAGGTGTTGTAAGATTTAAATAAGCTACTATATGTGAAGTGCTTAGAATAGTACTTGGCAAATAGTAAGGGCTCAATAAAGTATTGTCACTGTTACTAGTAACCTGGATGGAGATAACGCTACTTTCCACCCTAAAGAGCTATACAGACATAGAGAGTGGACTTGAGGACACAGGGAGGGGGAAGGGTAAGCTGGGACGACGTGAGAGAGTGGCGTGGACATATATACACTAACAAATGTAAAATAGATAGCTAGTGGGAAGCAGCCACATAGCACAGGGAGATCAGCTCGGTGCTTTGTGACCACCTAGAGGGGTGGATAGGGAGGGTGGGAGGGAGACTCAAGAGGGAGGGGATATGGGGATATATGTATACATATAGCTGATTCACTTTGTTATAAAGCAGAAACTAACACAACATTGTAAAGCAACTTTACTCCAATAAAGATGTTAAAAAACAAACAAGAGCTATAGAGTTGTGTGAGGAATGCATATGTATTTACTGCATCATCATCCCCCAGGATGCTCAATAAATGCCATTCATTCTATTACTTAGCTTGATAATCCTGATACATGCTTAGTATCCATGCGTGTCAGAGGGAAAACTAATTTCAGTAATGGGGACCTAGAGTTTACATATAGTCGTTCCTATAAAGCAGTGGGTCAATCATTTTATGTTCTGGAGCCTCTTTGATAATCTGAAGATATCTATGGATTCTTACCCCAGGAAAAAAGCATATACCCGCCCACCATATTGCCTACACATTCAGAGGCTTTTAAGCCTGTCTTAAAGCCCATCTAGGGATTCCACAGAAATGCATGAGCCCTGGGTGGGGGTGGGAGGGCAGGGGTCTAAGAATTCCTGCAATATACAGAAGAATATAACTGGAAGGGATGATTCTTCATACAGATTTCATCAGTAAGAATAGGGTTAGGAAGATGCCAAAAAAATCAGTACATGCCCTTAACCCATGGTTCTCAAACTGTTGGTGGTGGAGGGAGAATAATAACCTGGATGCTTATTAAAATTAAGATTCTTGGCCTGTCCCACCAGGTATTTTAGTTGTCTTAGGTTTACTAAGCCCAGAAAACTGAATTTTAACAGGCACCCAGTTGATTTTGATGTAGGAGGCCCTTAAAGCACACTTTGAAAACTATTTCCTGACTTTCCGATGAACTTGTATCAGGTCTGAAAGACATTGGGTCCGGACTAAAGTAGAATTATTAAAAAAGAAAAAAAAGAAATTGTTTCTATCTTAAACCTCAATACACTATTTATCTAAACTAAGCATTGCAATTAGTTTAGAAGAGGAATGAAAGGAATAAAACTGCAGCTCTCTAGAAGGGTCTGGTAGAAGGTTTTGCTTGAGAGACACAAGTCATATCACCAAAAGATTAGATGACAGGCATTTTGGTGACCTCAATCCCATTCTCGTTACTAACACTGCTGCCTATCTTGGCTCCAATAAAGTTGACATGTCCTGTGTTATCTTGTATTTTGGGATATGAACTTATTTATTTCCTCCAACCATATTATCTGATTATGATTGCTTTTCTCAGCCAGGTGGCAAACTTGAGGTAAGGAACCATACTTGATTATTTATCCGTATTCCTCCACCTAGATACCTGGTAGAGTGCTCAGTTGATACGTTTTATAGGCTCACTAACTGCTAAATTAACTTACAATGTAATACGGTTGAAAGGCAATAACATGGATTTCATGACTGTAATTAACATGCTTCTAGGCATGGCCATGGAGAAGGGCTTCGTGGTAGAGTGAACTCAAAATCATTTTGATTACACTCCTCTCCTAGACACAATACAGAGGATGAAAACAAACTTGTTTAGGCTGCATCGCTGGCCGTTCTAATAGTGTTGGGAAACATTCTCTTTATATGGACCTGGTTTTTGTGGGCTCACTTTGTCTGGATTTTTCCTGACTTCTTGGATGTCCCCAAGGGCAAGGGTGGTGCCTCTTCCTTCCCTCTTTTTACACTGTCGACAATGTTAATGACGAACTCAAGACAGAGCAAGGGCTGAAGTAAATGTTGTCTTCTGACCCCCTGAGGCAGGTGGGGGACAATGACCTCCCTGGTTAGTGCAGAAACCCAGAGAGTATCTGCTGACTCAAAGCCATCAGCCTCCAAAAATCAGGTTTTCAGGGCCCAGAGATGAGACCAGATATTCACCTCAATAACACCAGTGTTTGTGGCTCTGGATACAACTGATATTATAGAGATTATTTATATCTCAAACTGTTTTTATTTTTTAGAGTCACTGTCACATGAGCCCCTGTTTTTGGTCACCCGTATTCCTCTCTACCCAGTGTCCTCCTGTGGTAGAGGCCTCTTTGTAGAAATATTCTTGAACTACGCGGAGCACCCACCACCAAGGCCCACACTTGGGCAGATGTCTCCCAGGCCAGCACAGTGATGCTGAGCTAAGGCTACAGGCTCCTCTGCTCTTTTTTTTTTTTTTAATTCAATTTATTTAAACTAAAAAACCAAAACCCAAAACAGTTCACCCATTTCTCTTCAAACTGCTATTTTAATACAATGAGAAGGACATTAGGGACATTTATACAAAAAATTTCTCAAGCATTTAGTACTGGGCCGTGTTTGAAATTCCCATAAACCTCATTACTTCTGAACCTCAAATGAAATTCTTTGCTCCTACCTGAATGCAATTGCCTGAGGATTTAAAAAAAATTGTTTTAGATCCTTCTTTTGGTGGCTATTTTTAAAATGGGCTTTAAAAAGTCTGGAGTCCTAGGAATTTTGCGCAGAAATGTAGCCAAACAGAAAGGCAAAGTAACATACGGCAGTGTTTTAGGCAAATATATGATAACATAAGGACAGCTTAAAAAATGAACATTGGTGCTACCTGGCAGTGCACATCCTGTGTTTTATTAAACCCTGAACATCTGAAAAACAATTTTTAGCATTCATTACCTTTAACTCCCAGAAGAATCTGCCTTTCTAGAGAAAGGCACTTAGAACTGTCACTTAGAAGTGACAGACGACATCATCCTCAGGCCTGTGGGATCTGCTAGGAGCATTCAGCAACTGGAAAGAGAAGGATGAGGTGTTGCAAGTAATCAGGAAACTCAAACCATTTTGAAAAATGTGCAAAGATCAGCTGAGCTACTTTTACTGCCAAGAATTAAAGAATCTTTTTGAAAATGCGGTTCTGCATCACTTATCATCTCAAGGGAATCCAGAGGGTTTTTAAACAAAAGAACACAAGTATAAACCTTACACAGATAACACATAGCACATGGCCATACAAGCCCCCCTAGAAATTCACTTTTTTTAAAAAAAATGACACCAATGAACCATTGAAGATGCTTAAAACAGGTTTATTGAATTGAATGGAAGTGAGCCATGGCTGCACAGCTCTCTTCCAAGGAGGTCATTTGTAGGCGTAAGGAGAGGGGCAGCTTCAGACATTTGTTCCTGGTGAAGTCTAATTGTCAGTGTGCAAAACCAGCACTGGGAGGAAGCATCTATCGTTCCACGGAAGCTTGTGATCTTTCTGAAATGGGTGAAAATCAATGAGATTATAACTGAAATTTTAGCATTGCCCTTCTCAAACCTTACACCCTTCCCTCACTATTACAAGTCTTAGTAGAGGAATTGCTCAGTGGAACACACACAAGAGCAAGAAATGGAGACAGCTAAGCAGCATTTCTTTTATTCACATTTTTTTTTCAGTTGTGGGCGGGTGACTATTGTGTCAGTCAGGCTCCTCCCAGGAAACAGAAGGCACCCTCAGCCGGGAACAGGATTATGAGTCTGGGGAGAGCTGTAGGCATGGAAGAGGGGCTGCCACGAATGAAGCCACTGAGTGGGGAGAGGGGCAGGGGAATAGACATCAGTCTCTATCCCTGCCCTCTGAGCCCAGCCAGTGACTCCTAAGGATCAGAACCCCCTGGAAGCCAGTGGGCCAGCTGATGGTACAGTCAATCCAAGTCAGCTTCCCAGGGCAGAGGGCAAGGCAGAGAATAGGGTAGAACAGGCATGAGGAAAAGCTAAAAAACTAACTGTTGTTCTCACACTTTGGAACAACAAACCATGACAGCAGAGTACAGTGTATATGTGCTGTTTTTTTAAAAAGCAACTTAAATCAGATATTTATTCCCTTTCTTCACTATAAATCCTCATAATACATCTTCACTGACAACCCTGCCGAAGAATCCTAAAGCATGCAGGGTAGAACTTATCTCTTCCAGTTGCTTTACCTTTCTTCTACCCCACGTGAGCAGAGCATGACACGCATGGCCACGTTTTCAGACCTCCCTGTCTACCTGTTGGTCTTCTTTGATATGAATTCACTGCGAACAAAGACTGCAAAGCTGCACATTCTGGTCTTTGCTAGGCAATAAGCATGTACTCTGTCGTCATTGTTCACGATGCTAAGATCTTGCAACCAAAACTTATTCATTGGTCCTTTATGTTAGTATCTCAGAGAGGATTATAATCTTGGACTTTGTGTAGGAAATAGGAACTGGGATTTCAAGGCTGCTGTGGAGGTAAATAGCTGGCTGGCTGGAAGAGGAATGAGAGAGTCACTAACTGTTCAACAAACATTCATGAAGCCCTGCTCAATGCTGGACAGTTTGCTAAGTCCAAGGAACACAAAGATATAAGACAAGGGAAACAGACAAGTCCTCCAAGGAATTGCAACTTAATGTGATTAGTGCTTTAATAGAGAACTGGATAATGCCCTGTGATATTAGGAAATGGAGCACCTGGGGAATCAAAGAAGGATTCGCAGAAGAGATGATAAATGAACTGGATCATGGAAAAAGAGTAGGGATTTGCTAAGGGAAGGGCCTGGGTAAGTCATGTTTTGGGCTAGTGTGGCTGTGACTGGTTGGGGTGGGGTGCTAGGAGAGAAGGCCAGAGACCAAGCAATTGGGACTAGTTGGAAAAGGCTTCCTTATCTGCTATAATTTTGGAGTATCTTGAACAGTTAATTTAAACATAATACATAATGCATTCTTAATGTTAACCTCCAATCTCTCCTCATTGAGGAAATAAACATCTTTCATCTTCTTTGGTCATACTAGTCCATCATTCTGTGCTCCATGCCAGTTTGCATAAGAATTTAGTGTTAATTTTGCAGAGTCAGTAACTGCTCAATGTTTAGGCTTGGATCTAAGATTGGACTTAGTTAAGCCTTCATGAATCATCTTTCCCTTGCTCAAGCTATTGCTGTCCCCAATTTACTATTGCACAGACTCAAGCAAGGCTGGAACTTAAGCAAGTTTGCTTTTTTGCAGAATATTCCCTGTAAATTATAAGCTGCTATTGTCCAGGAAAGGTTTGTCTCTAGGTCGCTTTTTTTTTTTAATAAATTTATTTATTTTATTTATTTATTTTTGTCTGTGTTGGGTCTTCGTTGCTGCACGTGGGCTTTCTCTAGTTGCGGCGAGCGGGAGCTACTCTTCGTTGCAGTGCGTATGCTTCTCATTGTGGTGGCTTCTCGTTGCAGAGCATGGGCTCTAGGCGTGCGGGCTTCATTAGTTGGGGTGTGCGGGCTTCATTAGTTGGGGTGCGCGGGCTTAGTTGCTCCGCAGCACGTGGGATCTTCCTGGACCAGGGCTCGAACCTGTGTTCTCTGCATTGGCAGGCAGATTCTTAACCACTGCGCCACCAGGGAAGCCCTCTAGGTCGCTTTTACTTTTCTCTCTCTGGTTATGCTTTGATTTGTCTATAGGGACAGGCTGAGCAAAGAGGGAAGCTATATAAGCAGCTCATAATTTTGATGAAAAATAGAACAACTTTCAGATTGTTTAGTACCTGAAAGTAGAAGGCAATATTTCTGCTATTTTTTAGCCTTTTCACTTTATTAGGCTTTTGTGAATCACATGGGCTATAACTTTTTCTTAAACCATTTCATGCTCTATGATAGGTATGATAAGAATAACTTTATTTAAACTGGATTCAATTTTATTTCATAGCAAGCAAATACAAAAGGATCCTAAAGTACTTAATTATTGCCCTTATTTATCCATTTTACTATAGTTATTGGCTAGCCATGAATAGGGAGGAAAAAAATTACCAACAATGGCTGGGAAAGGTGATAAATTCTAGCTGACTCTAAGTTTCTGTGATGAAGGGACAGGTTAAAGTGACCCTTGAATCATTACTAGTGGGAGTTACAAAATGGGGTCATAAAGTATTTCAGTGCAAGAATAACATTTAGGAGGCTTCCCTGGTGGCGCAGTGGTTGAGAGTCCGCCTGCCGATGGAGGGGACACGGGTTCGTGCCCCGGTCTGGGAAGATCCCACATGCCGTGGAGCGGCTGGGCCCGTGAGCCATGGCCGCTGAGCCTGCACGTCCGGAGCCTGTGCTCCGCAACGGGAGAGGCCACAACAGTGAGAGGCCCGCGTACCGCAAAAAAAACAAAACAAAACAAAAAAAACAAAATCTATGTGAATACATTGTTTGATTTCATTTTAATCCTCAAAAAAAGGTTTTGTAATAAATCCTGGCAGTTATGTTTAGCCCCATTTTATAGATGAGGAAAATGAATCCCATAGGGAATAAGTGACTTGGCTAAGGTTGCACAAGTGAATAGTGTGGTAGGAACTTGAACATTGTTCTTTTGACTCCAAGGCCCTTATGTTCTTCCCCTTGTATGTCATTGAATAAAGATGGAATTTCTGATCCACCAGAAAAAGGGTGTGAATGCTGAGCTGTTGCTCCAGAGGTTATGTATTTGTCAGAACACTATTGCACAGTCTCCTGGGGCTCCTGGTAACCAATGGTCCACAAGGGTGAGGGCACTGACTATATTAGACCGTGGTCTGAAGTAAAGAAGCAGAGGAAGATTGGTGCCCAAACAAGGAAGCACATGAGCAAAAAACATGCTGGAGAAAGTTGTGATCCAGTTTAACAATTCAACACTTTTGAGCATGTGCTGTGTGCCAGGACCACTGCCAGGAGCTATTTCTGGCACAGTTTCTGCTCTTGAGAATCTCACAGTTCGGAAGGGGAGATAATTAGAAGACAGTGTGACAAATGCAGTATGCAAAGGATGTTATGGGAGCCCACGGTTAGAAATCCATACTCCAGCTGGAGCTAAGGAGCAAGACTGGGGGAGGGAATTAGGAAATGCTTCCCAAAGAAGGTTAAGTCTTGAGCAGAATCTTGAAGTAGAAGTAGGAGTTAATCAAGCAAAAGAAAGGGGAAGAAAGGACATTTCACCTAAAAAGACAAGGAGGTGAGTGAGGGCGTGGGAGATTCAGGTAATTGGTACATCCCTGGTGAGCTTGGGATGTGGAAGGAGATGAGGCTGGAGAGAGACAGGACCAGATAATGAAAAGTAGTGAATACCAGATTGACTAAGGAGTTTGTACTTTATTCTGCAGACCAGACAAGGGAAGCTATTTCAGGTTTTGTTTTAATTGAGACAAAAATTCACATAACATAAAACTAACCATTTTAAAGTGTACCGTACAATTCAGTGGCATTTAGGCGCATTTCCGTGTGCCCCGGCACCTCTATTTGGTTCCAAAACATATCATCATCCAGAAAAGAAACCCTGTACCCATTAAGCAGTCACTCTCTATTCGCCTTTCCCCCAGCCCCTGGCAAACACTAATCTATTTTCTGTCTCTAAGGGTTTCACCTATTCTGGATATTTCATTTAAATGCAATCATTTATTATGGGATCTTATGTGTCCAGCTTCTTCCACTTAGTATAATGTTTTTGAGGCTCATCCATGTTGTAGTAAGTATCAGTACTTCATTCTTTTTATGGATGAATAATATTCCATTGTACAGATATATCACAACATACTTATTCATTCATGACTTCATGGAAGTTTGGGTTATTTCCTCCTTTGGGCTATTGTGAATAGTGCTACAATGAACATTTATGTACAAGTTTTTGTTGGAATACCTGTTTTCAGTTCTTTGAGTATATAATTAAGAGTGGAAGCCCTGGGTCATACAGTAATTCTATGCTTAATTTTTGAGGAATTGCCAAACTGTTTTCCACAACGATTGCACTATTTGACATTCCACCAGCAATGTGAGTAGGTTCCAGTTATTTCCACAGCCACTCCAACACTTGTTATTTTCCATTAAAAAAACATTATAACCATCCTACTGGGTGTGAAGTGGTGTCTTATTACAGTTTTGATTTGTATTTCCCTAGTGATCAGTGATGTTGAGCATCTTTTCATGTGCTTGTTGACCATTTGTATATCTTCTTTGGAGGATTGTCTATTCAAGTCCTTTACCTATATTTTAATTGGATTGCCTTCCTGTTGTTGAGTTGTTGGAGTTCTGTATATATTCTGGATGTTAGACTTTTTTTTTTTTAACATCTTTATTGGAGTATAATTGCTTTACAATGGTGTGTTAGTTTCTGCTTTATAACAATGTGAATCAGCTATACATACACATATATCCCTATATCTCCTCCCTCTTGTGTCTCCCTCCCACCCTCCCTATCCACCCCTCTAGGTGGTCACAAAGCACCAAGCTGATCTCCCTGTGCTATGCGGCTGCTTCCCACTAGCTATCTGTTTTACATTTGGTAGTGTATGTATGTCCATGCCACTCTCTCACTTCGTCCCAGCTAACCCGTCCCCCTTCCCGCATCCTCAAGTCCATTCTCTATATCTGCGTCTTTATTCCTGCCCTGCCCCTAGGTTCTTCAGAACCTTTTTTTTTTTTAGATTCCATATATAAACTGTGTTAACATACCGTATATGTTTTTAACTTTCTGACTTACTTCACTCTGTATGACAGACTCTACGTCCATCCACCTCACTACAAATAACTCAATTTCGTTTCTTTTATGGCTGAGTAATATTCCATCGTATATATGTGCCACATTTTCTTTATCCATTCATCTGTCGATGGAACTTATGTTGCTTCCATGTCCTGGCTATTGGAAATAGAGCTGCAGTGACCATTGTGGTACATGACTCTTTTTCAATTATGATTTTTTCAGGGTATATGCCCAGTAGTGGGATGGCTGGGTCGTATGGCAGTTCTATTTATAGTTTTTTAAGGAACCTCCATACTGTTCTCCATAGTCGCTGTATCGATTTACATTCCCCCGAACAGTGCAAGAGGGTTCTCTTTTCTCCACACCCTCTCCAGCATTTATTGTTTGTAGATTTTTTGATGATGGCCATTCTGATCTGTGTGTGATGATACCTGATTGTAATTTTGATTTGCATTTCTCTAACAATTAGTGATGTTGAACATCCTTTCATGAGTTTGTTGGCAATCTGTATATCTTCTTTGGAGAAATGTTTATTTAGGTCTTCTGCCCATTTTTGGATTCGGTTGTTTGTTTTTTTGATATTGAGCTGCATGAGCTGCTTGTAAATTTTGGAGATTAATCCTTTCTAAGTTGCTTCATTTGCAAACATTTTCTCCCATTCTGAGGGTTGTCTTTTGGTCTTGTTTATGGTTCCCTTTGCTGTGAAAAAACTTTTACGTTTCATTAGGTCCCGTTTGTTTATTTTTGTTCTTATTTCCATTTCTCTAGGAAGTGGGTCAAAAAGGATCTTGCTGTGATTTATGTCATAGAGTATTCTGTGTATGTTTTCCTCTAAGAGTTTTATAGTATCTGGCCTTACATTTAGGTCTTTAATCTATTTTGACTTTATTTTTGTGTATGGTGTTAGGGAGTGTTCTAATTTCATTCTTTTACATATAGCTGTCCAGTTTTCCCAGCACCACTTATTGAAGAGACTGACTTTTCTCCATTGTATATTCTTGCCTCCTTCATCAAAAATAAGGTGACCATATGTGCGTGGGTTTATCTCTGGGCTTTCTATCCTGTTCCATTGATCTATATTTCTCTTTTTGTGCCAGTACCATATTGTCTTGATTACTATAGCTTTGTGATATAGTCTGAAGTCTGTGAGCCTGATTCCTTCAGCTCCATTTTCCTTTCTCAAAATTGCTTTGGCTATTCTGGGTCTTTTGTGTTTCCATGCAAATTGTGAAATATTTTGTTCTAGTTCTGTGAAAAATGCCATTGGTAGTTTGAGAGGGATTCCTTTGAATCTGTAGGTTGCTTTGGGTAGTATAGTCATTTTCACAATATTGATTATTCGAATCCAAGAACATGGTATATCTCTCCATCTGTTTGTATCATCTTTAATTTCTTTCATCAGTGTCTTATAGTTTCCTGAATACAGGTCTTTTGTCTTCTTAGGAAGGTTTATTCCTAGGTATTTTATTCTTTTTGTTGCAGTGGTAAATTGGAGTGCTTTTTTAATTTCTCTTTCACATTTTTCATCATTAGTGTATACGAATGCAAGCGATTTCTGTGCATTAATTTTGTATCCTGCTACTTTACCAAATTCATTGATTAGCTCTAGTAGTTTTCTGGTAGCATCTTTAGGATTCTCTATGTATAGTATCATGTCATCTGCAAACAGTGACAGCTTTACTTCTTCTTTTCTGATTTGGATTCCTTTATTTCTTTTTTTTCTCTGATTGCTGTGGCTAAAACTTCCAAAACCATGTTGAATAGTAGTGGTGAGAGTGGAAAACCTTGTCTTGTTCTGATCTTAGAGGAAATGGTTTCAGTTTTTCACCATTGAGAATGATGTTGGCTGTGGGTCTTTCATATATGGCCTTTATTATGTTGGGGTAAGTTCCCACTATTCCTGCTTTCTGGAGGGTTTTTATCATAAATGGGTTCTGAATTTTGATGAAAGCTTTTTCTGCATCTATTGAGATGATCATATGATTTTTACCCTTCAAATTGTTAATATGGTGTATCACATTGATTGATTTGCATATATTGACAAATCCTTGCATACCTGGGATAAACTCCGCTTGATCATGGTGTATGATCCTTTTAATATGCTGTTGGAGTCTGTTTGCTGGTATTTTGTTGAGGATTTTTGCATGTGTGTTCATCAGTGATATTGGCCTATAGTTTTCTTTCTTTGTGACATCTTTGTCTGGTTTTGGTATCAGGGTGATGGTGGCCTCGTAGAATGGGTTTGGGAGTGTTCCTCCCTCTGCTATATTTTGGAAGAGTTTGAGAAGGATAGATGTTAGCTCATCTCTAAATGTTTGGTAGAAGTCGACTGTGAAGCCTTCCGGTCCTGGGCTTTTGTTTGTTGGAAGATTTTTAATCACAGTTTCAATTTCAGTCCTTGTGATTGGTCTGTTTATATTTTCTATTTCTTCCTAGTTCAGTCTCGGAAGGTTATGCTTTTCTAAGAATTTGTCCATTTCTTCCAGGTTGTCCCTTTTTTTGCCGTATTGTTGCTTATAGTAATCTCTCCTGATCCTTTGTATTTCTGCAGTGTCAGTTGTTACTTCTCCTTTTTCATTTCTAATTCTATTGATTTGAGTCTTCTCCCTTTTTTTCTTGATGAGTCTGGCTAATGGTTTATCAGTTTTGCTTATCTTCTCAAAGAACCAGGTCTTAGTTTTATTGTCCTTTGCTATTGTTTTCTTCATTTCTTTTTCATTTATTTCTGATCTGATCTTTATGATTTCTTTCCTTCTGCCAACTTTGGGTAATTTTTGCTCTTCTTTCTCTAATTGCTTTAGGTGTAAAGTTAGGTTGTTTATTTGAGATGTTTCTTGTTTCTTGAGGTAGGTTTGTATTGCTATAAACTTCCCTCTTAAAACTGCTTTTGCTGCATCCCATAGGTCTTGGATTGTCGTGTTTTCATTGTCATTTGTTTTTAGGTATTTTTTGATTTCCTCTTTGATATCTTCAGTGATCTCTTGGTTATTTAGTAGTGTATTGTTTAGCCTCCATGTGTTTGTATTTTTTAAAGATTTTCCCCTGTAATTGATATCTATTCTCATAGTGTTGTGGTTGGAAAAGATACTTGATACAATTTCAAATTTCTTAAATTTACCAAGGCTTGATTTGTGACCCAAGATATGATCTATCCTGGAGAATGTTCCATGAGCACTTGAGAAGAAAGTGTATTTTGTTGTTTTTGGATGGAATATCCTATAAATATACATTTAGTTCATCTTTTTTAATGTATCATTTAAAGCTTGTGTTTCCGTATTTATTTTCATTTTGGATGATCTGTCCATTGGTGAAAGTGGGGTGTTAAAGTCTCCTACTATGATTGTGTTACTGTTGATTTCCATTTTATGGCTGTTAGCATTTGCCTTATGTATTGAGGTGCTCCTATGTTGGGTGCATAAATATTTACTATTGTTATATCTTCTTGGATTGATCCCTTGATCATTATGTAGTGTCCTTATTTAATCTCTTGTAATAGTCTTTATTTTAAAGTCTATTTTGTCTGGTATGGGAATTGCTACTCCAGCTTTCTTTTGATTTCCATTTGCATGGAATATGTTTTTCCATCCACTCTCTTTCAGTGTGTATGTGTCCCTAATTCTGAAGTGGATCTCTCGTAGATAGCATATATATGGGTCTTGTTTTTGTATCCATTCAGCCAGTCTATGTCTTTTGGTTGGAGCATTTAATCCATTTACATTTAAGGTTGTTATCGTTATGTATGTTCCTATTACCATTTTCTTAATTGTTTTGGTTTTGTTATTGTAGGTCTTTTCCTTCTATTGTGTTTCCTGCCTGGACAAGTTCCTTTAGCATTTGTTGTAAAGCTGGTTTGGCGGTGCTGAATTCTCTTAGCTTTTGCTTATCTGTAAAGATTTTAATTTCTCCATCAAATCTGAATGAGATCCTTGCTGGGTAGAATAATCTTGTTTGTAGGTTTTTCCCTTTCATCAGTTTAAGTATGTCCTGCCTTTCCTTTCTGGCTTGCAGAGTTTCTGCTGAAAGATCAGCTGTTAACCTTATGGGGATTCCCTTGTATGTTATTTTTCCCTTGCTTCTTTTAATATTTTTCTTTGTATTTAATTTTTGATAGTTTGATTACTATGTGTCTTGGCATGTTTCTCCTTGCGTTTATCCTATATGGGACTCTCTGCATTTCTTGGACTTGACTGACTATTTCCTTTTCCATATTTGGGAAGTTTTCAACTATAATCTCTTCAAATATTTTCTCAGTTGCTTTCTTTTTCTCTTTTTCTTCTGGGACCCCTATTATTCGAATGTTGGTGCATATAATGTTGTCCCAGAGGTCTGTGAGACTGTCCTCAATTCTTTTCATTCTTTTTTCTTTATTCTGCTCTACTGTAGTTATTTCCACTATTTTATCTTCCAGGTCACTTATCCGTTCTTCTGCCTCAGTTATTCTGCTAGAGAATTTTCAATTTCATTTATTGTGTTGTTCATCATTGTTAGTTAGCTCTTTAGTTCTTCTAAGTCCTTGTTAAACGTTTCTTGTATTTTCTGCATTTTGTTTCCAAGATTTTGGATCATCTTTACTATCATTACTCTAAATTCTTTTTCAGGTCGACTGCCTAGTTCCTCTTCATTTGTTTGGTCTGGTGGGTTTTTACCTTGCTCCTTCATCTGCTGTGTGTTTCTCTGTCTTCTCATTGTGCTTAACTTACTGTGTTTGTGGTCTCCTTTTTGTAGGCTGCAGGTTCATAGTTCCCATTGTTTTTGGTGTCTGCCCCCATGGGTAAGGTTGGTTCAGTGGGTTGTATAGGCTTCCTGGTGGAGGGGACTGGTGCCTCTTTTCTGGTGGATGAGGCTGGATCTTGTCTTTGTGTTGGGCAGGACTTCATCTGGTGCTGTGTTTTGGGGTGTCTGTGACCTTATTATGATTTTAGGCAGCTTCTCTGCTAATGGGTGTGGTTGTGTTCCTGTCTTGATAGTTGTTTGGCATAGGGTATCCAGCATTGCAGCTTGCTGGTTGTTAAGTGGAGCTTGGTCTCATTGTTGAGATGGAGATCTCTGAGAGAGCTTTCGCCTTTTGACATTACATGGAGCTGGGAGGTCTCTGGTGGACCAATGTCATGAACTCAGCTCTCCCAGCTCAGAGACACAGGCCTGACACCCGGCCAGAGCACCAAGACTCTGTCAGCTGCACAGCTCAGAAGAAAAGGGAGAAAAAATGAAAAAATTAAAAAAATAAATAAAACAAAGTTATTAAAATTATTAAGAATAAAAAAATTAAAAAGTAAGAAAAAAGAAAGAAAGAAGTGAGCAACCAAACCAAGAAACAAATCCAATAATGATAAGTGCTAAAAACTATACTAAAAGAATAATATAAAATAAAAGGACAGACAGAACCCTAGGACAAATGGTAAAAGCAAAGCTATACAGACAAAATCACACAAAGAAGCATTCACATACACACTTAAAAAAGAGAAAAAGGAAAAAAAATCTATATTAAACAAAAAAAAGGAAGAGAGCAACCAAATCAATAAACAAATCAACCAATGATAATAGACTCTAAATACTAAACTAAGATAAACATAAAACCAGAAACAAATTAGATTCACAAAGCAAACCCCAAGTCTACAGTTGCTCCCAGCGTCCACCGCCTCAATTTTGGGATGATTTGTTGTCTATTCAGGTATTCCAGAGATGCAGCGTCCATCAAATTGACTGTGGAGATTGAATCCACTGCTCCTGTTGCTGCTGGGAGAAATTTCCCTTTCTCTTCTTTGTTCACACAGCTCCTGGGGTTCAGCTTTGTATTTGGACCTGCCTCTGCTTGTAGGTCACCTGAGGGCGTCTGTTCTTAGCTCAGACAGGACAGGGTTAAAGGAGCAGCTGATTTGGGGGCTCTGGGTCACTCAGGCCATGGGGAGGGAGGGGTATGGAATGTGGGGTGAGCCTGCGGTGGCTGAGACCAGTGTGACGTTGCAATAGCCTGAGGTGCACCGTGTGTTCTCCGGGGGAAGTTGTCCCTGGATCAGGGGACCCTGGCAGTGGTGGGTTGCACAGGCTCCTGGGAGGGGATGTGTGGATAGTGACCTGTGTTTGCACACAGGCTTCTTGGTGGCTGTAGTAGCAGCTTTAGCATTTCATGCCTGTCTCTGGTGTCTGCGCTGATAGCCATGGCTCGCACCCATCTTTGGAGCTCGTTTAGGCGGTGCCCCTCTCCTGTGCACCCCAAAACAATGGTCTATTGCCTCTTAGGCGGGTCCAGACTTTTTCCCGGACTCCCTTCCAGCTAGCTGTGGTGCACTAGTTCCCTTCAGGCTGTGTTCATGCAGCCAACCCCAATCCTCTCCCTGAGATCTGACCTCCAAAGCCCGAGCCTCAGCTCCCAGCCCTCACCCGTCCCGGTGGGTGAGCAGACAAGCCTCTCGGGCTGGTGAGTGCTGGTGGGCACCGATCCTCTGTGCGGGAATCTCTCTGCTTTGCCCTCTGCACCCCTGTTGCTGTGCTCTCCTCCATGGCTCTGAAGCTTCCCCCTCCATCCCCCTGTCTCCTGCAGTGAAGGGGCTTCCTAGTGTGTGGAAACTTTTCCTCCTTCAAAGCTCCCTCCCAGAAGTGCAGGTCTTGTCCCTATTCTTTTGTCTCTGTTTTTTCTTTTGCCCTACCTACCCAGGTACGTGGGGAGTTTCTTGCCTTTTGGGAAGACTGAGGTCTTCTGCCAGCATTCACTAGGTGTTCTGTAGGAGTTGTTCCACATGTAGATGTATTTCTGATGTATTTGTGGGGAGGAAGGTGATCTCCACGTCTTACTCCTCTGCCATCTTGAATGTCTCTCCTAGATTCTTATCAGAGATAAGATTTGCAAATATTTTTTCCCATTCTGTGTGTTATCTTTTCACTGTCTTGATCTCTTCACCATCTCTTGATAGTGTCTTTTGATGTACAAACACTTTAAATTTGTAGAAAGTTCCAATTAATTTTGTTATTGTTTTTGTTCTTTGGGCTTTTTGTGCCATATCTAAGATCTATTGCCAAATCCAAGGTCATTAAGAATTTTTCCTATGGTTTCTTCTAAGAATTTTATAGTTTCAGCTCTTATATTTAGGTCTTTGATCCATTTTACTTTTTGTATATGGTGTGAAGTGTATGTCCAACATCACTGTTTTACATGTGGATTTCCAGCTCTATCAGTATCATATTTTGAAGAGACTCTTTTTTTCCCATTAAATGGTCTTTCCACCCTTGTCAGAAATCAATTCACCATATATATTTATGTGTTTTTTCTTCACTCTCAATTCTAGTCCATTGATCATATGACTATCCTTACATCAATACCACACTGTTTTGATTATTGCTGCCTTTGTGGTAGTTTCGAAAGTGGGAAATATGAGTCCTTCAATTTTACTTTCTTTTTTGCAGATGCTTTTAGCTATTGCAATTCCATATACATGTTAAGGTCAGCTTTTTCATGTCTGCAAAAAATGCTGTTGAGATTTTGATAAGGATTGCATTGAAACTGTTCATCAATTTTGTGACATATTTTTCTCCAGGTTTCCTTTAATTAATTCTTTGTCCATGATGTCCTTAATCTCTTTCAGTATATTTAAGATAGTAGATTGAAAGTCTTTGTCTAGTAAGTCCA
Organism: Phocoena sinus; assembly: GCF_008692025.1. Taxonomy (NCBI): domain Eukaryota; kingdom Metazoa; phylum Chordata; class Mammalia; order Artiodactyla; family Phocoenidae; genus Phocoena; species Phocoena sinus. The sequence continues at coordinate 71,695,598 of NC_045769.1, forward strand.
ATGTTTGTGCTTCCTTGGAGACAGTGTCTCTTAATTTTTCTCTTTTCCTCCCAGTGAATGGCCATACTTTCTGCCTCATACTTTTTTGTTGAAAACTGGACATTTTAAGTATTATAATGTGGCAACTCTGAAAGTCATACTCTCTCCCCTCTCTGGGCTTTGTTGATGCTGCTTGTTTTGGGTTATTGTTGTTTGCTTATTTAGTGGATTTCTAAACTATTTTTATAAAGTTTGTATTCTTTGTCATGTGTAGCTAATGAAATCTGTGTTCTATCAGCTTGGTGGTCACCCAGTGTTTTCCTTAAATGCTTGGAGGCAAAAAAGAAACAAACAAAAAACTCTTCCTGTCTTTGCAGATTGGCTCTGGTTGGGGGGTACTTAAAGAGTTAGCCATGCTATTTACAACTCTGTCTTTTCCTGTTTGTTCTGAGTTTGAAGGTCAGTCAGAGGTGAAAGCTTAGGGTCTTCTCAGGACTTTTCCGAGCATTCATTCAGCTCTGGGAATGTGTGTGGTCTTTTCAATTCCCCAGTATATGTAGGAGCCTCTAAATTCCCTATCCTCCCCTGTATCTCCTTTCCTTATCTCTTCTTTCCCCAGGCTTTTCAGTTTGTCTGTTGTTTGTCCTGACTGTTATCCCTTGCCTCAGGCTCCTGTGGTCAATGCATTTGCTTTTAAATGCTTTTGGCAAATGCCACCTGGGGAAGTCACTCCAACATTTGGAATGCTCTGAGTAGAGCAAAACAAAGGCATGCCCTTGCATTGGTCCTTTAAGGAGCCACCAAAGAAGCTGAAACACACAACCACAATTCTTCCAGACTAATGTCTATATTGCTTCCTCTGCCACAAACAGCTTATATCAGAAGTGCATGCTACCATCTTCATGGCTGCTCTGGGGAATGAGGGATGGTAAGTGGGCAATACAAAATGTCACAGTGCTCTTACCACGGTGCAGCAGCTTCTTTTATCATTGTTTTTCCTAGTTGTTGTGAACATTTGACTAGATTCCAGTGTTTTGCAAAACTTGATTCTTACAGTTTGTGCCAGCTTCTTAGTTGCTTCTTTTTCTTTCATGTATTAAAAATTTTTTTTTTCATTTTGGTAAAACATATATAAATAAAGCTTGCTATTTAAACAAGTTTTTAGTGCACAATTCAGTGTCACTGAGTACATTCACAGTGTTGTGTAACCAGCAGTATCTATTAGTTGCTTTTATGAAGGGGTGGAGCTCCGGAATTTTCCACTCTGCCATTTTCAGTGATGTTATTTTCTACTTCAGGTTTTTGAGGAGGGAAATAGTGTGGCATGATGTGTGTTCGAAAAGTTAGAGGGTTAGTGACTAAAATTTTATTGATGATAAAAATATTTGTTAAGATATAGGGTACACTGGACCTCTTGGTACTACTTTTTTCTACTTCCAGTGAATCTACAATTATTTCAAAGTAAAAAGTTAAAAAAATAAAATAATGTATTTCAGGATCTTATATATATTTTAATTCAGATATTTGAAGGGTAAAAGCTTAAATTCAAAATAGCAGATCAAACCAGAGGCAAAGAAGTACAAAGAGAAGCAGTATACATAGTTTCCAAGAAAATCCTGGGATCGTGCTTGCCATTGCACAAAAGAGCAGTCAGGATAGAATCACATTGAGAACTGAACAAGTCTGAAAGAACATTTGGCTTGATTTGAAGGGAAAAAAAGATTGGGTTGGAATGAGTGTTAAAACAAGCTCTCACAGGACCAGGTTTGGCATCATGCAAACAAAATATAACTGAACAACAACAAAAACAAATTAGCAAGAACAAAGGAAGAAGAAACTAGACCTCAAAAATAAATATATGCTAGAGGAAAGGGATCAAAACCTACTCTAGGTATCATAGTATAAGAAAAAACTTTTTCCTTCTTATGTTCAGGAACTGAGCTCCTGCAAATTAAACTGACAAAAGACAGATTAACAGGAGAAAAGTCATACAAATTTTATTTGATGTTAATATTTTAATTTTTAGGTGTATATGGGGTTCTCACCGAAAAGGAAGTGAAAACCCAAAGACAAGGTTAGGCTTGAGAGCTTATATACCGTTTTAACAAAAAGTGATGCATTTGCGGACAAGTGACAAGATGAAGGAAAAGTATTTGGGCTTCTAGGAGTGATAAATTGTGGGAAAATGAATATGTGGCAGGGGGAGAACTAATGGAAGATAAGGGTTATTTCAGTAAGCTTTATTTATGCAGGTTCAAGTCAGTGCTGTCCCCAATGATGAGCTGCCTCCTCTTCCAGGTATTGGAGAGGAGAGAGGGGACACTTTCACAAAGGGAGATTTATACCCTGTCTTTAAGGCATAAAGGGGGGAGAGTAGAGAGTTTTTTCTGCATCTGTTATTTCCCAATTTCCTTCAGCTCAAAATAATCCTTACACATATTTTGTAGCATATTTTGGGGTGGAATATTCTGATCCCCTTCAGTACTTTAAGGAAAATGGAATTTAATACAGAGAATTAGATGCTCACAAAACCATTAGCAGAACAGAAGAGCAGGCTCTAGAGGGGGACAAGTAATGACTTCCGGAACACAAAGGATAGGACCCTTATAGGGTACTGCACTCTCAATCACAAAGTATAAAATAGGGGTTAAGAAAGCCAGGATTAAGAACACACGAATATTGCTATCAAAAATGCTTCTTGGGCTTCCCTGGTGGCACAGTGGTTGAGAGTCCGCCTGCCGACACAGGGGACACGGGTTCGTACCCCGGTCCGGGAGGATCCAGCAGGCCGCGGAGCGGCTGGGCCCGTGAGCCATGGCTGCTGAGCCTGCGCGTCCGGAGCCTGTGCTCTGCAACGGGAGAGGCCACAACAGTGAGAGGCCCGCGTACTGCAAAAAAAAAAAAAATTGCTTCTTGACAGCCCCCAATAAAGTGTAGTGATCGGGCCTGGAACACGGAGTTCGACACCCACCACCCTTACAGCTCCTCCTGTCCCATGAAGCTGGAGACTGGACACTGGCATTTCCATGAGTTTCCTAACAGCAACAAAAGGCACCGAGGTATAATAGTTCGTGCTTCATTTCCACCTTCAAAATCTCATGCAAGTGCATCTAGTTGTGGAAATTTATTCACATCCAGGACCCTAGCTGCAAAACCGGGGAATGTACTTTTCGGCTTTGCAGCCTCTGCAGTAAAGAAACACACAGGAAGGAAGTGGGAAGAATGTGAAGTGCTAATTGAGTACATTCAGCCCTGGTAGTTGAGATATTCCCTCTATTTTTATCTGTTCCTTTGACTGGCAGTTCTATTACACCAAAATCAGAATAAGAAAGAAAAACAAAAACCCTTAGAGATTATTTTATTCTAACTTTATAATTTTTCAGATGAGGAAACGGAGACCCAGAAAATTTAAATGACATGTTCCAGGTCTCACAGCTAATTAATGGCAAATCTTAATTCCTGGTCTAGGATCCTTTCCAGACATTTAATTTATTTATGTATACCCTCTTTTGTTCCAAAGAGAATTTTAAATGCCTTACTGATATAAAAAATATAGTAGAATAAAATTCTTAAAAAATAAGTATTAAATACGAGACACACAGGGAGTGGAGGGGAGTCACTCCAAGGATCTGGGACTGCAGCAGGCAGGAGTAGATAATTTAGAGCTCTGAAGAGTAATCGAAGACTCAGCTTGTGATTTGATCTAATTTTAAGGTGTTTGATTAATGAATTTGACCTCAAGTTTGGTATGTTTAAAAGGGTTTCTTTAATGTAAATTGGTGCAGCCACTACAGAAAGCAGTATGAAGAGTCCTTAAAAAACTAAAAATAGAACTACCATATGATCTAACAACCCCACTCCTGGGCATATATTTGGAGAAAACGCTAATTCGAAAAGATAAATGCACCCCAATGTTCATAACAGTGCTATTTACAATAGCTAAGACATGGAAGTAAACTAAGTGTCCATCATCAGATGAGTGGATAAAGAAGATGTCGTACATATATATAATGAAATATTACTCAGCCATAAAAAAGAATGAAATAATGCCATTTGCAGCAATGTGGTTGGACCTAGAGATTATCATACTAAGTGAAGTAAGTCAGACAGAGAAAGACAAATATCACATGGTATCACATATATGGAATCTCAAATATGATACAAATGAACTTATTTACAAAACGGAAACAGACTCACAGGCACAGAAACAAACTTATGGTTACCAAAGGGGAAAGGTGGTGGGGGAGAGATAAATTAGGAGTTTGGGATTGGCAGATGCAAGCTACTATGTATAAAATAGATAAACAACAAGGTCCTACTCTATAGCACAGGGAACTACATTCAGTATGTTGAGAGTTCCTTTATATTTTACCAAACACACAAAAAGTTCCTCAGTCAAAGGGCCTTAAAAAGAATAGTGATTTCTTAAAAGCTATTTCTTCAAAACACAGGAAGCCCCAAAACTGAAGGGACCCCACGGGAAGTTCAGTTGGTTAAGACAGCACTGATTTGCTCTGCGGAAGGGGTAACCCAAGCCCTAAATAGATGGAGAAAAGATGTGTCTCATTAACATAGGTCAGCATTTCAGTCGGGGCTATCTGCGCATGTCAGAACTGTCAGCCAGTGGACGCAAAGATGATTTAGGGAGTGAGCGGATATGCAGTGCTGCAATTTGATTTCGTGATTAATTTAGAAAGTGGTAAATAAAATTGCCTGTCAAGAGCCAAATAGCAAAAATAGAATGAACACCAAGTATAACTTATTAGCTTTGTGCTTCTGTAAAATGTATTTTGGAAATTAATAACTTTTTTTTCTTCTTACCGTCTAGCTCCTTTCCTCCGCAGTAAAAAAAAAAAAAAAAAATTTTTTTCCCAGAGCACAATTTGATGTTCTCTCCAACCTGTTCCTCTAATTGCAATTAAACCCTGGGGGAGTAATCTTTCCAAATGCCAGAAAATAAGTTAGTGCCCAAGGAAATGGCAAAGCTGGAAATGTGAGTAATCACCAGACCAGCTTTTTCTGCTCCAGTACAAAAGAAGTGTTGGGAAGATGGGATCAACCATGATTCCCAAACAGAAACCCTGGTGTTCATTTCCCTAAGAAAATAATTGTTCTACATTCTTTGGATCATTTGACAAACTGCTTCCTGATCTGTTGATTTACTGCCACACTGAAAGTAGTAAGTCAATAATCAGCTTTGTTGAGAAAGCAGGGAAAAGTAGTGTTAGCTTAAGGAACCACATAAGACTTTAAAAAGGGAATTAAGTTTTTGAAAGGAAAATATAATGCATTTGGGAGGGTCTTTTGGGACCAAAGAGACCACATAATAAAATTAGAAACTTACATCTGATTAGTTCCATGCCGGTCTCATTTGGCATAGGTTAATATTGCAGGCATGAAGCTAAGAGTTCACTGCGATACTGGAGCAGTGGTCCATGAGCCAGACAAGATGATCAGACATGGATGTCTGAGTGGGAGTGTTAGATTCACAGAAGAAACGGTGACATAAAGAAAGAAGTTGCTTTGGCATCAGAGAGACCTGACTCTGAATCCCAGTGGTCACTTACTAGCTGAGCTTGCCTGGGCAAGTTACTTAAACTCCTGACCCTGTTTCCTCGTTTGTGAAACTGGAATGACAATGTTTTCTTCACAGTGCTCTTATGAGGATAAGATATAATGTCTCAAAAGTGGTTGGTACCTTGTAGATAATAAATAGTAGCTATTATTGTTAACTAGGGGACTTTTGGATCCATGGGGCATAAATTAGGAAGGAAGAATATCAGGAAGCTGGTTTAAAAAAATTATAAGGTGATAGAGTAGTTTCTAAATTACAGAGAAACCAACAAGTTAAGAAAAGCGCACGATAAGTAGTTAGAGTCACTGGAGGGAAGTCAGTGATTTATTTGAGGAAAATGGTGTCCAGTTTATCAGTAGAAAGTTATTTGACATTTGTGGGAAATGGGAGAAAAGTCAGGTCAAGATATAAAAATGTGGAAACCATTAAGTGAATGAAATGGAATATTTGGTGGTATGTGAGGGAGGGTCGGTGTGAAATAAGTGGTCTTGATATAATTGGAGAAAGATGGGTAACAAATGGTATATCTAGGCTAGAGTTCAGGGAGTTGTATCATTCTTTGTGAAATTACCATTGAAAAATACCATTAGAAATGACATCAGAATTTTTTCTAAGCAAGTATTCTCTCTGAAATCTCTGCTGGCATGAACTTCATAATTATAAAGAAAAATAAAAACAATAAAAATAGAAAAAAAGTGCTTGACCAGTGCTGAAAATCAGTTTCCCAATGAAATTGGGGAAGCTGGAAAGTTAGGTCAGGTAAGAAATTAAAAACTTCTATTATCTACCCATCAGTTGTCAGGCTTCCTAATTCAGGCTGAAATGCAGAGATGAGATTTTAGGATGAGACAAATGACTAATTCTAACAAAGTCAAATAACCCTGCACAACATAGAGTGTTTGCATAATGAACAGGAACTGGTTTAGTCAGGTCATTATGAGTGATCCTTTATGCAATGATAGCAGAATCAATTCAACATTTTAGCAGGTAGGGTAAAGCCAAAATCACCCTTTTACATAAAATTCAAACACTAATTAGAAAACTTGGTAAATAGATTTTAAAGCAACATTAAAAAAAACCCTGAAGGCTGACTAAAAACATGATTATAAACACATGAAAATTATTTGCCAAAGATAAAATGTCCAGGTATTAAGGGTGAACTAGAAATTAAGTGACTAAATAATTCTAGAAGCACAGGGCAAACTTTTCTGAAATGAGTAATACCAAGATTGTTTTTAGATACATCAAATCAACAAGCTACATAACTATGAAAAAGTTATGTGTATGTATGGAAAAGAAAAAATGTAATCCAATTAATTCATTTATTCTTTTCTTTTTCTTGACTAGAAATGTGAACAGCACCTAAAAAGAAAAAAGAATTAATTCAGAAAAGACAGATTTTCTCCCTTTGCTCTTTATTACCTGAAAAAATTAGAAACACTCCAAAATTTTAATGAAACCCAATTTTAAGGAAAACTGTTTGAAAAAGTTTCATAGCCTTTTTTATTTTTCCCCCAAAGGAAGATGTTATGGAAAGATGTTAAGGCTGCATCCCACTTCCAAGTTAACTTTGGAAGCAGACAGTAGTGAGCTACTAAGAAAAAAGTCAGGATGAAGTTAAGATCACTGGGAGTGGCTGATTCCCACCCGAGATCTTTGAATGGACTTTAGATATATTCAGTATATATTCCCAGCTGTTAACTGAGCCACTGTGCCAGTAGTTGGAGGGTTGCCCATGTGACTCTAAATGCTCTGCAGCCATAGTTGAACCTCCTGGTAAGTCTGTGGAATCTGTCATGAAAGACAGGAAGAACCATACCCTTCTTGGGGAGAAAGGCAACAATGTTAATATAAAGAAAACTGTCTGGGACGAATCTGATAGATGTTTCTAGAAATAGTTTTATGGGATTTTTTTTCAATCATGAAATTAATATACTCTCATTGAAAAAAAAAACTGGTAAAAGCAGAAAAGTATAAAGAAGAAAATAGAAATCAGCTATCATCCGCCTACACAGCAATAACCATAGTAAAATTTTAAAGTATATTCTTACAGATTTTCCCCCATATATATGTTCTCGGTCTTTCTGTACATTTTGTATAAAAATGAGATAGTACTATTTTGTAGTCTGTAGTTTTCACTTAGAAACATGAAATGCAAATCTATCCATGTCAATAAATATAGATACGTATCATTTTTAATGTTTGGATATTAGGTAGTTTAAATAATCTACCTTTTTGATAATTAGATTATGTTAGGTCACATAATTTAAATAAATATTTAATTTACTTTTAAAATCCAGTTCAACATTTGGCTCTCAGTATGTTCTTTTGTGTATTAATTGACACAGATTTCTGAATCATAGTATACTCTCAGCCTATAATATTATGTTCTGTGCAGCATCTAGCACACCAGAGATGATAGAGTATCTTTTTTCAGTTTTTTTGAGAAACATACACCACTGTATAAGTTTAAGGCATGCAGCATGATGGTTTGATTTACATATATTGTGAAATGATTACCACAATATGTTCAGCTAACATCTACCTTTTCATATAGATATAATTTAAAAAAAAAAAAGAAGAGAAAAGGAAAAAGAATTTTTCCTTGTGATGAGAACTCTTAGGATTTACTTAACTTTCCTATATATCATATAGTGGTGTTAGCTATAGTCATCATATTATACATTACATACCTAGTAATTATAACTGGAAATTTGTATCTTTTGATTACCTTCCTTCAATTCCTCCTGCCCCTCCCCTTCACAAGTCTAGTAATCACAAGTCTGATCTGTTTCTTTATGTGATTTTTAAAAAAATTTTAGATTCCACATATAAGCAAGATCATACACTATTTGTCTTTGAATTATTTCACTCAGCGTAATGCCTTCAAGGTCCATCTATGCTGTTGCAAATGGCTGGATTTCCTCATTTTTTATGGCTGAATAATATCCCAGTGTATATATACCACAACTTTATCCATTCATCCATCAATGGACACTTAGGTTGTTTCCATTATAAGTCCATTATTCCATAATTCCATTATTGTAAATAATGCTGCTATGAACATGGGGGTGCAGATCTCTTTTCAGTTTAGTGTTTTTGTTTCCTTTGAATATATTCTCAGAAGTGGAATTGCTGGATCATTAGGTAGTTCTAGTTTTAATTTTTTGAAGAACCTCCATACTGTTTTCCGCAGTGGCTGCCCCATAAATACAGTTCCGCCAGCAGTGAATGATAGAGTATTTAAATCTATTAGCTGGAAGGGATTTTAGAACTTTGGCATTCAATATTTTACCATTAAAACAATGCTAAGCAGAATATCCTTGCTTGGTTATCTCTTAGGGTGAATTCCTAGAAGTTAAATTTCAACCCCACAGGGGATGCACATTTTATGCCTTTTGATACAGACTGCTAAATAGACCTTTTGAAAGGTGAATCAGTTTACCCCCATGCCCCATTTCCCCACACCTTCCTCAATGTAGGAGAGCATTATTCTATTTAACGTTTACAAAGCTAATACGTTAAAAAATGGCATCCTACCCTAATTTGCAGTTCTTAAATTACTAATAAAGTTGAATATCTTCTTATAGCTATATGTCTTTTTTTCTTTTCAAGAAATTGTTGGTATATATTCTTTCTGTGAAATTTCTGAGGGGGTATTACATGGTGAAAACAATGGGAGAATCAACTGACAGTTTATTTTTAGAGATACTATGTTTCTTGGAGGGCAAGGACTTGTTGGTTATGAATTGGTCTTCTGGACTCACTGCTGACTTATGTTAAGGATTGGGCTGTAATTTATAGGGAACGGCTTTTTGACATGAATTATCTGAAAAGGAAAGGGTACTAGAGACTTAAAATGATGAGTTGTTGGACCTTGAGTACAGGAATATCTTTCAAGGCTGTGTGAAGAGATAGAAGAGTGGCAGCTCACTGTAAGTCTCATAGTGGTGGCTGGGAAATATTTACCTTATTAATTAGACTTTCAAAAACTTTTCACTTTTACTCAAAGTTTTTTTTTAATTGCAGTATAGTAGATTTACAACATTGTGTTGGTTTCAGGTGTAGAGCAGAGTGATTCAGTTGTTTTTCTTATTATATTCCATTATAGGTTATTATAAGACATTGAATATAGTTCCCTGTGCTGTATAGTAAATCCTTGTTCCTTATCTATTTTACATGTAGTAGTTTTTATCTGCTAATCTCATACTCCTAATTTGTCCCTCCCCACATCCCTCTCCCCTTTGGTAACCGTAAGTTTGTTTTCTATGTCTGTGAGTCTTTCTGTTTTGCATGTAGATTCATTTGTATTATTTTTAAGATTCTACATGTGATATCATATAGTATTTGTCTGTTTGACTTACTTCATTAAGTATAATATTCTTTAGGTCCATCCACGTTGTTGCAAATGGCAATATTTCATTCCTTTTTATGGCTGAGTAATATTCCATTATATTTATTATTATATTATATATTATATATAATGGTATTATATATATACATATATGTGTGTATATATGTGTGTATATATATATATATGCATATATAAAACATCATCTTTTTTTTTTTTTTTTTTTTTTTTTTTTTTTGCGGTATGCGGGCCTCTCACTGCTGTGGCCTCTCCCATTGCGGAGCACAGGCTCCGGACGCACAGGCCCAGCGGCCATGGCTCACGGGCCCAGCCACTCCGCGGCATGCGGGATCCTCCCGGACCGGGGCACGAACCGGCATCCCCTGCATCGGCAGGCGGACTCCCAACCACTGCGCCACCAGGGAAGCCCTAAAACATCTTCTTAAACCAGTCATCTGTTGCTGGGCACTTGGGTTATTTCCATGTCTTGGCTATTGCAAATAGTGCTGTTATGAACATTGGACTGCATGTATCTTTTCAAATTATAGTTTTTGTTTTTTTCAGATATGTACCCAGGAGTGGGATTGCTGGATCATTTGGCAGCTTTATTTTTTTGTTTTTCAAGGAGCCTCCATACTGTTTTCCATAGTGGCTGCACACTTTTGCTCAAAATTTAAAAAGAAAAAAACTAATGATTTTTGGATTAGTTAAAAATTAATTTAGCATACAGTAAAATTGACATTTTTGGCCATGTATTAACATGAATTTTAACACATGGGTAGATTTGTGTAACTACCACTACAATCAGGATGGGGAACAGTTACATTTCCCAGGAAACTCCCTTGTGCTAACGCTTTGTACTCACCTCTCCACCCACCTCTAACCCCTGGCCACCACTGATCTGTTTTCTGTCACTTTAGTTTTGCTTTTTTGAGAGTGTCATATAAATGCAATCATTCAGTATGAAAATTTTGAGACTGGCTTCTTTCACCCTGCATAATGCCTTTCAGATTCATCCAAGTTGTACGTATCAATGGTTTGCTCCGTTTGCTCCTTTTTATTTCTGAGTAATATTCCATTGTATGGGTGTACCACAGTTTGTTTATCTACTCACTTATTGAAAGACATTTGGTTCATTTCTAGTTTTCAGCGGTTATGAGTAGAATTGCTGTATACACTTTTGTACCGGTTATTGTGCGAATGTAAGTTTTTATTTCTCTAGGGTAGATTATGTAAAAGTGGGATTTCTGGATCATGTGGTAAATTTATGTTTAACTTCATAAGAAACTGCCAAAAATCTTTTCCAGAGTGTCTGTATTGTTTTTATATTTATACCAGCAATATATATGTGATCCAGTTTCTTCACATCCTTGTCAGCGTTTGCTATTGTCAATATTTTTTATTTTAGCCATTTTAATAGGTGTATGGTGCTATCTCATCACGGGTTTAATTTGAATTTCCCTAGTGGCTAATAATGTTGGACATCTTTTCATTTGCTTATTTGCCATCCATATCTCCTCCTTCGCCAAGTATCTATTCAAGTCTTTTGCCCGTTTAAAGAATTGAGTTGTTTTCTTGCTTTTGAGTTTTGAGAATCCTTTGTATATTCTGGATACAAGTCCTTTGTCGAATATGTGATTTGTGAATACTTTCTCCCAGTTTGTAGATTGTCTTTTCATTCTCTTAACAGTGTCTTTCATAGAGCAAAAGTTTTTAAATCTGATGAAGTCTCAGGATCGGTATTGAATACTCCATATGGAAGCTGGTTCATACTCAATCTCCCAGTCTCCCCCTCATCTCATCCCCATATATTTGGTCTCCACATCCAATTCCCAGTACTCTCCTCTCACATCACTTGCTCAAAAAGTTAGTTCAAACTATTTACTATAAATATATACTTCAGTTGCTTTTAAAATCAGTTCAACATTTGGCATGTTCATTATGCACTTTCATTCATACATATTTCTGAGTCATTCTACCTGGAAGGTAGACATGTGGTCTTTTTCATCTTGCCCTGAGCCACACCTTCTGTATCAGAAGATGAGATTATGATCACTGGAAGGGATTTTAGAGCCCTGGTAGTAAACATGTAGTAAACATGTAGTCTGTGGATCAGCAGCATCAGCATTACCTGGGAGCCTGTAAAAAATTCAGACTCTCAGACCCTACCCTGGGCCTATGAGTTAGAATCTGCATTTTAATGAGATCCCCAGGTGCACATTAGCGTTTTCAAGCACAGCTGTACAGCTCATCTGGTTCTCATTCTTATTTTCCAAACAAAGAAACTGAGGTCTGGAGAGATCAAGGATGGCCCCGAGGCCAGCGGCAGCTGATGCTAGAGCCAGGATGAGAACCTAGCCCTCTGACTTCAAAGCCAGTGTGTTCTGCACTGCCCCACCTGCCTCTGGCATTTTGGATGAAAGCGACCGCCTAAACTTCTCCTATCTCATCCTCAGCCACGCATGGAGCATCAGCATTTGTCTTGATATGGTCTTTCTCCAAAAAGTCGCCCTTTACTCCTTATTCCCCATATCCCCTAGATATATCTCACTTTCAAATTGCAGACTTTCAAATTTTTCTAATGAAATGAACTAAGCACTCTTTTGGGGGAATAAAGTGATTTTTTCCCCTTGCATTTGTTTACTTCTCTGTAAGCTCCTGAGATGGCTAACATTGCTAGTTGTTAATCACACCATCTGTTCAAACAGCACTTCGAAATCATTTGATTCCTACTTTTCTTTTTAAGGAATTTTTTTCCCAGAACAATATGTTTGTGTTACTCCCATCATTTGGCAATACAGTATGAGCAATTTAAACTTTCCTATTTATTGTAAATGGCTTTTCGATCAGCAAATATTTTTTTAAATGTGCATACACCACAAAAAAAAAGCTGTGTCTACTGACTTTTCAAACATTGGAAACAGTAGAAAAAGCTGTTCCAGTCTGTCTGCTGTCAAATTTTTAACCATCTGATTATATTTAAATGAAGTGTTTAGGAGGATGATTTATCTGACCGACCCTGAGAAGTTTTCCTCGGTAGCCCTGAAGATGGCAGTGCTGTGTAATTTAGTACAACCCTTCACTTCCCCACCCCTCAAAAGGAATTTCTGGAATGGTACAAACCAGGGGAGGATTCGCTAAATCTGAACCTCCTAACAATTAGCGTAAACCTCTTCTGAACCCTGGGACAATTTGGTTTAGTTTTTGGTCCTTTTGTTTTTGTGTAAAGTTGTACCCCATGCGTTTCCTGTTTCCAGCTGGGATCAGAAATGGAAATAGTTTAAATGTGATTCTCATATCACGGATAACCAGGAAGTGCCTATACAGTTTACTGGTTTTCACTGTTTTTTTGGTTTTGTTTTGTTTTTTAATCCTAACAAAGGCTCAACCCAAGATAAGTGGGAGCTGAGAATATGGGAGGTTTTGAATTCCTACTGGGACCACAACTCTGGGAGCTTGCCTCTCCTGGTTTCCTCTCCTCAACAACAGAGGCCTGCCTTCTGGCATTCTTTAAATTTCATTAGCAGGGTCTAGAACATGGATTTGGAGGGACACATGCTCAAGCCCCAGGCAATATACATTTCTGGGTCCTGTCATCCTTAAGGTGTGGGCACAAAAACAGAGGAGGATGGAAGTGTATAGATAATATCCAACTTACTTTTGAGACTTTCAAAATTTGGTGATAATTCAACTAACCAGAAAGCATTTATTGAAAGCTTAATTATGTGAAAGACATTATATTAACTGCTGTTTTCAAGAATAGCCAGCAATATTTATGCGCCATGAGCCAGCCCCTTGCCAAATGCTTTAGCACCTTTTCATTGACTCTTCACCAGAACTGTATGAGGCAGGTACTATACGCATTTTTTTTTTTTAACATAAGGAAACTGAGGGACAGAGAGGTTAGGAAATGTGGCTCAGTTCACGCAACTTGTAAGCAGAATTGCTGAGATTCAAGTCAAGTCTCCTAACCCCAGAGCCTATGCAATCAGTTGCTGCCTTGTATTTTGATTCAGAGATGACGACATAGCATAGACATCAAGCTTTCAAGTTAGAATCAGACATATTTGGTACCCATTTAAGAATGCCAGAGAAAGGGAGACCTAGATCCCAGTAGCATTTTCCTTCTGCTTAAATGTGACACAGTTGTAAAGAAGCCAGGCCTCAGTGAATATGTCTCTCATTTGGGTGGGGAAGTGGCATGTGGAAATCCTTCCCCAAGGTGCAACAGCACACTGAAATGACCCAAGGTATCTTTTCCCATTGTGATCTATTCAAAGAATTTCTGGGGCAAAGATTTGCTAGTAAAACTAGGGAGACCAAGGATACCTGGTTGGGACTGTAGTTTTAGATCCACAATGATAAAACACACCATCATTTTCAAACTGTTTTTTCCCAGTATTTTGTACCATCTCACAAGCCCAGAGGACAACTCAAACTGGTTCTGTTTAATCCCCTCCCAGTTCAAATGTAGGGACTTCTCTTTCATCTTTGTCATTAAAATCTAGATGTGTAGCTACAGGCTTTTTGGTGGGGCTAATGACAGACTCTTGAGAGGGCTCATGCCAAGCAGTACTTCCCAGAACTTCTGCTGCCAGTGTCCTTGTCCCTGTGGTGAGCCACAGCCACCCCCCACCTCTGCAGGAGACCCTCCAACACCAGCAGCAATAAAATATTTTATCAGCAGAAGCAAGAATAACTACAATCCTGTGGAATGAAAACCACATTCACAGAAAGATAGACAAAATGAAAAGGCAGAGGACTATGTACCAGATGAAGGAACAAGATAAAACCCTAGAAAAACAACTAAATGAAGTGGAGATAGGCAACCTTCCAGAAAAAGAATTTAGAATAACGATAGTGTGGATGATCCAGGACCTCTGAAAAAGAATGGAGGCAAAGATCGAGCAGATGCAAGAAATGTTTAACAAAGACCTAGAAGATTTAAAGAACAAATACCTAGAAGAATCAAAGAACAAACAAACAGAGATGAACAGTACAATAACTGAAATAAAAAATACACTAGAAGGAATCAATAGCAGAATAACTGAGGCAGAAGAATAGATAAGTGACCTGGAAGACAGAATGGTGGAATTCACTGCCATGGAACAGAATAAAGAAAAAAGAATGAAAAGAAATGAAGACAGCCTAGGAGACTTCTGGGACAACATTAAATGCACCAACATTCACATTATAGAGCTCCCAGAAGGAGAAGAGAGAGAGAAAGGACCTGAGAAAATATTTGAAGAGATTATTGTTGAAAACTTCCCTAACATGGGAAAGGAAATAGCCACCCAAGTCCAATAAGCACAGAGAATCCCAGGCAGGATAAACCCAAGGAGAAACATGCCGAGACATAGTAATCAAACTGACAAAAAGTAAAGACAAAGAAAAATTATTAAAAGCAACAAGGGAAAAATAACAAATGACATACAAGGGAACTCCCATAAGGTTAACAGCTGATTTCTCAGCAGAAACTCTACAAGCCAGAAGGGAGTGGCACGATATATTTAAAGTGATGAAAGGGAAGAACGAAAAACCAAGATTACTCTATCCAGCAAGGATCTCACTCAGATTCGACAGAGAAATCAAAAGCTTCACAGGGGCTTCCCTGGTGGCCCAGTGGTTAAGAATCTGCCTGCCAATGTAGGGGACACGGGTTTGATCCCTGGTCCTGGAAGATCCTCCATACCGCGGAGCAACTAAAGCTAAAGGAGCTTCTCTAAGTGGGAAACACAAGACAAGAAAAGGACCTACAAAAACAAACCCAAAACAATTAAGAAAATGGTAATAGGAACATACATATTGATAGTTACCTTAAATGTGAATGGATTAAATGCTCCAACTAAAAGACACAGGCTCAGTGAATAGATACAAAAGCAAGACCCATATATATGCTGTCTACAAGAAACCCACTTCATACCTAGGGACATATACAGACACAAAGTGAGGGGATGTAAAAAGATATTCCATGCAAATGGAAATCAAAAGAAAGCTGCAGTAGCAATACTCATATCAGATAAAATAGACTTTAAAATAAAGAATTTACAAGAGACAAGGAAGGGCACTACACACCGGTCAAGGGATCAATCCAAGAAGAAGATATAATAATTATAAATATATATGCACCCAACATAGGAGCACCTCAATACATAAGGCAACTGCTAACAGCTATAAAAGAAGAAATCGACAATAACACAATAATAGTGGGGGACTTTAACACCTCACTTACACCAATGGACAGATCATCCAAACAGAAAATTAATAAGGAAACACAAGCTTTTTTTTTTTTTTTTTTGCGTTACGCGGGCCTCTCAATGTTGGGGCCTCTCCCGTTGCGGAGCAAGGCTCTGGACGCACAGGCTCAGCGGCCATGGCTCACGGGCCCAGCCGCTCCGCGGCACGTGGGATCCTCCCGGACTGGGGCACGAACCCGCGTCCCCTGCATCGGCAGGCGGACTCTCAACCACTGCGCCACCAGGGAAGCCCGAAACACAAGCTTTAAATGACAAAATAGACCAGATAGATTTAATTGATATTTATAGGACATTCCATCCAAAAACAGCAGATTACACTTTCTTCTCAAGTGTGCATGGAACATTCTCCAGGATAGATCACATCTTGGGTCACAAATCAAGCCTCAGTAAATTTAAGAAAATTGAAATCATCTCAAGCATCTTTTCTGACCACAACTCTATGAGATTAGAAATGAATTACAGCGAAAAAAACGTAAAAAAACACAAACACTTTGAGGCTAAACGATACGTTACTAAATAACCAAGAGATCGCTGAAGAAATCAAAGAGGAAATCAGAAAATACCTAGAGACAAATGACAATGAAAACACGACAATCCAAAACGTATAGGATGCAGCAAAAGGAGTTCTAAGAGGGAAGTTTATAGCAATACAATCTTGCCTCAAGAAACAAGAAAAATCTCAAATAAACAATCTAACCTGACACCTAAAGGAACGAGAGAAAGAAGAACAAACAAACCCAAAAGTTAGTAGAAGGAAAGAAATCATAAAGATCAGAGCAGAAATAAATGAAACTAGAAAAAAAGAAAAAATAGCAAAGATCAATAAAAATAAAAGCGGTTCTTTGAGAAGATAAGCAAAATTGATAAACCTTTAGCCAGACTCATCAAGAAAAAGAGGGAGAGGATTCAGATCAATAAAATTAGAAATAAAAAAGGAGAAGCTACAAAGCTACTGCAGAAATACAAAGTATCATAAGAGACTACTACAAGCAACACTATGCCAATAAAATGGCCAACCTGGAAGAAATGGACAAATTCTCAGAAAGGTATAACCTTCCGAGACTGAACCAGGAAGAAATAGAAAATATGAACAGACCAATCACAAGCAATGAAATTGAAACTGTGATTAAAAATCTTCCAACAAACAAAAGTCCAGGACCAGATGGCTTCACAGGTGAATTCTATCAAACATTTAGAGAAGAGCTAACGCCCATCCTCCTCAAACTCTTCCAAAAAATTGCAGAGGAAGGAACACTCCCAAACTCATTCTATGAGGCCACCATTACCCTGATATGAAAACCTGGACAAAGATACTACAAAAAAAGAAAATTACAGGCCAATATCACTGATGAATATAGATGCAAAAATTCTCAACAAAAGACTAGCAAACAGAAACCGACAACACATTAAAAGGATCATACACCATGATTAAGTGGAATTTATCCCAGGGATGCAAGGATTCTTTAATATATGCAAATCAATCAATGTGACACCCATGTTAAAAAATAGAAGAATAAAAATGCTATGATCGTCTCAATAGATGCAGAAAAAGCTTTTGATAAAATTCAACACCCATTTATAATAAAAACTCTCCAGAAAGTGGGTATAGAGGGAACCTACCTCAACATAATAAAGGCCGTATACAATAAACCCACAGCAAACATCATTCTCAATGATGAAAAACTGAAAGCATTTCCTCTAAGATCAGGAACAAGACAAGGTTTTCCACTTTCACCACTATTATTCAACAAAGTTTTGGAAGTCCTAGCCACAGCAATCAGAGGAGAAAAAGAAATAAAAGGAATACAAATTGGAGAAGAAGTAAAACTGTCATTGTTTGCAGATGACATGATACTATACATAGAGAATCCTAAAGAGGCCACCAGAAAACTATTAGAGCTAATCAATGAATCTGGTAAAGTTGCAGGATACAAAATTAATGCACAGAAATCTCTTGCATTCCTATACACTAACAATGAAAGATTAGAAAGGGAAACTAAGGAAACAATCCCATTCACCACTGCAACAAAAAGAATAGAATACCTAGGTAAAAACCTACCTAAGGAGATAAAAGACCTGTACTCAGAAAACTATAAGACACTGATGAAAGAAATCAAAGGTGACACAAACTTATGGAGAGATATACCATATTCTTAGATTGGAAGAATCAATATTGTGAAAATGACAATACTACCCAAAGCAATCTACAGATTCAATGCAATCCCTATCAAAATACCAATGGCATTTTTTACAGAACTAGAACAAAAAAAATCTTAAAATTTGTATGGAGACAAAAAAGACCCTGAATAGCTAAAGCAATCTTGAGGGAAAAAAACAGAGCTGGAGGAATCAGACTCCCTGACTTCAGACTACACTGCAAAGCTGCAGTAATCAAGAAAATATGGTGCTGGCACAAAAGCAGAAATATAGCTCAGTGGAACAGGATAGAAAGCCCAGAGATAAACCCACGCACCTATGGTCAACTAATCTATGACAAAGGAGGCAAGGATATACAATGGAGAAAAGACAGCCTCTTCAATAAGTGGTGCTGGGAAAAATGGACAGCTACAAGGAAAAGAATCATTTTAGGACACTTCCTAACACCATACACAAGAATAAACTCAAAATGGGTTAGAGACCTCAATGTAAGACTGGACACTATAAAACTCTTAGAGGAAAACATAGGAAGAATACTCTTTGAGATAAATCACAGCAAGATCTTTTTTGACCCACCTCCTAGAATAATGGGAATAAAAACAAAAATAAACAAATGGGACCTAATGAAACTTAAAAGCGTTTGCACAGCAAAGAAAACTATAAACAAGATGAAAAGACAACCCTCAGAATGGGAGGAAATATTTGCAAATGAAACAACAGACAAAGGATTAATCTCCAAAATATATAAACAGCTCGTGTAGCTCAATATTAAAAAAAAAAACCCAATCAAAAAATTGGCAGAAGATCTAAATAGACATTTCTCCAAAGAAGACATACACATGGCAAAGAAGCACATGAAAAGCTCCTCAACATCACTAATTATTAGAGAAATGCAACCTCTACAATGAGGTATCACCTCACACCAGTTAGAATGGGCATCCTCATAAAATCTACAAAGAACAAATGCTGGAGAGGGTGTGGAGGAAGGGGAACCCTCTTGCACTGTTGGTGGGAATGTAAATTGATGCAGCCACTATGGAGAACAGTATGGAGGTTCCTTAAAAAACTAAACACAGAATTACCATATGACCCAGCAGTCCCACTACTAGGCATATACCCAGAGAAAACCATATTTCAAAAAGACATATGCACCCCAATGTTCATTGCAGCACTATTTACAATAGCCAGGTCATGGAAGCAACCTAAATGCCCATCGACAGATGAATGCATAAAGAAGATGTGGTACATATATACAATGGAATATTACTCAGGCATAAAAAGAAACAAAATTGGGTAATTTGTAGAGATGTGGATGGACCTAGAGACTGTCATACAGAGTGAAGTAAGTCAGAAAGAGAAAAACAAATATCGTATATTAACGCATATATGTGGAATCTAGAAAAATCGTACAGATGAACCAGTTTGCAAGGCAGAAATAGAGACACAGTTGTAGAGAACAAACGTATGGATGACAAGGGGGGAAAGCAGAGGTGGTGGTGGGTTGAATTGGGAGATTGGGATTGACATATATACACTAATGTGTATAAAATAGATAACTAATGAGAACCTGCCGTATATAAAAAAAAAAGACACACACAGAAAATCTAGATGTAGAGCATCCCATTTTCCTTCTCTGTGCTTATGAATGTCTTACAAGTTTGCCTAGGGCTGTCATTCTCAATATGTCAGCCCTAAACCTGCAGCATTAGCATCCCTCCCTTGAGAACTTGTCAGAAATGAAAATTCTCAGGTCCTGCCCCAGACCTACTGCATCAGAAACCCTGGGAGTTGAGCGTGACCATTTGTGTTTTAACAAAGCTTCCAGGTGATTCTGATGCACATGAATGTTTGAAAACTGCTAGACATGTAGATATCTACATGTAATTTGTAAAAATGAGATGGAGTTCAAGTGAGTCAATGGCCAAAGTGCTGAATGCTGTGGAAGAGAAGGTCTCACTAGTTGCCCGGGAAGTGCAGGAAGGTCAGTCCTAAGGCTGGGCTGGCTGTTGAACTTGGTCAGCTCTTGTTCTTGAGGTCTTATTGGGTCCAGTGCCTTCTTCCAGTCCCTTTCTCTCACATCGCTTCCCTCCCATCTATTATCCACTCCTTCTCCAAGCCTGGGGAATTCTTTTCTAGCTTTGAGAGCATGGAGAGATGGGAGGTGGAGGTATGCATGAGGACAACTTCCTAGGAATCATCCTATTTTCCTCTGAATCTTTCATCTAGGCTTTTGAAAGTCAAAAGCCAGAAAAGGTCTCTTTTTTTTTTTACTTTCCTGCAATCATATTCTTTTTCTCAAGAAATGAGCTTAGAACAGCTGGGATGGGAGGCAAACAGAGGTTAAGTAGGAAGAGAAATATATTGGTTAGTGTCTCAAAATTACAGCAACACACTAAAATGCAAACTCCTGGGTTATTCATATTTCTTCCTAAAATGCCTTGAGCAGACATCTCATCACACACAAATTAGAGATAGCTCTGGGTTGCTGAAAGTTATTTGAGAAGCTCCACCTACATCCTCAGTGGGACAATGCCTCCTCTATCAAGGATCAAGTGTAACTTAAATTTCTTCTTAGAAGTTTATTTTTATGAGTAAAGCTTAGCTCTATTTGGGCATTCATTCCCTAGAATATAAACACTTCCTGGAGAATACGCCTTAGTTTGCCAGATGCTTGCCAGTAACGCCTTTCCTTTCTTTCCATCTCTCCTCTCTCTATTCCTCCTAAAGTGTCGATCTTACGTCTAAACTACTTTCAAATATTCACTGATCACTACAGCCAACATGGATCCCTCCCCTTTCTTACCACCCCAGGACTTAAACACGTTTAAGCATTTGTTCACTTTCAGTTTAGAAATCTCTTTCACACTGCCTTGTTTTATTTTGTTTCAAGTCAGATTGTTTAATGTGTAGACATTTTTTGTTTCCTCCAAAACATTATCTTATAGGAAATGGGAACCACTTCAGTTTGTGATGAAACTGCTTCCTCTATATGACTTCACTAGGATGTGAATGCTAGGTTATTATTTTATATTAAGATGGTGTTATATTATGGGACAGGCGTATATTTAGGACAGGTCACACCCATAGCAGGGACCCAAGTGCAGCTGAAAAATAAGGTTTAGTCTAATATTTGTCACTTGGGGAAAGAACATATATATTAGATCAGCACTGATGGTATAGGAGAGAAGAGTGGAGTATTGCTTTGGTCTTGACTTTGAAGGAGGGATGTCAGAGATGTGTGTGTGTGTGTGTGTGTGTGTGTGTTGTGGTCATGAAGTGTGTGAAGTGTGTTAAAGATAGTATCTGCCACATGGAGGTCTCTACTTAAGGTTGTTTTTGAATGATGCTCAGAGATTTCCTAGGGATCCACAGAAGAGCCTCCTGGGTCTCCCTTGGGGTACAGATAAGTAGTGAGTAAGAGCCTGGAAGAGTGTTCTCCACAGCACTTACTAGAGCAGCTCTGGGGTTTTCTGTTTTTTCTGTTAAGGCTTTGTATAAGATTATGTTTGAAATACAGGTTTTCCTGCTGAAAAAAAATATTAGTAGAGAAAGCCAGTTTTCCTTGTAGTCTAGATTATTTTGATTACTGCATTCTCAATGTTTCTTTCCTTTGTTAATTCTTGGAGTTTTGAAAACCTTCGTTGACAGTATCTCAGCTGGGGTATTGGAATAGTTTTGCTCACAATAAGGTCACTCTCAGAGATGACTATGGGGGAGATGGAGAAAACCCAGAGGGCAAGGCCTCCACAGGGAAGGTAAAACCTGGGAGGGGGGCAGAAATAGAGTCATGAATCTCCTTCTCCCCACCCTCCTCTGCACCCCCATTTCTTATTCCAACGCTATGGAAGTTTATTATGAAGATGCTTTTTTTTTTTTTTTAAGTACATTCTTTTCTCCGAGTATCTAGTATAGTACTGGGCACTCAGTAGGTGCTCAATAAATACTTCTCAAATTGAATTAAATTAAGAACCTTGGGGCTGTTAAAAAAAAGAGAAGCTGAAGTCAAGGAGAGAATACAAAAAAGAGAAAGATCATTGAAGATGAACTAGTCTCTCTTTACAGATGGTCTCAAGGAAATACCAAGGTCAGAAGTGAAAAACCTACCTTCCATCCCAGCTGGATATGGCATTTGGCTTATCTTATTAAGGGCAATATTTTCAAGAATTGTAACACAAAATTGACAAAATGATGCCAAGCTGGGTCCCAGAATTTTGATTTTTGGCTTATTTGCAGGGAGCCAATCGGTGTGATTTCATTTCAGGCTCTTTGCCTCTCAGACTGCTCCAGAAAACAGCCTTTAGGCTGTAATTTTACTTTTTTATGCTTTAGGAAAATCTCTTCTGGCTTTTCTCAGTAAAGAAATAAAAAATGGAAAGGCATTTTGCAGCAGTAGCAGGACCGGCGGCGGCGGCAGCCACCACTGCCTCAGCTGCCGCCATGCTTCATAAAACTATCCCAAACGGGATGAGCACATTTAGCAGAATGATCAATCGCTGCTACCATATCACTTCTATTTATAATCTTGGCAGAGCTACAAATTTCAAGGGTTTTCGGAGACAGAGGGATGCTGCTACACGAAGTGATTTTAGCTCTCCTCTTTTCAGAGTTCGGATTCAGGGGAGTGGAATCTTCCAGCTTCTGAAGGAATTGATGTTCCTGCGGACCCCAACTAGCTTTCTGCTCCTGCTTACAGATGATGACTTGTAATCCAGGCAAGGAAAAGGCTTGAAAGGATCTTTTCTCTAAGGTGCCTTTTTATATTTTAAGGCATTTATAAGGTAGAGCTGTGTTTCATGTATTTTTTAAAATGTTTATCCACAGATAATAACCTTAAATCACCTAAGGGTTTATCTCATGCATCTTTCCGCCTTTCCTCAAATTATTCATCCAATGCTGGCCTCTCTGTTAATTAAATGCTATGTCTATGGGGGCATTTCCACTTGAATGATAATTAATCTGTTTTTTCCCAATCCAGCTGCCCATGAACTCTTGGTAGATAAATTGTTTTGTAGCACATATTTGTGGCTGGGCTTGGATAATGATTTCCTGCGGGACTTTAAAAAAAAAAAAGGTAAACATCATTCAAAGCATAAGATCTTTTCTCTACCTTTTTACAACTTGGGAACGTGGGTAGAGGAAAAGCACCGGTTTTGTAACGAAGAGCACCAGAGTACCATGGTGGAAACCCCATTGACCTTTTGGTTAATTTTCATAATGATTTGATATCCTTGCCTGTGTCCCTGGTGGCTTATAAGACATACGGTTTCTGAGACATGTATAACTTAAGAACGGGTTATTTATTTTGGGTTCCAAAGATATGTTAAAATGTGACAAACTTGCTTTTTAATGCACAAAGTCTTCTTTTTCATTTTAATATGCTACTAATAATTTTTGTGAGAGGCAGAATATATCATTATGGTTAAAAGCTTAGGCTCTGAAATGTATGCTGCATTCAAATACTGATTTTACCACTTGGTGACTATGAGACCTTAGAAGAGTTTTTCACTTCTTTATCCCTTACATTTCTCATCTATAAAGTTGGAATAATGATAATTAACATCTCCCTTATAGGGCTATTGTGAGGATTAATAGCATTTTTTATGTAAAACAAAATAGAATGGTGCCTGGCACACACTAATCATTATAGTAACTATTAACCAGTATTTTCAAAAGAAAATATTTTAGCATTAAAACAGAGTTCCTGGAAAAATTGCAAAAACTTGTCTAGTTTTACACCACATTATCAATTAATTGATAAAAAATTCTCTGCAAGTGCAATTTGAGCCCCAGAACACGAAACCTTCAACAGATGAGTAGTGTGGGCATGAAACTTATAGTTTTAATGAACATGAACCTCAAAGAGAGGAGATATAAGTGTAAATAGCAAAACAGGGGAGAGAATTGCCCACCCAGGTAGGTGAGTGTCTAAAAGTGAACTTTATCCTCACAGTAAAGGAAAGAGGAAGAAATGCCTTGGGATGAAACTCCCATCTGAGTACCTTGCTTACGTGAATCCTATTATTCCATTTATTCCGTTCAGACTTGGCCTCGCCTTACCCTGAGCAAATGTGTTATAAAAAATCATGGAGTTACAGCATCATTAATCATTAGAGAAATCAAAACTACAATGAGATATCATCTCACACCCGTCAGAATGGCCATCATCAAAAAATCTAGAAACAATAAATGCTGGAGAGGGTGTGGAGAAAAGGGAACACTCTTGCACTGTTGGTGGGAATGTAAATTGATACAGCCACTATGGAGAAGAGTATGGAGGTTCGTTAAAAAACTAAAAATAGAACTACCATATGACCCAGCAATCCCACTACTGGGCATATACCCTGAGCAAACCAAAATTCAAAAAGAGTCATGTACCACAATGTTCATTGCAGCTCTATTTACAATAGCCAGGACATGGAAGCAACCTAAGTGTCCATCAACAGACAAATGGATAAAGAAGATGTGGCACATATATACAATGGAATATTACTCAGCCATAAAAAGAAACAAAATTGAGTTATTTGTAGTGAGGTGGATGGACGTAGAGTCTGTCATACAAAGTGAAGTAAGTCAGAAAGAGAAAAACAAATACCGTATGCTAACACATATATATATGGAATCTAAGAAAAAAAAAAAGGTCATGAAGAACCTAAGGGTAAGACGGGAATAAAGACACAGACCTACTAGAGAATGGACTTGAGGATACGGGGAGGGGGAAGGGTAAGCTGTGACAAAGTGAGAGAGTGGCATGGACATATATACACTACCAAACGTAAAATAGATAGCTAGTGGGAAGCAGCTGCATAGCACAGGGAGATCAACTCGGTGCTTTGTGACCACCTAGAGGGGTGGGATAGGGAGGGTGGGAGGGAGGGAGACACAGAGGGAAGATGTATGGGAACATATGTATATGTACAACTGATTCACTTTGTTATAAAGCAGAAACTAACACACCATTGTAAAGCAATTATACTCCAATAAAGATGTTTAAAAAAAAAATCATGGAGTTAGGAAAAAAAATTTTAAATTCGTTGGCCTTACAATGTCTTCTCCTGATTCAGCGTAAAATTAGCGAAAGTGATGTGTCAAAACTTCACTACCTGATGCCAATTATGTTTAGAGAACTTTAATCTGGCTTGGTTCTTGATAATAGAATCTGAGTGGGGGAGTTTCCAAACCAAAACGTTAGCATAGTTGCATAATAAATAACTAGAAAGGAAGTCCATCATTTAGGGAAAACTTTCCGATTTAGAGAGAAGCATGTCAACTGGAATTTCTTTTGGAAAGAATTGTCTTCAGTGCTTTAGAAATGCTCTCAGATGGTCACTTTTTTAATGCTCCCAAATTTGCCTGAATTAGGAACCTACAGATGGGCTAGCTAATGTTTATCAAATACTTCTGGTACTTTTGCTGGACACTGTGTTAAGCACCTTATATGTTGCTTTGTGTGATCCTCTTTGCAACTTTAATATTTTCCCATTTTGAAGCAGAGGAAGCTGAAATTCAGACACACAATTGGGAAGCAGTAAATGGGATTCAAACCCAGGTAGTCCAACTTCAGTCTATGGGCTGTCGGTCTTAACCATTCTATTCTCTTCTATGACCTCACATAAAGTGTTAAAAATACAAAAGTTGATGAGTACCTATATAGCTTCATTTTAAGATCTAAAAAAAAAATTTATCCTGTGAGATTTTCATAGATATTAGCAATGATGCTGACTATTAGACTAAAATGTCAAATAGAAAATATTGCAACATTGGAAAATAATAGGTTCCTCCCCCTATTACTGAGATCATTTTTTTTTCTATTGAAGAAGCGAACAAATCCGGCAGATAAAGTTTGTCCTAAAGGGAGGCATTTCATTGATATTAAGGCTCAACAATAGCACCTGGAAAAATATCACAGTGAAACCATTGCTGATGCTGGGCACTGCACTGACCTGATATTTGAAACAGTGAGCTTCACAATCTGCCTAATAATTAAAGCAATTTATCTTCAGGTGGATCTAGGCCATTTTGTTATTTCAACATGAAACTCTTGGGGAATAGAGATGACTGTAGAGATTCTCTATTGTGCAAACACTAATATGAAAAGTAAGTAGGTGACTCTTTGAGATGCCATCAGCTACTTGGCTATCAGAACTTTGGCTGCTAAAGTGATACCAATACCTCTGGCCAGAAAAGACCTAGACATTGGCAGCAAGGTAAGCGAAGCTTTGCCGCCAACTTGCAGGACCTAGAATGCAGACAAAATGACGATGCTTATACAAATCTTTACCTTGTCCAAAAAATTAAGAAACAAATATGATAAAACAGTGCCTATGAAGGAAGAATTCTGAAATTATATGGCACGCTATTTGAGTACAGGTTTGTTCTGTCCAATTCGATACCCAGTAGACAGTAGTATGTGGCTGCTGAGCAATTGAAATGTGGTTACTTGAAATTGAGATGTGCTGCAATTACAAATATAAACCAGATTTAAAGACTTAGTATATAAAATAGCTCAATAACTTTTTAATATTGATTATGCTTTGGAATAATATTTTTGATATATTTTCTTAAATAAAATATATTGTTAAATTCATCTATTTCTCCTTACTTTTAGAATACGGCTACCATAAAATTTAAATTGCATATGTGGCTCACGTTGTATTTCTGACAGCAGTGCTGGTAGTTAGTCTACACCAGAGGCAGCTGAGGAATGAGACAGCTTCATCCTTCATCATTTAGGAGCCAGCTGGAATATTTTGATGGCCGCACTATCTCCATTGGTTTTGTTTTGAATTTCATTAATTTCTGGTCTTATCTTCATTACATCCTTTCTTCTACTTTCTTTGGGCTTATTCTTTCTACCCCCTAACTGTCAATGGAAACTCTAGCTCATTTACGTTCAGTCTTTTGTGTTTTTAAGTAAATTCATTTAAGGCTAAAATATTGCTTTAGAAATATCTCCCAATTTGGGCATATAGCACTTTTATTCCTGTATAGGTTAAATTTTAAAATAGTATTCTCATGTGGTTTCCTCTCTGACTACTAGGTTATTTTATGATACAGAGATGTGGTATAGGTTCCTTGGTATTTCTTGAAATTTCCTTTGTGACCTGCTGTGTGGTCAGTTCTTCTGATAGTTCCATTTGTGCTTGAAAAGAATGTGTATTTTCCATTTTATATTCACTATGTGCAGGTTTCTACATATAGTTAAGTCTTTTATATTAGCTCTTTAGGTTGTTCAGATATTTTAAAATCCTTAATACTTTTTTTGTCTGCCTGATGTATCAGTTTCTGAGAGAGGTATGTGAAAATCTCCCACTATGATTGCAGATTTGTCAATTCCTCCTTATAATTTTGTCATTTTTTTACTTTATGTATTTCACTGCTATGTTGCTAAGTGCATACAATTTCATGACTTCTATTTTCTTGTTGAGTTCTTTTCATCTTATGAATCTACGTTTCTATTAATGCCTCTTGGCTTAAAACTCTATGCTGTTTGATTTGAATATTGCAACACCAACTATTCTTTTTTTTAAAGGTTATACTCCATTTATAATTATTATAAAATATTGGGTATATTCTGTACTGTATAATATATAATTATAATTATATTATAATATAATAATAAAATAAGCTTACTTATTTTATTCACAGAATTTTGTACCTCTGAATCCCATACCCCTATCTTGCCCCTTCCCCCATCCTTCTCCCCACTGGAAACCATTAGTCTGTTCTCTATATCTGTGAGTCTGTTTTGGTTTTGTTATATTCATTCATTTTATTATTTAGATTTTACATTTAAGTGACATTATACAGTATTTGTGTTTCTCTGTCTGACTTATTTCACTAAGCATAATACCCTCCAAGTCGATCCATGTTGTTGCAAATGGTAAAATTTCATTCTTTTTTTATTGCTGAGTAGTATTCCACTGTGTGTGTGTGTGTGTGTGTGTGTGTGTGTGTGTGTGTGTGTGTATCACATCTTCTTTATTCATTCTTCTGATGATGGAAAGTTAGGTTCCTTCCATATCTTGGCTATGGTAAATAATGCTGCTATGAACATTGGGGTGCATGTATCTTCTCAAATGAATGCTTTCATTTTCTTTGGATATGTACCCCAGAGTGGAATTCTGGATTATGTGGTAGTCTTATTTTTAGTTTTTTCAGGAAGCTGCATACTGTTTTCCACAGTGGCTGTACCAATTTACATTCCTACCAACAGTACCCAAGGGTTCTCTTTTTTCCACATCCTTGCCATCATTTGTTATATGTGTTATTTTTGATGACAGCCATTCTGATAGGTGTAAGGCGATTGTGGTTTTGATTCGCATTTTCCTGATGATTAATGTTGTTGAGCATCCTTTCATGTGCCTCTTGGCCATCTATATGTCTGTTTTGGAAAAATGTCTATTCAGGTCTTCTGCCCATTTTTTTTTCTTTAACATCTTTATTGGAGTATAATTGCTTTACAATAGTGTGTTAGTTTCTGCCTTATAACAAAGTGAATCAGTTATACATATACATATGTCCCCATATCTCTTCCCTCTTGCATCTCCCTCCTTCCCACCCTCCCTATGCCACCCCTCTAGGTGGTCACAAAGCACCGAGCTGATCTCCCTGTGCTATGCGGCTGCTTCCCACTAGCTATCTATTTTACGTTTGGTAGTGTATATATGTCCATGCCACTCTCTCACTTTGTCACAGCTTACCTTTCCCCCTCCTCGAATCCTCAAGTCCATTCTCTAGCAAGTCTGCATCTTTATTCCCGTCTTGCCCCTAGGTTCTTCTGACCATTTTTTTCTTTTTTTTTAGATTCCATATATATGTGTTAGCATACGGTATTTGTTTTTCTCTTTCTAAGTGCCCATTTTTTAATCAGGCTGTTTGCTTTTTGTTTGTTTGTTTGTTTTTTGATGTTGAATTGTATGAACTCTTTATGTATTTTGAATGTTAACCCCTTATTGATCATATCATTTGCAAATATGTTCTCCAATTCAGTAGGTTGTCTTTTTGTTTTGTCTGTGGTTTCCTTTGCTGTGCAAAAGCCTTTAAGTTTAATTAAGTCCTGTGTGTTTATTTTTGCTTTTGTTTCCTTTGCCTTAAGACATTGGTCCCTAACCTTTTTGACACCAGGAACCTGTTTTGTGGAAGACAATTTTTCCACAGACAGGGAGTGGGGGAGGGGAATGGTTCAGGCAGTAATGTGAGTGATGGGGGGTATGGTTCAGGTGGTAATGTGAGCAGTGAGGAGCAGCAGATGAAGCTTCGCTTGCTCACCTGCTGCTCACCTCCTGCTGTGTGGCCCGGTTCCTAACAGGCCATGGTCCACGGCCCAGGGGTTAGGGACTCCTGCCTTAGGGGACAGATGCAAAAAAAGTATTGCTACAATTTATGTCAAAGAGTATTCTGCCTATGTTTTCTTCTAGGAGTTTTATGGTTTCTGATCTTTCATGTATGTCTTTAACACCAGCTATTTTTTCATTAATGTTTACCTGGTGAATATTTGTTCATCTCTTCCTGTATCATTACAGTCTGCTTATATCTCTTAAAAATTTTCTGGATGTTATTCTCTTTGTATAAAATCCATTTTGAGATGATTTTAATCTTCTTGTGTCTATTGTGATTATTAATGTATTAGTGCCTATTTGTACTATCTGGTTTTATGTTTCTTGTTTTTTCTCTTTTCTTAATTTTTATTTAATTGACCAAATCTTCTTTATTCCTTTTACTTCCTCGCAACTCATTTGGTAATTACACATTTGGCTTTTATTCTTTTTAGTAGTATTCCTTAAGTTCTTAACATGTATACCTGACTTAACTAATGTAACTTTATCCAAATTCTCTATCTTCCTCTTGAACAATATATTCCAAATTATCATCCAGTGTTTTCGTTTTTTCTTGCATCAAAGCCACCATGTTAGTTAATATTATCATTGTTTTGTATCTGAAGTTAATTTAGATTTACAAACATGCTTACCAGCTTCTTTTCCTCATCATTATTTCCTGCATCCATTCTTTTCTTCTAGAGTTACTATTATTCTTGCTGAATGTTATTTAGTAATTTTTTTCAGTAAGCTTCTATGGGTAGTAAACTCTTTCAGTCTTTATATTTATTTCTCTTCATTTGACAGAGTTTAATTGGTAGATAGTAATTTCCCTTTACCACTTTGAAAATGTTACTTCATTGCACTCCAGCAGCTTTTGTCACCAGTGAGACATCTTCTGTAGGTCTATGTTTTCTCTATGCACTCATGGAATGACATTTTGAACCCCTCTGCTTGTGCCTATTAAGTTCTATATCCGTTAAGGGTATAAACTATGAGCTGCTTTGGTTGAAGCTCCTATTCAATTCTCTGACTTTGGCTCCTTTTTTCATGCTCAGAGATTTCACACTCTGAATTTGAAATTTTACTGTGTGTCCAAATTTTGTCTTTTGTTTAATTTTTTCATGAGGGAGAGTCCTTCTCTGTCACTTTAGTCTGCCGTATTGACTTGACAATCTTAGTGATCTGCTTATTACTCTACATCCCATAGTCTGTGGAGGTGCCAACCTGACAGAATGGTCTTGGCTCTGATGTCTGCAAGTTAGAGTCATGGAGAATTAATGCTAAAGATCTAGGACTCAGGGTACATAGACTTGCCAAGAACACTCATGATACCCTGCACCCCTGTGTTCTGCACTCAGCCTCTTACTCCTGTGCTCCCTTCACCTTGGCAGTCTGCTCTCTTAGACAGAATTCCATTTCACATGCTCCGGGTCTGGCATTCCTATTACAGGCTCTACACTGGGTGCCTGGAACATGCTGTTTGACCCAGTGCTGGGCAGTAGTGTATTTATATCCCAGCTGTAGCCCTCTCTGTGCTGCCATAGGCTGCTTGAAGTTTATCAGATGAGTCTGGTTCCAGTCTACTAAGCCTTCTATATTCAAGGACCTGACATCTCTGAGAGGTCCTGTTGAAGCCCCCCAGCTCTAGTCCTGGAGAGAAGTGTCAGCAACCCCTTTATCTGGGGAAGCAGAGGGTGATAGGGACTCACAGCTCAGGTTTTGTCAGAGAAAACCTCGCAAAATTCCCTCTCTCTACTCTTTGCACTTTCATAATCTTCCTATAGGCCATTAAATGAAATTTTCCGCACCACCTACTTTAACATTTTCACATGATTTCATTTCCTCATGCTTTTAATTCTCTCCTCTTTACTCATGCTAACCAATACTCTGGTGTTTTATATCTGGGTTCAGGTATCTATTAGATTTTGTTTATTCTAGTAACAGTAACTAGTGAGTTAGTAAGGATTTCTAAAATTTTTATCATTTTCATGAGATTTTCCTTTAATATTTGTTATTATGGAATATTTTCCTCTTCAGAAAAGTGGAAGTGTGTATGATCTGTGGTCATGTATGTGGAACATGGTAAAAAAAATTTGAGTGGAGATTTTTCTGGGAACAGAAATGACTTTTGTAGTGGTCATAAATGTTAATCTTCACTTTGATAGATTATCTTTCACGTGGTAGGCACTACATAAATATTATTGAATAAATGAGTGAGAAAGAAGCAATTCAAAATCTGTAACACCTGCCCTTGAATTACAGAAATACTGGAAAATGTTGAAGGGATTATTACCTCTCACCTTTCAAAGAGGAACAAGAACTTTTTGGTGTGCTTTTTCTGAGTTCCAATAGCATTCTCTTTGGTGTTCTTAAAGCATTTTACCTCTGGTTGCTATGGTGGTTTATCTGCCATTATCCTTCCTGAATTTGTAATATTATCTTACTTTAAAATGCTTTTCAAGGATGCTTGCAGGTTACTTCAATATGGTGGGACTGGATGAAATTTAAGGTCTCTTACAACCTAGAGATTCTGTGATTTCTTTCAGAATTCTGACATCATCTATTCTCTTCTCACTAGTGGTCCAGCAGAGGTTCGTTATGCAGGGCAGAGCTTGTGAGCCCGTGGAGGGATTACTTACCCAGGCATCTTCACTGGCAATGGTATACTGCCATATGGCTAAGCATAGCATACAGATGTCACAGAGGAAATCTTCTAGAAGCTATTATGGCTTCACAAAGCCAGTTCCCAACTTGCTTTGGAAAACTGTGTACTTCATAAGGAAAGCTAGATTTTGGTCTACTTGTGTTAAGGAACATGAATTATTTAGAATGCTATGGGATATATCTACATGAAGGAACATTTTGTTTCTTTTTAGCATTAAGCATAGTAGTATACTGAAGAAGATATCAGGTATAGGCTTTTATATTTTAAAAATTACAGTTGTGTCTCTTGGTAGCCATGGGGGATTGGTTCTAGGAGCCCCCATGGATGCTCAAGTTCCTTATAAAAGATGGCATAGTATTTACATATAACCTACACACATCCTCTCGTATACTTAAACTCATCTCTAGACTGTAGTACCTAATATAGTGTAAGTGCTATGTAAACTGTTGTACATACAATGTAAATGCTATGTAAATAGTTGCTGGTGCAGCAAAAGTTTTGCTTTTTGGAACTTTCTGGGGTTTTCTCCCCGAATATTTTTTATTTTTGGTTGGTTGAATCTGTGGATGTGGAACCTGTGGATACAGAGGGCCGACTGTATTCTCCCTGAGAGTTGACATTTTTGACTCAAGTTTGTTACAGCTTTCCATCTGTCTGCATATGGAAAAAATCACATGATAGTAATAGGACTTTTTTTTTTTTTTTTTTTTTTTTTGCGGTATGTGGGCCTCTCACTGTTGTGGCTTCTCCCGTTGCGGAGCACAGGCTCCGGACCCGCAGGCTCAGCGGCCATGGCTCACGGGCCCAGCCACTCCGCGGCATGTGGGATCCTCCCGGACCGGGGCACGAAGCCGTGTCCCCTGCATCGTCAGGCGGACTCTCAACCACTGCGCCACCAGGGAAGCCCAGTAATAGGACTTTTGAGTTCCATTTGTTAACGAATCAGTGACTGCATATCAACTTGTTTGAGTTCTTTGTGACTAATTTTCTCCATAATGAGGAGTGTGCTTTCTGTTCTACAAAGCTCTACGTATTATTTAGTGATAAAATGAGTTTTAAAAAGACAATGTGTTTGAAGATAAGATAATACTAAGAGGTATTATCTTTTCTCTTAGCTTCTATACATGTTTAAATACTTGTGATTGAATTCAGTAAATAGGAAACAGTAATATGTACACCCACATTCTAAATGATTGAGAAATAATTTGATACACAAGACCATATTTAGCAAAGCATTTTAATTTGAGGAAGAAACTGAACAAAGAAAATAAGAAGAACATCAATAATGCTGAACTTCAGTGAACTGTATTTATTAGCATCTATATTGTTCTGCCAGTTAATATAGAGATAATATCTTGTATTCTGCAGAATAACTGTTATCTATGTTTCCATTTATGAATACATTCTACAAATATCATTCTGAATTCCTCAAAGCAGAGAGCGTTGATGCCAAATGATTGAGGGCACTAACCTTACCAGATCTATATGTATGTATACATATGGATGGATAAATGTATTTGGTTGTGGTACGTCTGAGACTGTTTGAGACCGGCTGCTGGGAATCAACAGTGAGTTGTAATGTGTACACATTCGAATATAACTAGTAGAAATAAGATGGGTTGAAGTGAAAACTATTAAAAAGAAAATCTCATGGAATGAATTATGTTATGTAGTCTGGTAGAAGCAATTGAATAGATTGTGGCTTCTGAGAAAAATACAACAGAAATACTACAAGGAGATCCTCCCAAGGACATTTTAGTGACCTATGGTATGGAAGAGCTCACTATAAACAGACCTGCCAAGTAGCCTCTTCAACTTACGGTTCACATTTTCATAAGAACGAGCCAGCTAGCTAGTCAAAAAAGGGTGGCAGTAATTGCATTCTCTGTCAGTGTGAGAATAAGACAATGAAAACTAGGATAACTTAAGAAAGGCAGAGCTCACTTTGCACATTCTGAAACCGCTTAGTTTGAAGTCAAAACTAAACATCTCATTTCCTTTGGAAGCCAGAAACAAGCTTTTTTTTTTTTTTTTCCTTTATAAAAGAGCATTATCTCCTTTAAAGAAAAATAAAGCAATGCTGTTTATGTGTTTAATGCTTAAAAAAAGAAAGGCTGGCAGTCGCCAGAATGATGGGACAATGGGTAAAGAGCAGACCCAAAGATTTCCTTCCCTCTCTGGGCCTCCACCTGCAGGTTTCCCCCAGAAAGAATGCAGATGCCAATCAGAGCTGATGGGGGTGGAGCTCTGGAAAGCTATCTCCTGCTCTTTCAGAGTTTGGATCCCAGGAGGTAGACTGACAGCCCCACTCTGGCCCACTGGCTATTTCTGGAAAGACTCCAGGAACCTCTTTAAGTCGCATTATTCACCAGCCAAAGATCTTGACAAGAAATCTTTCCTTGACCTGGGGCCGGGGGCGGGGGCGGGGGTGTAGAACCAGAAGTGAATTATCTGTAGGAACACAGACATTTCTGCCTGCCTCCTGAGAGGTGCTGTGCTTGAAATCCCAGCCACATTTTGGGGCCAAGCCCTGGTGATTTACCTGCCACCTCTGGGAAGAACACGGCCCAGTCTCCTCCCAGCATGGCCTGTTTATTCCAGAAGGAGCCACCATGTCTTCCTGGTTCAGCCAACCTTCCCTTACAAATCTACAAATCTGTTCTGTTTGGAGGAAAGCATTCTAGGCAGGCAAGGGACAAGAAAAATCACTGAGATTCTTGCTTCTCCGCATGAGGCTAAAAGTCTTCAACTGGCAGCAGGAGAATCACCACTCCCAGCCTGGAGGGTTTTGCTCAGGTTGATTGTCAAATGCATGGGTGAAAAATAAAGTCATCTTACATGGTTTTTAAACCGAAGTAAAGTTTGTTATTTAAATACTAATGATGTTACTTCATTGTTAGCTAAATAGAGTGACCGTAATTGAGATATTGTTAGCTGTCCTCATAAATATAGGGTTTAAGTATCTATCTTGGATGAGGAAGGAAATGGGGCTTTTTTTTCCCAGAGGGAATATGGGGATGCAGTGAGGGGCAGTAGGAAAAACACTGGCCTTGGAGGTTGGTTTGGGTTTGAGAATAGGCCCAGCCATACCTGGGCTGTTTGGCTTTGGCCAAGTTACTTTCTGAGTAAACTTCCTGAACTCCATCCCTTCCTCTGTAAAATGGGGCTAATAATACCTACGTCATAAGGTTGCTGTGAGGTTGAAATAAATAAATCACCTACGACAGGACCTGGTACATAGAAACTGGTCAAGAAGTTGTGACTAAATACTATTAAGGTGGAAGACATAAAAGCATTAAAAATACAAGGATTTAAATATCAACAGGTGTTATCAGGGCTATGAGATTATGAGAAACTTTCTATTTTCTCCTTTATTAAAAAACAAACAAGATCAATGAAGTTTATGACACTGGTTTTCTACATGTAGTGCATCTGTATTTATCTATGTCTATCCCTCTGTCTCTCTACCATGCATATATAGATTTGAATGCATGCATTATTTGGGCTGAAATGAGTGCTTCTCTGGAGATCTAACTGGGACACCAGCAACGACACTCCTGCGTGCAGAGGGGACACTGGTATGGGCTTCAGGGATCTTGAGGCTGGTTGGGGTATTCCCTCCAAGTTAGCTGAGGAGCTTTTGGCTTTGTTCAGTTTTTTCCTTCCTAAAACGCTGCGATTGGAGGGCATGATTATGCAAGTATGTGCTCTGAAGTGATGTGATTCTATTCGAGAGAACAATCGCTTCTACCCTTCCAAATCCTACTCTCGAGTCCCTGGGTGGAGGGAGAATGTATACTTTGGACTGAGTTTCACATGGAGAAAATTATTCCTTGCAAATTTCCTGTCTCCAGGCTGATGGGAAAGGAAGAGGAAGATCTTGTAGTGTTACTCTGAAGTTTCTGATTCTCAGGGTCGTTCATAATCACACAGCTGTAACTGTAGGTATTTGGTCAATGAGTCTCCATATTGACATCTACCTGGTTAAGGTTGATTCTGCCCACTTTGTTAAGTGGATGCCTGCTCTGCTCTTCCACTGAACTAATAAATCATGAATACTTTCCTTAGCCATTTAAAAGTCATTTCCTCTCATTTTCCCTGGGCACCAGACGTAATCTTGTGTGTGTGTGTGTGCGTGCGCGTGTATGTTTTGATTGCTGCCTTCAAAAATAGCATATGATAGCAAACAACTGCTTAGAGATTTTCAAGCCAAAATTTATCAACAACCTAAACTCTAGCAGTGTATTCATCAAAAGGCAAACGTATACCTTGTATTACTTGACCTTTCCAAGCCACCTACTTCATATTATATCTTTTATTTCATATTCAACTCCTTACTTGAAATTCAAACATCTTATTATAATCATGTGTGTGCTCTCTGAACTAAAGTGGAACATTCTAAAAACTGGTGTTTCACGTATAAAAATTGCCTTTACAATAATTCATCTATTCAACAAATATTTATTGAGTGCCAAGTGTAACACAGTTTTCTAGATCTTGCGGAAATATCAGTGAGCAAGGGAGAGGATAGTGTCTGCCCTCATGGAGCTTAGAATTTGTGTGTCTGTGGGAGGGGAGGGAGGGAGACCAACAGACAACAAAGAACTAACATTGTATATTAGGCTGTGATGGGTGTCATGGAGAAAAACCAGGGCAGGAGGTTGGCAAGTTCCAAGACTGTATGTGTGTCTTGCAGGGAAGGGGTTCAAATTTAATCAAGATTATCAGGCGAGACCCTGCTGTCAGGGTGACTTTCGAATAAAGATCTGAAGGAGGTAAGGGTGTGAGCATGAGGGTAGCTGGTGAAAAAGCCTCCTACTGAGAAGGGCTGGCAAGTGCAAAGACCCCAAGGCTGGAGCTGCTTGGGCCGATTGGGGAACAATGAAGCCCTCCATGTAGAATGGCATAAGTTAGGTAGGAGATAAGGTCAGAGAGAAAAGATAGCCAGGTTAGAAATACACAAGCATTCTAAAGAGGAGGAAATGACCAATTAGTATGATTATTGGGTACAGGGACAACATCCACAGACAAAACAGTTGAAAAACTCCTGCTCCTGGACTTGACATTCCAGTGAGGGGAGACAGTGCAAAAACCAAAGAAGTGAATTGGATAGTATGCTAGAAGGTGATCAATGCAACGGGAAAGCAATGGACTGGGAAGGCTGGGGTGGGGCGTGTGAGTGCTTAGTTACCTAAAACACTGTTCCTGAGAACAACCTTAGACTGTAAACTTCTCAAGACTGGAGGCTACACTGCTGGTTCTTTTATGTATTATCCAATTCTGAGCACATCATGGGTAACTAATATAAAAATCATTACAAATCATCCTGCTAAATAATATTCATTCAACAAACATGTTTTGGTTACGTTCTGCATACGAGGGACTGGAATAGGTGAGCAAAAAGAGACATCACCTGGCTTCATGGAGTTTACAGTTTGATGGTGGGAATAACATCAAGCAAATAACCACATAAATATATGTAACATTGTCATATTGCAATAGTGATGGTGCTATAAACAGAGGCATTCGATTTTAGGAAAGCATATAATATGGAGATGAGTGACAACACATTATTCTGCCTTCAATATTTTAGTAGTAACATTGGCTTTCCCAAGCAAATTCGCTTTTTGTAGTGATGGTGAAATAGGAGCTAGAAATAGTGAAAAATTTTCTCATCCTGTTTAAAAATACATTGGAAACTACTCTTCTGAGAGGCAGTGATAGCGTCTCCAGAATTGCCTTGCAGAATTTGCTCAGTTGAAATCTGTCTGAACATGATAGTTTCTTGCCAGTGTAGTTTGAACCACGTGGAAAAGAGGAGGTTCTAAGCTAAAGCTGGGTAACCTTGAGTCATGTTCAGGAAAAGGCCACGGTTCGGTGGGTGTTCTTTAGGGTGAGGCCCTTAACAGATTCTGGAATGGACGTGAGATGCTAGTCAGGGTTCCGTTCTTTCTACAAGGCCAGCAAGTCTGACTCCAACCCAATAACTCGCTTTAGATAAACCTATTTTCAGCTTTGTTTGAAGGATGTGACTGTTGGTCATTCTTTACTGGCCATTACCTTAGATGGCTAGTGATATGGTCCAACCATTGAACCAGAAATACATTCATTCACTAGCAGCAATGATGTATTTTTCTGCATGATGCCTGTCCTTGGCGAAGGGTGCTTCAGCTGCTCCCTTCGCTGCCTTGCTGTCAATTTGATAAACGGATAGGCTTCCTTCCCAGCAGGGCTGGTGTGGCTCCAAGTTGCAGGGCTGCCCTCTTCAGCCGCCTACAGGCCATTGTTCCTGCCTCCTGTGAGCTCACAGAGCCCATTCCGGGTGCACCGGGTCATCCCCAAAAATGCTCAGGCTGACAGTGTCAGACCAGTACAAGGAGAAAATAAAGTTTTGTTCTGTTAAATGTCTCTGCCAAACTCTACAAAGACATGCTGCCAGAAGAATAAAAGGAAAGTTAATTCTGCCCATTGCACAGAGCTATTTTGAAAATTTACTGCTGGCACCTTGCAGCAGATACATTTGTTTATTTTAGCTTTTCCTTCAGGCAATTTATGGAACTCAATGGTGATTCCTTCATGTGTTGGATTTTTAAAAGGGATAAAAGAGCAAAAGAGTGTATTGATGAGCACAGTTTTTTAGTGGTAAAGAGAGTGAAACAGGATATGCCAGATCCGGAAGACTAAAGAAAGGTTAGCCCGAGAAAACCAGTCCTGTGCAAGCGTTTCTGCAGAATTGATAGCATGAGCTTTGGGGAACAGACACACTGTGGATGGATGGTTTTATTCCAGGTGCTTCTCTTACGTATATGCTCTTTTGTTCTCTACTTTAGGGGAAACCGTAACAGTAGTAGTTATACATTATGGAGCACATCTTCCACAGTAATTATGTCCTCCCTCCACACTTCCAGTGATGCTTCTGTGGGGAAGGTGAGGATTTTACGAAAGGGGAAACTTAGGCTCAAGGAGATCTAGTCCCTGGGTCTAGTTTATACAGCTAATGGTGGTAGCAGGGATTTGTTCTAGAGCCTTGTTACTTAAAGAAGGAAATAAAATGTAAGGAAAATTACAATTTAAAATTTTAAAACTTAAAACATTTTTAAAAAGGTAGTTGAGAACTTTTCCATTGTGAAAAACAGAAGGCTTTGCTACAAAAATAAAGCATATTGAAAAAGTGGGAAGATAAAGCTTAAGCTAGGGGGAAGAAGCACAGATTTTTTTTCTATCATTATTATTTTTTAAACTCTATCTATGCCATATGTTATATATGCACTCTTTTGCTTGTATGTGTGTTTCATGATGACAAGAAATAACAGGTAAGGAAGAGAACAAATTGTTTTTTAATACTTACCCTATCCCTGGCACTGTGGTAGCACATGAAATAGGTACTTATGTTTTTAATATTAGACTTCTTCTATTTTAAGAATTTTCTTAACCATCATAAAAGTTAATGATACATCATCATTATAGCTAGATTTGTGTCCATTTTACAGATTTCAATACTTACCATTATTTCTTATATACCATGTATTCCATTCCCTTGAGTTATTTTTGCAGTTTCCTCTGGTTAGAGATTTCCTGTTGTGGGACTTTCTGAAATCCCTACATATTTGAAAATGTCTGTCTCTTGCTGTCACACAAGGATAGGTTGGCTATAGAATCTTAGAGTCACATCCTTCTTGCTTGCAAACATTACTATTTTCTAGTTTTTAGTGTTACAGATGAGATTTTTCAATATCAGTCTGATTTCTTTTTCTTTTCCAGGTGGCCTGTTGTTATTATTGTTATTTTCTGCCTGGAAGCTTGAAGAATTTTATTTTTATCCTTGGGCTTTAGAAAAATTACCAGGATATATTTAAGTTCTTGTACTTTTTCCCCCCAATATTCTACCCCAGCTCTAGGCTATTTCATTAGATATTCACAGTAATACTCTTGGAGGTTGTCACAATAATACTTTGGGCTTCTTCCAAAAAGCAGAGCCTGGGACAGTGACTTAGTGTGGGTAGTTGATTTTGGGAAGTTATCACAGGGAACAAGACTGAGGGTGCTGGGAAGAGTGAAATGGGGGAGGAGGGAAAGCTAATCTCAGGGTACAGTATTGAGTTGGTTACCAACCTGGAGAACTAGGGCTCAATTTGCCTGGGTGCCTTTTGCGGAACTATGTAGGCTCTGCCTCAGGCTTATCCACCTGAAATAGGAGAAGGAAACTATTTATCCACCAGCTTCCTTTCCCCCCCCTTGGCCAAAGGTTGCTCCAGAGGGTGTTAACTTCCTTGTATTTCCTGGTTTGAGCATTTATCTCCAGAATCTGGATCTCTTAGTTGCTTTACGTTTGTTAGGCTGTTTGCTGGAATTGCATGGAAGCATCAAGAGAAGCCCCAGTGAACATCCTAGGTTAGAGCTGTATTCCTTCATGCCACCATTGTGTAGCAAATATCTAATTTAAAAAAAAAAGATTAA
Organism: Phocoena sinus; assembly: GCF_008692025.1. Lineage (NCBI taxonomy): Eukaryota > Metazoa > Chordata > Mammalia > Artiodactyla > Phocoenidae > Phocoena > Phocoena sinus. The sequence continues at coordinate 71,736,357 of NC_045769.1, forward strand.
AAAATTTTTATACAATTTTTAAAGGTTACTTTCCATTTACAGTTATTACAAAATATTGGCTATATTCCTCGTGTTGTACAATACATCCTTGAGCCTCTCTTACACCCAGTAGTTTGTACCTCCCACTTCCCCACCCCTATGTGGCCTCTCCCCCTCCCCACTGGCAACCACTAGTTTGTTCTCTGTATCTGTGAGTCTGCTTCTTTTATGTTATGTTCACTAGTCTGTTGTATTTTTAGATTCCACATATCAGTGATATCATCCAGAAATACCAAATTTCTTGATGGTAATCAGAGTCAGTTGCCCTACCAGTGTGGGCAACTTCTTTTCTTGTTGGTCCATCCATTTGAGAGGCCCCAAATGACAAAATACATAGTAGTCATAGCTTTAAATTCAGTGGAACTCTTTCTGCCTTTCTGCGTCTACCCTCCAACTTCACCCCTAGTGCCAGGACTCAGGGCTTTTTTTTTTTTTTTTTTTTTTTTTTTGCGGTACATGGGCCTCTCACTGTTGTGGCCTCTCCCGTTGCGGAGCACAGGCTCCGGACCCGCAGGCTCAGCGGCCAGGGCTCACGGGCCCAGCCGCTCTGCGGCACGTGGGATCTTCCCGGACCAGGGCACGAACCCATGTCCCCTGCATCGGCAGGCAGACTCTCAACCACTGCGCCACCAGGGAAGCCCTGGACTCAGGGCTTTTAATGCAGCAGGGCCTAAGGACCTAGGGACAGGAAGCACATATTCTGAAAGTGGGTCACTAGGAGTGGTAACGCGAGGGGACAATCCTACTTCCACCTTCTGTTTTTCAGGCCCCTGTATTCTAGTTACATGTCACCACATGTTGGGTTCACTGCACATAGAGAGTCCTGGAGGACAGCGTCCAACCTTGCTGGATGTGGTCCCCAAGCTGGCTTCCTAGCTGGGCACTTAATAGGTGATTCTCATTCTACTAGACTGGCTTCTTCAGAGTGTTGTGGTCTATGGTAGGGTCTGAGGATTCTCTCGCCACCCACTCATTTCATTTACCTTCGCTGTAAAACACGTCCCTTGATCTGAGGCAATGTCATTGGGATCCTATGTTGTAAACCGTACACTCTTCAAGCCCTCAGATGATGCTAGCTGAGGAGGCTTGGATAGGAAAAGCAAACTGATAATCAAAGCAAGTGTAAGGATGTATTACTGCCCTTCTAGGATGTCACCCACTTGTCACCACATAGTTGGCCTCCTTGAGGGATGTTTCTATATTGAAGCACCATATTGCAGACCTGCAGCTGGCATCTTAGGAGTTCAGCAGTGGCAGTAGTTACATCTGTCTTAGTGGGAGAGAGCCCATCCTTGCCCCCAAGGCTGCCACATTCATGGGACTACTGTGCTAGCACTGGGGTGGCTGAGGTCAGAAGCTGACTGATATGCACTGGACAAGTCAGCCTAGTCACCAGATTGTCCAGAACCTCTCTGAACACTCTAGAATGTTCCCAGTGGCCATTAACACAGGACACAAATACCCATATATGCTTTGGTCCCTCTGCCAAAGATTCATCCATAAACCTGTTTCTCAAACTTCCTTGTCTCTAAGCCTCTAATCGTGCTCGTTTCAGGATCTTGACCAATCAACAAAGCCCTCTGTCAGCCCAGAAGGCTGTGTATATCTGTGTTTTAGGCAGTTTCTCCCTGCATACAAGGTATATAACCAAGTGTGTTGCTCAGAGTCATACCTGCTGGGAAAACTTCCCTTTTCCACTTACCTTCAAGGCCACCTTTGAGTGGGGCTGTATTGTGCATTTTCAGCTATCATAAATGCATCGCACTAATCCATCTGTGAACCAGGCTCAAACATTTCCTCCTCTGTAAGTTGGTCATAGGGAAGCCTCCACGAGTGTAGCTGAAGGAAGGCATCAGTGCAACAGAGGAAAGTCGTGAGGAAGTCGAGGCCACATGCTTAATGCAACTTACTTGTGCTCTCTGGACCTGCTCAATCCAGTCCCGCATGTAATGTACTATTTACGTCATACTGTGGTTTGCTTCTGTTCCTGGATAGCCTTATGACTTTGTGGATCTCATAATCCCACTCACCATAGGCAGCTCCAGGTGCTTAGTCACTCTTGATGTCCTAGTCTCTACTAGGGCTCAAAAGCATGCCAGGAGCTGCTCTCAAAATGGCGAGAAGTCCTGTGTCTTCGAAGGTTTGACCTTGCTCCAGAACCCAGGGTCTGTGCTGGGACTCTTATATATTGAGGCTTTTTTTTTTTTTTGAAAGAAAAATTTATTGTACATTTAACATAATACAGAATAGTGTTCCCTGAGATTGGGGAACAATACAATTACACGTGAACGCGTACACTTAAAGACAGTCAAGGATAACAGAATTGAGATCTCAAGATGGCCTTATTGTTCATCTAGCCTGATCCCTTCACTTTAAAAGAGATGTAAGAGTCAGAGACTCAAAGAAGGGTATGTGAAACAAAACAACCTGGACCAGAACCTGACCCTTTGTCCAAGGTGCTTTTTCCTCCTCTACACAAAATGCATATGTGCATTGATGCAGCCATTCATTCATTCAACAGATATTTACTTAGTGCTACTATGAGGCAGAAACTGCAAGGTATGAGATAAATATCAGGAAGAATACTCCCTGTGTAGAAAAGGAACCTCAAACTCAGTAGTCTTCAGGACTATGCAGATAAAAGTAGGCTGGGTGGATGTAAGACAGAGGAAATGGAGGTGCCCATGGCAGACTAGAGAGTCCACGCTCCTACTAAAGGCATTCCCTGGCTTTGTTTTTTTTTTTTTTTTGCGGTACGCGGGCCTCTCACTGTTGTGGCCTCTCCCGCCGCGGAGCACAGGCTCCGGACGCGCAGGCTCAGCGGCCATGGCTCACGGGCCCGGCCGCTCCACGGCATGTGGGATCCTCCCGGACCGGGGCACGAACCCGCGTCCCCTGCATCGGCAGGCGGACTCTCAACCACTGCGCCACCAGGGAAGCCCCCTGGCTTTGTTTTTTGATGTTTAATTTAAACACTGCGCTGGCCCAATCACATAGCAGAAAACATAATTGGATTTAGCCATTTGGTATCAGTTCTCAACCCCTAACTACAGTTACAGCTTTGATTTTGCTACCAGGGCTGAGATATCTGGGCTAACTCTGGTTCCTTAACATGATACAATGTATATGTAATTTAAGTATATATGCGAAGAATTAAGTACAAATTCAGTTATTCATGAGCACTAATGGCTTCAACTAAAGCAGATCGTTTTATTTTTAAACATGGCAAACAAATCCATTTATCTAGATGCCATATCTGTGTACAAGTAGATAAGATTTTCACTGTTTTTTCCAGCAAGGTCATATTGAGGTTTGACAGAGACTATATACAGCGTCCTAATGCACTATCCATCTTCTAGGTCATACTGCCTGAGCATCAGGGCAGCTTGGACTGCAGTCTGGACCTGCTATAGGGTCCTTGCCTGTTCTGGGCAGCATATACCACACCTTGGTATATGGCAGCCTTCCAAGACACCAATAAATGGTTCACAGTGTACGACTATGTATGGTATGTGTTGACACCAGTATTCAAATAAGCCTGCCACGTGCAGTGCCTCTTTATTAGTGATAGGACGTGTAGGTCAACAATTTGTCATTTATATTAAAAAATTTCCCACATGTTCCCATTCATTGGATCTTTAAAAACATCATCCATGTGGTGGGTCCTTGAAACTTTGAGGGTTTTATCATCTACCCTCTAGCATGTATGTATCTTACCAGGACAATCTAAATACCTGCTGCCTTCTGATCACCAGGTCCGATCACCGTGGCACCATCAGCGTTGTCAACCAGCAATCATGCAGGTTCTGTGCAATATCAAGACGATCGAGGTCTCTGTGGACTATATTGTGACAGAGAACAGATTTAGCCTGGTTCTGGGGTAAGACAGACAGTGAATACTATGGACTTTTCTACATAACAGCAAACTGTTTTTGATCCTTATTATTTATGGGGATTGAGAAAAAATACATTTTTCTGCTCAAAAGTGCCAGAAGCTGTGATAATCTGTTCTAGGAAAATACTACACCTGGTATAGCAGTTGTGATTGTGATGACCACTCGTTTATGTTTATTTTGGTCCATTGTCATTCACCATGATCTCTGTAAGTTTTGCAGTGGCCAAATAGGTAAACTGAAGTGGGTATCCTTGCATCCTTCAAATCTTTGATAGTGGTGCTAATTTCTGAAATTCCGTCTGTGACATAATACTGCAGATTTAGGGACTTCCTCTTGCCCCTTGCAGACACTGTTGCCCTTATTCCTTTGGCCAAAGAACAAATCTTGATTGAACTGCGGGAACGGGCGATAACTGCACAGATGGTCTGTGGACCCATTGGACCACTCCGGGATGGATGTGGGCCAGGAGTCCACTCATTATCTGGCTTACATGAGCCTTCTCTAATAAAGGGTCCAGTGGCATTTTAGATTTCTTGCTATCAGAGTCAACTCAGACCCTGTGCCTAACAGCCCCTTGAATGGTCTGGGTATTCTTCTTTCCCCAGTACATACTTATTCTGGTAACTAATTTCAGATTCCTTTGGGAATCAGGGAATATTTACTACATATAATTACAGTGGTATTTCAGGATTCTTCCTTGAGGAGACCTAGCCTCTTCATTAGTCAGTGAGCTCTGGTTTGAGACTGAGCTCAGCGTCTGAGAATTGACTTAGATCTAGAAAATGAGTGAGCGTGTGATTTTTCCATCACGGTGGCTGACACCAGTTTTTTGCTTGCTGAATTTCAATTCCTGGTTACACAGATGACACAAAACTCTAGTTGGCTGCCCATCCATCTTGCTCCCATGATCTATTAACAATTCCCACAGATCCCTGTGGGTTAAGGCACTCTGATTGTCACTCTGGCCTTGCTGTCCATTTCAATAATGATGTCCACCCTATTTCTGTAGAGACTAAATTGCCTCTGCTATTTTAGAATCCTATCAATTCCAGTAATATCAGGGAAACCAGTTCCAATATAGTATCTCTCACCATCAGTCAGCAGCCACAGCCAAGCTTCTCCACCATGTTGTGCTTCCCTTCATCATGCAATCTTTTTTTTTTTTTTTTTTGGTATGTGGCAGCCATGGCTCACGGGACCAGCCACTCCACAGCATGTGGGATCCTCCGGGACGGGGGCACGAACCCGTGTCCCCTGCATCGGCAGGCGGACTCTCAACCACTGCGCCACCAGGGAAGCCCCCATGCATTCTTTACTGACTGAGTGGAAGAGAGTCTTTTGGGCCTCCTCAGAGATCATAGTCAGGTGGAGGTTTCTTTGATCTAACATAAATCTATTACAGCATTCCCATCTCTCTCTCTGAGCCTTTTGATCCTTTTCCCAAATACTCTGCCAAAACATTTTTATACCTGATTTACTTTGGTCAGGTCCAAGCTTCAAAGAATGATCCCAGCAGTGTATTAGGACCAATTTTTTTTGTCCTTGCTAAGACATCGAGCCCTCTATCATGGGAGAGTGTTCCAATGTCAATAAATTCTCCCCTCTCCAGCCTTACACTCTAACCTCATATATGAGTACCCTCAAGATCTACACTTGTTCCCTTAGTTTCTGTATTGCAATTCTTTAGCTGTGCTGTTTCTTCCCGGAGCAAGGAGCATGTATCCCCCTGTGGTGGTGCTGTGACCTAAACATTCCTAGCATTACAGCTCTGACACCACAGGATAGGAACCAATGTTCTGCTATTATACACACACCTTATTAGTATAAATCTGCTGTATTCATGTATGCACTTATAGAGCAGAGAAATAACCTTCTGATGGGTCCAGTCCAGAGCGGTGAAGGGGACAGTGTCTGAACACGAGAGAAAGGAGTGTATCTTATGAGGCATCTTCCTCGGATGAGGTTTTTGTAGGGTCTCTCTGTCAGGGTTTCTCAACAGCAGCACTGTTGGCGTACGGGCTGGGCAATTCTTTCTTGTTGGGGACATCGCAGGTTGTTAACAGTGTCCCTGGCCTCTTTCTAGTAGATGCCGATGGCACCTCCCTCCCACAGTTGTGATCACCAAATCTTCCCGGTGAGAACCACTGCTTGGATGATTGGACCCAGGCTCTTGCAGATGCCTCTTAGGTGATGGCAGGATTCCTCGGGGTGCAGGTGAGGTGAGGTGTCGTTGGTCTCTTCCTCTGCACGTGAGGTAGCTGCAGCAGTGGCTGGAGCAAAAATGTGGGCTAAGAAGATATAAGCTAGGACATAAAATATGTCTGACCTAAAGGAAGATCATACGTGCTCATTTCACAGGAGTGAACACTGAGGCTCAGGAAGGCAAAACAACTTAGGCTGATACATTTAAGTTTGATGCCCTGGGCATAAAGGTGAATAAGACACAATTCCTCTCCTCAAGGAATACTCGGTCCAGCAACTGTGAAGGATTATATAATTAATCATTGCACATAAGTTTTGATGAGGTCATATAACCAGCAATTAACAAAGCTGAAAACAGAATGAGGTAAAGCTGAAAACAGAACGAGGTGTATTCATGTTAGTACCACTTCATATGCCTCAGGATTTGATTATATTTACTGCATGCTAGAATTTTTGCTAAATTATTTGTGTACCTGGTATCATTTAACATTCATAGAAATGTAACCAAGTAGGCAGTCTCCTTCCCATTTTTCAGATAATGAGGTGGCCCTTTTTTATACACCTTCACGTGACCTAGACACATTACGCTTCAAGAGACGCTGCTCTGTAGAGGAGGATGACCTCAGGCTGATAAAATCAATGCAGACAAGCACGGAGATGCAGGCACAAGATAATGCAGGCCTTGGCGGGACACAGCAGGACCCAATGACCCTTTGCATTAGGTCCATCTTCTTCCTCCAACAGCGTGACTGATTAAGATATGGGCTGATACTAAGTAGCTCAACTCTTTTTAACAGTGGCTTGTGAAACTGTGGAAACTATCTAAAAATATAGAACTACTGTGAGAGAAATAATGTTGTTACAAGGGAATTGATAACCAAGGATAATGGGAAGGGGAAGAAATAGCAAGTTGGAGCTAATTACCAGGGAAAGCCCCCTGACACTGAGAATGGTGGGCCAGGATAACAGTCTCCTGAGGGGAGTGGCAGAATCACCATCAGTTAGTACATTTAAAAATAGACAACAGAGCTAGAAACAGGACTATTGGGAATGATCTTGCATTAGGCAGGAAGGGAGGTAATTGACTAAGTGACCTAATATTAAGAGCTTTCTTTCTCATGAATTTCTAGAATTCTAAAAAAAAAAAATAAAACCTTATAGGCTGTGTACAGAAATGTGGGTACCTAATGACTGGAGATGCCTAAATATAGCCCCAAATTATTCATAAATGGAAAATGAGAGCAGCCGTGCCCCAGATGAAGCACAATAGGAGGGTCAGAGGAAATGTAGGAGCTGGACAGGGAAAGCATTGTCAGGAGTCAGATTTCTCTGAAGCACGCACACAGGGCTGTGCCCAAGTATACGTGGGCTGGGAGAAGACTGTATTCGTTAATTACTGAGAGGTGTCTTTTCCTTTCCTCTTTCAGTCCTACTTTCCCATGATGTCAGATGGAGCTTGCAAAGACCACCCTTCGTGGACTCCTATATCATCTATATCTTCCAAGTTGGCACTCTCCTTTCCTTAAAACTGATAACTGGTATGATCTCAAAGCATTGTTTCCCAATTCAAAGTCCAAAGCTTGACTCTCAGCCACTGGAGCCTTGCTAAAAATGCAGATTTCAAGATCTCACTGCGGGCCCATGGCATCTAGATGTTTGTGAACACATGAACCTGCATTTTTAAAAAGTTTCCCTCGGTCTAAGTCTTACATGCAGCATTAAGTTGGAGAAACTCTGCCTGGGGAAGGGCAGGCTGGCTAAACAAAAAGAAACCACAGGGAAGGGAAGTGCAGCCCAATCATCCTCCCCTCTTCCCTCATTTGCTTTCCCTGATCTTTCTTTACTCCCAACCAAAAGAGACCTCCTTAAACTTCCGTATCACTCTTGTACTTATAAGTATGTGTTTACACACCTATAATTTATATTTTACCTACTTTCAGAAAGACTTTAATATAATTTTCTTATATTTCTAATATGCTGTCTATGATTTCTCTGCTTTGTATTTGTGGTACTGTTTTATTTATTTATTTTTTTGCGGTAGGCGGGCTTCTCACTGTTGTGGCCTCTCCCGTTGTGGAGCACAGGCTCCGGATGCGCAGGCTCAGCGGCCATGGCTCATGGGCCCAGCCGCTCCGCAGCATGTGGGATCTTCCCAGACCGGGGCACGAACCCGTGTCCCCTGCATCGGCAGGCGGACTCTCAACCGCTGCGCCACCAGGGAAGCCCTGTGGTACTGTTTTAACCCTCTAGAGGACAGGGATTAGGACTTAACCATCTTTCTATCCTTCGCCATTTTGTGGAAAAGAATAGATTTATTTTTCAATGCAGCTAAGCACATCTGGAAAAAGTAATAAAAATCAGGCTTGCATTAGAAACCCAGGGTGTGTCAGCTTTGCCAATGTGAGAAGGCACAGTATGGAGGCTGGACACTGAGCTTGATGTCGAGACCTGGCTTTTGTTTCAGCTCCATCAACCATCACGTATGAACATTTCAGCCAGTCCTGCAGCCTCCCAGTTTATCTTCCTGTAAGCAGGGATAACAATCACTTTCTTACTTCTCTCACAAAGCAGCTGAGACAGTAAGCATGATAATATCACTATTTCATATCACTTTTCGCTTAGGAAAGCTAAAAACGACATCAACGTTATCAGCATCATCATTTCACAATCTACAAACCATTGAACAGGAGTTCAGTCTGGGTTCCCCAGAGAAAATTATTTTCCCTCATCCCAGAACATGCAGGATAAAACAGTAAAAAACAAAGATTTCAGGAATTACATCTAGTTGAAATGTATATCAGTGGTCGGTCTTCTAATTCCCCAGATAATGCTAGATCTCGAGACAAGGAAAATAATTGACGTTTAATTTTTGACATGCTACCTAATGAACAGCTAAGCCATTTTCATAGAAGGTAAAATTACAGCACTGCTGCTGGTATGCATCTCCTATATCTAAAGTTAATTGGATTTTCCATTATGATGAGGCTTGTTTTTTAGAACTGAATCTCTCAGTCTCTTCCAATTGCTCTGAGTTGGTGAGACAGGAGATATATATAAGGCATGGATTGCGGAGGTATCTCATGAGGTCAAAGAATCCCTAGTATACTGAAGCATTACAGTGTGCAAGCAGGAGCTAGGATTTGTGTAGAATGTATGTCTTCTCAAAATGAAGTTTTTCAGGAGGGAAAATTGACTACCTGTTACTGTAGTCTCTCTCTCTCTCTCTCCTAGACAGTAATGTGTTTTAGCTCCATTAAGATATTGAGTGTTATCTGTGCAGACTGGAACAAAATAACCAGACCAACTTTTTTTTTTTCCCCTAGTCCAATTGATTGCTCTACAGATTACGTAATTTAGCATCAGTTTGCTCTCTCTGGTGTTTTGAAACATGAAAAGAGCTTTCAAAGTGAGAGAACCGATTTGAAAAAAGCTTCAGCACCACTGTTGGGCCAGGAGACAATGGGGCTTTCCCAGTTGTGAAATGGCAACTCACACTGTCACCTTGAAAATCACAGTGAACAAGGGTGTGGCTGCATATATGCCAGCAACCTCAAAGAACCAGAGAATGGGTCTCTGGGGAGGTGAACAACCAGCCCAGTGTGCTCAGGGCCCATGAAGTAGTCGGGAGAGTTGCTTGCTCTAGGCTTCCACACAGGAAAGAACTTCTGTTTGAAGTTTTGACATTCTCTATGAAAAAAGACTACGTGTCAAGTACTTTCTGGTTGTATGACCTTATCGACGATTATGTGCAATTATTTATTATATACTATTGCACAGTTTGCTGGACTGAGAATTCCTTGAGGGAGAGTATTATGTCTTAATCACCTTTATGCCCAGTGCAGTGTATCAAACTTGTGCATCAAATTAAGTTTTTAAAATATCTATTTGTTTGTGTTAAGGGCATTCATTTGTTAAGTCTGAACCCTAAAACTATGCTGAAGGAGGGCTGCACCTGGATGAGTTGAGCAAAGGTTGGAGTGAGCCCTCGCATGGCTGAAGAAGACTAGAGGAAGCAGCGAGTGCTGGGTGGAAAGAGTAAGGCTCAAGATGGAAAATCATGAACCAGACGATACTGTCAAGGAGAACTTGATATCATAACCAGGAAAATTAACCAACTTCCGGAAGCAGAAAGGAATCTGCTTGAAAATGGATCAACTTATATTGGACTTAATGCTGCTCTCTGTGGCCTAATAGCAAATGGTCTTTTTTGATGCATCTTACCTGTGACACAGTCTCATATAGCTGCTGGTTTACCAATGGCAGTGATCCCATTTTTGATGGCACACGTATCTTACAAAGGTTTTGTGATTTGCATAGTGAAACCTGTACCATAACACATGGTGGATTGGTTGGTCTTGTTTTTGGTGACCTGTACCCTGTTTTCTTGGCTATCCCTTGTGAATGGTGGCCTAACCAGGTATAACTCAGCCCTGCTACCTGAGAAAGGAAACAAATTACTGGATTAGGATGACTAAACCTGTCTTTAGAAAGATGTTATTTCTAATTTTGCTCCAGACTGGGCTTTCAGCATACCTTGGGTCTAGACAATATAAATTACTTATAAAGGCTCTTTAGATACCTGAACCTGGCCTAGAAATTCAGTAATTGTTAAGCACATCTGTACACAAAAATAAAGATTGTAAAAATAACCTACATCTAAGTATGAATAAAGAGACATAATTTTTAAAAATATACCATAATTTTGTTAACCTTATTATGGTATTGCTTATGTTTTTAAGTCACAAGGAATCTAAAAATAAAGTGACATGGGCCCCTCTGGACTTCCAACAACCCTGACCACACATGGAGCTGCTGCACCAACTGACATCAATGAGGAGAGCGTCAATACAGGCTCTTGAAGATGGGAAGAAGCTGCGAGAGACAAATTAGGGGGACAGCTGGTGAAAGCCATGGATAGACTTAGCCAGATTCCAAAATGTTTTAAAAGCATTTCTCCAAATATCTGTCTTTTAATGTCCTAAAAACAAAAATATTGCCTCCGTCTGTGTCAACTTTTACGTTAAACTTAAGTATTTGTTCTACTGCTTTACGGAAGAAAGAATACAAGAACGTTGCCTGGCACTTGGATAACTTAAAACAATTAAATAGCAAATTGATGAAACTATAAACCTAATTGACAGTGGGCTCCAGACTGAGAATTGCAGTTCAATTCCAATTCTTTCATTGCAAAGCTTAGTTTAACCATGCAATAGCCACAAAACTTTTATTTAGATAGCACTCTACAGTTTATAAAGCTTCTCACACATATTATCTCAAGTACCCCCAATAGAAGAATATTACATAATGGCTAGAGGGACACATTTGGCCTTTATTGTAAGGGGCGAAATTATCTTAGCCATATCTTTGGGGACTGATAATTCCACACTGCAGATGGAAGTCTGACGGTAGAGACAAGAACCCCAAATCCTGTGGAATCTAGAAAAAGCCAGACTAACTATACAAACGTCAGGGTATACTCTGGTACTAGGTCTGTATGTACATATCTAATTTCAGCAAGCTCAAATAACAATTTGCCAAGGGCTGTCTGAATTCTGTGATTGTAATCTAGAAGTCAAAACTCAAAGCAAGAAGACAGGTGAGTTTCTACTTTCCCCACTCATCTCCTGGGTGGGTGACACAATGATATGCCAGGCTGTGTGTTCTCTCCTCCCCACATCAGGGCCCACTTAGCATCACCCAATTGCAAACCGCTACTCTCAATTTTTAGGGAAACCAAATAGTTTAAACTTCTCTGCAAAGACAATACACTACTAGAAAAGTGTCTACTGTTTCCTTGGTGTCTAGTAGATTAAAAGATACTCCCTGTCCCTTTAGCCTTGCATTTTTGGAAAGTTTCTCACTTCAGATTTGGAAAGCGACAAGGAGATCTCAATAGTTTTTAAAAGTCTCAGACATAAGTTCTTGTAGCGACAGTACCTTCTAAGAGCCTCCATCTTGCCTTCTGCACCTTTAGAGGTGCACCCACAAAAAGGACATAACAAGTCCATTTTAACACTCTATTCCTTTTGGTCTCTAATAGGAAGTTAAATTAAGAATATTAAATCCCCGTTTTTTTCTTCAAGGAGTTTTATGGGTTCAGGTGTTATTTTTAAGTCTTTAATCCATTTTGAGTTTATTTTTGTATATGGTGTGAGAAAATGGTCTAGTTTCATTCTTTTACATGTAGCTGTCCTATTTTCCCAACACCGCTTATATATTACATCTTCTTTGTCCATTCATCTGTTGATGGGCACTTGGGTTGCTTCTATATCTTGGCTATTGTAAATAATGCTGCTGTGAACATTGGGGTGCATGCATCATTTTGAATCAGTGTTTTCATTTTTCCTCAGATATACACCCAGGAGTGGAATTTCTGGATCACATAGTAGTTCTATTTTTAGTCTTTTGAGGAACCTCCATGATAAATAGATAAAGAAGATTTCACATATATACATACACACACACATACGCATGTGTGTGTGTGTGTGTGTGTGTGTGTGTGTGTGATGGAATACTACTCAGCCAAAGGAAAAAAAAAAGAATGAAATTTTACCATTTGCAACATGAATGGACCTTGGAGGGCACTATGCTTAGTGAAATAAGTCAGACAGAGAAAGACAAATACTGTATGTTATCACTTATGTGTGGACTCTAAAAAGTAAAATGAATGAACATAACAAAACAGAAACAGGCTCATCAATATAGAGAACAAACTAGTGTTTGCCATGGGGGAGGGGGGTTGGGGAATGGAGAAAATAGGTAGAGGGGATTAACAGGTAAAAACTACCAGTTATAAGATAGATAAGTCACGAGGATGTCATGTACAACACAGGGAATATAGTCAATAATATTATAAGAACTTTGGTGTGTAATCTATAGAAACATCAGATAACCATGTTGTACACCTGAAGGTAATATAAGATTGTAAGTCAACTATACTTCAATAAAAATGTTAAATCCCCTCTATGTACTCAAAATTTTGAGAAGTAAATTCAAGATGGCAGCATTAATGAGTCTGTTTTCTTCCCTTAGGTACCCAGATGTTGAACCTGGGCTACCTATAGTCTTACTTTAAATATTTGCTCCTTGAGTTTTTCTCACTCCTTTCTTATCTGTGATCTCACTGCCATGTCTTACCCTTCTCACATATCTGCTCTGGTCCTGGATTGTCTTTCTCAGCCCTGATTTTACTTCCAGATCATCAGACACTCTCTCAAATCTTACTAAAATGCCATGTCGTATTTCCACCGCTTCCAGAAAGCCTTTCAACTAATCAAAAGGGAGAGGGTATTTTGTTCAAACCACACAATTTTTAAAATACACACCTGTCGCTGTTCCTGCCTGCTTTGTTTCGGTGTAATGGAAATAGTGTACATGGGCCTAATTTTTATCTTTTTCATTAATAAAACTGATTCAATTACCATTGCTTTTCCCACCCTCAGTGGGTCTACATGAAGTAAACATCTTTTTGTTTTCCCAAGAGTATCTCAGTCTTCTTGGTTAAATATTCAAATTCTTATTCACACCTCCAGATAACCACCATATTATGACAGGCAATACACAGTCATTTATTATCAGTGTTTATCAAATGTAATTATCAGTATATACTTGTTAGCAACCTCTTATCCTGTACAAGCCTCATCTAGCATCTTGTCCATACCTGAACCAATCTTAGCTAAAAGTAAGACATGGTGACCAAAAGCAAGGTCCAAAACTCTTGTCAAGAGTTTCTGATGCAACACAGCTCCACTGGGAAGAAGAAGCATGAAGGACAATACAAAAGTAGTTCTAGAGCGAGAGCTCAATTGAACAATCAGAAAATAGGATGGTAGAAGGAGATGCTTTTAAAATACTTGAGGGAGAACCTTAATTAATGTGGCACGGATATTTCATTACCTGAACCGGCCAACATTTATTGAGGACCTAGGGATAAAGGTGAAAATGACATAATTCCTGTCCCCAAGGATATCACATTTTAGTGGAAAAGACTGACATTGGAAAGAGAAATCTAGAACCTTCTAAGGCATTTCAGAAAACTATTGTTCTTCCTATTTTGCATGGAAAGAAACCAGCTAAATCTTAAGGACTCTGCGGATTACAAGACTAATACATAGGAACACATTGGCCAGAATCCACACGGAAAGCAGGAAGATGAAAGGGAAGTGGTTTTCAAAGTGCTTAAAAGGAGAAATTAGTCACAGACTTCCTCTTATCCACGGGAGCTCCTCACAAGTTTCAGATAATATTCTTTTTTTTTTTTTTTTTTTTTTTTCAGATAATATTCTTAATACATAAAGTTGCATTTTAGCCAGACAGCTGGAAAATAATAATTTCTTGTGGACCAGCTGAGTATTTTCCATGAAAATTTAGTACGAAAAGAACATAACACAATCTCTAATTATTAAAGTGGTAAGAAAATAGTAAAGACTGGGTGTAGTGGTGGTTGTGCATATGTGTATGTGTGTGTGCATGCTTATGTGTGTATAATAAATCAGTATCCCATTTATTCTGAACATATCTCCATTTTGTTCCTATATCAAGTTATATGAACCCAGATTCTTGATCAAAAGAAGCCCTGACTAGATAAACATAAAAAACTATGTTGTAACATGTTACACGTTGCATTTGTTACTATGTTGTAACATTTTTCTTCCCCTGAGTATACCTCGATACTCCCTGGAGAAATGCGTAGTCCCCAGGTGAGGTTCTCTGCTTTCCTAGGAGATTTCTCTAAATTGCAGTCTGATTTATCAAAAAAACAATATCTTAGGAACTTTCCTGGTGGCGCAGTGGTTAAGAATCCACCTGCTAATGCAGGGGACATGGGTTCAACCCCTGGTCCGGGAAGATCCCACATGACGTGGAGCAACTAAGCCCATGTGCCACAACTACTGAGCCTGCGAGCCACAACTACTGAGCCCGCATGCCACAACTACTGAAGCCCACGCGCCACAACTACTGAAGCCTGTGTGCCTAGAGCCCGTGCTCTGCAACAAGAGAAGCCACCGCAGTAAGTCTGTGCACCACAATGAAGAGTAGCCCCCACTCGCCGCAACTAGGAAAAGCCCGCATGCAGCAATGAAGACCCAACGCAGCCAAAAATAAATAAAAACAAAACAAAAAACGCAATATTTTAGTGTGTGTTCTAGAATTAGGAGTTCAAGTACATCAGCATGAAAGCTTTTGCATTTAATATCCTAAATTAAATAGATTATAAACTTAGAATAGTATTTCTCTGCCTTTCTTTTTCAGTTCATCCCTGAGCATAGTTAGTATTCACTTAGTATTTATGAGTGATAATCCCTAGCAGTGTGTGGCAAAGATTTGAATGTGATTTCACACAGAGAAGAGTCATACATCATGCACACAGCAGGTATACTATTTACCTGCTAAGGTAGTTTCTTGAATAGGGTATATATATTTGGAGAAAAGGCACTAGAACTCATTATCCTCAGCTGGCATTACCATTCTTTTCTCTTCCTATTTATTTATTTATCGGCGGCATTGTGTCTTCTTTGCTGTGCGCAGGCTTTCTCTAGTTGCAGTGAGTGGGGGCTACTCTTTGTTACAGTGCTCGGTCTTCTCACTGCGGTGGCTTCTCTTGTTGAGGAGCACAGGCTCTAGGCGCGCCGGCTTAAGTAGTTGTGGCATGCAGGTTCTAGAGCACAGGCTCAGTAGTTGTGGTGCACGGGCTTAGTTGCTCCATGGCATGTGGGATCTTCCCGGACCAGGGATCAAACCCATGTCCCCTGCATTGGCAGGCAGATTCTTAACCATCGCACCACCAGGGAAGTCCCCATCATTCATTTATTGATTCATTCAAATATTTATTGAGCTCCTGCTATGATCCAGATACTCTTTTTGCCTACCCAACAGCAATGTTCCCCTCCCTCCTCCCATATTTAGTCCTAATATCTACTCTTGCCCTACATGGCTCAGCTGAAACCCAATTGGTTTAAAGCAATTTTGATTTCATTTCCCTTGCAAAAGGTTGTTTTCATAAAGGGTACTAATCTCAGCACTGGCCAACAGAAATTGAGAGGAAGTCTGTTTGGGGTGGGGGGAGCTTCTGAAAAAGGTTTCTTTGTGCTTAAGAGTTGCATGAGAAAAAGAAACTGTCTGTGATAAGTTTATGTGTACACTTGGCTAGGCTATAGTACCCAGTTATTCAGTTAAACAGTCATCTAGGCATTGCTGTGAAAGTATTTTGTAGATGTGGTTACCCTCTACAACCAGTTGATTTTAGGTAAAGAAAGTTACGCTTGATAATCTGAGTAGGCTTCCAATCAATTGAAAGATTTTACGAGCAAAACTGTTTCCCGGAGGAAGAAGACATTCTGCATTAAGCCTGCAGCAGCAGCTCCTGTTTGAGAGTTTCCAGACTATCCTACAAATTCCAGACTTGCCAGCCACCACAGTCACGTAAAACAATTATTCGAAATCTCTCTAGCTAGCTAGCTAGCCTTTTGGTTCTGTTTCTTGGAGAACCCTGGCTAACACACTGTACTTTTTTTCAGTCTGGAAATTCAGATGAAAGAGTGAAAACATGGAAAGAACCTGGGTCTTCTATAATGTGATTTAACTTCTGAGTTAATCAGTCCTAGAGCCCCCCTTATTTGGGACTCCTTGTGATGAGAGAAAAGAAATCCTTTTATTCTTTAAGCCATTTCGAGTTGGGTTGTCTGTTACTTGAAGCTGGAAGCAACACACTAATACAGAAACCATCAGAAGACAATTAGTAAATAATAAAAATAAGTCAACTCCAGAGTGTTTAAGATAATGACATATTGGTATTTGGGTCATTTTCCTTCAGATAACAAAGAACTTACTTTCACTGGCTAGAAGGTCAGATTAATGAGTGCATTTAAGATTCCAGACACTAATAATCGTCTCTCTATAGGTGTGATATAAAAGTGGGAACAGAGGTGCAGTGAAGAGATCTTCTCCTGTGGGGACAGGCTGTTTCATTCTGTGGAAGAAATCTTGAAAACATTATTCATCTTCAGAAAATAGTACAACAGTGCTCACTCGTTTTGGAAATTATTGAATAACTACCTTATTCTTTATTTTACACTTTTGAGGCCCTTCCACAAAAGGATCATCTGCCTCAGTCCTTATTTTAATGTCTCATAACTGACTGTTTTAGTTCTATTTCACACTTGGGATTACAGCTACAGTTAAATTACAAACAGCTGTGGTTCCTGCCCCAAGAATATGCGTAGATGTGCATGAAATGCTTAATATCTTCCGCAGGGAACAGGTGTGCCGTGGGCAGTGTACACCAGAGCTAAATAAATTTACTCTTGGGCTCAAGCTATGTAATCTAGTTGCTAAGGTTTGGCTTTTGAGTTACACACGTAGGAAAACAGGTATAGGACTGAAATGCTGAAAGACTTAAAAAGAGAAGCCTACATTTCCATGATGGCATTACCTTCACAAGCTAACCATTTCCTAAAAAAAATTCAGTTACTTTGAATAGCAACTACACAGATGTGCAAAACAGTAGGTGGGAGCCTGAGAGGAGTAACAGGCAGAGATTTGCAGGGTTTTCTCTCCCAGGGACCCGCTCAGTATGCTGGAAGAACATTGCCACTGCATGCAATCTTCAAAACTGGTTTGAACTTTTGTAGGGTTTGGCTTTAAATGGAAGTTTAAAAGATAGCTTTTTAAAAGAAAGTTTTGTACTTTTTTAAAGTAACATGCTAGCCTTTACAACATACATTTAAACTGCACTCATTTTCCCTTTCTGTTCAGTAATAAAATGGCGCCTGTATTCACTGAGCACTTACCATGTGCTAAGACACAAAGAGGGAAAAAATGCAATGATTTCCAGTGCAACAGGATACTGTAAAAAAATGAAAAACTCTTTCCTATGGAGTAACATTCTGCATCATTTCCTTAAACAAATGCACAAGGAAACATCACATTATGGCCAAAGTCTCTTTTCTTAGCTGATTCAGGTCCCACCAGAAGCAAAGTATGGTCTTAGGGCCCCTTTGAACTGTGCCAAGGCATGAGTCTTAGAAAAAATGCAACTCCCAAGGCTCATACATCAGTCTTCAAGGTATACGGGTCGCTTGGGAAGAGGATCAAATGCTTTCTTTCCTAGTGGGTTAGTTTGATCTTAGTCCTAAGATCCCCCCATCACAAAGGAGAACGTTGTTAAGTTCTTTGAAATAACTTATCAACCTATATAGAAATTAACCTGTCTACTTCAGGGTTCTCAAAATGTGGTCCATTGACCATGTGTATTAGAATCTGTGGGATACTCAGTGAAATGCCACATTGCTGGGCGTGTAGGACTTTCATGTCTAACAAGCTCCACGGGTGACTCTCATGTTCACTACTGAAGTTAACTGATAGATAACCACTGATGCTGGGACAGGTACCTTCTCCACTGGATTCACTGACCCCGTACGTGGACCTAGATGGACCACATCAACCAGGATCTCTCCTTCTCTGCGTTCTGGTTGGCTCTGGCCAATGGACCTTGGAAACCTTAGAGGAAAGAAGAGGCATGACAGAGGTATTTATTTCCTGGGCTTCCTCTGCTATGTTGCCTGCAGACCGCCTTCTGTAACCCCTAGGACTTTCTTTTTTCCCAATTCCTATCCTACAGTGACTCACACTTCTTGTCCATTTGGGCCCACATGTGGTAACATTTCCTCTTATGTTACTTGCCTTGGAGTACTGCTCTGCTCCCCTGACCCTGCTTGCTCTTTCAAAACAGTCCCTTTGTAATTAAACTCTCCTCCAATCTAATGTGAGTATGCCGTTTGCTTTCTCTAGGAATCTTGACTGAAACAGATATATCTAGTAATATTTTATAACTAATAATATTTTGTTTTGCAAACTGCACAAACTATTTTTTGATCTTTACAACAAAATATGATGTAAGTAAAGCAGATTTTTTTTCCTTTCAAATCACCATTTTATGAGTAAGAAAACTGAGGCTGAGAGAGGTTAAATATTTGTTAAAAGTTCACCCTGCTGGGGCTTCCCTGGTGGTGCAGTGGTTGGGGTTCTGCCTGCCGATGCAGGGGACACGGGTTCGTGCCCCGGTCCGGGAGGACCCCGCGTGCCGTGGAGCGGCTGGGCCCGTGAGCCGTGGCCACTGGGCCTGCGCGTCCGGAGCCTGTGCTCCGCGGCGGGAGAGGCCCAACGGTGAGAGGCCTGCAAAAAAGTTCACCCTGCTGGTCAGTGGTGGAACCAGAGAGCAAGTCTGGTTTACTGACTGAATTTAGAGCTGTTTGCACGGCATCAGGCTGCTAGTCCCCTTCCTTCCCCACCACATGTCATATAACCTTATACCATTACCTGATACAAGTGCAATCAAAGTGACATCTCTTAGGTAACAGTGAACAATGAAAGAAAGAATTCGGTGTAATCCATGTATTCATTTCAATTGAGGCTAAGACACAGACACCCAAAGAGTGGGAGAGGAATTTTCCCAGAGGAGGTGGGCTTCTCTGTAGTTGCATGTATGGTCATGTGTAGCCTGCTTTGAGAGAGCTTGGTCCTGAGGATCTTTCCATGCAAAAGTGACTTACCCACCCCTTCCTGGGGCACCCTCTGTATGCTGAGGCAAACTTCTTACAGTATCTCCAACACTTTTTCTCTGTATGTAGCTCTTCCTTTAGATTGGCAGCTCCCTCATGGCAGGAGTCTATTTCGTTCATTTGCTACTGTATCTCCAACTCCTTGCCTAGTTCTGGGAGCACAGTCAGTGCTCAACAAGTACTTGTTAACTGAATAAAAGAGCAGCTGTCTGTCCAGTGCATCCATATACCAGCATTATTATAAAATCTTGGAGTCACTTTCTCCTCTGGTCTTTCTAATCTTCTAATCTTGCCAGTTGCCAATTTCTGTTGATTCTCCTTTTAGAATCATTTTTAGATCTGTTTCTTCCTGTTGCCAATGCCATATATCAAGTTCAGGTTCTTGATGCTTTTTTCCTTGGATTTGGTTGTAATAGTTTCCTAAAACTCCTTGCTTCTTGTTTTTGCCTGTACCAAGGTCCACTTAATCTTCAAGAGTCCAACTCTGATCATCTCACTTCTCATCACAGGCTTCGGTAGCTTCAGAACAGTGGTTTAGACACCATAGCTCATAGTTCCTGTGCTGCACCCCTGGCTCCATATTTATTTCCCCAACATCATTCTACACACTCATGTTCTAGCCAACCCGAACTTGGTCCCATCTCTGTTACTCCTGGTTTCCTCTCCATTCCATGCTTTTGCTGGTACTGCTTTAATATCCGAAATACCTTTCTTTGTCTGGTATATCTGTCTACAAGGCTATGCTAAGAAGCTACTTCTTCCATGAAATTCTCCCGATTCTGCTCTTATTTTTCTTTTTTGGAAGTAATTTTTCCGATTTGGAACTCCCATATCACCTTATCTGTATCTTTTTAGTGTGTAATACTTTCTATGCATCAGAATTATTTATGTTATCCCTCTACCCCTCATCTCTCTACAAGACAGTAAGGGCCTCAAGTTCAGGATGTGTATCTAAATTATCCTTGGATCTTCCTTGTCATATACAATGCTTTGTACAAGGACATAGCAATAAATATTTATTGAATTACTGTGTAAAATTGCACAAGGAAAGCATGGACAAGAAATGGGACATCAGGATCAATTAAAGGTTAGTAGATGAGGTGATCCTGAAGACACGAAAAGAAATCTGAGGAATGTGTCACTGTAGCAGTGACATGGAAATAAAAGAAAGATGTGGACACCTGGAGAGGCCTTGCTTGCCTGAGTAAGAGATGAGAATAAGGGGTACTGGGCATCCGGAGAGAAGACCCTGAAGCTCAAGGGGGAAAGTGACTTGACCACAGGATGGTGGGCAGCCAGTGAAGGTGTCCTTCGTGACAAAATGAAAGAAATCTTTGCAGTAGACAGAAGGACAGACAGGAAGGAAAGGAAGGGAGGAAGGAAGTATTACAACGTACTATAATTAGGTCCTGAATAAGACTGAAAACAGATATGGCAACCAAAAAATGGCTGGACTTGGGGACCAAGAATGAGTTGACACGTGTGGATGTTGGTGGGGTATGGAAGGAAAGAGAGGAATCAGAAGCAGGCAAATTTACATCAGAGTTAGAGCGCTAGGCTGACCTTTGGGAAAAGCCTTTGATACCCAAGATGCTTTGGGGCTATTTATGTCAGAACTGTCTAGGAGCAGAACTGATTGTGTGTGTGTGGTGGGGAGGTCTGAGGTTGCCTCAGAACTGGAGAAGAGGTCAGGACAGATGTTCAGCTCTGGGAAAGGACTCTGAAAGCACTCATGGACTTCCCAGAAGCCTCTTCTTCCAGATATGATATGTTTTGGATAGCTATTCCAGATGGGAAATACTGATCCTATAATAAGCAGTTTGTCTAGGTTATACTTACAGTTCTATCTAGGTCACAGCAGAATTCCCTTACTGCAATTACATGCTGAATTTCTGATTCCAAAACAGAGAGGAAGCTCCTGGATTCTTTTTCTAGGCTTTTAAATGCTTTACTGAACAAGTCTAATTGCTCCATTTCTCTGCCAGAATCTCATCACTGGTTAAATGAGTTCAGTAGTATTTACTTCAAAGTAATATTGTAAAGCTTAACTAGTGAATATAATATTTATAAATCCTTGTTTTACTTCAAACCTTCAGGATGAAACCAAATTGAACTTGAGTCTTTTTGTGTCAATGGCTTTTCGAAGAGTCTCTTTTTCTTCCTGTGGAGAAATCAGCGCAAACACTATTGGAATTTATCTAAACAAAAGAATGGGGGTATTTTCATCATTCCACAATAAAATGGAATTTTTCTTGCAAAGGAGCTGCTTTTCTATTCAGTGTTCAATTTTGACTTGATTTTACCTTCTCCCACTGCCTGTCAGTTATCTAGGGCTAGGGAGCATTTAGATATAAGTGGTGAGCAGAGTTTATCCAGGAAGACAGAATCAGGGCAAAGTCGCATATGACATTCATCTTTAAATTTCTGTTCCCTTGGCTGTCTGTGGCCTGTAGCTATAGCTACATAGTCAAATATTGTTTTTTCCTATCTACCTCTCTTGGGGTACGTGGATAAATGCCAAAGAGCAAAATAGCTGGAATAATTGTTTTGAGAAGTCTCTCCACATTTAAAAAACCCGTTCATTGTATGGGAGCAGATGACAAATCTATGTAGAAATCTTGTTTGGTGCCCATACAAATATAACCCCACAGTTCTCTGTGGTATTTGGCCATCTCCTGTTTTTTAGTTTCAGGGTGAAACAAGGTTAGATAAATCACAAACACCATTCTACGGGAGTCAAGATTACACCAGAGAAAGAAAGAGTTCATGAAGGTCGAGGTCTGGCTTATTGAAAACAGAAAGGGTGGTGAGCTCTAAAAACTGAAGCTTGGTTTTGGCAAAATTGTGAAGCAGGTAAAAGATTGCCTTGGATATTCTCTCCTTTTTCCTCTCCTTGCATACCTGCCCTCCTCGCCTCCACCCAAAGCCCATTCTGCACATGGCTGTCTGGGCCTCTGTGCACTTAGCTTTCAATGGAACCTAAAGTTTTATTGCTCCATATTGGCTGATGCTTGAGAGAGATGTAGGGAGGTAACTATGGCTTAGGCCTAGGCAGAGTCAACTTTGGGTGCATTATATAGATAAAAAGAGGGGAAATAGCTTTGGCCCAGTGAGGATGGGTTTGGGTGGTTGTAGAGATCATTGCTGGAAGTGGGGTGAGGAGTGACCTTAAGACTCAAATGGTAAAATTTGTAGGTACCGGTACAAGCTAGTAAAAGAGCTGTTTCTGAACCCTTTAAATCATAGGGTTTGGAGTGTTGCCTACCCCACTTCTTCTGAAGGCAAAGAACAATAGATTACTACAGGTGGGAGAAGTATCACTTGGTTGGTACAACCAATGGTCCTTGTACCCAGCCCAAGATACTACATTTAATTTTCAGAATTAAACCAAGTCTTCTCTAAGATTCAGAGTCAGCTTAATGTTTTTCATATCTAGTTTCCAGCTGGAGCCAGAATTCTCACGGAAAACTACATTTTGAAACCCTCCAACCCAATTCTGCAGATGCCAGAATTTTGGACGACCGTTATTAAGGGTCCTGATAAACTTCATAAAAGCATCCACAGTTTTGGCTTCTTGTCCTGATAGAATTATAACTCCTTTTGATTTTCCATCTCTAGAACTTTTTAAAAGAATAATAGAGTGCAAAATAATTTTAAATTATACTATTTACATTCCAAGAACTTCTTCTGTGTGTAACTTATTGGCCCCTTTTGTCAGGAAAACATGTGGGTTTTTGCAGAGGATATGTATGGCTATATCATTATCACACTATAAAGAATCATGGATTGAGAAAAGCTGAAAAGAAAAGAAGAAAAAATAAGTTTCTGTTTTTATCTTACAGGGCAAATAAATATTGGATTTCTCACAAGAGACCTATAAAATATTTTATAAGCAATAAATCCTTAATCTCCTGAGGAGACAGCATGCTAAATTGGAATAGGAATCAGAGGGCAGTTCTTCCTCTGACTAGCTCTGTAATATTAGGTGAGTGTGGCGGGCACTAAATGCCATTCTTCCAGGCTAATAGCTCCTCTCATTTGTCAGCTCATCCATAGGCTGACAGATCTCCACTTCCAGGAAGGCTGGGTTGCCCCTCACCCCCAAGGATGGAATCATGACTGGTCTAAGCCAGTCATAAAATATTCTTCTCCTTATCAATGAGTGGGCTGGTGGTGAGCATCTGATCCCTTTTGGTCAATAAGATGAAAGAGGAAGTCAGCTGGGGCCTCTCTTGGAAAACACTTCTTTGCACTTCAAGAAGAATACAAGAGACACCCTCATAACTAAGTGATCCAACCTAGTCACCAAAAAAGGGGCAAAGAGATATCGTGAGTCTCCTAAGGTGTTGCAATGTGGTATACATCCTTGGAAGCTATGAAGTATTCTTAATAAAAAATGTACAACTTGAGGCGCTTCATGAGGAAGCAATCAGATCTGTATTATGGGACATTTTATTAGACAACTGGCTTGGACTCTCCAAGAATATCAAAGGCATTTCAAGAAATGGTAAAATAACCATCCTACAGTATAGGATATCAAAGATACACGATCTATGGTTGAATCTTGGATCAAAGGTGGAAAAAACTGCTCTGAAAGATGTTTTGAGACAAATGAGAAAATCTGAATATGGACTATACAATAGTATCCTGATTATATAGAAAAATGTTCTTTTTCTTAGAAGAGTTATACTGAAAGATCTAGTGGTGAGAGAGAGAGAGAGAGAGAGTGCAAATGGCAAAGGTAAGTCAAGTGCTCCACAGACCAGTAACAACATCACCTGGGAGCTTGTTAGAAATGCACACTTCTGGGTCCCACTTAGAACTACTGAATCAGAATCTGAATTTTAACAAAATATCTAGATGATTCCTTTTCACATTAAAGCTTAAAACCACTTCTCTAGGGCATGTAGTCTAAACAAACAGCCATAATTTTTGTGTACATAAACACATGCATGAGCCTGATCTGTGGACAGAAAGAGGAGAATAAAGCAGATGTGCCAAGAGAAGCAGAGGGGCAAAATCACAGAGCTCTAGACCCACAGTGAGGGCACTCCGTTACTGTTGCGGCAAAGTGGTGTAAAGCAACAACGACCGATCATTAATACCTCTCACGGTTCAGGGGTTAGCTGCTGGTTCTCCTTGTGTTCTTGGAGGGACAGTAGTCTTGCAGAAGGATCTTATTTCCCTGCCCAGGGTTGAACCTAGCTGCCACTCCACCAGGGACTAGAGGCTAGAAGCAAAGTTTCCTGATTCTTACCCCATTCGAAAGCAAAAATGTTTCAAGGAGGTAAAAACTGCAAAACAGGTACAGTTTATTATTAGAGACACAGCACAACTTATGGGAGAGCACGTAGAGAGAAGCAGTTTATTTATTTAAAGCAGAAATACACACTCGGAGAGGAGTGCAGGCGTCCTGAATGAGGAGTGCATGAAGAGGTGATTTAAATCACTTCCATAGGACAGTCCTTCCAGGTCTTTGTTTACATTTAGCCAGTTACCTTGTTTCTTTTTTCACACCTGAGTGGTCCTAGGACCCTCCCCAAGAGGCATGCACAACTTTTTTCTAAGAGGGATTCCAGCGCAGAGGCCTATGGGGTGGACTTGGAATCACATATTATGGGGTGGCGCTACCTCAATTTGACCCCCAAGGAGCCTTCCTGCTCATGTGCAGGCAGGGAAGTTTTCCTTGACCTCCGGAGTGGGCGCCTTATCTCTTTACCTTAGCAGAGCTCAGCTTCTGCCACTAGCTTTGTCTTTGGAGTGCCTGGGTGAGAACAAAGCTTCAATTTTACTCCACTTGACAGACACCAGCTGCCTGGCCCAGGGGCCCATCTATCTCCTACCTCATTTGGAGTCTCTCATGTGGTTGCAGTCAGACAGTACCCGTGGAATCATTTTGATGACTTCGGTCTCACATTTCTGGTTCCTGGGTTGGGAAGACTCAAACAGCTACGGGCTGGAACAGATGGGGTTCCTTGGGCATCTCTATCTTCATGTGGCCTTTCTAAGTGGTCTTTCCCACATAAGCAGCCTCAGGAGACCTGGACTTCTTACACTGAGGCTCAGGGTCATAAGGGCAAATTCCGTGAGAGACAGGTGGAAGCCACATCACCTTCTATGACATGGCTTTGCTTCCCGAGTCATGGCACTCTTCCACTATGGTCCTCTATTAGTTGGGCAGTCACAAAAGCCTATGAAGTTTCAAAGGAAGGGGTCACAGGTTCCAACTCTTGGTGTAGGAATGGTAAGGTTCAGGAAGAGAATGTGGGGTATAAACTATTGTTGTGGCCATTTTGGAAAATACAGTCTGCCACAGAGAATAATCTCAATTCTGGGCCATCAAGAGATGATGTCCAATTGTTCTGCCTTCTCTTGTTTTTGTTAGATACCTTGTCTCTTTCCAGAAGACTCACCTTTTCATTTTGTGTGTGTGCATGCCAGAGATGGTGGCCTTCTGTTACTTCGAATCAAAACAGCCTTGACTAATGGGTATAAGTAATGATTTCAGACATTCTTCTCTAGACACATCTGTCTTCATAATGAATCCATTTTAATCCTTATCTTATTCTAACAGGTCATGATTAGATTGCTGGGAAGCACAGATAATCTCTTTGACTGATACCTAGAAAAAAAATCAGTGCAATGTGATTGCCTGGTTGGTAGGATCCTCGCTACAGCAAGACAACTAGCAAAGCTGGCCAGGCTCACGTGGCAGACTCAGTAGCAAACACCGTGACTGATTCTGCAGCTAAAAAACTGCTGCAGCAAACCTCTTGAGCAGTGCTTTTCTGGGTGTGGTTCAGGAATGGCATGCATCCCAGTGACCCGGGGAGCTTATTAAAATGCAGACTCCTGGGCTCTAACAACATCACTAGTATATGGAGTCCAAGAACCTGCATTTTAAGGTTAGCCAGGGTGTGTCACACAGTAATTACTTAAGGAACTGAATTCCCCATATTGATCCCTCTCTTTCTTCCTCTTTGGCTTCCTCTCCCAGGCTGCATTCACCTTTCTTAGGGATCACTGTCTTAGGGATCGCTTCCCTTAATCTGTGCTTCTCAAAACTTAATGTCAAAGTCAATCTGAGATGGGGAGTGAGGATGTGCATTTTTAAGGTGCTCCCTGGAGATACCGATGCTACGGGTCATCAGGCCACACTTTCAGTAACAAGACCTCAAAGTGTGGTCCCTGCATCAGGGAGCCTGTTAGAAATGCAGATTCTCAGGACGCACTCCAGACCTACTGAATCAGAAAATCTGGGGGTGAGACCCAGCAATTTATAGTTTAACAAGCCCTCCAGGTAATTCTGAAGCACACTCAAGTTTGAGAACCACTGCCCTGAGGAACACTTGATTGATGGAGAGCAGTGGTTCCCAAACATAGCTAATCAATCAGCTGGAGGTGAGAGTGAGACTCCAGGGGGTTTTGAGACCTGCTCAAGAGAACCTAATTCTATAGGTCTGGGCTGAGCCCAGTGTTTCTGAAGTCAGCCATGGTGGGTAACCACATGCTTGGAGTGACCAGCAAGACAGTGATCCCTAAGAAAGGTGAATGCAGCCTGGGAGAGGAAGCCAAAGAGGAAGAAAGAGAGGGATCAATACGGGGAATTCAGTTCCTTAAGTAATTACTGTGTGACACACCCTGGCTAAAGGTTTTTTACAATGTCACTTAATTCTCCAGACTGCCCCTACATGGCAAGTACTATTTACCTCCATTTGATAAATCAAAGACTAAAGATTAAAGTTGGTAAATAATTTGTCTGAAGTCACACAGCTAGTAGTGAAACTGCAAATTAAAGCCAAGCCTCTTTTACTTTAAATCTTTTTCCATTTTACTCTGGAATTTAAAAAAGTCTTTATAAGGTGGCCAAAAGAAAGTCTGGAGATCAAGAAGAGGGGGTGGAAAGAGACCATGATGGTCAGTGAGTTATTTAATTAATGGTGTACATGTCAATTTCCCCACTAGACTGTGACCACATGGAAAGATCCATGCTGTCCTTTCTTTATTCTTTTATTCAGTCAACAAACATTTATTGAGACCCCACAATGTACTAGATGCTGTCCCAGGTGTTGAGGATAGATACAGTAGTGAAAAAAATGTCTTCTCAGTACTTACTAAAGCAGATGTCACACAATTAATGCTCTGTAATTTTTGCCTTATGCATGATCTATGGATGGATAATCTAGAATTAAGTGTAGAATTAGTCATAGCTTAGCTATTGAGTCAGTGTATTAACTAGGGTCTAATTACATAAGGTTCTAATTTCTTTCCCTGTCCTGTTTTATTGGGGGGGAGGGAGGATATTGATGACAATTAATAACACAGCCAGCAGACTAAGAAAGGGAATATGTTACTTAGCAGCCATGAGAAAGGTCTTCTAAGGAAGAAAACTGAAATAAATTCAACTAAATTGCTATAAATGAGACCCAGGAATCAGCTAAAAATATCACTGATCTGAGTTTTCTTCTTGCCGCTGCTTATGTGAATAATGGAGATTGCTGAACATCTTTCAAGGGTTTCCTTCAAACATACTTTCCTGAAACTCTTTCCAGCAAATTTTTAATTGTTCCTAAAGTGAAATTAGACATAGTGGTCAAGAACTTTTAAAATGAAGATATAATTAGGAGTCATGAGAAAATAAACGTATCGAATATGTTTAATTTTTAAAATAGTCTGTGAAAGAGTTCATCTGCCTTACTATTGTTGAAAATGAAATGCCTGAAGGGCACTGCTGGTTACAAAAATTTACCTTATCAGTTGGTAGTGGTTGATGTGGTCCTTGATAGTATTAAGAGTCTCCTCATCTGAAAAAGATAAAGGTGAACCATTGATATTCCAGCTCGATGTTTTAGAGTCTCACTCCATTCCTCCCTCAGGAAGCTCTTCAAAAAGAAATAGTGTTGCTCTTGTTTAGATTTGAGAAGATTGAGAGGCAAACTATCAGCCACCGAAGAATCTTTGCAGCGTTTGTGATGGCTACCAACCATTCTCCAAGTAGGTTGTTTACAAAAACGTCAGCGTGCCAAGTGTACCTTCAGGAGGGGACCATAAGAGAAGAGATGGCATTTACAGGCGTTGGACATATACTACCCCATTTTAGAGTTAAGGGATCACCACACATGATAAGTCATGTTCTCAAGGCTACCCAGCTAATAAGTGTCCACCTAGGATTGCCTGACACTTTAGCATGAGGCCAATATCTGAAGGAAGAATTTTTCAGAAAGAGAACTTGTTATGTTTGAATGAGATACCCAGGAAGGTTATGTTAGTTTCTATTATTCAAAACTAGTAAAGGTTCGGGATTCCCTGGTTGGCACAGTGGTTAAGAATCCGCCTGCCGATGCAAGGGACATGGGTTCGAGCCCTCGTCCGGGAAGATTCCACATTCCGTGGAGCAACTAAGCCCACGCACCACAACTACTGGGCCTGTGCTCTAGAGCACGCGAGCCACAACTACTGAGCCCGCATGCTCTAGACCCTGTGCTCCGCAACAAGAGAAGCCACTGCAATGAGAAGCCCCCGCACTGCAACTAAGAGTAGCCCCCGCTCGCCGCAACTAGAGAAAGCCCGTGTGCAGCAACGAAGACGCAACACAGCCAAAAGTAAATAAATAAATTTATATTAAAAAAAAAAGAAAACTAATAAAGGTTCTTATGGATCTGAAATTGCTCTCTCCCCCTCTTCCTGAAAATGTAGGGAATGATAGAGATCAGACATTAGCACTGTTTCCTGTGCTATTTGGGACTGCAGACTGCTAAATGTGCTTCGCCCAGATCATCTGCTATGTGAAACCTTTCCTGACTTTCCTCTGTGCTCCCCCTGTGTTTACACAACTCCTGTAGATGTGTTTTTCTCATTAAAGTGTAGCTTCCTGAGAGCAGGATTGTACTTTCTTTATCCCTGCACCCCTGGCTGTTGGGGGAATGACTCAAAAGTTTGTTTTATGGAGGTACTTGGATTACCAACAAGCTTAATCTTCTGGTGGCAGATTAGCAACTTTAAAAAATTTATTGAGCACCTAATATATTCCAGGCAGTGTTCTAGGCACAGAGGACAAACCATCAGTGAAAAAACAGTCTGTCCCAGGGCATCTTTGCTATAGTGCTCCAGGGGCACCAATCACACCACAGTCCACGTGCCCGGTGCCACCTGGGGTTGTGCCCCACAGTCCCCTGATGTGCCCTTTTGCTCAAACTGCCACAAACCATAGGATTCTATGTACCCTCATAAACCAACACGATGTGTCTATGCAGGCAACATGAAGCCTGAGCACGTATTGACATTGCCCCATCCCATCTTTTAGATTCAGAACCATCAGGCTGCACGAAGTTTAGTGAAGGCACCGGGGATGGGCAGGAGGATGTGTCCTTTCGGAGAATCGTCGTATTCAACACCTCACCCCCCAGCCAAAGCATTGTCGTCTCAGGCAGGATGACTTTGTAACACTCTGAACTTGTAGCTGTTGTGTGTTTTCTTACTTCTCTATGGTGTTCTAGAAAGGAGAGGACACACCATCCAGCCCCCACGTCCACGGCGATGTGAGCCAGATGCAGAGCCTGTGCACCTACTCTTTCCTCCCTTGGCTTCTCTTTTGTTTGCGGTTCCTCCAAAAAATCTTTCATAAAATGTCTGAACATCGTAGGAGGTTTCTAGTGGATGCATATACTTGTGCTTTCAAAACAACATTTCATCTCCTTGACTCACAGGCAGAGTGGAAAAAAAAACACACCAAAACAAACCCCTACACATTTGAAATAATCCACAAGGAAAGCCTGCATTGGAAATCATATTGCCATATAATTATCCTGTTTACAATCTCTCGTACATCTTTTCTCATAGAAAAAATGCAGATTTGGAAACAAAGCAGGAAAAAGATGCCAGAAAACCCTGGCAAGGCTCTGACCACTGCCTGCTTAGGAATGGCCGTGGAGGGAGAGAAATGTGTTTGCAATTAGGGCTGCCCAGAGCAGGTCCGATTACATCTGCACGCAGCCAAGCCGAAGAGATTTCCAGAGTGAACTTGTCGCGTGGGCCTAAGTGGATACAACGCAACTTAGGCTGGAGCCATTACAAGGAAACAAATGGGGCCTCCACCACCTGGTCTCGTGTTACCATTTTCTGGGCTCACTCCTGCCTCTTGAATGGCAAGGAACAAAATCACCATCATTTTAGGCTCTCTTATGTTACACTTCACAAGGTTTTCGTGCATTTTTCAGCAATAGACTAAAAGGGCAGAAAAAAAACGAGTGTTATGAAGTGGTTTCCGTGCTAGGTGTGATTGACAGAATGACCAGGGGATGTTAAAGAGATCCCAGCAAGACTCTGAAACAGCCAAAGACTCACCGTCACCCCACCCTGCTTCAGGGAGCAGCATCCGTGCTTGCTTCCAGGCCCTAAAGGCACCCACTGCTGATTCTTTAGTCCCGAGCAGTCTGGGAGGACAGCTTAGCCCACTCTCAAGGGCAAAGTAAGGAGTTCTTTGTAAAGAATTAAACGCTATCAAGGTCTCTCGCTTGCCACAATTTCCCAACACAAAAATGCCCCACCAAACCTGCTGCCACTCCCTCAAGTAAATGACAAAAACACACCACTTCGAGTTTCTCGTTGTGCCCTGATAGACCTGTTGGGTTTTGGTTTCATTGTGTGTATGCACGTGTGTGTGTATGTTCTGTCCCACATATTCTGCATGAGATGGAAGGTAGGGTCTGACAGTCATTCAGATATGTATCCCCTCCCCCCATTTCCCTGACCATGTCCTTGTTCCACGCCTTTTCAAATGCTTTTTAAACCTTTTCAATCAATTACAAGTTGTAATAATACTACTTCGTATGAAATCTTCACTTAGAGGTTCTTAAAGCTTTTTAAGACGTATTAATAATATCACACACACACTCCCACCTGCCTCCACATACCACACCCCTACTACCACCACTACTGCCAACACAAAGATGAAGAAATTAAGACAATTTTAAAAGGGTTAACATTTCTGTAATATTCCACCTTTTATTGCCAATTTACCAGAGCTGGTTCTTTAGTGAACAGAACCTATTTTAACTATCTACAGTCTGTTTCTACATACGAACAAATTTTTGTAGACATTTTTCAGTCAGAAGGTCATTTTTATAAATGGTGTCTCTAATAGCATGCCCAGATAATACAGAACGCATTATATTGGGGTATTTAAGAGTAGCAAGGCACTCTTTATAATTATTCTGGGACAGTAGCCATAAACTGGCACTGTCGTAGACAAATCAGTTTGTATGTTTTCCTTATTCTTAAGTGACTAGTCTAAATTTATGGATCTGTGGTCAAGAGTGCTCTCTGGATTGCAAAACTCTATTTTTTATACAATCTTGCCCTCCCCTGCGTCCTCATCTGACACGGTTGTCCAGAGCCCTTACCTAAACCTACAAAAGGGACATGATAAGGAGAGGTCCTGTGATTTTGAATCTGAGCCTCTGTATTTGTTTGGAGCACCCTCGTGATTTCTGTGGTGGTCTGGATTAAGCATCCTGGACAGTCTAGAAAAAAAATTCGAGAGGATGATTTTAGGGAGCTTTGTTATATTGGCACCAGAAAAGGGGACATATTACAATCTGAAGGGCAGCAAAAATCCTTTATAAGGCAACCCCAATCAAAAATTTTGAGATTTTGCTTCCATCCTCTAACCCTGTTTCCTGTTTTCTCAAATAAAATGGTCTTCTGGACTTTATATCTTGCTTTGGGCAGACACATTTTGCTGATGGAGTGAGACTTCCCAGGAGTCTAGCTGAAGGACAGGGGATTAGTATGCCCTTCTATATCTTTCCAGATAACTGGAGCAGACTCTTTCTCATGTCAACACTTTTACATTTTAAGGTAAGGTCGTGGATAAAAATCTTCCTAAAATAGACAACAGGTTCTTGCCTTGTTAAACAGAGCAAGGAAAGTACAAGGCATATTTTCTTTTTCTTCCCGAGATATCTAATAGTGCTGTCAACCCTGGAGCACAGGGTTTGATTTTAAGTTTGTGTTATTTATAATTTATATTCTACTTACCCCTGAAAAGAACTCAAGGTAAAATACAATAAAACCGCACCCAGGTTAAGCTCTCTGACAAGTGTCTAGAGTTTAGATAGAGTTTAGATTAAAGCCAGATGATATACTTTCAATATCAGACAGCAAAAGGGACATCTTGTTTTGAAAAGCAAAGAAGTGGGCTTATCTATTCTCCCTTAGCTGGAGTTCTACCTCACATCGATATGGAGGTGGCCTAGGAGAGCAGTTTGCTAGAGCAGCTACAAAATGATCTACAGCTCATCCTATTTGGAACATCAGTGTCAGCGAACCCCAACAGCCACCCCAATAGCAAGAGGTCATATTCCCAGAACTCCCCATTTCCTGTCACTGATGTTGCCTCCATCTTCCTCTCAACCCTTGGCCCCTCTCATTCATCATCTTCTCCAAAGCCTCCTACACATCTTCCTCAACTTATGATAGGGTTACATTCCAATAAAACCACTGTAAGTTGGAAATATTGAATATAAGTCAAAAATGCATCTACTACAACTAACATCATAGCTGAGCCCAGCCTACCTTAAAGGCACTCAGGACACTTAAATTAGCCAACGGGTTGGCAAAATCATCTAACACAAAGCTTATTTTACAATAAAGTGTTGAATATCTCATGTACTTTATTGACTACTGTACAGAAAGTGTAAAACAGAATGCTTGTAATGCTCTTGATCACATGGCTGACTGGGAGCTGCCCCTGCCCAACCTCATGAGAGAGTATTATACCACATATCTCTAGCCCAGGAAAAAATCAAAATTCAGAATTCAGAGTATGGTCTCTGAGCAAGGTGGATCATTTTGTGCATTTACCATCTTACCCGGACTCTCTAACTTGACAAACTGAGAACAGGAAAGGCACAGCTAATTGGCCGGCCATGAAAAACTGAGGAAGCAGACCAATACCTCAAGTCTCTATGATGTCCTTTCAAGCTGTGTGGCTGACAGGGTCTTGGTGCTCTGGCTGGGTGTCAGGCCTGAGCCTCTGAGGTGGGAGACCTGAGATCAGGACATTGGACCACCAGAGACCTTCCGCCCCATGTAATATCAATCGGCAAGAGCTCTCCCAGAGATCTCCATCTCAACGCTAAGACTCAGCTCCACTCAATGACCAGCAAGCTGCAGTGCTGGACACTGCGTGCCAAACAACTAGCAAGGCAGGAACACCACCCCACCCATTAGCAGAGAGCCTGCCTAAAATCATACTAAGTTCACAGACACCCCAAAACACACTACCGGATGCAGTCCTCCCCACCAGAAAGACAAGATCCAGGCTCATCACCAGAATACAGACACCAGTCCTCTCTACCAGGAAGCTTACACAACCCATTGAACCAACCTTACCCACTGGGGGCAGACACCAAAAACAACAGGAACTACAGACCTGCAGCCTGCAAAAAGCAGACCCCAAATGCAGTAAGTTAAGCAAAATGGGAAGACAGAGAAATACACAGCAGATGAAGAAGCAAGGTAAAAACCCACCAGACCAAACAAATGAAGAGGAAATAGGCAGTCTACCTGAAAAAGAATTCAGATTAATGATAGTAAAGATAATCCAAAATCTTGGAAATAGAATGGAGAAAATACAAGAAATGTTTAACAAGGACCTAGAAGAACTAAAGAGCAAACAAACAGTGATGAACAACACAATAAATGAAATTAAAAATTCTCTAGAAGGAATGAATAGCAGAATAACTGAGGCAGAAGAAAGGATAAGTGACCTGGAAGATAAAATAGTGGAAATAACTACCACAGAACAGAATAAAGAAAAAAGAATGAAAAGACTTGAGGACAGTCTCAGAGAGCTCGGGGAAAACATTAAACGCACCAACATTTGAATTATAGGGGTCCCAGAAGAAAAGGGAAAAAGAAAGGGACTGAGAAAATATTTGAATAGATTAAACTTGAAAACTTCCCTAATACAGGAAAGGAGATAATCAATCAAGTCCAGGAAGTTCAGAGAGTCCCAAACAGGATAAATCCAAGGAGAAATGTGCCAAGACACATATTAATCAAACTATCAAAAATTAAATACAAAGAAAAAATATTAAAACCAGCAAAGGAAAAGCAACAAATAACGTAAGGTTAATAGCTGATCTTTCAGTAGAAACTCTGCAAGCCAGAAGGGAAAAGCAGGACATATTTAAAGTGATGAAAGGGAAAAACCTACAACCAAGATTACTCTACTCAGCAAGGATCTCATTCAGATTTGATGGAGAAATTAAACCTTTACAGACAAGCAAAAGCTAAGAGAATTCAGCACCATCAAACCAGCTTTACGACAAATGCTAAAGGAACTTCTCTAGGCAGGAAACACAAGAGAAGCAAAAGACCAACAATAACAAACCCAAAACAATTAAGAAAATGGTAATAAGAACATACATATCGTTAACTACCTTAAATGTAAATGGATTAAATGCTTCAACCAAAACACAGACTGCCTGAATAGATACCAAAACAAGACCCGTATATATGCTGTCTACTAGAGACCCACTTCAGACCTAGGGACACATACAGACTGAAAGTGAGGAGAAGGAAAAAGATATTCCATGCAAATGGAAATCAAAAGAAAGCTGGACTCACACTCTCATATCAGACAAAATAGACTTTAAAATAAAGACTATTACAAGAGACAAAGAAGGACACTACATAATGATCAAGGGATCAATCCAAGAAGAAGATATAAAAATAGTAAATATTGGGGCTTCCCTGGTGGTGCAGTGGTTGAGAATCCACCTGCTGATGCAGGAGACACAGGTTTGTTGCCCAGTCTGGGAAGATCCCACATACTGCAGAGCAGCTGGGCCCATGAGCCATGGCCGCTAAGCCTGCACGTCCGGAGCCTGAAAAAAAAGTAAATATTTATGCACCCAACATAGGAGCACCTCAATACATAAGGCAAATGCTAACAGCCATAAAAGGGGAAATCAACAGTAATACAGCAATAATAGGGGACATTAACACCCCACTTTCCCCAATGGACAGATCATCCAAAATGAAAATAAATAAGGAGCCACAAGCTTTAAATGATACATTAAACAAGATGGACTTAATTGATATTTATACAACATTCCATCTAAAAACAACAGAATAGTTTCTTAGCAAGTGCTCATGGAACATTCTCCAAGACACATAATATCTTGGGTCAAAAATCAAGCCTTAGTCCAACCACTATGCTATGAGACTAGATATCAATTACAGGAAAAAATATTTAAAAAATACAAAAACGTGGAGGCCAAACAATATGCTACTAAATAACCAAGAGATGACTGAAGAAATCAAAGAGGAAATAAAAAAGTACCTAGAAACAGATAACACTGAAAACATGGCAGCCCAAAACCTACGGGATGCAGCAAAAGCCGTTTTAAGAGGGAATTTTACAGCAATACAATCCTACCTCAACAAACAAGATAAATCTCAAAAAAGCAACTAAAACTTACACCTAAAGCAATTAGAGAAAGAAGAAAAAAAAAAACAACCAAAGTTAGCAGAAGAAAAGAAATCATAAAGATAAGATCAGAAATAAATAAAAAAGAAATGAAGGAAACAATAGCAGAGATCAATGAAACTAAAAGCTGGTTTTGAGAAGATAAACAAAATTGATAAACCATTAGCCAGACTCATCAAGAAAAAAAGGGAGAAGACTCAAATCAACAGAATTGGAAATGAAAAAAGAGAGGTAACAACTGACACTGCAGAAATACAAAGGATCATGAGAGATTACTACAAGCAACTATATGGCAATAAAATGGACAACCTGGAAGAAATGGACAAATTCTTAGGAAAGCACAACCTTCCGAGACTGAACCAGGAAGAAACAGAAAATATAAACAGACCAATCACAAGCACTGAAATTGAAACTGTGATTAAAAATCTTCCAACAAACAAAAGCCCAGGACCAGATGGCTTCACAGGCGAATTCTATCAAACATTTAGAGAAGAGCTAACACGTATCCTTCTCAAACTCTTCCAAAATGTAGCAGAGGGAGGAACACTCCCAAACTCATTCTACAAGGCCACCATCACGTTGATACCAAAACCAGACAAAGATGTCACAAAGGAAGAAAACTACAGGCCAATATCACTGATGAACATAGATGCAAAAATCCTCAACCAAATACTAGCAAACAGACTCCAACAGCATATTAAAAGGATCATACACCATGATCAAGTGGGGTTTATCCCAGGAATGCAAGGATTCTTCAATATATGAAAATCAATCACTGTGATACACCACATTAACAAATTGAAGGAGAAAAAACCATATGATCATCTCAATAGATGCAGAAAAAGCTTTCGACACAATTCAACACCCATTTATGACAAAAACTCTCCAGAAAGTAGGCATAGAGGGAACTTACCTCAATATAATAAAGGCCATATATGACAAGCCCACAGCCAACATCATCCTCAATGGTGAAAATCTGAAACCATTTCCACTAAGATCAGGAACAAGACAAGGTTGCCCACTCTCACCACTATTATTCAACATAGTTTTGGAAGTTTTAGCCACAGCAATCAGAGAAAAAAAAGAAATAAAAGGAATCCAAATTGGGAAAGAAGTAGTAAAACTGTCAATCTCTGCAGATGACATGATACTATACATACAGAATCCTAAAGATGCTACCGGGAAACCACTAGAGCTAATCAATGAATTTGGTAAAGTAGCAGGATATAAAATTAATGCACAGAAATCTCTTGCATTCCTATACACTAATAATGAAAAATCTGAAAGAGAAATTAAGGAAACACTCCCATTTACCATTGCAACAAAAAGAATAAAATACTTAGGAATAAACCTACCTAAGGAGACAAAAGACCTGTATGCAGGAAAGTATAAGACACTGATGAAAGAAATTAAAGATGATACAAACAGATGGAGAGATAAACCATGTTCTTAGTCTGGAAGAATCAACATTGTGAAAATGACTATACTACCCAAGCAATCTACAGATTCAATGCAATACCTATCAAACTATAAATGGCATTTTTCACAGAACTAGAACAAAAAATTTCACAATTTGCATGGAAACACAGAAGACCCTGTATAGCTAAAGCAATCTTGAGAAAGAAAAACAGAGCTGGAGGAATCAGGCTCCCTGACTTCAGACTATACTGCAAATCTACAGTAATCAAGACAGTATGGTACTGGCCCAAAAACAGAAATATAGATCAATGGAACAAGATAGAAAGTCCAGAGATAAACCCATGCACATATGGGCACCTTATCTTTGATAAAGGATGCAAGAATATACAATGGAGAAAAGTCAGTCTCTTCAATAAGTGGTGCTGGGAAAACTGGACAGCTACATGTAAAAGAATGAAATTAGAACACTCCTTAATACCATATACAGAAATAAACTCAAAATGGATTAAAGACCTAAGTGTAAGGCCAGACATTATAAAACTCTTAGAGGAAAACGTAGGCAGAGCACTCTATGACATAAATCACAGCAAGATCCTTTTTGACCCACCTCCTAGAGAAATGGAAATTAAAACAAGAATAAACAAATGGGACCTAATGAAACTTAAAAGCTTTTGCACAGCAAAGGAAACCATAAGCAAGATGCAAAGGCAACTCTCAGAATGGAAGAAAATATTTGAAAATGAAGAAACTGATGAAGGATTAATCTCCAAAATGTACAAGCAGCTCATGCAGCTCGATATCAAAAAACAAACAACCCAATCCAAAAATGGGCAGAAGACCTAGATAGACGTTTCTCCAAAGAAGATATACAGATTGCCAACAGATACATGAAAGGATGCTTAACATCACTAATCATTAGAGAAATGTAAATCAGAACTGCAATAAGGTATCACCTCACACCTGTCAGAATGGCTATCATCAAAAAATGTACAAACAATAAACGCTGGAGAGGGCGTGGAGAAAAGAGAACCCTCTTGTACTGTTGGTGGGAATGTAAATCAATATAGCCACTATGTAGAACACTATGGAAGTTGCTTAAAAAACTAAAAATAGAACTACCATATGACCCAGCAATCCTACTACTGGACGTATACCCTGAGAAAGCCATAATTCAAAAAGACACATGCACCCCAGTGTTCACTGCAGCACTGTTTACAATAGTCAGGACATGGAAGCAACCTAAGTGTCCATCGACAGATGAATGGATAAAGAAGATGTGGCACATATATACAATGGAATATTAAAAGAAACGACAAAGAAATGAAATTGAGTTATTTGTAGTGAGGTGGATGGACCTAGAGTCTATCATACAGAGTGAAGTAAGTCAGAAAGAGAAAAACAAATATCGTATGCTAACACATATATATGGAATCTAAAAAAAAAAAAAAGTTTCTGAAGAACCTAGGGGCAGGAGAGGAATAAAGACACAGACGTCGAGAATGGACTTGAGGACGCGGGGAGTGGGAAGGGTAAGCTGGGACGAAGTGAGAGAGTGGCATGGACATATATACACTGTCAAATGTAAAATAGATAACTAGTGGGAAGCAGCCACATAGCACAGGGAGATAAGCTCAGTGCTTTGGGACCACCTAGAGGGGTGGGATAGGGAGGGTGGGAGGGAGACGCAAGAGGGAGGGGAAATGGGGGTATATGTATACCTATAGCTTAATCACTTTGTTATACAGCAGCAACTAACACAACATTGTAAAGCAATTATACTCCAATAAAGATGTAAAAAGAAAAACAACAACAACAAAGTATGGTTTCTACTGAATGCTTATCACTTTCCCACCATCATAAGGTGGAAAATCTGTAAGTCGAACCATAGTAAGTCAGGGACCGTGTGTATTCTATTACTACCCCTTCCCTGATCCATCCTATGCCCCACGTCCTCCTAAACCAGACCTTAGGTAAACACCTCTACTTCCTCAATGTTTTCTTCTACCCAGAAGATGTATAACTAAATCCATTCTTGCTTCTAATAATGAAGAGGATGAGAGACAGTTATCTGAAGAGATTCGATTTGATTAAATAGATTTGTGGGTTAGTTTAGTGGATTTAGTCAATTTAATGGGTCAGAATCCACAAGAGAAAGTATTGGTGCTGTTAATGGGTTTTTAGGTTTATTTAGTAGTCTCTTTTTGCAAGAAAAAATTAATTGCTAATTACTCCAATTATGTGAGAGACAGTATGAGCATCACAGGTATGCATAATGATAAAGGGACTTGACCATAACCGTCTGTGATCAGAAACTATGTAGACCCTCAGAACAACAACAATAACAACAACAAAATAGAAGATGGAGATTCATTCACAGGTAGCTGAACCAAAAAAGGGAGAACTGTTCGTTCACAGCTGCTCAGCCCTGTCTCTGGATGTTATAATCCCTGTTGGTTTGGTTCCCTTCCTGTGAACCTGTTTGTCTTAGAGTGACTCTAAAAAATTAAGTTTTCTAGTTCAGTTATGACTATTTAATGCTTATTACTAAGAGCAACAACTTGCTTGAATTGGTCCATACTTAAAGCCACATATACTTATAGGAAAATTGTTTAGCAAGGCTCAAATTTTGTGCGAAGAACAGTTTCAAGCTCGTGTGTCTAACTTCAGGAAACTCCACAAGGATTGTGAAAGTTTTCACAGGTCTCTGTCATCTTGCTCCTGGGTCCTCCCTTCTTTTTGTGAGGGCAAAAGTAGGGAAGCAGCTCCCAGCTCAGTCCTAGGGTCCAGAATAATTGAAAACACTTTAGGGAAATAACAAACTGTTCTTCTTCAAGAAAAGACTGGAGATTTCTGATATATGAGATATTTACATACTCAATACCTTATTATTTACTCAATCTCCGTGATGGCTAGTTGAAAAGTGAAGCATTCTATAAATTAGAATAGTTTGAATTAGCTAGTAGGGGTGGTAGCAGGAGGGGAGGTACAGTTCAGTACTTCTAATATTCACTAGATTAAATCAGTCAAACAATATGGCACTTTCCCCCAGATGATGACTTTATATCTATTAATACAGCTGATGTAATTGCTTGAATGAAGTCTTTTTAAACTAGGTTATCATTTCATTACTATTTTATTAGGTACTAGGGCCGTTGGTTGGTAGATACAATCCACATTAACTGAATACTGTGCTCTATGTTAAGGCAGGATTTACAACGACGAAAAGAAATAGGTCTTTCTGTCAAGTTGCTTATAGTCTAGCAAGAAGGTACATGGCCAAGCACACAAACACGGTAAGACAATTACTATAAAGGAGAGTCGGTTTTGTAAGATCCCAGACAACTTACCTCCTCTTCTGTCTGAATTTGTGGTAGGTAAGTAAATAAAAGGGGTCAGATGGGAATCAAAAACAGGCTTTCTTGCTAATAATGTATTGGAGAATATGGCTTGAACCTCAGGCCACCAGGCTTTACTTTCCCCCAAACTGACCTTGTCCGTTGGTAAGCAAAGCAGCTGCTCTGGTTACTGCCGACAAGGCAGCAGGAAGCAAAAAGGAGAATGTGGTTTGTTCGTGGGGAGTCAGGTCCAGGGAGCTGTCAAGAGGCTGGGTCTCTAATGCGGATTATGGTCTTGTTTCACCAAATCAGGTAAGTCACTCCTCTTCTCATGCGAGTAGAGAGAAGGGATGGTAGGGTCGTCTAGTGCTATAGCCTCCAAGGTTTCAAAACTTCCCAGATTTGAAAAGCTGGTCCTTTGGGTGGTATGCATATAGTGCTCTACTTACCCAATGGGAAGGAGGGGTAAAGAAGCTGGCGTGCAGGAAATGCAAATGCAGAGGAAGCTTTCTTGCAAGTATCTTCCTGCTGACGCTGTAGGCTTTGGGAGAGAAGTTATGGGATGAAGTGGGTACACAATGCCTTTTCCAGATAGGAACCTATGTAAATCCTAGGCCCGCAGTTGTAAGGCAAATTGGAGGCCTTTGTTTGTCCATACCCTCAATGGATGTTGCTGAGCATCTGTGCCTTCCACGCATACAATTACTATAGCAGTGACTCTAGTAACTGATCGCACATTTCTGCACACGCAGTGTGATGCCTGACTCCTTCGTGGGGAACCCACATGATCTTTTTTGTGATAACCATGTAAAGAATTTTCTTCTAAAGAATGAAATCCTTTATATGTAATTTTAGATTGAAATGAAGTAATTTATCTGCAAAAGACTTTTGCATATGTGATAGAGGCTGCTCCAAAATAAGTAACAGATGTGTAGGGCGCCATTGAAGCACAGATATGTGCCGGGCATTCTTTAAATATGAAAATTTCCCATTACAAAAGATGTGTCAGGAATTCAGCCTTTTATGTCTGTCTAGTTCTATTTAGTCATGAGCAAAATATGATAGAGAAATCCCCAACGAACATCTCAGCTGCAGTTTAGAAGGCAGTGGTCCAGATTGTCTTTTGGAAAATGCCAAATGTAAGCTCTGAAGCAAGCGTAGGCTAGAAATAAGTGATGATGGCCAAATATTAGGTAGAGCACTGCCCCAGATGCCCATGCCCCATTCTGACTCTCTGCTCCTTGACCATAGAAATTGTTTAGCTAGGAACTTGGGTCGCACGTGTGCTGAAGTCTTCAATGTACATTCCCAACCTTAACTAACTTGTTTATTGGCAAGAACAAATGTAACTGGTATTAGAATCAGACCTCAAAACAGACCAACTTTAGAAACAGGATTATTAGGAATGTTGAATACAGACATATTCACTGCCCTAGAAATAAGACTTTAGAACCCTTTGTCCTTATAAAACTAAGTTTCTTTAATTTGCCTCTTCCAAAATCGTATAATGTATTGGTAGATGCACTCCTGAACATGAGCATATTTAGGGAATATGAAAACCTTATTATATTTTATCAAAACAGCGATACAACTTGCACAGATGTGCACTTGAATTAGTACTTTTCAAAATGAATTGAGAAAGCACAATTTTTGGAAGGAGTCAGCAAAATTTTATTTGCTCAAAATACCTGTAACAGGCATTTTATTTCCTCATTAAAATGTCTCTCCTTAGTCCTGTTTAGTGAAATGATCTGCTACATTGCCCGCCCTGAAAGACTGAATGATAAATAAGCGAATTAGAATTTCTTCCTTGTTTATGTGAGAAAGAAACATCGGTGTCACCTCCACTAAAAGTCACCAGAAAACTAAGAAAAATTTGAGATATCGCAGTTGCAGAATTAATTGTGTCATGTCTTTTCACTAAGTTTTCAGACTGTTCCAGCTTCCAGCGTGGTTTAATTTAGCAGCAATGCTACTCGGATGATAAGGATTAATTTACTGTGACCTATTTTTCTTTAACCTTTATATGACCTTAAAGCTTTTTGTTTTTAGGTCTCCCTTTTCCCCTTATTCTACTTGCCTTCTACCTTGCACAGCCATGAGTAACTTCAAAGCAGTTCTCTGTCTGATACTAGGTTTTATTGCATGGCGATTCATTCCACTACATAAAACACCATTTGCTTATAAACGTTCACCCCAAAAATAGGGGCAAAAGGAGTCATTAAAATTTTTCCTATGTTTTTCTTAGCAGGGAAATGTTTGGAAAAGGAAAAATGTGGATTCTTTACATGCAGTGGCATATTTTCTGTTGGCTATTTATAATTCACATTTCTCCCCATGTACTTGA
Organism: Phocoena sinus; assembly: GCF_008692025.1. Taxonomy (NCBI): domain Eukaryota; kingdom Metazoa; phylum Chordata; class Mammalia; order Artiodactyla; family Phocoenidae; genus Phocoena; species Phocoena sinus. The sequence goes on from NC_045769.1 coordinate 71,779,652, forward strand.
GATAAAAGTCGTTTTTAAAAATAGAGGCTGTAACTTTTAAAATTGAAATCAATAGTCAGAAATCTCTCCAAATAAATTAGGTAGGCACTTCATTGCTCCTTATTTGCATTCTCTCAACCATGACCTGTTTATTTTTTAACAAGTGCTGCAGGATGCTTTTCACAAGTCTCTCATTCTTTCAAAGCTTATTATTTTTAACACTCTAAGCACATCCACTCTAAATGTAATGATGACACACACAGAATCACACATGGGTTATATGAACAATCCCTAAGAACATGTTTAAAGATAACTTTAAATGAAATGCCTACATACATCCATATTTGCTAAGTTGTAGGTTAGTGAGTTGGGGAAAAAAAAAAACCAAAACAAAACAAGCACTTATAAACACTGAAAATAACACAAAGCCGTAGCCAGACTGAGTTTTGGACATGGATAATCAGAACAATCTGTAGCCCGTCTGTGGCTAATGGGATGTTTCTCCCAGCTTTGTCACCATGGCAAATACTTTATAATACACAAACATTTGTAGCGCTAAAAATCCACCCACTCTTGTTGAAAGATGGCCAGGTTTTGTAAAATTACATTCCAGCTAGTGCTACCCTGCTGCTTTTTAAGATAAGTTCTTTTTGTTTGCCATTCATGTGCTTAACAAAGGACCAAAGGGAAAAAACATATATAGCGCGTAAACACGTATTGCACTTTCATTAATTCAAGTACCTTATAAATATGTCAGTAGATTTTTGTGATGGCTAAATTTGGGGCAGAAGGAAGTCTGTTTTGCAGGGGAGATGGTGGGGAGGGCAGATTAGGTCTTTAATCCTAATCCACAAACCCCATCATTCTCCCCAAATAAACATACAATCAAAGTTAAAAAAAAAAACAAAACACCTTTGTGGAGCAAATATAGCTTCAAAGCAAGTCCCTTTGTCCCCTCAACAATTGGAGTGCTGCCTTTAAGCAACTGAAGAGTTTTGGATATGTCTTTATAGTGAATGCCACCAGGCCACTCTTCCATTGAATTCCAACTTTCTATAGGAGCGCCACATGCTTGGGCAAAGAACATACCTGCTTCCTTTCTGACCCTCCTCCTCTCTTGCCAAGACAGCAAAGTATAGCACATTTTCCAACTCACTCCTTTACTTAAAGGGAGGGGGAAAGAAAGCCTTGGTAACACTCCATTGCAGAGCCAGATTAGAGCGAACTGTCGTTCGGCGACGATGCCAAAAAAATTCAGAATGTGTGTGACTGGGGAAAAAAATGTAGGCAAAACAGTTTTTGCCACAAGTGGGTGGAAGAGGACAAGTCACAGTTTTCAAAGCATAACATAGGTGTATAGTGCCAGAAAGGGCCAGTCCAAATATTTACATGCAATAGTGATATATGAGTAAAAGCTTAACAGCATGCTTGGGTTGGGGAAAGAGAGAACTCGAGCGTTACTGGAAGCTCTAGGCACAACACCGGGTTTGTTGGCGACCTGTTGGCGTTTTACAAGCCTGTTTATACTGTCTGTTACCACCGCATCATCCTGCTACATCATATGGTCTTTCCCAGAATCTCGCAGCATCAGACAGGGAAGCAGGAGAAGACAAGGGCGCCGATACATCACAATTATGAATATGCCTCCTTGAGGAGAGAAACCCTCATAACAACTGTTAATTTTAATGATTATTAACCTTCCAAAAAAACCCATGAACGTTTTTTACTAAAGACCAGTCTTTGTAGAATCAAAAGATGCCCTTAAATGTGGCAATTCAAAGCAATTCTTTGCTTTAGTTTTACTTTGGAAAGTGTTCGGATGCTAATTCACCATTTATTTGCATTATTCAGTCATTGCTAACTGCTTGAGACAGTGGGTGCACGGAGAGCATCAACCAACGTTTGCGATCACGGTTTCCCCATATAAAATGCTGCATGTCAGACGTCAACCCTAAATTGATTTTGACCAGCAGCACCTTTTACAAAAGAAGGAAATTATCTTTGATTTCCACTTATGGGTGAAGTTTTATACTAATAGTCGTTAGCATAATGAAGACTTCTTAGGCGAGATGATTTAGGAGTTGTTTTTTTTCTCTTTTCAAGAAAAACTATTATGGTAAAACAGGAAGTAACTCTTGGTAAATAGCAACAATTTTACTGTGAGTTTCAGTATTTCTTTTATGGCCCACTACAAAACATCTATGTTCTTGATATTTCTAATAAGTTAAATAACATATCCAAACTATATTCCAGGCAAGTAACACCGAGTGATTTATGTTGCCTTTTTCAATAGCAGTTTTAACAGCTCTCAAACAGATAGAAATACCACCTTCTATTTTGTTTAAAGTTCATTTCCTGTCCCTAGGATATTCACTGACCTTTTAGTGTTGGCCCTTTTGCTTTTCACTTTTTCCGGTGAGTCTTACTCCAGTTCTCATTGACTTCATTCCATTCCTGACCTCTTTTCCCCTAAAGAAAATTAAATGCAGCCCAAAACATATTGGACCCCAGTTAATTTTACAGCTCGTCTTACCTTCCTACTGTTTCATTCTCAGTTTGTTACAAGTCAACTGGCCATGCTCATTCCATCTCTACAAACACATACATTCACAGACAAAACAAACTCAATTTAAATAGATTGATATTTTTTTACATTTCTTAGTTACCAAATTTAAAATCTCCTTAAGCTCATATCAGAAATTTCTTGCTAACCCTTACTTATATCAGCTTTATTCAATATCATTTAGTCTGGAAGCAATATCTGTTCTTATGGATATTTTTCTAACTATCATATTTTCATTAAAACCCATAATAGACTCTATTTTATCTTTTCCTTAGGTAACTGTGTTAAAGAAGAAGAATGCAAATTAAAAGAATGTTTTTATGGGACATGTCGTGGGATCATACAATGAGTGACTGTAAATAAGCCACATACAATCCCCCGTTTCACCCAAAGTGTTGAAACGACAGAGCATTCTTATCCGTATGATGAGATAATTTGTAATCTTCTCTTTTTCCTTAGGGCAACTAAGTGCACGTGTAAGCTTGCTTGTGCTTCTAGAAATGTCTTTAATATTTCCCTGAACTCCACCACAACATTTTCAGTGAAAAATGGCTCTGTAGTTGCTTTCATCATGTTAATTGAAATGAATTATTATACCAGGCAGAAAAAGCCTTTGTCTCTTCTAAATTAGACTTTGCAGATATCTCCGATTTACCTGCAGTTGATTTACAAGAGCAAAATAGTGCTTTAGAATTATTTAGTTACAAAAGGACTATGCATCTTAGCAAAAATGAAGTGAATGACAGAAAGGAAACCTGAGGAAAATGATATAAGTTCATTCTTAGATTTAAACAAATCAAGTAGGTATTAATTTGAAACAGTTGTATGACATATTTTTAGCACTTTATGACAGTAAAGTGGTTGATGAAGACACACCCCTCACCCATTCTACATTCATGAGCCTCTGGCCAAGGAATGTGCTTTTCTTTCCTCTATGTTTTTCTTGTGATTTGTATTACTCTGAGAAAAATGAGGTTGTACAATTCTGTGGTTTGCATGGTGCTGTGGCTCTACTATAGTACCTAACAATTTAAATACATAAAATTGCCTCCTAGATTCCTTAGTCTGAATTTGAGGTGCTAAAAATCATGGCCATTCTCCAAGTCCTGACCCCTTTTCCAGGCTAGCCTTTATCAAAGTATTTCTCACTTTTTATGTTCCAAGGCTCCTCCAGATTCCCTCCTCCCAAAGCTCTCCTTCAAGTCCTCTGGATGGACTCTACTCTGAGCGTTTGGAAGTGTCAGGAGATAAATTTGGGGCAGCCAGTTGATAGTGGTGAGTGTTTCTTATTTTCCCTCCCTTGCGGGCTCCCCCCTAACTCTTTGTAAGACACTCTGTGTCACCTCCCGCCCAGCAGCCTCTCAGAGAAACCTCTTCCAGGCTCCTCCCTTCCACTTCACATTCCTTTCATACCACTGCCACATTAGCTTCCCAGTCCAAGGCCCAGGTCCGCTTCACCCACTTAACAGCAGCTGCTCTGGGGAAGCACCCCATCAAGGTTCACAATATCCTGGAGTTTTCCAAACTCTTTCGATGCATTAGTGGCCTTGAAACCAATTTTGCAGGTCCCAATCCATTTACTATTTTTTACTTTTTATTTTGAAATTGTGGTAGATTCACAGGATGTTGCAAAGAAATATACAGAGAGGCCCCATGCACCCTTGACTGCGTTGCTCGCTGTTGACATCTTACATAACTAGAGCACAATCTCCAAACCAGGAACTTGACATTGGTACAGTCCTCAGAGTTATTCAGATTACATTACATGTAATTACATTACAGACTTAGTAATACATGTACTTATTTGAGTAGATATATATACAGATCTATGCAATTTTATCACATTATGTAGATTCATGTAACTACTGACTCAATAAAGATAACTCCAGAAATAAAATGAGTCTAGAAAATATCACAGCTAGTAAAGGTAAGAGTTGCTCCATGAAGCTGTTGTTTCAGTTTTGTTTATATCTATATTCACACATATATAATATGCCTTAGTACAAAATTATTGCATAACAGATATAAATATAATGTATAATACGAAATGTATTTCTTACAGTGGGTCACAATCAACACATTTTATTTTATTTCGTTTTATTTTCATTTATTTATTCTTTCAAGTTTTTTTTTTTTAAGATTTTTTTGACGTGGACCATTTTTAAAGTCTTTATTGAATTTGTTACAATATTGCTTCTGTTTTATGTTTTGGTTTCTTGGCTGTGAGGCATGTGGGATCCTAGCTCCCCACCCAGGGATGGACCCTGAACCCCCTGCATTGGAAGGCAAAGTCTTAACCACTGGACTGCCAGGGAAAGTCCGCTCAACACATTTTAAAAGTCATTGTCCTTGACCCTTGCTGCTCAAAGTATGGTCTGTGCACCAACAGCATCAGCTTTTGGGGAGCTTGTTAGAGATGCAGGTCTACCCCCGACCTACTGAATCAGAATCTGTATTTTAAAACAGGATGCCCAGATGATTTACATGTACACAGGAGACTGAGTGAAGCTATCCTGGTAGGTAGCTTCACTGAGCCTTCAAGAGGGTAAAATACAATCTCTGCATTCCATTGAGAGCTGGAGTGAGGGCAATGACCATTGCAAAGTTTGAATAGAGCCCTGGCATCACGGTTGTTTTCCCTTGCCTGCTTTAATAGGAGGTGACCCTTGTCAGAGTCCATAGGACATGGCTGCCCTAGAAATGATGACAGAGTTTACATCAGCCGAGTTCTTTATTCTTTCACGATTTTGTAATGTTTTCCATCAGCAGCCAGGGTACACACATAAAAAATTTGTGGTCCTTTTTATCTTCCACAAATAGTGATGTCTGGGTAAGGAGTTTAGCCCACAGTATTTTCTGCTTCAATAAAGGTGATTGGAAGCTCCCTGTGCCCTGCCTGCTTAGGGCTACCACCACACAGAATGTTCTTTTTTTCTTCGCTTTTCCAGGTAGGCAACTCAAAGAATATGCATGGGGTAAGAATAAGATGGCCTTGACTCATTAAGATTAGAATCCTGTATTATGTGTCCGTGATTTCTGAGGCGCTTTTATTCTGTGAGCGTCATCATTCTTTATGAGATTAATAAAATTATTGAATATTATTTTTCTTAGTGTCTATGCTTTCAACTCAAAGATAACGTGTGATGGCAATTCCAAGGACTCTCCAATATCCTGGTCTCTTTGTGGTGGGAAACTGGCGAGGGGTAAGGGTAAGGAGAAGGGAAGGGAGGTTTTCCAAGGACAGCAATCTAGCTCAGATTCATTCCAGCAACTCTGAAGTAAGGCTAATTAATGTAATTAACACATTTCAGGCAGAATAACCCACCCAAATATTAACAGAATGTCTTTCATAAAAAAAAAAGTGGCTCCATTGTTTTATTTCTGCTTGAGGAGGCGATATTATGAAAGAATGTGAAATCCTTTAATTAGGCACAATTTAAAAGCCAGACAGAAAATTGAGATGCTGAGAATCCTACCTAGAGAAGCAATATTCATACTTGAGAGCATCAGACAATGCAGCACACACAGATGTTTTATAGTGAATTAAGATTATCTCATCACATCAGAGGATTGCTCTCTTATCACCACATTAAGATACACTTCGATCACAAGTTATAGCTTCATAATGAGATTAAAAGTCTATCCAAGTAGATGCCTCAAGCTAGATTTTAAGATGAAATTCTGAATTTTTTTTCCATTTTGGTACTTCCTGTATGCACATACATTTTACAGTTTGGAGAGAAAGCAGGTGTTAGGAGGGAGATGAAGTGAAAGCTGGCTACTGAGGGAGTGCCATGAACATGGACTTGGGGTTCTATGTTGCTCCTTGCAGCATAGAGGAGCAGCCTCCTCGTACCTATCTTGGGTCACTGGAAAGAACACTTGCCTGAGAATCACCAATTTTGGTTTCTACGCCTGACTTTGCAGTAATTACCAGAACTATCCTGAGTTAGTCTGTTCCCATTCTTGGCCCTGGTCTCTGTATATTCAAAACCAAAAGGTTGGACCCTACAGTCCCCAAATTTATTTCCACTTCCGATATTTTATTTTAGGATTCTGCATTGTTACAAATAACGCAAAGAATACAGAATTCTAGGATTTCAAGATCATCCAGGGCTTGAAGGACCCAATCTTGCTTGAAGACATCCAGCACTCACACCCTGCATTACTGGCCCATCAATGAACTGAATCTCCTATCCTGCTAAGCCCTATCCCACTGAAGCCCACATTTAATGCCTGGACTCCCAATTAGTGATTCAAAAGTCTTCACAGCCTTGTAAATTATAAAATAAACATCTTGCATGTCAACTACTACCTTCTCCACCCCCCAACACACACACACACACACACACACACACACACACAGAGCACAATCTACTTGGGAGGTATTTAAACCCTCTTCCTTGTTATCATCTCCCATCTTAATTTGAATTGTTAAATAAAATGGCTTAAGGCTTTAAACCTTTAACTGCTGGCAGAATTAACTAACTTCCAACTAGTCTCAAATGAGGGTTTAATGATCTTTTAAAAAGTAAACATGGGACTTAATTCTATTCTCACCTGTGCTGGTTGAGTTTTTCTTTTTCAGAAGATTTGTTCATGTTTTCCTCATCCACCACCCTCTCCCTCCACACACACTACACCTACAAATTAAGGGAATTTATGAGACTCTACTCAACTTAAAAGTGGCATCATCATAAATTAATGATAAAATTATGATACTTGGGATAATCGTTGTGGACTTACTTGGAAAGAAAAGTATTTGAGGATTCTGCCTTCTCCTAAGAGATTGTAGCTTGTAAGTCACTCTTTAAAAGCTGTCAGAATTCATTGTCTTTTGCTCAAGACCCTGTACTAGGCTCTATTGTACAATATTATGAACTCTGCGTGTCAACAAATAGCTGACAATGATGAACAGGAATGAGTATGTGAAATACCTGGCATCCTCAAGAGCCAAATATTACTCTTTCCTAATGCTGGAACCTTAACTCAAGTTTAAGGACGACCTGTTGCACCAGGTTGTTTTGGCCCATTTTAAGAACTACAGATTACTCCCCAAGATAATTATGTGGTCACCAAAGGAGCTCACAAGTAAGCATGATATAACGGGACTCTCTGTACCTACTGTGTAACTTAAGAACTGGCAAAAAAAGATGACAAGCAAAATCTGGTTATTAAGACAAGAGAGTAAGCTGAGAAAACAAAGTCAGTGTTTCTGGCAGTACTGGCGGTTGGGGGAGAATAAATACCGAAATATTTCCTGCCTCCCTGTCTTAAACATACCTACTTATCACCACAGTTTGGAGCAGGGCAAGGGAAACGGGTATTGGGAAGGAAGAAGAAAGAGAACAAGAAAGCAGGAGGCTGATGGCAGGGAGGAGGGAAGAGGTTTCTAACTTTAAAAAGCAGAAGGCATAGTGTGTGTCTAAAAAAGAGAGAAAGAAAGCAGTGTTTCCTCTCTCCCACTCTACCCCAATGCCCTTGTCTTAGACTGCTTGGGTTGCTATAACAAAATACCATAGACAGGGTGATAAACAACAAACTTTTATTTCTCCTAGTTGTGGAGACTGGGAAGTCCAGGATTGAGGCACTGGCAGATTCTGTTCCAGGTGAGGACCTGCTTCCAGGCTTGCAGATGGTTGCCTCCTCCTTGTGTGCACACAACCTCTTCTTTGTGTTCACATGGAAAGAGAGAGATCTCCCTGTCTTCCTCTTCTTATAAGAGCACCAGTCCCATCAGGGTCCCCACCATCATGACCTCATCTAAACCTACTTACCTCTCAAAGTTCCCACCTCTAAATACCATCACACTGGGGATTTGAACTTCAACATATGAATATGGGGGGGACACAAACATTCAGCCTATAACAGCCCTTTTTCATCCTAGGTATACAGCGCCACCCAGGGGAGCATGGAATATTTGCGGGGAAAGAGATGCCAGTCATATGAAACTCAAGGTTGGAAACAACTACTCTGATTTCCTGGTACATCCTTTAAAAAAAGTCAAAACTGGTAAGAATATTTATTCCTTAAAAATAGCTGTGATATTAATTATAAGAGTGAATCATTTTGCTCACTCACTAATAGTTTCTACTTAGAAATATGATCAAAATGTGTTTGACTGCTAAAAATTTGTAATTATAAAATATTCCAAGTATACAAGCATACTGAAAAGTAGAGAAAATAATACAATGGACACCAATAAGTCAATCTGTAAATATAAAAGATGTTAGCATTGCTTCAGATCACCTTCTAGTCTTTAAAACATTTATATTTTAAGATCCAGCTAATGTTCCACATCCTTCCATCCCTTTTTCCCACAGCCCAAGGCAAACACTGTCCTGAAGCTGATGTGTGCAGTGGACACTGTGATCCTATCCCACATGTGATACCCCATCCTGATTGCCCTTCAGTAAAGGATTTGTTATTCCAGCTGTTGGGAGTGCTGTGAAAGAGACTCTCAGCTGACTGCCTTCCTTGGGGAGAGAGGGGACTGGGGAGGTAGGCAGAAGATGTAGGGTCTTGTAGGCTATGGTAAGATGCTTGGATTATTTTTTTCTAAATGCATTAACCATATTCTGTTCTTCTTACTAAAGAAGTTGGTTTTTCATGTGAAACTCACCTGAAAATTTCATGTTCTAGCTCACAGATAAAGACTCACATTTTAGCCTGAAATTTGAAGCCTTTTTGAGCTGCACACTCAACCTTTTCTACCTTATCACTCACTATCCTTGCCCCACATCTACATCTTCTGTCCAGTGGTCTGCTGGTTGTCCTCAGAAGACAACATTCCTCATCCTGCCTTTGCCCCCACCATTTCCATGGCTTGGTATACCCTTCTTCTTCCTACCAACGCCCCTTCCCCCTGTAAGACCTGGTGGAGGCCATCACTTCCATGAAGCCTTCCCTGACCACCCAAACTCTCAGTGATTTTCCCTCCTCTGGATCACCACTCTCATTTTCTATCTGTCTTATTGGTTTTTTAGCAATTTCTAGTCTTAATGGAACCGGACAGGGATCAGTTTCTCTAAAGAGTCCACGTGGAGGCAACCTGGACTGACTGTAGTAGGTGAGTTCTATGACTGCTGGGGAAACAATTGACTTAAATACTGTAAGAATGAGGTGAATTGAGATAGATAGGCCAACGTAAGGACAGAGGCAGATAAGGTTTTTACAGCCCTAGAAGGGATGCAGGAACAATAGTCAGTGTCCCTTCTTTGAGAATGATCTGTTAAGAGAGTGTTAAAGTCTCAGAATGGTCCTACCACAGAAATAGAGGCATAGACAGGGTCCAGACTGTTCCTCCTGCTTTACTCATGAATCACTTAGTTGTGCTAACTCACCCCAACCAACTGGTCCGCCAGTACTCTCTGCAGCCTTCCTAGAACAATGCTAGCAATCCAGCCTCTTTCCACCTTGGGTCCTGGGCTAGTAGTGAGAAATCAATGATGGGTTAGTTCCACTTGGAAGAGTAGGTGAATGGTGAAATTTACCACATCACCGAGAATGAGGCTACCAAACATGTAGCCTAAGAGAGGTAAAAAGTCCGGAATAATCTCTCTCAAAGAGTCAATACAGTGAGCCTGGCACTCTTGGGCCATGTGTTCAGGTTTAGTCATTCATTCATTTATTTATTCAACTGGCATTTATTAAGTACTTACCATGTCCCAGTCACTATACTAGGTGCTAGGGACCCAAGAGGAATATTATTCTATGTGCTCCCCTAAGCTGAAGCTTACTGCTAAAAGGGCTAGGCTTTCTTCACATATACTGCAAATGTGTCTGCAGATTTGCTCCTGGGATTTGGTTCTAGCCTCTCTTTCTATTGGACAGACTCTGTGTTTCTGGCAATACATATTCTGCTGCTCCAAGTTTTCTGTGGTCCTGGGTAGGTTGTCTTGGCGCTCTAAACCTAAGTTAGTCCCTTTTCTCCGGTTGTCACTGTGGAAAAATCATATAAACCCTCTTCACAGAAAAGTAGCTTCCAGTTTGGGATATAAGATGAAAAACAGACCTTCCTCTTTTCCACTGGGCAGACGTGATTATCGTGACATTTCTTAGTGCTATTAAACACCACCTGCTTGGTGAGCACATTAGCATTTTAAGTATATTTTCTGTTGTAGAGGATATGAAGTCTGAGATATGATACAGGGATTTGTGTTTGTTTTCTGCATTTTCTCTAGATAGCCAAAAATTATAATCATGAGGAAGAAAAACTTTATACTTAAAATCATATCCCATTAAACTAGGCAGTCAGAAGGACAAAATATCACTCACAAAACCTTCTAAAAACTGACGAAAGCTAAATGACAAAGTATTTCAATAAGAATATCAGAGAGAACAGTAATTTCATTACTTCCAATTAGGATAACTGGAACGAGGCAGTTTCAACCTGAAGACAATGAATATGGGCTGTCTGATCACAAGGAAACTGCCTCTTGGAAATAGGTCCTGGCAAAAAAGATTAAAGAAAAGATCTTGTCTTTGGCTTTCAAAATATAAGATCTGCACTGTTTGCTGTCATGTAGAGTGGTGATGGTTATACTAGCAATACACATCATAGATATAAAATTATATTGATGGGGAGAAAAACCTTAAAAACAGAGAAGTAGCAAAGTGCGTGTAATCCCCCAACCCCTCAATTATTCCACAGCACATTCCTGGCAGGAATATTCTGTCTCCACCACGGAAAAGGTCCCAGCAGAGCAGGGCCTGCTTTGACCAACAGTCAGAGAGGTTTCCAAGAACAAAAATGAGTCCCACCCTATACACTAGTACTTATTTGTAGGTTAGCCTAGGAGGGGTTGGGGACATCTAATTTTTCTAAGTTGCAATAAATATATCAAGGGACCTCTAGGCAAAAGAAGCCCTCCGGAGTATGCACATTGGACCCTGGGAACACCCTGCCTACCGAGAGTGTTGACATCAACCAAAGGCTTTGCTAACCACTCTGCATACTGCCTTAGTCTAGCTAAGCCAGCTCTCAGCTAAACTACTGAAATAAAGGAGGAGGGAAACTTCTAAGGCCACCTACATTTCTTGCTCATCAGTGGGGAAAAGGATTAGGAAAAACAACTAAAGAGAAAAATTATCTTTATTTGTGATTCATAAAGATCTCTGGCACCTCACAGTAGATTATTTTGCCAACTGAAATGAAATCTTAATAATCACTCTGAGGAAATCAGAAAAGAAAATCATTGCATTTAAAGTTTGAAAGGAAAATGTGCCTTGAAAGTTAGATACAGTGTTTTGTTCTGGAGAAAGTATAGACTTATCTCCACTGGCACCATTTGCTTGCATTCCAGGGTAGTGAAGAAAAGGTAGACACCTTTCCCTATCCCCTCCATAGAAGATTTTGTTTACATTCCAGAGTGAAGGTCTTTCTCCCTCTCTAGAAAGGAGAATAAACAGATGTGTGAGCACCCTATAAAAGCTCTGAGTTTCATAACTTGAGGGTTCCTCTCCTATGGTGCAATTCTATTGCATGTACAGAGTGACATCAAGCCCTCATTGAGTTGCTCCATGTTGACTCGAGCTCACAGCTAAATGCTCAGTGAATAATAAATGGTTTGTTCTCTGGTCCAAAGATCTCGTGTTTCCTGTAAAAAAGATATGTAGCTATGTATGTGTGCATATATACCATGTATTACACACACACACACACACACACACACACACACACACACACACGCACCCATGTCCATATTACCCAAAAAGGACATCACCATCAGCTCTTAATTAGAAAGAATGACAATCCTCAAAGATAAAGTGCCTCATAAATTGAAATAAGCAGATGGCCTATTCCCTGCTGTAATGGTTAATTGTATGTGTCAACTTGACTGGTCCATAGGGTGCCCAGATATTGGATCAAACATTATTCTGAGTTTTGCTATGAGGATGTTTTTGGATGAGATTAACATTTAAATCACTAGACTAAGTAAAGCAGATTGCCCTCTCTAATGTGGGTGGGCTTCATCGAATCAGTGGAAGACCTAAATAGAATAAAAAGGTTGACCCCACGCAAGAGAGAATTATTCCTGCCTGACTGCCTTAAAACTGGGACACTGGCCATTTTTTTCTGCTTTTGCTCTGAAACATTTGCTCTCTGGGTTTTGAGTCTACCAGCCTTTGTATTAGAACTACACTATTGGTTCCCCTGGTTCTCAGGACTTTGGACTCACGCTGGAACAAAACCATAAGCTCTCCTTGGTTTCCAGCTTGCCAATTCACCCTGCAGATTTTAGGATTTGCCAGCCTCCATAAATGTGTGAGCCAAGTCTTTAAAATAAATCTCTCTGTATGTACATATCCTATTGGTTCTGTTTCTCTAGAGAACCCTAACACAACTGCCTTGAAATAAAATAAATCCAATCAACAGCAGGCTCACTTGCTTTATGTTTATGATGTTTCCACTTCCACATACATCTAGGGATTAAGGAACACATACAAATACTAGAATCCACAAGGAAGTTGCTTGTTCCCCTAAGCTTGTCTATACCTCTTTGAATAGTCCTTCATTAAAATCTCTCTATTTGAACCATTTGGGATACATTCTTTTAGGCCATGATACACCCCACTGTAGAATTCAATGCCACTGTTAAAAAGAATTATATATATATATATATATATATATATATATATATATATATATGAATGTTCTAACAAATTCACAAAGACAAGAGTGTTGCTTTCAGTTAGAATGTAAAAGTCACAAGAAAATTTCACTTCCATTCTAACAATGAATAAAAACCTAAGAAGGTCAAATTATCTATACAGTCATAAATTTTCTTGAAGCTATCTGAAGGCTGAAGTCTCAGAGACAGCACACATGAATACACATGAATTGTTTCACCTTTGGCAGAGCATGGGCAGAAAAGGTAGCCACCGTAGAAGTGAATTAGAAGAAATCAGCAAAAATGTTTACGCACTTTTAAAGGCAAGTGTGCGTCAACATATCAAATTAGAATACATGAAAGCCCCAGACACAAGGGAGCTCATATTCAGTTTCAAGTTCTTCTCCACAGGCCTCCTCTGTGAGCTCATGAGAAAGACTGGGGGATAGAGGAAGAGGCTAGAGAAAGCCCTTCTCAGTGGCATAAATTTGCAGGATGTGATTGGTTGCTGTTGGGGAAACCAGCCATGAAACACCACCCATTTTCCTGTACCCTTCCTTCACATGAAACAAAAGGCTTAAGTCACTGGATTTAAGCAGGAAAAACTCTTGACTCCAAAACCTCTGGGGGACAGATAGAAATAAAACACATCTGCTTCTAGGGGTGGGGAAGGATACTCTTTTTCCCAACCTGAGTAACCAGCTAAAGAGCCATTGCTTCTGGGAAAAAGGTAAAAGAAAAAGTCTCTTGCCTCTGACATAGTAAAGAGGAAAAAAAAAAAAGAAAACCAACCTCTTGGACCTAGGATTCTGAACCAATACAAAGCAGAAGTCTTCTACTGCTAGGGAAGGGCAGGAAACTCTCTGCTTCTCAAGACACACCATATATACAAGACAGAGTTTTGCTCAATGTTCCCCCAAAGCCTAGGCTGACTGGCCTTAATACAGAGGCTAAAACAGCAACACCTAAAATTTCCCCACTGACCCTACTCTGAGCCTGGTACTGAGTAACATGCAGCAGTAGTCTACTGGAGAGAGGCAAGAATGTGCAGAAGGACCCTATTCTGTGGTGCAGACATGCAAAGACTGTTAAAAGCTAAGGGTGGAATAGGAACACTGAGAAAAGCCCTCCAGCCCTCAGGACCTCACACTAAACCCAATGTAACAGCAGCCTGTGGGAGGAATTTGAAGCCTGCAGTAAACTCATAGTAGCAATGGTCACAATAAAACCCAAAAGAGCTCAATTGTTTGCTTGAGTGACTCAACTCTTACGTTAGAGTCTGGCAGAGAATGAGATGTGGACATTTTCAGACATAAATACTATTTTCCTCAGTCTCTACTGTATTTTTACATATGATATCCAACATCCGATCAACAATTACAAGACCCATTTAAAAGCAACAAAAAGCAGGACCCACTGTCCACAGATAAAAAAATCAAGACAATCATACTCAGAGATAACCAGAATGTTGGAATTATTTATTAGATTGGAACTTTAAAATATCAATAATTAATATCGAAGGATCTAGTGGAAAAAGTGGACAATATATTGATGGGAAATTTTAGTAGAGAGATGAAGTTATTAAAAATGTTAAATGAAATAAAAAACATGATATTAGAGATGAAGAATTCCTTTAATGAGTTTAAAATCAGATTGGACACTGCTGTGGATAGTATCATTGACTCTGAAGATAAGCCAATAAAAATTATCCAAGATGAAAAACAAAGAGATAAAATTGTGAAAAAAAGAGATAAGATTATCCAAAAACTCAAGTAGAATATCAAATAGTCTAACATAAATGTAATTTGAGTTCCAGAAGAAAAAAGAGAGAACTGGGCAACAGAAACATTTGTAGAGACAATAATCAAGAATTTTCCAAAATTAATAAAAGACAACAAATCACAGATCTAAGAACCCAAAGATAAACACAAATACACATACACCTCTAGAAACATCAGTCAAACTGCTGAAAATCAAAGATAAAGGAAAAAATATTGCAGGAAAACAGAGAAAAAAGAAAAATTACATACAGAGGAACAAAGAATTACAACAGACTTCTTGTCAAAGACTTTACAAGATAGAAGACAATGGAGGAACATCTTTCAAGGGCTGAAGAGAAAAAAAATCCTATCCACAATTCTATAGCCAGCAAAAATATCTTTCAAAAATGAAAGTCAGATAAAGATTTTTTTCAGATAAGCAAAAACTAAGAACATTCATTGTCAGTAGTCTTTTAGTACAAGAAATGTTACAGGAAGTTCTTTAGGTAGAATGAAAATTATACAGTACCAGATAGGATGTTGTATTGACTTAAAGAAGTAAAGATTAAAAATTTTTAGATCTACATAAGAAGTAAAGGATTAAAAAAAGCAAAGGACTAAAAAAAAATCCTAGACCAGAACATAGGCAGAACACTCTGACATAAATCATAACAATAGTTTTTTGGATCTGTCTCCTAAGGCAAAATAAGTAAAAGCAAAAATAAACAAATGGGACCTAATTAAATGTAAAATCTTTTATACAGCAAAGGAAACTGTCAACAAAACAAAAAGACAACCTGTGGAATGGGAGAAATATTTGAAAATGATATGACTGACAAGGGGTTAATATTCAAAAAATAACTCAATATAAAAAAAGAAAACCAATAAAAAAAATGGGTAGAAGACCTGAATGGATTCCAAAGAAGATGTACAGATGGCCAACAAGTACATGAAAAGATGTTTAACATTGCTAATTATTAGAGAAATACAAATCAAAACAATAATGAGATATCACCTCACACCTGTCAGAATGATTATAATCAAAACATCTACAAATAACAAATGTCAGTGAGGATGTGGAGAAAAGGGAACCCTTGTATATTGTTAGTGGGAATTTAAGTTGGTGCAGCCACTATGGAAAACAATATGGAGCTTCCTCAAAAAACTAAAAACAGAACTGACATATGATTCAGCAACTCCACTCCTGGGGATACATCTGGAAAAAATGAAAACACTAATTGGGAAAGATACATGCACCTCAATGATCATAGCAGTATTATTTATAGTTGCCAAGATATGGAAGCAACCCAAGTGTTCATCAACAGATGAATGGATGAAGCAAATGCAATATATATATATATATGGCTAGGATATTACTCAGCCATAAAAAAGAATGGAATTCTGCCATTTGCAGCAACATGGCGGACCTAGAGAACATAATGCTTAGTGAAATGTCAGACAAAGAAAAATACTATATGATATCACTCATATGTGGAAAAACAAACAAATGTATATAGCAAAACAGAAACAGACCCACAGATATAGAAAACAAACTATTGGCTACCAGTAGGGAGAGGAAAGGCAAGAGGGGCAAGATAGGGGTATGAAATTAAGAGATACAAACTACTGTGTACACGATAGATAAGCAACAAGGATATATTGTATAGCACAGGGAATTATAGCCATTATCTTGTAATAAATTTTAATAGAGTATAATCTGTAAAAAATACTGAATCACTATGCTGTACACCTGAAACTAATATAATATTGTAAATCAACTATACTTCAATAAAAAATTTAGATCTACATAAAGAAGTAAAGTGTTAAAAAAAAGCAAAGGATAAAAAAAGGTAAAAATAAGAGCAAATATAAAAAACATTTCTTCCTAATTTTAATCAACTTAAAAGATAATTGTCTAAGATAGGAGTTAGCAAACTTTTTCTTAAAGGACCAGACAGTAAATACTTTAGACTTGAAGGCCATAAAAGTCTCTGTTGTAACTATTCAAGTCTGATGCTATAGCATGAAAGCAGACATGGACAATGTGTAAATGAATGAGTGGGCAGTAATACCATAACACTTTATTTACAGAAACATGTGACTGGCTTACACGTCGTAGTTTGCTGACACCTAGTCTAAAGCAAAAACAGTAACAATTTATTATGAAGTTATAATTTATGTAGAATTGAAATATATGACAAAAATAGCATGAAGAATGGAAAGGAGAAGAAGGGTGTATGCTGCTTAAGGCTCTAATATTATACTGGAAGTGGTGTAATATCATTTAAAGATAAACTGTGACGAGTTAAAAATGTATATTGTAAGCCCTACAGCAACCACCAGAAAAATTGAAAAAGAAGTATAGTTTATGAGCATATAATGTAAATCAAATTGAATAATAAAAAAAAATCCAGTAGAAGGCAGAAAAAGATGGACAAAGGAATAAAGAGCAGATGAGACTAGTAACTGGCAAGTTTATAGATTTAAATGCAACTCTATCAATAATTGCATTAAATATAAATGGTCTGGGTCTTCCCTGGTGGCGCAGTGGTTGGGAGTCCGCCTGCCGATGCAGGGGACGCTGGTTCGTGCCGCGGTCCGGGAAGATCCCATATGCCGCGGAGCGGCTGGGCCCGTGAGCCATGGCCTCTGAGCCTGCGCGTCCGGAGCCTGTGCTCCGCAACGGGAGAGGCCACAACAGTGAGAGGCCCGCGTACCGCAAAAAAAAAACCCAAAAAACAAACAACAACAAAAAAAACCTCAGCTCAGTGTGACTAGAAAGCCAGTGTTTTTGACCCTGATTTTATACTGGTGAAATGTCAAGCATGATGTAAGAATAATAATAATCCCTTTCTGAATTTAGAATGTGACATCATTTGTATATCAGACCATTCAGCCTGCCCTAGCTGCAAGAGCTAAACTTTCCACCTGAAAGGTAAGGTCTGGAATTGCTCTACTGTCCAAGGCCAGAATTCCCAGGTGAGTCCCTTGGCCGCTGCTCCCAGGACCTCAGCACCAACCCCAAACAGGTCCCTGGAATGTTGCGTGAGGTCACCTACCTGAGCATGAGCACAGAGGGGCAGAAGCTCCATCTTTTTTTTTTTTTTTTTGACCACGGCAAAACCTTCCTCATCATTTTATTTTACTTTTTAAAATTTAATTAATTTTTTATACAGCAGGTTCTTGGTAGTTATCTATTTTATACATATTAGTGTATATATGTCAATCTCTCCATCTTTTCTGTTCTTCTTCCTGCTTCTGCCGCCCACCCCCACAAGCTCTACTATCTCGTGTATTGGTATCGAATCAGGTCTCACCAATGGTAACTATAGCCCTTAAGTGCTGTGTTTCATGTTTCTTAGTGGGGCATCTGGTCCTAGTACCCTTAACTCTGACAGCTAACCCTCTTCCTCAGGTCTATTAGAAAATCCCATTACATTTAGCGTTGGCAGATAACACAAAAGATACCCAGTTAAGTTTGAGTATCATACAAACAAGTGATTTTTTTAGCATGTGTCCCAAATAATGTATGGGACATACCTACACTAAAATTTATTTGTTATTTATCTGATATTCTAATTTAACAGGGTGTCCTGTATTTATATTTGCTAAATCTGGCATCCCTAGTATGTTTAGTCACCAGGCTTGGGCAGGTCTGTGCATCAATGTGGGCAAAAGGAGATGAAAATTCCAAACTCTTGTCATAGCAGAATACATACAATAACAGTTCTAATAGAAAAGTTTTCTTTAAAAGACTTTTCTTGTTTCTTTTATAAGAAACATTTCTTTTATAAGAAAGTTTCTTTTATAAACTTTTATAAGCATCAGTGAAATTTGGCTTAATTATCTTGAAGTGACAAAACATGCCACAATTTGTCTCTCTCCTTTATGCCTTGATGACATTCATAGTAAAATTGTTTTACTATATCAGAGATACTTTCCTTGCGTTTTTCTCTCTGACTGAAACCTCAGATGAGGTTTTCTTTTCTTTTTTTTAAACCCTATGATACACAGAACTAGAGGGTAAAGAAGAAAAGTCCTTGACAGTGCCATTATCAAAATAAAGCATAATGTTTATAATAATATAAAATAGTAGTAGTGGAATTTATTGTCCAGGAATGCCAAGAGATTTTAGAGCACTTTACTAATTCGCGCAACATTCCTTTGAAGGGATTATCATTGTCTGGATTTTCCAGATAGGAAAATGTAAGAGAAGATGATTACCTTCTTTGTCCAAACAAGAAATTTGGGACGCCATGTGTGGGCCATGAGCTCATTACAACCTCCCCTGTCCCAGTGACTTAACTCAAGGCCCTCCAGTATTGTAAATTCTGGTCCAAGTGCCTAGAGTTGCTAAACAGTTAAAGGAGCCAAAAATTAAAAACTGAAGAAAATTCTGAAAGGTGTCAAGTAACTCAATCAAGTTCCCAAGGGGAGGAGGGAAAGAGTGAGGAGAGCAAATTCAGCACTTCCTCAAAGCTCCAATGTAAAATGTGCCTTGCCCTCAAGTGACTCGTGAAAAATAAAATTAAATCTGATATATGTAAGCTAGCTTTGGTTATTCAGCCTGGATAAATCGAGACTTGTTTTACCTGACATTCTATTTCTCCATCTATTACAGGGCTGCTAATGTACACATATTCAATATGTGAGGTTGTTCCCAAATGTCATCCAAACATATCTATTTGCCTCCGTGGGTTATATGACTTTAATTAGTCTTCATTCCATCAATCTCTGAGATCATCGAGGAATTGCTTAAACTCTGGGTGTGGCTTTTGCCAAGCACGAAGCAGGGTCACGGACAGAGCACTGCATGTGTGTCTGGGGTTGCGGGGGTACCTCAGGAGAGACAGCCGCCTTCATTCTGCTTGGCTAGGTGGCAAGTGGTTGGAACATCCACACTGGGTTTGATAATGTGATCATGTGACTACTTCTACTGTTCTAAAGTGCAAACATCCCTCAGTCTATAAGTGGCACATAATGTTTCACCATGAATTGGGGCTTTCATCAGAGAGCAAATGACCCAAGTTGGCATGTTTGTGAGCTTTTCCATCTACACTAGCCCTTTAATGAAGGAGGCCTTTGGAGGCGCTGAGGGAGGAGGGTTGATGATGGAGGAGCACGCCTCAGACAATTTACTGTGTAAGCACGAGTCTTTGCAGCAGGATCCCTGCATGAGAATTACCCTTAGACCGAGTAAATCTAGAGATTAGTCTGGAGTCTCTTTTGTGCACTAAAAGGCAGGGCGTTTTTTTCCATGCCTAAGCCCTTTCCTGAAAATAGGTTTCTAATATTATGTCTAAATTCCTTGTTCACTGAACCTACAAGGAACTTATGGAGCAATGGAATTAAAAGATTAAACTTCAAGCCACTTGTGCTAAGTCTTTAAATGCCTTAAGGAGTACAGTTTACACAGCAACCTGGTCTAGGCTTGGAGTTGCACGACAATTGCTTTTAGAGAGTCTTAGACGCTCAGGTATTCTGAGAATTTTTTCTTAACTGTTTTCCTGCTGTAGCAATAGGCTCAGAGGCATTATAATTCCTCATGGTGCATGCAGTTGAATTATACATTTAAGATGTATATACATTTCTTTTTAAGTATTACTAAGTGACCTCATGATCTCAGCCTGGATATTAGGTCCTATTTAGACATCAAGTGCAGCTTCCTGAGTAATCTCCTTTCACAGCTTGTTAGAGCTGGACAGCACTTTAGAGATATATGCCAGCTTCTTTTCATAGATGAGAAAAATGAGGCCTAGAAAAATTATTAATATTATTATTAAAAGTATTAATTAGAAAAATATAATAATTATTATGCTGGCAACAGCTGTTCTTCATGCATTATTTCTTTCACTCCTCACTACAGGCCTGTGAGTTCTGCACTAATATTTTCCTTAATATGTACTTTTGTACCATCTCTCTTCCCCTTTGTCTGGTGGGAGGACATTGGTCCAGCATTCCTTCCCTCTTGCCCATACATCATCAATTATTAGCTGTGTATTAGATAACACCCATCAGAAGGCAAACATCGTGTTAGTTCTTCTCTCTTTAAAGACAGAACAACCAAACAAAACAACAACAAAGCCTTTTCCTGACTCCGCTTCCCTTGCTGGCTACCATCCTATTCCTTCGTTTTGCAGAAAAATGCTCTGAAACAGCACTTAGCTCAGCCGATTCCCCTCATCCCATTTCTCCTTTCCTTGACTCAGCCAGGTGTGTGCCCCCGCCCTCACTGAGCCCGTGCCCGTGACCCATAACCTCCATGGCCAATTTTTAGTCCTCTTCTTACCTGATGCCACCAGCAGCTTTCGACAAAGTTACTTTCTCCTCCCTGAATCAGTGATTTCCCAGACATCACACTTGATTTTCCTCCCACTCCCCTCTTACCACTATCCCTCAGCTTCTTTTCATGTTGGAATGTCCAGGGCTCAGACTTTAGTCCTGCTGGTTCTTTATCCACAAGTACTTCTCTGCCAATCTCTGGACACTTAGCTTTAAATGTTTAGTACATATGCTTCATCTCTTCCGTTGGTCTTTCTAGATTCACTCTCCACCCTTTTCCACCCTGCTCTCCTGGAAGCGCACAGCAACATGCTCCCTTGACCTTTACTTTTCATTTGGGTTTTGGCCCATGGGAGGCACTGGCACGAGCTAGGACGGCAGAAGGGAAGCCAGGCTGGAATATGAATTCCTAGCCGGTTGCCACAGCTTGGCTGCGGTCCTCCACTGAAGGCCGTATCTCTCGTCAGGCTCTACTCTTTGCACAGCCACCCTCTTCAGACTGACGAGTGCTTCCTCCACTGGCCTCTTCACACCAGGGATGCTATCACCTTTGGAGTACTCTACCATTCCTTGTTGTGTTTCGTAAATCCTGCCCACACTTGTATGAATGTTTCTCTTCTCAGTCATTCAGTCTGAATCTTCCTTCTATTTCCTGCCAGGATGCTGATTGATATATGATCTATTTGCTGACAGTTCCAAGCCCGACTCTCTTTCTCGGATATCAGACTCCTATATGCAACTGCTTCCTCCCCATCTTTATTGTGTCCAAATCTAAACTCTGTATTTTACTTTCAGACCTGTCCTACCTACAGCTTTCACCATCTAATTGATGACAACTCCACCTTTCCAACTGCTCTGACTAAACACCTTGACTCCTTTACTTCCCTACAACACCTTATCTAATACGTTAGGAATTTTTGCAGGTTCTTTCTTCTGAATGTATCTATAATCCTACCAGTTCTCACCATCTCTGGTCCTATCACCCTGTCCCAAGCCACCAGCATTTTTTGCTCTCATTTATGGCTATACCCACCTGCATTACTGCTGGAGCTTTCTTACTGGTCTCCCTTCTGTACCCTTATCACCAGTATTATTCCACAACAGAGCACGCCTCTCTTCTGCTCAAAGCCCTGCAATGGATCCTGTATCACTCAGTAAAAACTAAAGTTCTTCTCAATATCTGCAAGGCCACACATGAGGTGGCTACTTGATATTCCTCTGACTTTCCCAACTCCCATTCTCCTCTCTCACTCTGCTCCAGCCACATTGACTCATCTGCTGCTGCTAGAACATGCCAGGCATGCTTCCACTTTAGGGAATTTGATTTGGCTGTTCTCACTCTTAGAATGTTCTTCCCTCTTATAACTATTTGGCTAATGCCGTCAAGTTTTTCCTCCAAAGTCCCCTACAAAATGAGGCCTGCTCTGACCATCCAATTTATACTACAACTTCTCTCCCTGTCAGCTCTCCCCTCACTCGGCTCCATTTTTTCCTCTTGTACAAAGCATGCATCATGCACTAAAATTCCATATTATTTACTTAATATGTTTATTGTTTGCATTCTCTCCTCCCCTCCCTAGGGGTGTGAGGCCGGATTTGCAGAGGGTCATGATAAAAGACTTCAGGATGAAACCACCAAGCAGAAGGCAGGACCAAGAGATTAGGAAGAACTGGTGACGTCATTCCCTTTATTCTGGAGCCAGTGCAACCCTGGACTTTCAATTACATGAACCAAGAAATTCCCATTTTTGTTTATTGCTTTGAGTTGAAGTTTCTGTCACTTGGAACCAAAAGATTCCTTCCAGACTGATATATTGATTTAGGACAGACTCTCTAGGGGCCACAAGATAATGAAAAACAAAACTTCCCCTGGAGCTTTGCATTGTTGTCTAAAGCCCATTATCAAGTTGCTTGATCAAAGAAGCCAAGTTAGACAGAGTATCCAGGAAGCTAAGTTTAGGGCAATTAAAAAAATTTATTAAATAAACTATTTATTTTGGAGTAATTATGTATTTACAAAAAATTGCAAGGACATTGGAGAAAGTTCCCATAAAGTCTTTGCCTGGTTTCCTTTACTGTTAACATCTCACATAACCATGGCACTTTTGTCAAGACTGTGATGTGTTGCTATTACCTAAATTACAGATTTCATTTGGAATTTCATTTCATTTCACGAGTTTCCCACTAATGTCCTTTCTCTGTTCCAGGATTCCATCTAGAATACCACATTGCATTTAGTTGTCATACCTTCTTAATCTCCTCCGGTCTGTGGCAGTTTCTCCATTTTCCCTTGTTTTTCATGACCTTGACAGTTTGAAGAGCACTGGTTTGTATCTTGTAAAATGACTTTCAATTTGAGTTTGTCTGATATTTTTCTCATGATTAGAATAGGTTGATGGGTTTGGGGGAAGACTACTACAGAGGTGAAGTAAGGTAAAATGCTAACAGAGTTGATTAGATGATGAGGAAATGAATGCACAGTGCATACCACTGAGTTAAGGAGGCCTCTGAGTGTGGAATATGGTGGTCCTCCTAGGGCTGGCTGTCATTCAGAACCATACTGCATTGAATAATAAGCATGGAGGGCTTCCCTGGTGGCGCAGTGGTTGAGAGTCCGCCTGCCGATGCAGGGGACA
This sequence comes from Phocoena sinus, assembly GCF_008692025.1. Classification (NCBI taxonomy): domain Eukaryota; kingdom Metazoa; phylum Chordata; class Mammalia; order Artiodactyla; family Phocoenidae; genus Phocoena; species Phocoena sinus. The sequence goes on from NC_045769.1 coordinate 71,803,485, forward strand.
CGGGTTCGTGCCCCGGTCCGGGAAGATCCCACATGCCGTGGAGCGACTGGGCCCGTGAGCCGTGGCCGCTGAGCCTGCGCGTCCGGAGCCTGTGCTCCGCAACGGGAGAGGCCACAACAGTGAGAGGCCCGTGTACTGCAAAATAATAATAATAATAATAATAAGCATGGAGCTCTTTGTATTTCAAGGAGACAAATGTGCGCAGTGATTTGCTATGAATCTTTTTAGAATCATGGTAAATTTGAATGAGTTTTAACTTTCTGAAAATTTAAGACACAACGTTACTAATTCGTTTCAGTAAGTGAAAAACCAAGCCTTCCCAAACGGAAATAGGAAGGAAGGGCCCCATTACTCCATCTTAGTTCCATGAGAAAGACCCCTTCATTTTGCAGGGACCTCTGTGCTATATGAATCCTATGACTGGATTTATGCCTGTGCCTCCAAATTATTTTCATAAAATGCTTCAGTACTGCTGTAGACTGAGTGTTTATGCCCCCACCCAATTCTAACCCTCAATGTCAGAGCATTAGGAGGCAGGGCCTTTGGGAGGTTATTAGGTCATAAGGGTGGAGCTGTAATGAGTGGAATTAGTGCCCTTATAAAAGAGACCCCAGAGAGCTCCCTCACTCGCTTGCACCATATGAGGACAGAAAGAGAAGATGGCTGACTTTGAACCAGGAAGCAGATTCTCACCAGACACTGAATCTGTCAGCAGCTTGATCTTGGAGTTCCCAGCCTCCAGAACTGTGAAAATAAAATTCTGTTGTTTATAAGCCACCCAGTCCATGGTTATGTGTTATAGCAGCCAGAATGTACTAAGACAAGCAGTCGTGACCAAATTTTCACACACACTCACTATTATCAAAAAATTATTCAAACAGAAATGCATTATTCAGTCATCTTGTTATATTTCCAGGATATAGTAACTAGATTATTCACTTCCTCCTCTCTACTAATCCATCAATTATCGGTATAGTTATTGAATTCACTGAGCAAAGCAATGGACCAAGTCAATAGAAGAGAAACCAAGGATTCAGCCCTAATCCAAATGCCTTATGTCCTAACACAGGTATTTATCATTCACACATCCAAATTAGGTCATGCGTGTGAAACGCTGTAAGGTATATGTAACAAGGCTGAAAATTTAACTTTCAAATAAATTTTTCTGCTGAACACTCATTAGAAAAAAAATATTTTCTGAATCCCCTCACCCACTACTCAGCTTTTGAATTTCCCTTAACTCCAGTTAGAAGCAATTATCTTTTATCATTATTTTTTGATTCTAAGATTGGAAGGTAGAATTTTCTAGAAAGAATTTGTCTTTCCTTAACATACATGTGCATTTAGAGGATCTAGGTAAAGGATTTCAAAACTGTGGTCCATTGATTACAAGTATTTTTGGTTTGGTCTGAAGGGAATTTTTAAATATCTTGAAATAATCACCAACTGTTGAAACTTGGGAGAATTTCTCTAAAAGAGTATACTGTTGGCTTCTCTTGTTGAACCAAAAGACTTGGTATTGTGGAATGGTGCCTGCATCCTGTAGACAGGGTATGTAGCCCCTAACTTGTCAGTCTTACACCTGGCCGTCTTACACCTGGCCAGCTTACACCTTATTTGCTTTGGTCAACAAATGTCTGGTCAACAGAAATTACAATTCCTGGTCTATGCTTTTCCAGATAATTAAGGTGAATTGTCTGGAAGAGCCAAGGGAATAGAAGTTTGTGCTTGGAAGGTAAAGAAGGGAATGATTTGACCCCAATGGAGTTGCATCTTCTGGGAATGGAATAGGGATAAAGGGAGAGTGGTAAAGAGCCTTCTGGAAGGCACTTGTCTGAGATGGCCAGATGCAGGAGGGGAAGGAGCCTGTGAGCCCTGTGAACTGACTGCTCTGCCTTTGTAAGAGTCTCCGGTAACTGAGCTTGCCATAAAGGACTAGAACCACTATAGAGCTGCCATCTTTTTCCAGCCCTCAGGGGCCTCTGCAAAGTTCAAAGCAGCAGCAGCCTCCAAAACCTAAGACCAAGTCCTGCTCCTACTTTCTAGGGCCTCATGCCCAAGAAAGAGAGGGAGTCCCCAGCCCATTGACACTGGAACTGGGCTTCCTGCCAATTTTTGTGGGCAGAGATTTGGAGTTAGATGTGACTAGATTTAGAAAAATAAAGAAATGCAACATTACCTTCATTCTGGGGTTCCGAACAACTTATTCCTTTGAATTTCAACGTAAAGGTTGCTTTTTTGTTAAGAGAGCCTAGATACTTGATTTAACAAGAAGCAAAGAAGTATAGTAAGATGGTAATTAAATTGATTAGGTTCAACTACATACACACTTGAGTTTATATTCAAGAATAAGTGGTTGAACTAGATGGTCCCCAAACTCTTTCTTGGTTCTAAAATACAAAATATTGGTAATCTAAGGGAATATTTAGAACACAGTTGGTGAATGGAGGTTGAATTATACAGGCTGGCAGGTAGCATAATTTAGCAACCAGGGTTGGAGGATGGACATGCAGATATCTATCTTCATTTTAAAGCCTCTGTCACTTAACAGACAAATACATTGCACGGCAAAGATTTAAATTTAATGGAAATGGTGATTCTTAAACCAAAATTGACAGTTTACTAAGTTAGAATTTACTACAGCCTCTCTTTACAACTGTGAGTAATTTTCTTTCTTTCTATCCTAGTAAACAGGTTTTATTTTCGTGCTCAGGCTCCTGTGTACAACTGCCTTCTAGACATTTCCCCTGGCAAGTCCCATAGGCACTTTGGACTCAAGTGATCAAAATGTTCCCCAAACCCCAGTCTTCCCAAAGTGCCCCTCTTCTCTGTTCCCATTTACTAAGTTACCTGAAGTAGACACCTGGGAGCCACCATCCATCATCATAATCCCATATCTAGTTAGTGGCCAGGACTCTACATCCTTATCTCTTCATGGCTATGAAACTACACTCGATCCTCTCAGATTCTCTTTTTTCCAGACATTCATTATCTCTGGCCAGAACCATTGCAGCAGTCTCTTAACTAAATTTAACCTCCAGCTTTCAATTCTTTTGACATCAGCACACTGCCTCCAGAATGACCTCATAATTCATGAAAGAATGCACTGAAGTACAGACACTTCAGAACGCAGTTCAGCAGTTTCTTACAAAGCTAGACATAGTCTTAGCGTACAATCTAGCGATTATGCCCTTAGGTGTTTATCCAGCTGATGCGAAAACGCACGTGAACATAAAACCCTGCACAAGAATGTTTATGGCAGCCTTATTCACAATTATCAAAAACTGGAGGTAATCAAGATGTCCCTTTACAGGTGTGGATAAATAAACTGTGGTACATCCATACAATGAAATATTCAGAGATAAAAAGGAATGAGCTTTTAAACGTTACAAAGACATGGATAACCTTAAATGTATTTTGTTAAGTGAAAAAAGCCACTCTAAAAAGATTACATATTATATGATTTCATTTATATGACATTCTGGAAAAGGCAAAACTATAAAAATGATAAATACTGTTTGTCAGGGGTTCGGGGTTTGGGAAGAGGAAAGACTCGAATAGGCGAAGCACAAGAGATATTTTAGGAGGGTGAAACCATTGTGTATAACAATGTAATGGTGGACATGTGACACTATGTATTTGTCAAAAGCCGTAGAATTCTATAGTGAACGAATATTAACCTACGCAAGTTTAAAAATCATTTAGGTGGTCAGGGAGGTCCCAGAATGGGACGCAGACTGTGACAAAAGAATCTAACTATAGGGGGACCTTGAAGATGGCGGAAGAGTAAGACGCGGAGATCGCCTTCCTCCCCACGGATACACCAGAAATACATCCACACGTGGAACAACTCCTACAGAACTCCTACTGAAGGCTGGCAGAAGACCTCAGACCTCCCAAAAGGCAAGAAACTCCCCACGTAACTGGGTAGGGCAAAAGAAAAAACAGAGACAAAAGAATAAGGACGGCACCTGCACCAGTGGGAGGGAGCTGTGAAGGAGGAAAAGTTTCCACACACTAGGAAGCCCCTCCGCGGGCGGAGACTGCGGGAGGCAGAGGGGGGAGTTTCGGGACCGCGGAGTAGTGCACAGCGACGGGTGCGGAGGGCAAAGCGGGGAGATTCCTGCACAGACGATCGGTGCTGACCGGCACTCACCAGCCCGAGTGGCTTGTCTGCTCACCCGCCGGGGCGGGCGGGGCTGCGAGCTGAGGCTCGGGTTTTGGTTTTGGACGGAGCTCAGGGAGAGGACTGGGGTTGGCGGCTTGAACATAGCCTGAAGGGGTTAGTGCACCACGACTAGCCGGGAGGGAGTTCGGGGAAAAGCCTGCACCGGCCGAAGAGGCAAGAGACTTTTTCTTCCCTCTTTGTCTCCTGGTGCGCGAGGAGAGGGGTTTAAGAGCGCTGCTTAAAGGAACTCCAGAGACGGGCGCGAGCCGCGGCTAAAAGCGCGAACCCCAGAGACGGGCGCGAGCCGCGGCTGAGGGCGCGAGCCCCCGAGACGGGCGCGAGCCGCGGCTGAAAGCGCAAACCCCAGAGACGGGCGCGAGCCGCGGCTGAGGGCGCGAGCCCCCGAGACGGGCGCGAGCCGCGGCTGAAAGCGCAAACCCCAGAGACGGGCGCGAGCCGCGGCTAAAACCGCGGACCCCAGAGACGGGCGGGAGACGCTAAGGCTGCTGCTGCCGCCACCAAGGGGCCTGTGTGCGAGCACAGGTCACTCTCCACACCCCTCTCCCGCGGAGCCTGTACAGCCCGCCACTGCCAGGTTCCCGGGATCCAGGGACAACTTCCCCGGGACAACGCACGGCGGGCCTCAGGCTGGTGCAACGTCACGCCGGCCTCTGCCGCAACGTCACGCTGCCTCTGCCGCCGCAGGCCGGCCCCGCACGCAGTGCCCCTCCTTCCCCCATCCCCCAACCCCCGGCCTGAGTGAGCCGGAGGCCCCGAATCAGCGGCTCCTTTAACCCCGTCCTGTCTGAGCGAAAAAACAGACGCCCTCCAGCGACCTACACGCAGAGGCAGGGCCAAATCCAAAGCTGAGCTCCTGTGAGCTGTGAAAACAAAGAAGAGAAAGGGAAATCTCTCCCAGCAGCCACAGAAGCAGCGGATTAAAGCTCCATAATCAACTTGATATACCCTGCATCTGTGGAATACCTGAATAGACAAGGAATGATCCCAAATTGAAGAGGTGGAATTTAGGAGCGAAATCTATGATTTTTTTTCCCTTTTCCTCTTTTTGTGAAGGTGTACGTGTATGCTCCTGTGTGACATCTAGTCTGTATACTCTAGCTTCCACCATTTGTCCTAGGGCTCTATCCGTCCATGACTTTTTTTTAAAAATTCTTTTTCTTAATAATTAAGTTTAATTGTAATAACTTTATTATACTTTACCTTCGTTCTTTCTTTCTTTCCTTCCTTCCCTCCCTCCTTTAGACAACGAATCACCCCAAATTGAGGAGGTGGTCTCAGGGAGCAGGATTTATGATTTTTCCCCCTTTACCTCTTTTTGTGAAGGTGTATGTGTATGCTTCTGTGTAAGATTTTCTCTGTATAGCTTTGCTTCCAACATTTGTCCTAAGGTTCTATCCGTCCCTTTTTTTTTTCTAAATATTTTTAAATTCAATAACTATATTATACTTTATTTTATTTTTACTGTATCATCTTTCTTTCTGTCTTTTTTTCCTTCTTTCCCTCCTTCCTTCCTTCCTCCCTCCCTCCCTCCCTCCCTCCTTTCTTTCCTTCTTTGCTTCTTTCTTCCTTCCTTCCTTTCCTCCTTTCCTTCTTTCTTTCCTCATACTTCTACTAATTCTCTCTACTTTTTCTCCCTTTTATTCTGAGCCGTGTGGATGAAAGGCTCTTGGTGCTCCAGCCAGGAGTCAGGGCTCTGCCTCTGAGGTAGGAGAGCCAACTTCAGGTCACTGGTCAACAAGAGACCTCCCAGCTCCACATAATATTAAACAGCGGAAATCTCCCAGAGACCTCCATCTTAACACCAGCACCCAGCTTCACTCAACGACCAGCAAGCCACAGTGCTGGACAACCTATGCCAAACAACTAGCAAAACAGGAACACAACCCCACCCATTAGCAGAGAGGCTGCCTAAAATCATAATAAGGCCACAGACACCCCAAAACACACCACCAGACGTGAACCTGCCCACTAGAGAGACAAGATCCAGCCTCATCCAGCACAACACAGGCACTAGTCCCCTCCACCAGGAAGCCTACACAACCCACTGAAACAACCTTAGCCACTGGAGACAGACATCAAAAACAACGGGAACTACGAACCTGCAGCCTGCAAAAAGGAGACCCCAAACACAGTAAGATAAGCAAAATGAGAAGACAGAAAAACACACAGCAGATGAAGGAGCAAGATAAAAACCCACCAGACCTAACAAATGAAGAGGAAATAGGCAATCTACCTGAAAAAGAATTCAGAATAATGATAGTAAGGATGATCCGAAATCTTGGAAGTAGAATGGACAAAATGCAAGAAACAGTTAACAAGGACCTACAAGAACTAAAGATGAAACAAGCAACGATGAACAATGCAATAAATGAAATTAAAATCACTCTAGATAGGATCAATAGCAGAATAACTGAGGCAGAAGAACGGATAAGTGACCTGGAAGATAAAGTAGTGGAAATAACTACTGCAGAGCAGAATAAAGAAAAAAGAATGAAAAGAACTGAGGACAGTCTCAGAGACCTCTGGGACAACATGAAACGCACCAACATTCGAATTATAGGGGTTCCAGAAGAAGAAGAAAGAAAGAAAGGGACTGAGAAAATATTTGAAGAGATTATAGTTGAAAACTTCCCTAATATGGGAAAGGAAATAGTTAATCAAGTCCAGGAAGCACAGAGGGTCCCATACAGGATAAATACAAGGAGAAACACGCCAAGACACATATTAATCAAACTGTCAAAAATTAAATACAAAGAAAACATATTAAAAGCAGCAAGGGAAAAACAACAAATAACACACAAGGGAATCCCCATAAGGTTAACAGCGGATCTCTCAGCAGAAACCCTACAAGCCAGAAGGGAGTGGCAGGACATACTGAAAGTGATGAAGGAGAATAGCCTGAAACCAAGACTACTCTACCCAGCAAGGATCTCATTCACATTTGTTGGAGAAATTAAAACCTTTACAGACAAGCAAAAGCTGAGAGAGTTCAGCACCACCAAACCAGCTTTACAACAAATGCTAAAGGAACTTCTCTAGACACGAAACACAAGAGAAGGAAATGACCTATAGTAGCGAACCCAAAACAATATATAAAATGGAAATAGGAACATACATATCAATAATTACCTTAAATGTAAATGGACTAAATGCTCCCACCAAAAGACACAGATTGGCTGAATGGATACAAAAACAAGACCCTTATATATGCTGTCTACAAGAGACCCACTTCAGAACTAGAGACACATACAGACTGAAAGTAAGGGGATGGAAAAAGATATTCCATGCAAATGGAAACCAAAAGAAAGCTGGAGTAGCAATTCTCATATCAGACAAAATAGACTTTAAAATAAGGACTATTAAAAGGGACAAAGAAGGACACTACATAATGATCAAGGGATCGATCCAAGAAGAAGATATAACAATTGTAAATATTTATGCACCCAACATAGGAGCACCTCAATACATAAGGCAAATACTAACAACCATAAAAGGGGAGATCAACAGTAACACATTCATAGTAGGGGACTTTAACACCCCACTTTCACCCATGGACAGATCATCCAAAATGAAAATAAATAAGGAAACACAAGCTTTAAATGATACATTAAACAAGATGGACTTAATTGATATTTATAGGACACTCCATCCAAAAACAACAGAATACACATTTTTCTCAAGTGCTCATGGAACATTCTCCAGGATAGATCATATCTTGGGTCACAAATCAAGCCTTGGTAAATTTAAGAAAACTGAAATTGTATCAAGTATCTTTTCCGACCACAACGCCATGAGACTAGATATCAATTACAGGAAAAGATCTGTAAAAAATACAAACACATGGAGGCTAAACAATACACTACTTAATAATGAAGTGATCACTGAAGAAATCAAAGAGGAAATAAAAAAATACCTAGAAACAAATGACAATGGAGACACAACGACCCAAAACCTATGGGATGCAGCAAAAGCAGTTCTAAGGGGGAAGTTTATAGCAATACAAGCCCACCTTAAGAAGCAGGAAACATCTCGAATAAACAACCTAACCTTGCACCTCAAGCAATTAGAGAAAGAAGAACAAAAAAACCCCAAAGCTAGCAGAAGGAAAGAAATCATAAAAATCAGATCAGAAATAAATGAAAAAGAAATGAAGCAAACAATAGCAAAGATCAATAAAACTAAAAGCTGGTTCTTTGAGAAGATAAACAAAATAGATAAACCACTAGCCAGACTCATCAAGAAAAAAAGGGAGAAGACTCAAATCAATAGAATTAGAAATGAAAAAGGAGAAGTAACACCTGACACTGCAGAAATAAAAAAAATCATGAGAGATTACTACAAGCAACTCTATGCCAATAAAATGGACAATCTGGAAGAAATGGACAAATTCTTAGAAATGCACAACCTGCCAAGACTGAATCAGGAAGAAATAGAAAATATGAACAGACCAATCACAAGCACTGAAATTGAAACTGTGATTAAAAACCTTCCAACAAACAAAAGCCCAGGACCAGATGGCTTCACAGGTGAATTCTATCAAACGTTTAGAGAAGAGCTAACACCTATCCTTCTCAAACTCTTCCAAAATATAGCAGAGGGAGGAACACTCCCAAATTCCTTCTACGAAGCCACCATCACCTTGATACCAAAACCAGACAAGGATGTCACAAAGAAAGAAAACTACAGGCCAATATCACTGATGAACATAGATGCAAAAATCCTCAACAAAATACTAGCAAACAGAATCCAACAGCACATTAAAAGGGTCATACACCATGATCAAGTGGGGTTTATTCCAGGAATGCAAGGATTCTTCAATATACGCAAATCTATCAATGTGATAAACTATATTAACAAATTGAAGGAGAAAAACCATATGATCATCTCAATAGATGCAGAGAAAGCTTTCGACAAAATTCAACACCCATTTATGATAAAAACCCTCCAGAAAGTAGGCATAGAGGGAACTTTCCTAAACATAATAAAAGCCATATATGACAAGCCCACAGCAAACATCATCCTCAATGGTGAAAAACTGAAAGCATTTCCACTAAAATCAGGAACAAGACAAGGTTGCCCACTCTCACCACTCTTATTCAACATAGTTTTGGAAGTTTTAGCCACAGCAATCAGAGAAGAAAAGGAAATAAAAGGAATCCAAATCGGAAAAGAAGAAGTAAAGCTGTCACTGTTTGCAGATGACATGATACTATACATAGAGAATCCTAAAGATGCTACCAGAAAACTACTAGAGCTAATCAATGAATTTGGTAAAGTAGCAGGATACAAAATTAATGCACAGAAATCTCTGGCATTCCTATATACTAATGATGAAAAATCTGAAAGTGAAATCAAGAAAACACTCCCATTTACCATTGCAACAAAAAGAATAAAATATCTAGGAATAAACCTACCTAAGGAGACGAAAGACCTGTATGCAGAAAATTTTAAGACACTGATGAAAGAAATTAAAGATGATACAAATAGATGGAGAGATATACCATGTTCTTGGATGGGAAGAATCAACATTGTGAAAATGACTCTACTACCCAAAGCAATCTACAGATTCAATGCAATCCCTATCAAACTACCACTGGCATTTTTCACAGAACTAGAACAAAAAATTTCGCAATTTGTATGGAAACACAAAAGACCCCGAATAGCCAAAGCAATCTTTAGAATGAAAAAAGGAGCTGGAGGAATAAGGCTCCCTGACTTCAGACTATATTACAAAGCAACAGTAATCAAGACAGTATGGTACTGGCACAAAAACAGAAAGATAGATCAGTGGAACAGGATAGAAAGCCCAGAGATAAACCCACGCACATATGGACACCTTATCTTTGATAAAGGAGGCAGGAATGTACAGTGGAGAAAGGACAGCCTCTTCAATAAATGGTGCTGGGAAAACTGGACAGGTACATGTAAAAGTATGAAATTAGATCACTCCCTAACACCATACACAAAAATAAGCTCAAAATGGATTAAAGACCTAAATGTAAGGCCAGAAACTATCAAACTCTTAGAAGAAAACATAGGAAGAACACTCTATGACATAAATCACAGCAAGATCCTTTCTGACCCACCTCCTAGAGTAATGGAAATAAAACCAAAAATAAACAAATGGGACCTAATGAAACTTCAAAGCTTTTGCACAGCAAAGGAAACCATAACCAAGACCAAAAGACAACCCTCAGAATGGGAGAAAACATTTGCAAATGAAGCAACTGACAAAGGATTAATCTCCAAAATTTACAAGCAGCTCATGCAGCTCAATAACAAAAATACAAACAACCCCATCCAAAAATGGGCAGAAGACCTAAATAGACATTTCTCCAAAGAAGATATACAGAATGCCAACAAACACATGAAAGAATGCTCAACATCATTAATCATTAGAGAAATGCAAATCAAAACTACAATGAGATATCATCTCACACCAGTCAGAATGGCCATCATCAAAAAATCAAGAAACAATAAATGCTGGAGAGGGTGTGGAGAAAAGGGGACACTCTTGCACTGCTGGTGGGAATGTGAATTGGTTCAGCCACTGTGGAGAACAGTATGGAGGTTCCTTAAAAAACTACAAATAGAATTACCATATGACCCAGCAATCCCACTACTTGGCATATACCCTGAGAAAACCAAAATTCAAAGAGAGTCATGTACCAAAATGTTCATTGCAGCTCTATTTACAATAGCCAGGACATGGAAACAACCTAAGCGCCCATCATCGGATGAATGGATAAAGAAGATGTGGCACATATACACAATGGAATATTACTCAGCCTTAAAAAGAAATGAAATTGAGCTATTTGTAATGAGATGGATAGACCTAGAATCTGTCATACAGAGTGAAGTAAGTCAGAAAGAAAAAGACAAATACCGTATGCTAACACATATATATGGAATTTAAGGGAAAAAAATGTCATGAAGAACCTAGGGGTAAGATAGGAATAAAGACGCAGACCTACTGGAGAACGGACTTAAGGATATGGGGAGGGGGAAGGGTGAGTTTTGACAGGGCGAGAGAGAGTCATGGACATATACACACTAACAAACGTAGTAAGGTAGATAGCTGGGGGGAAGCAGCCGCAAGGCACAGGGATATTAGCTCGGTGCTTTGTGACAGCCTGGAAGGGTGGGATGGGGAGAGTGGGAGGGAGGGAGACGCAAGAGGGAAGACATATGGGAACATATGTATATGTATAGCTGATTCACTTTGTTGTAAATCAGAAACTAACACACCATTGTAAAGCAATTATACCCCAATAAAGATGTTTAAAAAATAAATAAATAAATAAATAAATAAATAAACAAACAAAAAAAAAAAGAATCTAACTATATTACAAATATATGAACCAACTTCACTAACATGGGTGAAGGAAGAAGGTGCTGACTTCAGTAATTTTGGAAATGATTGAAATCTGTAAGATTAAAGGCAAAAGAAACTGTATATAAGCACTGTAATCTAGTTAACGAAGTTGTTTCCCATGGGTGTATGGGTTAACAATTCTGAATCCACTACATGTGTACAATGGAATTGAACAACTCTGTAAGTGAATGGCATACGATGGGGGCCAGGTTTCTTGCAGTGTGAAGTTACAGTCCAACAAGGGGAGGAAGCTAGAATTGCTCTGTGGTAATGGATGAGAGTTGGAGACATGAGTATGAACTAATGTTTAGCTCCATATGTATACAGACAGTCACATAGAGAAATATTTATAGAAATGTTTATATATACACGTGAGTCAGTATGCAAACGTATTTCTTTGCTCTCTCAGCTGAGACGGCCCAGAAGCAACGACCCCTCGGTAGCAATGAGCGTATCTGATGCTCAGATCTTGGTTTCTAATCTGATTCTCCAATAAAAGGAGCAAGGGGTCCTTGGAAAATAGTCAATTTTAGGACTGGGGTGGGAAGTATGCATGATGAGCTTTCAATATGCCAGAGAGTAAAGAAGTGAGGGGGAATACACACACACACTAATGGGGGTATGTAAAAGGGACAGAGGGGCCATCTAAAAAAGCTCCCAACGGCCAAAACTGGAAAAATTTGAGCAAAAGATAAATAAAGTAGTATTGGAATTTAAAAGTATAAAATAAAAACCATGAATTAATACTGTTATAAATGAATGATTGAAGAAATAAATAAATGGACAGAATAGGCAAATGTCTCATGCAGAAAAAAACCCCATGTAATTTACATAGATACTCCAACCTCAAGAAGTTAGAACATAAATCCTTACTCCTTACATGTGGGCTGTGCAGTGACTTCCTCTCAAAATGCAAAGGACCAAAAAAAAAAAAAAACAAAAAAGAAGAGTCAATTTACAGTAGAGGAAGCTGACAAACATGACCTCAGCCAGGTGATCAAGGTCAACATCCACAGTGATGTCTTGTTGCTAGTATGTACCCTTGATATGATGTGATAAAAATGATTCTGTATTTGTGGTCTTCCTCCCCTAATCCCATAACCCCAGTTTAATCATCAGATGAATTGCAATTAGAGACATTCTACAAAATACCTGACCTGTACTCTTCAAAATCCTCAAGGTTACCAAAGGCAAGGAAAATCTGAGAAATACGGCCAAGAGGAGACCAAGGAGACATGATGACTAAATGTAATGTGATAGCTTGGATGGGATCCTGGAACAGAAAAATAACGTTAGATAAAAATGAAAACTCTAAGTAATGTATGAGATTTACTTAATAATAATATATTGATATTTATTCATTTATTGTGATAAACCATACTAATATAAGATACTACTAATAAGAGGAACTGAATGTTGGGTATATGATAACTATTTTTGTAATTTTTCTGTAAATCTAAAACTGTTTTAGAATTTAAAATTTATTTAAAAAATGCAGTGTCTACAATGTGCTAGGCACTGGGAATACAGATAATAAATAGCTCCTGCACTTGTGGAAATTCTTGTCTGATTAGTGGGACAGACTTTAGTAAATAATCACATTAATAACTATGTAAATATTGTTAATTTTGTAAAAGACAGTTAATGATATGATACCCTAATGGAAGACTTAACCTAATCTGAGGGTCCTGTGAATTTTCCCAATAAAGTGGCATTCAAACCAAGGTGGAGTTACCCAGTAGTGGGTGGGGAAGGGGCTGAAGAGAAGAAAAACACTAAAAACAGAGGAATAGCATGTAGCAAGGTCCCAAGGCAGGAGGAACTTCACGTCTTAATGGAGCAAACGTTGGGGTTTTGAGCTCAAGATGGGAGAGGAAAGAAAGAGAGAGAGAGAGAACAGAAGCCAGATACTTGAGTGGTTTGTAACCTGGAATCCACAGACTCCCAATGGGCTGATGGGTAGGACTTTACATTTCAACAAAATTGTTTTGCTTTCTAACCCTATGTTCTTTTAAATTTTATGTATGTAAAAATATTATTCTGGGTAGGGTTCATAGCTTTTAACAGATTCCCAAAGGAGACCAACATGGCACCACGTTAAGGACATTAAATTTTATCCCAAGTACAACAAGAAACCATTGAAACATTTTAAGCTGTTTAAAATCCTTCATTGATTAAACTCGTCTACAGGATAAAGTCCAAACTCCTTAGCAAGTCCTACAATGCTCTTCATGAAATGCTGATGACAGACTTCTTCAGCTATTTTTTTGTTCAACACTTGCTCCCCAATTATTCATCTTGTTCCACACTTAAATCCTACCAAACCTCCTGAGCTCATCAGGCAAGACCTGCTCTTTCCTGTCTTCTTACTTATTCTCATGCTGCTTTCTGTGCCTGTAAAAGTCTTTCTTATATGCTCATGTTCTTAGACTTGGGACAGCAATAACCTTCTCTATAAACCTTTGCCTGTATCCCCACATTGAAATGAAACTCCCTTCCTCTGTGGCCCATTAAATCCCAGGTGTGGTAGAAAGAATAAATTACCCCCCATATGTCCACAATTCTGGAATTTTTGAAATATGTTACCTTACATGGTGAAAGAGACTTTGCAGATGTGATTAAGTCAAAATTTTTGAGATAGGAAATTACCTGAATTATCTGATATGCTCAATGTAAGCACAGAGGGAAGCACGAATGTCAGAGTGAGAGATGTGACAATGCAATCAGAGGAGAAAGTGAGAGTTCAGGGAGAGAGAGAGAACAGATTTGAAGATGCTATACAGCTGGCTTTGAAGATGAAAGAAGGGGCCCTAAGCAAGTAATGCAGGTGGCCCCTAGAAGCTGAAAAAGGCAAGGAAACAGATTCTCCTGTCAGAGCCTCTAGAAGAAATTCCTACCAACACAATGATTTTTGGACTACTGAGCTCCTGAACTGTAAGGTGATAAATTTGTGTTAAGTCACTTAAATTTGTGGCAATCTGTTATAACAGTGATAATAAACTTAATACACTAGATATGCCTCTATCTGATTTCTCTTGTAGATTACTAAATCTGTTTCTGCCCCCTAGCTGGCTCTTACATATTCAGTTACTTATTCAACAACAACAATTGTGTGTTGTGGGCCTTCTTTGGGCTTGGTACTGTTTACAGTGCGAAAATACAAAGGTGGACGAAAGAGATGAAGTCTCCGATCTCATGGAGATTACAACCCAATTTCTGGCACATAATGGGTTTTTAAAAACATGTGTTGAATAAATCAATCAAGGCAGTTGTATAATTATGAACATTATTAATATCGCTTTATTCAAGTAACAATTATGCTTCAAAAACAAACAAAACATACAAACAAACTCATAGATAAAGATCAGATTTGTAGTTACCAGAAGAGGGGGTGGCAGAAGTAGAGGGTAATTGGATGAAGATGATCAAAAGGTACAAACTCCCAGTTACGTGATAAATAAGTACTAGGGATATAATGTACAACATGATAAATAGAATTAGCACTGCTGTGTATTATGTATGAAAGTTAGTAAGAGAGTAAATCCTGAGTTCTCATCACAAGAAAAAGAAATTTCTATTTCTTTAAATTTGTATCTATACGAGATGATGGATGTTCACTAAACTTAATGTGGTAATCATTTCATGATGTATGTAAGTCAAATTATTATGCTGTATACCTTAAGCTGTATAAGTGTTGTATGTCAATTATATCTCAATGAAACTGGAAGAAAAAAGGAATAAGGAAAGCATGAGCCCATAAGAACAAGAGAAATAAAGACTTAACACTAGTGAACATGAATTTTTTGTTTTTAATTTACTTTGCAATGGGAATGCAAATTACTATCTTTCCATCTAGTCCACATATACTAACCTAATCCATTATGTAACTTAGTTAATATACGCCAACCTAATTAGGTCTATTCATAATTGAACAAAATTGCTGACTCCTAGGACTAGGCTATAAACAATTCTGCTTGCTCAGCCTGGGATCATAAGTTCTATTAGAGAAGCCTATAAGCTGCTGAGACATCCAGGGTGCATGTGAGATTTAAAGCCGTCAAGGAGCAGATGGAGGTATGGTAGCTGATAGAGTGGGTGGAGGAGCCATGATTTATAGTGCTTACAGAGAGGAAGGCTGGAAGAAGAGAAGGAATTGGCACCACAGAACCCGTGGGGAGCTCAGCATTTGGAGGCATCAGAGGAGGAGGTGAGGCCCCAGATGGAGCAAATGGGCCCTGAGTTAAAGACTATGTAAGAAGACTGTCACCCCCCAACACCAGCCTATCCGCATAGAGCACCAGATCGATGCTCTCCTATGCACTCCTGTCCTCTCCACACAGGAAAACACCAGAGCTTTATTCTCCAGAGCAGAGGCAGATTTACTGAGAAGGTAATAAAGCTTTAACTTAAAAGTCCCTCATCAGTGTGGGCCCCTTCTAAGAGAGAGGGTCTGGAAGGGGCCTTACAGTTTGTTCACATGGCCATGTATATTTTTGAAACTTTGCAAAAGTAAAACGTATTAACTACAATTATTGAAGACTGCTGTCTCTTTCCAATTCAAGTTCCTCTCCATCATACTCTCTTTAATTTCAGACAACTTTGGAGTGGCTATGGACATTTTGGGGATACATATATGGGAAAGTTGAGCTGGACATGCATTTAACTTGGATTTATTGGGATATATTTATATGGTTTGCAAGCATTTCTGTGTATAGCTAAAGTGTGTTAGTTTTCTCAATGTAGAAGTGGCAATCCATTGTACCAAATCCAACCCAGTGTACCAGCTAAATCTGCATTGTGACCCAAAGGTGCAGGGACAAAAGTCACACAATGGTATGAATGTGTCCTATGGTTCCCAGCACAAGGAATGATAAATAATGGAGAAAAAATAAGTTAGTCTATGGAAAATTCTTCCAATCATCAGACTTATAAATAGTAAGCAAAAGATTTGGTTCCCATCAATGTCTGGTTAAAATGGAAATTCTTTCTTGTCAGAAACATATTTGATAACGTAGCGTGTGCAATTATAAATACACCATATATATTTTTATGTGAATCACACAAAATAGCATGAGTCAGAATTCCTGTGTGTGTGAACACAAACACATATACACACCGAGTGTGTTTGTGTGAACTCACATGATTTAGGTAACCCAATGGATCAAACTGCATTCAATGCAAAATGGTCTAAAACAACAAGTGGCTCTAGTGTCAAAACTCATATATATTAGAAAATAAGACAAAATATGTAATATAGGTATTTATCTAGAAACTGAAAGAAAATTTAGGTAGACATTTAAAGGAATATGAAACAAAAGTGACATTGACAACTGACATTGGTAGAAATTATTCTGAGATAAAGAAGCAACTTGAAACAAGCAATTTTCAGGTTATACTAAGGCAAAATTCACTGAGAAAGAGAAAAGAATTTAAATGGAAATAATGGCTTTTGGATGAGAATCATAACACATTGGAAAATTTTTAATTTCTGGCTGTTTTGCATAAAATATTGACATTGTACAGGTAACATGAAATTCATAAGATGCCACCATGATGCAGACACTGATGACATGCTGGTTAATGAATGTCATCAATTTAAAGATTTTTAAAGACTAGTTATTACACAAGACACCTTTAAATGCACTGAAATTTCTCATCTTATGTTGAAAGAAACGTAATAGAAGCCTCCCCAAATTTGCCAGCAATCTTAATTTACATGACATCACCCATGAGTTGTGAAGCTGAAACGCCTAAACCATCAATAGTTTAAAAAATATTCAGTCAAGCTGGAGGAATTATTTTCCTAGTCTCTGTACAGAAATGATATTATGTGATTATTATATAAAGAGGCAAAGAGTCCATAGCAAAACAAAATGTAGGAGAAAAGGTATTACATAGTGAATCAATTAAAACTGTGATGTTCCCAGATTTTGTGACATTTATGGAATTTGTCATCTTTTTCAAATGTACTATTTGTTGTAACTTTTTCTCATTATAAACAGTCACTTTCATACTAAATTTGGATTCAGGAGTTGGTATTCTTTTCATTCAAGAGAGTCCCATATTGTAAAATCTTCAGGCTCCACAAAACTTATGTTGGTCGCTACTCAAGACATCCAGAAAGGGACAGACTTGAGGCTCACAAAGAGATGCAGGGCTGAGCAGAGGAGTAGCTGAAAGTCTGCAGACCTGCCTGTACGGACCTCTGCCCAGTCACCCATCAGGGAAGCTGCAAGTCTTATCTGCAAATGTGGTGCTCTATCTAGCTCTTTAATGTCATGATTAAGAAGGGGAAAAAAAGTGAAATATGTAATAGAAAGCTGAAGAGAACACAATGAACACATGCAACCTAGACATCAAATATATTAACATTTCCCCTATTTTCTTTGTGTATATATATATATATTTTTTTGTGGTACACGGGCCTCTCACTGTTGTGGCCTCTCCCGTTGTGGAGCACAGGCTCTGGAAGCGCAGGCTCAGCGGCCATGGCTCACGGGCCCAGCCGTTCCGCGGCATGTGGGATCTTCCTGGACTGGGGCATGAACTCGTGTCCCCTGCATCGGCAGGCGGACTCTCAACCACTGTGCCACCAGGGAAGCCCTGTATATATATTTTTTAAAGAAATAAAACATCACACTTACAATTGAAGTCCCCTTTGAAATCCTTTCTCTCACATCCTACATGCTAATTTTAGGAGTTCTTGTCGGATCTGCTTCTCAACTATATCCCCAATCTGGTCACTGCTATCGCCACATACCAGGCCACTGTCACCTCTCAGGGAGACCAGAGGAACAAACAGCCTCATAACTGGTCTCTTTGCTTCCACTCTTACAGTTTTCTTATAGCACCATGGTCTTTTAAAAACTTAAACTTTTATGTTTAAGTTAAAATTTTTAAGGTGCTCCATTACCCTATTTTAAAACCTTCCAGCAGTTCTCTGTTGTAATGGAGAAAAACCCCACATTCCATAAGAGTCTTCATGAAGTGAGACCAGGAGCAGGCTTCTCACCACTTCTTCACCAGGCTCCAGTCACGGAGGTCATTTCAAACTGGCCAGACTGGTTCCACCTCCAGACCCTTCAGCCACTGTCCGGGTTTCAGCCTAGATGGCACCTCCCTAGTACCTCTCCCCCGACCGCCATCAGAAGCAGCATATCCACTCTCATTCCTTTACACCATCTTGTTTTCTTCATAGACTTTTCATAAATTGTAATCATCTAATTTATTTACTGCTTGTGATTTTTTTTTTTTTTTTGGTCTGTTTTTAACACTGAAAAGTAAGCTCCATGAAGGCAGGAGATTTGTTTCTTTTTACATTGCTATATTTCCAACAACACCTGTTACACTGCAGGCAACTAATACACATTTGCACAATAAATTCAAATGAGACTCCACAACGACACTTCTGGATGTTAGCCAATAATGGAGCAATGACTTCAAAAATCTGAGAGAACATGATCTTCAACTTGGAATGCCAAATCATTAGTAAAATCTGAGGGCAGAAAAGGACATTTCCGGACACGCAGAGACTCAGAAAATGTATACCCCCATATCCCGTTCTTGAGAAGCTGGGCAGGTTCCAATGAAAAGAAGTACTAAACTGAGCAAAAGGGTGACATGGGATCCAGAACGCAGTGTATCAAACTTAAGAGCACAGGAAAGAGATGTTTCAGGATGACAGCTCAGCAGCAGGCAGAGGGAGCAACTGGTCCACAATACAGCCAGAGGACAGAGGGTGCCAGGAGGGTGCCACCAAGAAAAGGGCCATCTGATAAGAGAGGTCACTTGGAAAAACAAAGAAAACAAAACAAAAACGAGATAAATTGTCGAGAGATATTATGTCGCTTTTGGAAAAAAATTTAAGACATAATATTTGCATATTCAGTTAAGAGAGCTAGATCCTGTTTATAGTACGAGGAAGAATGTCTAAAATCAACAAATTGAGGAGTAGCAGTGTGCAATTATTTGGAAATTAGAAGGTAACTCTCTGATGGGATAGCTACGAGAATAAAAAGTGGTTGCCTCTGATAAATTGAGCTGGGAAGTTAGGAAGTGTGGGGCTTGAAGAAAGGGATTGTTGTTTTCCTTGTCAGTCTTTTAGTACTATCTGATCTATGACTTTGGTGAAAATAAAACTATCTAAAAAATTTTAAACTATAATTTCTTCTGATGACGACATCAAAAACAAACAATTCAGGCTTATACTGGCTCCATGGTCTATGAATTTAGAAAAACTGTCTTGCTATCCTGGAGATGTTTCTATCACATTTGTAAATTACATCCATTCATTCCTTTGGGAGCACAGTGGTTTAGATAACCTTAAATATTTAAAAGTCAAATATTGTAATGTACTTTTCAGTGCTGCATAATTTAGGAGTGTGTGTGTGTGTATGTGTGATGTTTTCAAGAAATGTCAGTAGATATGGTCCAGAACAAGAGATACTTGAATTCTTCCAATAGAATTCCCAATTGGCCTGCAGTGGTAATACTTATGAGATCAAAATTGTGCATGTGGTAATGTCTAAGACTTTGGAAAAAGCCTTTTAAATATTAGCCAGACTCTTTGAAGTGAATTCAAATTACTGAAAAATAATTTACAAAGAATGTCCTTTTGGAAGTAGGGGTTTAGACAAGGGCAGGAATGGCTTTCATTTTCATGACTGTTTTTGGAGGTAAATAAGCATATTTTTAAATAAAATATGAAAAGATTATAGTTGGAGTTTTTGTGCTTCTAATGGTAATGGGGAACAAAATAAAAATTTATAAAAAGCAGCAACTTTCAACTTGACTGTTGTCCAAACCAAACAGAACTTGAAATGTAAAAGTTTTGACATTCGTAAAACGAAAAATCTTTGTACTTTTGCATTTTCCTAAATAGTTTCCCATTGCTAACTCAATAGTCATTAGGAACACGATAGTAGGTTGCATCAATCATTTTCACTGTTACTGGACAATGCGGCCTGGGTATATTCAACTATTTGTTAACTAGTTCTTCACCACATTAGTAGATTGAACTAACCTCCTTCTCCAGGGGAAGGAACCTGTTCTCAGATTTAAAAAGCCAGCAGCCTCTGATAGCACTCCCTTCCTTCCTGAGTCATTTTGCATGCAAACATCCTTGGCTTCTTCATCTAATGAGAAATCTACTTGGAAGATGAAAAATCATAATCACTATTTTGTGGTAAGCTGAGAAGCATGAGAATTCTGGTAGTTTCCTGTTTTTGAGGTGAGAAAAACAGAATGCCATAAGGCTTTTTTGTATGTGTTTTTTTTTGACCACACGGCTTGTGAGATCTCAGTCCCGAGGAATTGAACCTGTGCCCTCGGCAGTGAGAGCACAGAGTCCTAACCACTGGACCACCAGGGAATTCCCATAAGACAGTTCTAGATGGGCAGGTAGGTGATCTGAAGGGCTCTATTGGCAGTGTTAGCTACTTATTAAGGCAGTTCTGGGAAAGGAAGCCATGCCTGGTGCCACAGCCAGTAAAAACAAAACAAACAAGTTTTTGACCTTGCCAGAGTTTGGGATTCAGGCTGGTGCTAGGCAAGATCCTGAAACAGAAAATTCATTGCCTATGGCTCTTCACCTTTACTCACTCTCCCCTTACTCCCAGCCCCCTTGGGTAATCTGTAAAGTTTCCAGACACCACTCTCCCAATCACAGTGAGCCTGCCCAATCATTAGCACAAGACTGGAATCCAAACTGGGTTCTTTTGTAGAGCTGGAGTTGTGGAGAGAGCCCCCTTTCTTCTTTGGTTGTGAAGCTTTAAGAAGGCAAGTTAGAGCTGACCGGGGCCATTGTCTGGCCTTTTGAGGACAACCAGTTTGAGAGAATAAAGCCAAACTAGAACTTCCCAGAAATTTAGAGAGAAAGGTGAGAGAGAGAGAGAGAGAGACCATGAGAGTGAGAGCGGTTGGGAGAGTTGAAGGAAAATGAGACAGTAGTAAGTGACTGCAGTGGAGTGCAGGATGTACTCCTGAGGCCAAGTCCATCTGTCTTTAGTTTGGTCAATAAAATCCCTCTTTTAATTTAGGATAGCTCAAGCTAGGTTTCAAATTGGGGTTGAAAGATGCAGCCAAGAGTACCGCCTTGAGGGACAGTGATGATCTCAAAGGGAATGAAAAAGTCAAGAGTGGATTTTTAGATATTGTAGCAACACTTGGGCAGAGAACAGTTTGATGAGGGACCCTTCAGCTTTCCCCTGTGACATACTGACACCCCTGTGGAAGAGAAAGGTAGCAGTGGCTGGCACTTTTAAAATATGGGTATTGAAGTATAAATGTTGTAAAACAAACCTCATATAGTTAAATGCACAATTTAATGAGTTTCAGTATATTAATACACCCATGAAACCATCACAAAAATCAAAATAATGAACGTATCCATCACTCTCAGAAATTTCCATATGACCCTTTGTAATATCTCTCTGGACCACATCCTAATCTCCCACCCCTATCCCAGGCAAACAGTATCTGCTTTCATATAAATGGCATTATACTATATATATTCTTTTATTATCTATTTATTGAGGGTCCCAGAAAAAATTTTTTGTGTGATTTATCCACATTGCTGTCTGAATCCATGGGTCTTTTTTTTCATTGCTGAGAGTGTTCTATCATAGGGATATACTATAATTTGTATATCCTTTCACCTACTGAAGGATATTTGGATTGTTTTCACTTGTGGCAATTAAAAACAAAGCTGCTGGGCTTCCCTGGTGGTGCAGTGGTTGAGAGTCCGCCTGCTGATGCAGGGGACACAGGTTCGTGCCCCCATCCGGGAGGATCCCACGTGCCGCGGAGCGGCTAGGCCCGTGAGCCATGGCCGCTGAGCCTGCGCGTCTGGAGCCTGTGCTCCGCAACGGGAGAGGCCACGGCAGTGAGAGGCCCACGTACCACAAACAAAACAAAACAAAAAAAAACAAAGCTGCTATGAGCACTTGTGGACAAATTTTTGTATGGATGCATGTTTTCATTTCTCTTGGGTATATACAAAGGAATGGGAAAGTTAAGTTGTGTATTAGATGTTATGTGTAACTTTGTAAGAAATTGCTGAACTGTTTTCCAGAATGACTGAACCATTCATTCCCACCAGCGGCATGTAAAAGTTCTAGTTGCTGTTCATTCTCACCTACATTTGGTACTGTTTGTCTTTTAAGGAAGCCATTATAATGGGCATGTGTGATTTTTATTTTCGTTTCCTTAATGACTAATGATGTTGAGCATTTTTCATATACTTAAATGCCATCTATCAATACATATTTTTTTGATGAATTGTCTGTTGAAATATTTTACCCCTTAAAAAAATTCTAAAGGTTTTTAAAAATAGCTTTACTTAAGTTAAAATTTACCATAAAATTAATTTACCATACCATAAAATTCACCCATTGTAAGTATATAGATAAGTGATCTCTAAGTAACTTCATACTGTTGTGGAACCATCATCACAATCCACTTTTAGAACGTTTCCATTACATCAGAAAGCTCCCTCCCACAGGTGTGCAGTCAATCCCAATGCCACTCCCAGGTAACGACAGATCTCTTTTTGTCTCTATAGATTCACTTTTTCTAGATATCTCATATGAATGGAATAATAAAATAGTCTTTTGTATCTGGCTTCTTTCACTTGGAATGTTTCTGAGGCTCATCCATGTTGTTGCATGTTCCAGTAGTTTGTTCCTTTTCATTGCTGAGTCATATTCCATTATATGGATATACCACGTTTTGTTTCTCTGTTCCTCTGACAACGGACATATAGATTGCTTCCAGTTTTTGACTACTATAAATAATGCTACTGTGAAAATTCATGTATAAGTCTTTGTGTAAACATATACTTTCATTTATCTTGGGTAGGTACTTAATAGAATTGTTGGGTTGCATGACAAGTATGTATTTAACTTTTTAAGAAACTACAAAAATGCTTTGTGAAATGGCTCTTCCATCTTATGTACCCATCAACAAAATATGAGGGTTCCAGTTTCTTAGTTTCTTTCTATGGGATTCAAGTCAAATACCTTCCTATGCTGGTACATGTGACCATCTGCTCTGGAGGGCTGAACCAGGGATGGGCCCTTGGCCACTGGGGGCTATGACATGAAAGCTCTACCCATGAGGACTGATGGAAACCAACTGAGGGAAACTCTCTTGGGGAAATTTTGACAAGTGATTGATACAAATACATGGAGAAGGAAGCAGAGCTAGAGTGGGGCTTAGTGAACTGCTCCACGTAGGGAACCCTGAGAGAACGTGGTCTGCCCTGGACCTTAATGGGTCTCCCCTCTGACCCAGCTTACCCTCCCCTCCATCTGAAATCCTTCCTCTGCCCTCTCAAGTCGCCCCTTAGGATCAAAAAGTTCTCCCATTTCTCAGTCTCCTTGACATTTTTCTGTCTTCTTTAAAATCTGACTGTCCCTATGAGATTGCTCTCAGATTGAGATTGCTTGTCTTCCCACAAACACATCCATCAAGGTTAAGAGGTAAAGTCAGTGCTCTCTCCTCTGCCTCATTGTCTTTACTACACCAGTGCCTTTCTGCCCTAGACTAGATCTTCACTCCTTTGCTAACAAACAGACAAACGCCTGTTCGCATTAGACTCAGATCATTTGAACACAGCACTCTTTACCACACTCCTCATTTCTGTTATCCTCCTTATCTTTTTTCATTGAAAACCCACAGTTTAGTCTTCCTTGCCTCAAAGACTCTCTTCATATAAGAAGTCCACTCAACTCCTTGTTTATTAAGCCCTTGAACTCCTCATTTCCAATGGCTGTCTCCATCATTCCACTCCAGCCACTTCATCCTAGTCACACTTTGAAACTTGTCAGCACTACTGCTCCACCTCTGAAATTACTGATTTGAACAGTCCCCTTTCTGACAACAACTTCCTAAACTTCCAACTTGTTTGGTAAAGTACACCCTTTGCCAGAGTTCTTTCAGCTTTAAAAAGAAAAAGCAATCTGAGGAGCTCCACCACACTTTCTCTTCACGTGTATACTCAGGCAATTGAGGGTGTAGGTATCACTATATATTCAAGTCTCCAACTTAAACTGTGTTCCCAACACTGCATGGCTACACTTCTCTACCACTCTCTTCAACAACCATCCCAAAGTTCTACTTGCCTCAAGACTTTGACCACTCTCCAACAATACGTGCCTCCCTACTGTCAGCCTATGACTTTGCTTCCTGTATCATAGAGATATTGGAAGCCTTTAGATACTAATTGCTGAATTACTAATCCACCAGATCTACAGCTCCATCTGTGAGGTTTTTTCATCCCCTTTGTTCTCTCCTATTACAGTGCATTACGCATCCTTTCCTTCCTAATTCCTTCTGTTCTCTGGACCTTACACGTGGCTACCTTATCAAGAACACTTCATTTTTCCTGTATCTCGTGTGTCTTTTTCTCTTTACTGGATCCTTCCCGGTATCATTTCAAAAGACTGTAAACTCTTCAGTCCTAAAGGAGAGCTTCCCCCTTTTTTCCCCTTAAAAACAAAAGCAAAAACAAAACAAACCCCTCAAAGAGTCCTCCCTGGACACCATGTTCTCCTCCAACTGCTGCCCTCTCTCTTCCTTTATCTTCAGAGCCAATGTCTTTAAAGAGTTGTCTTCAATCGTCTATTCTGTCTTCTGTTCCCCCAACATGTCAGTAACATTGTGTTTATTAAGGTCACTAAGGAACTCTACATGGCTAAATCTAATGGATCCTTGAGGCCTTTTCTTACCAGCCTTTCTGCTACCAGGTCCCTTACTTCTCTGGGCTTCAGGTGCCACAAATTTAAACTGAAGAGCAGACTTTAATTATGTGAAAGTGGGGGTGGACCAGATGGCTTCTTGAGGTCCTTTTTAGTCCCTGGAATCCCTGGTTGCTGATTTTGAGTCACACACGAGTTAGCAGTCACATTTGTATGCATGGTTCAGCATTGCCATCTTTGAAGTGAGACATTTTCTCTTGCTGCCTAAATTACTTCTAGGTCATAAAATCACCTTTGGAAGCAATATTAACTCTTCCTGGCCTCCAGTCTGCTCTTTACTAATGACTGGATTTTCTAGAGAGGAATAGCTAGTTAATTGAAATATGAAGTTGGCTCCTTCAGCATACAAAGAATTCCAGGCTATTTAAATTCACAGAAATAAAAGTTTGCTCACTGGTCAGAGCACTAAGGGGATAAATTTTTTTCTGCCTCAGAGACTAGAGCTATCAGGAAGACCTATATGATGTTTATGCTGGCCTCAGTACTGTGACTGATACTTCTTTAGTCCTGGGACAGAAAAATAGTCTTATAAAAAGACTTGAGGGGGAAAAAAAAGCAACATTAAGTAGCAGAAAGAAAAAAAAATTTTTTTTTCTTTGTATGCTAGACCACCCAATGTAGAAAGAGAATGGACCTAGAGCTAGAACTAGATTTGGTCCAATCACCAGTTTGCTCTGTGATACTGGGCAAGCCACCCCAAGTGCTCATCTGTAAAAATAGGGAAGTAAGATATTTACTGGACCTCCCACCAAGCATGTGAGAATCAAGTGAGCTAAAGAATAGAAAATACTCTAAAAAGTAGAAAGTGCTCTATAACTCATGACACTTACTAACAGAGAAATAACAATGTCCTAGTAGGAAAGGTCTATTGGAGCAAGGAATCACTGAATCCATTCGTAGTAGATAGGCACTAGATTAATACTTCGGTATACCCAGGTAACAGGATATTGATCTGTGGGGGGGAGTTTTAGGCAGGGAGAAGCAGATGAGATTGTTGATTCCAATCTTCTCTCTGAATGTTGATCTTTTAGCTTACAGAATTTGAGCTACGTATATGCTTGAAGGAGATGACTAATGAATTTTCAGCCCATAGAGATTTCATTTTGCAGGAGTTTTCCAAAGGGATTATTGCTTTAAAAAAAGGAACAACCCAGAAAGATAATACAAGTCTTAATGGAGCAAAGAAGAGATAATTTAGATTTGTTAATTCCTTCCAAATTTTAATGACTTGGGATAATATGGGCCTGTGTCTCACTTTTATGTGTCAGAGAAAAGATCTTTTCCCCCTTTCCTTAAGTTTCCATTTCTAAAAGACACTAAATATAAGGGAGATAGACAATCTCTCAGTCTATCTGATTTAAACTTATCTGAAAGATATTACTGTGAAAGTCAACCTACATATATTAAAGTGTGTGAATTTCACTTTCACATTATTGTCCCTTCTTACATAGTATTACACATGGAGTAGTTGTAATCTTCTTTTCCCTTATAAATCTACCAAGGAAGACCCATGAGTTAGGTAAACTAGACACATTATTTTATGCAAAAAAGTTTACCTTTCTCCCTCTACTATTCATGATCTGAATTAGGACCACCTAAAGGAATACTTTTTTTTTTTTTTTTTGCGGTACGTGGGCCTCTCACTGTTGTGGTCTCTCCAGTTGTGGACCACAGGCTCCGGACGCGCAGGCTCAGTAGCCATGGCTCACGGGCCCAGCTGCTCCGTGGCATGTGGGATCCTCCCGGACCAGGGCACGAATCCACGTCCCCTGCATCGGCAGGCGGACTCTAACCCACTGCGCCACCAGGGAAGCCCCAAGGAATACTTTTTTACATATCTTCGTCCCCTTACTTTATTCCATGTACTCGTGGTTCCATAGATGCTGGTTTTCCATTTCCAGGTCATAATATTTCCTTTTAAAAAAAATAAAAAATATTTCAAATAAAAAAGTGGGTCAACTTAAAGAAAATAGTAAATACATAACACATATGTAGTAAGCAGAGAGAGCAAAAGTCATGAAGGTAGAGGGCAAGGGACTGAAATCTCAGAAACACTGCCTTATAGAATGTTTCTGACAGTTTATATATGGTATATTAATTTTCCTTTGATATTTCCTCAAAATTTAATAATCCCATAGGGTAGCATGATGGTTTGGCATCAGATAGACATTGGTTCAAATCTCAGTCCTTCTCCTGTCTAGCTCTGTAACTTAGGGCAAGTTATTTAGCTCCTACCTGAGTTTTTGCATTTGTATCAATAAAATGGACATAACATTAGTTTACAAAACAGAATGGATTATGGTGATGACTGTGGACTGTCTCACTGTGTCCAGCACAAGACAGAGGTTAAAAAAATTATAGCTATTATTACCAGAGAGGATAGATATTAAGCATCTCATTTTACAGATGAGAAAATTCAGACTCAGAGAAGTTATGTGACTAAAGGATAAAGTTAAATATTACCTACTCTGGGTGCAATCATTTCTTGAGTACTGATTTAAATTTCCAAAACCACATTTCATCACATTCTTGATGAAAGAGTAGCTAGGAAGGTATATGCAAAGACTTTGACTCTATTACTGAGTTAGTGCAGCATTTTAATAAATCGCTAGTTCCCTTATGTAGATGGATGTTGGTACTAATGATGCTACATGTGTAAACTTGATTCTTGAGAGATCCTTTTCAATTTGCTTTTTTTCTGTGACTACAGAGTATAGTTACCACTCAACTAAGTGCTATTGATGACAATAATAGGGCACAACAATGAAAGCTATTCTTTACTATTAGAAAACAAAACTGAAAGTGGGAGCAATTTCATTTTTTTCCTTCAGTAGTATAGCCAGAGAAACACTGGTTTTAGGAGCACTGGTTTAGGTGCAGTCATGCACATATCAGGACTGGGGACCATGGCAAAAACAACCTTACCCAGAATTATTATTATCTCATGAGGCTACCATACCGTACAGCCTCTCTGACCATACTAGAGTGGTGCATGAAACTGAACTCACTTTCTCTTGACAAGTGCAGAGCTGGCAATCTCTAAGTGCAAAATTATGTCATATAATTCTGGCATTTCTAGATTAAGAAATAAACTCTTAAGAAAAAAAAAAAACACTCCAGAACAGATTTAAGATCAGACTATGAATCAGGCGGAAAAGAATAAAATTAAGAGCTTGAAAATTCTGCTAGTGCCAATGAAGTCGTAGGCACAGTCACCTCCCCCCCTTTCCTCTAGATCACATAGTTAATGTGATCTGGACCATGTTTACTCAATAATTACATTCACCTGCTTCCCTAAGTGACCACATTACCTTGTTATGGTACTTATCAGTATGCATATAAAGTACACTTCTCTGTTGACGGATTTATTTAACCCTTAAAATGAAGTTGTGATTGGCTTTGCATCACATTCTTCGTGAGCAATTCGGTAGCAATTCACAGTGTTCTTGTTACAGAGGTGATTATGCAGTTGCATAAAAATATTGGCCAAGACAGTTCCATGTGGAAGTTCATAAAGATGAAAGTCTGAAAGTCGCAAAATGTCATTAGTGTAAGTAGTTCAATTACCTCTGAAGGTAGAAGATTAAATCTGTTTTTACATGAACTTTTGACAAACATATCTGTACTCTCTAGATTGTCTTTTATATGATTTGTGATCTGATTTCTTGACCAAGTAGACATCTAAACATGAAATGATCTTCATGAAAAATAGTGGTGATGTATTTGTTCAAAATTGCCTGAGATTGCTTAAAAAGTAAGATGTCTGTCTATAAGAAACACATGATTCTAGTAGAGGGCTAGGATTCCCATGAAATGTTAATCTACTAAGAAGCCAAGACATTTGGTAAAAGCAGGGGTTTCAATGTTAAGAGTGAGGGCAAGTGGCAAGTTGCCAAGGAGAGATGGAACAGGTTCACAGAGATGTTTGTTGCAAGCATCTTGGTTTGTGGCAAACTCATTTGCCTCAGGAAGTCACTGACAGTAGGGGCAGAGAGGGACTAGACGCCGCAGTTGTGTCTAGCACTGATCCAGACAAAACAGCAATCAAAACCCAGGAGCTGACATTCAATCATTAAAGATCCCAGCCATTTGTACAGTACACCTAGCTGACACTCAAAACATCTCAAAGAAAGCAGGATCTCAATTTCTCAAGCAAGGAAATAGAAAACTGCAATGTCTGAATGATTTTATCTAAGCTCAGATTGGAGCAGTAATAGCATTAAAATAGAATGGGTTTAATAATAAATCTTGGCAATATAACTGTGATCTACAGAGTAGTAAATTTTTCAAGTTCATTTGCTCTGCCTCCTTTTAGACAGTATACAAGTGTACTATGTATGCATAGACAATGATGCCATTATATTGTGGCTGTAGTGGAAGAAATGGTTATGGCATGATTAATTGTAGAACAGAATTACTTGACAGCAGAGCTGTCAAATATCAAAACACTGCCAGGTTTTTAAATTGGACAAGTTGAGGAATGTATGTTGTTGTTGCTGTACCCGAATTTAAGTAAAATTTAACCCTTTATAGTAACGTCCTCCTTATCTGCACAATGTCAAATAAACAAAACAAAAAACTCCACAGAAATGTGAAATGCTTACATGTAGACAGGCATTCAAGACTGATGACTGGTAAATAAATAAAGGCACAGCATTTGTACGGCTCTTTGAAGACTGCAAAGAGCTTTCATGTACATTATTTTATTTAATTCTCATAACAACACTCTGAGATTGATTCAGAAGGCATTTCAATTCAATTTTCAGGGAGGCCTACTCTGGGCCAGGTTTTATGCTAGACACTTAAGATAAAAAGATAAATTAGATGACATTCTTGTAGCCAAGAAATTGAAAACTGAGGAAACTGAGTCTCAGAGAGCTAGAGATGGTCTAGTAAATTTTTACTCCAAAGCCCCAAAATCTATACCTTTGCCCTGAAAATCTGATGCTTTTATCTTTTTACCATGTACCTCTAAACAGAATGAGACCAAATTAGTCAAGAGAGAAACATGTTTTTGTTGAAAGCTGGTTTCCAAGACACTCTAATTTTCCTACAGTGAAAGCAGCTTAACAGATAACTCAATTCTAAGATCACTTGCTTTTTAAAGCAAGGGTTTTAGACCGCTAATTTTATTTCCTTTAGGAGCAGTGCTAAATAAACTTGCATTAAAATGGAGTGAACTGTCCAGCTTCGACATGTAAAGAGATGGGAAGACATCACTCCTAGCCTTACAACATGAAAAAGCTGTACAAACTGAAAATCAATGACTTCTTTTGGACATATCAGAGAACTAAGGTTGCAGGGCAAAAAGCCACCCCAAAATTTGGAGAGACAGGTACATCCAGAAAGACACAGCCAAGATCTGCTTACCCAGAGCAGAAGCCGCTAGAGCCATAAACTGGTAGGAACACTTAATGGTAACTTTCTTGAATCACTGGAAGATGATGTGGACCAGCTGAGACTTAAAAACTTTCAGAAGGCCCAGTTTTAAGAGTTGGGAGGAGTCACACTTTGATGGGTTTTACCTCTAGGAACCCCAACAGGTTCTTCCTGTGAAGATTGGAGAAAAAAATCCAATCTTTGTGTTTTTGGCAGTTAGGGGGTAAGTGTAACCCTTTGGAACTATACCTAGGGGAAAAGTAACCATATAAGTCATGTGGATAGTATGTATCCTTGATAAGGTGTGATGAGAGTGGCACTTTCCCTGGGTGCTCTTCCTCTTTCAAACACATAAGCCCAGTCTAATCATGAGAAAAACATTGAACAGACCTCAGTTGAGAGACATCTACAAAACACTTGCCCAGTACTCCTCAAAACTGTCAAAGTCATCAAATACAAAGAAAGTTTGAGAAACTGTCAATGTAAAGAGGAGCCTGAGGAGACGTGATGACTAAATGTAATGTGGTGTCCTGGATGGGATCCTGGAACCAAAAAATGTATTAGGTAAAAATTAAGAAAAACTGAATGTTTGGACTGAAAGTATGGACTTAGGTTAAAAACAATGTAATAATACTGGTTTATTTACTGTAACAAATGTACCTAACAATAGGGGACATTAGGTGTGGAGTATATGGGAAATTGCAGTATTATCTCTGTGACTTTTCTGATCACACAAAACTATTTTAAAAATAATGCGGGGAAAAGTAAACAAACAGAATGAATTGGGTTTTCAAATAACTTCTTAAGCTCCATGGGAAATATCTATGTTAAGAAGTAGAACTGGTTATAATCATAGTAGAATTTTCTGTCTTGGGACATCTCCTCTTTGGCTTCTGTTTTGGATGAGACACCTAAGAAGTTATGAGGGAGAAAGTGTTCCCCCATCTGTCACCCAGATTGATGAATCACCCCTTGATATCCTGGAGTGACAGATTTCGAAGTAGAAGGCGGTTATTGGAAATAAAATCTGTTACAAAGGAAACCAACTTTTCCTGACTTACAGAATGTGAACACTAGAAACGACCATAGATGCACTCAAGTCCAATTCTCTCACTTTGCAGGTGACAAAATTGAGGCTCAGGAGGGGACGCATCCATCTTGGATCCAAGATTAGAACTCAGTTTCCTTTTGATGCTAATGTTTTAATGTGAAAGATTTCAAACATATAGTTAAAATAATGGTACGAAGGACACTCTGTACCCACCATTGGGCTAAATGATTAACATTTTGTCATATTTGCTTCATGTATTTGCATACCATTTAAAGGTAATTTTTATACTTTGTGACACTACATCCCTAAATATTTCATCGTGTATTTCCTAAGAATAAACACTTTTTTTTTTACTTGAAGTATAGTTGATTTAAAATACCATATTTGTTTCAGGTCCCATTTGTTTATGTTTGTTTTCATTTATTTTGTCTTAGGAGACAGATCCAAAAAATTATTGCTATGATTTATGTCAAATAGTGTTCTGCCTATATTTTCTTCTAGGAGCTTTATGGTTTCTGGTCTTACATTAGGTCTTTAATCAATTTTGAGTTTATTTTTGTATATGGTGTGAGGAAATGTTGTAATCTCATTCTTTTACACAAAGCTGTTAAGTTTCCCCAGCAACACTTACTGAAGAAACTGTCTTTTCTCCATTGTGTATTTTTGTCTCCTTTGTCACAGATTAATTGACCATAAGTGCATGGATATATTTCTGGTCTCTCTATTCTGTTCCTCTGACCTATTTTTTTTTTCTTTTTATATTTCTTTCTTTTTTTTCCCCCCCAAAACCACATTGTCTTGATTACTGTAGCTTTATAACAAGTCTTGAGGACAGGTAGTGTCAGCCCTCTAACTTTGTTCTTACCTTCAATATTGTCTTGGATATTCTGGGTCTTTTGCCTCTCCATATAAACTTTAGATTCAGTTTGTCAATATCAACAAAATAACTTGTTGGGATTTTGATTGGGATTGTGTTGAGAATATAGATCAATTAGGGAAGAACTGACATTTTAATAATATTGAGTCTTCCTATCCATTAGCATGAAATATTTCTCCATTTACTTAGTTCTTCTTTGACTTCATTCATCAGAGTTTATAGTTCTCCTCGTGCAGGTCATATTTTGTTAGATTTCTACCTAAGTATTACATTTCACTTTCAGATGCTAATGTAAATGATATTGTGTATTTAATTTCAAATTCCACTTGTTCATTACTAGTTATAGGAAAGCAATTAACATTTGTATATTAACTTTGTAATCTGCAACCTTGTTTTAATCACTTATTAGTTCCAGGAAGTTTTTGGTTGATTCTTTCAGATTTTCTACATAGACAATCATGTTATCTGTGAACAAAGACAGATTTATTTTTTCCTTCCAGATCTGTATACCTTTTATTTCCTTTTCTTGTCTTAGCATTAACAAGGACATCCAGTACAATGTTGACCAGGAGTGGTGAGAGGGAACATTCTTGCCTTGTACCTGATTTTAGTGGGAAAGCTCAAGTTTCTTGCCATTAAGAATGATATTAACTGAAGGTTTTTTGTAAATATTCTTTTTTTTTTTTTTTGCCACACCTCGAGGCTTGTGGGATCTTAGTTCCCCAACCAGGGATTGAACCCAGGGCCGCAGCAGTGAAAGCGCCGAGTACTAACCACCAGACCACTGGGGAAGTCCCATAAATATTTTTATCAAGTTGATGAAATTGTATTTTATTCCTAATGTACTGACAGGAATTTTCTTTTTTTTTTTTTAATCATGATTGAGTGTTGGATTTTGTCAAATGCTTTGTCCTGCATCTATTGTTATGATAGTATGATTTTTCTTTTTTAGCCTATTGATGTGATGGATTGATTCTTAATTGGTTTTTGAATGTTGAATCAGCCTTGCATACCTGGTATAAATCCCACTTGGTTTTAGCACATGATTCTTTTTATACATTGTTAGAGTGATTTGCTAATATATTTTGAGTATTTTTGCATGTATGTTCATGAGAGATGCAGGTTTGTACTTTTCTAGTAATGTCTGTTTGATTTGATATTAAGGTAATGCAGATTTATAGAATGATTTAGGAAGTATTCCTTCTGCTTCTGTTCTCTGAAAGAGATTGTATAGAATTGGTATAATCTATTCATTACATGTTCAGTAGAACTCACTAATGAACCAATCACGCCTGGTAATTTGTGTTATTGAAGGTTATCAATTATTATTTTTCTTTTTTTTAATTGAAGTATAGTTGATTTACAATGCTCTGTTAGTTTTAGGTGTACAGTGGAAGGTTATCAATTATTGATTCAATTTATTTAATAGATACAGACCTATTCAAATTGTTTATTTCTTCTTGTGTGAGTTTTGGCAGATTGCATCTTTCAAGGAATTTGTCCATTTTATTTGGTTATCAAATTTGAGGACATAGAATTGTTCACAGTATTTCTTTATTATCTTTCTATGTTCATGGGATCTCATTCTGTCTCATTGTGGTTTTGATATTCATTTATCTAGTAATTAGTGGCATTAAGAATCTTTTCATGTGCCTACTGGCCTTTAATGCATTTAAAAACATCAAATACCTGAATCTGGTCAAGAATTTAGCTCCTGCTATTGTGTGACCTAAGCACATGTTTAGTGTTCTAATGAGACTATCAAACACTAGCTTTAATTCTAGGAAAGGAAGAGAATCTGACACATCACCACATGGCAGGTAGTTTACCTCCCTAATCCAGGCACTTACCATTTCACCAAGATGACCAGTCTATTGGGTTCAAATGTCTCCTTGAATATAAATATTGACTAAGTTAAAAACAGTGCAAACATTATATCCATAATCCTACTGTCACACTGAACAAAGACTTAGAAAATGCAGGAGCTCAGTCCATCACCAGAAAGAACCTCATCTTCTTTGGAGCTGACTATGAATATATTCTAAGCCCATAGGATGGTTAAGAACAGTTCTTCCCTGCTAGCCTCAAGTAATCTTTTCATCGCATCAATATCAGAAAATCTCTCTGCTTCTTCCTTTCAACTCCTCTCTCAAGGGGTATCAGCTTTAATCTGCTCCAGTAACTGGTGGTCAAGTCAGCAATTTACACTTTGCCCTAATCTTCTCTCCTTCTCTCTCTCTCTCTGTCTCCCTCTCTCCCTCTCCTTCTTTCTCCCATCCCACCCATTTCTAGTGCATCATTGCTGTGGGCTATTACTCTCAAAGCTAAAAGAGGATAGACAGGAAGCCCCACGCTGCCACATTTAACTTATCTTAAAATAAATGTGCTCAGAAGAAAATAATGGAAACAAATTCTTGCCATGTTGATTCTGGGTTTCACAGAACCATTTCCCCCCCGCACCCATAGAACTATATTTAAAATAACTAGAATTATGCAATAAAAAGTACTCTTTATCCTGAATATATGCAAAGTTCAAGGAACATCATTTATGAAGTGACTGCTTCTGCAAAAGTTTCATCTAAAAGATGAGATTTAGGAAGACAGCTGAATTCTTTCTCTCCTCCCACTTCATCCACATATAGAAGAACTTCAAGTGTTCCTAGATTCAAGTGTAAAAGAGGACAACTTCTTTCCTGTTTATTCACAAGGCAGAGGACCTGGGCTCTGATAAGGGCTGCACCTCCTGTCACTGGTGTGTCTCTTGCTTCCTTTGGAAACCACGCAACAAAGTAGATGACTATTTCCTAACATTGCTTATATTTGAAGTATAACTTTACTTGGGGTGACTCTAATTTAGGTCTGAATCAGCAAATATTTACCTTCTTTGAAACTATAATCTTCTTCATCTATTCAAGATACCCCATAATGACTTGTAAACATGTGCAAAACTATAGCAAAAACAAAAAAAAAAGAATGGGAAGAAGTTTACCATTCTGAGCATATGGTTCAACACAGAGTTTTCTGGAAACTGTTGGCATTAGATGAGATGACAATAATAGAATTTTCTGTATTGCGTGCAGGGCAAACTTGGTTTCGGAAGCAGCAATTGCACATGGAAGAAAATCTAGACAGGAATAATAACACCTGTCTGAGTCCACACTCTATCCCTTGGCAGCTATGTGGTCCTGATCACATTACCTAACTTCTCTGAATCTTAGTTTCCCCAGCTGTGAATTGGAGATAGCATGGATTAAATGAAATGATTTAGATTACAGTGGTCAAGTTTTAAGTTTCATACTGCTGCATAAATGTGAAACAATAGTCAGCTTAATATATGTTGCTATTTTCCCCACTTTCTCCTTACTTCTTGTTCCAGGATAACTTATTAACTTGTAGAGTTGATAAGACATTGCTGCAAAAGCCTGTAAGAATATGCTTATTCCCTACCCTTAGTTTGCTCATAGGCTTGTTTTCCAATTTGATAATTATGAGTTTGTATTAGTACATATGTACCATGACACTGACTCACCCGTGTTAAGTAAATAGCTGATGTTTAAGTGTTGGATGCAGGGCTCATCAAGGGAGAGGCCTCAGGCCTGTCTTTATGAGTGCTCTGTCAGCCTAGCTACATTCCTGCTGATACACCAGCCAAATCAGCTGTGTTATTAAGATGCTGAGGGTCACAAAAGCGTTGTTTTTCTCTTTGATTGCACTTGTACTGTGTAGACAGTGACAATGGGAACAAGGAGTCAGATAATACCCATGACGTTTCTCCATCAGAAGCAGCCAAATGGAGCAGGCTTGTCTTGTAGTACCTGCGTGCCTAGACAAGTCTACCTTTTGAGCACACAATAGCAGTGTAGAGTATTGCCTTTGTGCTCAATTCTAGGCTGCTCTGGGTCCAAGCCTTTGTGAATGTACACAATATTCTCAAGGCTGTTGAAAAGCCCACACAAAGAGATGGATCTTCTATACCCTCATGGATGGCTTGGTGTATGCACATTTTCTGGAAAGCCAAAGGAAATTCTCAGCCTCTGATTCCTGGTTAAGAAAACCCTCCCTCCGATTTGAGACTATCAGTTCATTAAATGTGACCAGAATGTGGGTAATGAATCATTTCATCAAGCATTCGGAAGCTATATATGGAAGAACCTGACTGAATATTTTGGTACCTATAGCGTGTAATGTATTTGTGTGCATGTGTGTGTGTGTGTGTGTGTGTGTGTGTGTGAGAATCGTGACCTCTGGAGACTTTGTACAGAAGGAGAAAAATATTTTTCTTTTTTGCATACTGGTATGGAAGGAGTCCCACCTAAGAATTTAATTATGTTAGAATAGAAATTGGCATTTCAAAGTTTCTGTAGGTTCTTTGTGCTGCTGAATGGTAGAGATAATCACTGTTTTTCAGAGTTTCCCAATAGTTTTTGGAAATGAAAAGTAGATTGAAAACATATTGGAGGCTGAATGAGTATAGAGACAGTTAAATATCTCTGTACAAAATATAAGTATGTTAGAAACCTGTGAGCTGGCAGCTGGAATATCTCGACATGAAAAATAGAGTCCAGAAATGATGGCAAGCTCTGGCTTAAGGGATTCTGGCTAGTAAGGAATTCCCTCAGCAAAGAAAGAATGCTGACATTTTATGCCAGTGATGTCTAATATTAACTTTGAAGTCATTGTTTAGAATATACTATGCCAGTTCCCTCAAACTTTAGTAAAAGCTTATTTACACACAAGTTTATGAGTGGTTCGCTAGGAAAATGAAGGACTCCAGGTCATACCAACAAAAGAAGTGTGGTGGGGGAGGGAGTGATGGATGGAGGAGAAGGGATTCAGAAGGTGACTTTCAGATCAGAGATCAAAATGTAATATGAGAAATTAGAATCAGAGGTAATCAGGAAAAACAACAGGCTCCCAATAATCTTTAGAGATATTGGGGAGAAAGAGGGGAGTTTAAGCCACTTTATTTGAATATGAAAGACAAAAATGACTGCTGAAGCTGAGGACTTGGGGATGCCTGGGTGGTTACATTTGGGAGATACTAGAAATATATAAAATACATATATTCACAAACATTTGTCCACTATGTGCTTTTGCATTTGAAACAAAATATAGAAAGTAGGAATCTGGTCATATCCAACCTTATCAGGACCCCTTGATTTGTGATGTTATACCCTAAGAAGAGCATTGCCAGATCTTCTGGCCTATTCTTCAAACAATTCCTACCTAGAATCAGATTGCTTAAGGAATGCAATGGTAAATGATGTGGTTGCTGTGGTATGTTTCCGCCAGTGGGTTATGTTTCATGTACTGCAGCAATGGGGCCCACAGAGCTAATACCAGAAAACACAGTGGGTATTGGAACAAGACTGCTTCAGTGTCCAAAGAATTCACAGTATATTGGGAGAGAAAGCCAAACACACACTTTATCGTAATAAAATGTAATAAGTGCTATAATAGAGACACTGTACATACCCGGTGTTGTGGGCACACAGGGAAGGTAGTTTCCCCTGCTTCCTGGGGAGGACATAAGGAGAGAGCCTGAAGAAAGCATTCATCCACAAGACGATGTATGATCTGTGATTTAAGAGTGTCTACCCATAAGAAAAGGAAGAGTGGGGCAACCAAGGCTGAGAGAACAATATTGCACAAGGACTCAAGATGTCAAAGAGCTTATTTGGAGGACATATAGATTGCATGGGGTTGCCCAGCAGGAAAATAGTGGAAAAATGGGCAGGAATCATACCATAATTTACTAGCCATGACAGGTTAAGAATTTGAACTTTAAGATTAACCACTTTTATTATTCCAAGACATACATAGGGATTAGTAAATTGGAGCAATCACCAGGGTCCTGTTTTGAAGGGGAGGGGGCAGGTCTGTAATAGCTGGAAGAGCTAGAATAAAACTCAGCTGCTGCTGCCAACTTGTATATTCTTTTCAAACTTCTTAATTTCATCTCCTGACAGCGTGTTGCTCTTGACTATAATTCTTCCCTACATGATTAATACTACTAATTAAAGTTTTAAGCTCTAGGCTTTTCTTGGTCCATAACTTTGAACCAGATACCATCTGGGTAAAAATGTTATTTCAGGCAGAGACACCCAAACAGCATTGTTTGTTCCAAAACCTTCTATTCTAAACTACTTTCATTCTCAGCATCATTTTTTAAAGACCTCATTTTTTTTTAGTGCAGTTTTAGATTCATAGAAAAATTGAGAAGAATATTCAGAAACTTCCCATGTATCCCTGCCTCAAGTGCATAACCTCTCCTTTTAGCAACATCTATCACCAAAGGGTACGTTTGTTATAGTTGATGAGCCTACATTGACACCTCACAATCACTTAACATCCATAGTTTAACATAGGGCTCATTCTTGGTGGTGCACATTCTATGTGTTTACACAAGTGTGTAATGACATGTATTCATCATTATAGTATCATACCAAGTATTTTCACTTCCCTAAAAATCGTTTGTGTTCTGCCTAATCATTCCTCCTCACTTTCTGCATTTCCTGGCAACCACTGATCTTTTTACTGTCTCTATAGTTTTGCCTTTACCAGAATATCATATAGCTGGAGTCATACAGTATGTAGCCTTCTTGGATTGACTTCTTTCACATAGTAATATTCATTTAAAATTTTGTTATGTCTTTTCATGGATTAATAGCTCATGTTTTTTTAGCGCTGAATAATACTTCATTGTCTGATGGTTTAACATCTGAAAATCAGTCACTGTGACTTACCACATTAACATAATGAAGGATAAAAATCATGTGATCACCTCAATAGATGCAGAAAAAGCATTTGTCAAAATTTAACATCCTGTCATGATAAAAACTCTGAACAAGCGGGTATCGAAGGAAGTACCTCAAAATAATAAAGGCCATATATGACATGCCCCACAGCTAATGTCATACTCAAAGGTAACAAACAGAAAGCTCTTCTTCTAAGATCAGGATCAAGACAAGAATGCCCACTCTCACCACTTTTATTCAGCATTGTACTGGAAGTCCTAGCCAGAGTAATTAGGTAAGAAAAACAAATGAAAGGCATCCAAATCAGAAAGGAAGAAATAAAGTTGTCACTATTTACAGATGTGAAAATTATTACACTATTTATAACTATTTATTACATATAAAAAAACCTAAAGAGTCTACCTAAAAACTGCTAGAAATGATAAACAAATTTAGTAAAGTTACAGGACACAAAATCAATATACTAAAATGCTTAGGAATAAATTTAACCAAGGAGTTGAAAAATCTTTACGAGAAAAACTATAAAATATTGATGAAAGAAAACGAAGAAGAAAAAATGGAAAGTTATTCCATGCTCTTGGATTGGAAGAATTAATATCATTAAAATGTCCATACTACCCAAAGCAATCTACAGACTCAATGCGTTCCTATCAAAATTCCAATGGCATTTTTCATAGAAATAGAACAAACAGTTCTAAAATTTGTGTGGTAACACAAAAGACCACAAATAATCAAAGCAATCTTGAAAAAGAACGAAGCTGGAGGCATCATACATCTTAATTTCAATTTCACTTTTGCATTATTTTCCAAAGAAAACAAAATCATTATTTCAAAGAGAGATCTGAACTCTCATGTTTATTGCAGCATTATTCACAATAGCTAAGGTATGGAAACAACCTAAGGGCCTGTCAATGGATGAACAGATAAAGAAAATGTGATACTCTCTCTTTCTCTCTCTCTCTCTCTCTCTCTCTCACACACACACACACACACACACACACACACACACACACACACACCAATGAAATATGATTCAGCCTTAAAAAAGAAGGAAATCTTGTCACTTGCAACAACATAAATGAACATGGAGGGCATTATGCTAAATGAAATAAATCAGAGAAAGACAAATACTACATGATATCAGTTCTATGTGGAACCTGAAAAAAGAAATGCCAAGTTGAACTCATAAAAACAAGAGTAGAATGGTCTTTTGCCTCCCCATATAAACTTTAGAATCAGTTTGTTAATAGCCATGAAATAACTTGTTGGAATTTTGATTGGGACTGCATTGAATCTATAGATTAAGTTGGGAAGAACTGACCTCTTGATGATATTAAGCCTATCTATCCATGAACATGAAACATCTCTCCATTTACTTAGTTCTTTGATTTCATTCAACAGAGTTTTCTAGTTTTCCTCATATAGATCTCATACATATTTTATTAGATTTACATTAAGTATTTCTCTACTTACATATATACATATATATATGATATATACATAATTAAATACATTGTTGTTATTACTAGTGTGAACAAACTACTACCTGTTAGATCAACTAAAAAGAAGGAAAACAAAAGTGTTAATTTACCTTTACTTATTCCTTCTTTGATGTTCTTCCTTTCTTTATACAGAACCAAGTTTCTGACTTATATTATTTTCCTTCTTGCTAAAGAACTACTTGTAACATTTCTTATAAGGCAGGTCTGGCAACAAAGTCCCTCAATTTTTGTTTGCCTGAGAAAGTCTTTACTTCTCCTTCAATTTTGAAAGATAATTTCACAGGGTACAAAATCAAGGTTGGTGAATTTTTTTCTCTCAACGCTTGAAATATTTCACTTCACTGTCTTCTTGCATGCATGGTTTTGAAGGAAGTTGAATGTAATTCTTATCTTCATTCTCTTTTAGGTGAGGTGTTTCTTCTCTAGTTTCTTTCAGGATTTTTTCTTTATCTCTGATTTTCTGTAGTTTGAAAATGATATGGCTACATGTATTTTGGGGCATTCATCTTGCTTGGTGTTCTCTTAGATTCCTGGATCCATGATTTGACATCTGTCATTAATTTGGGGGAATTTCTCAGTCATTATTGTTTCAAATATTTCTTCTATTCCTTTCTCTCTTTTTTCTCCTTCTGATATTCCTATTACACTTATGTTACACTTTTTATAGTTGTTCCACAGTCCTTGAATATTCTGTTCTGTTTTTATCTTCAGCCCTTGTTCTCTTTGCTTTTCCGTTTTGGAGGTTTCAGTTGAGATACCCTCAAACTCAGATTTTTTTCCTCAGCCATGTCCCATCTACTAATAAACCCATCAATGGTATTATATCAATGTTTTGTCAAGGATTTTTGAATTCATATTCATGAGACATATTGGTCTGTAATTTTCTTTTCTTGTAATGCCTTTTTTTGGTTTTGGTATTAAGGTAATGCTGACCTTGTAGGATGTATTTCCTCTGTTTGTATCCTCTAAAAGAGATTGTACAGAATTAGTAAAATCTTTCATAAATGCTTGGTAGAATTCACAAGTGAACCCATCAGGGCCTGGTTCTTTCTATTTTAGGAGGTTATTAATTATTGATTCAATCTCTTTATTGGATATAAGTTTATTCAGATTGCATATTTCTTCTTGTATAAGTTTGACAGATTGTGCCTTTCAAAATATTGTTTAAAATTTTTATTTCATCTTGGATATTAAATATGTGAGCACAGAGTTCTTTATATTATTCCTCTATTATTCTTTTGTGTCCATGGAATTTGTAGTGATATCCCCTCCATTCATGTTTGATATTAATGATTTGTTCTTCTCCTTTTTAAAAATTAACTTGGCTAGAGACATTAGTTTTATTATTTCCAAATAACAAGCTTTTCATTCATTTATTTTCTCTTGATTTCCTGTTTTCAATTTCATTGCTTTCTGTTTTTATTTTTATTATTTCTTTTCCACTGTTTACTTTGGATTTGATTTGCTCTTTTTCTAATTTCTTAAAGTGGAAGCTTAGATTATTGATTTTAGATCTTCCTTCTTTGCTCATATATACATTAAATAGTATAGATTTCCCTTGAAGCACTGTTTTCTCTGCATCTCACAAATTTTCTTATGTGTTCATTTTCATTTAGTTCAAAGTATTTTTCATTTCTCTTAAGATTTCTCCTTTAACCCATGTTATTTAGAAATATGTTGCTTAGGCTCCAAGTGTTTAGGGATTTTCCAACTATCTTTCTATTATTGACTTCTAGTTTAATTCCATTGTGATATGAAAGCATACAGTGTATGATTCCTATTTTTTTAACTTGATAAGGTGTGTTTTATGTGCATACTTTAGAGATTTTTTTAAGAATGGTTATTTGGGGAGAGGGTATTGCTAAATATGTGAAAAATTGGTTAGACAATGCCTATTGACTGGAGTGTTTTACTAGTAAATCCTTGACATTTAGTGTTCAATCTTAGACTTTAT
The DNA here is from genome assembly GCF_008692025.1 of Phocoena sinus. Classification (NCBI taxonomy): domain Eukaryota; kingdom Metazoa; phylum Chordata; class Mammalia; order Artiodactyla; family Phocoenidae; genus Phocoena; species Phocoena sinus. Next base: position 71,846,327 of record NC_045769.1, read on the forward strand.
TCTGTAACACCACTTGTACCTGTGGGTCAATCTGATGCTGTGTTTTGGCAACTTGTCCCTGCATCAAGTATTGATATATAGCTTTGACTGGTATTCCACTATTTTGGTCCAGGAAGTAGTATAAGGCATACACATTTTGGCTGGGTGCAGATTACTATGAGAACAGCTCTCCAGTCCCAACATTGCAACAAGCCTACAATGCATCTTTTGAAGAAAAAAATTCCCCCTTTGCCATCACTGGTTGAGACAAGTCAGATCTGACATTGCCAAGGGAACCACCTGAGGGCTTTCCTCAACCCTCTGATGGTTGCTTGCTTCACAGAATTTTATCTGTAATTAAATCTACTTTGTCTAATTTAAGAACAGACTCTGGTAAAGATTATGGCTTTAGTATAAAAGACAGGTAGAATTCTTTTTAATTGCAGACATTTGAGAGCTGTATAATCTTTTACTCTTACTTTGTTTAAGTTTTTCCAACTTGACTTTGGGTACTGCTTAATCTCTTTGTGTCTCAACATTTTAATTTTCTAAAGGGACAGCCAATTTCAAAAGCCTTTGAAAAAGAGTATATATTGTTTTAAAATATATCTTTTCGAGAGTATTTAAAATTTGGCTGAATTGTAATGAGATGAATTGGCTTAATGTCAGTGCCATAAATTCAGTTAACCTCAAAGTCACTAAATCTGATTTATAAAAAGAGCATAATTCTACATAAAAATGGTGTTTTACACTTCATTAGATTTGATTGATCTCAATCACTGTTATATATTTGCTACAGATTAGCTTAAACAGGATTTCAACTTTTTGGTGCTTCCAGCTTTACATTCCTTAGATTCTCACGTATCTTCTTAATTACTTGCCTCCTGATAGATTAAAAATCCTTGTACATTGAAGAGATTAAATATTACTGTGCTTTTAAAGAGATTAGGTTCTCTCTGAGAGGGAAAAAATGGAACCATTGAAAAATGGAAGCTTATCGCCCTGCCTGAAATATAATCCTATCCCTGTATAGGGAAGCATACAGAACAGTTCAGTGAACCTTCCCACAAATGACATTTTCTTGCTTTCTATCATGTTGGAAAATAGAACATAAATTCATTTTTTGAATATCTGTATAGTTTTAGTGAGTTTGAGTCTAATGTGGAAGGTCCCTCAGAACTTACCTCAAGATTAGATTTAACTAGCTCGGAACTCAAGGCCTGAGAAAGAACAGGCTAATCTTTGGTGCAAACTTGAGGGAGCCAGAGAGGTCTCTTTTCACAGGCCATTACAGTAGCAATGACTTGATCACCATTTGCCTTTAGTGCCTTCACAGACTGGGATCTTAACAATAAAACCAATTATATTCCTTTAATATGCTGGTGGTCTTCTCCTTAAGAGCAATGAGCATCTCACAATGCATATTTGTAACATTGGTACATTTTCTCATGTCAGTCCTTCTTAAATCCAGTCTATTAGCACTCCTCACAAAATCCAATAAAATAGCTTTCTTGGGTAAAAAATTTGGGGGAGAAAAAGGAGAGATTGTCAAATTAAGAACCTAACAATCAAACCATTTTAAAATCCTACATCCTCCTTTGATGACTTTATTTTTTCCATTCCTGACCCTTTCTCCCAACACAGGAACATAAACAAACAAACCCTCCAAACTGGTAGGAGTTCCAGAAAAAAAGAAATATTCTAAAGCATAGAAGAGTGTAACAAAGGCAGTTAATGGTCTGCCTATACAAATTTCTCTCTTTTTCTGTGGTAATAAAATCTCTAATTTTTATCTGGGAACGTGGCTACTCAGAACAAAGATTACTTTCTCCAGTCTTGTTTTCATCTAAATATGGCTGTGTGGCTACATTCTGGCCAGTGAGTGGTATGTGGCAGTGTCTTGTGGCAGCATCTGAGAACCTTTCTTAAAAGAAGCTAGTGTGCATCTTTTGCCCTTTCTTCTTTATCCCATACTATCTTCTAGATGGAATTCAGATGTCATGCCTGGACCTGATAAAACTGAGAAAGAACCTTGGTAATGGCACCTCTTTCTCTGAAGATCCCTTCTTTGAACTGCCTGTTACTAGAATTCCACATGAAGAAAAATCACCTTTTATTTTGTTTCAACTACTGTTTTTCAGGCACTTTTTACTTGCAGCCAAACCTACCTCTAACTAGTATTATATATTTAACATTTCTCATCCTTATTGGAAAGATTTTTCCCAAAGTTATTAATTACAACAAATATTTATTTCAATTACTGTAATTTGCAAATTAAAAGGTCAACAAATATTTGAAATGTCAGTCTTTTTTATTTTTGTGCACCAATAAGAAAATTTGCATTCTGCACTCAAAATGTATTTGTATATAAGTTATCATCTTTAAAATAATCTTGACAAATAATCAGTTCTTCACCTTCTGAAATATCATTATTGATTTGAGGATGACCACACTGATACAAATGATCATTGTGAATCTAATAATACCTCACCCCAACTTTGTGGTCCAATTCTTCTGTGTCAGTATTATTATTTTTTGAAACATCCAAAAAATGATGGTGTGGTTTCTGGTTCTACATGAAAGAAGTTTGGAAGTCACCATTGCATCCTAACAACAAATAAAAAGTTGAATAGACTGGAAAATCAACAACTTTTTTTGGGTTCATAAGAGATATGAAGACACAAGACAAATCGCTGCTCCTGATATTGAAGAGAAAGATAGGTAAATACGGGGAGTCACAGCTAACCAGGGCAGAGACTCACCAGAAACCATTATGGGAACCAGTGACCAGATAGGAAAACCTGAACTGTAATTTCTAAATTTCTGGAGATTCGGTGTGGACAACTCTGACAATTAAAAACTCCAAGGAGACCCAGTCATAAGGTGGGGTTCCACAATACTGTGAGATTTACCTCTAGGAGTTTGAAAGGGTTCCCACAGTAAATATCAGAGGAAATTCCCCTTCAGCTTCTGACAGGGAGAGAAGAAGAGGAACTATTTGTAAATATGTCACAGCATGCTGTTTTTTCTTAAAAGTCTGCCCTTACGAGAAACTGGCTAACCAGAGCCTAACCTGCTGGGTATTATCAGAGCCAAGCAGAACTTGGGGAAGGGAAATAACCCAACTCAAGCCCACTCGAGCCCCACTCCAGCCATCCCCTTACAACTGAAGGAGGAAAAAACCCATAAGAAACACTTGTGAATTTCATAGTGTGGAGGCATAAGCTCACTAAAAGATCAAGACCTAATTATAGGACTGTAGAACACTTCCCTCTCCCCCACATCTCAACACCACATTACTAAAGGCCTATTTACAGCAGGTTTTTTTTTTAATCTAATACATCATTTCTGACTATCAAGAAAAAAATTACAAAGCATAACAAAAGGCAAATAACACAATTTGAAGAGACAGAATGAACATCGGAACCAGGGATATTGGAATTATCAAACTGGGAGTTTAAAACTATGGTGATTAATATGCTAAGGACTCTAATGGATAAAATATAGGGCATTCAAGAACATATGGCAAGGTAAACAGGGAGATGGAACTCCTAAGAAAACACTAAAAAGAAATGCTAGAGATAAAAAAACACTGTAACAGAAATGTATTGTATTAGCAAATAGAATCCAACAGTGTATAAAATGAATTATACAGCACAACAAAGTGGGGGTTTATCTCAGATATGCAAAGTTGACTCAACATTTGAAAACCAGTTAATGTAGTCCATATCAATAGGCTAGAGGAAAAAAAACACATGATAATATTAACAGATGCAGAAAAAGTATTTGACAAAATCCAACACCTGTTTTGATAAAAATTCTCAGCAAACTAAGAATAAAATGAAACTTCCACTACTAGATAAAAAAACATTTACATAAAACCTACAGCTAACATTATTCTTCATGGTGAGAAACTCAGACATTCCTACTAAGATCAGGTTCAAGACAAAGATATCCCTTCTCACCATTCCTTTTCAATATTGTACTGGAATTCCTAACTAATGCAATAAGACAAGAAAAGGAAGTAAAAGGTACACAGATTTGGAAGGAAGAAATAAAACTGTTCCCAGATGATATAATATCTGTGTAGAAAATCTGAAAGAATTAAAAACTAATAAGATTTCAAATATAAGTGAAATCATAAATGAAAGATAATAATCTGGAACTAATAAGTGATCAAAACAAGGTTGTAGGATACAAGGTTAATATACAAAAGTCAATTTTTCTCCCACGTACCAGAAATGGACAGGTGGAATTTGAAATTAAAAACACAATGCCATTAACATCCTCAAAAATGAAATACTTGGGTATAAGTCTAACAAAATTTGTATAATATCTATATGAGGAAAACTATTAAACTCTGATGAAAGAAGCACAACATAAATGGAGAGACATTTCATGTTTATGGATAAGTAGACTCAATACTATTAAGATGTCAATTCTTCCCAACTTAATCTATAGATTCAGTGCCATCCCAATAAAAATCCCAGCAAGTTATTTTACAAATAGCAAAACACTGATTTTAAAGTTCATATGGAGAAGCAAAAGACCCAGAATGGGCAATACAATACAACTTCATGACTTACTAAAAAGATACAGTAATAGAAATAGACCCACACAAATATTGTTAACTAATCACTGACAAATGAGCAAAGGCAATACAATAGAGCAAAGATAGTCTTTTCAACAATGATGCTGTAACAACTGGACAAACACATGAAAAAAAATTGAATGTAGTCATAGACCTTACACAATTTACAAAAATTAACTCCACATGGATCATAGACCTAAATGTAAAAGTCTTAAAAGAGAACATAGGAGAAAACCTGGATGACCTTGTGTATGGTGATGACTCTTTAGGTAGAATACTAAGGCACAATCCATGAAAAAAACTATGTACACACCAAGAATGAACCCTAATGTAAACAATGAACTTTGGGTGATACTGATGGGTTAATGTAGGTACATCAGTTGTAACAAGTGTACCACCCTGGTGCAGGATGGTGACAGTGGGGAAGACTGTGTGTAGGGGGCAAGGGAGTACATGGGAAATCTCTGTACCTTCTACTCAATTTTTCTGTGAACCTAAAACTGCTCTAAGAATTAAAGTCTATTTTAAAAAATAAATGACATAAAGAGATATTCCATACAGACACTAAGCATAAGAAAGCTGGTGTCACTATATTAATGTCAGAAAAATGTTGTCTTCAATATAAGGAGTATTACCATAGATAAAGAGGGACATTTCATAATGATTAAGAAGTCAATTCCCCCCAAAAGCACAATGTACCTAAATGTATATGCATTTGATAATAGAACTCCAAAATATATGATGCAAAAACTAACAGAATTAAAGCAGAATATAGACATATCTACAATCCTCATCAGAGATTTAACTTCAGTTTATCAATAATTGAGGACATAAGTCGACCAAAAACAATCTGTAATAATGTGGAAAATTTGAACAACTATCGACCAATTTGTCCTCACTGACATTTATAAAATATTATAACCAATCACTGTAGAACATAGATTCTTCTCAAGCATATATGGGATTATCACCAAAATAGACCTCATGCTAAGTCACAAATCAGCAAGAGAATACAAATGTCCAATAAGTATGTGAAATGGTACATCAGAGAAATGCAAGTAAAATCATGAGATATAACTTCACATCCATTAGGAATGGCAAAAATTAGAAAGGCAGACAATATCAGATATTGGTGAGGAATTAGAACAATGAAAACTCTCACACGTTGTTGGTGGGAAGCAGCCCAGCAATGTATTTTAAAGGGAATCATGACCCTAAGAGACATATAAACTATTTTATAAAAATTACATACAAGAATGTTCATAGTAGATTTTTGAAAATAATTTCCCCAAATTGGAAATAACCCCTTGACCATCAAAATGAGAATGGATAAGCAAACTGTGGTGTATTTGTTGATACTTAATGGAATGCCACTCAGCAATGAAAACGAATGAATTTCTGATGCCTGGAATGGCATGGACAAATCACAAAAATATTACATTGGGCAAAAGCCAGAGAGAAAGAGTGCATATTTTATGATCCCATTTATTTAAAGTTCTAAGTAAACAAAACAAATTTGTGATCAGAACAAGGGTTGCCTCTCAGAAATAAGGGGACTTGCCAGATTATGGGTTGCACAGGTATGATTATTTCTAACATCATTTAATTATGCACTTAAATATATGCTTTTTCTTATATGTAAATCATATCTCAATAAAAAGGAGTATGTGTAGAAGGAAAAGATACTCTCACTTTATTAGAAAAGAAAAATGCATCCCTCCACTACCCTGACAGTTTGGCAGAAAGTCAAATCCATTTTCAAGTATTCTCTTTTTCTACAGAGAGATAATTAGAACAAATTATCTGATGGGTGCAGTGTTGAGAGAGTATTTGTTGATGTTGATACCAATTTATGATTTTGAAAATAGAAAGTCCAAAGAAACTGATTAGAGGACTTGGTCTCAATTCATATCAAGATATAACTTTGGATTTTAAAAAAAAGACAAAGTATATGTATTCTCTATACATATTGCAGAAATAAAACTGGATAGGACTATTTCATAAGAGCACTATTAATTTTCAGTTTAATTTATGCTCCTAGCTTTTTAACCCCTTTGGCTTCTCTTGCAAAATCTATTAAGAAAGGAATTCCAAGGTCAAATTCTGTTTCTACCCTTACCCAATGGAATGTTAAGAAACTTCATGGTTTGCCACAGGGCAACCAGCACAATGTAGAAAAAGAAAGCAGGATTCCTGGTACCCATTATGAACCTCCTCCTCTGCCTTAATCTTGTTCTAATACTTATTTATTTATTTATAAGTTCAGGAAGCTCTTATCCGAAGTCCCTTTACTAATTCATACATCAAGCGTTTTTTATTCAATACCAAGGAAAATTAATTATTTCTGAAAAATATTCAATGCCATTTCAATCAAATCCCTCCAACCTGTAAAATCCTGACAGTGTGTTTCAGAGAATTTGATGACTCTTTTTAAACTCTTTAGAAAGGAGGCTCTCAGATGTATTGCTGTGTTCACATATGTCCATGCATGAGTGAATAAAGCAATTAAGGTATCCTTAGGTAGTATGCTAAACCCTTACAGGGAGACTTTGTTAGAAAACTTGGCATCTGATGCCAAGGCTACTGATCTTGCTTCCTTATTTGCACCAAAGCATTTCATTTCTAAAAATTATGCTTAGGAACTAATTTACCTTTTGCCAACTGATGAGTGAGGTTTATCTTAATTTGAATAAACCATAAATGTCCATTCATCAGTTATGATCCTTGTTACGGCAGGCTGCCAAGAAACAGCAGGTGTCTGGGCCAGAGTTTACTCAACTATAAGATGAAACCTTTTCCTATGTTTGAAAGCTATGAATCCTCTTTTTGACTTTGGGCCAAATATTTAATGGCTCTGAGTCTTGGTTTTCTTGTCTGTAAAGAGGTTGATTATATGGAATGTATATTTTAGTTCTACAATTCTGTGGACATATGATTGATAGCAAAGGAAGAGATTATTGATAGCACTAGCACAGGACCTGACTCAAAACTTTGTGTAAACACAAAGTTAAAGCCAAAACAATGCCTGGGTGATGTATCAGAGTCTGATGTCATACTATAAATGGAATTAGGAAAATGGTCCTCATCCTCAAGAAACTTACCTTCTACTTTGGGCCATAAGACAAACATAAAGAAGTAACAAATGGCAATACATAACGAAGTGTAAGAATAAACATTACCTAAAATCTAAGGGTTGGAAGAGTTCATTGAGATTGTAGCTTACAGCTAACTACACCTAACAGTTCCATCGTCTCTTTCTTTGCCCATATACTTTATTTTTTTAAATATTTATTTATTGTAAAAAAATCTTTATTGGAGTATAATTGCTTTACAGTTGTGTGGTAGTTTCTGCTGTATAACTAAGTGAATCAGCTATACGTATACACATGTCCCCAATCTCCTCCCTCTTGCGTCTCCCACCCACCCTCCTTATCCCACCCCTCTAGTTTGACAAAAAGCACCGAGCTGATCTCCCTGTGCTATGTGGCTGCTTCCCACTTGCTATCTATTTTACATTTGGTAGGGTATATATGTCCATGTCACTCTCTCACTTTGTCCCAGCTTACCTTTCCCCCTCCCCGTGTCCTGAAGTCCATTATCTATATCTGCATCTTTATTCCTGCCCTGTCCCTAGCTTCTTCAAAACCATTTTTTTGTTTAGATTCCATATATATGTGTTAGCATATAGTATTTGTTTTTCTCTTCCTGACTTACTTCACTCTGTATGACAGACTCTAGGTCCATGCACGTCACTACAACTAACTCATTTTTGTTTCTTTTTATGGCTGAGTAATATTCCATTGTACATATGTGCTACGTCTTCTTTATCTATTCATCTGTCAATGGACACTTAGATTGCTTCTATGTCCTGGCTATTGTAAATAGAGCTGCAATGAACATTGGGGTACATGACTTTTTTTGAATTATGGTTTTCTCAGGGTATATGCCCAGTAGCAGGATTGCGGGGGTGTCTGGTAGTTCTATTTTTTGTTTTTTATGGAAACTCCATAGTGGCTGTATCAATATACATTCCCACCAACAGTGCAAGAGGGTTCCCTTTTCTCCACCCTCTCCAGCATTTATTGTTCATAGATTATTTGATGATGGCCATTCTGACCGGTGTGAGGTGACACCTCATTGTAGTTTTGATTTGCATTTCTGTAATGATTAGTGATGTTGAGCATCCTTTCATGTGTTTCTTGACAGTCTGTATATCTTCTTTGGAGACATGTCTATTTAGATCTTCTGCCCAGTTTTGGATTGTGTTGTTTCTTTTTCTGATATTGAGCTGCATGAGCTGCTTGTATATTGTGGAGATTAATCCTTTGTCAGTTGCTTCATTGCAAATATTTCTCCCATTCTGAGCATTGTCTTTTGTCTTGTTTATGGTTTCCTTTGTTGTGCAAAAGCCTTTAAGTTTCATTAGGCCCCATTTGTTTATTTCTGTTTTTATTTCCATTTCTCTAAGAGGTGGGCTCAAAAGGATCTTGCTCTGATTTATGTCATAGAGTGTTCTTCCTATGTTTTCCTCTAAGAGTTTTAAAGTGTCTAGCCTTACATTTAGGTCACTAATCCATTTTGAGTTTATTTTTGTGTATGGTGTAGGAAGTGTTCTAATTTCATTCTTTTACATGAAATTGTCCACTTTTCCCAGCACCCCTTATTGAAGAGGCTGTCTTTTTTCCATTGTATATTCTTGCCTCCTTTTTCAAAGATAAGGTGCACATATGTGCGTAGGTTTATCTCTGGACTTTCTACCTGGTTCCATGGATCTATATTTCTGTTCTGTGCCAGTACCATACTGTCTTGATTACTGTAGATTTGCAGTATAGTCTGAAGTCAGCAAGCCTGATTCCTCCAGCTCCGTTTTTCTTTCTCAAGATAGTTTTGGCTATTTGGGGTCTTTTGTGTTTCCGTACAAATTGTGGAATTTTTTGTTCTTGTTCTGTGAAAAATGACATTGGTAGTTTGATAGGGATTGCATTGAATCTGTAGATTGCTTTGGGTAGTATAGTCATTTTCACAATGTTGATTCTTCCAATCCAGGAACGTGGTATATCTCTCTATCTGTTTGTATCATCTTTAATTTCTTTCATCAGTGTCTTATAGTTTTATGCATACAGATCTTTTGTCCCCTTAGGTAGGTTCGTTCCTAGGTATTTTATTATTTTTGTTGCAGTGGTAAATTGGAGTGTTTCCTCAATTTCTCTTTCAGGTTTTTCATCATTAGTATATAGGAATGCAAGAGATTTCTGTGAACTAATTTTGTATCCTGCTACTGTACGAAATTCATTGATTAACTCTAGTAGTTTTCTGGTAGCATCATTAGGATTCTTTATGTATAATATTATGTCATCTGCAAACAGTGACAGTTTTACTTCTTCTTTTCCAATATGGATTCCTTTTATTTCTTTTTCTTCCCTGATTGCTGTGGCTAAAACTTCCAAAACTATGTTGAATAATAGTGGTGAGAGTGGGCAACCTTGTCTTGTTCCTGATCTTAGAGGAAATGGCTTCAGTTTTTCACCATTGAGAATGATGTTGGCTGTGGGTTTGTCATATTTGGCCTTTATTATGTTGAGGTAAGTTCCCTCTATGCCTACGTTCTGGAGGGTTTTTATGATAAAATGGTGTTGAATTCTGTCAAAAGATTTTTCTGCATCTGTTGAGATGATCATATGGCTTTTACCCTTCAATTTGTTAATATGGTGTATCACATTCGTTGATTTGCATATATTGAAAAATCCTTGAATTCCTGGGATAAACCTCACTTGATTATGGTGTATGATCCTTTTAATGTGTTACTGGATTCTGTTTGCTAGTATTTCATTGTGGCTTTTTGCATTCATGTTCATCAGTGATATTGGCCTGTAGTTTTCTTTCTTTGTGACATCTTTGTCTGGTTTTGGTATCAGGGTGATGGTGGCCTCGTAGAATGGGTTTGGGAGTGTTCCTCCCTCTGCTATATTTTGGAACAGTTTGAGGATAGGTGTTAGCTCTTCTCTAAATGTTTGATAGAATTCTCCTGTGAAGCCATCTGGTTCTGGGCTTTTGTTTGTTGGAACATTTTTAATCACAGTTTCAATTTCAGTGCTTGTGATTGGTCTGTTTATATTTTCTATTTCTTCCTGGTTCAGTCTCGGAAAGTTGTGCTTTTCTAAGAATTTGTTCATTTCTTCCAGGTTGTCCATTTTATTGCCATATAGTTGCTTGTAGTAATCTCTCATGATCCTTTGTATTTCTGCAGTGTCAGTTGTTACTTCCCTTTTTTCATTTCTAATTGTATTCATTTGAGTCTTCTCCTTTTTTATCTTGATGAGTCTGGCTAATGGTTTATCAATTTTGTTTATCTTCTCAAAGAACCAGCTTTTAGTTTTACTGATCTTTGCCATTGTTTCCTTCATTTCTTTTTCATTTACTTCTGATCTGATCTTTATGATTTCCTTCCTTCTGCTAACTTTGGGGTTTTTTCGTTCTTCTTTCTCTAATTGCTTTAGGTATAAGGTTAAGTTGTTTATTTGAGGTGTTTCTTGTTTCTTGAGGTAGGATTGTATTGCTATAAACTTCCCTCTTAGAACTGCTTTTGCTGAATCCCATAGGTTTTGGGTAGTTGTGTTTTCATTGTCATTTGTTTCTAGGTATTTTATGATTTCTGCTTTGATTTCTTCAGTGATCTCTTGGTTGTTTAGTAGTGTATTGTTTAGTCTCCATGTGTTTGTATTTTTTATAGTTTTTTCCTGTAGTTGATATCTAGTCTCATAGCATTGTGCTTTGAAAAGATACTTGATATAATTTCAATTTTCTTAAATTTACCAAGGCTTCATTTGTGACCCAAGATATGATCTATCGTGGAGAATGTTGCATGAGCATTTGAAAAGAAAATGTATTCTGTTGTTTTTGGATAGAATGTTCTATAAATATCAGTTAAGTCCATCTTGTTTAATGTGTCTTTTAAAGCTTGTGTTTCCTTATTTATTTTTATTTTGGATGATCTGTCCATTGGGGAAAGTGGGGTGTTAAAGTCCCCTACTATTATTATGTTACTGTCAATTTCCCCTTTTATGGCTGCTAGCATTTGCCTTATGTGTTGAGGTGCTCCTTTGTTGGGTGCATAAATATTTACAATTGTTATATCTTCTTCTTAGATTGATCCCTTTATCATTATGTAGTGTCCTTCTTTGTCTCTTGTAATAGTCTTCATTTTCAAGTCTATTTTGTCTGATATGAGACTTGCTACTGCAGCTTTCTTTTGATTTCCATTTACATGGAATATCTTTTTCCATCCCCTCACTTTCAGTCTGTGTATGTCTCTAGGTCTTTAGTGGGTCTCTCATAGACAGCATATATATGGGTCTTGTTTTTGTATCCACTCAGCCAGTCTATGTCTTTTAGTTGCAGCACTTAATCCATTTACATTTAAGGTGATTATTGATATGTATGTTCCTACTACCATTTTCTTAATTGTTTTGGGTTTGTTATTGTAGGTCTTTTCCTTCTCTTGTGTTTCCTGCCTAGAGAAGTTCCTTTAGCATTTGTACAGCTGGTTTTGTGGTGCTGAATTCTCTTAGCTTTTGCTTGTCTGTAAAGGTTTTAATTTCTCTGTCAAATCTGAATGAGATCCTTGCTGGGTAGAGTAATCTTGTTTGTAGGTTTTCCCTTTCATCACTTTAAATATGTCCTGCCTTTCCCTCTGGCTTGCAGAGTTTCTGGTGAAAGATCAGCTGTTAACCTTATGGGGATTCCCTTGTATGTTATTTGTTGTTTTTCCCTTGCTGGTTTTAATATTTTTTCTTTGTATTTAATTTTTGATAGTTTGATTAATATGTGTCTCGTCGTGTTTCTCCTTGGATTTCTCCTGTATGGGATTCTCTGCACTACCTGGACTTGATTGTCTATTTCCTTTTCCATAATAGGGAAGTTTTCAACTATAATCTCTTCAAATATTTTCTCAGTCCCTTTCTTTTTCTCTTTGTCTTCTGGGACCCCTATAGTTCAAATGTTGTTGTGTTTAATTTTGTCCCAGAAGTCTCTTAGGCTGTCCTCAGTTCTTTTCATTCTTTTTCTTTTTTCTGCTCTGCAATAGTTATTTCCACTATTTTTCCTCCAGGTCACTTATCCATTCTTCCATGTCAGTTACTCTGCTATTGATTCCTTCTAGAGAATTTTTAATTTCATGTATTGTGTTGTTCATCATTGTTTGTTTGCTCTTTAGTTCTTCTAGGTCCTTGTTAAACGTTTCTTGTATTTTCTCCATTCTATTTCCAAGATTTTGGATCATCTTTACTATCATTACTCTGAATCCTTTTTCAGGTAGACTGCCTATTTCTTCCTCACTTTTTTTGGTCTGGTGGGTTTTTACTTTGCTCCTTCATCTGCTGTGTGTTTCTCATTTTGCTTAATTTATTGCATTTGGGGTCTCCTTTTCGCAGGCTGCTGGTTGTAGTTCCTGTTGTTTTTGGTGCCTGCCCCCAGTGGGTAAGGTTGGTTCAGTGGGTTGTGTAGGCTTCCTGATGGAGTGGACAGGTGCCTGTATTCTGGTGGATGAGGCTGGATCTTGTCTTTCTGGTGGGCCGGACTGCATCCAGTAGTGTGTTTGGGGATGTCTATGAACTTACTATGATTTTAGGCAGCCTCTCTGGTAATAGGTGGGGTTGTGTTCCTGTCTTGCTAGCTGTTTGGCATGAGGTGTCCAGCACTGTAGCTTGCTGGTTGTTGAGTGGAGCTGGGTCTTAGCATTGAGATGGAGATCTCTGGGAGAGCTTTCTTCATTTGATATTATGTGGGGCTGCGAAATCTCTTTTGGACAAATGTCCTGAACTTGGCTCTCCCACCACAGAGGCACAGGCCTGACACCTGGCTGGAGCACCAAGACCCTGTCAGCCACATGGCTCAGAAGAAAAGGGAGGAAAAAAAGAAAGGAAAATAAAATAAAATAATTAAAATAAAAAATATATTATTAAAAAAATTTTTTAAGTAAAGAAAGAAAGAAGAGAGCAACCAAACCAATAAACAATTCCACCAATGATAACAAGCGCTAAAAACTATACTAACAAAACCAATAAAACCAAAAAACAAAATTGGACAGACAGAACCCTAGGACAAATGGTAAAAGCAAAGCTATACAGACACAATCACACAAAAATCTTACATACACACACTCAGAAAAAGTGAAAAAGGAAAAAAAAAAATATATATATATATAAAAGTAAGAGAGCAAGCAAATCAATAAACCAATCTACCAATGATTATAAGCTCTAAATTCTAAGCCAATATAAGCATAAAACCAGAAACAAATTAGATGCAGAAATCAAACCCCAAGTCCACAGTTGCTCCCAAAGTCCACTGCCTCAATTTTGGGATGATTCGTTGTCTATTCAGGTATTCCACAGATGCAGGATACATCAGGTTGATAGTAGAGATTTAATCCACTGCTCCTGAGGCTGCTGGGAGAAATTTCCCTTTCTCTTCTTTGTTCGCACAGCTCCTGCGGTTCAGCTTTGGGTTTGATCCCACCTCTCCCTGTAGGTCACCTGAGGCTATCTGTTCCCCACCCAGACTGGATGTGGTTAAAGTAGCAGCTGATGCATAGCACAGGGAGATCAGCTTGGTGGTTTGTGACTACCTAGAGTGGTGGGATAGGGAGGGTGGGAGCGAGATGCAAGAGGGAGGAGATATGGGGATGTATGTATATGTGTAGCTGATTCACTTTGTTATACAGCAGAAACTAACACACCATTGTAAAGCAAATATATTCCCATAAAGTTGTTAAAAAAATAAAAATAAAGTAGCAGCTGATTAGGGGCCTCTGGCTCACTCAGACCAAGGAGAGGGAGGGGTACTGATAAGTGGCGAGCCTGCGGTGGCAGAGGCCAGCTTGACATTGCAACAGCCTGAGGTGCACCCTGTGTTCTCCTGGGGAAGTTGTCCCTGGATCACGGGACCCTGGCAGTGGCGGGCTGCACAGGCTCCCGGGAGGATAGGTGTGGATAGTGACCTGTGCTTGCACACAGGCTTCTTGGAGGCTGCAGTAGCAGCCTTAGCGTTTCATGCCCGTCTCTGGTGTCTGCACCGATAGCCACAGCTCGTGCCTGTCTCTGTAGCTCCTTTAGGTGGTGCTCTGAATCCCCTCTCCTTGTGCACCCGAAAACAATGGTCTCTTGCCTCTTCGGCAGCTCCAGACTTTTTCCCGGACTCCCTCCCGGCTAGCTCTGACTCACTAGCCCCCTTCAGGCTGTGTTCACGCAGCCAACCCCAGTCCTCTCCCTGGGATCTGACCTCCGAAGCCCGAGCCTCAGCTCCCAGACCCCGCCCACCCAGGCGGGTGAGCAGACAAGCCTCTCGGGCTGGTGAGTGATGGTTGGCACCGATTCTCTGTGCGGGAATCTCTCCGCCTTGCCCTCTGCACCCCTGTTGCTCTCCTCCATGGCTCCGAAACTTCCCACCCACCCTGCCGTATCCTCCAGTTAAGGGGCTTCCTAGTGTGTGCAAACTTTTCCTCCTTCACAGCTCCCTTCCAGAAGTGCAGGTCTTGTCCCTATTCTTTTGTCTCTGTTTTTTCTTTTGCCCTACCCAGGTATGTAGGGAGTTTTTTGCCTTTTGGGAAGTCTGAGGTCTTCTGCCAGCATTCAGTAGGTGTTCTGTAGGGGTTGTTCCACATGTAGATGTATTTCTGATGTATTTTTGGGGAGGATGGCGATCTCCACGTCTCACTCCTCCACCATCTTGAAGGTCCCCCCCACAGACTTTAATATAATGTGGAACAATGGATTCTCCAAAACCAAATAGAATTATGGTAACTAGAAAATACTGCAACCCAATATTCAATGACAATCCAAACTTTAAACTAATGTTCTACTAAGAGGAAGAATAATAGAAAGTAAGGGAGGATAATATTATATACCCTCAACATTTTCTTTTTTCTCAGCTTAGGAAATGGTGACTTACAAATACTGTTTTACTTTGTTGGTTTTGTTCTACAGCTGAGTGAAAGAGAAGTCATTAAAACATATTGGCATAACATGTAATATTTATTACCTGTGTGATTACATGGCAGAAAGATATGATAGCTTTTACAGAAGGTGCACAATTACAGTGAAGGAGAATGCCTTAATCCTTGTTACTGCTGCACTTTTGGTCAGTAGAATTCTGTATCTATTTTTGCTAATGTAAAACAGTGTGGAAAATTCCTTGTTTTCAGCCATTTCAGAACACTCCTTTTTCCAATTTATCTTATATTTTGATGCTCTTTTTGTGCACAATCATTATTATTATCACTAGTCCTTTGACCTTTTTACTAGCATGAATGCTCAGGAATAAGTGCTTCTTGCCACACTTACAAAAAGGCATTTCATTTGACAATATTTTTAATTTGTTAAACTTGGAGTGCATTCTAATTTATTTCATATATATCTTCATCTGTCGGTGGAATCACTAATACGAAGCAAAGAAGTCTAAAAGCATCTTTCTGATTAGTGCTTAGAGTAGATTCTGCCTGTACAAAAAAAGCTTTCTAAATCATTAGCTTTCTATTTAAGACATTTTCCTCTTCTAGTTGATTTGACTTCTTAGGCTGGTGGTCAGAAGATGAGAGAAAGTAAATTGAAATTTAAAAAAGCAAAGGTAACTGAAAAAAGAAAACTCACAATATATCTTTTAGTTCTCTGGAAAAGGAAGTTCAAAAACTAAAGACATCATTTGTCTTTTTTTTTCTTTTAAAAAATTTGGTGTGGTACCCAAAGCCTAACACGATTTTTGATCCTACAGTGTTACAATGTATGTAGAATGCACTTAGCTCAGAAATACCACCAATATAATAGATCCCAAATGCTTTCTTTTAAAATTCAGGTCAGGTTTTCTGAAATGGAAATGCACATGCAACTCATTTGTAAGACTGAACATACATCTTACACTATATACTGGCATTAAATTGAAACCTGAATGATGAGAATTCATTTGTGTGGGCAGGAAGCCAAATCATTCCTGGAGTTCTACACGCAGGCAATAATTTACATCAACAGGTAGAAAACATGTTATGTGCTTTTGGTACAATGATGCCGAAGAGCTTGATGATGACTCATAACTCAACTATCATTTAAAAATGCTCAAAAATATGGGAAAATTGATGAGAACCTGCTCTTGTTTAAATTCAAAGGCAAAGGAGTCCTGGAGCTCTGACAAGGTGAATCATGGAACAGGACTAAAGATAGATATAGATAGATAGAGAGAGAGAGAGAGAGACAGAGAGATAGAGAGATAGATAGAGAGATAGATAGAAAGAAAGAGAGAATACAATATTATGTTTTGAGTTTCACTTCTTTCTTATTTCTATTACCATAAGGGACTTGAAAGAAAAATTAATGACATCTGTTTTTTCTATTCATTTTCTCACGGATTTACATAATTTATTTATTTAAGATAAATTTATTTAAGATAAATTAAATGACTTTTTAACCCCTTCCATTTTTGTCACTGTGATTGGCTCCATCAGTTTCCATTATCTCCTCCCTATTTCCCATGGAATTGTCAATCATGAACAGATGGATATAAGCCATTTCCCCTAAAATTAGTTATACCTATGTTCTGAACCAGCTGGTGGGAACAAATAGACAGATTGAATAAATGAACAACCCCCAGCCTGTAGCCCTCCCTCTTCCAGAACAGTCAGAATTCCAAAGACAATCCCCACACCACAATCACTGTAGATTCATGGTTGAATACCACTTTTCCAGGTCCAAACTACTGGATTTTCCTGTATAACATGAAATGACCATTGATGTTCTTTTTCCTTGAACTCTGCCCAGAACATCTCTATACATATCATTTGTTTTTTGAAGAAAAAAAGGATTTCACCCTTTGTTCTCATTAACCAACAGGAACTGAACAAAAGCAGTCACTGGCCACATCAAGAATGGCCACATCTAACCATAGCTTCAAATCTCACAGGTGTTTCCCATCCAACCACATTGCAAGGGTGCTGCCATTATTCCCAAGTAACTGTACATGTCAAAAAGTCATCCTGCGCTTCCCTGGTGGCGCAGTGGTTGAGAGTCTGTCTGCCGATGCAGGGGACACGGGTTCGTGCTCCGGTCCGGGAAGATCCCACATGCCGCAGAGCGGCTGGGCCCGTGAGCCATGGCCGCTGAGCCTGCGCGTCCGGAGCCTGTGCTCCGCAACGGGAGAGGCCACAGCAGTGAGAGGCCCGTGTACCGCAAAGAAAAACAAAACAAAAAACAACAGTCATCCTGCCATAGTTTGGGTTCCAGGGTACACTGCAAAGTGAAATCAGGCACATTCCATCTTGGTGATACAACGTGCCTCCACCGCTGGTGCGGAGAGCTGTTCCTTCCTGAAGCTGGGTTCAGAAATGTCTGAGTTTTGGGGACAGAGGATCTGGTCATTATTTTCTTGGCAGTGCTTACATCAGCTCTCATGTGACTGGAGGAAAGTTTAAATCTCGAATTCTGAAGAGTCTCAAGCAATAACATTACAAGTTTCAACAGGTGGTACTGTTCAAATATTCACACAAAGTGCTTCTTTTGTCATTAAACCTAACCTGTAATCTCTCTGTGGTGAAACGGAGTATTGTTTTTAAAATGCTGGAGTGGATCACTCCTTTAGCTAGGACAAAGAGTGCTTTTTTCTGGTTGGGCATGGGAGGGTCCTTGAATAAATTTGGTAAACAGTGACTTGTGAATAAGTAAAAACATGAACCGCAGATGTTACTCAATTTTCATTGCCGGCAGGGTTTAACTCTCCTCTACAATGAGAGATAGCTCTACTCTTACAGAGAATACAGTCTGCACTGAAGTAGACTCCCAAACACTAACTGAATACTATGTGATGGATGTATACGAGTGCTAATGAGAGGGAACATCACATAGTGGTAAAGGATGCAACAACCCGGGTCTATACAGCAGCTCTGCCACTTACTGTCTGTGGGATCTTGAGCAACATATACAACTTCTCCGTACCTCATTTTCCTCATATGTAAGATAGGCACAACAGCAATGCTCATCTTATACAGTTTTGTGAAATTAAATAACTTACCTCTTAGAAGAGTCCTTGGCACATAGAAAGCACTTGATAACTGTGAACTATTATTGCTACTACTATAATTACAATGACAAGCTGGGGGAGTGATTCATCTTCCTGGGTAAAGGAAAGGAAACAGAATGAGAGAAAGTGGCAAAAAAAAGCTGTCTTGGGCTTCCCTGGTGGCGCAGTGGTTGGGAGTCCGCCTGCCGATGCAGGGGACCCGGGTTCGTGCCCCGGTCCGGGAAGATCCCTCATGCCTCGGAGCGGCTGGGCCCGTGAGCCATGGCCGCTGAGCCTGCACGTCCGGAGCCTGTGCTCCGCAGCGGGAGAGGCCGCGACGGTGAGGGGCCTGTGTACCCACCCCCCCCCCCCCAAAAAAAAGCTGTCTTGAAGGTTGATTAGAAGATTGCCAAGTAGACCAGACATTATTTAGGGACGGGGAGAACACTGTTAGGTCTGTAAACGACAGGACGTTTACAGACCTAACTCATTCAAAGGAACTTCACAAGTGATATATAAACATATTGATGAAATTTTTATATGTTATGGAAAAAATTCAAATTAATGTCAAAGTTGCAAACAATTTAAAGAAAATACTTTTATGAGCTTGTGGCTCTTATAACACGTAAAAAGTTGAGCCTTTCCAAAGGCAAGGACCTTGTGTGGGTCATCTTTATATTCACTTATACGTATTGAATAAAATCAATATAAGCTTCATATTCATATTATTTTAGCCATTTCCCCATGACATGCTTCCTGCCAGTAGCAAGCTGGAGTCACCTGCCTTCAGCTGTAGGCAAAATTCATCCTGACACGACTCTTTACTTCTCATCTAATAATCCTGAACTCTGTGTGTTAGAACAATCATTCACTGTTGCTCAGGGAGTAATCGCTACACTATTATTTACTGCACAATCCTGATTGATGACATTTTTGACTGAGTCAGGCAAATACGCGTATTCAAGGGAATGGACTCAGGAAGTTACTGGAGAAGCTCTTTAGAGGCCAGAAATTGGCTGACTTTGTAAAGTGCTGTGCAATACAAGAATTTATCATAAGCTAGAAGCATTTCTTTTGCCCAAGGAATATTTTCTTATTCCAAAGGGAATTTTGGCCTTAGAAAGATGGCCTTATAAAAATCATCCTTTGCGTGGTGGACAGCGCACTCTGATACAATGGATTCCATGAAATAAAGGATTATGACAGATTCATTTGTTTCTGCTTCAGCATTTAGCACTCCCCAGCTTCCCAACTATCCTGTCACACAGGGTTTGGGGTTCTAGGGTAGATGCAGAGGAGTTGTACATGCTCCAAGTCTGAGAATGACTTGTCTAGTATAGAATGAAAGTTCTATTTCTCCTTCTTGTATGTCCTTTATTGCCTTTAGATCCTAGAACTTTTAATAACCAATCTATTCACATATTAGAGACTCATTTCTCTAATTTCATGAGATCTCTGAAATGTTTCCTGAAATATTAGCAGTTTCATTCACCCTAATCTGCCTGGTAACAGGTAAAGCTAAATTGACTTCTCTGGTCGTGGATATCCATATCCTGCACAAAAATTAATTGTAATAACTCATCTTTATACATCTCTATTTAAATTTTAAAAAGTTTTGATGTTTACAAGGGACTTTTCCAGAAGTAAGTCAACATATTGATTCCAAGGAATTAAGTGGTTGAGAAAAATAAGGCTGAGTAGGAATCTGGTTCTTTCCAAATAACTCCTTGGTGTCTACTCGTTTAATAAGTATGTACCATTGGTGAGGAAATTTTTAAAAAATGGACCTTTATGGGATCCTAAGTAATAGGTCTAAGTAATAGAGTCTTCTCTTTTAACTAATAATGAATCACTGATAAACACTCTTGGGATGTGTCTACAAAAATGTGTCCTCTGTTTTTTCCAATCTGTTTAATGTATAGCCTAATAGAAGACAGCTAGTTCTCACATCTGCTTCTGTGTTCAGTCTATTGCAATATCACACATGTAGTCCCTGGAAAACTCTGCTTGTGAGAGTCTAAAAGTGGAAAAGACAAAGAAGGTCCTATAATTTTGACTTTGCAGGCCCCTGCTATTTTAGATTACCTGTTTCTTCTTGTGTCCATCTTTGTAAGTTGTGTTATTCAAGAAATGTGTTCCTATAAGTTGTCAAATGTATTAGCATAAAGTTGTTTATAAAATTTCCTGATTATCTTTCTATTATCAGTGGGATCTGTAAGATAGTGCCTGTTTCATTCCTGTCATTAGTTATTTGGGTTTTCTCTCTTTTTATTAATCTGTCTACTTAAGGTTTTATCACTGTAATTTATTATTTTCAAAGCACTACTTTTTACTGAATGTTGGACATTATATATGATATGTTGTAGGGAGTCCAGATTATGATGTCTTCCTTTAAAGAGTGTTGAGTTTTGTTCCAGCAACTCATTAAATTACTTGTGGATCCCTTTGATCTTGTCAAGCTTAATGTTGTTCTTTGTTAGTTTCGGATCTATTTTGGTTTTGCCTTCACCCTAGGGTGTAGCTCTTACTCTAGAGTATGGTGCATACCTGGAAGGTTTGGCCTTTCTAGGGTTTAAACTGAGTATCTGAGGAATTCAGTAAGATCTTTCCACTGTAGCTAGACTGGAATTCCGACGTTATCTGGCACTGCATCATTCATTTCTGATGTCTTCTTTAGCTGCCAGCCATGCAGGAGCTTCTCCTGGCTACCCCTCTTCCCCACGCAGCTCCTTCCTATCAGGTACTCTTTTCTTCTTATTCCAATTGTTTCAGCCACCCCAACTCTGACCTCAGCTTCTTTTTTCATTCAGCAAAAGCTTTGCCTTTGGCAGCCTGTGCCAGCTGGTAAGTGTCTCCAGGCAGAAAGAAAGGACAACTTATGTATTTTTCTTCTCTCAAAGTTCACGATCCTGTGGTCCCTGAGTCCCAATTACTGAGAACGCTTGCCTCATGAATATTGTCTCATTGTTTATGGCGGGACAAGTCCAGTACAAGTTACTCTGGCATAACTGTAAGTAGAAGTCCCTGCACCCCTGTTTTTTTAAAAATTTTTATTGGGGTATAGTCAATTTACAAAGTTGTGTTAGTTTAAGGTATACAACAAAGTGAATCAGTTATACATATACATATATACATTTTTCTTTTTAGATTCTTTTCCCATATAGGTTATTACAGAATACTGAGTAGAGTTCCCTGTGCTATACAGCAGGTTCATATTAGTTATCTATTTTATATATAGTATTGTGTATATGTCAATCCCAGTCTCCCAGTTTATCCCTCCCTCCCTTATCCCCTGGTAACCGTAAGTTTGTTTTCTACATCTGTGACTCTACTTCTGTTTTGTAAAAAAGTTCATTTGTACCCTTTTTTCTTTTAGATTACATGTATGAGTGATATCACATGATATTTGTCTTTCTGTGTCTGACTTACTTCACTCAGTACAACAATCTCTAGGTCCATCCATGTTGCTGCAAATGGCATTATTTTGTTCTTTTTCATGACTGAGTAATGTTCCATTGTATGTATGTACCACATCTTCTTTATCCATTCTTCTGTTGATGGACATTTAAGTTGTTTCCATGTCCTGGCTATTGTAAATAGTGCTGCAATGAACACTGGAACCTGCACACCTACTTTTTAAAAGTACTAGTTAGCAAATTAAATTTTTGGACTCAGCATCATCCTTTTATCACATGAATCAAGCTTCAAAATTCCAAGAAAATGAAATTTTCGGTGCTCAAACAATTAAAAGTAAGACAATAACACCACTTGACTTCTCTCACAGAATGATCAACACATAATAGAAGATTCCCAGATTTTTCCAGTCTTGAATCCTCTCATATCTGATTGACTGTCTTAGAACTTTTTAGTAACTCCTATGAATGTTTTACATCCTCTCTTGTTCAGTTAGCATTATTCTTCTCATACTCTCCTATATCTACTACCATATACTACCTTATACCTTCTGAATATTTTTCCTCTGATCATCCCTTTCTCTTGAATACCATTTTCTCCCTAAATTTGCCCATAACCTCTACTCTTGCCTATAATTATTTCAGAAAAAAAAAATATACATATGCACTCACTGTGTGTCACGCCCTGTGCTAAGCATTGTAAACAAAGCAAATACATAAAAGATAAGGTCCTTAGCTCTTATGGATCTTATATACTATAGAATATGTCTTAATTAAGGTTACCCTGAAAGCAGAGCATGAAGCAAAATCTTGAATACTGGTCACCGATGGTAAATTTGGAGGTGATCCCAGGAAACAGGGATGAGGGGGAGGAGAGTGCAAGCTGGGAAAAGAGAACCAGCCAATATTAAGGTTGCTGCTGTCATAACAAGGGCTTGACTTCTGCTGAGCTCTCCTGAGAAATTACAAAAGGCCTGCCAGACTGGTTCACTTGAAGACTGGGAGACTGAAGCATTCGATCACTTGTTGCCAACTCCCATTGGCTGTCCTTGTGCTTGGGTGGAGCAGGCGCCTAGGGGCCAAAGAAAACCCTGGGACAGGAAGTAGGAAAACAAGTGGAGTATGCTGAGAAGGGTCACCATTAGGGAGGCAAGTCTGAGCTTGCAGGGAATTGTCTAATAGCTGCTGCAGTTGACATGAGGGTGGGTCACGGGATGTGACATGTGGCCCCTGAGGCAGCTGCCACAGGTGAATATATCTGAGCAAACACAGATAGACCCTGAAAAATATAAGTACTATGATAAAAAAAAGTGGCAATGTGATAGAGTGAACGGGTGGTATGTGAGTGTGTGCGTGCACACAAGCTCAAGGTGTAAGTTCATTTTGGGTGGTTTGGAAGGACTCTGGGGAGATGGCATTTGAGCTAGTATCTAAGGAATAGGGAAGAGGCAGGGTGTAGAGGAAGAGGATTCTAGCCAGATGAAGAGCAAGTGCAAAGGTCCTAAGATGGCATGATCGTGGCTTGTTTAGGGAGCAAATGGCGGAGGTCTCCTGAGAGCAGAGCAGGATGGTAAGAGATGTAGGCAGGGACTAGATTAGATCACTCAGAGTCTGTGACGCCATGGTAAGGAGTTTGGAATTTATTCCAAGTCCCTTGGAAGACCATCGGAATATTTTATGCACGGGAGTGATATTACCTTATTTTTGTTTTAAATGATACTGTGAGAACATAACGGTTCTGATTCACTCGTGTTAAGTATTCCCGAAGATTTCTTTGCAGTTACAATAGCTAATGCTGGAAAATATGCCTTATTTTGGTTTTATCTTCAATTATATATAAATCACTGTCTTTGACTAAGATTCCAGTCCTTTACATTCCACTATAATCAAATTTAATGCTCATATTTCAGAGTTCATTGACAAAGCAGCAATTGCAATTAATGGATGTCAGAATGTCCCAGCACTTCCAGCTGATGAAGATTCACTCATTGAAGTAAGTCAAGAAAAAAGGGTAAAAATTCATCATTCTAATGGTAACTCACCAAGAGTATTTAGGGATATATTTATTTCTATTGGAAAGATGTTTCCTTAATTTCTCTTTCAGATTTTTCATCACTGGAGAATAGGAATGCAAGCGATTTCTGTGCATTAATTTTGTGTCCTGCTATTTTACCAAATTCATTGATTAGCTCTAGTAGTTTTCTGTACAGTAAGGATTCTTTATGTACAGTATCATGTCATCTGCAAAGAGTGACAGTTTAACTTCTTCTTTTCTGATTTGGATTCCTTTTATTTCTTTTTCTTCTCTGATTATTGTGGCTGAATCTCCCAAAACTATGTTGAAGAATAGTGGTGAGACTGGGCAACCTTGTCTTGTTCCTGATCTTAGTGGAAATGGTTTCAGTTTTTCACCATTGAGAATGATGTCGGTCGTGGGTTTGTCATATTCGAGCTTTAGTATGTTGAGGTAAGTTCCCTCTATTCCTACTTTCTGGAGGCTTTTTATCATAAAAGGGTGTTGAATTTTGTCAAAAGCTTTTTCTGCATCTATTGAGATGATCATATGGTTTTTCTCCTTCAATTTGTTAATATGGTGTATCACATTGATTGATTTGCATACATTGAAGAATCCTAGCATTCCTGCGATAAACCCCACTTGATCATGGTGCATGATCCTTTTAATGTGCTGTTGGATTCTGTGTATTAGTATTTTGTTGAAGATCTTAGCATCTATGTTCATCAGTGATATTGGCCCGCAGTCTTCTTTCTTTGTGACATCTTTGTCTGGTTTTGGTGTCAGGGTGAGTGTGGCTTCATAGAATGAGTTTAGGAGTATTCTTCCCTCTGCTATATTTTGGAACAGTTTGAGGATAGGTGTTAGTTCTTCTCTAAGTGTTTGATAGAATTTGCCTGGGAAGGCATCTGGTCCTGGGCTTTTGTTTGTTGGAAGATTTTTAATCACAGTTTCAATTCCAGTGCTTGTGTTTGCTCTGTTTGTATTTTCTATTTCTTCCTGGTTCAATCTCGGAAAGTTGTGCCTTTCTAAGAATGTGTTCATTTCTTCCACGTTGTCCATTTTATTGGCATATAGTTGCTTGTACTAATCTCTCATGATCCTTTTTATTTTTGCAGTGTCAGTTGTTACTTCTCCTTTTTCATTTTTAATTCTATTGATTTGAGTCTTCTCCCTTTCTTTCTTCATGGGTCTGGCTAATGGTTTATCAATTTTGTTTATCTTCTGAAAGAACCAGCTTTTAGTTTTATTGCTCTTTGCTATTGTTTTCTTCATTTCTTTTTCATTTACTTCTGATCCTATCTTTATGATTTCTTTCCCTCTACAAACTTTGGAGTTTTTTTGTTCTTCTTTCTTTAATTGCTTTATGTGTAAGGTTAGGTTGTTTATTTGAGATGTTTCTTGTTTCTTGAGGTAGGATTGTATTGCTATAAACTTCCCTCTTAAAACTCCTTTTGCTGCATCTCATAGATTTTGGATCTTCTAGTTTTCATTGTCATTTGTTTATATGTACTTTTTTATTTCTTCTTTGATTTCTTCAGTAATCTCTTGGTTATTGAGTATCACACTGTTTAGCCTCCAGGTATTTGTGTTTTTTTGCAGTTTTTTTCCTGTAATTGATTCCAATCTCATAGCATTGTGGTCAGAAAAGATGCTTGATATGATTTCAAGTTTCTTAAATTTCCCAAGGCTTGGTTTGTACCCAAGGTGTGATCTATCCTGGAGAATGTTCTGTGTGCATGTGAGAAGAAAGTGTATTCTGTCACTTTTGGGTGGAATGCTCTATAAATATCAATTAGATCTAACTGGTCTATCATGTCGTTTAAAGCTTGTGTTTCCATATTTATTTTCTGTTTGGATGATCTGTCCATTGATGTAAGTGGGATGTTAAATTCCCCTACTATTATTCTGTTAATGTCGATTTCTCCTTTCAGGATTGTTAGTATTTGCCTTATGTATTGAGGTGCTCCTATGTTGGGTGCATATATATTTACAATTATTATATCTTCTTCTTGGATTGATCCCTTGATTGTTATGTAGTGTCCCTCCTTGTCTCCTATAATGTTCTTTCTTTTAAAGTCTATTTTATCTGCTATGAGTATTGTTACTCCAGCTTTCTTTTGATTTCCATTTGCATGGAATATCTTTTTCCATGCCCTCACTTTCAGTCTGTATGTGCCCCTAGGTCTGAAGTGAGTCTCTTGTAGACAGCATATATATGGGTCTTGTTTTTGTATCCATTCAGCCAGTCTGTGTCTTCTGGTTGGGGCATTTAATCCATTTACATTCAAGGTTATTATTGGTATGTATATTCCTATTACCATTTTCTTAATTGTTTTGGGTTTGTTTTTGTGTGTCTTTTTCTTCTCTTGTGTTTCCCACTTAGAGATATTTCTTTAGCATTTGTTGTAAAGCTGGTTTGGTGGTGCTGAATTCTCTTAGCTTTTGTTTGTCTGTAAAGGTTTTGACTTCTCCATCGAATCTGAATGAGATCCTGGGTAGAGCAATCTTGGTTGTAGGTTTTTCTCTTTCATCACTTTAAGTATATCCTGCCACTCCTCTCTGGCCTGCAGAGTTTCCACTGAAAAATCAGCTGATAACCTTATGGGGATTCCTTTGTATGTTACTTTTTGTTTTTCCCTTGCTGCTTTTAATATTTTTTCTTTGAATTTAATTTTTTTAGTTTCATTAATATGTGTCTTGGTGTGTTTTTCCTAAGATTTATCCTGTATGGGACTCTCTGTGCTTCCTGGACTTGGGTGACTATTTCCTTTCCCATGTTAGGGAAGTTTTCCATTATAATCTCTTCAAATATTTTCTCAGACCCTTTCTTTTTCTCTTCTTCTTCTGGAACCCCTATAATTCTAATGTTGGTGAGTTTAGTGTTGTCCCAGAGGTCTCTGTGGTTTTCTTCAATTCTTTTCATTCTTTTTTCTTTATTCTGCTCATCAGCAGTCATTTCCACCATTTTGTCTTCCAGCTCACTTATTCATTTTTCTGCCTCTGTTATTCTGTTATTGATTCCTTCTAGTGTATTTTTCATTTCAGTTATTGTGTTGCTCATCTCTGTTTGTTTGTTCTTTAGTTTTTCTAGATCTTTATTAAACATTTCTTGTATTTTCTCAATCTGTGCTTCCATTCCATTTCCAAGATTCTGGATCATCTTTACTATCATTACTCTGAATTCTTTTTTAGGTAGATTGCTTATTTCCTCTTCATTTATTTGGTCTTGTAGGTTTTTACCTTGTTCCTTCATCTGTGACATATATTTTTGCTGTTTCTTTTTTTTTTTTTTTTTTTATGAGTGGGATTGTGGTCCTATTTTACTGGTTGTTTGGCCTGAGGCTTCCAATACTGGAGTTTGAAGGCTGTTGGGTAGAGCTGGGTCTTGGTGCTGAGATGAGGAACTCAGACCTCACTCTGATGAATATTCCCTGGGGTCTGAGGTTCTCTGTTAGTCCAGTGGTTCGGACTTGGAGCTCCCACCACAGGAGCTTCCGCCCAATCGCAGGCTCACAAATCAAGATCTCCCACAAGCCGCATGTGATGGCAAAAAAAAAAAAAAAAAAAGAACAATAACAAAGTAAAAAATAAAATTAGACTAGGAAACTAACAGATATGTTAGAAAGAATGTAAAAATAAAAATATAGATGAATTAACACCAGAAGATACATCAGTACCACAATAGTAAAAAAGAGGAGGCAGGAAAAGAAAAACAAGTGGGGGGAGGGGAAGGCCTTGGCTGTGGAGAGCAGGGACTAAGCAAGGGTGAAGTTTGGGCAGTGGGTGGGGCCAATGCTCAGGGCCCACAGGGCTGGAAAAGGCTCTGGGGACTGTGGGAGGTGGGACTTAGGCTCAAGGAACAGAAGGGGCCCAGGCGTGTCCCTGACTCCTGGTCTCAGAGGACAGGGCACCTCACCTGGGAGCCCAGCAGGCTTCCTGGGCTCGAGTGGGTGGGGCAAACACCTTTCTCTCCTCTCCTGCTCCTCTGGTCTGGGGTCTGAGAGGGCCCCTCCTGCCTGCCTCTCCTGATCCCCCTGCCTCTCTCCTATGTCCCCAAGACCCATGCAGCCTGAAGGGGCCTTGGAGGGTGGGGCAACTGCCCTCTGCTCCTCTCCTGCTCCTCCCTGAGGGCCCCTCTTGCCTGCCTCCCCTATTCTCCCCTCAGCCTCCCTCCTATGCCCCCAGGACCTAGGCGGCCTGGAGGGGGCTTTGGGTGGGGGGAACCAGCTTGGGAGCTCAGCAGGCTCCCAAGCCCGAGTGGGTCAGGCCATCATCCTCTGCTCCTCTCCCGCTCTTCCTGGAGAGGCCCTCCCACCTGTCTCTCCTGGTCTCCCTGGCCTCAAGGGGGTCGATCTTGTCTGGCCTCCACTTCTCCTCCCTCCTTGGTCCCCCTACGTCCTACCACTTCACTCTGGGGTTCCTCGCATCTCCTTGGAGGTTAGAGTCCCCCACCAGTGGCCAACAGGTGGCCTAATTGTGGGGAGATGCTAACTCTGCATCTTCCAGTGCCACCATCTTGACTCCTCCTTCATGTCTACTTTTTTAAGATTGTTGATTTTTAAATCTTTAAAAGTTTTATTAAATGTTAAGATATGAAATTCTGATATAAACTCTTTAGGTTAGTACAATTTGCTTTTTCACAATCAAATTATTTTTATTGGTGATCCCATGGTCTACCAAAAATTCTGAACTGGGTCATGGACTACCCAGCTCTAATATTAATTTGTTCTGTGACAATGAATGATGGATCACAAAGTATTTATTAAGCATCTATTGTGTACGTGCCTTACATATTGTACTAGGAGTGATGAGTTACAAAAATAAAAGATCTGCTCATGCCCATAAGGACCAAAAAATATAGTCACTATCTCGAATTTCATTTGAAACGTTCAGAAAATATTGCATTAAACTCTGACACATTCGGGTTTTTTGTTGTTTTTTTTAAAAAATAGAGTAGGCTTGGATGTAGCTCGGAAAAAATGTGTTCTACCTAAAACCCAACGTTAAGTGTTTAAAGTGGATTTAATATTTTTGAAAGCCATAAGTTATTTTTTCAAGGGTTAAGATTTTCCTGCATAATGGAATTCTCTTATTTAAGATATACTGCCCTGTTCCCCAGATACTCCATACTGATAACACTTGCTTAATAGTCCGTCTGTCTAAGGACACTTCTAATCCTAACACTTTCTCTAGAATTGCAGGTGACAGTGAAGACAATTTCATTTCCTGTGGTTAGTTCTCTCCTGATTGAGTGTTAAGTGTGATTCTGGTCTGACACATTCTCTTCCTGGGCTTGAAAAAGCATAAACTCAAGTGGTCGGAATGTCCAGATTCACATATATCATTTTTATTCTTCTTATTTAAGTTTCAAGTGACTTTTTGGCTTTGCAGTTTTCACTGTCTTCAAATATTTGTGATCCATTTTGGTTCCTTTGATTCATAAGTCGACATTTGAAAAGTTATAACCACTGATGTGGGTAACTTTGCCAACCTCAGAAGGAAGATTACTAGAAGAAATCTATGACTAACAAGAAGTAACCCTTTTATCTGTGAATTGAAATTGCCTCTTATAGGAAAAGTGATATATACCTTTGTATATGTCTACTGATCTTGATAAGTTTAAGAGAGGTTGTACTTCCTTTTATTTTGCTATGCACCTCTCAGGGCTCAGGGGTTATTAGATAACTACTTCTAAATATATATGCTGGTAGTTGGTTAAGGTCATTGTACAGTTTTCTGTCACTATTTGGTAAATAACCTATTTTATAGACTACTTTAAAAGAGCCAGCTTACAACGATATTACCTACTTTTCATGTTAAGGTCAAACTTAAACCTTTCTGTATGCAAAAAGGAAAGTAGGTCAATGCATCTTTTATAGAGATAGAGCTATGGTTTGAGTTTAGGGGTATAAAGAGAAATGAAAAAGTTCACTTTCAAGAAATACATCAGGAAGCACTCATCAAGCAGAAAAGACATGAGGTAGAAATAACTCTAATGCATTTTACATTGATCAGTCATTCACCTCTGTAACCTCCTAGCACTGTCAAGCCCAAAAACCTTTATGGTTATCAGGTAAGATACATTTACGTGGAAGGAACTAAAGATCACTTGAGAAAAATTAGAAGAAAAAGAGTATTTTGCTCTAAGCCAGATTGTAGAGATCTGTTGCCCTAGTTTCCCTCCTCCCAACACACACCCAAGTTAGAGTGAGTTTTATGAGAAGTAAAGAAGAAATGTCACTCTTAAAGCAACTCTTGGAGAAAACAATGCTAATTAGATCAAGAGGAGGGGGAAAATGGGGACTCACCCAGTGAGTAAAGAAAACCCGATGAAAGAGCTACCACTTTTTCTGTAGCTCTGTTTAGAATAGACTAAAATCTGGATTTCCAAGGGAAGCATTCTAATGATCAAGAAAACACAAAAGGATGAGGTCAGGAGAAAAGGAGAAGCTAATGAGCTAAGGGTTGGAAACAAATTTTAACAAGTGAGGATTAGGCCAATCTGTTTGCCTGAAAAGCTTGGCTGTTGGCTCCAATCACATGGATTGAGTGTCTGCTTTATCCATGCCATAATCAGACAAACACAAGTGCCTAAATATATTAACAAACAGACTCTAGCTGTCACAGGATTTTTAAATTTCCAGTTTGAAAATGCTTACACTTGTGATATTTATTCGACTCTGTAAACTTTTTGCAGGGTTGAAAGGCAGAACCATTTTTCTGTTACATCCTCCAGGAAGACACTAGTGTTAACATTCATTTAGGTTTAGCATTTCAGCACATGGTGCTTCCCTAGGCACAGTCCCAACCATGTGAGGACAACTGAATTCAGAAGCACGTTCTAAACTCCTATTTTGTAGGATGATGGTGAGGAGAGGATATTAAGGACTAACAGCCTGCAACTTTCATGTGGGCTCCCAGTTTCAGAGGGCTATGGTCTATGGTCCAGTCATTGGAAAGAAACACCTTAAGCAGAAATTTAGCTGCAATGCTGATCCTTATTTGGGATGGAATTAACAAAATTATAAATGTAATATGCAAAATCTGTTTCCAAGTCACATTAAATGCTTGGATTCCTGGCAGTGTGGGTATAATTCCTGGCATTGTGAATACATAATGCCATACATTTTCCTACAGTGTAAAAAAGTAATTTCCATATATGCTTGCAAAAGCATCTTTGATCATGGAGTGTACTGGCTTTCTTTTGGGATAATGTTAACATTTCAATTATGTATCAAGAGAAAAATTGTAAAATCTTAAAGTTTTTAAAAAAGTGAATGTATAGCACTTTTAGCACTATATATCATACACTCAAGGAAAATTGTACCTAAAGTCAAGAATTTTTTAAATGATTTCTCTATAGTTAAATAATTAGCAAACAGAACTTTATGTTCAGATCTAACCCAAATGGACAAATTCTATGAGAGAACATATAATTTGCATTTAGGAATGAAAGCATCTTTTAAGATGTTTTTTAAAAAGACCAGAAAAGAGATCTGTAATTTTAAAAGTATATCATAAATGTACAAATCTTTGGAATGACACCATGGTGACTTAAAGAAAGGTTCCAGCAACATGACAGAATAAGTCAGAGCTTTATTGTTCAGTTACAAACACATATATAAATGATGCATATATAACAATAACATAATGTTTAATTTTACACACCTGGGTTAAAAAGCAAGAAAATGACAGGTATAAGGGGGATATTGGAAATCAGAGTGGTAAATTCAGGAAAGGACTGCAGCAACCAAAAGGAAAATTGTCAAGGTACACCTAAAAATGCTTTAATGCCTATATGGATATAAAAGACATACCTTTGGGCTTAGGGAAGTTTGGGGAGCTAAAGCATAACATTCCTTTGTAAAGCTGGGATAATGGAAGAGCGTCCACTCAGTGAAAGGGGGGACATAACAATTCTACCTCCTGGAACAAGAAAGCAAGAAGGCAACTTGTGTTTTCCTGGGATTCTGAGGAGGAAAAAAACCTCATCTATGAAAAAAACTCCAAGTCTGTCCAAATTTCTATTACCCATGGGTATGAACATGACTAATCTGAGAAATTAACAGTAAGACTGATCTCAGTTTGGTGAAATCCCTGGAGCACCCAGTAAAAACAAACACAAAATCATTCCAGTGAAGCACTTCCATAAGTGCAAGGACTCCAACAGGAAAACAAAACAAAACACACAGAGACAAGAGCACTATTTTGTTATAATGATCTTTCACATACAAACAAATAACAAGCCATGAGAGAAAGCGGCACACACAACATATATGAGGATTAGGTAACCTCTTCTTCCCCTAGTCAATCATGATGTAATAAAAACATCTGAAATAATCTATAATACAAAATGAGTAGAGTAAAAAAGAAAAAAAGGAATAGAAATAATCTCAAAGAATAGAACACAATAAGAATATATGGCAGATTTGGAAAAGAAAAATGTATATTTAGAAATGAAAAGAGTCCATGAAATTAAAATTCAATTGACATAAATAAAGATTAAACAATTTGAGAGAGGGTTAATAAACTAGAAAGGTGATCTAGGAAATTACCCCAATTGCCACACAGAGAGATAAGAAAAGTACAAAACAGAGGTTAGAAACATGGAGGATAGAGGAGCCAACATATGTTGAAACAGGAGTTCCAGAAGGAAAGAAAATAGAGAATGGGAAGATACCACATTCAAAGTGATATTCCCAGATAATTTTTCAGAGTTGATTGAACATATGAATCCACAGATTTCAGAACATCAAAGACAATAAGCAAATCCTAAAAACAACCAGAGAGAAAAGACAGATTATCTATAAAGGAAGAGTTAACCTTTAGAATGGAGAAAGGAGGATGGGATTGGAACAAGCATTTAGTTATATCTGTTAACATTTTATTTCTTTAAAAAATGACCTGGAGCAAATATAAAAACATTGATTATAGGGAAATCTGTGTGGTAAGTATAATGTATCTGTTATATGTATTTTAGAATTAAAAATTAAAATATGAAAAGAAGAGGAGTACATAGTATTTATGGATAAAATACAGTTGTTTATCCCAATAACCTCTATCTTCCCTCCCGCCACCCAACACCATTTCTAGGTACTAACTCCCCCTAGCAGTAGTTCTAATTAGAGCTGAGAGAGCTTATACTGGTGTTCAACTTGGAAGAGGTTTAGCAATTACATTAATGGTGGCAATATCATTTAGATGAGGGGTAAGCAAACTACAGTCCTGAGACAGCTACCTGTTTTTACATGCTTGTTTTTATTAGAGCACAGCCATGCCCATTTTTTTCAAGAGCTGCTTTGACTCTACAACAGTGGAGCTGTGTAGTTGCAAGTCTAAAATATTTATTATTTAGCACTTTAAGAAAAAGTTTAACCTGGCTTAAAAGTTCAACCTCTGGCTTAAAACATGATGCTTATTGTTATTTTCATTTAACAAATTAGAGTATATTTTTTAAATGAAGTCACAAATATTACATAGATTTGAAGGTAATAATTAACTAAGTTTAGTGGTCTTAGATTTGTACACAGGGGAAACTTGAGATAAAAATAAATACCAAGGAATTCTGAAATATCTTTGAGTATTTATTTAGTTGAATTTTCCACCTTCAAGCTTCTCAATAATCAAGCAAAACCAGTTTGGGTAACATGAATGTTCAAATCAGTCATATAATTCTGCAATACAACCTAATTCATTTCTTGTGTATAGCACATTTCCCATGTCTAGCCAGAGTTTCATTAATTTTGTATTAGGTTAGAAAGCAGAGAAGGAAAGTATTTGTCTGGGCTTGTACTTTTTAAAGATTCTCTTTCCCTACATATTTTAGTTTCCTATGGAAGGTCTGGAAATACTGGCTCTTCATATAGTTAAGATGCCGGAAAATCATGTTATACTATTTCATATATATTATGATTTTTGAAGAGAATAACTCATCACTTAGTTATGGCTGGAACAATGACTGGATTTCTCACCTCAGTGTTTACTTAAACCTCAAGAAAAATTGTTTCTTTCAGTTGGAGAAAGTCAGATTTTTTTTCATTAAAGACTAGAGATTTTACTGATTTAATCACTTATGTCAATAAAAACTGTAACAATAGCTTCTTTAAAAACACCAGTTTCTACTTGCTGCAGATTCAACAAGGAAAATTACCCTGTCACGTCACTCCTTCAAGTCCCTTTGTCACCAGGCTCCACCTTTTCTCTCTGATCCTATTACATTGTTTGGACTTGGTCTTCTCAATGACAGCCTACCCTGTCCCACACCACCCTTCCCACACATACAACTTTATAGGCAGCACACGTTTGGTGCCTCTTTACATATCTTCCTGATGCACATCTCCAATCCCAGCGTCCTCTAGTAGTCATTTTATGAATGGATATTGAATTAACTAATTAAACTTTGACAGTTTCCTATAACCTAGAATGATCTTGCCCTACTTGAATCCCTGTAGTTCTTCATTTTAAAAACAAACATAAAGAGCCCTGGATTATTTTCCATTTGCTATATGTAAATAAAATACTATGTCTCCAGTAAGACTGTAAACTCCTTCAAAGTCAGGGACAATGTTGTATGTGTCTTTTTATAAATGGCATCAAAAAGAATTGAGAGAGAGAGAGAGAGGGAGAGAAAGAGAGAGAAAGCCACCATGCACATCCCTTACAACATGATGAAGAACCTAGTATCTGCTTTAATACTCATTGGCTTGCCTTTATATATATGTGTGTGTATATGTATATTTATATTATAAAATATTATACTATATATCATATTATATTTATAAAAATATACATTTCTTATATTTGCTATTCAAAGAAAAAACTGCATGGTAAAAATAGTTGTTAAAAACATGGCAGTGCATTAGTGAGATATAATATGAAATCCATGAGATGAATTTGCTAGGGTCAAAGAATCCTTTAAACCCAAATCAAGTGTAGAAAGGAGCAAAAAGCAAACAATGCAGTCCCACTCAGATTCCGAGTCCATTTTCCAAGGTGATTTATAGTTGAATTTACCTTTTAAGGGCTTATAGAAGAATTGAGCCTGAGAATAGGCAGGAGTGCCTAATTGTTCTTTTTCAGGCCAGAAACTATTTTTCTTTCACTTTGAAGGTTAAAGCCAGAATCAGTGGATTTGTAACTTACAACTTAAGCTTCCTTACTACTTTCCCTCCTCTACTTTTCATTTTATCCATCAGATTTTCTGAGATGTTCAAGTGGGTAATTTCCAAAGAATAACACTGACAGTCCCAAAGCCAGTAATAAATTGTAAAATTACTTTTTTTTATAGAAAGCTTACAAATTTTCACGAAGCTGTCTCATGTGGTACTTTAAGACCATCTCCATCCCCTCTGCTCCCTATTCCTCTTCCTCCACATTTGCATAGTTTTCTTGGCTCAGTTTTGACCTGTAACTGCCTTACAATGTAATAGCCATCAACACACAGTGGCTATACTTGCCAGATAAATGGACCTGTGTGTTTCCCAACTTTTTTTTTTTTTTTTTTTTTTTTTTTTTACCAAATGTCCAGCAACTTTGCTTTGCCTTTGGGGCAGGTTATCAGGGAGAGGTGGCTGGTTCAAAGAAAGCCTGGAGATGAGAAAGATAACAATGCATATGCTTACAGTCTGGTACATATGCCTCCCTTCCCAGGACAAAAAGAAGCATACTCAAGAGTTTTCTTTAAAGAAAGAAGATGGGTGATACACTAATGGCAAAGCAAGTCTGTCCTCAAAGAACGGAACTGAATGAGACGTAGGCATTTTCCATGGAGTGTGACTCACCAGTGGTTCAGAGTGAAGGAAGAGTGTTGGAGAGAGAATAATAACCATAATTCAGACTGAGATCTTTATGAAGGCAAGAACCCTATTTTTTTCATCTTTGAGTCTCCAATAACTTATAAATATTTGTTGCATAAATATTTGTTGAATGATTAAATGAGTTTTACTCTCCCAGGCTTTCCTGGGCAACACCATTACTAAATTCTGTGAATATTTAAGTGACTGTATTAGAGGAGCTGTGCTGTATTGTGTGTGTGTGTACTGATATAGGGGTAGAATGATGAGGAAATAAATGATTATGAATAGATATGTTTTGAAGTTGAAGCAATTTCAACGAGAGAGCACAGAAAATGATTATCTTTGATTATCAATCAATATATCTATCAAAAGATGGAAAGGTAAATTTATTTATGCAGTCATTCAGTAAGAATTCAGTAAATAGTTCTTGTGTGCTTTAGCCCTGAACTAGGTGTTGTGAATGATACAAATATAAGTCAAATGTCCAGCTGCCCCCATGGGTGATTTCTGTGGATATGTCACACCCACAGTTAGATGGCCCTCAGCACCTCTGACCATCAGCAAATAGAACCTCACACCGGTCAGATTGGCCATCATCAGAAAATCTACAAACAACAAATGCTGGAGAGGGTGTGGAGAAAAGGGGACCCTCTTGCATTGTTGGTGGGACTGTAAATTGATACAGCCACTATGGAGAACAGTATGGAGGTTCCTTAAAAAACTAAACATAGAATTACCATGCGACCCAGCAATCCCATTACTGGGCATATACCCAGAGAAAACCATAATTCAAAAAGACACATGCACCCCTATGTTCATTGTAGCACTATTTACAACAGCCAGATCATGGAAGCAACCTAAATGCCCATTGACAGACGAAAAGATAAAGAAGATGTGGTACATACGTACAATGGAATATTACTCAGCTGTAAAAAGGAACAAAATTGGGTCATATTTAGAGACGTGGATGGATCTAGAGACTCTCATACAGAGTGAAGTAAGTCAGAAAGAAAAACAGATATCGTATATAAATGCATATATGTGGAATCCAGAAACATGGTACAGATGAACCGGTTTGCAAGGCAGAAATAGAGACACAGGTGTAGAGAACAAACGTATGGTCATGAAGGGTGGGGGGGAAGCAGGGTGGTGGTGGTGGTGGGATGAATTGGGAGATTGGGATTGACATATATACACTAATATGTATAAAATAGATAACTAATAAGAACCTCCTGTGTTAAAAAAAATCAAATTAAAAAAAAAAGAATCCACTCCCACTGAGCTCCTAAGTGAGCAATGGCAGGTTTACTGAAGGTCCCACAAGAGAGGCAGAGAAAGAGTCTATTGCACCTACCACAGCCCTCAGCTCAATCTATACCTCACTTGACATGGTTCCCCACCCCACCCTCTGCCCGCTTTTGGCTTCCCTTTCCATTATCCCAGCTCACAGTTTTGTGCCACTTCACTCCTCTTTCTCACAACTTCTCTGGAGCAAACATTTTTTTTTTCTTGTCTCCTGGAAGAGCAGCTCTATCCTCAGTCTTTGGTGTCATCACTCACTGATGCTGAAGGCAGGATTCTTTTTTGTTTTTTTGTTTTTTGTTTTGCTGTACACGGGTCTCTCACTGTTGTGGCCCCTCCCGTTGCGGAGCACAGGCTCCGGACGTGCAGGCTCAGCGGCCATGGCTCACGGGCCCAGCCGCTCCGCGGCATGTGGGATCTTCCTGGACCGGGTCACGAACCCGTGTCCCCTGCATCGGCAGGCAGACCCTCAACCACTGCGCCACCAGGGAAGCCCAAGGCAGGATTCTTGTACAACGTTTTCATATCTGTTTTAGTCTGGGTCTTTCTAGAAGCAGATTATGATTTTCAAAGATTCGGTGGGGTAGTTTATTTGGAAGGTATATCTAGAAAACACTGGTAGGGGAGACAGAGAGGCAGGGAAGTGTAGGTAGCTGCCACAGTCTGACTGTTTGTGTCCCCCACCCCAACCTCAAATTCATAAGTTGATATTCTAACTCCCAGAGATGATGGTATTAGGAGGTGAGGCCTTTGGGAAGTGCTTAGGTCATAAGGGTGGAGCGCTCATAATTGGGATTAGTGTTCTTATCAAAGAGACCCCATAGAGATCTCTTGCCCCTACTTCCTTGTGTGGACACAGCAAGAAGGTGCTGGCTATGAACCAGAAAGAGGGCTCTCACCAGAACGTGACCATGCTGGTGCCTTGATCTTGGACTTCCCAGCCTCCAGAACAGTGAGAAATAAATTTCTGTTGTTTAGAAGCCACCCAGACTATAATATTTTGTTAGAGCAGCCCAAATGGATTAAGACAGTAGCCAATAAAATACGTAGTATCAACTTACCCCTTTAGGCAACTGGAGCTTCATCTTGCTGGGATTTCTGGCAGCCAATATAGAATACCCACCTTAGAGTTATCTCACCAAAGAGTGAGGTATTTATACACAAATTCCATCAGTTATTGGTTGAGGGCTGCTCCCCGGTGGTAAGTATTTGTCTTCTGACATTTCTGGCCTGCCATGTGCACAGGCACAGGGGAACCCAACAGAGTAGGCGCCAGCTGCCAAAGAAAGCCCTTAGGTGAGGAAATGAGATGCTGGGGTCCGGAAGCTGGGCCTGCATGCACACAATGGTGAAGTCTGAGGATGTAGGAGCAGGGCACTACTGGCGTCTGTACAATATCATTAGACCAAGACAAATAAACATATCTTCCTACTCTTAAGGAGTTTCCATTCTGGTTAGGGAGATACAGCATATATGTAAAGAGTTAAATTAGAATCCCGGATTATCTGTGGCAATGTCTTCAAGAATATGATACCCAGGGACCTTTTGTTCCACCAACAGCTGTTCAGGACCCACTACGTGTTGGAAACTGGGATAGTTGCTGGCGATAAAGGTACGTTCTCTGCCTTCAGGTGGTCTGGAGTGAGAGGAACAGAGGCAAGTGTTGTGATGCAGAAGGGCCGGCTCATTGGAATGAAGGGGAGGGGACAGAGACATCTTTGAGTGGCATTCTGAAAGGGGAGTGTAGGATTTAGGCATATAAGTGGTAAAGTCAGAGAAGAAAAAGAGAAGAAGGCTGACAGTCAGTGAGGGTGCCTCTGGAGGACACTAAACTGGCATAGCAGTGAGGTGGCTGTGGCCCAAGTCGTCTGTCATGTGGGCTCAGGATGAAGTGCACCGTAGCCCTTAAGACAGAGGATGGGTTGTTCTCTATTATTATTATCATCCCCCTTTGATCTTAACCAGGACCCACTTGGACCATAATAGAATTGACACGTCTTCACCTCCTTGATTTCCTATTCACCAACTGGGAACAGATCCCCTGTTTCCATTGGAATTATTAACAGCAATAACAGCAGCTGATAACATTTATTGAGCAATGACTATGTGCCAGGCACCATGCTAGGTGCTTTATATGCATTCACTCATTTAATCCTCCCCTAAACCCAGAGAGGCAGATATGATCTTTGAAGATAAGAAAGCTGAGGCAGTAACTTCCCCCAGATGACACAGACTTGGATGTTGAAGCTGGGATCTGAATACAGAAGTCCAGCCCCAGAGCCTGCACTCACTTGGAGAGATTAGACACATTCAGTCCAGGTCTTCTAACTTTCCCAGACTATTTGGCAATAGAGATCAGGTGTGAGATCAGGTGGAGATCAGGTGTGTTTGAATGAGGATGTGTAGGAAGGTGTGCAATCCAATGCTTCTACCATCCTAAGAGGAATGAGGGGTCCAGGTTGATCCCAAGAGACTTTCAGACATGACACTCTTCACCCTATATTCATCACCTCCAATGTTTTCCCATGATGTAGAAGAAAAAAAAGTCACAAACGATTGCCTCCAGGGGATGCACATAGAGAAGCATAGTTCTACCATTTTACCTTGTGTCAGCAAATTTTGAGACCCTCTCTGTCCTGAATCAGAGACCAAAATACAGGGCTAAAGTTGCAATGAAATAAACTTTTGTATCCCACCATGAAGTCCTAACCCTAAATGTGATGGTATTAGAAAGTGGGGCCTTTGGGAGGTGATTAGGTCATAAGGCTGGAGCCCTCATGAATGGAATTAGTGCTCTTATGAGAGGGACCACAGAGAGCGCTCTTGCCCTTTTTATTTTTCTGCCATGTGAGAATAGTATGAGAAATCAGTGGTCTGCCACATGGGAGTAGACTCTCACCAGAATTCAACCACACTGGCACCTTGATCTTGGACTTCCCAGCTTCCAGAACTGTGAGAAATCAACTTCTGTGGTTCATAAGCCACCCAGTCTATAATACTTTGCTTTAGCAATGTGAAATGACTAAGACAAGGGTTCTGAATGTAGTTTCACCTGAGAAAGTGCTGCTTCATTCTCTCTCTCCTCCTTGTCATGCTTAAGACGAGGAGGGCTGTGACACTCACACATTGTGGCAGTCTTTCTGTGGCATGGCCCTTCTCAACTCAAGAGCCATGACTTGGGATTGGAGAAATGCCATTCTAGGCTTATCCTCCACCTTCCTGTAGTATTTTTCTTCTTTTTATGCAGCGACTTCCAGAATGTGCTGTTCCCTGGCACTTGTTTGATTTTCTCTCATTGGAGCCTTCTAAAAGATAGATGATAACATTATTTCTACTGAAATTGATATCCTCACTCTATCCTGGGAAACATATGATCCTCTCCCACCTCACATGACCCTGGAACTTGGCCTGCACTGATTAAAAAAAAAAAAAAAATGCTAGAGAGTAAAGGCTCTGTTTTGCACTGTAAATTAAGCAAGTTAAAAATTCTGCCTCAACACCGTTTGGGGGAATATAGGAAGGTTATTACAAAGGGAGGAGGTAAAGAATTCTTCAGCATCTTTCTGATTATACATAGTAGACGTTATTTGCTCTGGATTGGAACAGCTCCCTTGGATACTTCCTGCACTTTCATATGGATACTGATTTATTTTTCTCTAAGTGAATTTAGGTAATGAGAAAGGGGCCTACTTGACATCTCCAGAGAATAAATCCTTCTAATTATCCACTAGAGAAGAGAAGCAGAAGGGCAGTCACAAAGCAAATACCTCCTAAAATATTTTAGAAATATGTCTCAAGTCCGAACCATGCAGAAAACTACTAAAAATTAGGAAATTACTTGTGCTGAATAATGTAGGATATTCCTGGTTATTCTAATAGTTGGTGGTAAATATGTCAGTTGTTATCAGTCTTGATGACTGCTGGATGTGGGCAGTTTTTAAAAAGTAAAGACGTGAAGCTGAACCACCATTCCCTGTAGCTCAGGTCCCCAAGCAGATATTGGATAGTCACAGATAGATACACTGCATCCCCTCACCCAGAGTTTCCCTACCTCAGCACTATTGGCAGCTGAGTAATGCTTTTTTGTGGGAGCTATTCTGTGCATTGCAGGATGCTTAGCCGCATCCCTGATCTCTACCCACTAGACGTCAGAAGCACCTCCTTCCTCCCCAAGTTGTGAAAATCAACAATGTCCTCAGTCATTGTCAAACATCTCCTGGGGGGCAAAGACACCCTCAGATGAGAGCCCTGACCAGGAGAAACTTTGGACTCACCACTCGAAGCCCTGGAACGCACCTATTTGCATATTGTCTATCATCGAATATGTCTTTAAGTCAAATCCATTTCCATCCTCTTTGGGTATATTGCTTTCTGAATTTCTCAGCTGTATGATGCATTGTTTTACTTCAGTATATTCAGATGTTATTCTTTTTAATGCCTTCATTGCACTCTATTATATGAATACACCACAGCTTGTTTAACCAGTACATTATGCTATTTCTAATTTTTCATAATTACAAAGAATGTTGCAATTTATGTATTCCTTAAGTCAAGAAAAACTTTCTGAATGTCTAGCATTTCTATCAACTGTAATAGATGCTGGTGAATAAGGCAAACAAACATGGACCTTGTCCTCATTCTGCTTACATTTTAGTAAGAAAGAAAACATGTAAATATGTAAATAAAGTAATTGCAGGTCATGTATAGATATATATTTAAAACAATTCAGTTAATAATAAATGCCATGAAGGAAATAAAAGGGGGAGACAGTGAGGAAGTGCCGAGGTCACTTTAAGTAGGGTGGTAGGGGAAGATTTCTCTGCGTAGGGGACTTTTTTTGTTTTGTTTTGTTTTGCGGTACAGGGCCTCTCACTGTTGTGGCCTCTCCCGTTGCGGAGCACAGGCTCCGGACACTGCAGGCTCAGCGGCCATGGCTCACGGGCCCAGCCGCTCCGTGGCATGTGGGATCTCCCCGGACCGGGGCACGAACCCGTGTCCCCTGCATCGGCAGGCGGATTCTCAACCACTGCGCCACCAGGGAAGCCCTGACTCTTTTTAATGAACAGTTTACTGAAGTATAACATAACACAGAAATGTAAATAACTCATAAATGTACAGCATTGACTCCACAAAGTGAGCATGCCCAGCACCGAGATGAATCAACAAGATTACCGACTCTTCAGAAGTCCTTCTCATGCCCTCTCAGGGTAACTGCTCTCTTGATTTCTACACCATAATTTCTTTGCCACTTTTTGAGCTTCATATAAATGTAATCATACAGCGTGTAACTCTTTTGTGGCTGCCTTTGTTAAACATTTCATTTGTGATAGTCTCCATAACTGCTGCATGTAGTAAAAACTAGTTTATTCTATTGTCTTTAGATGATTCAATTTATTTGTCCACTCAATGAACAATGCATTGTTTTCAGATTTACACTATTACAAACAATACTGCTAAGAATATTCTTGTACATTTATTTTGGTGAACATATATATGAATTTATTTTGGGCATGTATTGAGGGGTAAAAATTGCTGGTCATAGGGTGTGCTTTATGTCCAAATTTATTAGATACTACAAACTTATTTGTCTACCAACAGTTTATGAGAGTTTCAGTTATGCATATCCTTATTAAGACTTGATATTACTGACCTTTTACATTTTAGCCCTTGCAGTAGGTGTGAAGCCATTTCTCATTGTGCTTTTTTTTTCGTTTCCCTGATAACTAATGAGTTTAAATATCTTTCTTTATTACAGATTTATTGACATTTGTATATTCTCTTTTGAAACATACCTGTGTAAGTCTTTTGCATTTTTTTCTATTGGGTTGGTTTATTATATTTTTCTTACTGATTTGTTGGGGTTATCTTGTATTTATATGAGTTCTTTGTAAGTTTTATATGTTGAAAAGAATCTTCTCCCACTCTGTTCTTTGCCTTTTCACTCTCTTAATGATGTCTTTGATTGGAGAGAAGTTTCTACTTTTAATGTAGGCCAATTTTTCAAATTATTTCCTTATTGCTAGTACTTTGTGTCCTATTTTAAAAATCTTTCCCTTATGTTTTCTTCTAGGAGTTTTAGAGTTCCAAGTTATATGTTTACATAAGTCTTTAATCAATTTTGGGTAGATTTTTGTGTGTCTATTTTCATGTATAGTGTGATATAGGGGTCAAGATAAACTTTTTTCCTTTACGGATAGCCAATTGATCTAGCATCATTTCTTGAAAAGACCATCCATTTCCCTCTGCACTGCAGTGTTACTTTTGTCATGAATCAGGCAATCATAATCAGGTGACATAAATGTGTAGTTCTGTTTCTGGAAATTCTATCCTGTTCTGTGGACTATTTGTTTATTCCTGCTGCAATACCACACTGTCTTAATTTTGGTAACTTTACAATAACTCTTGATATCTGGCAGTGGAAGGCTTCCAGCTCTGTTCTTTTTTAAGACTGTCTTGATAACTCTTGTCTCTTTGCATCTCATATAGATTTTAGAGTCAAATTGTCATTTTCACATGCACACACACACACACACACACACACACACACCTGCTGGAATTTTTATTGTGATTGCATTGAGATCAACTTGGGGGAAACATGACACAAAGTCTTCCAATCCATGAAAATGGAGTACTGAATATGATAATACTTTTATACTCAGCAAAGATTTCAGTCAAGGGCAGCTTTTGTGAGAAAAAGGTCTGTGCTGATTCTCTGATTTTTTGTTTCATTTTGTTTTGTTTTAAATAGAAAGGAATGTTTTTCAAGGCTTAACTGATCACCAGGAAAGTGCACTTGCAAAAATATCAATTAAGGTAACTCATAAAGATCTGGCCTTTAATAAACCAGTAAAAATGTTAGGAAATTTCGTCAAAATACAAATCAAAAGTATCAGTCTGTAGCTCTTCTTTCTGGAAATAGCTAGCCAGCAGAAAGTTACAAACATTCAGAAACGAAAACTTTTCTTTTTAACCTGTATGCTCTTTCCTGCCTTCCAAGGTAACACACACCTGTGCTGATCCAGCTTTTCCCCACCATTATGCCCAAACACACAGGAGACCATAGAAAAGTTTGTGTTTTCCTAGATGATACTCTTTATTAATAATTAACAATAATGTTTCTTGTGAATCATTTCACTCTTTTAAAAATGTATCATTGACTAATAAAGTCAGCTTGTATAAAACAATTAGGTTTATACAGAGTTTTAGTGTTCTTCAAATGTTCTAGAAACTTGTTTTCTGTGTACATCCAGTACACAGATGGATCATTTAACCATCAAAAGTCATATCAAATATACATTCCTATTTCATACAAAAGAAAAGGCGTAGGGAATTTATTATAATTTTAGTTTACAATTTTTTTCCTATTTAATCTGGTTGTACATCCACCTAAATATTCACCAGTGGTAAAAATGATTGATAAACATGTTGTTCATGATTAAATATTAAACATTGTGAAAATGACTATACCACCCAAAGCAATGTACAGATTCAATGCAATCCCTATCAAATTACCAATGGCAGTTTTCACAGAACTAGAACAAAAAATTTCACAATTTGTATGGAAACACAAAAGACCCCGAATAGCTAAAGCAATCTTGAGAAAGAAAAACGGAGCTGGAGGAATCAGGCTCCCTGACTTCAGACTAGAGTACAAAGCTACAGTACAGTAATCAAGACAGTATGTTACTGGCACAAAAACAGAA
Organism: Phocoena sinus; assembly: GCF_008692025.1. Lineage (NCBI taxonomy): Eukaryota > Metazoa > Chordata > Mammalia > Artiodactyla > Phocoenidae > Phocoena > Phocoena sinus. The sequence goes on from NC_045769.1 coordinate 71,891,161, forward strand.
ATACAGATCAATGGAACAGAATTGAAAGTACAGAGGTAAATCCACGCACATATGGGCACGTTATCTTTGATAAAGGAGGCAAGAATATACAATGGAGAAAAGACAGACTCTTCAATAAGTGGTGCTGGGAAAACTGGACAGCTACATGTAAAAGAATGAAATTAGAACACTTCCTAACCCCATACACAAAAATAAATGCAAAATGGATTAAAGACCTAAATGTAAGGCCAGACACTATAAAACTCTTAGAGGAAAACATAGGAAGAACACTCTATGACATAAATTACAAGATCCTTTTTGATCCACCTCCTAGAGAAATGAAATAAAAACAAAAATAAACAAATGGGACCTAATGAAACTTAAAAGCTTTTTCACAGCAAAGGAAACCATAAACAAGATGAAAAGACAACCCTCAGAATGGAGAAAATATTTGCAAATGAAACAACTGACAAAGGATTAATCTCCAAAATATACAAGGAGCTCATGCAGCTCAGTATCAAAAAAAACCCAACCTGATCCAAAAATGGGCAGAAGACGTAAATAAACTTTTCTCCAAAGAAGATATACAGATTGCCAACAAATCCGTGAAAGGATGTTCAACATCACTAATCATTAGAGAAATGCAAATCAAAGCTATATTGAGGTATCACCTCACACTGGTCAGAATGGCCATCATCAAAAAATCTACAAACAATAAATGCTGGAGAGGGTGTGGAGAAAAGGGAACCCTCTTGCACTGCTCGTGGGAATGTAAATCAATACAACCACTATGGAGAACAGTATGGAGGTTCCTTAAAAAACTAAAAATAGAATTACCATACGACCCAGCAATCCCACTACTGGGCATATACCCTGAGAAAACCATAACTGAAAAAGAGTCATGTACCACAATGTTCACTGCAGCTCTCTTTCCAATAGCCAGGATATGGAAGCAACTTAAGTGTCCATCAACAGATGAATGGATAAAGAAGATGTGGCACATATATACAATGGAATATTACTCAGCCATAAAAAGAAACGAAATTGAGTTATTTGTAGTGAGGTGGATGGACCTAGAGTCCTTCACACAGATTGAAGTAAGTCAGAAAGAGAAACATTTACCGTATGTTAACATGGTTTATATATGGAATCTAAAAAAAAAAAAAAAAAGTTCTGAAGAACCTAGGGGCAGGGCAGGAATAAAGACACAGACGTAGAGAATGGACTTGAGGACACGGGGAGGGGGAAGGGTAAGCTGGGATGAAGTGAGAGAGTGACATGGACATATATACACTACCAAATGTAAAATAGATAGCTAGTGGGAAGCAGCCACATAGCACAGGGAGATCAGCTCGGTGCTTTGTGACCACCTAGAGGGGTGGGATAGGGAGGGTTGGAGGGAGACACGACAGGGAGGGGATGTGGGGATATAGGTATACATAGAGCTGATTCACTTTGTTATACAGCAGAAACTCACACAACAACGTAAAACAATTATACTCCAATAAAGATGTTAAAAATTAATTAATTAATAAAAAGCAAACTCAAAAAAAAAAAGATTTTCTTCTAATGCTTATGGGTGGTTCTAAGTCTTATCTGAAATAGTGTGTCCAAGACCATTGCCAACATCTGTCAAGTTGCCACGTGGATTTTTAGGTGTGAGTTTTGGGTCATTTTCCATTTGACAATGTAAACTGAGATGTTGTGTGCAGCTGTTTGATCCAAGATCATCAGGTAGTCATGAGCTGTCAGAATCTGTGAACATTGGTTTCCGCAGGAACCAGAACCTATCTAGGGCATCATAGGCCACCATTTTTTTCCCTACTATAAAAAGCTATTTTTCTAATTGGGGTGTACTGTACTTTGCACATGTTATCCTTGAAACTGTCTGCTGGTTGAGAAAGGGAAATGTTTTCACTCTTCTGAAAATTAAAAAATTTTATGATCATGGTACATGAGCCAGAAGCAGAAAGGAAATACTGTCATTATTTATTTAGTATTTACAAAACTTAGTGCTTGAAATACAACTCAGAGCATTAATCACACATCTAATGGGCTAAAAGCAATGAACAGTAAAAGTAGTAAAAGTAGAAAACCATCTGTCAGAAGTAATTTTGTTCAGAAAATTTACTGAAAATGAAATATAATTTTTCTTCATAACCTTCTCCAATGCCCTACTCTTACACTTTTATTTTGTAATATTTAAGAATTTTAGCATATTTTAAACAAAGATTTAGAAAATATAAGTCATTAAGACAGAACTTGTAGGAAAAAACATCTTTTAACTTTGGGACCATTAAGCCATGATGTAGTTGAAAGGACCCTGAATCATCAGATTCATTCTCCTTTTCCAAAAATGAAGAAATTGAGCAGTATTAAGGGCTAGCTCTAAGTCATACTATTATTTGATGGTATAACCAAGACAGTATAGATTTGCTGTACACATGCTTATACACATGATCTTGGTGATGCCAGGGTGTTCCTGAGTCACTGCCCATGCAGCTTTGGAACTCTGTTCCCTAGTACCATGGTGTCTAGTACAATCGTCCCTCCATTATGCCAAAATAATGTTCTGCTATTCAGATAAATACTGCCTTACTTAAGTCAGAAATAATGAGTTCTGCTAACTCATGTACACTTGTGTTCCAAATGTTTCCTTATATATAGTTTGTTGTTTTCTATGGGAAAATGAATTCCCTTAATCTTTCCTGTCTCTAACATGCCCATTCAAGAATGCTCACTTCTCCTTTTTTACCAAATCATGCCTCTGTCTTAGTTAATGCTCTGTTTAAGGCTTGTCAAGGACCTAAAGCCTCCATAAGTTAATTATCCCTCACTCTTCACTTCTCACTCCAGTACTTCCTTCTTCTACCTCTCCTTCTTGTCTCCTTCTCTAAATATACATCCTTCCCTTAATACAACTTAAAATTATTATTTCATACGTTCATAGTCTAGGATTTATTTTAGCTATAATTAATTAAAAGCCAAACTAACAGTGACTTAAACCATAAGGACATCTACTATTCACCAAAACAGAAGTCTAGAGGAAGGACTATGCCTGGGAGACAGAAGATCAAATTAGACCCAAATCTGTTTTATGGTTTCAGTGGTGGCAGAAACCAATCCGATTACTATCAGTCTGGGCTGAGCCAGTAATTGAAAACACCTAGCCGAAGTTGAAGACGTATGGGCAGAAGAAACCAGTGGGCATATCTTGTCAGAATTGGGGATGACACATACCAACAATCTGTTAAGATAAGCTGTAACCAAGGACTTTGCAAAAACTAGGTCTTATAGAAATAACAGACAACAAATTTGTTTTCTGTGGAAGTCAGATGGAGTGTTGGGGAAAAAAAAGGGCTGTGACTTTAATGAGTAACTTTTATTTATCCATCCCACATTAAATTACTACCTGTCTTCCAGCCAATCTAGACTTAGGAGCTCAGGATACTGATGATTAAAGACTATCCTTGTCCTCAAGTTCTTACTCTGGTTGAGAAGGTAGGCATGGAAATAATTACAATTCCATGTGATGACTGTTCTAATGGTCATACATAAAATGGTATGAAACCCACAACAGATCGCAAATCATTCTGCCTGAGAGTGTCAGGGGAGGCACCACTGAGGGGGTGACATTTAAGCAGGAGAAGAGAAAAGTTCCAAAGACCAGAAGAACACACCAGAAACACGAATTCGGTGGTATGAAAAAACACAGCATTTTCAGTGAATAATGAGAAGGTGTACGTAGCTGGAATATATTGAGCATGTGGGCGAGATGAGCAATAGGAAGTTGAATCTAAAGAATATGGTCCAGTTAATCTACGTTTGACGATTTTCAAGATCAGAGTAGAAGGTGATTGAGGGGTTAAAAGAACAGAGCGAATGCAGGTGAGAATAATTAAACTGACCAGCAGTGGGTATGGATATGGGGAAAGTGACATCAAATATGGGGGAGACTCAGGGCTGTAGGTGTTGATAAGTTCAAAGAATAAGTTTGGGATGGTTAAGTGGGAGAGAAGTGGTTCTGCAGGTTTGTTCAACTGTGGAATTCTGAAGTTTAAGATTTCAAATTTGAAGTCGTTCCAGAGGATAAGAACTAGTCCTCAACCTTGAAGACCAAAGTAACTAGTCTACAAGAGCTCTCATATGAGCCACGGGTCTTAGAGAAGTTGTCCACGTGGACTTTGTAATTACTCTCTTCAGCTGGGTTCCCCTTGAAGTAGATCCTAAGATAAGGATTTGAGTGCAAGAAGTTTATTTGGGAGGTGATCCCTGGAAGCAATGGTAGGAGAATGGGAGAAACAGAGGAAAAGGAAAGAAGCCAATATTAGAGTGCATTATTCAGCAGGTTACTGCTATGGGAAACCGGGGCTCAATCCTTCTGGGTGATTCTAGGAGAGAGCACAGAGAACCTGTCACAGTGATCCACACTCCCTCTAGTGGTTAGAAAGCTGGGGTACTTCTTTCCCTTTTGTCATTGAGCGCAGTTCCTGGCAACAGTAACTTCCTGGCACATCTGGCGCTAGGCTAGAGTCACAGGAGCCTGTCGTCAGCATTGCCAGTGGATATGAGAGCAGTGAGTGCCAGGGTATAGAGTTGTGGCATTGATGGCACCTGCTGTGTTTACCCAAGATCATTTTAGGAGTTGAACTAGAGAGAAACTTAGTGAGCTGGGCACCAGAACCCTCCATCTAGCGTTGGGTGGGTAGCACAGAAGCTGGGAGATGAAGCAAGAGTCTAGAAAGCAGGTACTATTACAAATCACAAATCCACACACTGCTAGCAAATACTGAAAACGCTTGGCGGGAGAGCTGGAGTCCCTACTAAAAATTCCACTCAGTCAGGGGCTGCTGGGTGTCATGATAATTGCAAGTAAGGAATATACTTCTGGCTGACATGTTTTTATAATAGTGTGTCATGAAGTCAGTAGGTCACAGGCCCACCATTTCTTTCCTGTTGGCTGATGTTAGTTGATGTTAACAAGACAATAGAGTTACCCTTCTCAGAGATATCAAGAGCTAGCTTGAACAAGATGGCTTTAGGAGCACCCTCTTCTCTGCCGAAGCTCATCCTCCCAGCCCTGGCTCTGGTCGATTCCTCTCTTACCTTGGGACTCAGCCCCAGGGAGACGGTACTTCACTGTCAAGAAGCATCACAGAGGAGTCCCTCATGAAAGTACTTCTCATGCGTCTACCAGACCCTTGTTAAATTAAGAAAAGACTCCACAGCTTGCTAATGGTTGCTTCTGTGTCCTAGGAACTGATCTCTGCTTTGGTGAAGGAATCTTCTAGAAAGCTAGACCTCTGTATTTTAGTAGCCCTTCTTTAATGTCTGTTACTTATTCTTTCTATTCTTATCATTTGCAGTTTGGAGCCATCAATCCCAGATCACAGATTTTAATAGACTTCTAGCGTTGTTTTCGTTTTTGTTTTTGCTTCCCCCAGGAAAATAGCTTTCCTTCTTTAATATTCAGCCTCCTTTTCTGTGTATATTGACAATCCCCATGTTACAGGAGTCATGTTCTTCAATGCATCATCAATGGGATTGCATAATATCAGTCCAACGTAATTCTGGTTTTGAGATACCGTGTTTTTAATTCTACCAAATTCTACCAAAGTTTCCTACTCCAAATTCCCAAGCTAAGCATCATAATCATTTCTTCATAGCTTAACACCACAATGTGTATAAAATGTTTATTATTTAAATATGGTTTATTATTTAATAAAAATTTAAGTGCAGTCCCACATATTTAATCTCCCACTGTGTTGATGGATGTCAGTGGGTATATCTTTATCATTTATTTCCAAATCCTTTTGTCAACAGCAAAAGCCAATATATTTTTTAAATTCTCTACTTTTGTAACAGAGGAAGACTTCACTAAATTTTCATTTAGGTTAAGGGCACAAAAATAAGAAGCACACATTTACAAGACGAGGCTTAATAAGTGACAGAAAGCAGGAGAGACTGTATTGTTCCACGTTCTCCCAACATGAGACTGTGAAAATTTCTGCATCTGACAACCCCTATTATTTCTCAAAGATATCTGTATAACAATATACACTTGTAGCTCAAGTATTACATAGTAATACATAACTTCATATGTTCATAGTTCAATAATTACATTCAATTGTAATTATTAAAATGTATATCATCTCTTGCTCTACATCAAGCAATTTAACTACATAGCAGTGATGCTTCTTCTTTTGGTTTTTCTGTTTACTGACAGAACATGGATGGTGGACACAGGTGCTTCTTATGGGCTGCTGGGCAACCTAAACATTAATAATGTTGTTTCTTTTAGGACGGAAGACAAGGAGAGAATGCTTAAGCTGGAAAACTGAAATTCTAGTCTAGCCTAAAGCCCAGTCACTGCTTCCAAAAGATAAATAAAGTTCTTCATCAAATTGTATGATAAGCATTCTTGCTCAACATCATTAATCATTAGAGAAATGCAAATCAAAACTGCAATGAGATATCATCTCACACCGGTCAGAATGGCCATCATCAAAAAATCAAGAAACAATAAATGCTGGAGAGGGTGTGGAGAAAGGGAACACTCTTGCACTGTTCCTGGGAATGTAAATTGATAGAGCCACTATGGAGAATAGTATGGACGTTCCTTAAAAAACTAAAAATAGAACTACCATGTGGCCCAGCAATCCCACTACTAGGCATACACCCTGAGAAATCCATAATTCAAAAAGAGTCATGTACCAAAATGTTCATTGCAGCTCTATTTACAATAGCCCGGAATTGGAAGCAACCGAAGTGTCCATCAACAGATGAATGGGTAAAGAAGAAGTGGCACATATATACGATGGAATATTACTCAGTCATAAATAGGAACGAAACTGAGTTATTTGTAGTGAGGCGGACGGACCTAGAGTCTGCCATACAGAGTGAAGTAAGTCAGAAAGAGAAAAACAAACACCGTATGCTAACACATATATGTGGAATCTAAAAAAAAAAAATGGTCATGAAGAACCTAAGGGCAAGATAGGACTAAAGATTCAGACCTGGGCTTCCCTGGTGGCGCAGTGGCTGAGAGTCTGCCTGCCGATGCAGGGGACACAGGTTCGTGCCCCGGTCCGGGAAGATCCCACATGCCGCGGAGCAGCTGGGCCCGTGAACCATGGCAGTGAGAGGCCCAAACACCGCAAAAAAAAAAAAGAGATTCATACCTACTAGAGAATGGACTTGAGGATACGGGGAGGGGGAAGTGTAAGCTGTGACGAAGTGAGAGAGTGGCATGGACATATATACACTACCAAATATAAAATAGATAGCTAGTGGGAAGCAGCCGCATAGCACAGGGAGATTAGCGCCGTGCTTTGTGACCGCTTGGAGGGGTGGGATAGGGAGAGTGGGAGGGAGGGAGATGCAAGAGGGAAGAGATATGGGAACATATGTATATGTATAACTGATTCAGTTTGTTATAAAGCAGAAACTAACACACCATTGTAAAGCAATTATACTTCAATAAAGATGTTAAAAAAACAATTGTATGATAAGCATTCTTAAAATACCAGGCAGCAAATTCTTTACTCTCAGTGCTGCCCCCTGAGAGGGTGTGGTCCTTGTTTGTGGGTCTATTTCAGGAATAAAGCTCTCTCATTCATTTACGTACCAGTCATAATAAATATATGTGGCACGCACGCTCTCAACTGAATCTTTGAGAATGAAACTTTTTTTTTTTTTTGCGGGCCTCTCACTGTTGGGGCCTCTCCCGTTACGGAACACAGGCTCCGGACGCGCAGGCTCAGCGGCCATGGCTCACGGGCCCAGCCGCTCTGCGGCATGTGGGATCCTCCCGGACCGGGGCACGAACCCGCGTCCCCTGCCCCGGCAGGCGGACCCCCAACCACTGCGCCACCAGCGAAGCCCGAGAATGAAACTTTTTAAAATAGCGAGGGAGAGTATATGGGGTTGCAATCCCCCCATAGGTGGGCACCTACATCATATGTTTAGGAGATACAGAGCCCACCTTTGTTCTGAAGTCCTGCTCAGCTTCCTTGATATGATACTCACAGCTGTATCCCACCAGTCTGCAGGAGCAGTCTGTTAGTGACCTTGCAGCTCTCCTGAGGACCACTGCTTACCTGAACAACCCTTCAGAAAAATACACTCTTTCTACTTCCTAGGGTCATCTTTGACCTATGACTTCTTGGGACTCAGAATTCCTTGAATGAATAAATTTGTTAATGTTAATCCCTGATACCCAAATTGTAGCCATATAACAACTATACCTAAAATGCTAGCATAAGAGGTTAGACATTTACTCATGTGCTCTGGGGTGCCTGCCCCATCTCCCCTATTTTTAGAAGTGTAATCTTAGAAGTGGAGGGCAAAGGCTTACAGAAATGTTAAGGATTACTTAAACATTTAAACACGTTGAGTGTTGAATGGGTCCCACACAAAAATTCGTTTTGGAAATCTTGTAAATTGTTAACCAATGCAGCACTGTTTATAATATTTCCACACCTGACAACTGTGCAGCAATTGGACAAGGCAGCATCATTTCTATTCTTGCATTCTCCCAATGCCTCACTTGGATTAACACAGCTTCTCAACATCAGCCGTGTTGGCATTTAGGGTCAGGCAATTCTTCATTGTGGAGGCTGTCCTGTGCGTTGTAGGATGTTTAGCAGCATCCCTAGTCTTCATCCTCTAAATACCAGTAGCTCCCCTAAATCATGACAATTGCAACTGTCTCCAGACATTGTCAAATATCCCCTAGAGGGCAAAACTGTCCCCAGCTGAGAATCACTGGATTAATGGGAAAGTAGAAGGAAGCTACTCTTTTCATATAAGTAATAAAACTCACACAGAACTCCTGCAGGAAATAAATTCATGCAGGAGAAAACAGGTTGGCCTTTTTATTTAGATGGCCTAAACACCCTCAGGCCACGTTCTAGATTGTTGCTTGGATGTTGATAGTGAAGTCCATTTTCTCAGTAAAAGGAACTGAAGGGGGAAAAAAAGCCACTGGAATGATATACGATATGGGGCAGCACTATTGTCCATTGTGGGAATATTATATTATAAATGCTACCACATTAGTCAATAACCTACAAGAATTTTAAAACAAGTTTTTGTGTAGGACCCTTTCAACATTCAATGTTTTTTTTTTATTCTACATAAGTGTCTTGGTTTAAAACCTCTACTTGCTTAAAATAAAAATGATTCTTTGGTACTGTTTTTCTAAGTAAAGATGCAAATCTGTCAACCACAGATCTAATCTAATTAAGTAATTCATCCTTTTTTTTTTTTTTAACCGGGAAATAGGCAGTGGGTTTTTCATTTCACTGAACAGTGTCTGCAAACTTGAATGCTGTCGTATCTGTTGTCTCAGCCTGCAACTGTGCTTGCCAGTTAAGGTCACTTCAATGTGAATCGAACTGGAGGAATTCGGCTGTAGACATTTACAACAGTATCATTCTGTCACGGACATTTAAAACAGTATTTTTTTCACAGTCATTCCCTGCTGTCTCTTCTCCCCTCCCCCCAATATTCAAACATATGCTCAGTACTTTCAGGAAGGAAGGAAAGCAACCCAGGAGGTATAAAATGAACATGATTCAAATGCTTTGTCAGCTGGAGTCCTAGCCAGCAACGAATTTTCACAAACTCTCGTACGTTATTCAAATTATCATAATATTATTCAAATAGTCATAACACAGCATCGGGTCTTTGACCTATTAATTATCCTTTCATCCATTCCCTCCCTGCTGCCGAGTTAATTAGTCAGACGGTGGGGTCTCTGCTTTATGTACATTATCTCAACCACAGAAAGTCACAAAGTTGTATTAAGAACTGCAGTCGGAGTCATCCTTTGGTGTCCTAATAATCATGTATGCAAATTATTTTTAAATCCCTTTCTTCTTGCTAATAGCCTTGCTATTCAGAGGAGAGCTGGCTCCCCTGCATCCCTTTGCCACTGTGTGTGTATATATATATATTTTTAAGAAGCAGTGAGTATTAGCCAGCCACCCAGCAGCCCAGATTGCATTCTTGCCCTAGTTTTCCCTCTCCTTGAAATAGAGGAAACCACTTCTTAGACATGTGGAATTCTCTTTATCCCGTTCTTTGTGCCCTAAAGCCATGATTAAGTGTCCTTGATTGGCACTGGCAGTGGAATATGGTCCTGTCCTCTGCTACACCAACACCACCGGGCTAATCCCCAGCAGTTCACAGAGTGGCTTCCTGAAATTCCTTTCTCGTGTACCAGTAAAGCTCACCCTATGACATCATTCTCAGTAAGTAAACATCGAGCCACATATTTCATGACAGAAATGCCACGAGGGTGCTAAAATATGTTTATACACCTCTGAACAAACAGAATGGATTTTCTGTCGAACTTTTTCTTTTTTAAGAACACAAGAGCCCCTTTCAGATTGGTAAGATTATTTTTACGAATGCAAGATTAAAACCAGCATAGTTTTATTTTCCATTCTACCAGTGAAAGTTGAGTCAAGAAGACAGAAACTAGATATTTCAAATAGAGAAAATTTAATCTGATGAATGGATTATACATTGATGGAAGAGCTAAGAAACCAAATAACGAATGGAGGCAACCCAAAGATTAACAACAGCAGGAAGCCGCAAGCATCCCTAGGGAGGGGCTGGAGTACTAGAATCCAGAAGCCAGACCTCCAGCTGAAGCTAGAACCATGAAGGGTGTTGCCCAGGGGAGCAGGGACCACAGACAAATGCAGTCACTTCAGGAAACCACCCCATGAGGCAGAAATAGAAATAGAGGCTGCTCCCTTCCCCCTGCCATCTAATCTCTAATCAGGCCTCCACTGCTGGACGTTAGCTAGAGGCCCGTTGCAAGTAAGTCTGGAAAATATTATTTGCAGGAGAAGAGTGGAAGATGAATCTGGGAGTTGTATCCAGCTTCCCTTTCAATGATCGTTGAGTGAGTGCAGAGCTAATGAGCAACAGTTAAATGCCAGACCCATGAGGCCCATACACATGTGCTCATAGAATTAAGCCCCATCCGTCTAGAATTCAGGAGAACTCAAAAGAAGTTACTCCAGTTTAAATAATTAAAGAGTTAGCTAAGGAGGTTAAAGGAAAAAACAAAAGAAACCATCTATTTCAAGTATTCTGGTGTCACTGGGATGTTGGGGTTGACAGAATAATGACCCTAGAGAGACTTTGAGTTCTCATCACCAGAACTTGTGACTAAGTTACTTTATATGACAGGAAGGATTTTGCAGATGTGATCAAGGTTAATGGCCTTGGGATGGGGAGACACTCCTGGATTATCTGGGTGGGTCCAAGCTAATCATACGAATCCTTAAATTTGGAATCTTACCTGGGTGCGAAGAGAGAGAGAAGGTGACAGGAAGAGGTGTCAGAGAGTTGTGGAAAGGACTCACCTGCTATTACTGGTTTTGAAAATGGAAGAAGGCAGCCAGGAACCAAGGGACATAGGTAGCCTCTAGAAGCTGGAAATGACAAGGAAGTGGATTCTACCCACCCCACCTGCTGCCAGTTATCAATTTTCCCACTCCCTAGTCAATCTATCACTTCCATGAGCGTACAAACATGCTGGTATTTCTTCCACCTTATTAAAAAAAAAACCTTCTTGTGACCGCAGTTCTCCAGTAGTTACTACCCTATTCCTTTTCTCCTCTTTGCAGCAAGCCCCTTAAAAGAATTTGCCTACACTTGTTCCATTTAATTCCACGTTTCCTATTCTCACTTAAACCCACTCCAACCAGGTTAACTGCCCCTGCTACCCAGTGATGGTCAATTCTCAGTCCTCCCCTTACTTGATTTAGCAGCAACATTTGACACAGTTGATCATTCTCGCCTCCTTGATACATTTTTTGCACTTGCCTTCTAGAACACCAAGTTCTCTGTTTTCCATTCTACCTCAGTGGTCCTTCCTTTTGAGTCTCCTTCATTTCTTGTTCCTCTTCTCCCTGACCTCTTATGTGGGTGCGTCCCAGAATTCAGACCTAGGCTGCCTTCCCTTCATTGTCAGCACCTGTTCCCTTGATGATCCTATCCTTTCTCGTGGATTTAAATACCATCTCTACTCTGATGATTCCCAGTCCAGGTTTATCTCCAGAACTATAGACCCAGATATCTAACTGCCGACTTGCCAGCTCCACTAGAATGTTTAATGGGGCATCTCAGCCTAACGTGTCCAAACTGAATTCAGATCCTCCATCCAAATCTACTTCACCTCAGCCTTCCCCATCTCTGTTCGTAGTAACTCCATCCTTCTGTTAGCTCAGGTAAAAAAATAAATAAAAAATTCGGACTCATCTTGGTTCCCTTTTTTTTTTTTTTACTCACACCTTCAGACTCTATCTCCAGAACATATACAGATCTCAAAATCAGTCAGCAGACCTAGCAACTACCTAACCAATTTTTCACTAAAGGAAACCAGGAATTCTTGGAGAAATGGCTGATTCTTGGGCTAGGGTTGAGAACATACAAAAATGAGCCTGGATCATCTTACTGTGCTAGAAGTGAGAAAGTACTCAAAGTATGGTAGGGACATGTCAGAAGGACACTGGTCCTGCTTTGAAAAGGTGCCCACTGGTGAAATCTGATATACTTTGAGCATCTGAATAAATGGGAATGTGTTATCTTATGTGGCAAAGGGGATTAAGGTTGCAGATAGAATTAAGGTTGCTAATTAACTGACCTTAAAAGAGAGAGCTTGTCCCTGTTTATCAGGGTGGGCTAATCTAATCACGCGAGCTCTCAAAACAGAAAAACCTTTCCTGGCTGTGGTCAGAAAGAGATGTGACAACAAATGAAGGGTAAGAGAGATGTGATATTGCTGGCTTTGAAGATGGAGGAAGGGGACTACAAGCCAAGAAATGTTGAGAAGCATCTGGAATTAAGGAAAAGGATTCACCCCTAGGGTCTGTCGATGCCTTGGTTTTAGGACCTGAATGTAGAACTTCTAACCTACAGAGCTATCAGATAATAAATTTCAGTTGCTTTAAACCACTAAATTTATGGTAATTTGTTAAAGCAGTAGTAGAAAATGTATACATACCTAAAAGGACTGTGACTCCTAATTCTCTATGCCGTGCTGGGCTTTTCTTCAGAGCCCTGAACCTCAACTGCCATTTTGCTATATATTTATTTGTTATTATTTGATATTTTCCCCCAGTTAGTTACAAAAGGCAAAGAGTTTGTCTGCCTTATTCGCTGCTTTGTCCATAGTACCCAGAGCAGTACCTGAACAGAAGGAACACAATAAATGTTGGTTAAATAAATATTGAATTTGTGCATTTATGTTAATAAGGACAGTTATTCCTGTAATTGCTTATATGCTATCAACCTGAAATAGATTAGATTTAGAATTTGCCAAAACACCATCAGTATACTCTACCTTAAACAATTCCTATAAGGGTGACTTTCACTTTCCCGTAATAAAACTCACACAATAGCAATAAGTCAATGCACTCAGGGCGGTTTTTTTTTTTTTTTTTTTAGGACAACTCTCACTGATCAGCAGGAGGAACTCCTGAACCCACTTTAATAAATGGATAACATTTCACCAATTTCATATACTGTTTAGAGAACCTCCTCCAGCCATAAATCAGCTCTATGACCTAAGAACTGGGCAGGGAATTGTCAGAGTCCCTTTGCTGAGTAATTCCAGAAATGCCTTAAAGCTCAACAAAGGAGGGATCTGACATTAGAAAGCTGGAATTTATGACCTAAGGAAAAGCCCCAGTTGGGCAAAACAAAAAAATCAGGCTGAAAGCCTCAGGAGAACGTTTTAGTCTTTGCTTACAGAAGTCTTCAGACCTCTGCAGAAGACTTTTTTTCAATGAAGCAAATGAATCCACTAAAATTCAGTCTAAATTGTAACTATGACTGCAAATCATCACCTTTGTCACAATTCTTTCTAATGTTCCAGGGGGTGATCATATAAACAAACTGCTGTAGGTCTGTTTGGTTGAAAGAGCAATGAAATGACATTCTCCTGAGGACTTGACAGAAACCTGTAGGTGCCAATGGTAAAGAGCTCAGGTCACTTTCTGTGACCTGTAGAGTGGCATGAACTGACTGGGTAAACACCAAGAAAGCTGAACACACTTTTAAACATGGCAAGATGTTTTGGAATATAACTTTACCCAAGAAGCTACCTTAGATTCTTAATAAGGATGTATTTTTTCAAGATAAAAAATAAGAATGATTTCCTTTTATCCGAAAACCCATTATTTAGATTTATTACTTTCATCAAATGAAATAGTAAAAGATTTTGATCTATTGGTTCATCTTTTTTCTTTAGAGTAACATATCTTGGAGTCAGAGTTCCACTTAATTAAAATTGAGACTCTACCTATTATTGCTGAAAAGCTTTGCAAGCTGTTCTGATCCAGACTGTAAGAGTTGTTCATCAAAATTGCACTAAATTTAGGATACATTCTTCATTGCTGGTTTGCTCAACTTTTATTTACACCCACATATAGGACACTATGTATATCTACTGGATAAACTCAGATGTGGGCAGGCTCAGGGAGACTTTAGAACAACTAAAAAAATTACATGGGGCTAACTCTTGGTTTAATAAATGGAAATGTTGGGTTGTAGGGCACTGAGCAATTAGAGGTTTATTGGAACATTTGTTCTCACAGTCAAAAGTTTCTCTTACATAAAAATGTTTTCTACAAAACAATTGTACTCTCATTAAACTTGGCTCTTCAAATATCTACTTATGGTCTTATAGCTTTGGAGAATAAATCTTGTATTTGTAAATCAGGTGGATACTGTTTATTTAACTTTCATCAGTGACCTGTTTGAAAAACATAGGAAACTCATTGATTTAGCTGACATAGTCACCTAGAGAAAAAACGTACTCCATAGTGGATGGGATTGGAATGCAAAATGACCTTGCTAAGTTAGAGAAGCAAATAGATCCAGGTAGAAAGACACTCAAAAATGATAAGCACAATGTGGAATCTAAAAAACAAAACAAGTGAGGAAACATAACAAAACAGAAACAGACTCATAGATACTAGAGAACAAATTAGTGGTTGCCAGAGGGGCGGGGGGGGGGGAGGATAAGCGAAATAAGTAAAGATGATTAAGAGGTACAAACTTCTAGTTATAAAAATAAGTCATGGGACTTATTTTTTACAGAAGAGGGAATATAGTCAATAATATTATAATAACTTTGGATGATGACAGATGGTAACTACGCTTATAGTGGTGATCATTTCATAATGTATAAAAATATAGAATCACTATGTTGTAGACCCGAAACTAACATAATATGTAAGTCAATTATACCTCATTTAAAAAAAAAGAAAGGTTGATAAGCACAACAATTAATTTAGAGTAAAACTAGAGCAAAAAAAAAAAGTATGTTAGAAGAAAGGGACAAGTCTAATAAATAAAGGTGGGCTGTAAAGGGCCTGAAAGTTGTTGAACTGAAGCTAATTAAATAACAGAACAATTAATAAACTAAAGAAAGCACAATACATACCGCAGGTTTATGTCCGCATGTGGTAGAAGAGTTAAAGATATGAAAATCTCTATAAGGGACTTCCCTGGTGGCACAGTGGTTAAGAATCTGCCTGCCAATGCAGGGGACACGTGTTCAAGCCCTGGTCCGGGAAGATCCCACGTGCAGTGGAGCAACTAAGCCCCTGCGCCACAACTACTGAGCCTGCACTCTAGAGCCTGTGAGCCACAACTACTGAAGCCCGCGTGCCACAACTACTGAAGCCTGCACGCCTAGAGCCCACGCTCCACAACAAGAGAAGTCACGGCAATGAGACACCTGTGCACCATAATGAAGAGTAGGCCCCGCTCGCCGCAACTAGAGAAAGCCTGTGCGCAGCAATGAAGACCCAACACGGCCAAATTAATTAATTAATTTTTTTAAAATCTCTATAAGATTTAGAGAACCAAAAATTAGCAGGATGACAGTTTTTTAAGAATGTTGTTTTTAAAAAGGAGATATTAAAATATTAATTTATTGAGCACCTACGATATGTTGAATAATGGAAATATAAAAGTGTATTCCCATTTGCTCTCAAGGAGATAGGTGTCTAATAAGAGAACTATAACTAAGCAGACAAATGAAACAGATTAGTGTTTTGATAGGAGATTGATGTAATATTTAGCAATAATCTTTAAGCATGGCTTATAATAATAACAACGAAGAAGCTGAGGCACAGAGATAAGAGTTTTGTCCAGGTTAGTAGGTGGTAGAGGCAGAAATTAAACCCAAGTAATCTGGTCCCATAGCCATGTTCTTAACCTCTCTATACTCTGCCCTCTGTCTAAGGGCACAAAAATTAACGGTTGTAAGAACAGTGAATTTAGTCACTACAAGTGTCTGACATCTAATACTCAAGTTTAGGAAACCAATTCCTACTCGGATCTATACAAAAAAGCTAGCCAAGCTGGGACCCAGAAGTAAACAGGACAATTCCACAGGCAACATGGGACCCCGCACTCAGAGGCTATCTTCCCTTGGTATCAGACACATTCGTTTTTTTGGGAGGGGGGTACAATATTAATTTTGGAGGAGAGAGGAATAGGGACTTAATTAAGTGACCCCAGGTAAAATAGGAGTACTTTATAATATGGATGGAAATAGAAATGGATAAAGCAAGAGCCTCCGCCATCAGGCCAGGCTTTCTTGGAAACCCATAGGAAGATGAACTCGCTAAGTCTCATGGAAGGACAGAATGTGTGGAGGGTCAGCCTCAGGGAGATTAACCAGCGGGAAGTCCATATGTAGGGTGACTCTAGCAACTCCCTCAGCAGCAGGAATTGGTGGAGGTTTTGCCGTCTGGATGACTTGGCTCTTTGGGCTTTGTTTGTCCTGGTTCTCGTGCTGCCGGGCACCTAGCTCACCCTCTTTTCCCTTAATTCTGTCTTGCTGTCTCACTGTCTGTGCCAGCTCATAGATTCTGCTTCCTCATCACATCAACGTATTTGTGGGCCTGACCACCTCAAACCTTAGCTTTTTAGCTCCTACTTCTTCCCTCCATAAATCTCCTTTCAAGTGTTTTCCTGAAACAGGTGCTGATTGGCCAAGCTAATCTCATCATCCTGATTTGAAGAGAGCTTTTCATACCAATTGACTCTGTAGGTTGTAGATCAACCTATTAAATGTCTAACTCTGCTTGAATTGGTTGTATTTATGGTGGTTGGAGAGGCTTGTAGGGAGACAAAGTAGAATGTGGGGAGGGCAAGCCTACCTGAGTCAGAAGTTGGCCGTTTCTGCTCAAGGAATGGTTTAGGACTGTTCATCTGGACAGGAACCAACATTTGTTGATCGTTAGGCTATGCTAAGTACACACACCCCACTTAATCTCACAACAACCCTAAGACGTAGGTATCATTGCCTCCATTTGCAGGTGATAAAAGAGGTTAAATCACTGTCTGTGTGCAGAGCTTAGACTGGAATCAGGTTTGCCTGACTCCAAAGGCCTAGTTCCTCCCACAAGTCCACACTGCCTCCCATCATTTCACCCCCATAGGCAAAAACCAAGAGGGTACTGAGGCGCTATAAACAATTTTTTGAACCTTACTCTGGGAAGATAATCTATCAGATAAAATAGATACTCTCAAATATTCAGTTTCTTTGTTCCATAGAGAATTTTAAGAAAATAGTGGGCAACTAACATTCACATCTTGCTAGAATCAAATGTTACCCAAACGCAAATGTCTGAACCAGATACAAGAAAAGCAAACTTTTAAAAATGGTTTCTCTGAGCAAATCCCTTTGTGTAATGTACACTAACTCCTTTAATCCTCACAAGAACCCTATGAAGGAGGTACTTTACCACCTCCATATTCCAGATGGGAAAACTGAGGCAGTGTGAGGGGAAATACTTGCCCAAGGTCATTCAGCAGCAGAGTCAGGACCCAAATCCAGCCCACTTGGCTCCATAGCCCATGTAGACTAAGCTCTTCTACTGTTCTGCGGTCTTCTTTGGGCGTGCCCAAAAATACTCACCTAGATGAGCATGTTTTAGCTGTCCTCTGAAGAAAGGAAAAAAGTTTCATTTTCTTAGATACAATTTTTGATGTTCTGCTACAATAATAAAAGAGGTATAAATCTATCACAGGTAAAAGCCTGTCAAAATTTTTAAAATCAGTTCCATATAACAATATTTGAATGATTGTTTAAGTCTCTCGAATTACCCTTCCATCTGTTTGGGACTGACACGTGAAGAGCTATGAGTCAGGAGGAAGTCTGTAAACAATACAGTATCAAGCATTAATTGTATCATTTACTCTTGAAAAAAATGATGGTTCCTGAATATTGAAGTGCTCTCATTGTTGCTATAACAACTTCAGCTTGCTATTGTGACTTTCTCTACTCACGGTGAATGCTTATGTTTACCAGAACTAAAGTTCAGGAGGTTTAGAAATATTATGTATCTGTAATGCATGTCACTTAGTCAATTCATTTGTAAAGGAAAATAATGAGCAACTGGCAGAAGGTAATAAATGACATTGCTGGAGAAATGAGCTCAGAGAAGTTCAGTATGAAACATGCTCCGAATAAAGCACGCCACTGACTGCAGCCGTGCATCATTCCTACCACAACCTGGGCAGCATCCGAGCCAAGACTCAGTTGCTCTGGACCAGTTGTAAACCCACCACCCAGAAAAATGCCTGGCACAGACATTTGCTGAATAAAATATAAGCAAGTGCTAGAACCCTCCCATTCAAGGTCACAGTCAGTCTTTGGTCTGTTTAGTTGGTCTCCCACTGATATCAGGTAGAACACATGGTGCTTGCTTGATCTAGGATGTCAGGTTTTCTGGGTTTTTGAGTTCTTGCTTTAGTCCTGATTATCCTGCATAGAACATGTATACCCAGCAAGTAATTAAACCCTGCCGAACTGCTAATAGTCAAAGAAACAGAGACCGGCCTTACAATTTAGAATTCAGAAAAAGTGATGAATTTTTGAAATTATAGAGCTTTTTAATCATTATTGCTCCCTCCAAATACAAATGAGTCTGATCAGCAAGAATGCAAGGTGCGGGCTTCCCTGGTGGCGCAGTGGTTGAGAGTCTGCCTGCTGATGCAGGAGACACGGGTTCGTGCCCCAGTCCGGGAAGATCCCACATGCCGCGGAGCGGCTGGGCCCGTGAGCCATGGCCGCTGAGCCTGCGCGTCCGGAGCCTGCGCTCCGCAACGGGAGAGGCCACAACAGTGAGAGGCCTACATACTGCAAAAAAAAAAAGAATGCAAGGTGCAAGTCAAAGACACCTAAAAGCCAAGAATACAGGCAGTGCGGAGACATTCTTCCTACAAAAGAAAATTTCCCCAGGCGCTGCCGAGCCATTCAAATAAGCCCATACCTTCCCATGCCCCTAGCTGAAATGTCAGCAGATGCTGGGGCAGGGGACAGACAGATCCAATTGACGAGAGGAAGTCTTGCTTTGTGATCCCTTGTGGATCCCTCACAAACCACACAGGTGGGGAAGAAAACAGAACCCCAAACTGCAGGCAGCAAGGCCTGCCAAACCCTGCGGGTATGGACAAAAAGAGCTGCTCCACCAGCCAGCACTGTCACTGCATCTTCAACCCTCCTGCCTCTTACACGTGTCGTGCTTGAGGGCAGGTGTCCAGGGCCATGCTCTGGAAAAAGCAGGCCACACCTGCCAACAGTTTTTGCCCTTTCTCTTCCTTCTACATCTCCTTCTCCACGATCAGCTCCTTTACTGCCTCTCCACTGCCTCCTTCCCCGCCCCCCGCCCCCCGACATCCAGTAAAGCACGTAAAACCCAGGCAGAAAGAAACTGTGTGTGTGTGTATTGCATCACATGATATATTCTTATACAAAGTGCTAGTCAAACTTTAGAGCATACAAAATCGGAATAGTTCAGGATGTTTGGAGGTCATGAGAACAATATTAGAAAAGAGGGGTGCACCAAAGAAATACACTAGTCAAATATCTTCTGTGAGTCTCTTGGAAGAAAAATATGGTAACTAGAAAACTATTTTTGGAGTATCTAGAACCCGATTCTAAGATACCATAAATTGTATGATGTATCATAGATTTAATAGTAGCTTTTCAGGAGGAAGAAGGCCCCCACATTAATTGTGTAAGTATATACTTTTAGTAACTGAAAAAGCATTTATACACCCAGATAATTATAGAGTAACTTTCTGCTTCAGTGTAATGACCAGAGTTTGAGTCAAAGATTTGTTCATACATGTAGCCTAAAGAGTCCTTGGATTCACGCTCGGCCCTTAACAGACATGCCTGGCACCATGGTGACAAGATGTTTTGCATCACCAGTGCTCATTATTTTGGTTTCTTTAGCTCTTGAAGATTGACAGTATAATTCTGAGAGATATGGAAAATAGTAGACTTTCTTCTGAATTTCCTATTTGGTTAAACTAATAGCTTTATATTTTTCCTTCATTGAATTACACATCACTGGAAGTTAAACAGCTTTTCTTGAAAGTCAGCCTGAAGTTTTGACAGATATGTTACTCATAAGAGTTTAGCCTCTTCACAGCCCATCCTGGCATGGTGTCACCTTCAGGAGGAAAAGCAATTGTCATGTCCAGAAATAATGGAAAAGCAATTTAAACCTTTAGCACAATCTTTTAAAAATGCCAGAAGAGGATTTTATTCATATCAACATAGGAAAATATATTCAAATATTCTTTCTCCATCTATGTTTTGGCTGTCCTCCTCTTTCTTCTCTCCCCTCCTGCTTTCTGGGTCTCTTTCTCTTTTCCTTAAGAAACCCTCTGCTTTTCCCAGTGTGAATTAGCCAAGCTGGCTGTCTTCCTCTCACCCATGACCCAATTGCCACCACAAAGACTAGAAACCAATGGGGTCAAGAGACTTCTCCTTGGCAGCAAGGGAGAGTCAAAGGCTTATATTTTCTTATCAAAGGTAGATATTTAGGACTTGAGTAATGATTCCCCAAAAACATCAGCTGATGACCCCCACACTCTCCCAGCTTTGAAACATCTTGTTTATGCAGGATTTAGCAATTTCTTCTGCCTTAAATTGGATTGCCTGGTAGTTGCCAATCTTTTGTGTAAAAATAACAGGCAGCCAAGTGTAGTCATTTTATGAGCGTTTGAAGCAATAATCAATAAATTTAAGTTTAATTGTTAATTACTCAATGACTAATTTTGTACATTTTATACATTTGCAAATAATAACAACTACATCAAAACTTACTGATCTGCAGGCACCTGGCAATTTTCTCTTATCATTGGTTGCAAGAAGCATCTAAATTTCACTACGGTTATTTAGTTAAGGAAAGATGGTCTTTGGGGTACCCTAAGTCTCCTGTAGGTCATATATAATATTAAGAGGAAGTTGGTTATTAAGAGACTGAATCCATTCTGTTTTTCAAATTTTACCTAAAAATCATAAGACAGGACATTTCTAATAAGGTTAGTAAAATACTTAAACAACTAAGTATTTTTCTCCTATTTAAAAAATTAAAGTATAATTTACATACAGTATTATTCACCCCTTTACTGTACATTTCTGCAATTTTTGACAAACATATACAGTCACATAACCACCACCTCAATCAAAATATGAAAAAATCCTTATAATTTTGCCTTTTCCAGAGGGTCATACACAGGGAATCACACACTCTGCAGCTTTTTGCATTTGTCTTTCTTCACTTATTGGGCATTTGAGATCCATCCATGTCGCTGAGTGTATCAGTAGTTCGTTCCTTTTTATGACTGAGTATTATTCCATTGTAATGCACCACAGTCTGTTTTTCAGTTCCCCAGTTGAGGGATATTGGGGCTGAGCAACTTTTTACTATTTGTTCTGCAAGGAGTGAGGTCCATGTTAACTGGACCATAAGTTTCAGACCCTAGTTCTCAGCCCATGTGTCCCCGTATAGCTTTTAGCTGGTCTAATATAATTCTAAATAGCTATCTTTCCATATTTCTCATTTGTTAGTTTTCTTTCACTGACCATTACATGTGTAGGGTTGTGAAGTGGAACAAAGTAAATAGAGGAAAATACAGAATTTAGAATTTTAACTCCCTGACTTCAAATTTAATATCGAACAGGCTATTTAATCTCTCTAACTCTCAGTTTCCTGATTGTAAAAATGGAATTAGCAGATCCACTTGCAGTCTTGTCGTAATGATGAAATGAGGTAATATGTCTGAAGGAATCAAGCAGAAGTCTTGGAACATAGAAAATAATAACATTAGCTCCCCATTGCGCTTCGGTCTGATTGTGTTGTTACTTTGAGAAATTTATTTATGGATTAAAAGGTTTTTTGTTTGGGTTTTCTTTTCCTTCCTTGTCAGCTTCTCTTTCCCGTGGTCTCTTTCAAACAGGGAGTTGGCCAAAGGGTGATAAGTGGCAGAGCAGAACATTAAAGTCCTTGTAAGTCTTTCTCACACGTATTTCACTAAAAGCCACAGACTAAGTGCCTTGGAAGAAAGGATCTCCCCTCTGCTAGACAGTTCTGCCTGGGAGTGGGGGAGTGGCAGGAGGAGTGAAGGATAGATAGTGCAGAGGAGGCTGGGATGAGGGAGAAAAGTACATCCCATGAAGGTCACCAGGCTAGCAGCAAAACCCCACAGAGGAAGACCCCAACGAGGAAAGGGAGCTGGGTGCACATTTGGCAAAATGGGACTTTAGGCAACTTTACCAAAAAATTTCTGTGCCCCAAGCTTGAGCCAGGATGCTATCTGGACCTGATGAAGCCATACAAACAAGGATGAGAGACATCTCAGCAGTATCCTGTGGGCACAATGACTGGAATAATACACATTGCACCCTCCCCGCCACCCAAGTGCTCTGTAAATTCCCAGAAACTTGGAACAATTCCAGGAACTAGTTATGTGTGTGTGTGTGCGTGCGTGTGTGTGTGTGTGTGTGGTGGATCCCAACAAAGATCTAGAGGGTCTTTTTTCCCCTTTCTGCCAAACTAAGAGAAAGGATTTCAGAACTAGAAGTTGAGTAAGAAAGAGACAATGAAGAAACTTTTATGTCTTGCATACCTGTGCTCATAACCAAGTATCGTTGTAATTACAGGGATAGAACGCAGACATTACTACCCCCCTTATGTTCTTTCACACGTTTATCAAACTGTATCAATGAGGGAACCAATCGGCTATGAGGTGCACAAGTACTATCATGAGGTAAGGTGGTCATAATCAAAGCCAATTTCTATAAGAAATGATGAAACCCTTATCAGCCTAAATTAGCATTTCCAATAACCATTTCCTTATGAAGATACATTACCAAATTATACTGCCCTCATCGCTTGGAAAAGGAACACCTCTGGGAAATGCTACATTTTTTATAATTTCCATTCAGCCCAGGCTAACACATGGAAAGTAAGACATTCTACCATGTGTATGATTAGTTGCTTCCCTGAGTGTTTGCTGTCATTTCTACTCATTATTTACTCACTCATTTATTTGCTCATTCACTCACTCACCAAGTGCCTAGCAGGTTCCAGACACTATGGTCAATACATTAACGTCATCTGGACATGTACAAAGTCTTTAAGGACTCTAATCTGCTTTTCCTTTATTCTTGACATGTGTCTGACCTCCATTTTCTGAGGATGAAAATCAGGCCCAGGGAACATGCCTAAGTCCCTGACAGAGTTCAAGGGTTCAGACTCCTTTCATTAAGAGAAAAGAATTCTAAATCGTCGGAGCCCCATTGTTAATCTACACTGAATTCCCAGAATCCTACTAAAGGCACTTTCAAAAAATAGAGTTTCTGCAATAATGGAAAGACGTACTGACACTGTCACTCTACTTATACTGTGAGAAGCCCCTGTAACAGCACAGTCTGAGAAGTCTGCTTGAATAAATTAAGAACCGCCCTGAAATAAAACCAACAATTCAAACATTTGAAAAGAAAAATGCTGCAAATATTTGGTGATTGTTTTCTCTAAATTAAAGACCCTTTTTATTTGCTGGTATCATGAATGATTAGAATAAGAAGTTTAAAATATCTAAGGAAGAGCTCTTGTTTTGAACTGTAAAATATATTTAGGGAGACACTTGAGCTTTGCACAATTCTGATCCTTTTTTTAATTTTGGATTTTTTGTAACCAAATCTAACTGATTCTGAAATTCTCAGGCTCTTGTTTATAAATTTGCCCAGAGAAGGTAAGTCTGAAATGTGTATTGCCATGTAGTAGTGATTTATACCAGTAAATTTTCCTAGCTGGAAGATAAAGGATCCAGAAGCAAAAAGAAGGCTACTTTCAAAAAAAGCAATCTAAATAGGAATTGGCAAATACAAACTGGAAAATTTAATTCAAGTTTAAAAGTTGTAAGATATGAAAAGCAATGCAAGAACGTTGAGAAATAGCTGAAAAAGATATTAGACACGGAGCATACCTCAAGGTTGGGACATCTTATCTATTATAGCACATCCCCACCCCCTCAACCCCTAACACAGAAAGTAATTTCTCTCTCCTGCTTATGGCCACACACAAGCATCAATCTAAGTAGCTGCTGGGATGGATCTTAGTGATAAAACAATCACAGAAACAATATAATAATGTAACTCACTCTATTCTTCCAAAATCACAAGGAAAATAGGATCCGAGGTGTGGAAACTTAGCCACGTAGCTCTTGTTCTCAGGCTTCTCATCTGTGAATCGAAGAAGGGTTGAACTTGATCTTATCTAAACTTTTATTCTATGCTTTTATTCAGTCCAAATCATTACTATGTTAGGGCATATTCCCTACACATGCTGAAGTAAACCCTCCTGGATTTAAGAAAAGTTTCCTGAAATTCAGGATTCCTCTGTTTAGTAGTTCTATCCTCCTAGACTCCTCGGGCTCCTTAGCCACGTAATCAAGTGCCAACCTATGATGTTCAATATTAAGTGCACCTGAAGTCTTTAGAAAATAAATATTGTGACTCTGAGAAAATCCAGGGAAACTGTTTATAAAAATGTTCTGTTACAGTCCATTGATTGCATATATTTCAAGAAGAAAAACACCTTGACTTCATTAGGGAAAATGTCAAGAAAATAAATCAATTGTATTGATTTATATACACAGAAAGCTATAGATATATTGATGGTACATACAGTCATATAGATACACGGAAGACATATAGATTATATACTGTTCATAATAAGCCCATTTTAAATATAAAGACTTAGGTTAAAAGTAAAAGAATGGAGAAAGATATACCATGTAAACACTAAACTAAAAAAACTAGAATAGCTATAATAATTTCAGTCAAAGTAAATTTCAGAACAAAAAAGATTATTAGGGATAAAGATGAGTTCTACACAATGACAAAGGAACCAATTCTCCCAGAAGACATAAAAATCTTAAATGTGTATTTGCCCAAAAATAGACTTTTATGATACATGAAGCAAAAGCCTGATATATCTGAAAGGAGAAATAGACAAATCCATAATTATAGTTGGAGATGTCAACATTCCTTTCTTGGGAATTCATAGAACAAGTAGATAGAAAATCAGTAAGAATAAACATGACCCAAACAGCACAATCAAACAACTTGATGTAATTGATATTTCTAGAACATTTCACCTGACAACAGCAGATTACACATTCTTCTCAAGTGCACATGAATTATTCTCTAGGGTGCACCATATTCTGGGCAATAACAAAATTTTGATACATTTAACAAATTAGAAATCATACAAAGGACATTCTTAGACCCCAATAAAATTAAACAAAACTGTACTAGGAAGATATCTGGAAAATTCCCAACTATTTGGAAATTAAAGAAAAAGCTTCTAAGGACTTCCTTCTTGGTGCAGTGGTTAAGAATCCGCCTGCCAATGCAGCGGACATGGGTTCAAGCCCTGGTCCAGGAAGATCCCACATGCTGTGGAGATACGAAACCTGTGAGCCACGACTACTGAGCCCCCATGCCAAAACTACAGAAGCCCACACACCTAGAGCCCGTGCTCTGCAACAAGAGAAGCCACCACAATGAGAAGCCCACACACCGCAATGAAGAGTAGCCCCTGCTCACCACAACTAGAGAAAGCCCACGCGCAGCAAGACCCAACACAGCCAAAAATAAATAAATTATTTTTTAAAAGAGAAAGCTTCTAAATAACAGAGGGGTCAAAGAGAAACCTCAAGGGAAATTTTAAAATATTTTGAACCAAGTTAAAATACAAATATCAAAATTTGTGGGATGCAGCTAAGCAGTGCTTAGAGGGAAATTTGTAGCATTAAATGCATATATTAGTAAGCAAATATAGCTAAAATAATTAATCTAAGCTTTCAACTTAAACTAGAAGGAAGAGCAAATGAAACCTAAACCAGGCACAAAGGAGAATATAATAAATATGAGCGCATAAATCAATGAAATTTCCCCTAAGATCAAGAGCAAGCCAAGGGTATTTACTTTTACCACTTCTACTCAGCTTTAAACAGGAGGTAGGGCCAGGGCAATTAGGCAAGGAAATGAAACAAAATAATCTAGCTTTGAAAGGAAGAAATAAAACTATATATCTTTGCAGATGACATGATTTGTACAAAGAAAGTCAAATGAATCCACTAAAAAGCTATTTAAGCATGTTCATCAAAGTTGCAGAACACAAGTATCAATATACAAAAAACAATTGTATTTCCATGCACTAGCAATGAAAAATCCAAAAATGAAATTAGAAAAAAACTGTATTTATAAGGGCATCAAAAAAGAATAAAATACTTAGGAATAAATTTAACAAAGAGATGTGAAACTTATACTCAAAACTACAAAACATTGCTGGGAAAAGTTAGAGAAGACCTAAATTAATAGAAAGAAACCCCAAGTTTATAGAAAGATTAATATTGCTAAGATGGCAGTACTTCCCAAATAGATCTATAGATTAAATGTGATTTGTATCAAAATTCCAGCTGGGATTTTGCAGATATTGACAGGCCAATCTTAAAATCATATGGAAACTCAAGGCACCTGGAATAGCCAAAACAATCTAGAGAAGGACCAACAAAGTTGGAGAACCCAGATTTCCCAATTTCAAATTTTAATGCAAAGCTATAGTAATCAAGACTGTGCAGCACTGACACAAGGATGGTTGGTTTTCAACAAGGGTGCCAAGACAGTTCAATGAATAGTATCTTCAACAAATGGTGCTGGGACAACTGGGTAGCCACATACAAAAGAATTAAGTTGAATCTCTTTCTCACACCATACACAAAAATTAATTCAAAATGGGCCATATACTTATATGTAAAAGCTAAAACTGTAAGATTCTTAAGAAAAATATGTGAGTAAATCTTCATAACTAAGTTGGGCAGTCTTCTTAGATATGACACTGAAAGCACAAGAAACAAAAGAAAAAAATGACAAATTGTACTTCATCAAAATTAAAAGCTTTTGTACATGAAAGGACACTATTAATAAAGTGAAATGACAACTCATAGAACAGGAGAAAATGACTGCAAATCATGTATCTGATAAGGGTCTAGTATCCAGGATATATAAAGAACTCTTACAACTCAATAATAAAAAGAAACATAACCCAATTAAAATTGGGCAAAAGACTTGAATAGACATTTCTCCAAAGATATACAAATGGCCCAACAAGCACATGAAAAGATGTTCAACATAATTGGTCATTAAGGAAATGCAAATTAAAACCAGAATGAGATATCATTTCATACCCACTAGGATGGCTTTAATAAAAAATGAACGAGATACTGAAACACGCGACAACTTGGATGAACCTTGAAAACTTTATGCTAAGTAAAAGAAGACAGACAACAAAGGTCACGTATAATACGATCCCTTTTATTGATATATTCAGAATAGGCAAATCCATAGAGACAGAAAGTAGATTCGAGTTTACCAGGGGTTAAGAGGAGCTGGAAGTGAAGAGTGATTCCTTAACAAGTATGGGGTGTTTTATGGGGTGATGACAGTTTTGAAATTAGAAATAGCTGGTGGTTGTGCAACATTGGGAATATACTAAATATCACTGCATTGTACCATTAAAATGGTTAATTGTATGTCGTGTGAATTTCACCTCAATTAAAAGAAATAAGACAAATTGCAGAGACACATACAGAATGAAACCATGGTGCGCTCAAAACAGTATATACATTGCTTAGAAACACAGGTATCCCCTGACTTTCAAAAGTTTGCTTTCTAACACTTTGCTTTTACAAAAGACCTACATTAGTACCTGTATTTACTAACCAAAAGAAACCCAAAGAGGATTTTTGCTTTTAGGAAAAAGGCAAAAAGTGAAAATAGCATTCAGCGTTTGTTTTACAGGGAGCCATTGTAGAGGCATCAGCGCATCCCAAGCAGCGAGAGTGGCACGGCCAAGCTCCTTCCCCAGGACTGCACTCAGCATCTCAGCATCAGACCACCAGAGCTTTAAACTGTGTGAGCATCTGTACTTTATCTTGATTTATTTTGTGCATCCATTAGCAAGATGTCCTAAGGTAATTTCTTCTTCACTTTACACCATTTCTGCTTGTGAAAGGTTTCATAGGAACGCCTCTACTTTCAGATAGTAGGAGGAAGCTGGTACATATATATTTGGTAAAAGTATAAATCTATGGGAAAGAAAAATGACAAAAAGAGGATAGTAGTTACCTGGAGAAGGGTGGTGAGGGACTTCCCTGGTGGTCCAGTGGTAAAGAATCCGCCTTACAGTTCAGGGGACGCAGGTTCGATCCCTGGTCGGGGAACTAAGGTCCCACATGCCACAGGGCAAATAAGCCTGAGCACCACAACTACTGAGCTCATGTGCCTCAACTAGAGAGCCCGCGTGCCACAAAACTACAGAGCACACGCGCTCTGGAGCCCGCATGCCACAACTAGAGAGAAGCCTTGCGCCACAACAAAGAGCCCGCGCCGCAATGAAAGATCTCTCATGCCACAACTAAGACCCAACGCAGCCAAAAATAATAATAAATAAATAAAATAAATAAATAATTTTTATAAAAGGGTGGTGACTATGTGGGTGTTTGTTGCGTTATTCTTAATATCTTATTGTAAGTTAGAAATATTTAAAAACAAATACAGCTTAAGTAAGTCAACTTTTAAACTTTAAGTATAATATAGGCAAAAAAAATGAGTGTAAAGTTTGATAAAGTTTCACAAACTCAATACAACTATATAACCAACTGCTAGGTCAAGAAACATAATACCACCAGCACTGCAGCAACCAGCCCCTTGCAAGGGTTAAGCACTGTACTGACTTCCAACACCACCCAAAGGAGTATATTTTTCATAATGAACACCTCAAGTGTAAGAAAGGGGTGGGGATTTGGGATGGAAATTTTCTACTTGCATTTTACACCTTTCTATATTGTTTGAATTTTTCCCTTTATTTTTTTCATAACTCTATATGGACAAACCTCAATACCTTGACTGGAAGATTTTCTTCCTGCTGATTCTTGATGATTTTTTTTTTTTTTTTTGGTGCGCAGGCCTCCCACTGCCGTGGCCTCTCCCGCTGCGGAGCACAGGCTCCAGACGCGCAGGCCCAGCGGCCACGGCTCACGAGCCCAGCCGCTCCGCAGCATGTGGGATCCTCCCGGAACGGGGCACGAATCCATGTCCCCTGCATCGACAGGCAGACACTCAACCACTGAACCACAAGGGAAGCCCCTCTTGATGATTTTTATCTCTACTTCACTCTGCTTCCCATTGCCCTTGCCACACCCCAAAACTTGTCATCACAAGGCATTGTACTCTCAAAATCAGAAGTGCCTTCCTTCCAGGGTCTCATCATGGCCAATGCCTTGGTACTTCTATTTCCTAGGTTTTTAATCCCATCTTTTTCCAGTCCATTAGTGCCTCTCCTAGACACACACACACACACACACAAACGCACACAGAGGAATGATGCTAGTTATTATTTCCCTAGTGACAGAAGAATAAACAAAAAGACAAATATGACGAACATTTTAATAAAGGTATGCCAGTCAGTTACCAAAGGAGTCTTCCTAGAGTAAATCCCATCCCCTTGAGGAGGGAATGTACTTTACCCTCTCTTCAAAATCAGTAGAACCCTATCAAAGTAAAATGATAGACTATACCTCGAGAAACCTCCCAGTAGCTGATGGCCTTGCCCAAACTCTTCATAAAATCATGGTGCTATGTTCTGAGATCTAAAGTATTTCTTTTTTATTTTTATTTTTTATTTTTTAACATCTTTATTGGAGTAAATTGCTTTACAATGGTGTGTTAGTTTCTGCTGTATAACAAAGAGAATCAGCTATACGTATACCTATATCCCCATATCTCCTCCCTCTCGAATCTCCCTCCCACCCTCCCTATTCCACCCCTCTAGGTGGTCACAAAGCACCGAGCTGATCTCCCTGTGCTATGCAGCTGCTTCCCACTAGCTATCTATTTTACATTTGGTAGTGTATATATGTCCATGTCACTCTCTCACTTCGTCCCAGCTTACCCTTTCCCCTCCCCGTGCCCTCAAGTGCATTTTCTATCTATGTCTGCATCTTTATTCCTGTCCTGCCCCTAGGTTCTTCAGAACCATTTTTTTTTTTTTAGATTTCATATACATGTATTAGCATACGGTATTTGTTTTTCTCTTTCTGACTTACTTCACTCTGTATGACAGACTCTCGGTCCATCCACCTCACTACAAATAACTCAATTTTGTTTCTTTTTATGGCTGAGTAATATTCCATTGTATATATGTGCCACATCTTCTTTATCCATTCACCTGTCAATGGACACTTAGATTGCTTCAATGTCCTGGCTATTGTAAATAGTGCTGCAATGAACATTGTGGTACATGACTCTTTTTGAATTATGGTTTTCTCAGGGTATATGCCTAGTAGTGGGATTGCTGGATCATATGGTGGTTCTATTTTTAGTTTTTTAAGGAACCTCCATACTGTTCTCCATAGTGACCATATCAATTTACATTCCCACCAGCAGTGCAAGAGGGTTCCCTTTTCTCCACACCCTCTCCAGCATTTACTGTTTGTAGATTTTTTTTTTTTTTTTTATGGTACACGGGCCTCTCACTGTTGTAGCCTCACCTGTTACAGAACACAGGCTCCAGACGTGCAGGCTCAGCGGCCATGGCTCACGGGCCCAGCCACTCTGCAGTATGTGGGATCTTCCTGGACTGGCGCACGAACCCGTGTCTCCTGCATCGGCAGGCAGACCCTCAACCACTGTGCCACCAGGGAAGCCCTGTTTGTAGATTATTTGATGATGGTCATTCTGACCAGTGTGAGGTGATACCTCAACATAGCTTTGATTTGCATTTCTCTAATGATTAGTGATGTTGAGCATCCTTTCATGTGATTGGTGGTTATGGATTTGGGGGTGGGAGGAATGGGCAAAGGTGATCAAAGGGTACAAAACAAACTTTCAGTCGTAAAATAAGTAAATTCTGGGGATCTAATGGGCAGCATAGTGACTATAGCTAACAATATTGTATACTTGCAAGTCGCCAAGTTCTCACTACAAAAAAAAGGTAAATATGTGAGGTGATGGGTGTGTCAACTAACTTTATTGTGGTAATCATTTTGCAATATATATGTGTATCAAATCCTCACATTGTACACCTTAAACTTACACAATGTTATATGCCAATTGTATCCCAATAAATCTGGTGGGAGGGAAGACTGTTCTCAGAACCATTTTCCCTGTCACTTACTCCCATACCAATTGGTGCCCTTTTTCTACAGGACCTTAGGTCTGTTCTGAGCCACACCGCAGTGTGGATGCCCTGAAGTGGGAGGGAGGAGAGGGTTTCTGACACATTCTGTGTCGTCTGTGTTTACATACCTAAACATCGGGGTCAAATGGTACCCAACTTGTAGATATACTGCAGGAAGACTTGGAGGATGGACACAGAGGTGTGGAGAAGGAACAAGGGTGGGAGCACACTGAATAAGCCTCTTGGGTCCTCCTGGTGGGAGGACCTCAGACACTGCCAGACCACCCAGCACTGCAAAGTCCTTCACACCTCGCCCCTAACCTTGGTCTGAACTACCACGCAGGGCAAGGGTCACGGCTTCCCCCGTCACACCCGCATTCCCTGATTTGCAATATTACCCACAGCCTCCATGTTGTCATTCAATTCAGAGAAAGCCTTTCAACAAGGCCACAAAGGTCAGAGAGATGACTTGAAACTCTGGGGAAGGCGGAGTTCCCGTTTCCTGACTTAACATCTGCCACTCAGTCTGAGGCTCCCTTTCTTCCTCTTAGCTTTAGAGAACAAAAATTATTGAATAGCCCAGGGCTAAGGGTAGTGAACAATCTCATTACATCTTCTCTGCTATCTCTTCTCAGAATGCATTTCCTAGTCAATATTCTTGCAACAAATCATTTTTAATTTGAAAGTCACACTCCACCATAAAACATACAAATATTAGGAGGCTAGGCAGGGAATTGCTATGCTAAGCATATTGTAAATACAAGAATTTTTCCCCTAATGCAAGAGGAATAAATTATCAATTTATCTTCCCATGGCTGTCTCATCTGGTTATAAATGATAGCAGAGCTTTAACTAAATATAAATATTTAAGTTCATTAAAGAGCTAAGATTTCATCCAAAAACAAAAACAGAACCTTGGAAAGCTGAGACTTTTGTCGCATCTCAGTAAATACAAATAGAGTACAAATTGATTTAAATTAAACAAAATCATATTTAAATGCTGCTTGAAAGTTGATTTTAAAAAATTAAGTGGGGCTTCCCCGGTGGCTCAGTGATTGAGAATCCGCCTGCTGATACAGGGGACACGGGTTCGTGCCCCTGTCTGGGAAGATCCCACATGCCGCGGAGCGGCTGGGCCCGTGAGCCATGGCTGCTGGGTCTGTGCTTCCGGAGCCTGTGCTCCACAATGGGGGAGGCCACAACAGTGAGAGGCCCGCATATCGCAAAAAAAAAATAATAAAAAAAAAAAGTAAACTTAACAACTTGAACAAAGATGAAAATGACCTTTGACTTTTTTCTACTTAATTACAATTAGGAATGAAAATAGTTATTCCCTTGCAAATAATTGCTAACATTCTATGGTGTTTAATTCTGCAAATTATTAATATTTGAACATCATTTTTCATAGCCTAATTAGGAGGAATGAAATGTATTTTAGGGTTTATTTTCTGCATAGTTAGGGAAACTAGTCTGAAAGATACCCCACAAGTGAGTTTGGATAACAGGAAATCAGTGTCTTAAACTCTGAATATGAGTGTGGGTGTGAGTGTGTGTAAATGTACACTTTTATGTTAGGGGTGAGTGTATATAAATAAATTATCTCTTCCTTCCCCTAAATTCACCTATAAGCCAACTGAGATCCAGAAAACGCCAGTGGTTCTCACACAATGTACAACGTGGAACTCAGGTAGCCACTTCACAATGCAACTTTCATCGTTCAGTTTTCTCTTAACCTCCTTTTATTTTCATTTCTACCTAACATTTAACATTTTTAATAAAAACAAAAGTGTCAACTCAAAGTCAAGTAGAATCCATGTGAAAAAAATCGAATACACTTTTGCTTCAATAAGTTATAGCTCCTTTGCCCTCAAATGAATATGTCAGTGATCAAGCTTTCATGGAAGCAACAAAACTCAATTCAGAGAGACCCATATCTTATTTTGAACATATTAAGAATGCTCCATGTGTATATGAAGTAGGAGGGCGGGAAGAACCTGGAGGTAGAACCTGACTGATAGCTGGAGGGTCTCAGGTGAGTCGTGGCCACCCCAGGTCTCAGATTTCCTGTCAATAAAATAAAAGGATGGACTAGAAAATACCAGGTGGGTTATTTACCCTAAGCCTATATGAAAGGCTGCAAAATCAACCAGCAAGTATCAATTACAGTTGAGGAAGAAAAACTGAAGGATAAGAGACAGAGAAGCAGTCCTGGGTGTCAAGTATGAGGAATGAGGCGAGGCTATAAATGAGGTACCTTGGGCAGATGAGTCAAAGGGTCATGGAATGGATGGAGGGAACAGCTTTGGCAGAGAGAACAGGAGTTCTGGTTTTGTGTGGCCCTGGATGCGTAGCACAGAGGGCTCATAACATTCCTACCAATTCCCACATCCTCCTTGAAACCTCTGGCCAATGTAAACTGTAACAAAGTCTCCTAGTAACAGTAGGAAATGCTAACCTTAGGCTCCATTGATTCACACATAACATGCTGTCCTCGTCTTTGATCACTTTGTGTGTTGGTTATATAACATTTTCTATGTGGATTTTTTTTGTCTTTCCCAATTGGATTATGAGCAAATTACAAATAAAGGTTGTATTTTACACTAGGAAACTATTAGGGTACCTCATAAAGGTATTTTATAATAGGCACTTAAGTATTTCTTTATAAATAACTAAATAGGTGAATGAAAGGAAGAAAATGCAAGACATAATTTAATGATTCATCCATTTAAAATCCAGTCATACTTTTATTGTGCACCTATTATGTGTCAACCATTGGCTTAGATGCAGGGGATAAAGAAATAAACCACAAAAGAAAAGTCCCTATCCTAAGCATCTCACTCTATATGGAGCACATAGTCAAGCAAACATACCATTATGATGCAATGTGACCAGGGTCATACCTGGAAGAAGTGAGAATGAAAAATTAGGAGTGCCCAGTTTCTTCCTGGGGAGACCAGATGCGGTTGTCAGGGAAGGCTGCACAGAGAAGGTACCTTTTTCTCCCTGAGTTTTGAGGTATAATTAGGAGTTTTCCAGAAGAAGGACAAGGAACGGAAAGAATTTCACAGTGTAGAAGTGTGTGATACAACCCATTAAGCATGTCTCTATTCCAGAATCCCTGTGTTTAAAGTGGTGAAAATGAAGTTGCAAAATAAACAACAGCCAAACTAGGAAGGGTCTTAGGTGCCATAATAAGAAAATCGTAATTTCACAGGGTGATGATTTCTAAACTACTGAATTTTACAGACCAGTAAATTCCAAAGACATTTTAAGATGACCAAGTCTTTATTTTGTCTAATTGAGTCAGTTTTTCTCAAACTTACATTTACAAATACCAGCATTTCATAAAGGAAAGGAACTTTTTGTTAATGCCAAAAAATGTATAAAGGACATAATCCCAGAACAAGTTCTTTAAATGAGTAAATTTATTTCTATGAAAAAAATATCAGTAATTATCTTACTTCTCCTTTAACTTTGATACATTAAAACTTTTATCACAGGTTGGTGCTCATTTCATGAGCTTGAATCCTAGAACCTCAGACGTAGCTAATGAGGAACTAAGGAAAAACTTCAAGAGAATTATACAAACTTCTTTGTTTCTAAATAAAAATAACTCGTATTTCATTTGGACCATTAGCCACATGTTTCACACACACTTTAAAATTTCATATAATTGCGTACTTCACTGTCTTAACAATGTGGGGACTGGGATGTCGAAGGGGCATTAATTGTGTGGTGATAGTTATATTGAGGGCAGCACACCCAAGGGAGCTCATATGTGGCTTCAGGTTTCACATTTGCTACTAAATTTCCTCACTGAGGCAGAGAAAGGCATTCCAGAAAGTCACCTCAGACTCCTCAGAGAATGCTATACTTAAATCATTCTGAAAATAACTTGAAAATACAACATTTTAAATAATTTTTAGACTAAAATCTGGATGATTATACTCCCAGACTAACTTGATTTGTTTATTGTTTTATTCATTTAGCCGATTAATTCCACAGAGGAGCCCAAGTAGCCATACTTCAAGGGATCTTGTATTTTTATGATTAATGGTGACATGTAACCCCAAATCAAAGAAATGCTAAGTGATGGATGAAATTCTAAAGCTTCACAAGTTCAGTCCACTTGGAATTCGCATCAAAATGTACAGAGGCATATCCCAGGCTCACGCTGAAACTGCTAAATTGGGCAGTAAATCTCATGAGAGTTCAGCACATGAAATCCCTGGTATTTCCTGCTTTTAATTTGTCTAGAAATACTTCAAGGATAGCTTTTCTTATCATATTTCAGAACATGCCTTTGTAAAACAGAGACACATAGAAGAGATTTGCTTTGTGTTAATAAGGTTGCTTCAACTTTGGCTCACGATTAGTTGTTATTTTTTAATAAATTTATTTATTTTTATTTTTGGCTGCGTTGAGTCTTTGTTGCTGTGCATGGGCTTTCTCTGCTTGCGGTGAGCGGGGACTACTATTTGTTGTGGTGCGCGGGCTTCTCATTGCAGCGGCTTCTCTAGTTGCAGAGCACGGGCTCTAGGCACGCAGCCTTCAGTAGTTGTGGCACGTGGGCTCAGTAGTTGTGGCACACGAGCTCTAGATCACAGGCTCTGTAGTTGTGGTGCACGGGCTTAGTTGCTCCGCGGCATGTGGGATCTTCCCGGACCAGGGCTCGAACCTGTGTCCCCTGCATTGGCAGGCGGATTCTCAACCTCTGTGCCACCAGGGAAGCCCCAGTTGTTATATTAAGGCCAATTCATGTATTCCTTAACCAAAGGGAAATGGAGACCTCCTCACAAACAGCTAGCTGGGTAAGACAATTAAAGACATTCTTTAATTTAAAAAGAAAATAAAACTATTCACAAATCCAAAGTTTTATCATATAACAGAAATTCATAGAGACAGAAACACCATTTTCAGTTGGAAGAACTAAGCAGTTAACCCCCAACGTCACCAAGCTCTTCATATTCAGCTTACAGTGTTTTTAAAAAAATCCTTCCCACCTCCTATTTTCCTTTCTCCATGTGGACACCTAAAACGTCGAAATTTATTGACCCTGCAACCCTTACCTGGTGTCCCAAGTGATATGTGCTCGTTTTTCTTTGTCCAGTGGTTTATTCCTTTGAAAGGAAACATGAGTAATCTGAAAACACGCAAGGAGAGGCATGAGATGAGGAATGAATGACAAAGCACCTCAGCATTCATGTTGATAATGTACTTGACTAATTAGTAAGCTTAACCCCCATTTTTTTCAAACATTACTGGGGTATAACCTGGGGTTTGGCAAACATGTGTTGTTTTTTCAGTATGTCACTGGTGCTAAGACTTTGCTTACAAATTCTTTCCGTTTGCCCTCTCTAATCTTAGAAAAGTTTTGAAAGCCAAAGTGTATTCTATCTATGCAATGGCTGTTTGGGGTTTTGAGGGAAATCTCATCTTCCTGTAATCACTGCTCCACCAAATCAATGATATATTTTCTCCATAAAACTAAATGCAATGGTTATTTTTCTTAACGCTGTTATTCTTATCCCAATGGTCTCTTGACATTTGAATCCCCAGATTGATCAGTTCTATAGGAAGTCATTTACTTTGATTTAGGGAATATAATGGATTGGATTACATGTGCCAAACTAAGTGACTACTTTCTCTGCCTAAGATCTATTTACATAACAGCATCAGTGGTTAAAGGGGAGCATTGCCAGTCACATGTGAAATCTCTTAACTTTCCCTTCAGGTAAAACACTTTACTAACTCAAGAAGACTCTTAAATGATTTTCATCTTTTATAATACGAGAGCCCACATCCTCTATCTGGGGATGAGAGGGGAGATTGGAGATCCACACAAACACACAGGCACATAAATTTTTATAATAGGATTGTGCTTTTGTTTTAGGCAAGCACACTAGGCTACTTTCTATTTGTATAATGCAAAATAATGCCTATGGCTCCACTTCTATCAGTTTTCTCTCCTACTCAACAAAGATTATGCCTATAGTTCCTACTTTGCTCCAGCTTAAGCTGTTAAGGACTGAGACTTTCCCAAGGCACGAAAAATCTTATTTTCATAGCCATTTCTGGTGCTCAGAGTAACTTGCCGAGCACGTCAGCATTCTGTGCTCTGCCTTTCAGCACCTTTGCTCTTTAGAGTTGAACGAAAAGATATGACAGTTTACTGAAGGCTAGACCTTGGTCCTAATGAATTTATTAACTGTTCTATGGAAAACAATTGTGTCAGTCTCTTGTTGGCAAACAGTAAGTATCTCAGGGAAATAAGGATCTGGTTGTCTTCAGACAGGGGCAGTTTCATGTTCTGCGGGACCTGAAGCTGATACCATTTGGAAGGCCACTTTTAAGAAAAAAGAATATAAAATCACAACATTAGGTACAAATTAGGTACATTTTAGAATAAGAGAAGCAATCACAAGAAATCTGGAGAGTCTTGGAGATTTCTTGGGAGATCTCTTGCCAGAAATGCTTACATGAAAGGCTTTCAGACTGCTCTCTGGCTGCTTCTTCCCAATTCAAACACCACTAGCCGCTCCCAGCAACCTCTATAACTCCTGCAAGTGAGAGGCTCTTTATCTTTTTATGAAGAAATCATCAGAAATAATATATGATTGTTTGCAGTTCTTCCTGACCTTTACAGGCTTTTGAATTTGGGGATGGGCCAAACTACTCGAATTGAGAACATTGACTATTAATGCCTCTTCAGCATTTTATGAGAATACAACCTACTCTAAGAAAAGGATGGTAGAAAATCTCTCCTGACAGGGCAGTTAACAGATTTTGCCTTCCCTACCAATAGAATAACCATTTTTGAATTTAATAA
This sequence comes from Phocoena sinus, assembly GCF_008692025.1. Taxonomy (NCBI): domain Eukaryota; kingdom Metazoa; phylum Chordata; class Mammalia; order Artiodactyla; family Phocoenidae; genus Phocoena; species Phocoena sinus. The sequence goes on from NC_045769.1 coordinate 71,929,561, forward strand.
CCAGTTTTTGGTGCTTAGCCGTCTTTTGAGAGACAACCTTCCTGCTAGAGAGATTATAAAATTAACAATTGCTTTACACCTAGTAATATGGTTTTATTATGAGAGTTTAGTGGTGGCTTCAATAAAGTCTGGCTCTGCTATGCAAATATTACCACAAAGATGGACCTCTTTGATTCTAAAAACTAAAATCAACCATTCTACAACCAAAGTTATATCTATCTATCTATATACATATATATAGATATAGTTTTATAATTCTCCCCAACTTGTAACTGGCTTATAGCTACTTATTTCCACATAGCAAGTCTCTCCATTTACTTACTTTGAAAAACGTTTTGTAAAATATTTATTTTGGAAGATATACCAAGAAGCTACAGCTATCAATATCTGGGGACATAAAAAACTGTCGATGAATATCAGATACAAATCATTGTAGCTTTATAAAAAAAAGGACTGGATTTTGGAAACACATTTATCCATTTGTGCATTAGGGTAGATTCAAAATTGGTTTTGATGAAGCCTCTTGGCTCTGCCCGTGAGAGTTCTCTGTATCATAGGTGACTATGAATGCAAGCATGTATCCTTGTGAAACCCTTAATTTTCACAGAAGTCTGCTCACCTCTACAACTCACACCCACACACACACACACACACACACACACACACACATACACACACAGAAACTTGGCTGAATGTTAAGCCATATGGTTCTTCTCTTATATATAGTGTGACCAACTATAGCAGGTTGCCTGAGACTGTCATGGTTTTAGCACTAAAAGACCTGCATCTCAGAAAGCCCCTCTGTCCCGGGCAAACCAGGACAGTTAATTACCCTTCTTATATGACAACACAGACATGTTGTAAAATAAGTCCTCCTCCTTGCTGCTAAAAAATCCAGATTGGAGATTAGATATAAAAAGTCCAGATTGGTGCTGGGTTCTTAGCCTAGAACTTCCAAACCCTTGGAAGTCCACAACTTCTTGAAATTGTAGTTAAAATTTCGTGCACCTGGGCATTTTCTGTTGGAAGACCTACGTTTTCATCAGATTTTTAATGTAGTTCATCTTAAAAAAAATTAAAGAAATGGTGTCTGTGGAGGATTGCTTGAAAGATGTGTGACCCGTTATTTGTCTAAATGCTCTGTTTTGCTTCATTGTGCTTTGGATGAGGTCATCAGTTATTAGAACAACCCAGGGATGTTTGCCTCTGTAAGGAAGTTAACAAGGACATCGTTTATTATGCCATATTGCCCCTTGTATAAGAAGCCTTGGAAGGAAATATTTGCCTCGTCTTGCTATCAAAATTCATTTTCTTCTTCTGAGTGATTTTGCTTTTTCTCTTGTGGATAGATAACTGACCACATTTCCCTCTTCCTATTGTCCTCTAGACATCTTAGAAAGAAATGTAGGTTCTGCCCATAGACAGTATATAGCACTTCATAGTATGGATCTTTGTGTTAAATACACCCCTGGTTGTATTTTCTGTACCTGACCTTGTTTTCCCTTTGTCTCATATTTCTCACCTACTTTTAATATTTATTATTCCACCAATTAGGAATTAGATTTGGCTGTGAGCATGAGGAATTCCTTAAATAGATGCTTAAACAAGTAGAGTCTTATTTTGCTCATATAAAAATGAATCTTTTGTTCAGGAGAGAAGGAGATTTTCCTTCCCACAATTGTTGTCTTGTGCTCTCAAGATGGCTATTCTACTCTGGTACTGAATCCTCATTCCAAAAATGAAGAAGAAACACAAATGTCAAAAGGCCTGTACCATTTCTGCTTATTTTCATTAGCCAGAACTTTATCATATGACCAACCCTACCTGGAAGGAACACTGGGAAATGAATTTGTTTTGCTGGGCGCATTGCCACGTGAACAAAATCAATGTTTGATTTAGAAAGCATAGGAAAATCACAACAAGCAGTGACCAACACAATTATCTTCTAGAATTTTATGTTATCTTTATAAGCTACCTTAAGTCTCTTTGGGTCTGGAGGGTCATAATAACAAATTAGATAAATCAAATTACAATAGGCTACTGCAAAAGTTTCTCAGATAGTTTCTGATATGATATAATTACAACTCAGGTGTATGAGGTATAATTCCTGACTTATCTGACTTCTAAATCAAAATCTAAACACTGTTTTATTGCTAGAATTTGGGGCACTCCAGCAAAATTTTATATAGAGTTCCTATTCTTATTTAACTGTCAAAGAAAGGGATCCATTTCATCATTCATGTTGAGTATCTGCCTTATGCCAGGCACTGTGCCGAGTTCTGGAAACTTGACAACTAAGAAGTTTCAGTCAGTTCCTAGCCCCAAGATGTACAGTTAAGGGCTTCCCTGGTGGCGCAGTGATTGAGAGTCTGCCTGCCGATGCAGGGGACATGGGTTCGTGCCCTGGTCCAGGAGGATCCCACATGCCGCGGAGCGGCTGAGCCCGTGAGCCGTGGCCGCTGGGCCTGCGCGTCCGGAGCCTGTGCTCCGCAGCGGAAGAGGCCACAACAGTGAGAGGCCCACATACCGCAAAAAAAAAAAAAAAAAAAAAAAATGTACAGTTAAGTAGAAGGATCAGGGAGCAAACCCACAATTGTGGCAGTGTTTGATAAGTGATACAGTGGGTGCACACACATGGCACTCTGAGAGCATGAGGAGGGACCATAAGCTGCCTGGGATGGGAAGAACAGGGGAGACATTCTGGAGGAAGTGACACTTGACCTGGAGGATGATTTGAATTAGCACATAGAAGTGGATTACCAGGCTGATGGGCATAAGTGGAGGGGATTTCCAGGCTGATGGGGATTTCCAGGCTGACGTGCATATGTGGAGAGGATGCAAGTAGCCCTGAAATATGCATGAGGTAAGAGTAAGAGATGATACAGAAGCGTTCCAGATGCCAAAAGACATTACACTAAGCTAAGGAGTTTGGATTTTACACTACAGATAATGGAGAAAGTAGCAAAGAATTTTTTCTTTGAGTCACATCCATATCTGTGAATATTAAAAAGGCTACTATGCCAGCTGTGCACTTAATGGATTAGAGACAAGAAGGGTTGGGAGGTGTTACAAAGGTCCAACCAAGAGAAGCTGAGAGGTTGAAGTAGGACAGTGTCTGCGGGTGGAGAGGAGGGAACAGAATTGAAAGCTGTTAGGATTTAGACTTCTCAGGACTTAGGACCTGATGACATAAAGTAGATGAGTGTTACTAGGAGTTTAGAGTAATCCCACCTCCAGGTTCATGGCTTTCTAAGTCAGGCATCTTGGTCCAGGTTGATCTCATTTACCAGGAAAGAGAATACAAGGTAAAGAGCTGGCAGGGAAGGGTGGGGTAGAGAGGAAATCTCAAAAGATGGGTTTCAGAAAGAGAAGAAATGAATTCCACTTTTAATATGTTGGAGAAAGCTCTGAAAAACCCATGTGGAATTGCTTAGAGATAGTCAGAATTCCATTTCTTTCTGATTTCTCCAGGAGCTTCCTATGGCAATTACCCCTCCCTTCTTTATTTCCATCCTCACCTTCTCTGTAAGCTCCTTTCCTGTAGCTAGGAGCCACAGTCCCAGCATGGTTCCCATCCCCATCTCCAGCCTCACCTCAACCATTCTTTATTCTCTCTTTCTGTGCTCCAGTCACACTGCACTGCCATTTGGTTCCAGATATGCACCCTCCTACCTCAGGGCCTTTGCATAGGCTTTACACTATGCTTGAATGCTCTCTTCATTCCACTTTCACTTGGCTAATTCCTATGCATCCTTCCTTAAACACATAGGCAATCCTTGTTTTATAGTCTCAGAGCACCTGATATGCCATGTTTTATCTGATTATAATTGTTTAGAATTAATATTTTGTGTCTGTTGTTCCTGGTGGACTTTCACTCCATGAGAGTCAGGGCCTTACATTGCACAGAGCTCAGCTAAAACATTCTGTAGGGGAGCTTCCCTGGTGGCGCAGTGGTTGAGAGTCCGCCTGCCAATGCAGGGGACACGGGTTCATGCCCCAGTCCGGGAAGATCCCACGTGCCGCGGAACGGCTGGGCCCGTGAGTCATGGCCACTGAGCCTATGCATCCGGAGCCTGTGCTCCGCAACGGGAGAGGCCACGACAGTGAGAGGCCCGCGTACTGCAAAAAAAAAACATTCTGTAGGTACTTACTGATTAACTGGTGATGCACAAGTCTTTACCGTCTTAAAAAAATGAAAATAACTTCTTTCCAGCCCCACATTCATCTTTAGCCTCTTCCACCTATTTCTCCTTTGTTTACCATTGAGCATCTTGGAAGATGGTCTAGTGCTTGCCCTATGGGATCTGGTAAATCATGCAGAACAGGAGTTAGGCAGAGAAGGCAAGCATAGACTAGGCAAAGAAAGTATGATAGAGGCCTGAACACTCCCCCAAACACAAAGAGTGTTCTACGTTCACTACTTTCATAACATCTTCTACCGTTTATTTTTCAACCCACGGCAATGTGACCTTGTATCCCTGTCCTTTCACTGAATCTTCTTGGGCAAATGTACTTGCTGAACTTCTCACCACGAAATCAGCCCACTGGGACTTCCCTGGTGGTGCAGTGGTTAAGAATCCTCCTGCCAATGCAGGGGAGCTGGGTTTGAGCCTTGGTCTGGGAAGATCCCACATGCCACGGAGCAACTAAGTCTGTGCGCCACAACTATTGAGCCCTCCTGCCACGACTACTGAAGACCATGCACCTACAGCCCATGCTCTGAAACAAAAGAAGCCACCGAATGAGAAGCCCTGAGAAGCCTGCACACTTCAACAAAGAGTAGCCCCTGCTCGCCTCAACTAGAGAAAGTCCGCATGCAGCAACGAAGACCCAACGCAGCCAGAAATTTTAATTAATTAATTAAAAATAAATAAATCAGCCGATTGACTTTCAATTATTAAGTGGACTCTTCTGCAGGCCTTAACACTGGCTTCTCTAACACCACCTCCTCCTATATCCCTCTTTCTCTGACATTCTCTCCCTTGCTCCTTCACTATCTTTGTTGCTTTGACCATCTAATAAATGTCAGCTTCTATCTTAGTCCCCTTAGATTCTCACTGTACACTGGGACAATCTTACTCATCCTCAAGATTTTGGCTGCCATCCATAAAATTTCCCATGGGAAGTTCCCATGAAATATGGGTCCACACAGGGGTGAGGTAAGGGATGAGATTAAAAAAAGGTCAAGCTTAGACGGAGATAAATTTGTAGGGTGGAGGCTTAGGAGATTGCCTGGTGGCCTCTGCTCCTTAGTGAAGAAGATAGGAGGTCTTCTCTTGGGACTGAGTGGCAGATGTGGAATAATGGGGCAAGGGGTAATGATACAGTGATGAGATGGAAGAGAATTAAAGAACCAGCTGCCCTGGGGTTCATATTATTCAGCTGAAGTACTACTCAAGCATGAGGAGGGTGGCCACCACTTGTCTGGGAGAGTTTCCTCTAGCGGTCCTGGGAAGCTGTGTGACTTAGTTGGAAGAGAAGCAAGAGCTGGACTCGCCAGGGCTGGGGGTTTGTATGCCAGGTTTTGAGAGCAAACAAGGGAAAAGGAAAATGACAATGCTGGGGAGAGGATAGGTGAGGATATGGAAGGTAGAGCATTAGTTGCAGAGGTAGAAAGAGGAGCTAGGAAGGCACTAGTAGACTAAGAGAAAATTAATGACCAAGGAATGACTAACTCCTATCGACCTGAAGGCTGCCCTTGGTGGATTTATCTCCATAAATAAAGAAAAAGGAAGAGGCAGAAACTCTCTTCCTTTTCTGAATTTAGCTTTCTCTCTTTTCTTGCATGTCCTCCTTATACAGCAGAATCATAAGAACAATGACACCATGAGCACCGGCCTTTGAATCAAATACATAGGCTCCTCTACCTATCATGTGACAGGTAGACAAGTTCTTTAACCTCTCTAAGACTAAATCTTCTCGGCTGGAAGCGATGATAATAAGTTTTTCACATATAAGGTCGATGTGAGAACATAGTGAGTCTATACATAACAAAGCTCAGAAACGGATGTGGCATATAGTAAGTGCTCAATAAAAGCTAGCTCTTATTATAACTAACATCAGGAGAAATTAATATTTGCTAAGGATTACCTTCTGAACATGAATTTTTAGACAATATTTCTATTGCAAGTTGTAGATTTTAATGGGGATTTTCTACCCTGAGAGTATAGTATATCCTTTGCTGAATTTGCAGAATATTTGAATTGGCCCTGAGTCATTGCCCCAAGTCTAGATCTGAAATCTGTAATGCCCACTGGGCTTTTATTTCAACATTAGAATACAGAAAGCTTGAGATTTACAAGCTAGTAGAGAGACAAGCAGCTCTATTCTGAAACCATACTTCCTCGCCCAGGGGTGACAATGTACATCCCTCATTTGTCAAATTAATGTCCCTGGCCTCCTGGCATCACTTCAGTGTGCCTTAAATTGGAGTTTTGGGTGGATAAGAATTGTCTTGAGCTAACTGCTTTTGTCAATCACTAGAACCAAGCAATTTCTGAATTTGCCACATCATCATGACACTGTATTCAGTTGTCATTCTTTGTAACCCAATGAACAGGAAGACAGTTACCAGGTTCACTTGGGAGTCAGGCAGAGCTAGTGTCTAATTCTGATTATGCTACTTACTGGCTTGTGATTTCAAGCAATTTGCTTCATCTCTGTAAGCTTCAGGGTACTCATCTGTAAAATGGGACGATAATAAGAGTGCCTACTTCATAGACTTCTGGTGACTATCAATATATAATGAGATAAAGTATAAACACAATGTCTGGCACATAGTAATCAAAATATGTTAGCTATCAGTACTGTTTATTAATTTACGTCAAGCCCATTGTGTTGTTTTATCCACCCAAGTGAAAGACTGACTGAAAAAAACACTAGTTGAGTTACACGACCAGTCTTACCCAAAAAGAAGTACAGGTATCAATATTAGCCCTCAAGCGAAAGACTTCAGTAGTTTCCAGTGAATCATCAAAAAAGAACATCATTTTCAAACCAAGTATGAATAAAACGTAAAGGTGTCATTTTACATGGCTTCTCACGAACAAGGTGGTGCCATTTCCATAAGTGGGTTCCGCAGTCTTTGCTGTGGTTGTGGCTGCCGTGGTATAAATATTGCTGTTGACGTTCCATGTCTGCCCCACTATCTTCAGGAAAACAGTACAAGAAGCCTGAGACTGGGTGGGGATGCAGAAAACAAGCCAATTCTGTCTCTACACTGGGGAACACCACCCTTTTTTTTGGTCATTTCGGTTTGGCAAAGATTTCTAGGTCTCTGTGGACCAAGGCTGGGTAGGACAACATTGACTGACGAGTCCTGCAGCACTGAAATTGTTCTTTGGGGAGCAGAGTGACAGGCTTGCCATCCATCTTCCCAGCCTGGACCTGGGAACTGATCCAACTTTAAAATATGACAAGGATATTCCCAAGCTGCAGCACTACAGCTGTTTAACAACTCTCAAGGATGAGCTCTTCTGCCTTGTAATTAACTATAATCCCTCTTCTTGGGGATTAAACTGCTTTCCTTTGTTCTTTCCTCCAGTAGAGATGGAGGGCAGAAATCTGGGTAGGCATGAAGGAGAGTGAGGAGGGGTAGCATACCTTAATGACAGTCCATTTCTTAAATGTTATACTCCTAGAAATTCTCAAATCATAGTGCTTTTTTCCAAAATATAATTTTCTTGGTTTCTTATGACTTATTTTTAAAAAACAATTACACTTGGACTTCCCTGGTGGCTATGGATCTCACCTAACTAGATTCTGTGTATTGTTCTAAAAGGCAAAATTAGTTTTTGATGTGTGTAAGTAATTGCTCAACTTCACTGGTAGTAAATTTATAGTTGAGATTTAATGGATCAAATCACATTTGATAGCAACAGTAAAAAAATTTTGGTATTCTAAGAATCTGTTATTATCTCAGCTAAATAAAATATTTACATAGGCTGGTTTCTGCAGAGCACAAAGTTTTCATTGATGGCTACTCCCTGTTTCTTCAAGCTCAGTAATACTCTAAGTGAGGCTACTCAACAGAAACCAAAGTTCCATTCATCATGCACATTTATTTAGTTCTATGGATTTAATTTCACATTTACATTGGCTTACTATAACTAAGCAGCAGAAATCCACCAAAAATTACTAAGACCTGGAAAAAAAAACTTCAACTCATAAACTAATATTTGGGTAAAATCTAGGCAACGCTTTTCTAAATAGAAGAAATGGGAATCCTTTTACTGACACCACAAAACTCAACCATCCTTATTGCAAGGTTTGGGAAAATTCTAGACTTAAAACACAGAGAGAAACAATCTACCTCAGAGTTCAAACACCTCCCTTCCACTTCCCTCTTCCGGAATAGTAAATTTAGTCCAGCAGCACTCACTAAGAGAGCTAGGCCTTCCAAAGTCAAGGTGGAACATCTGCTTGACTACTAATGGGCTATCATTCATCCTGTTCGTTCTGTGTATATTACAGTTTTGCAAACCTTCAAGTGAGATAGACAGTTGAAAGAAAGGGGATTTCACGATCTTCCTCCAGAAAACTTATTGGAGTCTTGAACAAACTTTACTGTACCAGAGATCCTTCTTTGGATCTAAATCCTTTGAGCAACAGTTTAAACCATTTCTAATAAGTCACAGTAATAACCCTGAGGACAAATAAGCCACATCCTTCCTGTACCTTACACCACAACTCTCCTTTGCCTGTTTTCTTAAGTTCAATTTGGTTTAGGAAATAAGTCCTACTGTTTCTACTTCTATCAGGAAGACGTGATAAGTAGACTGGAAAGCAGAGCCAACGTTGCTGTGCAGACTCCAGTTGCTCACATCGCCAAGGGGCATACTCACCATCTAAAAATGTTTTTGCAAAAACATTTTACAATAGAAATTTCTAAGTGGTATATGCACACACTTTCCAATTTCTCCAGATAAATGGTTTTCACTTCCTTGTGTTCTTATCCAACCCTGGTCATAAGTGTGGCAAATGGTCTTATTTGAAAATGACAGCAACAATATCTTCCATTCCACCTGCTCTTCTGCACGTGTCCTTGTCCCTTCCTCATCAAGGGGTAGAACCTCATTGCCCTCTCTTGAGTCAGGGCCAGGCTTGGTGACTCACTGATAGTCAATAGAATGAAGCAGAAGTGATGTTACACGACTTCTACAGCTGGACCACAACAGGTCATGCAGTGCACATCTGGTTCTCTTGGAATTCTCACCCTCCAGATGCTCCCTCAGAAGTTGCTCCTCTCACCCTCCATGTGGGAGCAAGCCCAAACTACATGTTAAGACCATGCATAGAAGCTGTGGCTGATCATTCTGGCTGAACACACCCTTTGTGTCCTTCCAGCCCACGTGCCAGGAATCTGAATGAAGACTCCAGATAATTTCAGGCACATCTGATCCAGTCACTCCTGGTCATTCAAGTTTTCCAAGGTGAGAACCCAGACACTGTGGAGCAAAGACAAGCCATCCCTGCTCGGCCCTGCCTAATTCCTGGCCAGAAGAATCTGTGGGCATGTTAAAATGATTGCTGTTTTGAAGCTTTGAGATATTTGCTACTCAGCAATAGGTAACTGGAACAAAATGCATATGTGCTTTTCTTAGCTATAATTACAGAAGATGTATGATTTTAATGTTGATAACAGAGGAAGCTATACACATATGGAGACAAAGCATAAGTGGGTAAACTCTGTACCTTCTCAATTTTGTTTTAAACCTAAAACTGCACTTTAAAATGTTTATATTTATTTTAGATCTCTTTTATTTTTACTCATTCCTTAATTTAGCACTCCTTTTTTACTATTAAAATCTATTTTTCTTCCTTTTCAGCTGTTTCCACTTTATTCATTTAGTCACAAGTATTCAATAAACACCTACTAGGTAGTATGTGCAGTGCTAGGCACTAGACAAACCTTCAAAAATGTGGGTCTAGGATCACATCTGAAGCATGGGGCTCAGTGCCCAGTCTGCTCCCACCTATACCAGGTTTCTAGTGAAGTAAGATAAATATTAATATAAAAGATCGGTTATATTAAACTATAGGTCATGGATGAACAACTAGAAGCCTGAGAGTTATGCAGGGAGAAGCAGAATCAGGAACATGGACTGAGCCCATGAACTCCTTCCCTCTGTGTGAGTCCTGGGTGTTCCTTTCTTTATCAGCGGACACTCGTCTGCACTCCCTCCCTGTGTCTCCCAGAACTCCCTTGCCTCCAGAATTTAGATGGACTTAATTTCTCCTGATGAGATATATCGTATGTGATTCAGAAGGCTGAAGGGAAGAGCCCTGAGCTTAGCAGAGGTGACGTTTGCAGTGGTCCCCTGGCTTTCTCCAGAGAATCACCAGTCCTAATGCTCTGACCCTGCCAGACCCTGTACCTACTCAGTGGCAGTTTTCTTCTATTCTGACCCCAGGTTTGGTAGTAACTTGGTAGTAACTTTCTGATTCCCTGAAAGCTGGTGAAGAACTTCAGGGCTAGCTAAATGCCTTCCTTGACCTTCCTGGGCCTTTGGTCTTCTGAACCTTTCAATGGCGTTTCAAGCATCCAATTTCCTACAAAGTTTTCTTTTGTGGAGACTGAATATTCACTGATACACTGCTTCAGATTCCTGGAAACGACAGACAAGATATTTAAAAAATAATACTCCTACAAGGGTCATCAGCAGACCAGAAAATTTGAGTTATACTTGAACTATGGCATGCAGATGAGCTCAAATCTATAGAAAAACAAAACTGAAGGAAGCCATCATCTAAAAAACACGCATGAGAAGACTGCAGTGGAGGTGATAGTTGTGCAGGGGAGGGAGATCCGAATTTAGATTCACTGGGCACAGGGAGTGAGAAAATACATGGGACAATCATCAGGGTGATTGATAAGAGAGTTGGATCTGGTACCACTTGGCTCTCAGTCTCGCTTTTGTCTCCTGCTCTTGCTAAATCAGGTAACAGTAGTGGATATAACAGGCTAAAGCAGCAAAAATGGGCATGGAACATAAAGGGCAGATAACCAAGGTAACTGCTTGTCCCAAGGAGGAAATAGGTAGCCCCTACAAAGGCAACAAGCTACTAGTACACTTTCATGTCAGCTGCTTCTGCCCTTAACCCACAATTATCAGTGGTAACGTACAATAAGCAGAGCCAATATTCACAGAGCTGTAAACAGGGATTTTCAGATGCAAAGAAAAGCAGGCAACCAAGAATCCCTTAAATATTTTAGGGAAGCCAATAAATGTCATAAAAGAGAGGGCCGAAACTCCATTAACAACTTATTCCCAAGAAAGAGGAGTTAATAGAGCAAAGAGGAGAATTTGACATAAGTAAAGTTAGTGTCCGAGAGCTTTAAGAGGACAATGTAGCTGTGAAAAAGAAAAAACACCTGGAAATTCCCATAAATTAAATATTTCATTGATCATATTAAAAATACAATATTTAATCTAAATAGGAGAACATTCACAGCTAAAGGATAATTTGTTAATTTAGGAGGTCAATCCAGAAGGTCTCTCAGAGTGCAGCTTAAAAGGACAAAGTTGTGGAAACATGAGAGCTTTGTGAGAGGCAAGTGACAGACTCTGAAGTCCGACTCTATCTAATAGGAAATCCAGGAAGAGAACGGAGAGAATGGAGAGCAGGCTGGAGTGAGTAACCACTAAAATAAAATAAACTTTTAGCTTAAAGAGACTTGGTTTCTCAGACTTAAGCTATCACTGAAAGCTAAGCAGAAGAATTACAGAAATATAACACCTAGAAATATAGTGAAATTTCGAAGCTGCTGAGAAAATTCTCAAAGTTTTCAGGAAGAGCAAAATATATCATTAAAAAAAAATCAGATTGGTAGCAGATTTCTTATTGACAATGCCAAATGTAAGAAAACAGTGAAGAGTCTTATCAAAGTTCTGAAAAAAATATTTTGAATCTAAGATCTTATATTTTTTTTTTTTAATTTTTTTTTTTTTTTTTTTTTTTTAACATCTTTATTGGGGTATAATTGCTTTACAATGATGTGTTAGTTTCTGCTTTATAACAAAGTGAATCAGCTATACATATACATATGTTCCCATATGTCTTCCCTCTTGCGTCTCCCTCCCTCCCACTCTCCCCATCCCACCCTTCCAGGCTGTCACAAAGCACCGAGCTAATATCCCTGTGCCTTGCGGCTGCTTCCCCCCAGCTATCTACCTTACTACGTTTGTTAGTGTGTATATGTCCATGACTCTCTCTCGCCCTGTCAAAACTCACCCCTCCCCCTCCCCATACCCTCAAGTCCGTTCTCCAGTAGGTCTGCGTCTTTATTCCTATCTTACCCCTAGGTTCTTCATGACATTTTTCTCCCTTAAATTCCATATATATGTGTTAGCATACGGTATTTGTCTTTTTCTTTCTGACTTACTTCACTCTGTATGACAGACTCTAGGTCTATCCATCTCATTACAAATAGCTCAATTTCATTTCTTTTTAAGGCTGAGTAATATTCCATTGTGTATATGTGCCACATCTTCTTTATCCATTCATAAGATCTTATATTTTAAAAGCAACTGTGGAATTGTTAATACCAAACAATGCCAGACCAAATGGATTTCTAGAAAAAATGCATTTTTAAAGAATAGGAATGGGCTTCCCCGGTGGCGCAGTGGTTGAGAGTCCGTCTGCTGATGCAGGGGACATGGGTTCGTGCCCCAGTCCGGGAAGATCCCACGTGCCGCGGAGCGGCTGAGCCCGTGAGCCATGGCCGCTGAGCCTGTGCGTCCAGAGCCTGTGCTCCACAACGGGAGAGGCCACGACAGTGAGAGGCCCACGTACCACAAAAAAAAAAAAAAAAGGAATAGGGAAATAAAGTTGTATTTTTCATTAATAAAATGTATGGTCAATCCAGAAACTTCACACAGCAAACAATAAAACTTTAGCAATATAACACAAAATATGATAGAACTATAAGGAGAAATTAGTAAATACTCTATCATAACAAAGACTCTAGTATACCTCTCACAGAAATCAAAATACCAGGAGACTTATTATGTATTAAAAGACACAATCCACAGAATGAAAAGACAATGTACAGAATGGGAGAAAATATTTGCAGATCATATATCTGATAAGGGTTAGTTAATATTCACAATATAAAAAGAACTCATACAACTCAACAATAAATAACCCAATTTTTAAAAATGGACAAAGGATATTTCTCCAAAGATGATATAAAAATGGTCAACAATAAGCGCATAAAAAGATGCTCAACCTTGCTAATCATTAGAGAAACACAAATTAAAACCACAGCACAACAAAATATCATGTCATACCTATTAGAACTGCTATAAAAGTGAGAAAATAATTGTTAATGACAATTGAAATCCCGTTCACTGTTGGTGGGAATGTAAAATGGCATAGCTGCTATGGAAAACAGTTCCTCAAAAAATTGAAAACAGAATTACCATATAAACTGGCAACCTGACTTCCGGGTATACTTCCAAAATAATTGAAAGCAGGATCTCAAAGACATATTTGTACTTCCATTTTCATAACAGCAAAACACATTAACAGCCAAGAGATGGAAGGAATTCAAACGTCCATAGAAAGATAAAAGGATAAGCAAAAAGTGGTCTATACATACGATAGCCTATTCACCTTACAATGGGAGGAAATTCTGACGTGTGACAACATGGATTAACCTTGAGAACATAATGCTAAGTGAATAAGCCAGGCACAAAAGGATGAATGTTGGAAGATTCCACATTTATGAGGTACTAGAACACTCAGATTTATAAAGACAGGAAGTAGAATGGTTGTTGCTAGGGGAAAGAGAGGGATGGGGAGTTCGTATTTAAGGAGTATGGAGTTTCAGGTTGGGAAGATGAAAAAGTTCTGGAGATGGATGGGAGTTATGGCTGCATAACAGTATGAATGTACTAACTATCACGGGATCGTATACTTTAAAATGGTAAATTTTAAGTTATGTGTCTTTTATCAGAATAAAAATAAATTTTTAAAAAAGAAAAAGAAACCATGCATAAGGTTGGGAGCATACAGAAACAGAGAAGATTGCCTTGCTTCCCAGGTTATAGTCCCACTGCTTCCTGGAATTCTAGATGGCGACACCTCACAGAGGTTCCTCCACATCGCAGGTTTCCACAGTAGAGTGGAAATAACATGGAAAGTCAAGGCAGAGAGAAGCCTAACATGGTGTCTCCCTTAGTCTTGTTGAGAAGTAAAAGTTCCAGAGAAGCTCACTGGGTACCATATTTGAATTCTCCGCAGAGCATCTATAACTGTCTATTACTTTTCCCATTTGTCTCTCTGTGGGTTTGTCATCTGGCCTTTTCCACCAGCTGTAATCTTGCTGAGCCTGGACAGTTTACTGTCCCCAGTATTTAGAACAGTGCTGGCCCTGAATATGGGCTCCAGGAATATTTGTTGGATGAATAAACATCTTGAAAATGAATCTTTATGCATATATGCAAGCATTTCTGTAAGACAAATTCCTGGAAATGTAACTGCTGGATCAAAGGGCTTATGCATCACACGTTTTGGTAGACATCACACGTTTTGGTAGACACACACATGTGCTGTGTCTGGAGACATCAGTGCGTTTGGGCTCATCCATGCATCCCCAGATGGTCCCAGAGTGCAACCAAGATGAAGAACTACTGCTTTAGACAAGCCTCTCTGTTGTCCCGCTATACATTAAGGTTCAGCTGCGTATGGTTTCCACATAAATGCTCCAGCCAATTCCTCCCCAATTATCTAATCTAGTGATTCATGAAACCTGGAGTCTTTTATTTATAAATGTTGACAATGGCATGTAAGAAGTAGGGAATGATCGTTTGCAGAAATTGTGTAGCTATCTAATGTTTAATTAATCTTCTTGAAATAAAGTTCATAATTGGTATGATGTATAAAGTTAAACACATGTCACCCATTTTGGCCTTTAATTCCTTACACGGATATGTTTATATAGGAATTGTGTGTGCAACTGTGACTGTCTCAGAGAAAGCCTTTGGGTAAAATCTGATTATATGGTCCAAAACCTGAATTTAGTTATGGACAAAGGAATGCCTTTGAAACCATCTTATTTTTGAACTTAGTAAGTGCATGATTCTGAAGAACAAAATTTTTAAATGCCTCAGTAATTAGATGGGTAAATAAATAACCAAAACATGTTAGTGTTTTATTAACAAATTTTAAGATGTGCAAGATGCATTGTGTGTTATCCTAGTGAAGAAAAAGTGGACCAGTTATAAAGAGACAAGTAGACACAGGGAATAAGGAGCCAAGATAAAATTTATGAAAACTGGGATTTCCTGAAGAAGAAACTAGAGCTAATAGACAGTGGCAATAGTAAAACAAAAATATGAGAAACTGTTCTTGAGGGAAACTGGTATATTCACACACACACACACACACACACACACACACACACACACTTACACTTAAATAAATTCTGGGGGAAAAAAACCTAGATTCAAAGGGAAAAAAACCCCACAATTTTCAAGCATCCAAAACGATATCAAGTTACATGCAAAGATAAAAATCAGCCTAGTTTCATACTTCTCTTCAACAAACAACATACAATTGTACTGTAAACCTTGAACTTTCAAGCTTGTCATTCATGTGTGTAGGCAATAGATATTTTCCTAGATACAAAATGGCTCAGAAAATATTTCACGCAGACTCTTCACCAAAAAGAATTGCTTGCAGATGTATTCTAACTGACCAAGAGATTAACAAAATTAATATTTCTGGTTTTTAACCTATAAAGTGTACAGTGATCAAAAAGTTGATAGTACACAATGTTGGCAAGGATGTGGTGAGAAACAGACACCTGTTTCTTATTTATGGGAGTGTGAATTGGTGCAAACTTTTAGAGGCAATTGGAAATGTCTAACAACATTTGAAATGTTTACCTCCTCTGTTTGCTAGCAAACTATAGTCTGCATAGAAGAGGAGGAATAGGATTGTCATGGCAACATCGCAGGGACAGCTGGGGACATCAGTAAGGATGGTGCTAGTTCTGTAAAACATTTGGTACACTGTGGAGACAATGGGAGTTTCTTGACAACTACTTTGGTGCTGAGAATCCAACTGAGGAGACACAGAAGCTATGGCTTGTTGGGAAAGGTCAGAAAATAGTAGTGGGCTTGGAGAGCAATGAGAAGCCAAGCTTAATTGCCACCTCTTCTTCATGAAGACCTTGAATCAGAGAGAGGACATGAAGAAAGCTATGTTGAATTGGTGAAATCCTATCATATGGGCATCAGAGATGGAAGGAGGGAGCCCTGACTAGGAAGAAGAGTACACGGTGGGCATTGAGGCTGTTTCCCTCACATCCATTTTCCTCTCTCCCAGTTCTAGTCAATCGCGGTGATTCCACATCTCTTGACTTTTTCAGGATCCAATAAGACATTGAGGACAGGGATTGGTTTAAGAATGTACATAAGACCAATGAGAAGTAAGAGGAAGTTTGCTGGGGGCTTCTGAGAAAAGTTTCCTCCCAAGAGAAACCTCTGGAACACATCCTCAATCTTGTGTCATATTTTCCAGAAGGAAATTTTACTTTCCATTTTGAACTCTCTTATATAGTTGGAAATTTTGTTACCATATGCTTATGCTAGTGACAGGAAATATTTTTATATATTGCAGTAAAATCTTTATAAATATTGCTGCAAAAGATTTTGTCATGGGAAAAATATACCACTTTTGATAAGAAATAAAACATATGTTCATGGAAATAAAGGGTATTTTTGGTTTATGAAATTATTAAATATGCTTTTATTTTATGGTCTTCCAAATTTTCTACACTGAAAATTGAATGTAACAAGTAAGTGTTATTTTCAAAAAATGTTTATATCTTCTCAAGAATAACCAAAAGTTAGAATTCATCAGGCAGATCACATCAGAAAAACTGAAATATTTTGTAATGGCCCATGGCTTCCATGCTTAACTTCTCAAAGCTTCCCAAAACATATTATACCTTTGGGGATTAGGAGTTGACAGTTAGATCCATTTTTAGTTTTCAGTGCCTCAAATCTGGTATATTCAATGTGTACTGAGAGCTTTGGGCCATATACAAATACAGTATCCAGGAGCTTCTGTCCTGTTTAAAATCTAAACGGAAAAAAGTTGAAACCAGCACACATTCTGCTCTTCATTTAATTAATATCGAAGAATTTTTGTCATGATGTCTTTCTTGTGTCTTATTTGTTCATTTTTGTATAGAAAGGTATGTGTTAGTATTTTGGCCTTAAAATTTTGCCAGAGACAAGAGCCAGCAGCAATAATGACATAAAAGGCAACTGATTGTGGAGTATTGTTTAGTTACGTCTTACCATCACCCATCTGGATTGTATAAATCCAGTAGGAACTAAAGTAACCTTTCAGTTGAGGAGAGGAAATAAACTGTTAGGTACAAGATAGCAAAATATTTCAAGCCAGAAAGGAGGCTTGAAAGAGAACATGAAACAGGATAGAAGTAAAAGGAGGTGAATAGTGAGTCAATTAATTCTGTCATATTAGTTTTGGAGAGACCATTTGGAACTCGACCCAAGGCATCTGGTAAGGTACTTGAATTAAATAAACTAAAAACCAGGGGAGAAAATGTTTTTCACAAGATACAAACAGCTTTGACTCACTCTTTCCAAATATCCTTTCCAAACATCACCAATTCTAATAAAAGTTATTTGCTTCCTGAATGTTTGGAGGTCAATAGGGCAAAACATTTCTTGGTCACTTTGAAATAAACTGGCTCCTATATAATAAACCTTGGTTTTAAAGCCTCAAACTGTGAGCGTGGGTATCAGTAGCACCAATATGCAGGCTCAGATTCCAACCTAGATACGTGGGGAAATGATACAGGACGGAGAGGAAGAAAGACAGTGAAGTCATTGCCGGGGCAGAACCGCATCAGTCCCAGCAGAAGGTGCTGTCACAAAAGACTGGCGTCTAACAAAGTCCCAGCATTTAGCTCTGAGGGATGGGGTCACAAAGGTGAAAAAAGAAGGGCTAGGAAGATCTAGAAAGGAAATAGACAAATAAAAGGAGGAAATAAAACACAGACAGGAAAGAGAGGAAAAGAGGAGCAAGAGAAAGAAAGAAAAAGGGAAAAGGAAGAAAGAAGAGGGAAGCGGGAGGGGAGAAAATAGGGCTGCACCTGACATTGAAAGCAGAGCCATGCACAGATCATTGATTCCTGAGCTAAATTATTGTTTGCTACTATTGTTATTTTAAGGCATTAAGTTTGGGGTGCTTTATTACTCAGCAATAGGTAAATGGACCCCTAAGTGTGAAATAATTCTATTTTAAAATGTGTTATTACATAATGCACACCTCACTTTTAAAAATAAACTTTAAAAATAAGAATAAGCTATTTAAGCAAAAATTGAATTATGGCTCTTTCTACATGTACAGTAGGCTTAACTCTATTTAATAATTTTAATGTTTGAATTTAGTTAAATTTAATCGAATACTCACACTGATTAGGATCGCCAATTAAAAAAAATAAAACAGAAAATAAGTGTTGGTGAGGATGTAGAGAAATTAGAGTCTTTGTGTTTTGCCAGTATGGAAGTAAAATGGTGCAGTATGGTGGTTCCTCAAAAAATGAAAAATAGAACTACCATATGATCCAGCAATTCTATTTCTGGGTATATGTCCAAAATAATTGGAAGCATGGTCTCGAAGAAATATATGCACACCCATGTTGATAGCAGCATTATTTACAATAGCCAAAAGGTGGAAGCAACCCAAGTGTCCACGGATGGATGAATGGACAAACAAAATGTGGTCTATACATACAATGGAATACCATTCCACCTCATAAAGGAAGGAAATATTTCACATGATACATGGATGAGCCTTGAGGACATTATACTAAGCGAAATAAGCCAGTCAGGAAAAGTGCGTGATTTCACTTACACGAGGTACCTAGAGTAGTAAAATTCATTAGAGGCAGAAAGTAGAATGGTGGATGCCAGGGGCTGTGGGGAGGGAGGAACAGGGAATAGCCCTTTCTTGGCTCCATAATTCCAGAGCTTCCCCCAGTTTTATTCATTCTCTTATTATATAGACATAGCCAATATTTATTTATACAGTAAAATCTCCAGAATTTTCTCCTAAATTTGCATAAGCAAAATTATTCATCAAATTTGGTGGTATTATCATGAAATTTAATAATATTTAAGCCAAGAAACGGCCAAGCAAAAAGGGAATCTGACGCTTATTTGCTGGTTCATTAACAATAATAATGCATTTCATAGCCAGTATATTGCGGCATGTAGCATCTTTTTCAAGACTAATGGTCAAGGCTCTAGTCAGTGTCTATCAGTGTCTATCAAAGTTCAACTCTTGTAGTCAATTATAATTTTTTCATATTTTATATTTCAAGTTTGAAACACATACAAATTGTTTGACTCATACAGTTACGTTCGTAGATGTCATCCACTAATTTTTATGGCAGACAATTACAATATTCAAAAATGTGAAACTTGCTTTCTTCATCCTGTGCAGCAAATAGTTTTACATTGCTGAACAAATTGAAAATATCCTGCAACTACTCTGGATTATTAATTTCAAAAAAGAAAATATTTTATCAGTATTTCTATAGGGAATTTGTAATTGTAATTTCACAAGCTACACACCCAACAGATGGACTACTTTTTTTTTTTTTTTAATACCTAGAAGCAGAGATGATATTTGGGGAAAAAAGAGAAAAGTCACAGTAAAAAAAAAAATCAGTAAATTGTTTCATTAAAAAAAATACTTGTCTAAAAAACAACTGAATAGAACTTAAAATTGTTCCCAATGCTTTTCGTTTCTTACAATGGAAGGGAAGGTCACTCATATCAGAGCCACCTTCCTGATGACAGCACAGAATGAGAATATTTTGACCTAATAAGTTGTTGTTGACTTTTGCCTTCTGCCTTAATATTTGGGTATCACACACAGAAAGAAAAAAATAGAAAAGAATTTCTACTCAACATTCTCCCAAGTTAAGACTACCTTTCTATTAGGAATAATTTCTAGTTTTCTCAAGCAATTTTTAAAATAATAATGCTTTTTAAATTGTTTATAGTACCATGACCCACATGGTTCATGTCCCAGAGCAGTGTTGTGGCTAAAACATATACAATCCTTGCAAGCAAACTGAATTTCATTTCAAAATATATCAGGTTCTTTTTTTATATTTCCTGAACTATGATAAGGATGCATGAGTCCCAGCAATTCTTCTTATAATTTTCTCCCTTCCTTTCTGTCACCATCACATATATGAACTATTATTCCAGAATCTTTCTCCTCCAATCCTCCCCCCCAATACCACCACCCCAAATTTCTCCCCAAATGCCTTCAGCCTATATAACTTTTTTAAAAAACTATTTTCAACTTATCTTCCCTCTCCTAGCCTCTCATTATATAAATTGACACTAAATTGTTCCACATCTTCCCTCTGTTCCCATCTTTCTCTCTCTCTCTCTCTCTCTCTTTCTCTCTCTCCCTGTTCTCCTATTCTCTCTCCAAAACCAAGAGAACTGGCAAGACACTTTTGAGAGGGAAAAAATGACTGAGAAAAGCTGAAAATCTCTTTTGCAGACAGGTTTTTAGTATGAAAGAGAAACTAAAAATCTGAAACACTAGTAATTTTTAGTCTGTTACATTCTAATAGATACAAAATTCACTGCCCCTCCAATAAAAATAAAAAGCTGCTCAAGAAGTCTCTAAACTTAAAATCCTGAAGCCCTTCCTTCATCCAGACCCTAATTTTTAAGTAACATCAGCAGCAAAACCTACTGAATGTCCTCTCCACTTCTTTTCGAGTACCTCGGAGAGCTTAAAATCTAGTATGGTACTGGCACAAAAACAGATATACAGATCAATGGGACAGGATAGAAAGCCCAGAGATAAATCCATGCACATATGGTCACCTTATCTTTGATAAAGGAGGCAGGAATGTACAGTGGAGAAAAGACAGCCTCTTCAATAAGTGGTGCTGGGAAAACTGGACAGCTACATGTAAAAGAATGAAATTAGAACACTCCCTAACCCTATACACAAAAATAAACTGAAAATGGATTAAAGACCTAAATGTAAGACCTGACACTATAAAACTCTTAGAGGAAAACATAGGCAGAACACTCTATGACATAAATCACAGCAAGATCCTTTTTGAGCCCCCTCCTAGAGAAATGGAAATAAAAACAAAAATAAACAAATGGGACCTAATGAAACTTCAAAGCTTTTACACAGCAAAGGAAACCATAATCAAGACCAAAAGACAACCCTCAGAATGGGAGAAAATATTTTCAAATGAAGCAACTGACAAAGGATTCATCTCCAAGATTTACAAGCAGCTCATGCAGCTCAATAACAAAAAAAACAAACAACCCAATCCAAAAATGGGCAGAAGACCTAAACAGACATTTCCCCAAAGACGATATACATATTACCAACAAGCACATGAAAGAATGCTCAACATCACTAATCATTAGAGAAATGCAAATCAAAACTACAATGAGGTATCACCTCACACAAGTCAGATGGCCATCATCAAAAATTCTACAAACAATAAATGCTGGAGAGGGTGTGGAGAAAAGGGAACCCTCTTGCACTGTTGGTGGGAATGTAAATTGTTACAGCCACTATGGAGAACAGTATGGAAGTTCCTTAAAAAACTAAAAATAGAACTGCCATACAACCCAGCAATCCCACTACTGGGCATATACCCTGAGAAAACCATAATTCCAAAAGAGTCATGTACCACAATGTTCATTGCAGCTCTATTTACAATAGCCACGACGTGGAAGCAACCTAAGTGTCCATCGACAGGTGAATGGATAAAGATGTGGCACATATATACAATGGAATATTACTCAGCCATAAAAAGAAACGAAATTGAGTTATTTGTAGTGAGGTGGATGGACCTAGAGTCTGTCATACAGAGTGAAGTAAGTCAGAAAGAGAAAAACAAATACCGTATGCTAACACATATATATGGAATCTAAAAACAAAACACAGTGGTTCTGATGGACCTAGTGGCAGGACAGGAATAAAGACGCAGACGTAGAGAATGGACTTGAGGACACAGGGAGGGGGAAGGGTAAGCTGGGACAAAGTGAGAGAGTGGTATGGACTAATATATACTACCAAATATAAAATAGATAGCTAGTGGGAAGCAGTTGCATAGCACAGGGTGATCAGCTCGGTGCTTTGTGTCCACCTAGAGGGGTGGGATAGGGAGGGTGGGAGGGAGATGCAAGAGGGAGGGGATATGGGATATATGTATATGTATAGCTGATTCGTTTTGTTATACAGCAGAAACTAATACAACATTGTAAAGCAATTACACTCCAATAAAGATGTTAAAAAAAAATAGAAGAAACGAGGGTTAGTGTGACTGTTTTTGCTCTACACATTTCTGCTTTGGAGAGCTGCGGTGATGTGGGTTGAAATTTTGGCCCTATGGACCATGAAATTCCCACCCATGATATGAGTCCCAAGAAACATCTTTGCGCAACGAGTGTCTAAATCTTCATTTCCCCGTGCGGAATACACAGGCTGCTACACACTATGATTTAATCAGCTGCCTTTAGAAAAACAGGCACTTAATTCTAACATACTGGAACCACTGGTGTTGTTTTGAAAGTCACAGCAGGACCACACTTATACACTAGGACGGCACTAAGTCCAGAGTTCTTTGTCTCTCCTTACAGCTCATCTCTTTGTACAAAGTAAACTTTTCTTCCTTCGGTCAAAAGGACATAGAGGGGGCTTCCCTGGTGGCGCAGTGGTTGAAGGTCCGCCTGCCTATGCGGGGAACGCGGGTTCGTGACCCAGTCCGGGAGGATCCCACGTGCCGCGGAGCGGCTGCGCCAGTGAACCATGGCCGCTGGGCTTGCGCGTCCGGAGCCTGTTGCTCCGCAACGGGAGAGGCCGCAGCGGTGAGAGGCCCGAGTACGGCAAAAAAAAAGGACATAGGATGAGCTTTGGGCATGAAAGCACAGTTTTCTTGTCTCATGAATCAGTTAAGTGACTTGGTTCCCGATTAGGTTCACCGCAGAACACAGACTGTAACAGGAACGCAGAAAAGCTCTAAAAGGGGAGGGGAGAGATGCTGTTCTGTTCTGGAATATCTTTGCCAGAGTAACGTAAACCTTGTGAGTTTTCACAAGGAAATGAGTCACTTATTTCTGTTGGCTAAAACTCTGTTTTCTTTAATTTCATATTTTATCTGTCTAATATATACCGAAAGGGCCCAGAGTTTCCAGTCTTCAGATGAAGATAACTTGTGAATTAAAAGCTCAACAGAGGGTTTGTGTGGTAATTAAACAGAACGGGATAAAAGGAACACTCAAGCAACCAGGAGCACATAGCAAAGGCAAGTGTGAGAGTGCTCAGACCTTCATCAGTTCTTCGAGGGGGGTGGTGGGGGAGTCCTGGGGTAGGGCCAGGGGCAGGCTCAGCACACGAGATAATTCAGAAGAAAACAACAACTAAAAATAAAATTTACCAAACCCAATTTGTTAAAAAATATAGTATACTCTGACAAAGTCAGGATGAGTTTGCTTTGAATTGTTGCAGTATTTATTTTAATGATTTTCTTTCTTTGGGATGGTTTAGCATTGGAAAGTATTGAAGCAGGAGTTGCAAATGCAAGTGTCCGCATGGCTCAGCCTGGCTATGGGTGACAGAGAGGCACAGGAACTGTGGCATTCTAGAAAAAACATTTGTGTGAGCCAGATTCAGCCTCTGGGGTTCTAGACTGGGACCTCCATTCTAGAGTGCCAAGGAACACAGTATTCTTCACTTTTATTGGAAGACTGGCTTTCTTTTAAATATATGCGCTGATAAAAATGTCAATATCCATTCAAACTTTTTGTTTATACAACTGTGTATATTAAGCATCTAGTACTTGCTTTTAGGACTCAGGTGTAGTGGCTCTTCAGGTTCCCAAAATATATAGCCATTTTGTAGTACTCTGGCTATATTTTTCCTCCCTGCTTTCTTTGACACCTTTTTAAGCAAGTAGTCAGTACCCCATCTCTAATGCATTAGAGCCTCTTCCCCCTCCATCCCAGAATTGTACCCTCAACTGTCCACTTTACCGGAACCATTGACCTGCTAAGCACCATATCTAACGGACTTTTTTCAGTTCTTATTCCCTTTGGCCTCCCTGCTGTGTTAGGCATTATCAGAGCCACTCCTTGGTCATACTGCTCTCCTTCAACAGCTTCCCCCTCAACCACTTTTAATTTCCTTCTTCATCCTTTTGTCTTTCGATGAATTCTGTATCAAAATTTCCAAGTCTGATCTACCTTCCTAATTACCTCTGAACCTTTTCACTTGGTACCCAATGTAGCACTCCAACACAGTATTTTAAAAATCCATATGCACACTGCTATATTTAAAATAGATAACAAACAAGGACCTACTATATAGCACAGGGAACTCTGCTCAGTATTCTGTAATAACCTAAATGGGAAGAGAATTTGAAAAAGAATAGATACATGTATATGTATAACTGAATCGCTTTGCTGTACACCCAAAACTAACACAACACAGTAAATCAACTATAGTCCAATATAAATTAAAAAAATAAAAATCCAGCTCCCCCTCTTCCTCCTCTAAACCAGTATCTCTTCCAAATTTCCTTATTTCTTTCAATGGCACCATTATTCTCTCTCTGAGACAATCTCATATCCAGGAGAAGTCTTTGATTCTTCCCTTTCCTCCCTTTCTCCTACAGTTCTGATCAGTCACCATGTGTGCTGATTCTTGTGAAGTAATCTATTTTGTATCCACGCCTTCCTTTGCAATTCCACAGCCATGGCCTTGTCTAGAATCTTAGTTATCACTTCACATCTAACTTATTACAACAGTTTCCTAATTGGTCTCTGCCTGCAACCTCTCAGTGCTTCAATCCACTACAGCTAGATATACCTTATTTAAAAACTCCACTGTGCAGAGTTCATCCCGGCTCAGAGCTTAAGAAGTTCGGGGGTCACAGTCTAGTGTTCAAGGTCTCCATCTCTTGCACCCTTACTTTATCTTCCTCACATCTCCCCATTTCTCCCATGAAGTCTTTCCCTCTGGTCTGATCTATGCCATCTCTCATTCTCTCCCCTTGTTCCTTCCTACTGCTCAAACAGCACAGTTCATCCTAGAAAGGGTGCCCGTTCCCACTTTATTCCTACTCACTACCTTGATCCCCATCTCCTTGCTAAAGCCTTTCCTGATCATACAGACAGCTCCTGCCATATATTTTTCGTGTGTTTGGGCTTTGTCCTCATCAAGAGTTCCTAGCCTTCTAAAGACAAGAAGTATGTCTCTGGTTCACATCTCCTGTAGTCACAGTGATACAGCCACAGAAGGTTTTCTATAATTATTTCATGAATAAGGATGGTAATTATCTTAATAATGTCATCCATAGCTACTAAGTTGTACGCTGAGTTGAATATTTTTAATACATTTTAATGAGTGTGTTCTGGGGATTTTCATAACTTCTTTTATAGACATCATTTGTTCATCTTTCATGCATGTCTGAAAGATTTAAGAATATTAATTAAATGTCTAACCAATCTGCATCATAATTAACATCATCCACATCCTTATTTGGAGTCCATGTTCATTCTTTTCCCCTTAGATACATTTTTTTCTTTTTAGGGATTTTTTTTTTCCTCCTATATATGTATTTATATTACATATGCTTTACTAAATCTCATTTTTATTATTTTTAAACTATTTTTAATTTTTAGAATTCTAACTCAAAAAGTATAAAGTGTATATACTGTCCCACCTTTTCAGTTCCCTTTTCTTCCCAATGGGTCACCGTCTTATTAACTTTTCTTTTACTCTTTCTGAGAATTTTTAAGCATGTGCAAGCCAATATGGCTTCTTCTTTCCACCTACTTTTCTTCATTTTTTTAAAACATATTTTTCAGCACCTTGTTTTTTTCAATTTCCAATGTATCTTCAAGTCCAAAAAGTCTTCCAGATTCTTTTCAACAACTATCTGGCATTCCAAAATATGATGTACCATAATTTATTTAAGCAGTTCACCACTGATAGACATTTGGGTTGTTTCCAGTTATTTACTATTACACAAGGTGGCATGTATACTTTTATATAAACGTTTTGCACATATGCAAGTATATGAATGGGCTAACTTTAAAAAAATAGAAGTTCTGGATCTAAGGCTACATACATTTGCAATTTTGACAGATACTACCAATTATAATAAACTATTTAATACCCACACAAGCGATGCCTAACAGTGCCTGTTTCTCCAAAGTCTTATCAATATAGTACATTATCAAACTTTTGGGGTTTTGCCAGTTTAATAGGTGAAAAATTGATTACAGATAGTTTTTTAAAAATCACCTTTACTGTGGTGTAATTCATATAATAACATTCATTTTAAGTGTACAATTTGATGAGTTTTGGAAAATGTATGTGGTCCTATAACCACAACCACAAATATAATAAATACAGAGCATTTCTATCACGCAAAAGAATTCCCTCATGCTCCCTGACAGCCAACACCTTACCCCCATCCCCAGCCCCTAACAACTAATTTGCTTTCAGTTACTGTAGTTTTGTCTTTTATAGAACTTCATATAAACTTTATGTAGTATATACTCTTTTTCTGTATATTTTTCCCTTAGCAAAATGGTTCTGGGCATCATCCATGTGAGTGTACCAATCTTTCATTCTTCTCTGTTACAGAGTAGTATTCCATTGTAAGGATAAACTAAAAGTCGTTTATCCACTTACCAGTTGATGGACATATTGGTTATTTCCAATTTGGAACTATTATTAACAAAGCCACCATGAATATTTGAATGTAAGTGTTTGTATGAAAATGTCTTTATTTCTTTGGATAAGTTACTAGAAGTGGTATTGCTGAGTTGTATGATGTGTATTTATAACGTTACAAGAAACTGCCAAATTGTTGCTATACCATTTTTTATTCCCATCAACAATGTGTGAAAATTCCATTTGCACCATATTGTCACCAGTACAAAATATTGCCAGTTCTTAACCGTAGTTATTTTAGTGGGTATGTAATGGTAACTGAGAGTTTAATTTGCTTTTTCTTCATGACTAATGATGGTGAGCATCTTTTCATGTGCTTACTTGCTATTCATGTATCCTCTTTGGCGAAATGTCTATTCAAATATTTTGCCCAGTATTTATTATGTTGTTTTCCTATTGTTGAGTGTAAATGATGTTCTTATATATTCTAGTTAAAGTCTATTATTAGAGATATATGTTACAAATATTTTCTTCCAAGCTATGGCTTTCCTTTCATTTTTTTTTAGCAGAGTTTCTTGAAGAACAAAAGGTTTGAATTTTTATTTTAGTGAAGTCCAATGTGACCACCTATGACTTTATGATTTGTGCTAACAAATCTCGGCTTACCAAGGTCACATAGGTTTTCATCTATACTTTTTTCTAAAAGTTTATTAGCTTAGCTTTTATATTTCTGTTATTCATTCTGAGTTAATTCTTGTGTATGATGTGAGGTAAGGGTTTTGTTTCATCTTTTTACATGTAGATATCCATTTGGTCTAGCACCATTTGTTGAAAAGACTATACTTCCCCTGCTGAATTACCTTGACACTTTGGTCAGAAATCAAATGCCATTATATGAAAGTTTATTTCTGGACACTCTTCTGTTCCATTGTTCTATGTGTCTATCTTTACACCAATGTTATACTGTCTTAATGACTTTACCTTTATATAGTAAGTCTTGAATTCAGATTGTGTAAGTTTTATAATTTTGCTCTTCTTCAAAAGCATGTTGGTTATTCTAGATATTTTTTATTTCTACATACACTGTAGAATCACCTTGTCAATTTCATAAGTACTGCTGGAATTTTTACTGGGATCATGCTGAAACTATTTTTCTAATCCATATTGTCTTCTAGTCCATAAAGATGGACTTTCTTTTCATTTATTTAGATTTTTCTTTTCTGTCATCAGTGTTCTGCAGACTTTTGCACAGACCTTGAATATTTTTTCAAAACTTAATCCTAAATATTTCATATTTTGATACTCTAATGGCACTTTTATTTTAATTTCAATTGTTTAGCATAGAATTGCATAGAAATACATAGAGAGCATAGAAATAGATTTCAGTTTTTAATACTGATCTTATTGTGAGGTCTTGCTAAATTCACTTATTTTCTAAATAGTTGATCTTGTTATCTGGAAATACAAGTCCCTGATTTATGACGGTTTGACTTTCATCTCTCAACTTTACTATGGTGCAAAAGTAATAAGCATTCAGTAGAAACCATACTTGAAATTGTAAATTTCAATCTTTTCTGGGGCTAACAGTATGTGGTACCATACTCTCTTATGACACTGGGCAGTGGCAGCAAGCCACATCTCCCAGCCAGCCATGCAGTCACAAGAGTAAACCCCAATACATTTATAATCATTCTGTACCCACACAACCATTCTGTCTTTCACTCAGTACAGTACAGGCATACATCATTTTATCGTGCTCCACTTTATTGTGCTTCACAGACGTTGTTGTTGTGTTGTTTTGTTTTGTTTTGTTTTACAAATTGAAGCTTCATGGCTACCTTGCATGGAACAAGTCTATTGGCTCCATTTTTTCCAACAGCATTAGCTCACTTTGTGTCTCTGTGTCACATTTTGATAATTCTCATGATATTTCAGACTTTCATTATTTTGTTACGTCATCTGAGATCAGTGATCTTTGATGTGACTATTGTAATTGTTTTGACATTTTTTAGCAGTAAAGTATTTTTTATTAAAGTATATACGTTGGGTTTTTTAGACATAATGCTATTGCACACTTAATAGCCTATAGTATAGTGTAACCATAAATTTTATATGCACTGGGAAACAAAAAGACTCATGTGATTCACTTTATTGCAATATATGCTTTATTATGGTGGTCTGGAACCAAACCAGCAATATCTCCGAGGTATGCCTGTATTCAATAAATTACATGAGTACTTCAACACCCTATTATAAAATAGGCTTCGTGTTAGATGTTTTTGCCCAACTGTGGACTAATGTAAGTGTTCTAAGCACATTTAAGGTAAGCTAAGCTAATCTATGATGTTTCATAGGTGAGGTGTATTAAATGCATTTTTGACTTAGGATATTTTCAACTTATGATGGGTTTATGGGGATGTAACCCTGTCATAAATTGAGGAAGATCTGCAGAATTTTAATTTTTTTATCCCTATGCCTTTTATTGATTTTCCTTGCCATATTGTACTAGCTAATATCTCCAGTATCATGTTGGGGAAAAATGGAGTTAACATTTTCTGCCTTGTTCCTGATCTGAGAGAACCTGTAATTGTGAATTTATCTATTTCTCCTTTAAGTTCTATCAGTTTTCACTTCTTATATCTTGAAGCACTGTTATTAGGTACATGCACATTTAGAATTGTTTTGTTCTCTTGATAAACTGACATGTTTATCATTAAAGAAATATTCCTCTTTCCCTGTTATTGTTCCTTGTTGTAAATTCTACTGTTTGATATTAATAAAGCTACCCAAGATTTTTAATAAGTGTTTGTGAGGTATATTTTTTCTTCATTTTTTTTACTTTTTTTTTTTTTTTTTTTTTATGCGTTACGCGGGCCTCTCACTGTTGTGGCCTCTCCCGTTGCGGAGGACAGGCTCCGGACGCGCAGGCCCAGCGGCCATGGCTCGCGGGCCCAGCCGCTCCGCGGCACGTGGGATCTTCCCAAACGGGGGCACGAACCCGCGTCCCCTGCATCGGCAGGCGGACTCTCAACCACTGCGCCACCAGGGAAGCCCCATTTTTTTTACTTTTAATCTGTGTCTTTAAATTTATGGCTTTCTTACAAACAGCATACCTTTGGATCCTGCATTTTCAGCCTGTCTGACAGTCTCTGTATTTTAATTGGGGCATTTAGACTACTTACATTTGATGTGATTAACAACATGGTGGAGTTTAAATCTACTATTTTCCTACTTGTTTCTTTGTTTTCTCCCCACCACCAGCCCATTTCCTATCTTCTTTTAGGTTAACTAAGTGTTTTTTATGGCCCCATTTTATCTCCGCTATTGACTTACTAGCTATATCTCTTTGTTTTATTATTTCAGTGATTGCCGTAGGGTTTGCAATTTACATCTTTAACTTATCACAGTCTGCTTTTAAATAACATTATACCATTTATAGGAGATTGGTTCAAGATGGTGGAGTAGAAGGAAGTGTTCTCACTCCCTCTTGCTCACTCCCTCCTTCTCCCACCAGAATCACAACTAACTGCTGAATAATCATCGACAGGAAGACACTGTAACTCACCAAAAAAGATACCCCACATCCAAAGACAAAGGACACAATGAGACGGTAGGAGGGGCGCAATCACAATAAAATCAAATCCCATAAATTCTGGGTGGGTGACTCACAAACTGGAGAATACTTATACCATAGAAGTCCACCCACTGGAGTGAAGGTTCTGAGCCCCATGTCAGGCTTCCCAACCCGGGGGCCTGGCAACGGGAGGAGGAATTCCTAGAGAATCACACATTGAAGGCTAGCGGGATTTGATTGCAGGACTTCAACAGGACTAGATGAAACAGAGACTCCACTCTTGGAGGACACACACAAAGTAGTGTGTGCACTGGGACCCAGGGGAAGGAAGAGTAACCCCATAGGAGACTGAACCAGACCTACCTGCTAGTGCTGGGCAGTCTCCTGCAGAGGCAGGGGGTAGCTGTGGCTCATGGCGGGGACAAAGACACTGACAGCAGAAGTTCTGGGAAGTACTCCTTGGAAGGAGACCCCAGAGTCTGCCATTAGCCCCACCAAAGAGCTCCAGTTCTGGGACACCTCAGGCTAAATAACCAACAGGGAGGGAACCCAGCCCCACCCATCAGTAGACAAGTGGATTAAAGTTTTCCTGAGCTCTGCCCACCAGAGCAACACCCAGATCTACCCACTACCAGTCCCTCCCATCAGGAAGCTTACACAAACCTCTTAGATAGCCTCATCCACCAGAGGGAAGACAGTAGAAGCAAGAAGAACTACAATTCTGCAGCCTGTGGGAGGAAAACCACATTCACAGAAAGATAGACAAAATGAAAAGGCAGAGGATTTGTACCAGTTGAAGGAACAAGATAAGACCCCAGAAAAACAACTAAATGAAGTGGAGATATGCAACCTTCTAGAATAAGAATTCAGAATAATGATAGTGAAGATGATCCAGGACCTTGGAAAAAGAATGGAGGTAAAAATCAAGAAGATGCAAGAAATATTTAACAAAGACCTAGAAGAATTAAAGAAGAAACACCTAGAAGAATTAAAGAACAAACAAACAGAGATGAACAATACAATAACTGAAATGAAAAATAAACTAGAAGGAATCAATAGCAGAATCACTGAGGCAGAAGAACAGATAAGTGACCTAGAAGAAAGAATGGTGGAATTCGCTGCTGCAGAACAGAATAAAGAAAAAAGAATGAAAAGAAATCAACACAGCCTAAGAGATCTCTGGGACAACATTAAATGCAACAATATTCACATTGCAGGGGTCCCAAAACGAGAAAAGAGAGAGAAAAGACCCAAGAAAATTTTTGAAGAAATTAGAGTCAAAAACTTCCCTAACATGGGAAAGGAAAAAGCTACTCAAGTCCAGGAAGCACAGAGAGTCACAGGCAGGATAAACCCAAGGAGGAACACACTGAGACACATAGTAATCAAACTAACAATAACTAAAGACAAAGAAAAATTTTTGAAAGCAACAAGGGAAATAAAACATATAATGAATAACCAATAACATACAAGGGAACTTCCATAAGGTTAACAGCTGATCTCTCAGCAGAAACTCTACAAGCCAGAAGGGAGTGGCATTATATATTAAAAATGATGAAATGGAAGAACATACAACCAAGATTGCTCTACCTGGCAAGGATCTCATTCAGATTTGACGGAGAAATCAAAAGCTTTACAGACAAGCAAAAGCTAAGAGAATTCAGCACCACCAAACCAGCTCTAGAACAAATGCTAAAGGAACCTCTCTAAGTGGGAAACACAAGAAAAGACAAGGACCTACAAAAACAAACCCATAACAAATAAGAAAATGGTAATAGGAACATACATATCAATAATTACTTTAAATATGAATGGATTAAAAGCTCCATCCAAAAGACACAGGCTCGCTGAATGCATAGTAAAACAAGACCCACATATATGCTGTCTACAAGAGACCCACGTCAGAGCTAGGGACACATACAGACTGAAAGTGAGGGAATTTAAAAAGATATTCTATGCAAATGGAAATGAAAAGAAAGCTGGAGTAGCAATATTCATATCAGATAAAATAGACTTTAAAATAAAGAATGTTACAAGAAACAAGGAAGGACACTAAATAATGATCCAGGGATCAATCGAAGAAGAAGACATAACAATTATAAATATATATGCACCTAACATAGGAGCACCTCAATACATAAGGCAACTGCGAACAGTATAAAAGAGGGAATCAACAGTGACACAATAATAGTGGAGGACTTTAACACTTCACTTAACCAACGGACAGATCATCCAGACAGAAAAATAATAAGGAAACACAAGCTTTAAATGACACAATAGACCAGATAGATTTAGTTGATATTTATAGGACATTCCATCCAAAAACAGCAGATTACACTTTTTTCTCAAATGTACACAGAACATTCTCCAGGATAGATCACATCTTGGGTCACAAATAAAGACTTGGTAAATTTAAGAAAATTGAAATCATATCAAGCATCTTTTCTGACCACAACACAATGAGATTAGAAATCAATTACAGGGAAAAAATGTAAAAAACACAAACACATGGAGGCTGAACAATACATTACTAAATAACCAAGAGATCACTGAAGAAATCAAAGAGGAAATCAAAAATACCTAGAGAAAAATTACAGTGAAAACGTGACAATCCAAAATGTTTGGGATGCAGCAAAAGCAATTCTAAGAGGGAAGCTTACAGCAATACAATCCTCAAGAAACAAGAAAAATCTCAAATGAACAATCTAACTTTACACCTAAAGGAGCTAGAGAAAGAAGAACCAAAAAAAACCCAAAGTTAGTAGAAGGAAAGAAATCTTAGAGATCAGAGCAGAAATAAATGAAATAGAAACAAAGAAAACAGTAGCAAAGATCATAAAATTAAAAGCTGGTTCTCTGAGAAGATAAACAAAATTGATAAACCTTTAGCCAGACCCATCAAGAAAAAGAGGGAGAGCACTCAAATCAATAAAATTAGAAATGAAAAAGGAGAAGTTATAACAGACACCACAGAAATGCAAAGCATCATAAGAGACTACTACAAGAAATTCTATGCCAATAAAATGGACAACCTGAAAGAAATGGACAAATTCTTAGAAAGGTATAACCTCCCAAGACTGAACCAGGAAGAATTAGACAATATGAGCGGACCAATCACAAGTAATGAAATTGAAACTGTGATGAAAAATATTCCAACAAACAAAGCCCAGGACCAGATGGCTTCACAGGTGAATTCTATGAAACATTTAGAGAAGAGCTAACACCCATCCTTCTCAAACTCTTCCAAAAAATTGCAGAGGAAGGAACACTCCCAAACTCATTCTACGAGGCCACCATCACCCTGATACCAAAACCAGACAGAGATACTACAAAAAAAGAAAGTTACAGACCAATATCACTGATGAATATAGATGCAAAAAATCCTCAACAAAATACTAGCAAACAGAATCTAACAACACATTAAAAGGATCATTCACCATGATCAAGTGGGATTTATCCCAGGGATGCAAGGATTCTTCAATATATGCAAATCAATCAATATATACACCATATTAACAAATTGAAAAATAAAAACCATATGATCATCTCAATAGATGTAGAAAAAGCTTTCGAAAAAATTCAACACCATTTATGATAAAAAAACTCTCCAGAAAGTGGGCATAGAGGCAACCTACCTCAATGTAATAAAGGCCATATATGACAAACCCACACCAAATATCATTCTCAACGATGAAAAACTGAAAGCATTTCCTCTAAGATCAGGAAAAAGACAAGGATATCCACTCTTGCCACTATTATTCAACATAGCTTTGGAAGTCCTAGCCACGGCAATCAGAGAAGAAAAGGAAATAAAAGGAATACAAATTGGAAAGCAAGAAGTAAAACTGTCACCTTTTGCAGATGACATAATACTATACATAGAGAATCCTAAAAATGTCACCAGAAAACTACTAGAGCTAATCAATGAATTTGGTAAAGTAGCAGGATACAAAATTAATGCACAGAAATGCCTTGCATTCCTATACACTAATGTTGAAAGATCTGAAAGACAAATTAAGGAAACAATCCCATTCACCACTGCAACAAAAAGAATAAAATACCTAGGAATAAACCTACCTAAGGAGGTAAAAGACCTGTACTCAGAAAATTATAAGACACTGAAGAAGAAATCAAAGATGACACAAACAGTTGGAGAGATATACAATGTTCTTGGATTGGAAGAATCAATATAATGAAGGTGACTATTACCCAAAGCAATCTACAGATTCACTGCAATCCCTGTCAAATTACCAGTGGCATTTTTTACAGAACTAGAACAAATCATCTTAAAATTTGTATGGAGACAAAAAAGACCCCGAATAGCCAAAGCATTCTTGAGGGAAAAAAACAGAGCTGGAGCAATCAGACTCCCTGACTTCAGACTATACTACAAAGCTACAGTAATCAAGACAATATGGTACTGGAACAAAAACAGAAATATAGATGAATGGAACAGGATAGAAAGCCCAGAGATAAACCCACACACCTATGGTCAACTAATCTATGACAAAGGAGGCAAGGATATATAATGGAGAAAAGACAGTCTCTTCAATAAGTGGTGCTGGGAAAACTGGACAGCTAAACGTAAAAGAACGAAATTAGAACACTCCCTAACACCATACTCAAAAATAAATTCAAAATGAATTAAAGACCTAAATGTAAGAGCAGACCATGTTAGAGGAAAACATAGCAAGAACACTCTTTGACATAAATCACAGCAAGATCTGTTTTGACCCACCTCCTAGACTAATGGAAATAAAGACAAAAATAAACAAATGGGATCATATGAAACTTAAAATCATCTGCACAGCAAAGGATACTACAAACAAGATGAAAAGATAACCCTCAGAATGGGAGAAAATATTTGCAAACAAATCAACGGACAAAGGATTAATCTCCAAAATATATAAATAGCTCATGCAGCTCAATATTAAATAAACAAAGAATCCAATGAAAAAATGGGCAGAAGACCTAAATAGACATTTCTCCAAAGAAGACATACACATGGCAAAGAAGCACATGAAAAGCTGCTCAACATCACTAATTATTAGAGAAATGCAAATCAAAACTACAATGAGTTATCACCTCACACCAGTTAGAATGGGTATCATCAGAAAATCTACAAACAACAAATGCTGGAGAAGGTGTGGAGAAAAAGGAACCCTCTCGCACTGTTGGTAGGAATGTGAATTGATACAGCAACTATGGAGAACCATATGGAGGTTTCTTAAAAAACTAAAAATAGAATTACCATATGACCCAGCAGTCCCACTACTGGGCATATACCCAGAGAAAATTATAATTCAAAAAGACACATGCAGCCCAGTGTTCATTGCAGCACTATTTACAATAGTCAGGTCATGGAAGCAACCTAAATGCCCATCGACAGATGAATGGATAAAGGAGATGTGGTACATATATACAATGGAATATTACTCAGCCATAAAAAAGAATGGAATTGAGTCATTTCCAGAGACATGGATGGACCTAGAGACTGTCATACAGAGTGAGCTAAGTCAGAAAGAGAAAAATAAATATTGTATATTAACACATATATGTGGAATCTAGAAAAATGATACCGATGAACCGGTTCACAAGGCAACATAGTGATACAGATGTAGAGAACAGACATATGGACCAAGGGGGGAAAGTGGCAGGGGGTGATAGTGGTGGGATGAATTAGGAGATTGGGATTGACATATATACACTAATATGTATAAAAGAGATAACTAATAAGAACCTGCTGTATATAAAAAATAAATAAATAAAATTCATATAATAAATAAATAATATTATACCATTTATAGATATATACTTCTGTTTCATCTTCTGTCCTTTGTGTCATTTTGTCATGCTTTTTACTACTACTTGTGCTTTAACCTCCACAATACATTGTTGATATTTTTGCTTTAAACAGATAATTAGCTTTTAAAGACATTTTAAAAGTAAGAAAAATATGCCTGTTATATCACCCATTTCTAGTGCTCATCATTTCTTTGCATAGATCCACATTTCCCTCTGGTATTGTTTCCCTTTTCCCTGATGATTTTTTTTTAATATTTCTTGAAGTACAGATATGCTGATGATGAATTCCTTCAGTTTTTGTATGTCTAAATGTATTTTTTTACTTTTCATTTTGACTGGTTGAAGAATTCTAGGTTGACAGATTTCTTTTCTTTTTAGTACTTTAAAGATGTCTCTCTACTGTCTTCTGGCTTGCATAGCATCTGATAATGATGCTTCTATCATTCCTATCTTTGTTCCTCTGTGCATAATGTGTCTGTATTCTCTGTCTGCTTTTAAGATTGTTTTCTTTGGCAGTGGTTTTCAAAAATTTGCTTATGATGTGCTTTTGCCTGGTTTTCTGTCCTGGTTTTAATCTGCTGGATTCACTGAGCTTTTATAAATTTATGAGTTTGAGTTTTCATCAGTTTGGAAAGATTTTGATCAATATTGTTTTAATATTTTTTCTACCCCCAATCCCTTTTTTGAGACTCTAAATAAATGTATATTAAACCAACAATAGTGTCCTATAAGTTATTGCTACCCAGGTTTTTTTAAATCTTTTTTTTCCTCTGTGTGCTTCATTTCAGATAGTTTCTAATGCAATGTCTTCAAGTTCATTGATCTTTTATTCTACAGTTACTAATTGATATTAACCTCATCCAAGACATTTTCCATTTTGGATATGGAATTTTCATTTATTTGAAAACTATAAAATGTACTTTATACAAATACCTTTTTTTTTTTGTCTTCTATTTCCCTTCTCATACTGTTTATGTTTTCTTAAACATGTGAAGCATATTTATAGTAGCTGTTTTAACATCCTTGCCTGCTAGTTCCATCATTTCTGTGTGTTTGTATTGAATAATTTTTTTCTGGTTATGGGTCATATTGTCTGCATTTTTGCATGCCTGGTAGTTCTTTTTTGCCATGATGATTTTATGTTGTTTATTGCAGGATTTCTTGTATTCCTTTAAATAATATTGTATTTTATTTTTATGCACAATTAAGTAATTTAAAATCAGTTGCATTATTTCAAGGTTTGCTTTTAAACTTTGTTAGAATATGTTCGGATCAAATTTTAATCTAGGATCAATTTAGCTCTACTACTTATGATTACTTAATGTCCAAGTATTTGCTCTTTCCACTCCGGCTGGTGTAAGCAAAAATTCCCAGGCTTGTGTGAGATCCCGGAATTTGTCTGCCAACTGACATCCAGTGGTTTGTAACTGAGCATGGTTTCCTTTCATACATATGTAGATTAGTGATGAGTAAAATACTCAAGGGACCCCACTGCAGATCTCCAGAACTCTCTCCCAGTATCTCCTTTGCAGTATCGGCCCCACAGTTTCTAGCCTTTAGTCTCCCTGAATCCCAATCTTTCTCCTCTTCTCAAGCAGAGAGCCTAGTTCTGTTAGGTTCCCTCTTTCTACACTGAAAACTCTCCAGGCACAGTAAGCTAGAGTAATTATAAGTCTAACTTTTGTTTGTTTGTTTGTTTTGTTTCTTTGTTTAACTTTTCTCAAGGATCACAGACTCCAGCTGCTTGTTGTTCAATATCTGAAAATTATTGTCTCATATATTTTGTCTAGTTTTCTACTTTTTTAAGGCATAAGATTAAATCTGGTCCTTCTTACTCTGTCTTGGCCACAGTTAGAATTTCCTATCAGTTTAATATGAATTTCTCTTACTATAAGTGAGGTTGAGTATCTCTTCGTGTGTTTAAGAAGAGGGTTTTTTATTTCTGTCTTGTGAGTGTTTTTATATCTTTCAGCCATTTTTATTGTGTTGTTGGTGCTTTCACCATTTTCAATGTCATTTAATGCTAGAATTCTACTTCACTGATTCCTTATAGTTCTAAAAATAGTTTTTCTTATTCATTGATATTTCAACAGCTCTTCCTAAAATAATTTGCAATGCTGTTCTACTGGTGTCTTCATTCCATTTTTGTAAACATCAATTAAACAAACATTTTGGGCTTCCCTGGTGGCGCAGTGGTTGAGAGTCTGCCTGCCGATGCAGGGGACACGGGTTCGTGCCCCGGTCTGGGAAGATCCCACATGCCGCGGAGCGGCTAGGCCCATGAGCCATGGCCGCTGAGCCTGCGCGTCCGGAGCCTGTGCTCCGCAACGGGAGAGGCCACAACAGTGAGAGGCCTGCGTACCGCAGACAAAAACAAAAACAAAACACACATTTTAAAACCATGTAAGGCCCATTTATATCTACTTTAGAGATTAAAAGGAGAATACCAAGCAAAAAAACACATTTTATAAACTTAAAGAGCTTATTATATAGATTGGGAGAAAATATTATACATATTTAAAGTTGAGAGGGGGACATAAAGCCAAAATTATAAATTGGGCTAAGATTAGTCCTGGAATTCTCTTGAAAAAGCTGCATCTTGAGCAATATTTTGAGCCAAATTTAAAATCCAAATATATTGGGAGAAAGCAGCAAGATGGGCTTTCCAGGGTTAATTGAAAAAAAAAAAGATTAGGAAAGAAGGAAAAGCCACAGAGATGGTCTCGGGGGGCTGCAGCCTCCACTGAAACCCCACTTTATATCCTGTCCTTTAGAAAAAAGTGACGGTCTTGAGAAGTAGAAATTCAAAGTCACAGAGGCCTGGGGGAGCTGGTCTCAGAGACTTGGAGGGAAACACAGCAGTGCCTCATAAGTAGATGAGAGCTAGATTCACTAATTAATA
The DNA here is from genome assembly GCF_008692025.1 of Phocoena sinus. Taxonomy (NCBI): domain Eukaryota; kingdom Metazoa; phylum Chordata; class Mammalia; order Artiodactyla; family Phocoenidae; genus Phocoena; species Phocoena sinus. The sequence continues at coordinate 71,968,572 of NC_045769.1, forward strand.
ACTTGTTTATATTTTTAATGATACTGGCGCACTTTAGGGTTATGTTTGTTAGTTCATTGCTGTCATGTTTAACTTAAGGAACATGAGGACTCAGTAACAGGTTTAACTGCTATTCCTCTTTCGTATAAAACTCTGATCATTCTTCTTACTACTGATCATTAGGCTTCCCACCACAAAAGGATCGACCAATTTGTATTTCCAAACCCCATACTTGTCAGCATTCCTCTGACCACCTGGCTGGACTGAACTAGAAGCTTTCTCCTAAGTGATACCCTGGAAGACTTGGAGAGGGCGGTCCTGTCAAATCAGACTAAAGGCCCATGTGCTGACCCTCCACTGCACCTGTAACAGATGACTCTTACCCCCATTTCCGGGCCTCTGTGGCTTTCCTTCTGAGCCCTGTGTTGATATTCAGAGTACAGCGTCTCTCATTCGTGTTTTCAAATGCTACCATTAGAACGTTCCTACTCTTTCCCATTAATGGCTCAAACTCTTGAAAGCCTGTTAGTGGAAAGGAAAATACCACATCATTGAAAAGCATCATTCACTTATGAAGTCACCATAGGCCTTGAGGTTTTGCATAGTTCAAAACTTGGGGTCAATCCAATAGATAAATATGTGTTTGATCCAAAGGGTGACAAAAAGGAAATACACCAGTGACAGGCTAGAAATATTAAAGACAACTTCCAAATTGACAAGGGAAATTTAAAAATGAAAAGTAACTTGGCCAAACACAAAAATAAGAAATAAAGGCATAACAAATTAAATTGTAAATATTAATTAAAATAGATATGATAAAACCAAGTATATCAATTATAACATTGAATGTGACTAGATTGAATTTTTATATTTAAAGACAGGTACTGTTACTTCGATATTTAAAAAAACATTTTTTTTAAGCCTGAGCTATATATTGATTATAAGAAAAGTACTTTCAACAGTGGAGTTTTTTTTAAGGGCTAAATACAAAAGAGAGAACAAAATAATACTAGGCAATCACAAACAAAAATAAATAGCAGAGGAAATATTAATTTCATATAAGTTAAATTTCAGGTTCCAAGTATTAAACAAGATAAAGAGAGAACATGATGATAAAAGTCATAAGACAAAATTCATATCTTTCGAAGAGGATAATATTCATAGCTCTATATAGGCAAAAGTGTATATAAACAAGAAAAAAATCTCCATAGTGGGAAATGTTTAAATACCTCTTTCAGAAGTGAGCTGAAAAGTAATAATAAGAAGCTGTAAGTAAGAAAAAAGGGATTAAATAATACAGTAAACAAACTCATTATAATGTAAGTAGAGATACTTCAAACAGACAATAGTCTTTTTCTTCCTACATGCCTGTGGTATATTTACAAAATCAGTTACGTAATGGCCACAAAAAGAGGTCCTTAGCAAAAATTTTAGAGTAGAGATTTTACAGGCCATATTCCATAATCATAATCCAATAAAATTAGAATAAAAATATCCAAGCAATTCTACCTACTTGGAAATCAAGACCCATAACTTCTAAATAACACTTGGAACTAAAAGTGGCTACTAAAAATGCTATGAAATAGACACAAGAGACCCGCCTATTACATGTACAAAGCCCTCTGTGAGAAGACAAAAAAATCATCCTTCATCCCTTCTGTCATTTTCACCTTGAGCAAAGCAGTTACACTTACTCATCTTATATGATGGTGTGTGTCTGGGATTAATATTCACCGGTTTATTTATTTATATCATTGATTTGTTTCATTAAAAGTCCATCAGAAATCCAAAAACAAATTAAATTGCCCAACTTTTTAAAAACATATAGAGCGTGTGGTTAGTTTGGGTATTTTCAAATATGTACTTTTATACCGTTTATACATTGTTATTCACATTTATTCATATTAGAGTTAAGAATGCAAAACCTTAGGCCAGGACACAAAACAGTGTCCAACATTAGCTGTTATTGGTTTAATACATGAGTTCCTACCTGCTCCATTCTGCCCTTTCCATAGCGCCATTTCCCATTCCTCTCAATGGGCTCCTGGAGCCAGAACTTGGACATCTTTCTCTGAAGCTAGAAATACTATAGAGAACTTTTTAGAGCATTTAGAGCTTTCCTTGTAGAACTAGATCTTCCATGTTTCTGAATGTGCCTGCTTCCTTCCCTACCACTCTCCAGGAGAAACACACAGCTGGTTCTTCTGTCCAGCTCACCTATAAATGATCAGGAAGTAGAAATACATGGCCCTCTGTTTCTCAGCAGGGTCAAATGCCTTCTCCAAGATCCTCAAGCATGTGGGCCTCATGGAAGTTACATTCTAAAAAGGGAGAAAGAAAGTAAACAAGTAAATCGAAAACAATATGATAACAGGGAGTGATAAATGCCATGGAAAACATAAAACAGGATATATCAATCAGGATCTGGGCAGGAAAGTGGTAGCCCAATAAACAATAGTCCAGAATTTAATCTCAGGAATTAGTTACGACATAGAAATGCTTAAAGAACAAACAGGTGACAACGAGGCAATTCAGAGATTTGCAATTTCCCCTCAGGTTACAGAATAAAAGCAAGAAGTGGTATTATTGAAGCCCAGGGGTCAATGAACCATGAAATCCTGGAACCCTGGAAGAGAAGCAGTCATTTCTGGTGATGCCAGCCCCAAAGAGAAAAGGGGAGAAATTTCCTGGGTTTTTCTCTCCCTTCCTTCCTCCTCCCCCAGCACCCTCCCCCAAAGACTAATGTCTGTCTTGACCAAACTTAACTGGAAGTCAATTGGCACGGGAGGCTGGGAGATGTAATTTGCAAGGATTAATCTCCACAGTCCATAAAGACCAGATGAAGGTGGGAAATGGGTCTGAGATGAAACAGACAAAACTCACTGAAAGGAGGATTTGGAGCGACAGACGATGTGTGGGGACAATTTCAGAAAGGATGGTTAGGAAAGACCTCCCTGAGGAGGTGATATTTGTACAGACACCTGAATGAAGGAAGAGCTTAGGGCATCTGAAGATCTGGAGAAACAGTGTTCCAAGTAGGGGGAAGAGCAAATGCAAAGATTGTGAGAAGGAAACTAGCTCAGCGTGATCAAGGAGCAGTGAGGAAACCAGTGTGGGTGGAGCACACTGAGCAAAGGGTAAAAGGGCAGAAGAGGAGGTCGAGAGAGAGAGGAGAGGCCAGAGCATGCCGGGCCTTCTAGGTTAAAAACTTGGAGTTGGTGCTAAATGTGGAGGGAAACCATGGGAATGTTTGAGTAGTGCAGTGATGTGAACTGATCAACATTTTTGAGAGGTTCCACTTACCTTGACGTTAAAAGTAACCTCAGGTGCTGAGTGTGCATGTGTTCCCATGAGTCTCTGCTGTGTTTCTGCCTCCTATCCTTCCCCTATGGTGCAGAATATCCCTCAGGACCCATCTGGGACTTGCAAATCTTGGTACAGCACATTTCCACTCTGGGCATAGTATAATTCTTTACAGAGCAGCACGGTCTTCTCCAACCATTCAGGTGGAAGTAGGCTTGAGGGGATGGTTCCTGAATTGTCTATGTTTGTATTGGTACTAGGACTCTCAAGCAGTTGGCATCCAGACTATGAAAAGGTCAGGAATATTCTAAATGAAGAATACCACCCCAATCCCTTGGCATGAAATGTGAGATCATTTTCTTCCATACAGGAATTCTAGCTATGAGGATTCACTGTTCTCTACAGAAAGTTAATTGAAGTAAAATATGAAGAAGTTTCATATGTCACAAAATATCGTTATCCTCACGATTTTCTCCAACATTCAATACTTTGTAAAAACCAGCCTTAGCACCATACAAAAACAAGCAATGGGTCATATTTGACCCATGGGCCTCAGGTTGCCAAACCCTGCTCTGGAGTAAAGTTCCCCAGTATACAAATCCTCCCCACAAAGCTTCCAGCAGCTTGTTGAAATATGAATGGAAAGCCAGAGATCACTCGCTGGTTGAGGAAAGTCTATTGGGAGAGTCAAAAACCAAAATAAAGAAATAGCAGGGAGGGCTTCCATGGTGGCGCAGTGGTTGGGAATCTTCCTGCTAATGCAGGGGACACGGGTTCGAGCCCTGGTCTGGGAAGATCCCACATGCCGCAGAGCAGCTAGGCCCGTGAGCCACAACTGCTGAGCCTGCGCGTCTGGAGCCCGTGCTCCGCAACAAGAGAGGCCGCGACAGTGAGAGGCCCGCGAACCGCGATGAAGAGTGGCCCCCGCTTGCCGCAACTAGAGAAAGCCCTTGCACAGAAACGAAGACCCAACACAGCAAAAATAAATAAATTTTAAAAATAGAAATAGCAGGGAGTAAAACCAATGCAGGGAGCAAGAAGAAACCCACACCAAGGCACACTGGTCCTAAAAGGGACTCGTGGCATGAAAGAGGGGTGTGTCATGTACAAAGTATGCAGAGCCAGAATACCATTGGATTACTCAAGGTTGATTCTGGAAGCTAGAAAGCAACAGAATAATTACTTGAAATTTTGAGCAAAAATAATTTCCAACCTAGTATTAATTCTCTCAATCAAGTATGAAGATAGAACAAAATCATTTAATCATTTTAGTGTCTTAGGAAACAGAGGATCTAATACAAAAAGAGAAGCAATAGAAATCTTCAGGATGACGGCAGAATAAAACCCCTGACAGCTATGTAGCAGGCCTTGAAACTCACCAGACCATATTGGAACATAAGCATGTATTAGTACTGGGGTCTCCACTTTTTGCAGAGAATGAGGGATGGATTAGTGATATGTATACAGACAACTAAGCCAACAAAACCCAAACAATTATTAACAAGATAAACGAGTCAAACTGGAAAGGAAATATAATAATAGTAGGCCACATGACTCAGCTGTGACTAAAAATCACATTCAGAGCAATATAAACACTGAATTTTGATCTAACTTGAAATTATGATATCATTCTATTCGGAAGATGGGGTGGGGCAGAGAAGAATTTAAGACGGCTTAAATTCTCATCTTCAACAGTAAACAGAAAGTCAGAAAATAATGTCTAAAACAGAAAAATCAAGTAAAAGTAGCATAAACTTGCAGTTTAGAAATATAGAGGAAATACAGAGAAATGAGAGAAGCCAACTAAAGGGGTTGAAAATAGTTACCGCTGGGACTGAGAATGAAGGGTAGGTAGGACACAGCTCTGTTATTTCTGGGTAGTTATGGTAAGAATTGTAGAATTATGACTTCTTAAACTATGCACATGGAAAACTCTGATGAAAATAAAAATTCACATGTGTAAAAAGATCATGTTGGCTGCTCTGTACAGAATTGATTGGAAGGAGTGTGTGAAAGCAGGAGGGCTGGTTAGGGGTTCTGTCTGGGCAGAAGATGGCAGCAGTGGAGATAAGATTTGACAGACTTACGGTATTCTTCAGGTGCTGACGCAACCACATTTAGTAATGCGTTGGCTACAAAGGCAAAAGAAACAGAGTTGTCCAAGACAAGTCCCAAGGTGCTGGCACGAGCAACACATGGCAGTACCATTTAATAAGAAGTGAAATGTGTTCAAGTTGCAGATCATCTGAAACTTTGAGCTCGGATATGAGAAAATAACTTTCCAACATGGTGTTTTAAAGGTGACCAGCTTCTCTGATTTTCGGAGGATTTTTTCCCTCATGTATGAATCTGCTTCTGGAAAACTCCTCCTATGAGATGAAACTTCCCAAGGAGCAAGGTGAATCCCTTTGTCATTACTCAGAGACAACTGCATAAATGATATACCCTAGGGTTGTAGGCGTTCCGCCTACACAATGCTGTCAACCTGCCTTCCACTTTCCACCAGCCCCCCTATTCACAAACTGTAAAGTAAAAGCCATAATGAGTGGCACTGATTTCTGAAAATATATTATTTTTTTTACTGAGCAGGTTGTCCCTGTTTTCATTTTGTTCAGCAGATTATTTTAGAGCAAACCTTCTATTAAAAACCTAATAAACTGAGTGGAAACATTTAAACGTACTCCAAACCAAGCTGGAATCTCATACTCCCTAAAGTATTTGCATGGAGAAGAGCTAAATCTGTGGCAAATATTCATCTTAAGCAACCTGCTCAGAATTCCTTCTGGGGGGGGGGGGGGGTGTGCATTTTGCATTCCTCAAATGCTCTCTGTTTACTCCCGAATCACATCAAAGTAACCAGATGCTGAGTCCCAAAACCCAGTGAAGAACAAAGGACATAGATTTAGATCAGTCTAGGAAAGGAAACCAAGGCGAAGAAGCTCCTTAGCCAGAAATCTTATGTAGAAAAACAGCCACATGAGAAAAAAAGAGCAAAGCAATTCAAAGCGTCAAGTTGATGCCTTCCCAAAGGCAGCATACACCTCCAAACGTGAGTTGCATCACTCTTGAGCAGGAATTGAGAGAAAAAGAGGTGGCACTGAGGTCAGAGTTGAGTTTTTTGTCAAGCATTACTTTGTTTTGCTGACATGAGGGCTGTGTAGCTACTCTGGCTCCCACATGAAGGAATGCAGAGCCAATCCGCAAGCTGCATGGACAACATATGTCAGCAGCTTAACAGGTACCAGCCTGCCAGGTTTTTATTACCTCTTATACAAACAATTCTAAATACCGCAACTCTGGAGAAGTGATAAGCCCCAGTAGGTTAGGTTGGTTAGCATTCCTTTCCTTGCTTTCCTGAAAGCCTATTCCACCAGCGCTTTGGCTTTCTGGGCTGGGCTCTGTATCAAGTCCCCCAACAAACAAAGATTCTTTCTTGCTCTACAATTAACTAGACAGTGTCTTTTTGTTAGGTGCTTCTCCATAGATGTATTTTTATCTGAATTATCCAGTGAATTTTAGCACCTGGATAGACTTTATGTATTCCTAAATCTACCAGATCAACGTTTTTTTCTAAATTTACCAGACACGTAGTTAAGCAATTCACCTTATCTTGTCTAGTTTCATCATCGTATCGGTGGGTTATTGTTCCTAATTGGCATACATCTTAGCCAAGAATGGGAAAAGGAGTGTGATAGGCACAACTTGCTACACACACACACACACACACACACACACACACATATTGACATGCACATCCACAATACTTGCTGAAGTAAGTGAGACTCTTGTATTATAGTGGTATTTTATTTATTTATTTATTTTTTTTTTTTTTTTTTTTTTTTTATGCGTTACGCGGGCCTCTCACTGTTGTGGCCTCTCCCGTTGCGGAGGACAGGCTCCGGACGCGCAGGCTCAGCGGCCATGGCTCACGGGCCCAGCCGCTCCGCGGCATGTGGGATCTTCCCAGACCGGGGCACGAACCCGTGTCCCCTGCATCGGCAGGCGGACTCTCAACCACTGCGCCACCAGGAAAGCCCCATGGTATTTTATTTTATTTTTTTATTTTATTTTTTATTGAAATATAGTTGATTTACATGTTGTGTTAGTTTCAGGTGTACAGCAAACTGATTCAGTTATATGTACACTATGTATATATATATATTCTTTTTCAGATTCTTTTTCCTAATAGTTTATTACAAAAGTAGTGGTATTTTAAAGACGACTTTTCATTGAAAATGAGTCATTTTTATTAGCAAACAGCATAATTAATTTAGAATACTTTGATGATTAGCTTCAGAAATAATAATAGTGTTAAATTAAGAGAACTAGATAGTGTTAACTGAGGTCAAAATAGGCATTCAAAGGCCTGGGGTAATATGGGAGGACACATTTAAACTTATTCTGCTAAAGGATATTTGGGAATATCTTGGTAATTGACTAACTTTTGGTGTCACTTAAAAATTGGCTCAGTTTTTCCTTTTATCAAATGACAAGAAGTCTTCCTACCAGCCTGATGGGACAGTGATAAAGATTTATGTATAGGAAGCTAATGAATTCCTTTTAATACCAATTGTAAACTTCAAAATAAAGATGAGTATTATAACCTATGGAGCTAATTCTGCTAGGGCAAAGGTTATGTAGGTAATAGAAGACAGTATCCAAAACCACTAAATACACAAGTTTATTTAGACAACACATATATTTAATAATCATTGCTCAGGTTATTAACTTCATCTTTTAGGTTGGTGCTTCCCCCAAATTGGCCAAAATCACCCAGGGATTTTTATTTTTTTTATATTTTTAAACAGCTCTAATCTTTTTTTTTTAATTAATTTATTTTATTTTTGGCTGCGTTGGGTCTTTGTTGCTGTGCATAGGCTTTCTCTAGCTGTGGTGAGCGGGGGCTACTCTTTGTTGTGGAGCATGGGTTCTAGGGCTTGCGGGCCTCAGTAGTTGTGGAGCTCAGGCTCAGTAGTTGTGACGCACGGGCCCAGCTGCTCCGAGGCATGTGGGATCCTCCCTGACCAGGGCTCAAACCCGTGTCCCCTGCACTGGCAGGCAGACCCCCAACCACTGCACCACCAGGGAAACCCACCCAGGGATTTTTAAAAACCACCGATTCAAAAAAAAAAAACAAACCACTGATTCCCTGACCTTATTCCAGATGGCAATGTCCAGTAGTGAAGTCTGGGTGTGTATTTTTAAAATGAGTCTCACTGTGTCTGAGCCAGGTTTGGAATCACTGACTTAAGAAGGCCAAGATAGCTGGCTTGTAATTTGTTGTGTCTGGTTACTTTGCCTGTCTTAAAAACCAATATACCTGTCATCTGGTGACCAGTAATGGATATGGTTGATTCAGTCAATTATTCATGCAAAAATTTCCTAAAATTGAATCTTGGAAAGACCCATTAATGGTTCCCATCACTGAAACACTGCAGTAAACACTACTCTCTTGATCTCTTTTTACAGGCTCAGTCTGCTAAATTTAATTTACTGTCAGAATATAAGGAGACTGGGCAAATTGTACAAAAATCCACTGGATAATTTAATGTAGCCTTGTTAATAATTTTGTGGCTGGATAATAGTTTGATAGAGTATTTTATAAACCTTTCCAATTTATATTTTCCACTTTTTCCTTCCCTAACCTACCTGCATCAGGCTCTCTTCCATTGTTGGTGGTTTCATTGCCAAAGGAGGGATAGGGGTTTGGGGGGTGGACACAGAGAAAGACTCCACCTCTGATGTTTTTCCAAAGCTTAATCCCTTAAGGCAATTTATAAGACTTGAGGAAAAGGTAAAGGGGACACAATTTTTTGAAAGAAGAAACAGAGTAGTCTAGAAGAGCAGGCAGGAGAAGGGAGCTACCTTCCAAAATATTAAAAATCTCCCAGGGCTAGAAGAGGAAGTTAGGAAGTCTTACTCCTCTGGGCAGTGCCCCTAGGGTGAGTCAGAGCTGCAATGGTAGCCACTTGATGTACCAGGTAAAGAGATCAGAGGTCCCTGCCTCTTGAACAGTACCTGAACCCCAAGCATGGTATACGAACCGCAGGGACTACCAGGCCTTGGGAGTCAACAGGGAGAGTGGCCTGCTCAGCATTTATCTATGTGTCCAGAGGACCAGAAACCAGATGCCCTGCCATCCACATTAACACCTTGCCTGGTATAAAGCCCTGTATCAATTCCTAACAAAGTACTACATACCATGTGACTTGGAACAGACCTTTATTGTCTTACAGCCCTGGAGGCTAGAAGTCCAAAATCAAGGTGTTGGTGGGGTCATGCTCCCTCTGAAACCTATAGGAATCATTCCCTGCTTCTTCTTACTTCCGGTGGCACTGGCAATCCTTGGTGTTCCTTGGTTTGTAAACTGCATCATTCCAATCTCTGCCTCCATCATCACATGGCTGTCTTCTCCCTGTGTGTCTTTGTCCTCTTCTCAAAAGGACACCAGTCATATTGGATTAATGGCCCATCTGACTCCAAAATAACTTCATCTTAACTAATTATATCTACAATGACCCTATTTCCAAGTAAGGTCACATTTTGAGGTACCGCAGGTTAGGACTTCAACATATCTCTTGGGGAGAAACAGTTTAATCCATAACAGGCCCCAACACCTCAACTGAAGCCCAGAGCGAGCAGGAACTCCAAGAATTCTTGAGGTGAAATTTTCCACTAACTGGTGGGATCAGGACTTCGATATCCAAGTAAGCCAATTGAAAGAAAGTTAAGAGGAAAAATATGTCTGACGTACTTAAGTTTGTAGACTGAAAATCATGTGCACTATAATTTTCATTCAAATGTTTAATATGTATATAAAGTACTTAATATTTTAACCACCTGCTATGTATAATAGATCTGATTCTTCTCTACAACAGCTCCCTAGCCCCACCCTCAGTTTTTCTGTTTAGCACAGTGAAAGTATCTGTCAAATATGTAATAAATAGATAAATAAGTGTATCATGGAAGATTCCAACAGAAAACATACAATTTCATACAATATCAAAACATACAATATCAGAAACCTGTTATTTTCCTGTGAAGATATCAAAGCTACTTATAATAAAGTCACTTTCTACTTTGATTTCTGAACCTGATGTTACCTTAAAAACCATTTCAGTCAAAGAAACTTAGCTTCATTGAGATCTTCTTATAATTTTCATAGTTACTTTTCCCATAGTTTATTTGATTTTTTTTTCTCATACAAAACATAGATCACTGGGGAGTTGCAATCCCTCTAAAAATTCTAACTGCAGGTACAACATTTAAAGCTCATTTGATTAAAATCATTCCTTAGAAAAGTGACTTTTTGAAAAGGTTAATTTTCTGTTAATGTAGTCAGATTTTTAAATCAGAATGCTAGTGCTCCAGTAGCTATATTTATTTCAGAAATATCAACCAAATATCCAGATGCTTATAACCAACGAGGAAAATAATAGTTACAGAACCCATGTCACTCTTAAATTGTAGCAAAAAGAAGACCCAACATATTACACAGAAACGTCTTTAAAAGAAAGGAATTTGATTTAACTGACATAACATATTTAGTGACCTTGTTTCATGGATAAAAATAGGCAAACCTTCCCCTGAGTCCTTCTCATCTTTTTGAGGAAGAAACATAGGATAAAGTCAGATGTTTGCATTGTTGGGTTTGAGCTCCTCTACAGGGGGCATTTAAAGCTTTTTCAGACCCCTTGAATTCAGAATAAAAGATTTATTTAAAAAAGAATACTCTGTGTGTGTGTGTGTGTGTGTGTGTGTGTGTGTGTGTTCAGCAAAAAAAAAAAAAAGTTTGAGCTAACCTCAATCCGAGAGACACAAACCCCCTGATCTCTTGCCATGGAGGAGTAATCACCTTTGATGTTACTCTAAAGGATTTCCAGCTGTTCAAAAACAATTCAAGGCCATTAAACTCATTTTAAAAATTAAATACTTGCTTTTGAAATCATAAACATAGATGGAAACTACAACCCACAAATAGATATGTGTTTAATTTTTAATATCCGCTCAATTCATACTTACCCTACCACTATCTTCCACATATTTTAGTATCATTATGTTAGGACTTGAAATACTTTAGAATCACAGAAAGGCAAGTTTGAGGAAGTCATTTATTCTATTCCTCTTTCTTCAGACTTTAGTCTCCTTAAATTATCCTTAGATATTAAGGTTTTCTAAACCATTGGTATATGTGTTTTCTTCTGAGGGTGCAGGGTTTTGGGGGAACCAGGACAGGACATTTTAGAAGTCCTAGAAAATCCTCTCATTCTCAAATGTCGACTAGACAGAGAGATAAAAAGAAAGGAGCCCACAAAATTTGACCTTATTCTTGACAGAACACTGGAAGGAATGCCAGTGCCCCAGCCCTGACCTAATTCCATTTTGTTTAAAGAAATGGAAAAGATTGAAAGAGGAAATACTTAGTGCTCACAGGGGGGGAAAACAAACAAACAAACAAAACACTATGCTGCTAAATCAGAACAGAGTTTCACAAGAACTAAATTATTATATTAGTTTGGTGACCAAGGCAATCCCCTTCAGCAAAGTAAGAGACTCTAGAACCAATCTTGAAAACTCTTATTTGCTCCAGTCTTGTCCTGGTCATGACTGTGGATTTGATTAAATGCCTGAGTTATAGACCAAAAAGCCCTAAAGATGTTATAAGTATAAAAAAGGTGGTTGTGGCTAGTATACTATTCCTACAGTGAAGATAAGTTAAGAATTATGTATATTTAGACTACCTTAATTTTTATCCAAACCTTCCTCAAACTTTTTTGAAATAAAAACTTTGGGAGGGGAGCATGATTAGATTAAAATTTTGAAAGAAAGACTGTGAGGGCAGATTTGGAAATGAACTTAAAATTATCCATGTATCTATTTAATAAATATGTTAGACATTAATGGCTTCTAGATACTATGCTAGGTGTTGGGCATAAAAGATGAAACCTGTCTTCAGAGAACTTAATTTAGTAGAATTTGGCAATCAAATGAAATGAAGTACTGATACCTACTACAATATGAATAAACATTGAAAACATACTAAGTGAAAGAAACCAATCACAAAAAAAACACACATTGTATAATTCCATTTATATGAAATGTCCAGAATAGATAAATATATACAGATAGAAATTAGATTAGTGGTTGTAGGGACAGGAGGGAATGGAAAATGGGGGAAATTCTGCTAATGGATAGAGGGTTTTATTTGGGAGTGATAGAATAGATTACAGCAATGGTTGCACAACTCTGTGAATATACTAAAAAACAGAATTGTACACTGAAATAGGTGAATTTTATGGTATTTAAATTGTCTCAAATGTTTTAAAAAATCAGACACAGACACATTCTTAAAACAGCATAAATAGCATAATTAACTATATGCTAAAAGTGATGAGAAAAATAATAGGATGTACTGAGAAAGGGGTGATTAATTTCAAACATAAGGCAGGAATAGGAAACATGTGAGATTGCTAGCCACTAAATAATTAGTACACGTCATATAAGGACACTTCCCTGTGATTTATTCAAGAATAAACTCTACACAATGTTATAATTCAGTATTTCAGAACTAATATGAAGTTAAAGATTCCCAGATAAAGGTGGAAAACTGAACCCATGCAATTATCTCCAGCCACCACTAAAACTAAAATGTGTTTTAAAAGTTAAGAAGTCACAAAGTTGAAGAAAAGACAAGAAGTGTTAACAATGGAGGAATGATGTCAACAAATTGTTGAACTTAACAGTAGCAACATTGAAAAATGGAGGACAATGAAGCAATGCTTTCAAAATTCTGAGGAATAGTGATTTCTAAATTAGAGTTCTATACCCAGCCAAGCTATCACTTGATTGATTCTCATCATTCCTCCCCAGGAAGCTAATAAAGGATGTCCTTTAAAAAAAAAAAAAAGAGTAAAACAAGAAAGAGGAAAACATGAGATCCAACCTAAGAGAAAGATCAAGAGATTTCCATGATGCTAGCTGTTCAGGAAACTAAGAGAACAGCCAGTCCAGATAGGAACATGAAATTCAGGATTCCAAGAGAGAGTTTCTGGGAGTGGAGTATGGTCAGGATTGAAACTGACAGATTATTTAATGTGTTTGACCACAGCAGAAAGGATTTTATAGTTTTTTAAACTAGAGATAGAAACAAAGATGATTTTTAAATGACAAAGTGAGGCAATTATTAATTGTAAGAAAAACAAAAAGTCGTAAAGAGATTATAATCATAATACTATTAGTAAATGGGGAACAATGCTTATATAAATATAGTAATATCAACTTGAATATTCACTTTGCCAAAAATTATAATTATTTTAAAAAGAGGAAGGTGAGAAATAACAGAAGTTGGGGATAAAAAGAGAGCTAAATTCTCATCTTGCAATAATTAAAAAGTCAAGGAACGCGATTTATAAATATTGAATTAAGTAGCTCAACAAACACCCACAAGAACTGAATGTGGTTGCCTCTGGGTAATGAAACTCAGGAAGAAGTGGAGCAGCAGACTGCCATTTTCCATCAGAAGTCTTGAAATAGTATTTTATATTCCTAACTTTGTAAGTGTATTTCTTTCATAAAGATTAATATTTGAAAAATATACATTGCACTGAAAATACTGTCAAGTCAGAACATGTATAGTGAAGGGACATGTTTTATTCTTCTTGACGTTCCCAAGCTCAAACAGTGCCTTGAATATTTTAGGAACTCAATAAATACATGTTGTTTAATAATGACCACTCAAATGCTAGTTCAGTGGATTTAGCAATGGATCCCACGGCATATAATCTGAAAACTAATTTTCTCTCTATAAAGAAGATCTAGAGGTCACAACATGCTATGCAGTCCTTTGTCTTGATACTGAAAAAAAAGGTTGGATAACAACTAGAGGAAAACAGGGCTGATCGTATTTATTGTACAGTGCTTGGGTAACTGTAATGCTCAATCCATTAAACAATACCTTCCACTACCAGTCTAATTCAGAGGACCGATAATATGAGCCAAGTATTTCTAGTTTTTTACACTTTTTATGCTCTCTAGGAGTTTGTATCCTGTTTCCAAAACTTTCAAATGATTCTCTTCCTCCTTCAAAATCAGTTGATTTAAGATGTATTTGTTAAGAAGTTTTCAAAGATGGCAAATACATGGGACCCATGTCACCTATCCCCCATCCAAGGCAGGTATTGCCATCTAAAAGATATTCTCAGGTAGTGGAAATGGGCATGGCATTTTCAGGGACAAGGAAGTTGATTGTCTTAACTGGAGCAGAAGTCTATATCTTAAGTAGCAGGAGATGAAAGTGACCACCAAAGCAGGAACGATGATGCTAAGACTTGGATATCTAGTTGAAGAATTTGAATATAATTCGTTGATAGTGGTAAAAATTTTTGAACTGGGAAATAGCCTAATAAATGATACAGCACACAGCAAAGAGTCTCTGAAATTCTAGCTATGAAAACATTCATTCAATAGATTGAGGAAATGAAGACAAGATGGAAAATAGAGAGATAATTAAGATGGAAGGGAAACAATTTGGTGAATTATTAGACGGAAAGATTAAGGAGAAGACAGTTTCATAGATAACGAGTAACAATCATAATAAACTTTTTTAGCATTTATTATGCTGTCAGGGTGTTGTGCTAAGGTCTTTCCATATATTACTCATTAAATTCACTGAGGTAGACTTCACCATCGTTGCCCCATTCTCTAGTTGAGGCAATATAAAGTAACTTGCCCAGAGTCCCTCAACAAATAAGTTTAGATCCAAGATTTAAACCCAATTCAATCCATCTGTTTCCTGGAATGGAGAACTTGGGAGGGAAGACTGGATATCCAAATGGAAATGACTAGTAGGTAGATTAAAGAATGGAACAAATTTTTTTGTGAGCGGTTAAGGACCCTTGGAGGGATTCACTACCATTTTGATAAAAGTATTAATTTTGAAAATGGAGGAGCACAGGGACAAGAACAAAGCCTTGAGTTAATGGCTAGAAGGAGAAAGGGGGCTCACCGAAGGAGAGAAGGAAGAGTCGCAGAGGGGGAGGAAAGAATTCCTTTACAGAGACAGAGCCTCGAACAAATTTTTAAGGCAAGATGATAATCAATAATACCAAATGCTCTAGAGAGATTTGATGGGGTAATAACTGAGAAAAATGACAAAGGGCTGGTAGAGAAGCACAGAATAAATTATTTCAGTTGTTTGGTAGGAGTGGAAACCAGATTGCAAAGGCTTAATATGAGAATAGGTGATGAAGAAATTAACACAATTAATAAATATGTACTATCTGTTCAGGAATTTGGAAGGTGGCTGTGTTGATGCAGTAGTGTGATAAGGTGATGAGGTGAAGTAAAGCTTTATAGTCCAAGGTAAGGAAAAACCTACTTTGTGAGAAGGTAGGAAGGAATAGTTAAAGGCAGAGAATAGGTAGGGTTTTTTTCATGAAGTCAATCTTAACTGTAAAGAATATGCCTCAAAACACTGAGAAATCCATTAAACTTATCTCTGTAAATGTGGTAGTCAGCCAACATATCATTCCTTCAAGACAACCCTGGGCCTAAAGCCAAGTAAAGTGAATTCTTAAGATCGGTAAGAAGTGATGTGACTCTGACCCCCTGCTACTCATCTGGAAGAGAGATGCTTGCCAAGAGGGGCCTTTTGAACATTCAGAGGAGGTAGCTGATTCTGCCCGCACAGGATCAAGGCCAGGAAGCTCACTCCTGGGATTGGAGCAAGGTCAGTGAGGAAACAAGTGTTAGGGGATAGAGGGGGGATGGATCAGATGAAACACTCCAGAGGCAGACATTTCACAGACATTTGAGTGGGTGTCCATGTCATCACTTGGCAAATCTCACAACAGAGTCAAGACCCAGGTGGCAGTCTGTCTCCACTGAATAAGCAAGTGATTGCCTTGCCTGACAAACAGCCCTGCTATCAGTGCCCCTTATACTCATTAAACCAGCTGAAACAAAAGGACAAAAGCTTGTAATCAGCCTGAGGTGCCAATAGACGCACAAGCTAGTGTTTTCCAGATACCCAAACCTCCTACACACCCGTGAGGTAAGAGGGGAAACAAATTTGTATTTCTCCTTGGTCAATGCTGGAAGTGAAGGAATTGGGGGAAATCAAAGCCTCATACTCCAGGGTTCCCAGTATGACACTAACAAAAGTGAGACAAGAATCCAACATTCTTGCTCCCCCTGCTAGAAATACTTCTCATTAGCAACGCTAACTCTCTTCTCTCTCTAATGAGTGACACCCCCACCCCCGATGCAACCAATTTGGTTATTTGACATTTATTGTATTTTCAATTGAATCAGACATTACTAATCCAGAGTTAAATCCTTAGGCAGTAAGTATGTCCTTTCTAAGCAGGGTGGGTAAAAATCCTCACCTTTGAATGCCCAGAGCTAACGATTAACTTCCCATCTTTATGTCTACATCAAATCTGCCAAAAAGAAAAATCAAAAACATCCTCTCTGGAACACCAAATTCAAAAGCTGAAAAGCATCTTAAGGATCAATCTCTATGCCCTATTCTTTGGCTGGCAGTTTAAAAACTGAATTTGCATAAATTCATAGCAGCCAGCCGTCTCTTGTTGGTGAGGTTAAAAAAGGTCTTTATATGCTGAAGGGGAAAGGGCTGGCCATGCTGCTACAAAGTCATGAAAAATGGTATGAGGGTGTAAGTAATGGAGTGCTTTAACTAGGAGCCCGGGGGTAATTTTTTGGGGGCAGAGGGAGGCCTGAGCTGAGCAGCACGCAGGATCTTAGTTCCCAGACCAGAAATGGAACCCTTCCCTCCTGCAGTGGAAGTGCGAAGCCCTAACCACTGGACCGCCAGTGAATTCCCTGGGGTCAGGGGGCGGATAATTTTAAGCATTGATAAGAGGCTAAAAAATGGTTAAGACTACTATCCACTGGCAGATAGAGGGAAAGGGAAAAGAAGGTTGAAATTCAAATGGGACATTTATCTGAAATTTACTGACCCTGGCCCAGGCTGAGGACCCCTCTGAACTTCTGGTAAGTTTTTTTACTTGCTTCCTTCACCCAGCATAATATATCCCAGGCTGATAGGCACCCATGTAGCCTAATGCTAGCATCTGTGCTGATTGGATGATGCCATATCATACCTTATTAAATATTTTAATATCACCCCTGGATATATCCAAAACTGGACTCATCATCTCCTCTTCAAGTCATTTGTAAGAATTGTGTTATGTGGCAAGGAAGGTAGGGCCCAAGAATAAGGCAGATTTTTAATTATCAGAATTTAACCATTCAACAATATTTACCAACCACCTCCTGTAGGTCATCACTCTGGATATTGGGAAAGAGTCTACGTGTAAGTGAAATTCAGTATATTAACTGCCAAATCCAAATTTAGACAAGGTTCAGAAGAATCCAAAGGAAGGGATGGTCAACTCTACTACCCAGAGGTGTTACACTAGGTACATAGAGGAGATGACCCTCAAGCGGGTCCCTGAGGTAAGATTTTTCCCCAGCCATGTGGAGAGGGACCTTCAGAAGGAAAGCATAGCAAAGATGCTGAGGACGGGGTGGCTAGAGAATGCAAGGTGTTCACACACATTGCATGGCAGCAAGGGTGGCTGAGGGTGTAGCCATGAGACCATGTGGTCGGGGCTGGATAAGCATCTCCAGCATCTGGCTGGAAGTGGCCCTGGATGTTCAAGCAGAGCTGGGCTTGAAGATCAAAATTAGGTGGGGTAGAGAGGAATGCAAGAGCTAAGATCTATGGAGGCATTTAACATCTTGAACCAATGAGGCTTTAAGTCCAAAATGGTCAGGAATTACTAATTCTAAAATCTTCATTTTGGGGGCGGGGGGGGATGTTAAACGTCAGATACCCAAGTAGTAACTGCAATAACACATGATTATAGAAAGTCAGAAGTTATCTGTGTAAAAAGGGATCAGTCTAAATCAAAAAGCAACTTTGGGTGTAATAAAAATCAAAAGGGAAGTGGACAGGCAGGATCAACATATCTTATCATTTATTTTTCACAAGCAGGTCCTCTAAGTTTCCAGAAAGAGTGTGGATCACTTCATAGTTACTATCTTGTTCGTAAACACATAGAAACGCATCACAGTGTAGTCTGACATCCTTTGCAAAGGATATGAACGGCCACTGTCTGTTAATAGTCTGCTTTTAAACTTTATTCCACTCATACGACTGAAGAGACTATAATGTATATAGGCTACATTCAGAGAAACAAACTTCCTCACTGGCCCCCAAAATTTTGTTGCAAATGACACCAGGAATTTGGCACAGAGAGAAAGCAGGGTCAGGCTGCCTGATCAGGGCCGGCAGAGAAAATTCCTACGGCTTCCACTAGACAGAGTCTGTTTCCGAGTGCCGCTGACCACAACTATGCGCTCTGCCTCCTCAGGAAGAGCACAGACAGCAAGTTTACTCCGCTCTGAAGGGCCCAGCCATAACCCCAACAGCTCCCCAGGACCGGAATCCCAGCTGGGATGCTCTGGGCTGCAAGGAACGGAAGAGCCAGCTGATAGTGACGGAAACGAAAAAGGGCATCTATCATTTCGCAGAGCGATCAGTCTGGAAGCAGTGGCAGTTCCACAACTGAAGCAAGAGCTCCACGAAGCCACCGAGACCCCAGCTTCTTTTCATCTTTCTATTTGTTTTACTCAGACCTTGGGTTTTGTCCTCAGGCTTTTCCTCTGGTGATTACAAGATGGCTGCCTCAGTCCCGGTGTATTCTGTCTTCGCACAGTCACTCCCAAATGCAGAAGAAAGACAGATTTTCCATGCACCTCTTTTTATCTTAGAGGAAGATCTTTCTCAAAAGCTCCCTGTTGAATGACCTTCAGGTCCCTTAACGTGGGATTTGGGTACCTGCTCAATTCCTAGCTGTAGGCGAGGAGAGCAGTATTGATCATTTTCTTGTCTTTCACTCTTGCCTGTCAAAGTCTGACAGCAAGATAGATGTGGTGGCTGAGCAGGCAGCAGGAGCAGCTGCAGGGGGCAATTGGGTGGACAACCAGCAGTGCCACTGGCAGAAAGTTAACTGCTTTTAATGGCAGCTCCATTTAAACATAAACATTTAAAGTATGTTCCTTTGTACTTAAAATAACATCCTTTACCAGCATGCATTGCTGTTTGCACACTTAGGTAATAAATAAGGGAGGCATAGCCACCTTCCAGATGATGATGATGATGATGGTGATGATGGTGATGTTGATGGTGATGCTGACTGTAAATGCACAAAATACTGACTGGCATTTGGAAAGTATTAGGCTGAGTGAAATAAGTCAGACAGAGAAAGACAAATACTGTATGATATCACTTATCTGTGGAATCTAAAAAATAAAACAAACTAGTGAATATAACAAAGAGAAACAGACCCACAAATATAGAGAATAAACTAATGTTTACCATTGTGGGGGAGGGAAGGGGAGAGGGGGAAAAATAGAGGTAGGGGATTAAGAGGTACAAACTACTTTGTATAAAATAGGCTACAAGGATATATTATAGAGCACAGGGAATATAGCCAATATTTATAATAACTGTGAATGGAATATAATCTTTAAAATTTGTGAATCACCATGTTGTACACCTGAAATATATATAATGTTGTACATTGACTACACCTCAATCAAAACAAAAAAGAAAGTATATTTCTAAGTAATGGTCAATAAAACTGGGAATTTCTGAATGGTTGTCATTGTTTTGGGGTTTGGTATTGGTTTTTTGCCTTAGATATCAATTCCTTCAGGATCTTATCCAGATACTTAAACCCTATGACTCAATGTCCCCATCTGTTAAAAATGGGTAACATTTGAAGACAGTAAATATATAAATTTTTTTAATGAATTCTTTTCTGATAATTATTTCTAAACTTGGATAAAGAAGAATTGATTATGTCAATGATTGGGCAGAGTTTGCCTGAGGGTTGGCTTGGGAGGGCCCCAGTTGGTCTTGGGAGAAAGGATATAATAATCAACATGTCATTTCTCTGGGCTCTGTCAATATTTGTTAGATTTCCCAAAGCTACAGTACTGCCTATTAACAGTGCCTTTACACAAAAAGTTAATCAACATTTTCAACAGGAAGACTGTGCTGGCATCCATAATCCACTTTTAAGATGAAAGATAGGCTCATAAGATAATTTGTTAACCTGTTTTAGGAATTTTGAAGCTACTCCGAATTATTTAATTGATAAATAGACCCATACAAGTAAATGGCCGTGAGGACATGTGACTTGACAGTCTGAAAATCTTCCTCCCTATCCTCTACCTTACCCCAACTCACTCACAAATACTACTCCCTCTTCACAGGTGTTTAAAATTATCAGTGAACTCTTCCTCCTATGCGTGGAGGTGGTAGAAAGAGGGAAACTAAAAACTGCAGGAAATGGTCAAAATGCAAATTTTGTACGTAGGAAAATTATGAATAGTTTTCTGTTATCACAATAGCCAAAAACAAGCCTTTGAGTGAATAAGACTGGGTTGGGGAGGGAAAGGGGGGCAGCACAGCTGGGGAAAGGGGGATGAGGGGTAAATGCTGAAAGTGAGGAAGAGGTTAGGTGAATGGGACAGGCAAGCTCAAGTGAGGGAAGAAGGTACCAGGAGGGTAACAACGACAATCGTGGTGATGCTAGCTTTAATTAGACACTGACAATGGCAGGCGCTATGGTAGTGATTTTCATGCATTGTTTCTGATCTCCATCATAACTTCAGGCAGATAGGATAAGGAAGCTCAGGGAGGTCAGGTGACTTGCCTGGCGTCTAAAGCCAGCAACTGATGATCTCTGGATAGACTCCTGGGCTTTGGAATTAGAGAGACCCAAGTTCAAATCCTCTGTCTGTTTCTTACTAGATGTATAACTTGGTCAAGTAAGTTCCCTCTCTGTGTTTCTCTTTCCTCCTCTGGAAAATGGAGATAAGGAGATTTATTTAGTTTCTAGGATATTGTGAGA
The DNA here is from genome assembly GCF_008692025.1 of Phocoena sinus. NCBI lineage: Eukaryota > Metazoa > Chordata > Mammalia > Artiodactyla > Phocoenidae > Phocoena > Phocoena sinus. The sequence goes on from NC_045769.1 coordinate 71,989,802, forward strand.
TTGCAATATTATATATATAACTAGAGGTGCTTATCTTTGCCTAGTATGTAATATGTGTTAAGTAGTAGTAGTATATGCTATTATTACTATTTGCACTAAGAAGGATGTCTCCAAAACCAAAGCAACGTCTTCACAATTTTCCCCATATTTGCCCTGTTTCAGTGAGTCTATTGGAATAGTGTACAGTGAGAAGTGCAAAATATGTGTATGATCGGGTCCTCACCTTCATTCAGTATTCACTCCTGCAATGGATGGTCATTCACTAAGAGAACCAGTCAACTTAATCTTCCTTGAAACAAAAAGCGTCCACCATTAAGCAAACACAAAAAGTGAAAAGCAAAGCTCACTAACAGCCCCTGCCTTGAGGAAGCATTTGCAACCATGCGATAAATGCACACGAGAGGCGTGTTCTGCGTGAGTAAAGTGTTATGGGAACAGAGAAGAGGAAACACCAGACACTCTAGTGAAGTCAGGGAAGACTTCACAGAGTTGCTGCTCACTCCTCCATGCCTTCTACGGTGATTTATTTCTCATGTTAAAGCACAATTTTTAAAAGTTTAGACAACACTCCAACTGCATAATGAATACGTGTCAAAGATTGTATTAATGAAGGAACCAGTTCATACATTCACAGATGTTAAACCTGGTTCAAATAAGAATTGGAAGAGTAAGTGCTTATAGGCAATTTAATCAACAAAAGAATCTTAGGAAAAACTTGGTTACATACAAAACTGGCTCATGTCATACTGGGTAATAATCTATAAGCTTTGGAATTATCTTTTGTTGCTGGGTGAAAATTATTTACATCTCTACCACACTTCCATGAGTGGTAGAAAGGAGAATTTCCTACTTTCCTAGCCTTACCACTTTCTGAAGAGCAGAAAGGAAAGGGTTAATTTCAAGCATTCCATATTCTTTGGACTTTCCTTTAACAGTATTTTTTTAATTAAATAAAATATGTTTAGAGAAATTAAGAATTATCCAGAGTCATATTTCTGATTATATAGCATCGGTTCTTGGGATGTTTATAGCATTCACTGAAGGAAGAAACAAATTATTGATACTTCACAAGCAGCAAGATGTGGTGGAAAGGAGCTTGGCCTGGGACAAGTAAGAAAGCTGAATCTACCCAAGCTCTGCCACTAAATGGCTGGGTAACCTTTTGAAGGTCATTTCCCCTCTCTGAGCCTCAACCTCCTCATCTGAAAATGAGCAGGTTCACTAGATAGCATCTAAGGGAGCAGGTCTCAAACTTCAGTGAACATCAGTGTCACTGGGGGAAGCTTGGCAAAAGGAATAAATAAAAATGCAGATTCCCAGGCCCCACACCCAGAGATTCTGGATCAAAATCTAAAACTCAGATGATTCCAGGATTCTGCTGTGTTAGTGCGGTTTTATTTTACAGCACCCCAGGTGATGCTTAGAGGTCTCTTCCAGCTTTAACCGTCCATCCCTAGGTGCTCAGAGCCCAGAAGCCTCAGCTCAGCCGCCTGCTGGTTCTCTTGTCATGGGTATCCATGGGGATTTCATTTGTTACCTGTTTCCTTTGTTCCCTCTTTCCTTTCAGGAAAGGATTAACAAACCGGCATTGGTACAGCTCCTGAAAATAATGTCCTGTTATCGCAGAGGACTTTTCTGAAAGGCTTTTAGGTTATATATTGTTGAGCTCCAAGTTATTGTTTTACTTACATAAGACTTCTGAGTGGTAAATTGGTATATATGTTATTACAATGTACTATTTTCTCAGCTAATATTATGGAAGGGATTTTTTTTTTGAAATCTAATGCATTTCAAATCTGAGCATTTACAATTTTCTGAGAGCTAAAATTATAAACTGTCTTGAGTGGGTTTGCCTTTCATCTTCGGTTATATTTTTAAATTGATTCTTCTAATATAGCCATTCAGGTCATTTAAGTTTGTATTAGCAACATAAAAACATTAGTCTTAGGCACAAATAAGCTTATATTTGTGGCCTATAGTAAAACAAGTTTATTCATGTCATTTTGTGTTTCTGTTAAGAAGCTAACAATGACTTTCAGAGGACTTAACACAAGTAGAAACAAGATTTAAATTGCCCAAGAGATCAAGGAACCTCAGATTTTGTACCTTATATACACTAAGAACTTTCTTTATGATCAAAGAAAAGAGGAGAAAATTAATATCCCACTGTGTTAGCAGAGTATGTGTCAACACACACACACACACACACACACACACACACACACACACACACCACAATCTCATACACGAAAAAAAAAATTAGGGGAAAAAATAAGTTAATGATGCAAACTCAACGGATGTTTAAAACTTGCAAAAGCTTATTACTTTTCAAGGTGGAATTTGGGTTTTCTCTTACAGTCTAATACCTCCTGTTATGGCTGAAACAAGCGTACTTGGAAAATAAAAGTAATAAAACAAGTAAATTAGCTCTTCGTCTCCTAGGGAAGACTCAATTTCCCTAGATTTAGATGGATGGAAGGCAAACAGATAATCTACGTTAAGAAGTGAGTTATCTACCTATCTTCCATCCACCCTATGGTGGATCATTTCAACCAACTCCGAGGCTGCTTTGAGGAAATGTCCCCATCCACCACATCTCAGGGACCTCTCTATCTACTGTCACATAGTTCTAGCTAACAGTGAGCAAGATAACTTGCTTCAAGTAGAGCCCTCATCTTACCCAGAAAGCCTCCGTCTCAAATCTTTTCTTTCATATAACACCAATCGTCCATTTATCTGGAATTGTCTCTCACCTGCCTCACACTGACATTATCCTCTTATACCTGTGCATGCACAGGATCTGTGGGTAAAGAAAGAAAAGCTTTCCTACCTATCTTCCCTTGTTCTCTTTACTGGAAAAAATTCTCTTAAGTCAATTGAAATAATTGCCCTTTAGTTGAAGGACATTCAACAATTTATCTAGGGAGACCTTCAAGATGGCGGAGGAGTAAGACATGGAGATCACCTTCCTCCCCACAAATACATCAAAAATACATCTACATGTGGAACAACTCCTACAGAACACCTACTGAATGCTGGCAGAAGACCTCAGACTTCCCAAAAGGCAAGAAACTCCCAACATACCTGGGTAGGGCAAAAGAAAAGAGAAAAAACAGAGACAAAAGAATAGGGATGGGACCTGCACCACTAGGAGGGAGCTGTGAAGGAGGAAACGTTTCCACACACTAGGAAGCCCCTTCACTGGTGGAGATGGTGTGTGGGCGGGAGGGAAGCTTTGGAGCCACAGAGGAGAGCGCAGCAACAGGGGTGCAGAGGGCAAAGCAGAGAGATTCCCGCACAGAGGATCAGTGCCGACCAGCACTCACCAGCCCGAGAGGCTTGTCTGCTCACCTGCCAGGGCGGGTGGGGGCTGGGAGCTGAAGTTCCGGCTTCAGAGGTCAGATCCCAGGGAGAGGACGGGGTTGGCTGTGTGAACACAGCCTTAAAGGGGGGCTAGTGTGCCACAGGTAGCTGTGAGGGAGTCCAGGAAAAAGTCTGGAACCGCCTAAGAGGCAAGAGACCATTGTTTCCGGGTGAGAAAGGAGAGGAGGTTCCTTCCCTGTCTGCCCACGGAAGGCAGAGCACCACATAAAAGAGCTCCAGAGACGGGCATGAGCCATGCCTATCAGCTCGGACACCAGAGACGGGCGTGAAAAGCTAAGGCTGCTGCTGCAGCCACCAAGAATCCTGTGTGCAAGCACAGGTCACTTATCCACATCCCCCCTCCCGGGAGCCTGTGCAGCCCGCCACTGCCAGGGTCCTGTGATCCAGGGACCACTTGCCAGGGAGAGCACATGGTGCTCCTCAGGCTGCTGCAACGTCATGCTGGCCTCTGCCGCCGCAGGCCTGGTCTGCATTCCAATTATAGCTACCATACCCCTCCCTCCCGCTGGCCTGAGTGAGCCAGAGCCCCCTAATCAGCCGCTGCTTTAACTCTGTCCTGTCTGGGCAGGAACAGAAGCCTGAGGGCAACCTACACGCAGAGGCGGGTCCAAAACCAAAGCTGAACCCCAGGAGCTGTGCAAACAAAGAAGAGAAAGGGAAATCTCTCCCAGCAGCCTCAGGAGCAGTGGATTAAATCCTCACAATCAACTTGAGGTACTCTGCATCTGTGGAATACCTGAATAGACAACGAATCAACCCAAAATTGAGGCGGTAGACTATGGGAGCAACTGTAGACTTGGGGTTTGCTGTCTGCGACTGACTTGTTCTGATTTTTATGTTTATCTTAATATAGTTTTTAGCGTTTGTTATCATTGCTGGATTTGTTTATTGGTTTGGTTGCTCTCCTCTTTTTTTATTTTAATATTTTTTTGTTATTTTATTTTAATTATTTTATTTTATTTTATTTTTCTTTCTTTTTTTCTTCCTTTTCTCCTGAGCCATGTGGCTGACAAGGTATTGGTGCTCCAGTCTGGTGTCAGGCCTGACCCTCTGAGGTGGGAGAGCTGAATTCAGGACATTGGAACACCAGAGACCTCCCAGCCCCATGTAATATCAATCAGCAAGAGCTCTCCCAGAGATCTCTGTCTCAACACTAAGACCCAGCTCCACCCAATGGCCAGCAAGATCTAGGGCAGGACGCCCAATGCCAAACAACTAGCAAGACAGGAGCACAACCCCACCCATTAACAGTGAGGCTGTCTAAAATCAGACTAAGTTCACAGACATCCCAAAACACACCAGCAGACATGGTTCTGCCCACCAGAAAGACAAGATCCAGCCCCACCCACCAGAACATAGGCAACAGTCCCCTTCACCAGGAAGCCTACACAACCCACTGAACCAACCTTACCCACTGGGGTCAGACATCAAAAACAACAGGAACTATGAACCTACACCCTGTGAAAAGGAGACCCCCAAACACAGTAAGTTAAGCAAAATGAGAAGACATAGGAATACACAGCAGATGAAGCAGCAAGGTAAAAACCTACCAGACCAAGAAAATGAAGAGGAAAAAGGAAGTCTACCTAAAAAAGAATTCAGAGTAATGATAGTAAAGATGATCCAACATCTTGGAAATAGAATGGAGAACATACAAGAAGCATTTAACAAGGACCTAGAAGAACTAAACAGCAAACAAACCATGATGAACAACATAATAGATGAAATTAAAAATTCTAAGTGACCTGGAAGATAAAATAGTGGAAATAACTATTGCAGAGCAGAATAAAGAATGAAAAGAATTGTGGACAATCTCAGAGACTTCTGGGATAACACTAAACACACCAACATTTGAATTATAGGGGTCCCAGAGGAAGAAGAGCAAAAGAAAGTGTCTGAGAAAATATTGGAAGAGATTATAGTTGAAAACTTCCCTAACATGGGAAAGGAAATAGTCAATCAAGTCCAGGAAGCATAGAGAGTCCCATACAACATAAATCTAAGGAGAAACACAGCAAGACACATATTAATCAAACTATCAAAAATTAAATACAAAGAAAAAATATTAAAACCAGCAAGGGAAAAACAACAAATAACATGCAAGGGAATCTCCATAATGTTAACAGCTGATATTTCAGCAGAAACTCTGCAAGCCAGAAGGGAGTGGCAGGACATACTTAAATTGATGAAAGGGGAAAACCTACAGCCAAGATTACTCTACCAGCAAGGATCTCATTCAGATTTGACAAAGAAATTTAAAACTTTACAAACAAGCAAAAGTTAAGAGAATTCAGCACCACTAAACCAGCTTTACAACAAATGCTAAAGGAACTTCTCTAGACAGGAAACACAAGAGAAGGAAAAGACCTACAATAACAAACCCAAAACAATTAAGAAAATGGTAATAGGAATATACATATCAATAATTACCTTAAATGTAAATGGATTAAACACTCCTACCAAAAGACAAAGACTGGCTGAATGGATACAAAAACAAGACCTGTATATATGCTGCCTACAGGAGACCCACTTCAGACCTAGGGACACATACAGACTGGAAGTGAGGAGATGGAAAAAGATATTCCACACAGATGGAAATCCAAACAAAGCTGGAGTAGCAATTCTCATATCAGACAAAATAGACTTTAAAATAAAGACTGTTACAAGAGACAAAGAAGGACACTATATAATGATCAAGGAATCAATCCAAGAAGAAGATATAACAATTGTAAATATTTATGCACCCAACATAGGAGCACCTCAATACATAAGGCAAATGCGAACAGCCATAAAAGGGGAAATCAACAGTAAGACAATCATAATAGGGTACATTAACACCCCACCTTCACCAATGGAGAGATCATCCAAAATGAAAATAAATAAGTAAACACCAGCTTTAAATGACACATTTAAAGACAAGAGGGACTTAATTGACATTTATAGGACATTCCATCCAAAAACAACAGAATACAATTTCTTATCAAGTGCTCATGAAACATTCTCCAAGATAGATCATATCTTGGGTCACAAATCAAGCCTCGTTAAATTTAAGATAATTGAAATCAAGTATCTCTTCTGACCACAATGCTATAAGACTAGGTATCAACTACAGGAAAAAAACTGTAAAAAATACAAACACATGGAGGCTAAACAATACATGACTAAATAACCAAGAGATCACTGAAGAAATCAAAGAGGAAATCAAAGCACACCTCAAAACAAATGACAATGAAAACACGATGACCCAAAACCTATAAGATGCAGCAAAAGCAGTTCTAAGAGGGAGGTTTGTAGCAATACAATCCTACCTCAAGAAACAAGAAAAATCTCAAATAAACAACCTAACCTTACACCAAAAGCAATCAGAGAAAGAAGACCAAAAACAAAAAAAGAAACCCCAAAGTTAGCAGAAAGAAAGAAATCATAAAGATCAGATCAGGAATAAATGAAAAAGAAATGAAGGACACAATAACAAAGATCAAAAAACTAAATTCTGGTTCTTTCAGATGATAACAAAATTAATAAACCACTAGCCAGACTCATCAAGAAAAAAGGGAGAAGACTCAAATCAACAGAATTAGAAATGAAAAAGGAGAAGTAACAACTGACATTGCAGAAATACAAAGAATCATGAGGGATTACTACAAGCAATTATATGGCAATAAAATGCAAAACCTGGAAGAAATGGACAAATTCTTAGAAAAGCCCAACCTTCTGAGATTGAACCAGGAAGAAATACAAAATATAAGCAGACCTATCACAAGCACTGAAATTGAAACTCTGATTAAAAATCTTCCAACAAACAAAAGCCCAGGATCAGGTGGCTTTACAGGTGAACTCTATCAAACATTTAGAGAAGAGCTAACACCTATCCTTCTCAAATTCTTCCAAAATATAGCAGAGAGAGGAACACTCCCAAATTCATTCTATGAGGCCACCATCACCCTGATACCAAAACCAGACAAAGATGTCACAAAAAAAGAAAACTGCAGACCATCACTGATGAACATAGACGCAAAAATCCTCAACAAAATACTAGCAAACAGAATCCAACAGCACATTAAAAGGATCATACACCATGATCAAGTGGGGTTAATCCCAGGAATGCAAGGATTCTTTAATATACGCAAATCAATCAATGTGATACTCCATATGAACAAACCGAAGGATAAAAACCGTATGATCATCTCAATAGATACAGAAAAGGCTTTTCACAAAATTCAACACCCATTTATGATAAGAACTCTCCAGAAAGTAGGCACAGAGGGAACTTACCTCAACATAATAAAGGACGTATATGACAAAGCCACAGCCAACATCATTCTCAATGGTGAAAAATTGAAACCATTTCCTCTAAAATCAGGAACAAGACAAAGGTGCCCGCTCTCACCACTATTATTCAACACAGTTTTGGAAGTTTTAGCCCTGCAATCAGAGAAGAAAAAGAAATTAAGGAATCCAAATGGGAAAAGAAGTAAAGGTGTCACTGCAGATGACATGATACTATACATAGAGAATCCTAAAGATGCTACCAGAAAGCTACTAGAGCTAATCAATGAATTTGGTAAAGTAGCAGGATACAAAATTAATGCACAGAAATCTCTTGTATTGCTATACACTAATGATGAAATATCTGAAAGAGAAATTAAGGAAACACTGCCATTTACCATTGCAACAGAAAGAATAAAATACCTAGGAATAGACCTACCTAAGGAGACAAAAGACCTGTATGAAGAAAACTATAAGACACTGATGAAAGAAATTAAAGATGATACCAACAGATGGAGAGATATACCATGTTCTTGGATTGGAAGAATCAACATTGTGAAAATGGCTATACTACCCAAAGCAATCTACAGATTCAGTGCAATCCCTATCAAACTACCAATGGCATTTTTCACAGAGCTAGAACAAAACATATCACAATTTTTATGGACACACAAAAGACCCCGCCTAGCCAAAGCAATCTTAAGAAAGAGAAACAGAACTGGAAGAATCAGGCTCCCTGACTTCAGACTATACTACAAAGCTACAGTAATCAAGACAGTATGGTACTGGCCCCAAAACCAAAATATAGATCAATGGAACAGGATAGAAAGCCCAGAGATAAATCCCCTCACATATGATCACCTTATCTTTGATAAAGGAGGCAAGAATATACAATGGAGAAAAGACAGCCTCTTCAATAAGTGGTGCTGGGAAAACTGGACAGCTACATGTAGAAGAATGAAATTAGCATGCTTCCTAACACCATACACAAAAATAAACTCAAAATGGATTAAAGACCTAAATGTAAGGCCAGACACTATAAAACTCTTAGAGGAAAACATAGGAAGAATACTCTGTGACATAAATCACAATAAGATCCTTTTTGACCCACCTCCTAGAGAGATGGAAATAAAAACAAAAATAAACAAATGGGACCTAATGAAACTTCAAAGATTTTGCACAGCAAAGGAAACCATACACAAGACGAAAAGACAACCCTCAGAATGGGAGAAAACATTTGCAAACAAAGCAACGGACAAAGGATTAATCTCCAAAATATACAAGTACCTCATGCAGCTCAATACCAAAAAAACAAACAACCCAATCGAAACATGGGCAGAAGACCTAAATAGACTTTTCTCCAAAGAAGATATACAGATTGCCAACAAACACATGAAAAGATTCTCAGCATTACTAATCATTAGAGAAATGCAAATCAAAACCACAATGAGGTATCCCCTCATACCAGTCAGAATGGACATCATCAAAAAATCTACAAACAATAAATGCTGGAGAGTATGTGGAGAAAAGGGAACCCTCTTGCACTGTTGGTGGGAATTTAAATTGATATAGCCACTATGGAGAACAGTATGGAGGTCCTTAAAAAACTAAAAATAGGGCTTCCCTGGTGGCGCAGTGATTGAGAGTCTGCCTGCCGATGCAGGGGACACGGGTTCGGTCCCAGTCCGGGAAGATCCCACATGCCACAGAGTGCCTGGCCCCGTGAGCCATGGCCACTCAGCCTGTGCGTCCGGAGCCTGTGTTCTGCAGCGGGAGAGGCCACAACAGTGAGAGGCCTGCGTACCGCAAAAAAAAAAGAAAAAACAAAACGAAACCAACAAACAACTAAAAATAGAACTACTATATGACCAGCAATCCCACTACTGGGCATATACCCTGAGAAAACCATAATTCAAAAAAGACGTGTACCAGGCTTCCCTGGTGGTGCAGTGGTTGAGAGTCCGCCTACTGATGCAGGGGATGCGGTTCGTGCCCCGGTCCAGGAAGATCCCACATGCCACAGAGCGGTTAAGCCCGTGAGCCATGGCCACTGAGCCTGCGCGTCCGGAGCCTGCGCTCCGCAATGAGAGAGGCCACAACAGTGAGAGGCCCGTGTACCGCAAAAAAAAAAAAAAAAAAACCATGTACCACAATGTTCATTGCAGCACTATTTACAATAGCCAGGACATGGGAGCAACCTAAGCGTCCATCAATAGATGTATGGATAAATAAGATGTGGCACATATATACAATGGAATATTACTCAGCCATAAAAAGAAATGAAACTGTGTTATATGTAGTGAGGTGGATTGACCTAGAGTCTGTCTTACAGAGTGAAGTAAGTCAGAAAGAGAAAATCAAACACTGTGTGCTAACTCTTATTATGTATCTAAAAAATTAAAAGGTTCTGATGAACCTAGGGGCAGGACAGGAATAAAGATGTAGATGTAGAGAATGAACTTGAGGACATTTGGAGGGGGAAGGGTAAGCTGGGATGAAGTGACAGAGTAGCATTGACATATATACACTACCAAATGTAAAATAGATAGCTCAGAGGGGAGCAGCTACATAGCTCAGGGAGATCAGCTCCGTGCTTTGTGACCACCTAGAGGGGTGGGATAGGGAGGGTGGGAGGGAGATGCAAGACAGAGGAGATATGGGGATATATGTATACATATAGCTGATTCACTTTGTTATATAGCAGAAACTAACACAACATTGTAAAGGAATTATACTCCAATAAAGATGTTAAAAAATGTATCAAAAAAAATTTTATCTAAGAGCTTCCTTGGAGTCTTTTAAAGTAAAGTTTGTGCCAAAATACAAATACCAAAACGTGAACAAATCATAAGTGTGCAGAGCAAACACACCCATGTAATTGGCATCAGGTCAAGAAAGAGAACATCATCACTATTCTAGAATCATCCTTGTGTCTGCTTTTAGTCATAACTCAAAGAAAACCACTCGCTTATTTCTAACACCATACATTAATTTTGCTTGTTTCTGAAATTTATACAAATCAATTTGCGTACGTGTACTCTTCTCTGTCTTCTTTAGCTCAACATTATGTTTGTGAGATTCATTCACGTTGTTTGTGTGGCAATAGTTTTTTCATTTTCAATGCTATATGTCACACCATTTTACAAATACACCACAATGTATTTATCTAGTCTACTTTTTTGAACATTTGGTTTATTTCTAGTTTGGAGCTATTATGAACTGTGTGCTTTGAACAATCTTGTACATATTTTTTGGTGAACATATATGTTTTGGTGAACATATATGTGTTTCTGCTATATATATATATATATATATATATATATATATATATATATATATATATATATCTAGGAGTGGAATTGCTGGACCAGCTTTAGTAGATGCTGCCAAATGACTTTCCAAGATAATTAAACCAATTTACACTCCCACCACCAATTACTTTAAAACCTAATTGGAGTATATAGTATATATCATTACAGTTTTAATTTGCTTTTCCCTCAAGTTCAATGAAGTTGAGCACCTTTCTATATATTTATGGAAATTCAGATATCTACCTTTATCAAATGCATGTACAATTCTTTTGTCCATTTTCTTCAGGCTGCCTGCCTGAATTTTTCTTAAAGAACACCTACATTCTTATTATAAACCTACTTGGCTTTATGGAACTTTCCAGGTTGTATATCACTAGATTTGATTTGCTCTTTTGTTTAGGATTTTTGCTTCTAAATTCATGGAAGAGATTAGCTTATAATTTCTATTATCGTGAACTTTTCAGGTTTTAGTAGCACGTTTATACTGGCCTCATAAAACATGTTGGAAAATGCTTTCTTTTTGTCTGTATTCTGGAAGAGTTTATAAAAGAGTGGTATTATTTCTTCCTTAAATGTTTAGGATAATTTATCAGCAAAGTGACCTAGGCCTAGAGTTTTCTTTGTGGAAAGGCTTTTAATAATGGATTTGATTTCTTTAATAAAATTTAAAGGTCCTTAATAACAGATTTAGCGTTTACATTTTTTGAGGAATTTATTGATTTCCTCTAAATTATTGAACTTATGACATAATATTGTCTATACCATCCTAGCTTTATTTTTTCATATGTGCGTGATCTTTAATGATACCTGCTTTTCATTCCTAATATTGATAATTTGTGTCTTCTCATTTTCATGAACAGTCTTGCTAGGGTTTAACAATTTAATCTATTTTTTCAAAGAACCAATTTCTAGCTTTGCTGAAATTGTTTTCTATTGTAAGTTTGTTTTCTATTTGACTGATCACTTGTTTTATCTTTCTTCTATTTTATTTGATTGCTGTTCTTTTTCTAGTTTCTTGAAAGGAAAGCTTAAATTATTCTTTTTCCGTCTTCTTTCCTAATCTGTGACTGTAAGTGCATCATACAAGTTTTGATAAATTGTATATTCCTTATCATTCAGTACACAGTATTTTCTAATTTTTATATGTGGCAACTTAGAAATACATTGTTTAATTCTCAAAAAGTTGGGAATTTTCTAATTAACTGATTTCTAAGTTAATTCCACCATGGTCAGAGAACATATTCTAGATGACTGAATTTTTCAAATCTATTGAGGCTTGCTTAATGATGTGGCAAATGGACAATTTTGGCAAATGTTTTATTTGCACTTGAAAAAAGTGAGTATTCTGACGTTGTTTGGTGCGTTGTCCTATAAATATGAATTAACCCAAGTTGGTTAATTTTATTGTTCAGAACTTCTATAACTTTACTGATTATTTTGTCTATACAATCACCTATTGGGAAAGGTGAATTATGGATTTGATTGTGGATTTGTCTGTTTCTTCTTTTACTTCAATTTTTGCTTTATACATTTTGAAATTACATTACTAGGTGGCTACAGATTTAGAATTGTGATATCTTCTGATGCATTTATCCCTTTTTCATCATGAATCTATTTCTTTCGAACTGTTTGAACATTTCTTACATTAAAATCTAGTTTGTCTGAAACTTATACCTTTCTTTTGGTTAGTGTTGATATATCTGTTTCCATCTTTTTAATTTTAACCTTTCTGTGTCCTTATATTTAAGGCATGTGTTTTAAAATTAATATTTAAAACAATATTGTTGAGTTTGTTTTTTATCATCTGAAATTCTTAAATTTTTTTGATAGCATTTAACCTTTTTTTATTTAATGTAATTATAATAAATTGGGGCTTACAGTTACCATTTTTCTGTTTGGTTTCTATTTGTCCTACCTGTTTTATTCTCCTTTTTCTCTCCTTTCTTGTCTTCTTTTAAAATAATCAAATCTATTTGCTGTTATTTCATTTTTCTCTGTGTTACCTTGTGTTTATCCTTTCTTTTAATATTCTTTCAGTGGTAACCTTAGAGATTATAGCATGCATCATTGACTTAGTACAATAAGATCAAATTACTTATTTTACAACTACCCTTTACAACACTAGAATACTTGAAGTCTATACAGCCCAGCCTCTCTTACCTTTTGCATTGTTATCATGCATTTTACTTTTACATATATTATAAACCTAGTAGATATTAGTATTAATGGTTTTTATAGTCAAGATTTATTTACCTTTACTCATGTATATACCTTTCTGTGTTCTTCATTCTTCCTTGCATTTCTGGTTTTCCTTCTGGAGGGATTTTTTTTTACCTAAAATTTCATTCATAAAAAACTCTCTTGATTTTTTAGCGGATATCTACTACTAAAAAATTCTCTTTGTTGTGTTTCTCTAAAAATGTATTTATTTCAGCTTATTTTTGAAGAATATTTTTGTTGAACATAGAATCCTAAGTCTGAAGATATATATTTTTCATGACTTTGATGATGTCATTCTGTTGTCTTCTGGCCTCCATCATTTCTATGAAAACTCAGGTATAATTCTTCTTCTTGTTTCTTTGAAGATAATTAACCTATTTTTGGTGCTTTAAACTTTTTTTTATCATCTTTGGTTTTCAGGAGTTTTACTGTGACGTACCTTGATTTGTTTTCCTCTTATTTACCCTGTTTGGATTTTAGGCACCTCTTAAATCTGTGTGTTTATCAGTTCAGGAGAATTTCTGACAAATGTATTTTCAAATAATGCTAGTGCTCTCACCTTTCTCTATACATTCAATTGACATATATGATAGAATTTTTTTTACTGTTTTGCATGTGTCTACAATTCTCTTTCCTATATTTTCCCTTCTTATTTCTCTCTGTGCTGTAATTTAGATATTTTTCTGTTGATATATCTTCCAGTCAACATGGTCATCTCTTCTGCTAAATCTGTTATGCTGTGAAAATCATCTACTAGTTAATTGTTTTTCAATTCAGGAATTTCCCACTTAATTCTTTCTTACATAGATTCCAAGTCTTTGGTAAAATTTTTCATCTTTTCTGTTTTCTCTGTCTTTTCTCTTTTTCTTTAACATCCTAATCATTGTTAAGATCCTTGTGTGCTAACACCAATACTTGCACCACCTGTAGGTCTGTTTCTGTTTTCTATTTTTCCTCTTGCTTTCAGTCATATGATTTTGTCTCAGTGTATACTCAGTAATTTGTTTTATAGAATACTAGAAAAATAAATAAATATACATGAGGAATATATATATATATATACATATATATATATATATTAATGGAGAGTGAGAGAATAGAGATTCCATATAATGTTAACTTCACTGAGAGAGTTTGATTTTCCTCTGCTAGGCAGAGAGAATGAAAACTGATCAACTTAATCCAATTAGGGAGTGAACTGAGACTGGTTACAGTTTTGGTACAGCTCAGTCTATCTCTGGTTGACTTCAGTTCCTAAGACAGAGTCCTCTTCTGGATGTGTCCCAAATTCTAATCCTTATGTTTCAGCATGGCAAGACTGCTGAGAACTTATCTCTGCTTTTTGCAGGCTTTCTGCTTAGCTTCTTAGTCTTCTGAGCTACAAGAATCTCAGAAGCTTGTTTTACTTTTAACAAATGCATTGAGGAGAAATCTGGCCTTAAGTCAATCTCAGTTTTCCATTCCATTCTTTTCTTAGTCATTCCCCCGCTTTTGAAAAAAATCTCTGCTGGTTTTTCTGTCCCCCTGCAGCAGCCCTCCCTATGGATGACAAATTCCTGATTCTCAGCCCTGTTTCCTACTCCCAGAATCAGCAAATGCCCCCAGGGGGAAAAATGTAGACTATTGGTTGAAATTTATGAGGTTTTCCCCATTTTTGGAAAATTCCCTCCTTCCCCATTCCTGGTTGTTTCAACAGTTCTCCTATACCTTGAAACTGATTGTTTTATTTTTTGTTTGTTTGTTTTATCTAGCTTTTCTACTTTTTTCCAGCTAGTTTGCAACTCTGCTGCAAACTACTTCAACAGAAACTGAAGCAAAACTCTATATTGTTTTTAAAATTGGTTCTGGTTTGCTATGGAACAAAAGAGGAGCTACTGGAAGATACATCCTCTGGGGGTTCCTTGGGTGATGTTTTACTTATGTATCCACAAGTCAGAATAACTAGTTGTAACCACAACTCTTCAGTAACCTGCTGAATAAACAGAGACCAGCCATTCAACTTTCCCCATCTAATAAATGAGGACTTTATCTGCTCTTCTTATTTGATGGAGTTGTCATAAGAAAAAGTATTTATTTAAGCATTTTGGAAAGGTAAACATGATGTACATTAGGAATACAATCAGTTAGCTCTACATGATCAAATATTTGGTTTTTTCTCTAGCTGTTCTCTGGATGAATGTCTTTCTCTCCCAGCTAAACTGTTAACACTTCAAGGACAAGACCTATGTCCTCTGCTTCCATTTTATTTCCTGCAGTATCCAGTTTAGCATGATTCACAAAATAAGCATTGTTTTGAAAAAATGCCAATTTACCCTGTGTCTGCCCATGTTGAAGTATTCCGAAGTGCAGGCAACAAGCTTCATTTTGATCTTTTGCAATCTACGTTGGTAAAATCTCAGCTTAAGAGATTTTAGTGTTCTGTGCTGACTAATTTGGGGGACAATTTTTGATAATTAGGTTTTCCTATTTCATCCTTTCAGTTAATAAAATCTTAGAATAAGGAACTGTCAGTTGTATAGAGCAGATGACTCCATTTGCCTATAGTCATTAGACCTAACTAACTACCTTTTGCGGTAATAACTAGTATGTTGTAGAAGTGGATCACCTCTGACAAAGATAGAGCACTTAAAGTGAAATGCTTCTGTCTGTCCGTCCACTTCCCACTCCACTGACTCTTCCTTTCATCTAAAA
Organism: Phocoena sinus; assembly: GCF_008692025.1. Taxonomy (NCBI): domain Eukaryota; kingdom Metazoa; phylum Chordata; class Mammalia; order Artiodactyla; family Phocoenidae; genus Phocoena; species Phocoena sinus. The sequence goes on from NC_045769.1 coordinate 72,005,677, forward strand.
GCAAAGGAAATCAGTTGCTTATTTCAAAATAGTCTTGAAAATCATTTAGGCATAATTAAAGTTTGCAATATCCTGTAAGTAAGTATTATCTTCTAATATTTTCTGCCAAGAATTGAATTTGCTAGGCATGACACAATTATTGCTGGCAGTAGATGTACCAAAACGTACCAACACCAGGGAATTACTAAATACCACAGCTCTCCTATGGAGCAAGTTGCATAAATATTTAATAGGAAATGCATGATGAATTTCTTGCATGATTATGCAGAAAAACATTTGGGAATGGTGGCAGCTGTTACATGAACTAAGCTCAGTCTCTTTTCCCCCATCGTTTTCGATCTTTATCAATCTCAATATTGTGCTTTAACTTCAGCAGTATCTCCAATGATGAGTATTGCAGACACCTGTCAACATTTTAGGAAATGTGTGACTCTTTACATATGCTGTGTGCATGTACCTGACAACTTTCAGTGGTGCAGTTGAGGGAACAACTGAGAGATTCTTGGATAATAAAAGGGCCATCAGGGAAATCTGACTCAAAAGAGAAGGTGAAAGAAGCTAAAAGAGTAACAGCTGCCACACTTACAGGTGTACAATCAAGTTTTCTCTGGTGACACTACATCTGTACCTAAGCCCCATGAAAATATATTCCATTCTAAATTTAGGTGGGTTTTTTTTTTCTTTTGGCAGATACTTGATGGCTTTAGTATCACAAAGATTTTATTCTCTTTATTCCTTTATTTTCCCCCAAATATGTACTTTTGTAGCGGTACATATTCCTTTAACATATTTGAAGTTTCTGGCATATTCATAAGGTTGAAAGTTCATAACACAAAAGGAATTTTTTAATCAAGAGTTATAAACAAGAGATCATTCATCAAAATTGTGTGAGCAGTGAGGTCAGATCAACATATACTGAAAGCCAGTTGGTTTGGGTCCTCTGGAGTTTTTTGTTTTTTTTTTTTTTAAAGGGACACAGCACATTTTATTTATTTATTTATTTATTTATTTTTGTTGCAATACGCGGGCTTCTCACTGTTGTGAGCACAGGCTCCGAACGCGCAGGCTCAGCCATGGCTCACGCGCCCAGCCGCTCCGCGGCATGTGGGATCTTCCCGGACCAGGGCACGAACCCACGTCCCCTGCATTGGCAGGCGGACTCTCAACCACTGCACCACCAGGGAAGCCCTCCTCTGGAGTTTTAAAGGGCATCTCTCTGAAACAAAACCACTCTTTGGTTCCATTCAAACATCCCAGTTCATAGTAGATCCTCAGCATCATGTCCTCAGGAAATGGGGGCTCCAGAAAAACCTCAGACTCTGGCATCTTCACAGATAGAACACAATATTATCAAATCACTGCAGAAGCTAAAACATGCTTTTTTTTTTTTTTTACAAAGTCCTGTGACCTTCTAATGAATTGCAGGTGACACAATGTCTCTGCCCCTTAAAGCAATTTAAAGAGTTGCCATTAAAGAGTTGGCACCCCATAAATTATCAAGTGATAATTATATTCTCGGCTTCAAAACAAGTAGAAAATCCTCCTTAACAACAAATTTGTTCCCCAAGTGTGGTAGTAAGATGAGTTGCACCTCTTAAAATGGTGACTTGATTTACTGCCTTCACATTTTGGAATCTATTTTGGGTAAGAACTCTTGGTCAGCCTGGGCAGAGACTCTGCAATCACAAAGAGAAATGCATCACCATTGAATTAAATATTTCTGTCGAGAGAAAGTTTAGACAAAAGACAGGATATCGTTAAAATTCCAAAGTTCCAGGATGTGTACCCAGGTTAAAAAATAATCATGAACAAGATTAGAAAGCAACTTTCTTTTGCAAAAGTTAAAATGTCACCCTGAAGCAAGCCAGCTTATGTCCCATCTTCCCTGAGAGTTTCCACCTGGAATCCAAATGTCTAATATGTGAGCATTCTTTGACAAACCCACCAGAAAAAGCCATAGGATGTCTCTCCCACTATTGCGGATGTTCAGCGCTGTCCTCCAAAGCCCTTACAAACACAATATCCAGAATGGCCTTGAGCCTTTCAAAGCACATTCCCATGTCAGTGACTGAATGTCCATATTTACCCATCACAGAACTTTTATCAGTAACATAGTCCCTTGGGGATACAACTTACAGTGATCAGATTTACATCATCACCTCCTTCCATTTTGCCAAAGTCTAAATTCACAACCAGTTCTTGTGGAAAAAAAAAAAAAAAAGGAGAAAGGAAAACATCATATGCTAGAATCAGTCTGAATGTTCCATTTATCGTGGTCCATCTTTGGCAATTTTAGAATATTTATATACAGGCCAAAGTATGTAAATTCAAGAAGAAGGAAGCTAAAGGGCTTTCGCTGTTCTACAAAGAGATGACTGAAATACATTTCAGTCTGACCATTAAAATATTACTTATATTGTATTAAAACTGTAATTTCATAGAAGGAGAGAGCATAATGGTGGTTGCCAGGGGCAGGGTGGCTGCAGGGGTTGCTATGGGAAGATGTTGGTCAAAGGGTACAAAGTATCAGTTATGCAAGATGAATAAATTCTGGAGAGCTAGTGTACAGCATAGCGACAGACTGAAATTTGCTAAGAAGGTGTGTTCTCACCACACACACAAACTCTTTAGTTATAAAGATAACAGTATAAACCTCAATTAGAGCTTCGTTTTCTGGGTGATAGAGAGAGAATTCTACTTCTAATGGTCCAAAAAGGCCCTTTCCCTAACCCAGCATTATCGGTTATAGTCAATGAAAATGCCCCAAATATTTATACTAACTCATAAAGGAAAAAATAAGGAAATTGGCTTTACTTCTCTTTTTGTATCTTGCAGTTTAGTTCAATGTTACTTCTCACATGAATGAAAATGAAAAAAAAATCCTTCTAAATGAATAACATTGTTTAGAGCTAATGTACAACATTTTTATATTTGGAAACTGACTCGACCCAACTCAGACTCGCTCTAAAGGAATCGGGTTCAAACCACCCGTTGGGAAGGGGCCAAAGCACAGCCACCAGCTTTCTGTTGCCTGAATCTTCTATTACATTGGCTCATTAAAACTCCTTGTTTATATTTGCATTTTACTGTTGAGCAATTTTACAACACAGAATACTGATAAGTTTGCAGACTGATCCTACGCATTATATTTAATCATAACTGCAATAAGGAAGACCATTGTATCATGCCTCTATCTCAAACCCACTGCAGTGATTTAAAATAGAATTCGTACCTTACAATAGCTTTGGCACGTGTCCTCTCTGTCTCTCTTTTTTTGCAAGATTCTCTTGAAACAAAATAAAAAGCGTACGATAAACTTGGAGAGGTCCCCATTTTTTATTAGAATGTATGATTAGAACTAGGAAAAAGCCTTACCTGAAAGCAAACGTGTAGCAAGAGAGAGAAAGAGAGAGAGAGAAGGGATTAATACCATGAAAGGGTTAGCTGATTTCAATGGCTGCACCACAGGCCCTGTTTTAAACCATCTATCCTAGTGGGACCAAGAGGACCTCCATGTTGTTTCAGGTTGGTCTCCTGCATATTAAGGTTTATGTTATAGTTTAACAGAGCCCAGGCTTCAGTTTCTGGCATAAGTTACCAATTTTCTTATGCTAATGAAAACCACACATCAGCTCCTTGAAATTCCCAAAAGTAGCATCAGTTTTGCCACTAATTGCAGCCCTGCTGGGGTGGTGGAGGAAGAAGGGGAGTGATTACAATAGCAAGAGTTGGGACAGTGCCCTTCACCTCCCTGAGTGGTCCTCTAACTGAAAACATTTGAGACTTGCCCCTCCTGGCCTTGAGTTCTCATGAATTTTAAGAAATTGGACGCTCCCAGGAGCACGGGAGCATGATGAAATAATGGAACTCGGGCCTAGGAGATACGAAGAAGAAGGTCTGGCTCAAACTTCAAACCCCAGCAGAAGGGAATCTGAGACATAACTATTTGATCTTCTTTCTCAACCTGACAAGATATTTCTCTTCAGGGCCAAGGGCACTTATCCTGGCTTCTTCAACAACTGATACTTTATGCATGAGAACCTTGTAATGAATCTGACAAGCACAAATATAATCAATTTATTTTCCATGAAACATAATTTTTCAAACAACCAGAGGATTTGGGAATGCTGAAAATTCTCCCTAAACTTTGGGGAAATCACCAGAGGACTTTTTTCCTCCCCTGAAACCCATCTCAGGGCTTCCAAATCCTAGTTACCAATGCATACAAATCAGCTTTGTGCAATAAATGTTGTTCTATGGATAAAAATAGAAAAGCCGCAAAAAGGTTGAAGACCCCATTACACGCGATATCTCAACTTGTGCGTATTCAAAACACACATGCTCTGTGGGTATTTTACTAAAATTATTTGCTGCAAAGCATGAACCAGGCAGGAAGCTGATGCACAATGAATTGATTTCCAAGTCTTATTTGTGGCCGATTTGAGGTTAGAGAGCATTTCTTCGCTGGGTGGAGTGGTAAAATGAATGTTTATTGTTTAGGATTTAAAAGGCCCATTATCATGCAGACTCAGTAAGGCTCTGCCCCACGAAACTGAGTGCTAGGCCAGCAGGCAACTGATTCAAGTGACAAGAGGTGAGCTGCAACAACCCTTCCATGTTAATAAAACATGTCCCAGCACTCAAAGGAATCCTAGCACAGTGTGATAGCAGGTAGAACTTATTAATCAGAACTACTGTTAACTCTAATTATAGGCTTCCCCCAAGTTACAAAATAAATGGATGTCTTGGCAATAAAGCAATTTTTTTGGTATATTGAATCCTGGATTTCTACTGAATCCTCTTATTGTAATTGAAAGTGAGTTTTGATTTTTTTTTTAAATGTCTAATCCTATTAATAGGGACTGTGAGATATCGCCCTATTCAATTTCCCACTTTTAAACTTGTCATCTTTATTTCTGGCTGAACTGCTTGTCCAGGAGTTAGGAACAGTGATGTCTGCTTGTGGTTCCTCCAGACTTTAGACGTGAGATCTTAAGTAAGATGGTTTCCTCATCTGCCCAAAGGAAGGTGTTGGACAAGATCAATTGATGCAACATCTGAGAGCAGTGATTCTGGTGTTTACACATTCTCATTTCTCCTACTTCTTACACTGGTCCCTCTTGTCTCCTGTATTTGTTCTTCCTGGTTCCCCGACCTGCTAATTGTGAGATCCCCCAAGCCTTTGTCCCTGACCTTCCTATTCAGTGTTTCTTCAGTGAGCACATTCACTTCCAAGGCTGTGTCTGTCAATAATAGTAGATTATTGTCTGTCAATAATATTAAATACTAGTGCTTGACATATGTCAGGCACTATTCTTTACAATTTTAAACCGTTTAATCCATACAACATCCCTATGGGATGAGGAAATTGAGGCATAAAAAAGATTAAGAAACCTGCTACGGATCACTTAAGTAGTAAATCCTGAACAAATGCCCACTGAATGCTTAGAGTTACCTGAGCAGTTTCCATAATCCTGCACCACATCTCTTGGATATGAAGCTATACCTCAGTTCAGCTCAGGACTTTTTTTTTTTTTTGGCTGCGTTGGGTCTTCGTTGCTGCGTGTGGGCTTTTCTCTAGTTGCGGCGAGTGGGAATTACTCTTCGTTTCGGTGCGTGGTCTTCTCACTGCGGTGGCTTCTCTTGTTGCAGAGCACGGGCTCTAGGCGTGCAGGCTTCAGTAGTTGTGGCACATGGGCTCAGTAGTTGTGGCTCTTGGGCTCTAGAGCGCAGGCTCAGTAGTTGTGGCACAGGGCCTTAGTTGCTCCACTGTATGTGGGATCTTCCCCTACCAGGGATGGAACCCCATGTCCCCTGCATTGGCAGGCAGATTCTTAACCACTGCACCACCAGGGAAGTCCCAGCACAGAACATTTTTTAAATTAATAAACATTGATCATTTTTAGCAAAAAAAAAAAAAATTATTTGATGCAACTCTTGAGGAATCTTAGACACCCATGAGTATCTTATGAAAGCTCTAGCTCCTTTCCCCAGAAAAAAAATGCGTGTAAACACAAGCAGAGGACACATGGCAAACAATATTAGCAATAAAGCAACAGAATCCTAGTCAAGAATCCCAGATCTTGAAACCCCTGAACCAGACAATCTAAGGCAATTTAAGCTTTAAGACCTTCTATGATTTTGGTTTTTTGACCAGGTTCAATGTGGAGATAATGTTCTATAGACATTAGAGTTAGGTGCATTCCTAAGCTCTATTCTTTCTTTTTTCCTTACATCTTTTTTGGAGTATAATTGCTTTACAATGTTTTGTTAGTTTCTGCTGCATAACAAAGTGAATCAGCTATATGTATACATATATCCCCTCCTTCTTGCATCTCCCTCCCACTCTCCCTCCCTCTCCCACTTCTCTAGGTGGTCACAAAGCAGCGAGCTGATCTCTCTGTGCTATGCAGCTGCTTCCCACTAGCTATCTATTTTACATTTGGTAGTGTATATATGTCAATGCTACTCTCTCACTTCGTCCCAGCTTACCCTTCCCCCTCCCTGTGTCCTCAAGTCCATTCTCTACGTCTGCATCTTTATTCCTGTCCCGAGCTCTATTCTTGACTGACCAAGATGGATGTTTTCCCCTTTCTTCATGTCAGTTGTCTCTACACAGTATGGGTGGGCATGGAGAGATTTTGCTTTAAGTTAACACGTATTCCAGTACATCAAGTACCAATGTGTGCCACCATGAAATAAGCCCACCTACCTATATGACTAGATCGGAACTTCAAAGGATGTAAGTACAGGCAGTTTGCATTCAATAAAGGCTTACGGAGTGGTGTCACAGAGTCTGGATGTAATAGGACAGTGTTAGTTACACTGACCACCTCCCATTTCTGTATAGTGCCTGTGCTGGTCTATGCTATGGAGTTCTTGCTTCCACCATTTTGGAACCCAAGAAACAAAACATTGGACATCATGCCTAAAATACTCTTTCAGGTTTTAAAATTATAGTGTAAAATTCTTGAAAACCCTCATGCTTATCTGTGACACTCATCCTTGATACTATAATCCTTACCCTCAATTTACCCTTAGAAAAAGAATATCCCCAACTATCATAAGTGAGGATCAAGGGAGACAGGGAGACTGTCAGGATGAAGGTGAGGCTCAGGGGTGAAATGCGTGAAAAGGATGGGTTGGTAATTGTAGTTAAGGACATTTTATTTAAAGATCATTGAATCTACATATTTTTCCCTTAGTCCTCTTACCAAAATTTGAATTCCAGGAATTGGTTTTCAGTCTCTGTAAAATCCATGTATGTATAAAGAGATCTTTACCTCCCCCCCGCCAAAAAAACACGCTGAGGGAATCAGCCCAGAATTACTCTGGGAAATTTAATATGCCTAGTGAGGACACACAAAAAAGATAAAGTGGTAAATATTAAGTCAATCTGTGTCTGCCCAACATTGGAGCACTGATATTAGTTCCAGTATTGATGTCACCAACCAAGTGACAGAGCATTGTTGCAGTGGGAAAAGATACTTACAATACCTAAAACCAAATCTATCCAGAATTTACCAAGATTTCTACAAGTCAGTAAGAAAAATATTGCCAACTCAGGAGAAAAAAGGGGAAGATACGTGAAGACACATTTCAAAAGGAGATATCCAATAGCCAGTAAATGTAAGAAAAAATACTTAATCTCATTAGTCATCAAAAAATGCAAATTCCAATCTAATTAAATATCATTATCTACTAGAAGACAAAAATGGGAAAAGGTTGACAGTACCAAATGTTGTAAAGATGTGAAGCAACTGGAACTTTCATATACTGTTTAGAGGAAAGTTGAAGATACCGTTGGACCCAGAAATTTCACTTCTGGGTAAGTACTCAAAAGAATTGCATGCACAGGTACACAAATATTACGTACAAAAGAATGTTCATAGTAGCATTAGTCATAATCATCCCAAACTAGAAACAGCCCAAATGTTCATCAGTAGTAGAATGACAAACCACACTTACATGCAAAAAGCTAGTGAATTTCACAAACATTATGTTGGGCAAAAAAAGCCAGACACGAAAGAATATAACTAGAAATCCATTTATATCAATTTCAAAAAGAGGCTAAGCTAATCTGTGACTTTAGAATTTAAGATGTGGTTACCTTGGGGGAAGATGGAAGGGATAGTGGTTAGGATGGGATCCAAGAGAGGAGTGATTCTATGAGTTTTCTGTTTCTCAATAAGAGTTTTGGCATGAGTTTCACCCATGCAATCATTTTGTGATAATTCACTGTGTACTTTTCTAAGCATATCATGCTTTAAAATAAAAGTTAAAAGAGGGAGAGACCATGTGTTTAGAGATATAGACTGACTCCAAATGGTTGAAATATTGATTTCCCATTGACAAATTGTGTGACCTTGGGCAATTTATGTGATTTCCCTGAGCCTCAGTTTCTTTATCTTTTTTTTCAATTTTTTTCTTTTATCTTTAAAAAGAAGATAATAATGCTTATTGGCTTTGCATTACTAAATGGGAAAATTCATGAAAATTATTTTGCACAGTGTGTGTTTGCCAATCTAGTCCATCTCCTCAGTTTACAAAGGAACAAACCAAGAGACAGAGATGGGATGGATCCCTGAATTTAGGGATCCCTGAATTTAGGCTTATATTGGATAGCATTCCAAGGCAAGGGCAGCTACTGTACTGTGAACTGAAAGAAAACAGAAGATGCCCTTTGGGTTATTTTGTTTGCTTCTTCCATGGGTGTCAAGAACACAAGACAAGGCAGAAATTTCTCCTTCACTCTGATCCTTCTTAGAGACACAGCCCAACCAGTCTCTGCAGAGTGGCTCTGAAAAAAGGATAACAAAATAAATCAAATAAGTAATTAATTCACTGCAACAAATATTTACTGAGCACATACTATATGCCAGGTACCATTCAACACCTTAGAATTTCATCAGTAAACGAAGGAGACAAGTATCTGTCTTCCAATTTATTCTAGCAGACAGAGGGCAGAGAGAGAAGGAACGGGAGAGTTAAAATTAACATGATTAAATAATCTGTATTGTTTTTGAAGGTAATAGGTTCTTGTAAAACATAGGTTTTATTACTATTCAGATACAGTGAGACCAACAGATCAAGGTATGACTGCCATTGAAAAGGCAGTCGTTATACTCACGAGTCCCAAAAGGAAGGGACATACCACACCATGGCGGGGTGGGGGGGGGGGGGGAGGACACAAGGGGAAGCGCCAGGGTTAATCAGGAGAAGCAAGGGAAAATGTGGGCAAAAGCCTTCATCGCAGTTTCTGCAGGAAATAACAGGGGAGACAGGTTAAGCAAGTTTAGGATTGACTACTTTGAATAATTTCAGCAGCTCTGAAGGTGTAAATGCCTGGCCCTGGGGTGATTAGGGTGTGGGAATATTGTCCCAGAGTGTAAGAGCTGTTTAAAGCAGACAGCTGGGCATATGGGCTTTAGATTGGTTGACTTGCATATAAAAAGTACTTCCACAGGCCAATCAGTTACTATACTTAGGAATCAGCTAACCCTGGTAGGGACAGCCTCTCCAGGTCAGCAAGGCACCAGATGTCAAAACATCTGAAACATACAGTTAATACACTGCTCTGAAAAACAAAGGTGGCAGGGGATAGGAAATAAGGGTGAGGAACTAAAACCATCACCAAATTTAGAATATTTACCAAACAAATCACGAAATGCATACCTGAATTTTTGTTGGACTAAGTTTATATGTTTCCCTTTGCTTTTTAATTCCGGTTCTTAGCTGTCCATGCAGAATTAACTCACCCATAGAGGAAAAAACATCTCTCATATGAAAGTTCAATCATATTTTGTGATTAAGAGCAATACTATAAAATAAAATAAGAGATTGTGGCTTGTAATATCTATGGGCTCATGTAGCATAGAAGCCATCCAGCCAGACATAAGCTTTAAGTCATCATTCTGCCAGAACAGCTGCTCACTTAATGTTTACATTCTCTGCACTCAAATATTAATCTCATGGTCAGGTCAGCACCCCTACCTCAGGATCCATGTTTAGCTATAGCTCTATGAAGATATAGCAGAGAGATGACAGAACAATATATATTTATATACAGTTTGCTATACACAGTCCTAAGTAAAGAACAATGAAGGCCATACAATGATTCTGGCACCGATCTCTAGTCTCTCCTCACTGTGAAATAATTATCTTTAGTCAGTGTGGTTAAGAGAACACTTCTGATCCAAGTCTATGCTTAATCATCTTCACTGTCGATCATCAAGAAATAGTAGCTCCTGAGTGACAGTGGTAGAGCAGACTTTGGTAAGGACAGGAAAGCAGAATGGAGGACAATTAAAAGCTGGCAAAGTAATAAATGAGAGTTATGATTAATCCAAGAAATAAATGACAAGAAGGAAAACACTTTGCAAACGTTTTTAAAACACTGTTATTTTACACATAATCAAAGCAATCACAACCTATTCTAAGCTCATAACACTTCTGAATAGATGGCGGCAGAGACTGGGGAGTTTTAAGAGGCCCCAGAGTGGTTAATGGGGGAATTAGCACAACTCAGAAAAGACATTAATTAGGTCAATCTGCAGTTTTGAAAAACTTTAGCACCTCTCCAGTGCTATTATTGAATTAATGACCACAGTTACTGAACAGTAGACAAAGACTAACACAAAAATTGGGGCTGTTGAAAGCCGGCTTTAAAAGGGAAGTCCAAAGAAAGAGCTGACAAAGTTACAAAACTACAATAAGAATTAATGGAAGTGTGTTTGTGAATTCTAAAAACAGATATATATGAAAGAATGAATGTTTTATAAAGAATTCTTCAACACAAGTTTTACAACTAAAGGGAAGACAAGGCCCAGTGATACTGAAACTAAAAAGAGAGATTACATTGTAAATTGTCTAGAAATTTTACCTTGTGTAGAGAGTATGAATTTGCTCAATAGTACTTGGGAGCAAAAAGCATCCCAATAATTTATAGATCTTTAAATTAAATTAATACTAGCACCAAGTTCCCCTCATCAGAATGAAGTGTCATACTTTAGGAGCCTCTCGTTCCAGCATTACAAAATCCAAGGTGCTTATGTAATGCCTCAAAACAGGGAAAGGAGCTGTCCCTTAATTTCATGGTGCTTCCCAAAGCTAATGCTGCTCTACTACTTATAGTAATAAAGCCTGGTCCTCCACTATCTGTCAGGCAATCTTGCTCCAGAAAGGGCAGAGCTGTCCTCCCAGCAGTCCCCATCAATGACCACTAAAATCCTTGTAAGAATCCTATAATACTACTCTATAGGGCCTCATGAAGTAAGTTCAGAACTTTTACCAGATAGTACAAAGTTTTGCAATCTGTATGCTACAAATGATACTTGATTTGTTATACAGATACCTGGAATTACATAATTCAAAATGCTACTTGTTCCAAAATACAGGATACCATAACCAACAAGTTCTTCCAAATTTGAATAATCAGTCAAATCATTGTTGTTATACAACAATCAATAATCAATTATATATCAAGAATTTATGCTCTCTTTTTTATGGAAAAATCAATGTCTTTGGCATATGTTGCCAATCAATTTAGGAGGTATTAATACACTGCCCCTTACAGTGATATAAAAATCAGAATTCATTGTCAAGAGCTAAAGCTTCTTCCTCTACACAAATAATCCCTGAAAGTGTTGTTAAGTAGCATGGCTTTAAAAAAAGAAGCAATGATTATTTTCCAGAATAACTGTCAAGTTACCATAAAAGGGATCATTTTTGAATGACAAGGCATGTTGACTTACTTGCATTCCCCAGGATGGCTTTCCACTACCTCCATATCTATTTTAAGATTTGATATGTGGGATTCCATATAGTTAATCAATCAGAGAGGTTGATCATCTGTAGCACATGGATCAGGGACGTCTTCTAACACTAACATTTCCAGTAAAGTTAGCACAATATGGTCTGGAATCTGTAGAGAGTCAGGGCTGATGACAAAGACATTTGGCAATGTTCTTCCAGACTTACAAACAACACTGCAGTAATAAAGACTGGACAAAAGATTCTAAACTTCTTCAGAGGGACATAATTAAAGAGTTTGGTTCCTTTCTGAAAGAGAAGATAACAGAGACTTAACATCAACACAAATTTTAGAGGCACCTTTAGTGGTAATTATGCAAATTCTCAAGAGCAAGGGCTTTGTAATCAAGTTCTGTGTAGTTCTGCTTTACCAATTACACTGTTGTTGCATATAAGCAATCAGTGCCTCAGTGCTTTCTTGCTCTGGACACCAACACATTGATTACATGGTCAGGCAGATACAACAACTCAGGAATCACAAGCACCAATCCCCGAAGGATTTTGAATTCTAGCTTGGGATTGTATGAAGAAGACAGAAGGACTTAACTGAAAATGACTAAACCACATGCAGTGTGAGAATTAGATTCCTTTTACTTCACACACTTGCATACAGTAAACTATAAAGAATAAATAGTGATTCTGGAATCAATCTCCATTTCTGCCTCACTGTGGAACTGATGACAAATCTTTAGCCAGAGTGATTAAGAGAATAATTCTGGTCCAGTTTGGATCCTCTTTAGAGCCTTGCATTGCTCTATTCCTACTTTTTCTGATATGTGCTAGTCTGACAGTCTAGTCAGTTCTTGAGCTGCAGCTCTTCGTCACCCTGAGAGCTCTGTGCCTGGGGCAAACAGCATAAAAAGTGCTCTCACTTAAATAGAGACTCATAAAAATGTAGGTAAAACAAAAAGAGGGAGAGGGAAGAAGTTGGTTCCTCATGGGACACCACGGACTCTCCACGCCTGTAGCCCACTGACCTGGAACTTTGTTCTCTCACTCCATCTCTGTTCTCAGTAGGGCGAATTGCAAGAGACAAGAAAGAGAGCCTACACTTTTGTGGTATCTTTCAAAATTTGTATCTCGTTCTTGCCAAATTCTGGTATGGAATCTGTATTCTCTGTGAAAAGGTAGCATTCTTCTTTAAGCCACAGCAATGGGGATAGTCATACCTCTCGAATTTAAAAAACTGGACACCATACTTTCTTTGTAATACTAATAAATATCCCTTACAATAACCAACCACAGGAATCCTAGCAGACCACTTCTCACCCAAAACTGTGAGGGTTACAACACTACAGATTCAAAAGTCTATGGAGGGGGCTTCCCTGGTGGCACAGTGGTTGAGAGTCTGCCTGCCGATGGAGGGGACATGGGTTCGTGCCCCGGTCTGGGAGGATCCCACATGCCACGGAGCAGCTGGGCCTGTGAGCCATGGCCGCTGAGCCTGCGCGTCCGGAGCCTGTGCTCCGCAATGGGAGAGGCCACGGCAGTGAGAGGCCCACATACCGCAAAAAAAAAAAAAAAAAAAAAAAAAAAAAAGGCTATGGAGTTTTTAAAAAAAATTTCAGAAAGTATCCTCATGCTTGGAAATCCAAAGTTATTAGATTCCTTTTAATCTGTAAAATTGAGGAGCTCAAGGAGGTCCACATTCTTGCTTTCTTTGTAGCCTGGGCCTATCACAGATTCCATTTTCTCTTTCTTGACCGGAATTCATGCTCGTTACTTCTGAAGGTGATCACTTTTTTGCCCCAACAGTTAAGTATTGTAATGACGTGAACCATCTAAAGTCTAGCCATGAGTTTGTCCTCTGTCAACTGCAAAAGTAAGGAATCACTGAAATGAGGTACCACATCTGAGTTCTAGAAATCAGTACCTGGTTGAGGCATTAAAGTGTCCAGGAGGGATGACTGGACATCTGCAGTATTTATATCCAAAATCTTGAGCAACAGCCATTGTTGAAAAGACTAATTCCTCTCATAGAACAGTGAGGAGCTTCCTACCTCTCTGAACTGGGTTGGGGGCTGTTTAGGTGCCTCAGATCGTCATCATATAATTAGCCAATTCAAAGATTCCTTGTTGATTCAAGCTCTCATGATATTAGAGATTTGAAATTTTCAAAGAGAAATGGACAGAAGAAAGAAAAAAATAATAATAATAATGTGTAATGACTATTTGCTCTGTGCCAGGCAATTTGCTAAGCATTTTACAAACACTGTGCCATTTAATCCTTACTACAAAGCTAAGAGTAGGGATGACATTCCTAACACTCCACCATAATCCAACACTGGCACTGACAAATTAATTTAATGAGCACTTAACCAGTCATTATGTCATACCAGTATAAACTAGCTGAATAATCAATCACATTGTACAGGTGAGAAAACACAGGCTTAGAGAAACTAAGTAACCTGCCCAAGAGACACAGCTAGAAAATGGCAAAGGCAGGATTTGAACACAGATCTGCCTGATTCCAAAGTTTGAGATCCTTTTTTTTTTTTTCTTAAACTATCCCATGCTTCTTCCTGTTACAGTGACCAGTTCCATACCAAGAGGCTTTTTGTGACCATTAAGATGCTAGATGACAAGTTATTCATGAAGAAACCATACTGACTACTCACAGCATAACCTGTGTGAGCATTGTTTTTATCTTTTGTACATTATCTCCCTGTAAAACATTTTCAAGATCTCTCCATTTTCTATAGACTCTAAACTCCTTGGCTTTGGCCTCACAACTTCATAATCCAGTGGCCCCAATCTTGTACTTGTACTCCAATCAATCGAGGTACTTAAATATCCCCCAATATACTTGGGCTTTCCTCTTTTCTTGCCTTTGCTCATGCTCTGCTCAAATCAGAACTGTCCTCCAGTCTTGAACCCCAACTGAGGGTCAGTACCTCTTTTGATGGTGAATGAAAAGCTGTCTCCTAAGGTAGGCATTTAATGTGCTTCCAGCTCCCTTGGGGCATGGCTTCTCACTGTTCTGCATACTCCCGTCTCTCAGCAATGGCTGAGCCAAGGCCAGCCTGTCTACCAGCTGATTAGCCACCAGTCAGATTCTTTCCCAAATACAGAGACTGTAGTCAAATGGGACTGAACACCAGGCCCAAAAGGTCCTGTCCAACTAGGGCTAGCAACACTGTAGAGCTGAGTGAATGTGGAGGGAGCCAGCAGAAACAGAGAGGGAACAAAGGAAAACACAGCTAAGAGGGACTGGAAATTTCTTCTGCCACAGTTCATCTGCCTCCAGCCCCATTTCCCAGGAAGCCTGCAGTGTATTTTCATTCACGTGATCTTCATATTCTTTCAACAACCCCCCTTGTTTTTTTGGGGTTTTTTTTTGCGGTACACGGGCCTCTCACTGTTGTGGCCTCTCCCGTTGCGGAGCACAGGCTCCGGACGCGCAGGCCCAGCGGCCATGGCTCACGGGCCCAGCCGCTCCGCGGCACGTGGGATCTTCCCGGACCGGGGCACGAACCCGCGTCCCCTGCACCGGCAGGCAGACTCTCAACCACTGTGCCACCAGGGAAGCCCAACAACCCCTTTTTACCTGAGTTAGCTTGAGTAGATCTCTTCTGGAAAACAAAGAGCCTTGCCTAGCTAGAGATCAGGTTTCTCTGCTCACTGCTCAAGATTTAAAATCTTCCTGGTTGGCATTCCCTAACACTTTTTGATTTACACTTCAATTTTGGCACTATCCCACCTTCAGCTAATGTCAATTATGCATATATCTTTCTCCTCACTTTTTCCTCAGACCAAATTCGTTCATCTTTCTCTCCCTTAGCACCCAGCAGAATCTGGCACACACTAGATTTTTAACAAACATTTATTGAACTGGGTAGTGCTTGGTGATGTCAATAATCATCAACTGTGTCTCATGAAACTACGTTACTGACATACCATAAAAGGTGTTACCATCACTGCCACCCCACACATGGGGTGTCTGCTTCCTAAAAGGTGACAAAGAAGGAAAGGGTAGCAGAGATGTTTAGCTGACCCCCCTGCCACATGTACAGAACTCCTCTTTTACAGTGTACAGTTGTTGATGTTAAATGGCTTTCAAGCCAGGAACCATATTTCCCAGCCTTCTTTACGTGGTTAGGGTATAGTTCTTCCCCAAAGAATGTGAGCATAAGTGACAGGAGCCTCTTCCAGACCAAAGTGGTTAATTAGTGATAGTGAGGCCCATACAACATGGAAGAGCCCGGGTCTCTGAATAATCCCACAGAAGCCTGCTGACCAGGAAACCTTTCAATGGACTATGACAGGAACAAGACTTTTATTGGGTTGAACTACTAGGATTTCAGGCATTCTCTGTTAGAGCAACTGGTCTTAATAAGACAAACAAAGAAGAATACTGCCCCCATTTTCTCTTTAGAGCTGAAAGATTCCATTTCTTCTACTCTTTTGCTGTCTCTTACGGTATTGATTAGATTGACTGATTGATTGACAAGGTTTCTTCATCACCATTTTTTAACCTTTCGTGGGTCTTCTTTACGTTTATTTCTATATATCCCTGTATTATATTTTCTTGATGGTTACCAGGACATCTTAAGGGGATGAGGGTGAGTGAAGGGTAAGATGTGAAGCCAATGATTCCACGGAACTTGATACAACTCCTGGGGGCTTTCAGTGGCATATGGACAATTAAGATTACCTGACTCGAGGTGATCTGGAATACTAACACAGTTTCTGGATGTCAGTCTGATGAAAACAAACCTTCATCTCACAAAATCTTCAATCTGAATCCTTGATTCATCAAGCAGAATGTGGATGTCGGCTCTTTTTTTTTTTAAGTCATTAATGTGTTGATTTTGATTCAACCAAACAGGCCTCACTAAAGGGTTTCATCTTGAACTTCATATACAGAGCAATCTTACAATATGTCATCAAAAACAATTTATAAAATTGTGGTTTTAAGACAGATGGCATAGCTCTGTAACGTAAGTAGTATGCAATAGGGCCCTTGTCGTGGTGAAATTCCTTTCTGTGAAACTTAAGCCTTTGAATGATGATTAAGGGTACTGGAGAGAAGCATGCTTTGGATAAACTCCCAAGTTCATCAGATGCCTGACATGCATTGGCATGTGTCTGGATCCCACAGATCATTAGGAACAGAGTGTGCTTTGGTTCAGGGCCCTTATTTGGTTTAAAGTTAAGCCATAAAGAATAGCCCTTAGCATGTGAATCTAAGGAAACTCATTCATGGACATCTCACTCTATAATATGCCTCAAGATGACCCAAAGCCATGATTTTAAGCATTGACTAGGCTCAGCTTCTTGGATGAAGGCTGTATTCAAAAGTTTGCTGGCAACACTTGAGCATAGTAATATTAATTAACATTTATTAGGTTATGACTAGATAACAGACTTTGTGTTAAGCACTTCCCATTCATTATCTCTCTAATCCTCACAGTAACTGTATAAAGATGTCCTGTGGTCAGTTCCACTTCAGAGCTGAGAAAAGCAAAGCCTACAAAGATAAATAATTTGTCCAAGTTCACAATATTAAGTCAGGACCAGAACTGTGGACTAGAACCAAAACATTCGAAATCCAGTGCTTGCACTCTCTTTTTTTTATAATGTAACATTTTATTAATACATAAGCATTATGTATATGATAAAAAAATTTAAATACAAAGAAGCACATATGAAAAGATTAAAATACCTACTATTTAGAAGTCATCGCCATAACATGTAGAGCAAATACTTCCAGATCTTATTCTATATACACATATTTATTTTTATCAAAATGAGATCATACTGTCATCTAGTTCAAAAACCTGCTTTTTGAGTCAACAAGCACTGCAGTAAATTTTCTTCTTATCTAATTCTGAGAACATATTCAAGTTTCCCCAATGACCCAACAATGTTCTTTACAGATGATTTATTTAAATGACTATCCATCCCAGGACCACGTACTGCATCTGTTTATGACTCAAGATTCTTTTAATATGGATTCTTTTAATTCTTTTTTTTTAAATAACATTAATTTGTTGAAGAGACTAAGCCAGTTGTCCTATTAAATGTTCCATCTTCTGGATTTGCCTCATGGTGTCATGTAGGCTGTTTCTTTATCCCTTGTTAGTTGTAAATGAGAGATCAGAGATAGTAACAAGAACTGTAGTTTCAACCCAGCACCAGTTAGGGGTGTATCATTAGATAAGATACTTAACTTTATTGAACCCTAGTTTTCTACCTGGCATGCAGCTCAAACTCAACAAATATTAGCTAGCATTAGAGCAATATTAGTCACACCAGGGTAGTACACAGTAAACCAAAATTTGTTTTTAAATCAGTGACAGTTGATGATTGATTGGTGGTGGGTGGAAAGAGAGCCTCTGATCAGTATTAACCCTCATCATAATCTGTTTGCTTAAGGCAAGTGCTTAGTTTTTAAATTAATTCCACAATATTAGAATATTTAGGACTGTATCTCAAATTTTTAAAGCACATAGATTGAAAGAAAATTGGGAGTAATGAGCACCTGTTGGACTGCTGCCTATCCCCTCTTCTCTAGAATCTGCCTGCCCCCCACTCCTTTACTTGTTGGGACCCCCAGCAGGCATGCCTGCACTACACAAATTTGGCCATAGCTGATTGGATGATGAGCAGATTCCCAACCAATCAGGTTCTCCCTCCTGAGAGTATGAAATTAGGACTAGGCACTTCCAGGCTGATCTGGGCTATTCTGATGGAAGGAGAAGTTGTTATAACTTAAGAACTCTGGGTCAACCATCTTCTGCCACATACTTAGAGTAACAGCTAAAACTACTCTTCCGAATGGAAAAAAAGGCAAATCTCCTGAAACAAAGACTAGAGATGAAGAATAAGACTTCCTAATTTTCCAACCTATTTCTACTTTTTTGTTTCTAGTCTCTTCATGCAGTTAAGGTCTATGAGATATCCCTGAATCCTTATAATAATGTACCCTTTTTGTTTTATGGTTCCTGTTACTTGTAACCAAATGCAGCAATAAATGTCCTTGAGACCATTTACTAGCAAAGAGTCAGAAAATGAAGATGATATAAACTAATATGTTTACTTCAAAAGAATGTCTAAATTAACACAAATTTTCACTAACAAAAAAGATAATTTTTATGTAACATGGAAAAAGAGCCAAGATATAGAAAAATGTTCTAAGATACAAGATACCACTCAACCACTATGAAAGATAAAAATGCCAGTGCTTCAGATATAGAGAATAGACTTGTGGTTGCCAAGGGGGAAGAGGGTTGGGGGAGGAATGGATTGGGAGTTTGGGATTAGCAGATGCAAACTATTATACATAAAATGGATAAACAACAAGGTCCTACTGTATAGTACAGGGAACAATATTCAATATCCCATGATAAACCATAGTGCAAATGAATATGAAAAAGAATATGTGTGTGTGTGTGTGTGTGTGTGTGTGTGCGCGTATAACTGAATCACTTTGCTGTACAGCAGAAATTAACACAACATTGTAACTCAACTATACTTCAATAAAATTTTGTTAAATGCCAGTGCTTAATATGGTAGAGTGAAGCCTACGAATGAGCCTTCTTAAAAATTGTTAGAGAATATAAACATCTAATAAGTAGTCATTTAAGCCAAGCACAAAGTTTCATATTTCTTAAAAGAAGCAGAATGGTAATTCTTCAAGGGAGGCAAATATCAAGAATATTTAATTCGGGCTTCCCTGGTGGCACAGTGGTTAAGAATCCGCCTGCCAATGCAGGGGACACGGGTTCGAGCCCTGGTCTGGGAAGATCCCACATGCTGCAGAGCAACTAGGCCCGTGAGCCACAACTACTGAGCCTGTGCTCTAGAGCCCACGAGCCATAACTACTGATCCCCCATGCCACAACTACTGGATCCTGTGTGCCTAGTGCCCGTGCTCCACAACAGGAGAAGCCACCGAAACAACAAAGAGTAGCCCCCGCTCACCGCAACTAGAGAAAGTCCGCACACAGCAACGAAGACCCAACGCAGCCAAAAATAAATCATTCTTTTTTAAAAAAGAATATTTAATTCATATTTTTCACTAAATACATAATATAGATGAAAAGCAAAATAGTACCAAAAATTTAATGACTTAGAGATTCCTGGAATGAAATTGTTTCTAACTGGGCATACATCTATAAACTTTCAAAATTTGGGATCGAATTCACTTTATCTTGTCTATCAAAGCATTATTCATAGTTGAGTGCTCATTAAGGGTTGCTTGTGGAAAGAAAGGAAATTTTCAGGCACCACGGTTTTAATTCTTGTATAATAGATGCC
Source organism: Phocoena sinus (assembly GCF_008692025.1). Lineage (NCBI taxonomy): Eukaryota > Metazoa > Chordata > Mammalia > Artiodactyla > Phocoenidae > Phocoena > Phocoena sinus. The sequence continues at coordinate 72,025,750 of NC_045769.1, forward strand.
TTGTTGGAATACTACAATTTATAACAATCCCAAAAGCCTTTTGGGAGTTTCAGAATTAATAATAATAATTTTGGTTAAGTACCCAAATTATATTTTGAAAAGGTCTATTACTATAATTTTGGATAAAATGCCCCATAAATGTATGAGAAGAGATGCTGCCCAAATTCAAGAAAACATTTATTAGCAAAGCCACCCTAACAGTCATTCCTTTTCAACTATCTTCCTGAACTTGTGATTCTCCAAAATATTCATGGTATACTGTGGTAGATATGCCCACCAAGATAATTAGGAACAGATTAATTCAATGTGTTCATTCAATCTTTTAAAAAGTATCAAGTATCTACAATATGCCCAGCAAATATCCAAGGCACTAAGGTTATAGAAATAAGCAAAAGACACCAAATCCTTGCTCTCAGGGAAAACGGCAGGGGGAACAGATGTGCCAGAGAAAGGGTGATAATCAATACAAATAACCTAATAAAATAAATAAATCTACAAATAAATAAAGTCAGGTAATAATATGCACTATGAAGAAAACAAGGCAAAGTAAAGCAGCAGATAGAGAGAGATGTGGAAGGGAAAAAACTCTATTTTCATTATAGTGGTCAGGAAAGCCCTTCGTGATGAGGTAACATTTGAACAGAGATGTGAGAGGTGAGTAAATAAATCATGTGGCTGTCTGGAGGAAAACTCTTTCAGGCAGAGTGAACAGCAAATGCGCAAGCCCTGAGGTGGAAACATTCCTGTCATGTTTTATGAATAGTAAAGGTAAACATGGCTGTGGTTGAGCACACAAGGGGAAGAGTGAAGAAAATGAGATCAGAGAAGTGTATGAGGAGCAAATTTTGGTGGCTTTCAATTTGTCTGAAGATTCTATGACACTCTCCCTTTCAATAACAGCCAGACTTAGTGACTTGGTTCTAATGAACAGGTTGTCACAGAAGGGATGTTATGTGACTTCTGAGGCTAGGTCATAAAAAGGACAGCTGGCACCTGCCCTCTCTCTTAAATCATTCATCCTGGAGTTTTGTGAAGACAATAAAGCAGCCTAGAGAGAAACATGCCTGGGGAGGAAAAGAGTCCTCCCCCCAAGCACCAGCCTCACATGACAGGCATGAAGTGAACCTTCTCAGGAGCAGATTCTCCATCCTCAGTCAAGCCCTCAGATGACTGCAGCCCCATTTACCATCCTCCAACATCTTAACTACGAACTCAAGAAAGGCTCCAAGTCAGAACCACTCAACTAAAATGCTCTCAATTTCCTGACCCACAGAAACACTGAGAGATAATACATTTTTTTTGTTTGAAGCCATTAAGTTTGGAGATAATTTGTTATGCAACAATAAAAAATAATGTATAGATTATATAGGATCTAGTAAGCAATAGTAAGGACTGCCATTTTTATTCTAAATGAGATACGGAGGCAGTGGAGTGTTTAACACAGAAAAGGTACATGATCTGAAAAAAATCACCCTGGCTGCTCTGTGACTCTATCAATGCTAGAGAGGGAAATAGTGGAAGGAGATAATTGCAGGAGTCCAGATTAAGGAATATGTTGGCTTATATTAGAGCAGTAGCAATTCAAGAAGTAGAGAGGTATTGAACTTTCAGATAAATTTGAAAGTAGAGAGCTGATGAGATTAGTTAATGTAGTGTATGAGACAATGAAATGAGAAATGTGATTCCAACTCTTTGGGCTTCAGCATTCAGAAAAAAATGAAGTTGAACTTACTGGGATGAACAAACTAGGGGTATAACAAGTTTGGTACTTTGGTTTTGAGCATGTTAAAAATTAGATGACTATTAAACGTCATATGGAAATATTAAGAAGGCAATTGGATATGGAGTTTCAAGTTCAGGGAGAGGTTGGTTTTGAGGATATAAACTTATAAATCCTTGGCATATAGAAGGAAATAAGAGTCATAGGCCTGGGTGAGCTGAATTAGCTAATGAGTGAGGGTAGAGAAGAGAGGAGGATCAGCTGCAAGCACTGGGCTATTGCTCTGTTTTGATGTCTGGAGAATAAGAAGGAATTATCAAAGGAGACTGAAAAGGAGTAACCAGTGATCTAGGAGAAAAGCATGTGGGAGAGATGTCCCAGAAACCACATGAAGAAAGATTCAAAATAGAGGGAAAGATTTACTGGATCAAATGCTGGTTGAGTAAAATGAAAATTTATTATTGGGCTTAAAAATCTGTTTCTTTGATGAGCACTTTCAGTGGTGGCATGCAAGCCCAAGTGGAGTAAGCTAAAGAGAATAGGAGTGTTAAGATGTATGTGGTATGCCTGAGAGCAACCACTAAGAAAATAACTAAAAAATACATTTTGTGGAAGTCATTAAAGGAATTAAAACATTACTCCAGAAATATTCACTTAATACAAAAGAAAGCAGTAAAGGAAGAACAGAACAACAACAAAAAAAGATATGAGACATATAGAAAAGGAAAATTAAGATAGCAGATGTAAATTCAACTATATCAATAATAATATTAAATGTGAATGGATTAAACAGTCTAATCAAAAGACAGAGATTGTCAGACTGGATTATAAAAATAAAAAGATACCACAATATGCTGTCTGCTGGAGACATACATTAGATTCAAAGATACAAATAGATTGACAGTAAAAGGATGAAAAAATATATACCATTAGAGGGCTGGCAATACTAATATTAGAAAAGATGGACTTAAAAAATTGCTAGATATAAAGAGGAATCTTTTATATTTTAAAAAGGGATAAGTCATCAAGAAGATGTAACAATTATAAACATATATTATAAACAAAGGGCACCCAAATATACGAGGTAAGAACCAGAAGAATTGAAGGGAGAAACAATTCAACAATAATAGCTGTTGACTTCAATACCCCACTTTCACACTGGATAGGACAGCTAGACAGATGATTAACGAGGAAATAGAAGACTTGAATGGCACTATAAACCAACTAAACCTAATAGACATCTATAGACCATTACATCCAACAACAGGAGTATATATGTTCTTCTCAAGTGCACATGAAACTTTCTACACTTAGACCATGTATATTGGGCTATCAAAGAGCATCAACATTTTTTTTTTAATAAATTTATTTTATTTATTTATTTTTGGCTTCACTGGGTCTTCATTTCTGCACTTGGGCTTTCTCTAGTTTCAGGGAGCGGAGGCTATTCTTCATTGCAATGTGTGGGCTTCTCATTGCAGTGGCTTCTCTTTTTGCGGAGCACGGGCTCTAAGTATGCGGGCTTCAGTAGTTGTGGCACACGGGCTCAGTAGTTGTGGCTTAGTTGTGGCTTGTGGGCTCTAGAACACAGGCTCAGTGGTTGTGGCATGAGGCTTAGATGCTCCCTGGCACGTGGGATCTTCCCAGACCAGGGCTCAAACCCGTGTCCCCTGCAATGGCAGGCAGATTCTTAACCACTGCACCACCAGGGAAGCCCAACATCAACATATTTCAAAGGATTAAAACCATTCAAAGTATGTTCTCAGACCACCATGAAGTGAAATTAGAAATCACTAACAAAGAAATTTGGGAAATTCGCAAATATGTGGAAATTAGCAAATATGTGGAAATTAAACAGTACACTCCAAAATAATCAGTAGGTCAAAGGGAAAAAACACAAAGGGAATTTCATAAGAAATCACACAAAAAGTACTTTGAGATGAATAAAAATGAAGACACTACATATCAAAACCTATGGGATACAGATAAAGCAGTGCTTGGAGGAAAATTTATCCTTGTAAATACCTACATTATTAAAGAAGAAAAATATTGAAGCAATAACTTAACATTCTATTTTAAAACACTGAGGGGAAAAAGAGCAAACTAAAACCCCAAGGAAGCAAAAGGAAAGAAATAATAAAAATTAGAGCAGAGATTAGTGAAATGAGAATAGAAAAACAATAGAAACAATGATACCAAAAGTTGGTTCTTTGAAAAGAACAAAATTGTCAGATTATCTAGACTCACCAAGCAAAAAGAGAGAATATTCAAATTACTAAAATCAGGAACAAAAGAATGAACACTACAATAAGCAAAACTATAGGAATGAAAACTGAATTAGTGATTACCTAGGGCCTAGGGGTGACTTGGAGAAAATGAGGATTAACTGCTAATGGGTATAAGATTTCTTTTTGAAGTGACAAGAATGCTCTAAAATTGACTGTGGTGTTGGCTGACAACTTGATGAATATAGTAAAAATCATTGAATGCTTTAAATATGTGAGTTGTAAAGTACATAAATTATACCTCAATAAAGCTGCAACTGACAGAAGGGAGAGAGAAAATGAGAGGAGAATTGTATTTTAATTAATGTTCCAACCGGTGGTAATGCAGGAGAGAAAGAGAGAGCACACTTGCAAATAGGCAGTAGGTAATGAGATCCATTGCAGAAGAGGAGTTGGTCTGATGTTAAAGTACAACCTTTAAGTTTGGCTCCTCCATTGCAGTGGGACAGGCAGAGAGTACGTTCATAGAGGCACAGAGATCGGAAGACTGGTACTGTGGGAATTCTTTGTGAAGGGAAAGAAAGAAGGAGAGCCCAGGAGAATGAAAGAAACGGCAACAGGGAATCTGGGCAATGAGCCTGAGGGATCTGGATGAAGGAAACAGTACTGACAGGGATGTACCAACAACGCAAGACTATTGCTCTTGGTAAAGTCCTCCCTGCCCCCAGATCCCTAGCGATTGTGCTTCACTCAGCGTAAGAAAAGATATAAATAGGAGGTGGCCAAGTTCCCCAGCTCTAAGCAGTCAAGCCCCAAAGGGTGGGGAGAGAGGTGAGATAAAGACACTGCCACAATACGTCTCTAGCCCCATGACAATCTGACCGCATTTTACTCACTGTGGTTTTCCTGTCTCCTAGTCATGTCACCCACCCTCTCCCCACCCAACCCCTATTCCTGCAGGTTTTATCTTGGATTTGTCCAGTTCAAACCTCCACTCGACGTTGACATCTCTCTGCAATGAACTCACTGTCTAAACCGTACTTGCCCCGACCTTGCTGCCCCTTCACAGATGCCTCCCTGCTCCTGGCTTCTGACCCCAGCCTGCCCCAGCCTTGATTTCCTCTTCCCAGTCTGGCTCTGAAAACTGCTAGTGATCTCACCCCACTGTGGAGCCCAGATAGGACCGTTGTGTTCTAAAAGGTCACCAGTCAATGGGGTGTTTGGAACTCAAAGAATTTCCCCATAGAAAAAAATTGTTATAAATAGTGGTATGGTTCCCAGGCCAACCCACAAAGGCCTATTTAACCAACCATGATGCTGGCATAGCTGTCCTCAGCCACGGGGTCCCCTAAGTCTAATGAGGTTGACCCAGGGGGAAATAGGCAAGAGAGTGGAAGCCCCTGGCAATTTAACAGTTCCCGTGAAAACGTGGAGGGGGAGATTACAGGAAGATGTTGAACAGAATCTCAAAGGGCAACCAAGCTGAGGTGAAGGTTGCAGAGCAGAGGGCACCCCTGCCCAGAGAGGGCTCACAGAGTGGAACTATTGTCCACTGGGAAGAGTCCGGTGGCGGAGGAGCGGGGCCAGCCCTCTAGATTTTTCCTAAGCAGAATCACATTAGAGCAGGTCTCCCCTTAACTTCGGAGTATCTGCCCTCCAGCTAACTCTGTCTCTTTCTACCCCTGGTCCTACTAAGTTCCTGATTCTTCTCTGGCCCTTTTGCCACCCACCTCATCCCGCTTACTGGAGGGCCCCCAACTGCTGGCTGTTCTCATGGTGAAATTGACTTTTCTTGGTTTGCTTGCTTTTTGTTTGAGTGAGTCATTTGTTTTGACTACCTCACATCCACCCCATTTCATATCCTTAGTTTCAGTAAACGCATCATGAGTTCCTTTAAGGGAATCCCTCTCTTCCGTTGATGCCAACTGGGGGATTCTAGATCAAAGTGCCATGTGCTCTCCTAGCCAAGGGAACCACAGGAGAGATCACTTGCTGTACCTTCAGTTCCTCTGGGCTATCTCACTCTTCAGCCTCAGCTTCAATCTGCAAGCTCCTTTCTAGCCTTTCAGTGAATTGCTTTATGCTTGTGTCTGCCAGATTTGCAACCAACATCCCCCAATACACGCAGGATATCAGTGTTCTGTTCACGGCTTATTTTATACTTTCTAACACACTCCCTGAATGCACACAGGATATCAGAGTGTTCTGTTCATTGCTTATTTTATACTTTCTAACACACTCCCTGAATGCACACAGGATATCAGAGTGTTCTGTTCATTGCTTATTTTATACTTTCTAACACACTCCCTGAATGCTTGCCTGTCATTTGGCCCCAGTTCTGGCCTCACGGCCTCTTCCAATTCCATATGTGCCCTGCTTGACTGGTACCCCCAAATCGCTGCTGCTGAGGACCCACTATGACCCCTACCATTACTCTTCCGAGGAAGGTTTGGGTTAAAATGAAAGCAGATATCCAGAAGATTGCTTCCTTAGCCCCGTCATGTCTTCCCCTTCCAACTACACATCCCAGTCCTCCAGGCCCACGTGTCTCAGAATCTCCTGTGTGACTGAATAAACTGCAGATCCACGTGCCCCAAACCCAGGAAATCTTTTTAGTAGGTGTAGCGTGAGGCCTAGGAATCTGCATCTCTACAAACACCCCAGCTGATCGAAAAGCACGTGGTCTGGGAGATGCTGCTGAGTGACAACTCCTGTCATTCCACACACCCATCAGCTTTGCCCTTCACAGGGGCAGCTCCAGCTGGTACCCTGGCAGCATCCTTCCGCCATGAAATCTCAAGGTTTTCAATAAATACTTCTTTTACTGTTCATGGATCGTGAGCTGGACACAAATAGAGAACTGGTAAGAGTTCTTGGCAAAAACTTACTTTAAAATTTCCATCCCCATGGATCAATTAGCAAATTTTAAATAAGTTTTTGCCAAGTTGAATCTCGGTCAAAAAAATTTTTTGAGTGGTGAGGTGTGAGGCTGCATATTGATAAAGTTGCAGTTGCGCTGGTCAAAAGGCACACACACTTACATCCATTCCCTTCTTGTCATCGTTTGACTACCCAAAGAATAAAAACTCTTGTGGATAATGAACTAGAAGCCATCCCAACCTACCTGATCGAGGAGAACAGAAATAAAAACTCAGAGCCTCAGATTCATAAGCACTCAGTATATTAAAACTGCCACAGACAAGGCTTTGTGTATGACTGTAAGGAAGAACCCCACATCAAAGGTGGGAAGAAGGACCACCACAGAGCACAAAGGATTTTCTAGCCCTTGTTTCTGTCCTTCCATGCAATGGAAAATTCTGGAAATGTTGGCAGCAAGGCAAAGCAAATGGTCTTTCAGACTTTTGAAAAGTATTTTATTACATGCAGTCCTTAATGATATCTAGCAGTAATCGAAAACTAACACCCAAGGCCAACTCCACAGTGCATTTTATGATTATTAAATGATATGACATTCTCAGTGTCTGGGAACAGACATTTTTATATGGGAAGCGGCTGGGATTGCTAACTAAGAAGCTTGTTTTTCTTTGTTTCAACATTTTTGTCTCTGACTTCCTATCACTCCAGTCTTCCAAAAAAAAAAAAAAAAAAAACTATTTGTAGTAGCTGCTCTAGTTTCTGCCCTTAGAAATCTGCTCTATTTATTAACTACTCCTCCGGTGAAGAAATTCCACTGAAATTCCTTCAGGGCCTGGCTGCCTTTCAGCTTTTCTTTGCACATTCCTGCCTCTATGTATGTCACCATCTTAAATAGCTGAGCCTTCTGTGCTTTAATAAGGTCTCTCTATAATCTTTTTTTTTTTTTTAAGAACACAGACCTAGTTTTGCTAAGTTTCTGAAGACCTCAGATTGTAAAGCCCCCATAATACTCTAATTAATTTCTGTTCTACCTCATCTGTGTCCTCACTGGTCAGCTAATAACATAAAGACCAGAACTGACCTCATTACAATAACATCTTCCGTTTCTTCTTACACATCATAATCAAAATGATTCCTCCAGGCTGGTATTTGAATTACATCCCTCCCACCCCGCTCCCACTCTCAACCCCCTGGAGGTGCCGTGTTAAAGATTTAGATGTGCATTCTTCATAGATTCCAATTTTCTGGGTTCCAAATCTGGGGTACTGAATTTTTTAAAAGGCATATTCTTTTTCTTTGCTAAGTTCATGACATGTCCAAGCATTGCACTGCCTGCGTAAAAGAAAACTAAACATGGAAAAGCGTGGTTCTGATTATCAGCTGCCAGAATTTAGCACGAAGAAGGGGGGAAGGGGAAGAAAGCTGCAAACATCCTATTGTCTTATGATAGGGGCTTCCTTGAAAAGAAACTTTCAGAAGCTCATGGAAAGAACATCCCACCCTTAGGGTATAAGCAGTCTGCTGATGTTGCATCTTGATTTTACCCAGATCTAGGCTTTTTTTTTTTTTTTTTTTTAACATCTTTATTGGAGTATAACTGCTTTACAATGGTGTGTTCATTTCTGCTGTATAACAAAGTGAATCAGCTATACATATACATATATCCCCATATCTCCTCCCTCTTGCGTCTCCCTCCCATCTAGCTTTTAAGGTGTGGTCCTATGAGAAAATCCCAGAACCCTCTCCACAAATTCAAATTAGTGAAGTATTTCCTAAACGCCTCTACCCACACCCACACCCTCTCCTTCTTAAATGACTTCCAGACTCTTAATTGTTAACTGCAGCAAAACCGGTATTGAAGCAGGGAATTTACCGGTTCTTGTTGCCGATTCCTGAGCAAGGTGAACATACCCTTGTCGCTTGTTGAGACACCTTCAATTTCCTACTCCAGTGGCCTTCTGACATCTCCCATTGAGCCCTGGTGCACCTGCAAGGCAGTGGGGCTCTGCATCTGCCATATATGTCGCACATGTTGCCATCTTAAATAGTAGTACGTTCAGTATTTACTCGGGGTTCCAGATGGCCCTCCTTTGTCTCCTTGCGCCAACTCTTTCAACTTTCTCCCTCCTGTGGATGAGATCTTCTTGCACCTGTACAGAAAATTCCCACTACCTGTGATTTTTAATTTATGGGTTTGCGTAAGCGTAAAGCTCTATAGGGCTCGGGCAGCACTATGGTCTTCTTGCTGAATCATGTTCTACAGTTTCCGTTCAATGCAAACCATCTCTTAAATCATGTCATGTAAATGAAAACTGAATTTCAGAGAGAGAATTATTTAGACACTTGATTGGAAGCTAAGTTATGTTTGAAGATCTCCCTACAACATTGGGCAGTGGCAGCCAGGGTTTTTGTCACATAGCATGATTCCCCATCTGCTTTCAAACACGGCTCCCTTTCCTTTGAGAAGCTCTTATTCTGCCCATGAGCCTAGAGGCAGAGCTTCACCACTACTCCTGAAACAGGGGCAGAAGTTCATGGGGACATCACAGGTTGCCATCAGCCCCCACCAAGCCAGGCCAATCAGAATCTTTCCCTGAAGGTAATACTCAGATGCTGGGTTCAAGAAGCCCTGTTGGTACAGGGTTTACATAAAATGGGACGATGCAGCCCTGGAGCAAGTGACGGCAATCTTCTCTGCCATATGGAGAGGACGAAGCTGCAAAATGAGGCCAAGAAGAGACAAGACTCAAAAGATGAGTTCATAATGCTTGTCCCTGAGGTTCTCATGCCTAAAGTTCTTCTGTGAACTACTGTGTCTTCTTGAGTTTCTTCTGTGAGCTCACTTCTATGAGCCTCCAGGTCCTTAAGACCTGTGAGACATAATATTTTATGCTTAAGATCATTTGGTTTCAGCCACTTGCAACCAAAAATGCTCTGACTAAGACCTCTTCCTTCGTGGGCTGTGGAAATATTCTAGAGACTGCATTGTCCACGAGGCCATTCTAAAAAACATAAGAGAACACAGCTTTCATCTAACCAAGGCAAGCATGGAATAGGTTGAATACTGGTGGAGACATGGAAATGTTTGTTTCAAAAGTATTCAGAGCTTCCAGGTAAGGGAGTTAACCCCAAGATCAGCGACTGCACAAAATGGCTGATGCAAAAAAGGGAAAGAGAGCACGAGAGGCAGGTGCCAGAGTACATAAAAGTAAGTATAGAGCAGCCAAGACAAAAAGATGAAACTGAAAACCAGCTATGGGTTTAATCTGTAATAATAATAGTCATAGTACACATATCTCACAGAGTTAATGGAAAGACTCTAGGAGTTACTATATAAAAAGGGCTTTGAACAATACCTGAGACGTAGTAAGTGCTATAAAAGTGCCAGCCATTACCGTTATCATCCCAGCTGGAAATACTGGAGTGTGACTTGGCTATGAGGTAAGAGAACAGGCTAGATTTTCAAATTCTTTCCCAGAAGCAGCTTCTTATGGCACAATCTGTTAAGAGAACACTTGAACCCCAGACAGAGCTAGGAACGATCAGGCACATCTTTTCATTTCCCCGCCCCCGTGCCTTAATACCCATCACACAGCCCTATCCTACCTCAGCGGATATTTCTGAAAAGAGTTTCAAACTTTTTTTTTTTTTTTGCGGTACGCGGGCCTCTCAATGTTGTGGCCTCTCCCGTTGCGGCCTCTCCCGTTGCGGAGCGCAGGCTCAGCGGCCATGGCTCACGGGCCCAGCCACTCCGCGGCACGTGGGATCTTCCCGGACCGGGACACGAACCCGTGTCCCCTGCATCGGCAGGCGGACTCTCAACCACTGAGCCACCAGGGAAGCCCGTTTCAAACTTTTTAACAGCAGGACTTTTTTGTTTCAAAGAAAATCTGAAACATAATTTCCCTCCAATATAAAAAATGGTAAATATTCTTTTATTCTCCTCAGCATCCGATTTCTTTCCAGGCTGTGTTTTGTTGGTTCACTGATTATTTTTTTCATACACTGGTTTTATAAAAACCAAGAAAATCCAGATTACCAGGGATAACTATTGCTAATGGTACTTTTTTTTAAAGTAGCCTAACTTGCATTCTTGGAAAATTCTTCAAGTAAACAGAAATGGCAAAAGAAGTTTTATGCTGAAATCTGCACAAAAATGGTTCATGCTTGAGAAAGTTTTTTTATTATGAATTTCAGTTAAAACATATTTTAAATAAATTCTAATCCGATATTTACAGTGCCCTTAATTTACCTCTGTAACCTTATAGTAAGCAAAATTCTAACATGGCCTCCAAGATTTCTAGCCCCTGTTGCACACACTCTCTGTAATATAATCTCCTCCCATTTAGTGTAGGCAGGACCTGTGCCTATTATGGAATAGCACTCTTATAATTAGGTTAAATTATGTGGCAAAGGTGAAGGGATTTTTTTCAATGTAAATAAGGATCCTATTCTGTTGACAATGAGTTAATCAAAAGGAGGTTACCTTGGGTGGGCCTGACCTAATCAGGTGAGCCCTTAAAAGAAACTCAAAGAAGCAACTCTCTACTGGCCTTGAAAAAGCAAGCTGACATGTTGTGAGAGGGCTACCTGGCTAAGACATGAGGGTGGCCTCCAGAAGCTGAGAGTGACCCCCAGACAATTAACAGCAAGAAAATGGGGATGTGGGCCCCAAAATCACAAAATGGCTGAATTCTAGCAAAAAAAAGAAAAAAGAAAAAAACACATGGAGCTTGGGAGAGAACCCTGAGCCTCAGATGAGATCACGGCCCCAACCAACACCTTGATTTCAGCCTTGAGAGACCCTGAGCAGAGGACACAATTAACCCATACGTAGATTCTTGATTTACAGAAACGGTGAGATAATCAATGAATTTATTCTAAGTCAGGTTTGTGCTAATTTGTTATGCAGCAATAACAAACTAATACAAACTCTATAGAAGACAGTATGTGCTAAATATTAGAGGATGCCCACCTGGTAGTCAAGGTATTCTAAGAGACTTTCCTGAGGAAAGGAGAAACCAAAAGCTTGGCAAAGCCAGCACTGGAAGAAGAAAGCCTGAGGAACAAAGAGCAGTACTTATAGGCTAGGGAAGATATAAGTGGCTAGGAACCTAGCAGAGGTGTCAAAAATAACTTCTGTGAGTACATGGGAGGAAAAAAACGGATATAAAACATGAAAAAGGACTACAAGATTATACATAACATTTATCTTTTTTATTCTGACAATTAAAATAATACATACTCATTGAAGAAAATTTAGAAATGAACAACAAAGAAAGTATAAAAGAAAATATATATTTTTTACACACTTGTAAGCACACATATTTTGTATCTCGTTTTTTTTTTTCTCACCTAATCCATTGGTATTATCCTGGGTTTTTGTCATCTGCATTATTTTTAAAGGCTGCAGACTATTCTATCTCATGGTAATTGCTACGATTTATTTTACCACTGCCCTATTGTTGGAAGTTAGAGCTTAAACTTTAAAATTAAATTTTAAATATTTATTCTGAACTTGGGAGAAGCCTTCAAGCATCAAAACCTGTAGAAAATAGTATGCATTCGTAGAACTTCTTGCCCTGGCATTCAACTACATTTACCACTTTAAAACCATCCAAAATAAATCTAGTAGAGGTTCCTGCTGTGTAAAATCCTATCTTATCTTCAGAGTTCTCTCTGTCCTCAGGTATTCTTTTTGTTCAAACATGCTCTGGCTTGATCCAGATTACTTGTTCTCGTTGCAATTTCCTCCCCCCGGGAATCTGTTCTTTCCTGGCCTCTCTCCCTCTGTCTCCTTGGTAAACATTAAGGTATGATATGAGATTTGTTCTAAGTAATGTTTACTTTCTCCTTCAGTAAAAAGCATATTCCGTCTCTGAGAAAGCCCTATTGTCACTATCACTAATAACTCATTCCTTGTGCACATGTGAAATAGGCCCTACGGGCAATCCTTCCATGCTCCTACTGTATGACTTTCGTTTGTCATGTTTTCTTTGCACTCTCTTAAATTGACTTTGCAATCTCCCCAGCTTGCCTCCATCTGTACCGCCGTATGGTTACACTCAGCACAGAGAAGCTACAGGAGCTAGTGGTTAATGGTCTTGCATTCTGGCTCACCTTTGACGGGTGACCGGCACCCCAAATAGAAGAGGAGCTCCGTGAGGGAGATGCCTCGTGTCATGTCTCCGGGACGTAACGTACACGGGTTTTAGAGTCAGACAGACCTGAGGTGAGGTGTCTGGGGGTGAGGTCTGGGTAGCAATACTGTTCCCAGGTGAGGCTAACGAGCAGCCAGGGTTGAGAACCCCTAGAGCAGCTGCTCCGTCGTGCTGAGACTGGAAGGACTTGACAAGGAATGAGGACCTCTTCCGTGACTACCAGTGCTGTGCTCCTCTGTCTGCTGCTTTCACTCCTTTTCGGACTAATACTGAACTACCTCAACATCCTCTGGCTTCCACATAGGGCATCTTCGTGAGTTTTTCAGAAAGCTCTCATGCTTCCCCTCTCCCCTGCTGTGCGGATCCACTCCCCCTGACGCCCCTCGCCCCTCCTCAGCTCTCGCACTGGCATTTCAGCCTCCTCACTGTTAAGATTCCCACAACCAGGGGCCCTCTCTCAGGTGGAGCAATAGCCGGCAGCCTCCAGTGTAACGATACTTGTGTGATTTTCTTGGTGCATGGGAATCTCAGGTCAAACAGGGACAGCTCTGGCTCCTCCACTGCCTTTGCCCTGCCATCCCTGTCCCATCCTCTTTTGCCCTGTTTGGAAGGGGACAGGTAAATCCATCTGGGGTCTTCCAACAGAATTGTGTTGTCTACAGACAATATTAGACTCTCACCTATCCATTTAGCTTAGCAGAGGTTAGGTAGGAAGCACCAATAGCCCCCCTTTTGGTGGTGGTGTAGAATAACCTCAGATGATGAACACTGAAATCCTAGTGAGTCCAACTCTCATTCTCCTTTCTCTTCCATAGTATTCTGCATACAGACTTACAATGGTTCAACTTATGATTTTTCAACTTCATGATGGTGCAAAAGTGATACACATTCAGTAGAAACTGTAATTCGAGTTGTGAATTTTAATCTTCTCCTGGGCTGGCGATACTCTCCTGTGATCCTGGGCAATGACAGCCACAGCTCCCAGGCAGCCGTGTGATCATGAGGGTAAACAACCGATACACTTAAAAGCAATCAGTACTCACACGACCAATCTGTTTCTCACTTTCAGTACAGTATTAAATAAATTACGTGAGCTAGTCAACACTTTATTACAAAATAAGCTTCATGTTCGGTGGATTTTCCCACCTGTAGGCTGATGTAAGTGTTCTGAGCACGTGTAAGGTAAGCTAGACTGAGCTATGATATTCAGTAAGTTGGGTGTATTAAATGAATTTTCGACTCATATTTTCAACTTATGATGGGTTTATCAGGATGTAACTCCACTGTAAGTTGAAGAAGATCTGTATATAATCTGGTTTGGGTTTGGGGATAAGGCTGTTTTCATGGCCTTAGAATAAGCTCTGGGACAGCATATGGTACCAATTTTTACCAGCTCTCCATAGAGTTCAAATCTAGCTGAACATTAGATTTATCTGGAGCACTTTTTAGAAAATATCTTATGTCTCCAGGTCCAGGTACTAGAGAGTTTTTTACAGTTGGTTTTGGGTAAATCTCAGGTTTTTGTGATTCTTTTTCCCCTTTTTAAGTATTTTGGGGGGAGGAGGGATTTTTTTTTTTAATTTCCAGATCCTTGTAGATTCATGTACAATTGTAGGAAATAATACAATTATTATTTATTATCTTACATAATGATTTAATTATGTAAGGGTACATAGGAGAGATTCTATGTACTCTTCACCCAGTTCTCCCTAATGGTAACATCTTGCAAAACTATAGCACAATGTCACATCATGATATTGGCAGTGATAACAGTCAAGGTACAGAGCATTTTCATCAAGTTGTACAGGTAATAGTCATGAATTTGTTCACTGTTTATGAAATTTTGTCATTTTAAGAATACTATATAAATGAAATCATACCGTATGTTAAACATTTGGGGTTTATCACTCAGCATAATTCTCTGGAGATTCATCAAGGTTGTTTCATGTATTGTGTATCAAGAGTTTGTTCCCTTTTTTAAAAAATTATTAGTACTTTTAGTTATTTATTTTTGGCTGCATTGGGTCTTCATTGATGTGTGCGGGCTTTCTCTAGTTGTGTCAAGTGGGGGCTACTCTTCGTTGCGGTGCAGGGGCTTCTCGTTGCGGTGGCTTCTCTTGTTGCAGAGCACAGACTCTAGGGGCACGGGCTTCAGTAGTTTTGGCACTCGGGCTCAGTAGTTGTGGCTCGCAGGCTCTTGAGTGCAGGCTCAGGAATTGTGGTATACGGGCTTAGTTGCTCTGCGGCATGTGCGATCTTCCTAGACCACGGATCGAACCCGTGTCCCCTGCGTTGGCAGGTGGATTCGCAACCACTGCGCTGCCAGGGAAGTCCCATTGTCCCATTCCCTTTTTATTGCTGAGTAGTAATCCATGTTATTGGTGTACCACAGTTCGTTTAACAACTCACTTCTTGAAGAAATTCTAGGTTGTTTGCAATTTGGGGCTGCTACGTATAAAACAGCTACGAACATTTACGGGCAGGTATTTGTGTGAACTTAAGTTTTCATTTCTCTGGGATAAATGCCCAAGGGTGCAATTGCTGGTTTGTATGATATCTGCATGTTCAGTTTTATAAGAAATTGCATTCTTCACGGTCCAAGATAGTCCTTGGTGATCACTGCCTGAATTGCAGATGACAGAAAGGAGGAAGGGTAAAAGGTCACTATTCTTTATGCATCTTCCCAGAAATTATAGACACACTTCCACATACGTCTTACAGCAAGCACTTAGTTATCTGACAATACCTAGCTACAAAAGAGTCTGGGAAATGTTATCTCACCTGACTGCACTGCCACTCTAAATAAAACCACGGTCCCATCTATCAGAGTCAACTAGATTATGCTGTAGGACCAAACAATCTCAAAATCTCAGAGGCTTGACACAACGAAGGCTTATTTTCCTCTCCCATCACATGACCATCCTGGATTGCTAGGGCTCTGACCCATGGTGTCTTCACTCTGAAACCCAGAACCACTGTCAGAAACACTGACCGTCATCACAGGAGAGAAAGAGAGAGAGAGAAGACATGAATCTCACTCTGGTTTTTAAAGTTCACATTTTATTGGCCACAGCAAGTCACATGGTCACTTCTAACTGCAAGGGGGCAGGGAAGTGGAATCTTACCATTTATCAAAAGGAGGAGAAACAGAAATGTTTTGTAAATATGACTGAAGACTTGCCACAGTTAAGGGGGAAGAAGAGAATGGATGTTGGGATAGGAAGCAGTCTCTGCCACAAACATGATGTTCTATGTGTTTATAATGTAGTCTTGTAAACTGTTTATTTGTAACCTGCTTTTGCTCTATCTCTTGTACGTTGATGACCCTAGGGTTTTAACTGTCAGTGCCTAGATATGCTATGCTACTTCATTACACAGTATATATAATAATGAAGTTTGCTCTCCCTGGAATGTCCTTCCTCCAATGTTCTCAAGACTCAATTTAGATTTCCTTAAGCCCCATGTCCTGTCCCACAGCACCTTATCTATGCGTACCTATTAGGATTAGGTACAGCTGTGAGTAGCAGTTGCATAGCCCTGACCTAGTAGGGCAGCTCTGCTCCACAAAATCATCGGGGATCCGGGTCCTTCCGTTTTGCACTGTCATGATTCACATGCCACCCCTTGTCAAATTGGTTGCTTCCAACAACTGTGTCTCTACTCCAGCCAGTAGGAAGGATGAGAGGTCAAAGAATGGCACACAACTCCTTCCAAAGATTTTTCCCATTAGTTGCAAATGATGCTTCCTCTTACATCCCATTAACCAGAACTTAGTCACCAAGCTATACTCTGCTGTAAGGGATTCTGGAAAAGTGTACATTTTCTGGTAAGGCATGTGTCTGGGTCAAAATCAAGGTTCTATCACTAATAAAGAAGACATGATATTGAGAGAGATTGAGGGATAAATAGCAGTCTCCACTGCAAAGATGAATATGAGCCCCTTTTTTCATCCTCCTTTTCAGCCTTCATTCAATCAAAACTTAGCTTTTGAGTTCCTACTGTCCAGCAATAAGCAACACAGGCATGGTTCCTACATTTATGAAGCTTTCAAACATTAAACAAATAACCACCCAGATGAATATATGATTACAAATTTTGATTAGCACAATAAAGGAAAATTTTGCGAAGAGACAGACTAATGGGGACGGGGATTGATTTAGATGGGAGGAGGGATTGGGCACAGCCTTTTGAGGGTGGCAGGGAGAAGTATGGCTGGGGAGGCTGGTACGAGAATTGGCTGGCCGTGGATTGGGACCATTCCAGGAAGAGGGAGGAATATCTGCAAAGTTCTTGAGGCAAGAAGGAGCTCGGTGTATTTGAAAAACAGAAGGAAGGCCGGTGTGGCTGGAACCTGGTGAGGGATAGGGAGAGAGGTGTGAGATGCAACGAGAAATGTAGACAGAGGCCACATCCCAAGATATTGCAGGTCACGCTAAGGATTTGGGATTCTATTTCAAATACATTAGGAAGGCACTGGAGGATTTTAGGAAGCATGACATGATTACGAGGTATTAAGCACACAAGGAAGTTAGAAAATAGGGATTTCTTATTTTCCATGTGTTATATATCCCATACTTTGCACTGCTATTTTTATCATTCTTTGTATAATCATTTTTCTTTGAACATTTTTCCTTCTATCCAGATTCATGCAGTAGTATTTGCATTCTTCTTAATTGGCCTTGTTAAAATTCATCATTGGTTTATTTATATTCTTTTGTAGGTCCCTGGTTTTCACTTGCTGTGCTCTAAAAGAGGCAGAAAAACAGAGAGAGATTCACTCAAGAAAAAAAAAAAGGTTATTTAATGTACTGCAATTTAAGACCAATCCTCAGTCTTCCTCTTTACACAACTATTTTCGGCCCTATTTTGTGACTTCACAGGGCTGGTACAAACTGTAAACTTCTAGATTCATCATTGGCTTGCATCTCCCCAAAGACGACATGGTAGGAAGGACACAGTGGAATTCTTATGGCTATTTCTTCCAGGCTTTAGCCCTGCTGTGGTTCCCAAATCCTGATTTGGATCTAGGCCCTTGACTCTTGGCAATGACATACTCTGGCATGATGGTTTCTGTGACCTCATTACACTTCTGCCCCCAGGCTTTCTCTACAAGCCTAGGCAGGGGCCCTGATGTTGGTCTGAGGGTCTTTAAGCATCCAGTGTCCACTTTTTGGACATATTTTTATATTTTTAATATCTTTATATCTAGCCATCACAAGTCCAGGCAATAAAGGAAAGTTGTGTTAAAAGAGAGATTCACGGGGATGAGGGCTGATTCAGGTGGAAAGAAGGATCAAGGAAAGTCCATTGAAGGTGGTCGAGAGAAGTGTGGCTGGGTACCCAGTTCAGTAGGGTAGAGGGACACTGATCACGTACTTGTGTCAGCCCTGGGCTAGGTACTGGGATTCCAGGATACATTGTTTGAGGGAGTCAGGGAGGGACTCACATAAAAACAGTCCTTTAACTGAGATTTGAGGCAAAGCAGAGGTAACCAGGTGAGTACGACATGGAGGGGCATTCTAGGGAGGAGGAACAGCATGGGTACAAGTATGTAGATAAGAGAGCAGAGCATAGCCTGTTGTAACATGTGGAGGTCACTGTAGAGAGTGCAGGAAACAGAGCATTGAGATGTGAGACTGACGAGCTGAATAGCACCTTGATATAGAGGGCCTTGCCTCCTGTAGGTGATGAGAGCAATGAAAAGACTTTAAGCAGAAGATTGGGATAAGAAGCTCTGCATATCAGAACAAACTTTCTGAAAGTAATGTGGAAGAAAGATTTGAGGGCACGTGCCTGGAAGCAGGGAAGCCAGTTTTTGAAGTAACCTACATGAGAGTTGGTGAAAAACTGACCTCGTATAATAGTAATAAGATTCAAATTATCAAGGAAGACACAGCCAGGAAAGCAGAATGGACACACCTTGGGGAATAATTGGATGAGAGGTGTGAGTGACAGTCATGGGTCAAAGATGAGTCCTCAGTTGGTGGTTGGTGCTATTGAATGAGGCTAATCACTAAGTTAAGCAATACGGGGAGAAGAGCGAGTTTGGTAGAAAAGACGATGAGTTCATTTTCAGACACGTTGAGTCAACAGATTTGAATGGGTAGAAAGCACGTTGACTTTAGTTCCAACCTATTTCTATGTCATTGTTTCTTTACTGGATGTAAAGGTTAAAAGTGAAAGAGATTAGTAAAAAAGAAAGAGATCAATGAAAGAGAAACTAGGATATAAGAGTAAGTTGACCCACGACTATAAAATTCATGGCTGGCCATTAATTTCATAAATATTTGCAGAATGTGTACAATCTCCAAAGTATTATTCTATAGAAATTATAAAGATCACTAAGATATATATGTGTGTGTGTGTGTGTGTGTGTGTGTATATATATAAAACATAAGCTTAAAATGTAATAGAAATATAATACTAATATTCAATCAGCTATCATATGGGCTACAAAAATGGCAAAAACAAAATGCAAATGTGAAATTTATCCTTGATTACCTATAAGATCTAATAGTCATAATCTTACCTAAGTGATTAAACATTTCATCACATCCTGTCATGTTGTTTCCTGGTATGACACAATATGAAAAATATGCCAAAAATTATTAACTTGAATTTAAGCAAGCTTTTATATCTTAATTCCAGATTACAAAGTCCCTAAGTTTCAGAATAAACTTAGATGGGACTCCCTTAGATGGTCCACTACAGGGGGTGCGGGTTCAACCCCTGGTTGGGGAACTAAGATCTCGCATGCAGTGTGGTGTGGCCAAAAAAAAAACGAAAGAAAGAATAAGTTTAGCAGCACCAAAAAGAACAAAATCAGAAGAATCTAGAATGTAGAACATTCTGGAAGATAACTGATCTGGTATCCTCAATAAGTCAATGTCATAGAGGGAAAAATGGTGGAATTTTTCCAGGTTAAGAGAAACTAAAATGACGGAACAATCAAATGTAATGAATGAATTTGATTGGATTTAGTTTGAAGAAATCACTATAAAAAGCATTTTGGAGACAAGTGGGGAAATGTTAATATGGACTGGAGTATTAGATGATATTAGAGAGGTTATTAGTAATTTTCTTAAGTGATAGTGGGTTGAGGTTAATAGAAAAATGTCCTTAGTTTTAGAAGAAGTGTATTGGAGAATTTGAAGCCTTTGTTTTTCAGAATCAGGAAACAACTCACAAGAAAAGGAGTTCAAAAGAAGACATTCAATACAGGTAACTGGTTAAGAAGGTGTTGGAAGAGTAGAAAGGGCAAAGGACATGGGGTTGACTTAGAGATTCACAAAAGAAGTCACTGCCAATTCAAAGGTGGTGTTACCAGAGCCCAGGAGCCAGGGCTGTCCCTGTGGGAATTGGCAGGGGCTCCCCAGGGAAAGCCTGGACCATGGAGAAAGGAGCTGTTTGACAAAAATAAACAAAGACACTTCCCAAAGTGCAGGGAGGGTGGTAGAAATATCCTGTCTCCGCCTCACTTCTTACCGGCCAATCTCCAGCCACTGTTTCTCATTGGCCAAAACCTAAGTATTACCCAGTTGTGAGGGAGTCTGGGAAATGTAGTTTGCAGGTACCAAGTCCCTGAGATACAGAGCAATGCAGAGGAAGAACAAGAAACAGATGAAATAGACAAATGACTGGCCCAGGAGAGAATTGTCATGATGCTTGCTACTTATTTTCAAATAGTTCAGAAAACAAAATATATAGATATAAATACAAATAAAGCAAATATAATAAAGTGTTGAATTTAGGTGGTATATGGCTGTTTATTATACTATTCTTTCACTTTTTTTCTGTAATTTTGAAATTTTTCAGAATAAGAAGTTAGTGAAAAATCCATTTTAATACTTTAAAAGAAATACAAGGTCATGGCCAAGGGAATGGAGAGAAGAAATACTCAAAATGAACTTGACAAATTTTCTCATTAAATTCTTATAACCAATATGGAAAAATGTGGGCCAGAGCAACATTTATCATTTTCTTCCACCACTACACATTTGAGAGTTGAGTTTTCTACTTGCCACTCACCCAAGGACATATCCAGTATTATTCCCATGCCAGTTATAACACCTTACCTTATTTATCATACTCAAGCAAGTCTGATAAAATGGAAGTGAATGACAGTGACTTTAATTTGATGATAATCTTTAATCTGCTGTTTTTTTTAAAGAAATAAATTAGTTTTGAAAACCTTACAGTGGATTGCAACACACCCGTATATTGCAACATTAGCACTGAGAAAGCTTCAGCTAGAAAAGTGGCATAATTATAAAGACACATACATGGTTGAACACTTCTATCCAAAGTTGTTGGTTAATGGATAGATGTCAGCCTGGAGGATGGCTCTGCATGGCGCACCAGAGGGTCTGTCTTAGTTTGGCCCTGTCTAGTTTTACATTTTTAACAGTATCTTGGATGAGAATTAGAAAACAAGCTGATTATAACTGCTGATGACATAAAACCTAGGGTGCGAGCTCATGATCCAGAAAGACCTGATCAATCAGAGTGATGAACCAATATAAATTGACATCTAGTAGATATATGTGACCAATCTTCTACTTGAAACCAGAAGAGCCAACTGACTGTGAGATGTTTTCTGTATATTGTATAATCGGAGAGTTTGTGTTCATTCTCTGGTGTTGTCACTAATGACCTGTATAAACTTGAGCAAGTTACTTCCTGTCTCCTGAACTGCCTTAGTTTCTGCATAAGTAAATGGGAAGAGTAATACCGACTCATAGTAGCTTAAGTGAATTAATATATGTAAAACAGTTGAACAGTCCCTGGCACAGAGCAACAGAAACGATGTTAGGTGTTTTTAGTGACGTGTGTGGGAGTGCTGGTAGCAATATTACCAAGTAAATAGCTACGAAAATGATTTAGTGATCGATATTACATTCAACAGATTGCAGTTGTGGGACAGAGTTGCCAAAGTTGTCCGTGTCATTTAAGGCTTTATTTAATTAGAATCCCACTGTCTGAAATGAGGCTGATGAAAGTCCTGATTGACTCTGCTTTGTTCAGATGGAAACTGGAGTCAGGGGTTGAGATCGGGTGCCATGGCCACAAACTATCATAAACAAATTCGTGTCTGCTCATCACAGAACTGGAATGTAGGAACTGCTGACAGAGTTGGAGGTGTCAATATGTCTTTAGAAATTTAATGAGCTGTGGAATAGAATTTTGAACTCATTTTGCATGTCCCCCATTGATTTCTCTAGAACCAGTGATTAAAATTACCATGACACAGATTCTGAGTCCACATAATGAAAACCCTCCCGTGAACAGAGACATGGGGAGTTGCTTTGGGGTATGCTATGTTTCCTGTCTCTGCCGTGCTAAGGCATTATACATCAGGGTGACACCCTGGGAAGGGTGGAATGGGATTCAAACCCCAGATGGGTGATTGGATTAGGTGTTTTGTGAGACCGACCCCGAGAAATCCTGAGATTTTTATCCAGTGCAATCTGAGGATTCTAGATTTGTTTTTAATTGCATACTTAACTGCTTCCCAAACTGCCGCCTCTTAAGCTCTTATTGGGTTTTTTTAGGCAGTAGGCCAAAGGTCTGTACTTTTTTTTTTTCCAACACCAAATAGGTTAAATACTCAGTGTACTCATTTTTAGGAAATGAAGTTGAAATGATTAAACAGGAAATATGCACTTAGCTCCTAACGTTAGCTGCCTCAAGACAAAATCAATTCCATTTCACATGGAATGCTATTGGAGAGCTGTTTAGAAATATGTTGATATGAAAGAAATATTGAAGGTGACTACAGCAGGGACAGGAAATGAGAAACTTACAGATATCTTTAATACTAAAAGGCACTCTGTCTTTCCTGTCCTCAAAACCTTGAAGAAATCTTTAAGACGCTTTGCTCATTTAAGGTATAAATATGTTGTGCTAAAAGCCAATGGCACCTGGATAAAGAACCAAAGTTTTCTATACCAGTTCCTCTACAGACATTCAGAAATCTGAATTCTGAAGATGTCCAAATTACTCACCAGACCTGACCCCATTAATAAGCAATGGGAGAGGGAAAAAAAAGAAGAAGAAAAATCTTGCTAGTTCTGGCACCTTTACGTGAACAAGCTATACCCTGCGTGGCCTCAGTTTTCAATCCATCAGCACTCTTTTTAAGCCTGAGAAGTAGCGTTCTCACATTATATGGAGCAGTGCCTCATTTCTTTCTCAATAACTGGCTCTGTTGCTTGGCAAAGGGAACGTATTCCAACTCTGTCAGTGCAGTTGAGAGGTTTACACCAAATAATATGAGTTTTTCAAGTGGCACCCAGGCTTACGGGTGTTACTAAATAACCATAAAGTATGGTCAGTCACTGACCTCCAATCAAAGATAAAGATGGAAGCCTGAAATCTCAGTTGAATATGTTATATATTTACCCTGTGTTAGGTCTTACGTTTTACTCACAGGAAAAAAAGTTAAATATTTTAGAGGGTTACCTTGAGGGGAGGGGATATTTTTTAATCTCGAAGTTTTATCAGACTTTTCTTTCCAGATTTTACAACACAGAATAACACAGCTTCCAGAAATCAGTAAAGCAATAAATAAAATTGAAGCCTGCAAAACTTTGTCTTGTAGCAGTTTAAAAATATGATGTTCTCTCATCAGAATTTGGATCCAGGGCTCACATTTTTCACCTCCATATCCAAAACTTTTTAGTTCGACACATCCTGGACCAGATAGCTCAGATTCCTGATTAGAAAGTATCTATGCCTTCTAAGGGTATGGGCTGTTTTGTTTTGTTTTGTTTTGTTTCACTAGGAATTCCATCAGAGGTGAGGTGGAAACAGTCCAAAACAAAAATACAAGCAATATTAACAGAAATAAGATACTTTATATCACCAAGTGGATCTACTTTTTAGAATTTTTGTTTTTCTGAATAAAGTCACACACAGTCCTAAGAAGTAAGTAGTGACCAGGATCTATCACAGCAAATAATTTTGCTATTGCATTACTTCAAATAGGGAAAATTTTGGAAACAGGTAAGTGAACAGCAATAAAGAAATACATCTAAATCATTTTTATCAAGTGTATGTAATAACATCAAAAATTTTAGAGGCCACCTTGAAAACCCTTACCACCTCTTGGAGATTTAGCTTAAACCTTAAGGCGATAACACTGAGAAATTCTGAAACGGGTGGTTAACAACTCCAACCTTTGCTTTATCTATTAATGCATCAGCAGGTTTCTTTGATGGTAAATTATGAATGTAGACAAAGTGCAGGGCACAATGAAGAAAAAGCCCTCCAAAAAGGACATTTTTCTATCCCCAGAAAACCTTGCCAATAAAGTGTTAGTGAAAATTTTGCCTTCTTTTAATTTACCCTAGGTTTCCCTGTAAATATCACCACCCCCAAAATTTTGAAAAATATTTGATAGAGAACAACTTATAATTCCCCAAAGTGACCATCCATAGATTTAAAACAGCCTACTCTTCTAGAGAAAAGAAGGGTCCTTATTTACCTCGGTTCTTTGTAATTTGCAAGAGTAGACACTCAATAAGTGCTTATGGAATAAATCAATGAAAAAACAAATGAATAAAAGAATATATGGGAGAAAAGTGAAAATACTAAATTATGAGAGGCTTAAAAAAACTGAATTTTCAAAAAGAAGAATCTTGCAGATGACCGTAATGATTAATAAAGGCAAAGAGCTATCAAAGTCCCACATCATTTTATTTCATAGGTTTTCTGACTTCCCTTAAGTATATGCCTAACAAGCAAATACTCCCGTGTGTATAGTTGTTATGCAAAATCCTTACTTACAAGTTGCATAACCATAGAAAAGAAAATCTCTTGGAGACTCAATTTCTTCATCTGCTAAGTGGGAATGGCAAGTGTAATAAAGTTAAGTGATTCCTATTCATAAACCAGTTAGAAATGGGCCTGGCATACAGAAAGCATTTAATAATTATTAGTTAAAATTTTGATTATTATCTTCATCATCCTCAGTGGATTCATTAGATGCAGAGGAAGTAATAATAAATTACTTTCAAAAGATTTTAAAAATCAGATATTTTGTAAAAACGAGTTTAATTTATGTTAAACTCAAGTGCATAATAATGGGAAAGGGATGTAAAATTTTCCTCTCCTTAAGGGCAGAGTCCATGCAGCATTTAGCTTCATACGTCCAGCTGCATGTTACAAACTCGCTTATAGTCACAGGTCTGCGGCACTCAAGAACTGTTTGTGAAATGTATGAAAGAATCAATACATAATAGAACAAATTCTCCCCTGCCTTGCACTTACCTCACCAACTCATGTGAGCTGTTCATGTGGATTTACTTTTATATACCTTTTTTAAACAACTTCAAGAATTTCAGTTCCACAGAGGAGAGCACTGAGTCAGTTTTCTTGGCAGTAATGAGAAAAGGGGAATATGAGAGCTAGAATTAGAAGAGGAAGGTAATGTACATGGCAGAACTGGAATAGAGAGTTTTGCCATGAGGTTTTTTGCAGAGAAGAAGAAAAGAGTGTTGAGAGAAAGTAGACCTCACGTTTGGAGTTGCACAGGCGTGTCTGAAAGGAAAGCAAGAATGAGATACCACTAAAGGCAACGACAGACTTCATGAGCTTGGGCATGAAGACTCTTGTCAAACTCACTGAACCTTCTTATCCACCACACAGCTCAAATCTTTTAATCCATCTTCTTGGCAATGCTATTGAAGAGGCACTGTTAGCCTCATTCGGAAGTGAAGACTCTGAGTCATAGAAAGGTTTAAAATCCGTCGAGGTCACAGCTAGCAAATGGCAAAGACAGGATTTGAACCCAGGCAAGCTGACTCCAGGGACTGTGTGCTTAAATACTGTACGATACTGTCCTCATGGCTACGTCTATATAACTCTCTGTACTGGGGCAGGGTATGAAACAGACTCAGTTGGCTATGTCATAAAGGTTAAATAAAAGGCAAATAAAGGTTCTTATACCCCGACATTTCTAGTTATTCTTTACCTCTGGGCCCAGAATGAGGAGAAAATAAAAACTGAGTCAAAAATTAGGAAGACATGGATTATTTGAAAGAAAGATGAGGAACAGGAAAGAAAGAGAAAAGGAGGAGAGGAAGCCTCTTTGTATAAAGGTTGTTCACAACAAAGACAAATTTAATAAGCATCTTATTGAAACATTAAAGGAGGAAGATTCTAAAGATTTCCCTAAAATAGCTTAAGGCAGTGAATGGAAATCAATTACACACTACTTAGTTTACACCCTGTAGCTGTTGTTTTCATCTGCCCTTAATGCATACTTCTCTCCTGAAAAGAACTCCCTGCTTTTCCTTTGAGAAATCATCTTCCTCGCCTCTCAGGGCAAATTTTGGTGGGAATGACTCCACACCCAGCATGGACCCATGATCCAGATCTGGCCACTGAAAGTTCTGCATCCCTCTGATCAGTGTGTATGGGGAGTTTATCAGCCACGAGATTCATTGTTAGCACTGGGAAAAGGAGGTATTCTCCCTAGGCATTGCCAAACTGATGTGCCCTGGACTTGGTAGTGGCCATCTTTTTGCACTACAGGCAAGGTCTACCTGAAATGAAAACAATGCAGGGGACAGACAAATGGAGAGGGACACAGATTCCTGAAGGTCTCATGTGTGCACCTGATCCAAAGGAGACTACCAATTTGACTTTTCAATTACATAGGCCAATTTTTAAGTTAAGTCAGTTTGACTTGGCCTTGACTACTTAGAGCAGACAGAATTCAAACTAAAACACTAACATGAGACATGTTAAATGCCCAATGATAGTCTCTTTACTTTGTCAGATATCTTTAACTTTTAATTTTATGTTCACAGAAAGAAATGTGTGAAAGAATAGTTTCATATAGGACTTTAATCTCCAACTTCTTTATTTCTTTAAGTTCTAAAATTTCTTGCCTATGAATTTTACTTCCATGGTGTTTTTAGGAACCTAAGCCTCACAGATGAGCTAGACTATCAGATAGCATATTACATACCTACTCATACAGCTGTTTTATTAAGATGTTATTAATAAATGCAAAAGGTCAAAGATTTTATTAAGAACTTTATATTATAGAATTCCTTAAGCACTGCATTAGATTATTTAGGAAATTTCTTTTTTGAAAAATTAACATACCCAATGGAAATCTGAAATTAAGGAATGCAAGTAGAACATTGGCCCTCAAATTTTAATATGCATAAGAACCACCTAGGAAGCTTGATGTATTGAAGGTTCCAGGTCCCATTAATTAAGTTATTTATTTTTGGCCGCGTTGGGTCTTCGTTGCTGCATGCGGGCTTTCTCTACTTGGGGCGAGCAGAGCCACTCTTCATTGCGGTCCACGGGCTTCCCACTGAGGTGGTCTCTCTTGCTGTGGAGCATGGGCTCTAGGCACGCGGGCTTCAGCAGTTGTGACTCGTGGACTCTAGAGCACAGGCTCAGTAGTTGTGGCACACGGGCTTAGTTGCTCCACGGCATGTGGGATCTTCCCAGACTAGGGCTCGAACCCGTGTCCCCTGCCTTGGCAGGCAGATTCTTAACCACTGTGCCACCAGGGAAGTCCCTCTTGAGATGATTCTGATGTAAGTAGTTTCAGACCAGCCTTGAGGAAGTCTTGAAGTTCTCATTGAGTTTCAGCGAAGATGCTAGTTTATAAATTATGGATCTGTGTCTCCAAAGACAGTCAAGGATCTTTTCGGATAAACCTGAAAATTTTCCTAATTATACTTCCTTATAGTCTGGTCAGCATTAAATGACATGATGCATATAAAGGACTTCATAAAGTCAACATATGCTGAGAGCAATTATTTTTAACATCCTTATTATAATGGAACTAAAAGACAACAGACTTAATGATCTTGGTATATTAAAAGTCCAGCTCTCTTCTCTCTCTAAAAGCAGTAAGGTTCAAGAAGGTTAAATACTGAGCTGGTTTTTAAGCTTTTGTCTCTCAGTTCCAAACCTGGAATCTCTGGAATCAGAGGAAAATACATACCACATTTGTGGGTGCATCTCTGATCCATTTACCAAATAACTTGTAAGGCTACAAAGTTTGAACGGGTTCAGGCTAAGAACAGGCTCTGCAACAAGTCCAGTCTGCAGTGCAAACTGCTCTGTTTCTTGGACTTTAGAAGAAAGGACTCATAAACTCGTTTCACCCAACATCACCCGAGCAAAAGCCTCCAGACACCAAAAGTCTCTGGTTGCCTCTCACGTCTTTGCATATTTTTGGCTTTAACTCTTAGTTATCTTCTTCTTTCTTAGTTGGTTTAAGCCTCTAAAGAGTTCACAGTCATCCCTGCCCTTTAATCACAGTACTCCTAAGGTCCTCATCCATCATGGTCACTAGATACAGGACTGATTATTCAGACACTGGCAAAGTTGAGTGATCTGTATGCAAATTAAGGGGAAATGCCACTTGATTATTTAAGGAAGATCCGAATAGGTTATGAGACATGCCTTCATGGCTCAGATTTGTAAGACTAGTATTTTGGTTTTGAAGTAGCATGCAAACTTTAGTAATAATCATTTTATAAATATTTGTCTGTGTTGCAGATGCCAAAGGTATGATCTCCAGATTCTTAATTGTTGCTGTACAGCTGCTGTCATGCACGCAATTCAACAAGTGATCGTCCAACAAAGAGAACAAGGAGGCCTGGTGATTAAAGAGATGAAAACAACTACCACTGAAAACACAATATATGATAATAACCTCTCAATGAACAGTGCAGATCTAGACTAATCACATCCCCAGAAGATAACAGTCCATCTTTCAGAAAGGGAGTCTAATGAAGTGGAAAGAAAAAAAAAAAAAGAATAAAAGCCCAGATGGTAGCTGTGAGGAAGTTTCTGAAATTTGAAGCAGAGACCATGATTTGAAAAACTGTACCAGGACTCACAAAACAGATAAACTATCCTAAACTATAACATGTAAGACTGGGACTTCCTTGGTGGTGCAGTGGTTAAGAATCCACCTGCCAATGCAGGGAATACGGGTTCGATCCCTGTTCTGGGAAGATCCCACATGCTGCAGAGCAAATAAGCCCGTGCACCACAACTACTGAGCCTGAGCTCTAGAGCCTGTGAGCCACAACTACTAAGCCCACACGCCACAACTATTGAAGCCCAGGTGCCTAGAGCCTGTGCTCTGCAACAAGAGAAGCCACCACAATGAGAAGCCCGCGCACTGCAACGAAGAGTAGCCCCACTCACCGCAACTAGAGAAAGCCTGCTTGCAGCAACGAAGGACCAGTGCAGCCAAAAAATAAATTAAATTTTTTTAAAAAATATGTAAGACAAGCAATCTAAACTCATACTGTTTAACACAGCTCATTTAGAATCCTATGTTCCAAGATAAGACCACTGATGAACTGGTGCCATGGTAACTGCATGGCCTCCTGTGTTAAAGACATGACCACTGACTGTCCCAGCAACTTGACTGCTTTACAAATTCTGACCAGTCCCTGACAAGACCATTCTGTGGCTAACTACAGCTCCCTAGACCCTATAAAATTTCCTTGATTTACCAATCGTGACACATCCCATGGTTCCTAATGTGTGCATTCACCCTTGAAGCAACAAACTAATAAACATAACTTTGTGTTGCTGGTGATCTAGTGGGATATAACCCCATCACCCAGAAATGGCTGGTCTGATAGAACAGTAGAATGATGTGCTGAAGATTTAGTTACAACATCAGTTCCTGAAATATTTCATTTCTCCTTTACCGGCTACAGTATAAGCTTTGCTTCAGTGACCAATATGGTGCTGTTTCTCCCAGAGCCAGATCAGATGGGTCCAAGAATCATCAAGGGGTATAAGTGGGAGTGGCTTCTTTCAGTATTATAACTACTCAGAGATTATTTGATTCCTATTCTCCCAATTTTGAATTCTGCACTTTTGGAGGTCTTAGAGGAATACCTCCACCAAGGGACACAACAATGATTCCACTGAATTGGAAGTTTGAGAATACTACGTGGCCATTTTGAGTTCCTCACGCTACTGTATCAACAGCCAAAGAAAAAGGTCACTTATTGACCGGAGTTATTGACCAGAGTGATTGATCCTAATTACCAAGAGGAAGTTAGGTTGCTGCTACACAATGGGGAAGGGAAGACAATGTATGGAACCCAGATATTCTTTCAGGTGCCTCCTTGTATTTCCATTTGCAATAGGAAAAGTTTTTGGAAAACTGCAGCAACGAAGAAGAGCTTGACCATTAAAGATTCAGACACTTTAAGAATGAAGATTTGTTTACCCCACCAAGTAAAGAACTTGGGACAGTCGAAGTACTGTCTGAGAGCAAAGAAAACATGAAATTTTTAGTAGGAAAAAGAAGTTATAATAGCACTTGTGAAACAAGGACTATAAAAACTATGTGTATTTTCTTCCTTGCTTGTTACATAAATATAAATAAATATATAATATTTTACATGATATATTATTGTACATTATTTTATTATCTTTTATATTATTTATTATATAATATATTGTGTATTATAATATATATACTTGCACATATTAACAAATTTCTTTTTTCCTTTCTCCTCTTTTTATTTTGAAAAGATTATTGACAGTGATTAGCTTTAGAATATTAGTATGGGACTGGGAATTAATTTAAGGAGTAATCAATATCAGCTAGAGATGGATACCTTGATATTCCCCATAATAAATATTAAATATGTTAGGATATGATTTAATTTGGCTATTGTGACTTTATGTCTCTCCCTTTTGAGGAGAAAGTCAAAACGACTTCTTTTGTATAAGGGGTACTTGCATATATTTGTTATTGTTGTTGTATGGAAATTCAAATATGTTTAGAAGGTGTTATATGGTTGCTGAATAGCCCAGAATTTGGACTGTGCCCACTTTTCAGCTATTACTTCTCAGTTCCAAACCCACCCTTCTATACTCTGCTTTGGAATCCTGTTGATAAAAATCTGCAAGCTGTATTCTCCTTTGCCAGCTGGCTCTTTGGTAGGTTCTATTAATAGAGGGCACTAGAGGGAAACAGGAAAGCTAAAGGAGGAAGAAAGGACTTATTTCCTCCTGTTTGCTTGCCCTTCCTCTCCGTGTTGCCCCAACAGTTGCCCTTCTTCCTGTCAACAGCAGGTGGTTCTATCTGCCATTTTCTGGGACTTCCAGAACCAGCCTCATTATACCCCCTCAAACATACCAGCTCCAGACAAGTAGTGCCACTTCTTTAGACTTGAATTTCAACCCCTCAGAGTCTCTATCCAATTTTCTGAGTTCTGATTATTCCAGACTCTTCTCTTTGTTCTTCCAGCCCCAGAATGGTAGCTCTTCCTAAAATTGCTACCTCTGCCTCAATGCAGTGTCCTCCTTTTGCTTTTTGCAACCATTCAGCTAAGGTCCTAGATTAAATTTTCTCTGTTAAAATAACTAGCATAGTTTCTTTTAACTGACTGGACACAAAGGGATACAAATATAAACAGCACTGTTGGCTTAAAATGGTATTTAGTAAACAGAGTTCACCTACTTAATTAAGCTGAGAATTCCAATACTAAGAATATTCTACCTTTATAATACAGGTCAACAGGCCCTTATTCAAAGTTTTCAGGGCCAGAAATGTTTCAGGATTCAGAATATTCCAGATTTTAGAAAGGTAATAGTGTATCTATGTGTGTACATATGTATATATAAAATTGTGTAATAACTCCAATGGGGTATGGGATACCTCATAACTAAACACTTGAGGGAAAAAATATTCCCTCAAATCATTTTAGGTCAGATTTTGCAACCAAATGAGTTACAAAAAGAACAACAACATCAAAAACAACTTGTGCTTTTTATAACTTTTTAACTTGGAGTTGTGGATAAACTGTTTTGCAATTGTATTAGGTAAAGCTACCAAAAGACTAATCAAAGGACCAATTAGAAAAAAAGAAAACTAAGAATGAATTAAAGCGTTTTCAGGAAAACTGAGTAAATCTGGTAGGGTAGTGATGTCTGACTTGAACATATAGAGAAATTTCAGAGAAACGAAGAGAAAACTTTTGAACAGACTGCTCCGGTAGGCTTCGGGAAAATATTGTCCCCGATTACCTGAAAGACAATGAATCAGTTCTATGGTGAAAGGAAAACCTACTTTGACAGCAAACCATAAGGAATCTGTATTTGAGACTTGGTTAACGAAGTTGCATGTAAAATTCAGACAGTGCAGTTCTACCAGAGGAATTGTGAAAGCAGTCTGTGGAACACACATCCTAACGTGCCAATTTGTTATTTGGCTTTTTTATGCATTGCAGTACATAATCAGAAAATATGTGTGTGTGTGTGTGTGTGTGTGTGTGTGTATATATATATATATATATATATATATATATATATATATATATATACATTGCTCATGATTTAAATATACCAAGCTAACTGCCAGAAGATCCCAAAAAAGAAACAAGTAAAATGATTGCTCTTGGGAAGTGGGAGTGAAGAAACTTGGGAAAGGGGCAGAGGGGTTTCGGGGGCTTTTGTGTGTGTGTGTGTGTCTGATATATATATATTTTAAACATCTTTATTGGAGTATAATTGCTTTACAATAGTGTGTTAGTTTCTGCTGTATAACAAAGTGAATCAGCTGTATGTATATATATATCCCCTCCTTCTTGCATCTCCCTCCCACCCTTCCTATCCCACCCCTCTAGGTGGTCACAAAGCACCGAGCTGATCTCCCTGTGCTATGCGGCTGCTTCCCACTAGCTATCTATTTTACATTTGGTAGTGTATATATGTCCACGCCACTCTGTCACTTCGTCCTAGCTTACCCTTCCCCCTCCCTGTGTCCTCAAGTCCATTCTCTCTGTCTGTGTCTTTATTCCTGTTCTGCCCCTAGGTTCTTCAGAACCTTTTTTTTTTTTTTTTAGATTCCATATATATGCATTAGCATATGGTACTTGTTCTTCTCTTTCTGACTTCACCCCATGTGACAGACTCTAAGTCCATCCACCTCACTACAAATAACTCAATTTTGTTTCTTTTTATGGCTGAGTAATATTCCATTGTATATATGTGCCACATCTTCTTTATCCATTCTTCTGTCGATGGACGCTTAGGTTGCTTCCATGTCTGGGCTATTGTAAATAGTGCTGCAATGAACATTGTGGTACATGACTCTTTTTGAATCATGGTTTTCTCAGGGTATATGCCCAGTAGTGAGATTGCTGGGTTGTATGGTAGTTCTATTTTTAGTTTTTAAAGGAACTTCCATACTGTTCTCCATAGTGGCTGTATCAATTTACATTCCCACCAACAGTGCAAGAGCCAGAGGGGTTTTTACTTAAACTTTTCTTACTTGATTTATAATTAGGTGATTATATTAATTTAATAAAAGACTTTTAATTGCTGCTGTAAAATATATAAACTCAAAATGAAACATGTCTCTGTGAGTTGTAATGAACAAGTCCTTAATTTACAGAAAATAAATACACAGTTTTGTGGTTTCTGAAAAGTGATTTTTTTTTTTAAGATTTTTTTATTTTTTAAATTTTTGGTTGCATCCGTTCTTAGTTGCAGCACGCGGGATCTTCACTGAGGCATACGGGATCTTTTGTTGCAGGGTGTGGGCTCTTATGGCTCGGGGGCTTCTCTCTAGTTGTGGTGTGTGGCCTCCAGGGCGCGTGTGCTCTGTAGTTTGTGTCACGCAGGCTCTCTAGTTGAGGTGCACGAGCTCAGTAGTTGTGGTGCGTGGGCTTAGTTGCCCCACAGCATGTGGGATTTTAGTTCTCCAACCAGGGATCAAACCCACGTCCCCTGCATTGGTAGGCAGATTCTTTACTACTGGAGCACCAGGGAAGTCCCCTCTGAAAAGTGATTTAAATTTTGATTTAATAAAATAAATTTAAGTCAAATTGACTCAACTGCTAGCTCTAGATGACCTAGTAAAGACATTTTTACCCTTGCTTTCCTCCCTGAAACCAACCTAAACAATAAGAAGAATGATAAAAACAGGGACAAAAACTTCATCTCCAGTGAAGCTAGAAAATAATCACAGCCTCAGACCACAAACTATGAAAACCAGCTGCCAGATGACAGCAGACTCTGGACCAAATTGAAAGGCGCTGGGAGAAAAGACATCAAACTGACAGATCTTGTGCAGTAGACCAAGTCCCCCAAAGCAGAAGATGGCTCTGAAGGGCTCCATCAGTGATCCCTTGGCTAGAACAGCAAATTCTTGGAGTTTGCCCAGGAATATTGCTAACAGTAGGGGCTGTGGAGGTGAGTGAGAAACACCAAGGTATGACATTTATACAAGAAGTCTGCCTGTGTGATTGGATAGAGAATAATGATAATGAGCAATGGGATTTTGTAGCAGGTGATCACAGCACACTTTTATTTATTTTTATAAGCACTTAGTTCTTATACTTGCCAGGGACAGTTCAAGGTTTCTTACAAATTTTAACCCACATAATCCTGACAGGCCTATGAGGTAGGTACTATTATTATCACCAGCCCCGTGTTACAAGTGAGGACACTGGGGCACCAAGTGGGTACGTGACTTGTCCAGGACCACAGCTCGTAAGTGGCAGAGACTGAATTCAAACGTGAGCAGAATGTCTCCTGAATTCATGCTCATAACCATTACACACAAAAAAACCTTTGTCGTTATCAAGAAGAAAGTCACCTGCTCACCCAAGGAGGGTCTAGAAAATGCTGAAAACACTGGGAAGATACACGTTCACAGGCAGGGCCCTTCACAGAGAGTGCTAGAAAGTTTTCTGAGGCCCTCAGAGGTTCCACGAACTTTAAGACTTCTCAGTGTACTGTTTCCTCAGCTTAGTCCCCTAGGTTGAAACTGCCTGCTGCTTCTACTCACCCTCTGGGTCCCTTTCCTCCAAATGATTGAGGCCAAAGCTAGTTATGACCAGACTATCCTCCTTCAAAGATGAGTAATAATCAGAAACAGAACTGTGAAACCAATGAGAAGGAAAGGAACAAAACAAAGACGACTGATTAGACTGTAGAAAGACATGGAAAGTGAGCAGCTGAAAGAAAAGAAAACCAGTACAGAAAATAAGGAGGGGGAAAATGTACAGTTAACAATGCTTAAAATAGAGTCATGGATATGGAGGAAAAGGAAATATCACACACACACACACACACACCACACACAAAGCACATGTCCTGTGTCATACAGGACTGTGAGCCAGGGAGAAATCACACTAAACTAGAGATAATTAATGCCCATAGGTCAGTGTGCTGAGGAAAGAGTTGCCAAAGATTCTAAGATTTCTCAAACTATTGCTACCTCAGCTTAGTCCCCTGGCTCTCCCCTCACATTTCTCCTAAAAAAATAATTTATTCAGGAAGAATTCTCCTCATTTAGAAATCAGTAATTTTCAAAAACAGAATCAGTTTAGAATCTATACAAAATCTGTACAAAAATAATTCAAGTAAAGAAGCTAACAAAAAGCAGATGAAGAACACACACAATTTTTTACCATAGAATGAGCAAAGAAGTTCTCCATTAAATAAATGAGCTTGGAAGAAAACAATGGTCTTCATGCAACACGAAGTCAAAGCAGAGAGCTAACATTTACTGAATGATTAAGTTCCAGGCACTGAGCAAACGATTTATACTTAAATTATTAAAAAGATATTCTTGGGCTTCCCTGGTGGCGCAGTGGATAAGAATCTACCTGCCAATGCAGGGGACACAGGTTCAGTCCCTGGTCCTGGAAGATTCCACATGCTGCGGAGCAACAAAGCCCATGCGCCACAACTACTGAGCCTGCTCTGTAGAGCCCGCGAGCCACAACTACTGAAGCCCACGCGCCTAGAGCCCGTGCTCCGCAACAAGAGAAGCCACCACAATGAGAAGACCACGCACCGCAACAAAGAGTAGCCCCTGCTCGCTGCAAATAGAGAAAGCCCGCGCACAACAACGAAGACCCAACACAGCCAAAAATAAATAAATAAATTTTTAATTTAAAAAAAGATAGTCTTGTGAGAGCCCAGGTTGTAATAATAATAATAGCAAATTAACCAGAAGGGTTAAAAAATTTTTAAAGGATAGCTTTGGATTTCTCTACAGCAGTGCTCAACTCTAGAAAACAATGGAGGAATTGCTACAAAGACTCTAGCAAAATAGCCAGGCAAAACTTCATTCAGGTATAAGAACAGCAGCTATTTTCCAACATGAAAGAATTTAAGAATATAGTTCATCTGAATCTTCTTAAATAAAATTTCGAGAAGAACTTCACTAAACAAGAGATAAATAGAGAAAATGTTGTGAAAGTACTGGCTGTGCTCTTTAAGTTGACTGGAATGTAGGTCTAAGACTAAACAATGAAGTTACAAAATAAAATGTAAATGTTATGAACCAAGGCAATATAGAAATGATAATATTACTCAGTCTACAAGTTGCTGGGTAGAGATGTAATCAGCTTTCATGGGAAGGGTGCATGGTCAATTATACTGTTTGAAAACCAGTGAAGATTACAGTTAATAGTGATGAAAGATGGAATGGCTTCCCCCTAAGATTGAGAACAAAAGAAGGAAGTCTGCTTTCACCACTGCTGTGCAATATGGTGCTGAATGTTCTAACCAGAGCAATAAAGCAAGGGAAAGAAATTATGAGGCATACAGATTGGAAAGGAAGATGTGAAGCTGTTTTTATTTTCAGTCTACAAGACCCCCTCCCCATAATCGGCTAAAAACTAAAAACTGCAAAACATTGATGAAGGAATTCAAAGACATAATAAATGGTTAGATATTCTATGTTCATGGGTCAGCAGATTCAGTACCATTAAGATGTCATTTCTATTTAAATTCATCTGTAGATTCAATGCAATTCCCAATAAAAACCCCTGAAGACGTTTTCATAGATAGCAACTGGTTTATTCTAAAATTTATATGAAAAAATCAAAGGTCCTAGAATAGCCAAAATGACTTCAAAAAAGAAAAACAAGGCTGAAGGACACATACTATCTGATTTCAAGACTTATTATGAAGTTATTGTAAGAAAGGATGATATTGGCAAGAGTATACACATACAGATAATAGAACAGAATCAAAAGTCCAGAATTAGAGCCATGTATCTATGGTGAAATTTTGGCAAACCTGCCAAGGTAATTCAACAGAGAAAGGATAGACTTTTCAACAAATGGTGCTGGACAACTGGGCATCCATATGTTTTAAAAAACGAGGCTTGACTCATATCTCCAATAACATACAATAATTATTTCAAAATGAATCATAGACCTAAATGTAAAACTTAAAACCGTAAACCTTGTAGGGACTTCCCTGGTGGCACAGTGGTTAAGAATCCGCCTGCCAATGCATGAGACAGGGGTTCACACCCTGGTCTGGAAAGATCCCACATGCTGCAGAGCAACTAAGCCCATGTGCCACAACTACTGAGCCTGCACTCTAGAGTCCACAAGCCATAACTACTGAGCCCACGTGCTGCAACTACTGAAGTTTGCGCACCTAAAGCCCATGCTCTGCAGCAAGAGAAGCCACCGCAAGGAGAAGCCCTCGCACTGCAACGATAGCAACGAAGACTGAACGCAGCCAAAAATAAATAAATAAATAAATTTATTTTAAAAAAAATAAAACCATAAACCTTCTAGAAAAAATATGAGAAAATCTTTGGAGCTTTGGCTAACAAATATTTCTTAGCACACAAAAGGCACGAACCATAAAAGAAAAAATTCAGTAAGGTTGGGGCCATACCTCATACAATATATAAAAATTAACTTGAAACGAAACTTTGACCTAAATGTAAACCTAAAACTATTGACAAAGATTCTTTGCTTGACCAAACTTTAGTCAGGCACCTTATCCTAAGCCCATTTGTGCGCTCCTTATAATATTGAGTTTTAGTAATCTATGTCAGCCTAACCACAAGCCCCCACTCTCAATATCCAATTACCTTCCATGTCTGATCAAGTTCCTTATCCTCCACCATTCCCTGGGTGAGGTGTGATCATCCTAGCTGTCTTCAGCAAGAATTCTGTTAGATCAGTTTAGCTAGACTCCCTCTTACCTATGACATTTCCTCTTAGTAATTTTCCACCCACTACCCTCACCCTTGCTCCTTGGCTATAAATTCCCAATTGCCCATGCTGCCTTTCAGAATTGAGCCCAGTTCTATTCTGAGGTCTCTCTTCCCCTCTTGCAACAGTCCTGAATGAAATCTGGTTTTACCTTTTTAACTACTCTCCAGCTATGATTTTTCTTTGACACTATAAAACTTTCAGGGAAAAAAAAAATCTTTGTGACATCAGGCTAGCAAATATTTCTTAAATAACACACCAAAGTCAAGCCATAAAATAAAAAAACAATACAGACTAGTACCCAGAATATACAAAGACTCTCAAAATGCAATAATAAGAAAAACAACCAATTTTTTTAATGAGAATATTTGAACAAACACTACCAAAGAAAGATTCAAATGGCAAACAAATACGTGAATGTATGTTTAATATTATTAGCCATTGGGAAAACTCAAATTAAAGCCTCAATAATACACCATTACACACCTATTAGAATAGCTAAAATTTTAAAAGGTGACAATACCAAGTGTTGACAATGAAACAAAGCAATTGGATCCTCACATGTTTCTGTTGGAAATGTAAAATAATATAGTCGCTTTGGACAACAGTTTGACAGTTTCTTATAAGGTTAAACATATACTCAGCAATTCACTACTAGGTATTTATTGAAGGGAAATGAAAACATATGTCCACACAAATGCCTGTGTGCAAATGTTTAAAGCAGCTTTATTCATAATCCCTAAAAACTAGAAACAACCCAAATGTCTATTGACCTAGGAATGGATAAACATATTGTGACATATCCATACTTGGCAACATGAAAGAAGAAACTACTAACACATGCAACAATGTGGATGAATCTCAACATTATTGTGCTCGGTGAAAGAAGGCAGACACTAAAGATTACATAATAGATTACTCAATTTATGTGACATTCCTGAAAAGCAAAACTATAGGGATAAAAATCCGATCAGTGGTTACCAGACTCTGGGGATGGAGTAGGGGGTGTATTACAAAGGTCTACAGGGGAACTTTATGACGTGATGGAAATATTCTACTATGTATTGATTGTCGTGGTGGTTTATATTACTGTATACATTTGTCAAAACTCATAGAACTATACATTTAAAAAGGGTAAATTTTGCTGTATGTAAATGATACCTCAATAAATCTGATGTTCAAAAAGAAACCAATTTATATAATCACGTAAATTATAGGTATAAAGAAAAATTAAAGAAAATTATATAATTAATTTAAATTAGGAACTGGATGAAAGGTGTGTGGTAGTGGACTTAAACTAGTTTTCTTATTCATAGTCGGGAGGCAATGGGTAGTGTCAAAAGTTGACAAATCCAAAAATGGAAGCTTAAGTATATTATTAAAGGTTGTAAAGTCACCACTAAAGGGCTTAAAACACATTATAAATCTGCTGAACTACCAGAAGGAAAATACACATAATGTTTAATTTTAAAAATATAGATAATTTAGGAAAGTAGAAAATAAAGTAATAGCAGAAATTATAAAAAACAAGAGAACTAAGACCAAACATACCTGCATAACAATATACGTAAATAGGAAAAAGCCACCTATTAAAAGAAAAAAATTCTCAGATATGTTTAGTTTGGAAAACTAAACAACTATTTGTTGCATGCAGGAGATATATTTAAAGATTAAATATTGGGCACACATATTAGGCAATTACTAAAACAGTAATTACATTATTAATATCAAACCATGTTGAACTCACAGAGAAAAGCATTAGATAAGACAAATAAGTTCATTTTATAATGATAAAAGAGTCGCTCTAAATGAAGATCTATTGTGAATCATTAATATCAAATATCCTGACATGAAAAATTCTTAAAGGAAATACTGCATAAGATCAAGGAAAAATAGAGAGAAATACAGAAGTAACAAGAAAAGTTCACTCATTCTCTTGACCCATGGCAGATCAAGTAAACAGTAAAATGTAAAGATATAAGGTCAAATTCTGTAATTCATAGTGTCTCAAAAATTTTAATCTCTGTAAAGTATATTACACTCTTCACCTTAAAAGCAAAGAATACTCCATCTTTAAGTACCCAAAGTACATTCACAAAAATGTAGTTTATGTTGGACCACAAAATACTCGCAATATATTGCAACAATTAAAAATAGTAGAGATTATATTTTCAAATTACAGTGCAAAGAATGTAGAATTGAATTTTAATAGAAAATAAAATCCCCAACTGCCTAAAAATTAGGACTTTTTAAAAAGTTGACTTAAAGGTAATAGAAAATGTAATTGAAGGATATTTAGAAAATAATATTAATGTAAACACTATGCATCAGAATCCAAGTATTATGGCTAAAAGCAATACTTTGAGGAAGAATTCAGAGCCTTAACCAAATTATAAACAAGAAAAAAAGAAAAGAAATGAGTTCATATTTAAAGCAAGAGGTAAGAAAAAAGTAAGAAAATAAATGTGAGAAAAGCAGAAAAAAAGAAATCAAACACAAAATCATATATGAATGATATTGAAAGAAAAAATATTAAAATAATAAACATAAGAATTAGTCACTTGAAAATATCAACAAAATGGATAAAATGGTAGCTTGTCTCATTTTTAAAGGATGTGTAAGAAAAGCATAAACACGTAAAATTGGTAGTTAGACTGGGTTAAAAGGAAACCAAAATAATTATAAGAAAATGCTTTGCACAAAAGTATGCAAATATACATGAAAATCTAGATAAAAATAAATCAGTCTCTAAAGAAATATAAATTACCAAAACTGACCCAAGAAAAGATTTTTTAAAACAAGCAGGCCAATTACCAGTAAAGAAATTGAGAAGGTTATCAAAGATTAACCCCTCACAAAGCACCAGGTTCCATCAATCTCACTAATAACTTCATTCAAAACATCTAGGAATACATTATTTCAATCCTAAGTGGGCCCTGAGTGGGGGAAGAATAACACTGACATTGAATGTAACAAATAAAGTGCAAGAAAGGAAACTACAGAACAATATATAATTTATAAACAGTGCAGTAATTCCAAAAAGTATAAGAAAATTAATAGATTAACCCACAGTGATAAAATAGGGTTCCTTCTCTGGATGAAGGGATAGTACAAAACTGGAATATCTATCAAGATATTATTATCACATTTGTAGGTTAATGGGTTAAAGGAGAAATCCTATTTAATCATCTCAATAAATGGTGAGAAGCTATTTTGCAAAGTTGAACGTCCTTCCTTGGTTTAAAAATTATATACACACACACACACATATATATATACATGCTTATATTATGTACATATATGATTAAACATATATATGATTATATACATATATTATATATAACATGATTATATTATGTATATATGATTATATATACACTTATACATATATGGTTATATATGTATTATATATACATGTATGATTATGATATACATATATGTGGTGGTATATATACATATATGTGATTTTACGCATATACACACAAACATATATTTTAAAACTCACATATATTCATATATTCACATATATGTATATGCACATATTGCATACATACATGTATATACATAACCAAAATCTAGCATCATACGTAATGAAGAATCATTATAATTATTTCCATTACTGTAAGAAACAAGATGGATAATGACAGCCTGTATGAGCAGAGGGTTGGAGTGGGACATCAGGGGAAGCCCAGTGTCAACTGGTAATAATGAGAACAGTAGCAGAACCGGAAGGGGGACATTTCAGTGCCAGCTGGTACCTGTGTCTCTCTCAAGGATAGTGCTGTAATGGGACAGCACAGACAGCCTGGCAGGATCAAGAAATTAGCTTCATACAAGTGACTGGACAAATAAATAAATACTCTAAGCATAATAGGAGACAGGGTACTCACTGATGGACAGAGGGAATACAAATATGGAAAAAATGAAAGTAGAATGAATCCTGTGGTATTGAATTAAAATTGGAGTTATGTGAACTCAGGAACATACACATGTATAAAGATTTGTCCCTTTTATCTCCTGCTGCTCCCACTGAGAATGTCTGGGAGCAGTAATACCCCAATAACTATGAGCATACTTTGCACACAAATCCTGATTTCCAAATCACATTTTCCACTAACAGGAACCAGGACTTGGAGAAATGGCTAATTTCAGGGCAGGAAAGGTACAAGGTGAGCCTAGGCTACCATGCTTTGCCAGAGAGTAACAAAATATTCAAAGAGTGATGGGACATGTCAAAAGGACACAGAAGGCAGCTTGAAGGAGCTTCTAATATCCAAATCTCGGACAATTTGAGCACCAAAATAAATAAAGATACAAGTTATTGAATAAAATAAGAGTCCCTCAATCCACGCTGACATAAATAAGTTAATAAATAAATAGGGAGAAGAGAAAAAGCTTTCTTACCCTAGAAAGTCAAAAAATAAATGTAAGAGAAATGAAATCATTTGGCAACCATCAGAGCAATAATTCAGGTAAGAAATATCAATGGGTGCTAAAACAGTAGGTGAAAGTAGAATGAAAAAATGGAATATTTACCTGCTCTCAAAAGTGTCTCCTCACAATATACTTACTAATTACAAAGGAAAGAAAAGTAACTTAATAATAGACATATCTAGCAGTCACCTCTTAATTAAGTACTCAAAATTACTTAACCTCATGAGTAGTGGTACAAATGGGCTTGGTGTATCAGCTGAGAATATGCAATGAGAACACTGCATCTCTTCTGTGATGTTCCTACGAAAGATGCATAACCTGGGTTTTATCATAAAAAAAAAAAAATTGGACAAACCCAAATTGAGGCACATTCTAAAAAAAAAATGCCCTGTAATCTTCACAAATGTCAAAGTCATGGAACTCAAGGATAGATAGAGAAGGTGCTTCAGGTTGAAGGAGACTAGATAGACATGACAGCTACGTAACATATTATCCTGGAATGGATCCTCCTTCTGGAAAGGATGGTAATTATGGTAAGTTGATTTGGTTAAGTGTTGACAATCAGATTCCTTTATGTAAAAGCAGTTTTATTTTTCCCTTAGCAATTAGCAATAATTCGAATTCTCTCATTCCTTCTACATTTATTAACTGACACTCTTCCCCTTATCATCTTCTAAAAAGATATGGTAAATGGTAATTCTTTCCCTTTAATTTCAGATATTCAGAGTGAGGATTTAATGTAAAAGTCACCTTCAATGTGACAAATGAGGCCTGTGCTCTCTCCTCTCTCTCATGATGAATTAATAACCAGTTACAGTTGATATTCTTTTTAATGCTAAAATTGTCCAAAATTTGGCCAATGGAAGAATCTTCAATCTGGCCCTTACATACTTCTGTCACAAGCCCATTGGGCTTTGAGCATTTCCTCTTGCTTTTTATGACTACAAGACATCCTAGGGGCTTCCCTGGTGGCGCAGTGGTTGAGAGTCCGCCTGCCGATGCAGGGGGCGCGGGTTCGTGCCCCGGTCTGGGAAGATCCCACATGCCGCGGAGCGGCTAGGCTCGTGAGCCATGGCCGCTGAGCCTGCGCATCCGGAGCCTGTGCTCCGCAACGGGAGAGGCCACAACAGTGAGAGGCCTGCGTACCGCAAAAAAAAAAAAAGACATCCTAGGCTCACTTCATACTTTGAATGTCACATGACTAAGAATCAGCTATTTGTCCAAGGAGATGATTGCTTTAATCTCCAAGGTATTTAGAAACCAAGATGAAGATGTTAAGTATACCTGTTACTACTGGGGTGTTGTTGATTCTAGACAATTTCAATGGGTAAAGTTTAATATAAAATCAGGAGTTTTATATTATGTCCAATTCAGATTTAAATGTCAGAGTTTTATTTCCTTTAACTGCTTTAATTTTCTATTTCTATCTCCTATTGCTTACATTAAAAATCTTGCTTCCTAAAAACATTAACAAATTGTCTTATTTTCTTTACTCTACTATACATAAAACAGTTTCAAAATTATAATAATAATATTACTATTAACAGTAAAACCACTGAGTTAAATTTACATTTTCTTTGCAGTTCTATTTATCTTTAGGCTATCACACTACAAATGTCATCAGGGAAATGCAAATCAAAACTACAATGAGATACCACTTCATACCCACTAGAATGTCTATAATCAAAAAGACAGATAATAACAAGAGCTGGCCAGGATGTGGAGAAATTGTAACCCTCATACATTGCTGGTAGAAATTTAAAATGTTTCAGCCTCTTTGGAAAGCAGTCTCACAGTTCTTCAAATGTTTAAAGTAAGTTTACCATATTACCTAGCAGTTCTACTAGGTATATACCCAAGAGAACATATGAAAACATATGTCCACATAAAAACGGGTACATGTATGTTCATGATAGCCAAAAAGTGGAAACAATCCACTAATGAGTGAATAAATAAATGTATCATAAGGGAATATTATTATTATCATTTTTCAGCAATAAAAAGGAATGAAGTACTATTATATGCTACAACTTAAATGAACCTCAAAAACATGCTAAATGAAAGAATTCACACAAAAGACCACACATATTGCATGTTTCCATTCAT
This sequence comes from Phocoena sinus, assembly GCF_008692025.1. Classification (NCBI taxonomy): domain Eukaryota; kingdom Metazoa; phylum Chordata; class Mammalia; order Artiodactyla; family Phocoenidae; genus Phocoena; species Phocoena sinus. The sequence goes on from NC_045769.1 coordinate 72,070,268, forward strand.
GTGAAATGTCCAGGACAGGCAAATTTACAGAGATAGAAAATAAGTTAGTGGTTGCCATTCATAGGGGTGAGGGAACAGAAGAATGCCCAGGGACTGCTAATGGGTACATTTCTTCGGGGGTAATGAAAATGTTCCAAACTTACATTGTGGTAAGGGTTGCACCTATACATTTTATGGTATATGAATTATATCTCAATAAAGATTTTTTTAAATGAAATTTCCTTATCCTGATAAAGGATATCCACAGAATATCAGATAACACCTTATTAAATAGTAAAAGGCTGATTGCTTTTCCTTTATGATCAGGAATCAAAAAAGGACGTTTGCTCAAACTACTTCTTTTCAACATTATAGTGGAGGTCCTAGACAGTGCCATAAGGCAGACAAACAAATGTATAGATGATAGATAGATAAGTAATAGATACATAGATACATAGATAAGTAAAGATTGAAAGGGGGGAAATAGAACGGCATAATCTTAAAAATTCTACGAAGTGAAGACTAAAACTAATAAGTGAATTTAGCAAGGTTGCTAAATGCAAAGCAAATATATAAAAATCAAATGTATATCAATACATAACCAATAAGCAATTAGAAAATGAAATTAAAAGAACGATTCCATTTACAATAGCATCCAAAAACATGAATCACCTAGAAATGCACTAACTAAAATATGTGTAATATCTGTGCACTGAAAAATGCATAAAGAAATTAAAGATATCTATATAAATGGAGAGATATACTATGTTTCTATATTGAAAGACTCAGTATGGTTAGGATGTCATTTCTACTCAAATTGATCTACAGATTCAGTGCAATGTGAATCAAAATACCAGCAAGTGTTCTGTGTAGAAATTGCAAAGGTCTAGAAAAGATAGAACAATTTTTAAATAGAACAGAGTTGGAGAACTTATATATCTGATCTCAATACTTATTATAAAGCTAAAGTAATTAAGACTTACTATAAAGTAAAAGACAGTGTGGTATTGGCATAAGAAGAAAGGTATAAATAATGCAACAGAACTGAGAGGCTAGAAATAGACCCACACCTATATAGTAAATTGATTTTTGACAGAGATGCCAAGGTTACTCAATGTGAAAAGCAAAGCCTTTTCAAAAATGATGCTAGAACTGGATATTCATGTAAACAAAATTCAATCATACTATTTCCTTCACACTATAATATACACACAAAAAAAAATCTCTAAGTGGACTATAGACCTAAAAATTAAAGCTAAAATTATAAAACTTTTAGATGAAAACATAAGGAGAATCTTTGCAATATTTTGGTAGGCAAACATTTCTTAGCTAGGACACAAAAACCATTAAACACAAAAGAAAAACTTGATAAACTGAAATTCATTAAACTTAGAACCTTAACTTTTCAAGAGATACCATTAAGAAATGAAAAGGCAAGTCACAGGCTGGGAGAAAATATTTCTTGAATCCAAAATATATAAAGAAAATATATAAAGAAATCTTATTTCTCAATAATAATTTTAAAAGTAATCAATTTTTAAAAAATGAGCAGAAAGGGCTCCCCTGGTGGCACAGTGGTTGAGAGTCCGCCTGCCGATGCAGGGGACACAGGTTCGTGCCCTGGTCTGGGAAGATCCCACATGCTGCGGAGCGGCTGGACCCGTGAGCCATGGCCGCTGAGCCTGCGCGTCCGGAGCCTGTGCTCCGGAATGGGAGAGGCCACAACAGTGAGAGACCCGCGTAGCACAAAAAAAAAAAAAAAATGAGCAGAAGATTTGATTAGCCACTTCACAAAAGCAGATATATAAATGACCATCAAGCACACGAATAGTCAACATCATTAGTTCCAAGGGAAATGCAAATTAGAACTAGAGTGAGATGCTGTGACACATCCAAATTAAAATGGCTGAAATTGAAGACTGAAAGAACTGAAGCACCAACATGTAATTCTCATATTTTCCTGGCAGGAATGCAAAACGCTACAGCCACTTTGCAAACCCTTTGGCAGTTTCTTATAGAGCGAAACATACACTTACCATATGATCCAGCAATTCAACTTCTAAATGTTTACTCACAAAAAATGAAAACATGGGCATGTAAATATATATAAATGCTCCTAGCACGTGGTTATGTCCACTTTGGGTAGAAGACAAAGTGACCCAAGATTAGAATATATGTGATTTAGACAGTGACAAAAAGCCTAGTTTTTTGGCCAGAGGCCAAAATATGGTCAAATGGTCAGAGACCTTGAAAATGAAAAATTGAAAGATTTAAGTACAATGCAGTCTAAGGTAGAGGCATGTGGATAGACATGGGAGTGGGGCCAAATTGTGGAGATCTATGTATCAAATAACAGCACTCACCAGAGACCATCCACCAGAGAAGAGACACTAACCAAACGAGTTGACAAAATGCCTTGGACCACTATCAGTCATTGACTACATGGCCCTCCCATCCCCGAAGGACCAGAGATTTGTCCTACCACAAACAGACACACACACTAGGTATGGGTTTGCCTTTCCTACCTCTAGGACCCCAACCAGAAACACCATCTGTAGGCTAATCAAATGTTTGGTCCGCCAGCACAGGGTCCCACACAGACCAAGAGTCCATTTCACAGCAGAGAATTTGCCAATCTTCTAAGGCTATGGGATCCACTGTTTGTATCATATCCTGCATCACCCACAAGGAGCTGGCTTACTGGAAGGATTAGCTGCATAATAGTCTTTCAAAGTCACTCCCGAGTTCATGGTTTGTACCCACAAATCGGGTAGATCCATCCATAAGTCAAGTTCAGGTTATTTCGTCTTCCATCAGCTGGTTGTAGCGAATTCCCGTATGGCCATACGTATGAGCTGAGGTACTTGTCCAGACATGGGGTCTGGGCTTTTGCTCACACAGCCCATTTGTGCGCTCTGGTCCTGCTGGTGTTCAGCCCCAGATGTATCACCGTCATCTCATGTTGCATGGCTCTGAGGCCTGCCTGACCTTATGACTTGGCAGGACTAGCAGAATTCAGATCCTGAGAGGTGGGTCCAAGTACATGGTCTCTTGGTCAGACACTCCATCTCTACCAGGGCTCAATTTTACCTTCAGTAAGATGACGTTTTCAATTCTTTCTATTTTTTTCATAAAGAAGTTTTACTATGCAGTCTCCAGTGTCTGTTTCTGTGCATTACTGAAACAACATGCACAAAAGTTGAAAAGCGAAGGTCAAACAATAGACACATTTTTTAAAGGGTGCTCGTTCTCAGAAATCAAAAAATATCAAAATCCTAATCTCACCTTACTTGGAATCATAATCTTGTGCTTTGTTCTTATTAATTTTGTTCTTGAAACTTAAAATATAGTTTAAGTTCAAATATGACCAAAGATTTCCATTTGGGGGACATGCTTTATGGTTTACATCTTTGTTTCTATTTTATTACGTACATGAGAGGTCCCGTGATTAATACCAGCACTTCGGTGTTTCATTAAAATTGGGGCAAAAATGAAAATAAAATAGTCAACTAACTGCCCGATTCAACTAATTGACAAAAATGACCAAGTTGCCAAAACTGAACTATTGATTAGCGCCCAGTATACCCACAGAAAAGCTTCATGCTTAGCAGCTAATGTACTCTAAATTCAGTATAAAGAAAGATTGTAGGCATTTAAACATGTATACATAAAGGTTGTCTGAAAACTCAAACACAAAAATCTAGTACCACCTATATTACATAGAATTTAAAATTTCAATTGAATTACTACTCTAATAAAAATGGTATAGGACAAGCCATGAAGCCTGCACACGAAAAGCCTTTCTAGGGGACAGAGGCCCTGAGTGATTTCTTACACACCCGTTCTCAGCGCAGTGAATACTGTGGTGCCCCGCACAGATCCCTCAGGCCTCACCACTTCAGTGAGCTGCAGCACTTTTAACTGCTGAGTTCAACTTCATCTCTTGGCCAGAGGGTGCAAGCATTGGAGCATGGAAAAATGAACACCCCTCCTCTACTTCCCTCTGAGAAGCCTTCAAACAATAACTGAGATAACAATTCGTTGGGATAACACTGGGACATGTCTTTTATGCCATGTCCCCGGTTTTCCCCATGGGATTAAACTCTAGTCACCGACAGTGCTTGATAATGAGCTCTTTCCTGGCTGCCTTCCCCCCACCCCATCCCAGTTGCCCCCTCCCCAGCTACCATTTCCTGCACTTTCCACAGAAACCGTGTGCACTGGAATCCTCCGTGCATGTTTTGCATCACTTGACTCCACCACTAACTGGAACAGCAGTTGGGTAATCTGTGACCTCTGAAGTGACCTGATTTGAGACCTAGAGGAACACTGAATACTGAGCAGACTGAAGAACCCAAACAATCTTCTCTCAGGAAGTTTAAATGTGAAACGCTTGGAAAAAGAGTTGATCATAGAAGCAAAAACTCAGAGACACACTGGTGTGCAGTAAGATGGTAAGAGTCAGAGGCACAAAACATCTTCAACTCTTGCGGGAATCAAGAATCGAGTTTTTTACGTGTGTTGAGGTTTCATGTTATCGTGAATGAACCTAGAATTGAAACCAACATCTTCTGCCTTTAATTTATCTATTCAACTCCCAACATTTTCTTTTCTACAAGTCAACAATATCTTATATAAATTTCAAATATATTATTTAAGTGTCATTGTATCCCTAAAAATTTTAATTCTATACTTAATGTTCCAAAGGTTTAATAAAGTAGGTTAATCCTGGTATTTTGTCAATTACCCCAAAACACCCTAAGCCAAAATTTTCCGTATTTTGAGACTCAAAAAGTATACTCTGGGACTTACCTGGTGGCACAGGGGTTAAGAATCCGCCTGCCAATGCAGGGGACACGGGTTCGAGCCCTGGTCCGAGAAGATCCCACATGCCGTGGAGCAACTAAGCCTGTGCCCCACAACTACTGAGCCTGTGCTCTAGAACCTGTGAGTCACAACTACTGAGCCCACCTGCCACAACTACTGAAGCCGGCGCACCTAGAGCCCATGCTCTGCAACAAGAGAAGCCACTGCAATGAGAAGCCTGTGCACCGCATGGAAGGGTAGCCCCCCCTCGCCGCCACTAGAGAAAGCCCACGCACAACAATGAAGACCCAACGCAACCAAAAAAGAAAAAAAAATAATAATCTTCCTCCTCCTCTTGAAGTTTGCTTCTTTCACGTTTCTGTGAGTGTCAGTAAAAAAGTTCTTCAAAATATCAACATGTTGCTTCTGGTTAGAGGGGGTATAACTTACATCTTCCTCTGGAATCATAGCCCAGGTTGTAGCTAAAAAGACACTTCTGCAATGTGGGGCTGAAAGGAGATTTCCAGGATTGTACAAATGTTAAGATGTTTCTTAAAGCAATTTAAAAGGAAATGTACACCACTTTGCAGCCTTTTTGAACCTAATATAGATAACAGTAATACATTAGAATTTTTAGGAATGTTTATAGCCTTAACTTGTGTTTTCCATACAGGAACTCACAAGATAAAGAGGACAGATGTCATTAACTTACACCTAAAGGAGAGGAAACGGAGATACAAAATAGTAACTTCAACAAGGTTTGAATGAATTGTTGGTAGGGCCAGGACCTCAGCCTCCTGGCCTGGTACTCTTCGTCTTCCACAGCTGAGGTTGGGTTATCTGTAATCTATTTTATAATTATCAGTCTCTTTAGGGCAGGTGTCGCATCTTCCAATTTAGTGGCTAAAAACAATGTGATACACATGCAATGCCCCAAATAGACATTCATTTTTGAGAATTTAAAATATTTCTCATAGGCCCAAAATATGTTAAATGTCTTTGAACAAGAAGTGATCCTTGAATCTCACATCAATTTTGATAGAGAGTGAATTTTGATTTTCTAAAGTTAGAAGTAATCCCAAGATGAGTCTCTACTCATATGTTCAATCTATTACTTTCTTTCAAAAATTAGGAAAGCAATCTTTCATTTTGAAAATGAAACAAGCCTTTAAAAATATCTAACTAATGCCAGCAGCATTGTGTCCCATTTTGTCCCATAATTCTGTTAGGTTAATGAAGATAATAATAACTAGAAAGTAGTATTTTTAAAGTTATATTAAAGAAATGTGCAACACCATTTATTATAACTATAGTTTAGAGCCGACGTGTTCTATTTGAAACACGAAGTTGAAGTTTTCTTTTGGTACTTTTAAAGATCTAGCATTTTATTTCTATTCCCATTAAACAATGGAGAAGAAGTGGAATGATTTCTATCAGTGCTTTTTTCAAGGAAAAAGTTTGTGAATTGAAGCAAAAGGCCTCCTCTACTCCTATTTCTTCATACTTATCTCAGGACGGAGACTTCTAGCTGAAGTGTAAGTTAGATGACCTTTATTTGTAGCTAAGCACAGAAGCTTAAGAATCTCCTAATTATACCTTGTGAAACAGTTCCAGAACCAGCTTCCAAGGAAGCTCTTGGAGAGTCATTTCAATGACAGGGCAGTGGGAACCAGCGCTCCCTTGAACAATAGCTGAATCTTCTCATTTCTCATGGAGGTTTATTGGCAGGTGCCACCATCTGATATCTAGTCTCCAGATTCTGCAATATTTATTGCTGAGATGTCAGCAATTTAAACTCTTTCCCAGGGCCCAAAGCTCTCCTTTGGTAAAATCCAGATTTCTTCTTATCTTAAATTTAGTCTGTGTATCTTTCTAGGCAGTGTTTCTCACCCTGTCTTCAGCAGATGAAGATTGCTTTCCCTTCCTCACCAAGGTCACCTTTAAAACCCCTGTGGAAATTTTTGCATGTGTTTTGGGTTTGGGCTGTCAAAGCATCTTCCTCAGATCACAAGTTATTCTTTTTTCCTTCTCCTACACAATTCCTAGAGCTCAGAACAAGCTGCATTTTGAGCTGAGAATTCTTGAATTAACATTGATTTTCAATACGGGCTTAGGATCTTGATAAGTGAGAACAAATTCATTTGTGAGGGTTATCAGCAACCTCTGACAATATTGTTTCTTGGAAAAGGCTGATGATAGCATATTTATATGTGAATCTGATTCATAAAATTCAGAACTTCTTGCCACGTGTATGTTTGCTTTACTTGAACATTAACTTGCTGGGTTGACAGAAATGAAATCTAAGGAACAAATCCTGGATTACTTAACCAATGGCTCTTGTTCAATTGCAGACACACACAGGAGAGATCAATAAATGAATGAGCAAATAATTACATAATTAGAAGAAGTCACTTAACCTCACCACCCTTTAAGTCCATAATGTATCATAATGAACATTTATATAATAGTGTGTGTTGAACGTTAAGATGCCATTAAGATACTATCGACAGTGGACACTGGTCATCTCTGTCTGGCATCCACCTCGCCTTCCTATCTTCCTAGTTTTTCTACGGACACCTCGTATTTCAGAAACGAAATGAGCAAGATCTCCTATCCTTCTCCCCATCACAGCCAGGGGATGGGCACATGACTGGTCTCTCCCTGGACTTTGAATGTTGAGTCAGGAATAAAATTATTTTGAGAGAGTTCAAGATTATCTCAAGAGCAGAAGCATATGAGCCAGATAATTCCCACAGCGTGATCTTCATCGTGGCTTCTGTTCCCTGGCTCTCAGACCCTGCTTTGACTCTTGCCCACTCTCTATACCTTGTTCTCAAGCTTTCCATTAATTCTCTGCACCCCGATATCCTTCCTCCCCCTCCCCCTCCCCTTCTTGCTCCTCCTCCTTTCCCTCCTCTTCCTTCTTCCCTCATTAATGAATGTTGAACTTTGTCAAATACTTTTTCTGCATCTATTGAGATGATCATGTGATTTTTATCCTTCATTCTGTTAATGTGGTGCATCACATTGATTGATTTGCAGATATTGAGCCATCCTTGAATCTCTGGAATAAATCCCACTTGCTCATGGTGTATGATTCTTTTTATATATTATTGAGTTAAGTTAGCTAATATTTTGTTGAGAATTTTTGTTTCTATATTCATCAGAGATATTGCCTTGTAATTTTCTTCTTCTTCTTTTTTTTTTTTTTGGTAGTGTCTTGGTCTGGTTTTGGTATCAGGGTAATGGTGGCCTCATAGAATAAATTTGGGATTGTTCCCCCCTCTTCAATTTTTTGGAGTGGTTCAAGAAGGATAGATATTAGCTTTTCTTTATTTGTTTGGTAAAATTCCCCTGTGATGCTGTCCAGTACTGGAATTCTGTTTACTGGGAGAATTTTTTATTATAGATTCAATTTCACTACTAGTGATTGGTCTGTTCAGATTATCTATTTCTTTCTGATTCAGTTTTAGGAGAGTGTATGTTTCTGTGAATTTATCCATTTCTACTAAGCTGTCTGATTTATTGGCATATAACTGTTCATAGTATTCTTTCACAATTTTTTGTGTCTCTGTTATATTTATTGTCTTCTTTCTTTTTTTCGTAATGAGCCTGGCTGAAGACTTATCAATTTTGTTTATCTTTTCAAAAAACTAGCTCTTGGTTTCATTGATCTTTTCTTTTCTTTTCTTTTCTTTTTTGTCTCTATTTTATTTATTTCCTTTCTCATCTTTATTATTTCCTTCTTCTGTTGGCTTTGGGCTTTGTTCTTCTTTTTTCTAACTCCTTTAGATGGTCGGTTAGGTTGTTTGAAATTTTTCTTATTTCTTGAGGTAGGCCTGTATCACTATAAAATTCCCTCCTAGAACTGCTTTTGCTGTATCCCATGGATTTTGGAAAGCTGTGTTTTTATTTTCACTTGTCTTGTGGTCTTTTTCATTTCCTCTTTGATTTTTTCATGATCCATTGTTTATTTTAATAATATGTTCTTTAGTCTCCACCCCTTGGTCCATTTTAAAGTCAGGTTTATCTTTTTATTGTTGAGTATGAGTTCTCTATATATTCTGGATACTAGATGTTTATCAGATAAATGGTTTGCAAACATTTTTGCCAATTCCGTGGGTTGTCTTTTCACTCTCTTGGTGATGTTTGATGCATAAAAGTTTTTAATTTCAATGGAATCCAATTTGTCTATTTTTTTTGTTACTTGAGACTTGGTGTCTTATTTAAGAAGACCATTAAGTCTCAGATCATGAAGATTTACTCCCATGTTTTCTTCCAAGAGTTTTATAGTTTTAGCTCTTACATTTAGGTCTTTAATCCATTTTGAATTAATTTTTGTATATGTAGTGAGGTAAGGGTCCAACTTTATTCTTTTGCATGTGAATATCCAGTTGTCTTAGCACCATTTGTTGAAGAAACTATTCATTCTTATTGAATGATCTTGACACCCTTGTCAATATCAACTGACCATAGATCCATGGATTTATCTCTAAGACTCACAATTCTATTCCACTGATCTATATGTCTATCCCTATACCAGTATCACACTGTTTTGATTCCTGTAGCTTTGTAGTAAGTTTTAAGATCAGGAAATGTGAGTCACTCAATTTTGTTCTTCTTTTTCAATATTGTTTTGGCTATTTAGGGCCCCTTGTAATTCCATGTGAATTTGAGGGTTGGCTTTCCCATTTCTGCAAAAATGCTATTGGAATTTCAGTAGGCATTGCATTGAATCTGTAGTTTATTTTGGGTAGCATTGCCATTTTAACACTATTAAGTCTTTCAATCCACGATCATGTTATGTCTCCATTTGTTTAGGTCTTCTTTAATTTCTTTCAGCAATGTTTTGTAGTTTTCAGTGTACAAGTCGTTCACCTCCTTGGTTAAATTTATTCCTAAGTATTTTATTCTTTTGGATGCTATTGTAAATGGAATTGTATTCCTAATTTCTTTTTTGGATTGTTCATTGCTAGTGTATAAAAATACAACTGAATGGTTTGTGTCAATCTCATATCTTGCAACATTGGTGAATTTATTTATTAGTGCTAATAGTTTTGAAGAATTCTTTAGGATTTTTTATATATAAGATGATGTCATATGAATAGATAATTTTACTTCTTTGCCATCTGGATGCTTTTTTTCCCATCTTCTTGCCTAATTACTGTAGTTAAAACTTCCAATACAAAGTCAAATAGAAATAGCAAAAGCAGGTAACCTTGTCTTATCCCTGGTCTTAGGGAGAAAGCTTTCAGTCTTTTACCATTGAGTAGATGTTAGCTCTGGGTGTTTTGGGTTTTTTTTTGTTTTGTTTTCTGTTTGTTTGTTTGTTTTGCTGCACCCCACAGCTTGCAGGATCTTAGTTTCCTGACCAGTGATAGAAACCAGGCCCATGGCAGTGAAAGCACCAAATCCTAACCACTGGACCACCAGGGAATTCCCAGCTGTGGGTTTTTCATAAATTCCTTTTATCATATTATTAAAGTTCTAAGAAAAAAATTTTTGCAACCTAGAATTGAACACTCAGCCCAGCTCTCAATCAGGGGTGAGAGCAGAATAAAAGACATTTTCAAACTTGTAAATTCTCAGAATATTTGCATGTCATCCATCTCTTCATAGGCAGTTGTTTGAAAATGTACTACAGTGAAACAAAGAAGCAAAGTAAACAAAGGGAAGATGTAGGATCCAAAAATAGTAGACCTATCCAATCCAGGAGCACAATAAAAGAAGTCTATAAAATGACTTCAACTCTAGAAAGCAACCAGTCCATATTTTAATACTATTAAGATAAAAGGATCCCAAGAGGGATTTTTATGGTAATATTTGGAAGTAGGGTTAAGTATGAAAGTATTGGTCCACAAATGAAGAAACCAGTCAAATTAAAACAGAAAGTCAGTAGCGTTAAGGAAGAATGAAATTGATTCCAAGTAATAAAAAGAAAGAGACTGTTTAGATACAGCGGGGAAGGCACCAAAAAAAAAAAAAATGTCTGGACGAGCATTATGAAGAAAACCAAACTGTGGAATGATTGTAAGTAATTGGTGGCATAAGACAGACACCTTTATTTGAACTTAACGCAAGAAACTGTCCTTGGAATGGCACCAAAGTCATGAAATGTACCATCGGGACTACTCTAAGTGATCACTATTTACATACTCAAGATAATGTTAAAGCTGCTTATTGGTTTTCAGTGTTCATGAAAGAAATCAAAGGAAGGTTTAATTATGGTTATAGAAGAGAATGAAAATATAATGAACAGTCTGATGAAAAGACAAAAGAAATATTTTGGATTGTCCCTTGGACAAGGACTTTTTCCCAGCTGTCTCTTAGTCAGGTTGGGTTTTTTACGGTAATAGGCCTTCCAGATGTGTAGGAGGAAATGGCAGGTTTACAAGGCAATGTGAGGATTGCTGGCATGAAATCCTAAAAAGGATATGGAAGGAAACTTTACAAAAGCTTTGGTTTAAAAAAAGGAGGCTATCCTGTCATCCTTTAGGGAAGAAAGATAGAACAGGTGATAATTAGTATATTTGAGGTGGAGGAAAAGAAAGTTCCAAGAGAATTTGCCACATTACTCTGAATGTTCCATCACTATTTAACTAGTTTCTAGTTTTTGCCTGAAGACCGAGAATGATATATCACATCCAATTCATTTTAAGCATAAATTTGAATCCATGAATAAAGTTTTTCATTTTTGCAGACACCACACCCTTTTTCCGTCCTCCAGTTCTTTTCAGTTTTGTTCCATCAGACAATTATGCCATTATGCTCCATGGAAACCATTCCGTGCATTCTTGGCATTAGAAATTGGTCCTCTTGGTCTCTATAACTCCTACTAATATGAATGGGCATGACATCAGTATCAAAGAGTCATTTAGTTTGGCGTACAACATGAGATATTCTCATAATGAATTATTTTCTATGCATGTAAAATATACAATTCAAAGCTTACCCAGAATATAAATAGTTCCTGAACATATTCTGTCCTTTCTGAAAAGCAATGCTGTATTTATATGCATAAATCCCATGATTCCTTCTAGCCATTTTGGACATATTATGTGTGACTTCACCAGAAAAGGAAAGTGGAAAGTTAAGCAATTATCCAGTGAATGTATTTAATGGAGACAGTCAGTCTGGACCACGTAAGCAATAAAACATTTTCTCAGAATCCCTTTCTGAAACTTGAATTATCAACACAGGCACCTCAACCCCTCAGTTATTTGTGTATGTGCTGCAAAGTGTTTGGAATGGGGATATTAAATGGCAATATCTTGCCTATTTTCATAGAAAAAGAAGAAATTCAACCTGTTTAAATAAATTTTCAGACCTTTGGAGGTAGACATTGGTAAGTTTAATTTTTTTCAATGTAGTAAATTATGGATCATAAGCTCTAGCTGAATTATGAAAATTGTGGCTCTTCCTCTAGCCTCCTTCAAATACAACTTTACCTAGAAGTAGAATAAAAAGGAGAATAGATCTTGTAGAGATTTCAGAGACTTATCTTAACCTGCTTGTAACTTATAGTTAAGAACCTTGGGGCTCAGAGTACAAATGTGTAAAATACATAAATTAGCACCTTGAGTCAAAAACCAAGGTATTGGGGCTTCCCTGGTGGCACAGTGGTTGAGGGTCCACCTGCCGATGCAGGGGACACGGGTTCGTGCCCCGGTCCGGGAAGATCTCACATGCCGCGGAGCCGCTGGGCCTGTGAGCCATGGCCGCTGAGCCTGTGCGTCCGGAGCCTGTGCTCCGCAACGGGAGAGGCCACAACAGTGAGAGGCCCGCGTACTGCAAAAAAACAAAAAAAACCAAGGTATGTTTTTAACCAGCACTGAAATATGGGTAAGGTCTCCCTCCCACTCTTCTGCCCCCTTAGGGTGGCCCTGCAGGAAGCCAAGGGGCAGTGATGAAAATGTAATATATCGTGATTCTTGTAGTAGTTTGACAGCTATAAAGACTTATCAAAAATCATAAAAAATTCATGTAAAGTTGATGAATTTATAATAGATGTATGTTATTATATATTATAATAAAACAATAGTAAAATGAAATATTTAAAATTTAAATGTATTATATTTAAATATCTCAATAAAACAAATAAAAAATGTAAAAGAAGGGATGAGAAAATTTGAAAATAATTAGCAATTAGAAGAGCTACATGGACCTTAAAATGTTCCCTCTTCCCTCCTTCATTGTTTCTTTTTTCTCTTCTTTTTTAAAATTTATTTATTTTTGTCTGCGTTGGGTCTTCATTGCTGCGCATGGGCTTTCTCTAGTTGTGGTGAGGGGCTAGCGGGGGCTACTCTTTGTTGTGGTGCGAGGGCTTCTCATTGTGGTGGCTTCTCTTGTTGCAGAGCACGGGCTCTAGGCACGTGGGCTCAGTAGTTGTGACTCGCGGGCTCTAGAGCACAGGCTCAGTAGTTGTGGCGCACAGGTTTAGTTGCTCCGCGGCATTTAGGATCTTCCCAGACCAGTGATGGAAGCTGTGTCCCCTGCACTGGCAGGCGGATTCTTAACCACTGCACCACCAGGGAAGTCCATCCTTCATTGCTTCTTTTCTTCTGGTCCCTCTATATTCTTCTACAGTTTTTTCCCCATTCTTCAAAATTTTATTTCCATAACCCATGATTAGCAAATTATCTGATAATTTTTAATCATAGAAAGTGACTATTACGTGTGTGGTTGAGGAAGACAGCCTTTATGGAATCATGTGTTGTAGAGTTTCTCTTGGCTAGATAAGCAAAGTTCTGTTAGGGTAACATGTGGACATGTCATGTTATCATAATGACAGCTTCCAGGAAGGTAGAACCAAATTTGATGCTCAATCACAGCCCTTGAGGATGACATATTTGCTTTCTCTTCCTTTCCATGGTCTTGACTTTCTATATTAATTTCATCTTCCTTGTGATACATTTCTTCTTCTTCATGAACCACCTAAATTCCTTTTGAGAGAGAAAAGGAATATAAACAAGGGAAATAGAATTGTAATAATAATGATGATGCTTATGATAATGGGATTGTTCCTATATATGGAAAGGACTGTGGTGGTTTGTACTCTGCTGACACTTCTTTTCCCAAAACACAGAGGTAAGTTATTAGTATTTCCCTGTACCAGTGTGTAATGGTCTGAAATTACAGAAAAAAAAAGAAATATGTTCTCATTTGTTCTTTACATATAGAAGAAGTTAAACTTATTCATGCACTTGTGAAAGCAACCTCATCTGAACTTCTAACTTGAGAACTTTTTCTACTCCTCTTCAGGAATGGTAATGTCCTGATGTATGGGATGTTTTCTGTTTGCCCTTCCAAATCCATCATTCACCCTTCTCTTTTATAGACTGCATCATTGAGCATCTTTTCCTCTGATTCAACCAACGAGAAGCACCAGTAGAAGGGTGGAAAGGGGATAAAGTTGGGTGTTTTTTCCCCCAGCTTTCTTTATGTCAAGTGAAATTCTCTTTCAAACCATACAGGTGCCTCCCTCCCTACCTACAGTTATAGCTACTGGCTCTAGATTCCATTGAGTACTTCCTCCCGTCTCCTGCAGTCCTAGTAAATACACCCTATAGGGTTTCACAGTCCCTGTTGGTTTCTCCCAATCCTGCTATAATGGGTTGAATGGTGGCCCCAAGAAAGATATTAAAAGATGTCCACATCTTAACCCCTTGTTTGTAAAAATGATCTTTGCAGATGTAATTAAGTTGAGGATCTTGAGATTAGGAGATCATCCTTGACTGTTTGGGTGGACCCTAAATCCAATGACAAGTGTCCTTATGAAAGAAAGGCAAAGAGGAATTTGACACAGAGAGAAGAGAAGAAGGCAATGTGAAGAGAAGAGGAGAAGGCAATGTAAAAACAGAGGCAGAGATTGGAGTGATGTAGCCACAGTCAAGGAAGCCAAAGAATGCCAATAACCAACAGAAGCTGGAAGAGGCCAGGAAGGATTCTCCCCTAGAGCCTCTGGAGGGAGTGCAGTGTGGCCAACACCTTGATTTTGGACTTCTGGCTTCCAGATTGGTGAGAGAATGAACTTCTGTTGTTTTGAGCCACCAAGTTAGTGGTAATTTGTTACAGTAACTCTAGCAAACAAATACACCTGCCCATACCTTTGTAAAAAGACCCCCTTAAAACTCTTGCCATTTACACAGTTTACGTGTCTCACTTATCTCCTGCCAAGATCTGCTAGATGCATCTGACAATGAATGAGTGTCTCATTATTTTACCTCTGAAATATAGGAGTGCTCTGGTGACCTAAAAGAAAAACTGGTGTTTCCTTTACTTATTCTTATTAAATAGTATTTAGCCTATATACACTGGTGACTTTCTATTCAGCATGAGGTAGACCTAGATGCATAGGTACATTACAAAGTCCCCAAAAGACCTTATTGTGGGGTTGTTTCTCCTGTAAGATAGTTCCACAGTAAGGATGGTGGTTTTCAAAATGTTCTATGAAATGTCCTATGCAGTGGGAATTGATATCTGGAAGAAGAGACTGTAACTTAGCTTTATGACTATGACTTTTCACATCTAATTTCCAAAACCATGATCAAGAATAGAGTCACCAGGTGGCCTACCAAAACAACCCCTGTGGGAGAGATCAGGCCAAAAGATAGTTACATGAACGTTGTTTCTAGAGAAGTAAAGCCATGACACAGGCCAGGAAAAATTAATCAGAGAAGAACCCTAGGACAGCTCTTTGGGGAGCATCTATATTTAATGTGCAAAAGGTTGAAGAAGAGGCAGAAGAGTAGTTAGAGCATAGAAGGAGAACCAGGAGAGTGAGGAGTTTCAAGGTACCTGAAAGCATGAAGTGTTTCTAAATCTGAACCTCAGGGGTTCACAGGAACGAGCACTAAAAAAGGCCATTAATTTGGAGACTTTCAGGAGAGTGCCTGGGACAAAAGCCAGACTGCAAGAGAAGGCTCTCCCAGCTACTGATAAGGGTCTACTGGGCTGGGTCAGTTTTCAAATACACAAAGAGCAACTATCTCACAGTGATGGCTCTCAACATTGGCTGTACATTCGCATCCGTAGGATGCTTTTAACTAATACCAACACTGGGGTCCCCTCCCAGACCAATCAAATCAGAATTGGGGGAACAGGAGTCCAGGCGATACCATTGTTTAAAAGCCCCGGCTTCTTCTAATGAGCATTCAAGATTAAGATTTACTGCTATGGAGGAGTCCACAGACTACAGCCCAGGCCCAAATCCAACAGGCTGACCATTTTTATAAATAAAGTTTATCATGAAACAGATGCACCCATTGTCAGTTGGTATATTGTCAGTAGCTGCATTCATGCTACAATGGCAGAGTCAAATAGTTGTAATGGAGAACACATTGCCCACATATATGAAAATATTAACTATCCGGTCCTTACAGAGAAAGTTTGAAGACTTGGTATAGAGTGGGGTTTCTCAACTTTGGCACTGTTGACATTTTTGACGGGATAATTCTTCATTGTGGGGAGCTGTCCTGTGCATTGTAGGAAGTATAACAGCATCCTTTGCCTTTAATCACTAGAAGCCAGTAGCACCCCCTCCCAGCCCCACTGCCCACCAAGTCATGACCATCAAAACACCTCCACACATTCCTAAATGTCCCAGGGAGTGCAAAATTGCCCTGGTTGAGAACCACTGCTGTAGACTATCAAAGAATATGCAGTAAATTCTTGTTGTTCACAGTAGTTATGTTCTGTAAAGTCACTGAAAACACTGAACTAATGAATACTGAGCCATTGCTCCTAGGGGAAATACAGGGTTAGGTTCCTGTGAGCTTCTGATCAGAACAAAATCAATACGTATTCTTGTTTCATGTGTGTTTCTGTTTAAAGACAAAATATATATATGATTATACATATATAATAATATATATAATATTATATGTAATATAATGGTATATATACATATATATACACATATATATATTACAAATAATTATTGACATATTTCTTTATAATAAAACACTAGACAAGATGGGTTTAACATTTTCATGACCCTAGGTAACATGAACGTAAATTCCTTTGTTTTCAGCCTCACAACAATTCATCATCTCATGATTCCACAAATACAGTTACATTTTTGATCTTTTTTATAACTTCATCATGGACTATAGGTGTCACACTTTCCGGAGCAGCCTCATGTACAGATTGGTGGATTTCCTCTTCTTTTTTCTGAATGTACCATCTTGTTGATTCATTAACATTGAGCTCACAGCCAAAGCACTATAACTCATGCCTACACAAAGCATATTTTCTCCATAAGGAACATCACAGTTCAGTGTTTAAGCAACACACTAGACAGTACTTCACCACAACATTTGAGGCCATTTTAAACAGTGAAATCATCAACAAAGAGCCCAAAAATGCAAAAATCATGGCAACAAATAGACTGCAAAAAGCACACCATTTACAGTCTAAGAGCTGAAACAAGAAGGCAGAGATCACCTTGCTCAACTTGAACTGAAAATGTGCCTGACAGGAGACTAAAACTCTTTGCTGCTCAGTGCATGTCCACAAATGCCACAAGAATTGGTTTTGGAATTCCAAATAAATTTTAGTGCATAAACTAAACAGTAAGAGAATCAACTATATAAGATATCACTAAACTACCAGCATGTAAATCCCAACTTGGACAAGGACCATGGTTTATTTATCCTTACATAACAAATGCTTAACACATGGCTAGTGTTCTATAGATATATGTCTAGCAAACTAATGAACATTAGAAACAAAAAAATATTCTAATCTGTTCATCGTTCTTTTAAAATGAAGTAATTCTTATAGCATGAAGACTATGGAGAATTTAAAGAAGATCTGGTGATTTTTACTGACTGTTCCAATGCTATCTGAAGAAGTTTGAAACTTGACAACTGGTTATCCAAATGTGGAGAACACAGGTGAAATTTGGAAGTGCACCATGGAGCAAGTAGAGAAGGTGACAAGTATAAATTTAAGGCAGTTTTCAGGTCCCCTTAAACTAAAGTGAGTTTGGAATATGGATCCCAATTCATCCTGACTTCTACTGATTGGTGAGGTCAGGCCAGCTCTGGGCATCTCAAGAAAGTCAGAGTTGCCTCTGTGACTCTTCATGACAGTTAACTTAAGATTCAGTTAATCACAGAATAGTGGTAACTCTGCTCAGTAAAGGGTAAATTCTTTTCTTCATGTTTGCACATCTTCTACAAGTTTCTGTGCTGTCTGGAATTTCTATGAAGAATTCCTGTTCTCTGGGCAATCACTTCCAAACACTATAATTTTTGCCAATATCCAAGAGCAATATAATAATCGCAGCAATGAGATCTTACATTTTAAAATTAGTAATAATAGCTAACATATTATTATTTATTATTCACCAGGTAAATAATAGTGATATAGACTTATGACATAAGTAATATTATAATAGTCATATGATATGAATAAATATATATTTATTCATATCAATTTAATATAACTTATAGATAGGAAAAATTATTAGCCTACTCATTATTTTTCCAGTTTTATTGAGATATAATTGACATACAGAACTGTATAAGATTAAGGTGTACAGCATAATGATTTTATCTTCCCCCATTTTATAATGAGGAGACTAAGGTACACAGAGGTCAAGTAACTTGCCCAGGGCCACACAGCAATTAAACAAGAGAACAAGGGTTCAAATCGATTTCCTAACTCCCATCCACCAAGCCATCTGCTATACAATATAAAGAGACTGCACAGTAGTTTGAAATGATCGGAAAATATATCTTTGGCTAAATTTTCTGAGTCTGTAGACATATTAACCACTCAGTAATATTTATTAGTCATAAACCTACTGAGCACTGGTAAAATACAAAATTTCATCGCACTTGAGGAGACTGTAAATTTTTACCAGTGCCTGATGAGAAAGACATCTTGTTTTCCACTTCTTTTTTCTTTTAATTTTGTTACCTGATTCAGACTGTTATCTTCTTTTTTCTCTTTCTTACTAATGTAATTTGCCTCAAAATTTGTTATAACATGAAAAATAAAATCATGCTTTTGTCATGGGGGTTTTATAATTCATGGGAAAAGATCAAGACAGCCTGTAAAAGTGATATTAACCGTTTTTCGAAAATATGAAGATATGACCTTAGAAAGCCCAGGAAATGCTGTAGCATGAGTGGAAAAAAACAATTGTTTCAATCAGGACATACTCTACTTTACTATACACAGATTAAGATGATTTAAGGGCAGGAGTAGCTGTATACAGTGACTGCCAGAGGAACCTAGAAAAGGCGTTCTGTTTTGACCATAACAAAATTAATCACGTGCAGAATGGCTGAATCTGATAAAGAATTCTTATCTAGCACATGTGGCTACATATCAGTCTCAGTACCAAAAAAAGAAAGAAAGAATACAGACAAAAGCAGACTGGGTCAAGGAAGAGTATTCAATCTTTTTTACATTCTTCAAAATAGTAATTTTCTAAGAAAAATAAAATGAGGAAACCAGGCTTGTCAGAATGTTGATATCAGAGGAAGACAACTGATTTATTTTTGTAGAATAAATTTATAAAATAAATTAGCCGAAACTACAGCAATAATGCAGGATGCTTTAAGAAAGCGTGTCGGGCTTCCCTGGTGGCGCAGTGGTTGAGAGTCCGCCCGCCGATGCAGGGGACACGGGTTCCTGCCCCGGTCTGGGAAGATCCCACATGCCGCGGAGCGGCTGGGCCTGTGAGCCGTGGCCGCTGAGCCTGCACGTCTGGAGCCTGTGCTCCTCAAGGGGAGAGGCCACAACAGTGAGAGGCCCGCGTACCGCAAAAAAAAAAAGGAAAGCATGTCCTCACCTATAAAGAAAGAATCCCCTGCAATATCAAACAAACATTTGATTTTGGGAGGGGGATGAATGGGAAACATTAAAAAAAAAAAGGGATGTTGATCAGGTATGAGTTAGTCACTTCTATCCTTGACTAATCTTTGTCCTTTTACATCTCCTCAAAATTTTCATCTTCCTGATGTGCATAAGAACTAAATAAAATCTGATGGGAGGCAATTAGCAAAACACTAGCAGAATGGTAAATAGCGATTATTCCCCCAAAGCAATCTAACCTCATTGAACAAAAATAAAAGTGTAGAAGGAGGTGGAGTAGTTTTCATTATTGTGTATCTTAAATATAACCTTGTTCAAATATAATCTTGCTTAAATATAATCTAATCTCACTAAGCAACAATGAAATCTTTTGGGGGGGTGTTGCGTGACAGGTACATCATTTTCTCTCTTAGACATAAGCATATGTTCCCAGTCAAATGTCTTAAGATTTTTAAGATTACGTAATTACACTTACAGAATTTGGGATTTTAGAAAACCCTGTTTGCTGGTGCATATCCTAATCTTACAACATAATGTGACATTTTACTAGTCTATTTAAAGTCACAGACAATCTAAAATACATCTTATTTTCTATTTGATCCATTTTTATTATTTCCTTAATTTTAAATTTGTGGAAAGTGTCTCTTGTATTAGATGGAAATTTGTAAGAAGTGCATGGAGGCCCTCTAATTGTGTGAAAAGCAAACCAAAAGTGTGGATTGGATTTGAAATGGGGTTATTGAGAAAGGAAGAATGCTCCCAGTCCCTGGGTCTTGTTAAAAATAGGGCAGACTCTCCTCTGTCTGGGCGGGTTTGGGTGTGGTCCGGACTGAAGGCAGGAGAGTGGACAAGAATAGATGACCGCACACTGTCCCTGACATCCTGAGGACACTAGGATCCTAGAAGCCCCTGGACTCAGCAGGGTGGGAGTAAATGAGAGAAAAACTCTTCCGAGTTTTTGTTGAACCACCAGACCCTGAGATGTAAACACATCCTTCATTCCTGTAGGTTTCTGTAACTGGAAAACCCTAGAATATATGGGTAGCCTCTTTTTACCCAATCAATGCATTAGTCATGACGCGCTGGAAAGGATCTCAGAAAGTATTCACCCTTAGGCAGTCACAAAAGGGTGTAACTCTTAGTTTTAGGAAACTGAATCCCCTGGGGATCCAGGAGAGCGTATTATTTAAAGGAATTCTATATTGAGTCCTTTCCTTAAGAAAATACCCACCCTCTGTTTTGCTTTTTTTGTTTGTCCATAATTCTGGTTTTCCTAAAATGAGGTGTACTTGTGTGAGACTGTCTTAATTTTCACTACTACATTAAGAATTTTTTTAAAAGATTCAGTATTTATTGACTGTATCTTTATGTAGTTACTAAAATTAAAACTATAAAAACTAAACAACTTGTGAAAATGTAAATGAAAAGTTGTATGAGAAAGGTAGAGCTTGAAATCGTGCATTTCCTAAAGATTTTACAACTATATAAACTATATTTGCAACTATATTTACAACTATAGTTATATCTGAATTAAAATCAGAAGATGCTTTTATAAGATAAGGGTTGAGGGACTTCCCTGGTGGTCTGGTGGTTAAAACTCCATGCTCCCAATGCAGGGGGCACAGGTTCAATCCCTGGTCAGGGAACTAAGATCCCACATGCTGCATGGCGCAGGCAAAAAATTTAAAACTTAAAAAAAAAAAAAAGATAAAGATTGATAACAACACAATATTATAGAAAATTTATATAAATGTGCCTATTAATTTCAAATTAATTATAAAATTAACTGAACCATTTATATGTTCCATTGGCTCTTTGCTTAAATTGAAATATTGAGGCATAATGCGTTGAGTATGAACTCCTTTCAAAACCTGATTCCTCCACTCTGAAGCCTTGGGCAAGAGGTAACCTCACACAGTCTTTGTCTTCTTATCTGCAAATGCAAGGATAGTAACCTACAAAGCAGGGTGATAGAGAGGATTAAGTGAGAAAACATTTAGTAAATGGCTGACATTGTACAAGAGCTATGAAGTGTGAAAGATCCACGGAAGTTAAATGTAAGCCTGACCTTCAGGAAGCCAGAGAAAATGGCCATTTTTCAGGCTGGATCCTGGGGGGTCAGAGGTGCCCTGACCTAACCACACTTTGCCCATTCCCCACCAATGCCAATTACCCAGCAAGCAATCTAGTCTCCCTGCACAGCATTCATTAAGGGGTGTTCATTACCCTTTGAGTGCATAAGAGATCTATCTTTCAAAAATTTGGAATATTCTAATGATTCCACAGCAGTAAACACCACTGCCATGTGATCACATTACCCAGAAGTCTAACCTACTTCCTTCTAGACATCAGGGTGCAGGTACAGTCCTTCTGAATGCTCGATTAGATTTCCTCCTCCCCCTAGGCCAGACATCTCCCAAATACAAGGAAATCCATCTAAAGCATCTTGAAAGTGCAGCATTACTCGCGTTTCGTTATCGTTGCTAAGTCAATCACAATATATGCCAAACACAGAAAGTCCTGACAAAGATTGGATGGCTTCCAATCACTGGCATTCTGCATTGTACCTGCAGGAAATGTAAATGACTGAGGTTTGTATGAACTGGGATTTAGTCCACCAAACAGTCTTGCTTACGCTCCACTATCCATTAAAGTGGGAAGGTTGCAAACATAAAAAGTTTCATGCAATCCTAGAAGTGTAAGTTGATGCGGGGTAACATCCCCCCAAAGTGCAGGTGGACAGCTTAGTGTCAATCTAAGAAATCTAGAAAACTACCACACAAGGGGTGAATTTTAGGTTCCCAATGTTGTTCAACATTCCTTATGAGTGACAAAATGGAATTGAGAAAATTCTCAATTCTGGTATGATAGCAAATATGACAAGATTATTAACACTTAAAAAAATAAGAAGAAGATTGAAAGTGTTCTTTGTAAATTAGAGGTATGTGTAAACAAAGAATTTTGATCAAAAAGTACAAAGGCAACATTAATTAACACATACCCTGAAATTGAAATACTCTCTCCTGATGTAACAGGAGAAATAATCTAGACATGCCATCAATAAAGGGGTTTGAGATTACAATGGAGCACAAGTTAAAGATACTGATAAATCAATAGTGCATTTGTCTTGTTTCCTTGTTATAATAACAGAACAGGATACTATCTTCAAAGAAGGGTGGACTGTAAGAGCTTGGTAGAGCACACATTTCACTGAGCGTAAGAAGACAGTGTTTTACTAGACTATCCAATTGAATCATGATGTAGTAAATTATGGGAGATCCAGTAAATGCATCTAAATTTTAGAAAATATTTAAAGGAAAGGTGAAAGGCCTGAAGTTATTTAGTCAATAAAAAAGACGCTGGAGAAGTTCTTTATATCACAGAGCAGTGACTAAACATTATCCATCTTCCACAGGGCAGGATGTGATTTCTTATGTCATAAATTATAATTTGAGCACCTAGAAAGTAGGGATTTCTTGATAATAAAATAACTAAACTGTTAAATAAGTTATTAAAGGGAGTTATGCAATCCTACAAAGTCTATAGGTCAATCATAAATGAGAAGCTCTATATAATGTGAACTAGCTTAATGCTTACACCCAAAGTGTTAGACCAGAGAATGTCTAAAGGCTTTAGCCAAGTCCTGTATGCCATAGACATTTTGACTTAACTCCTACCTTCAGTCTACTGCTCTTTTCTCTCTACATGCTTTCCCTCTTGGTTTTGACCACAACCCATATACAGTTGCTGACTCCAAGTCTATCTCCATCTCTGACCTCTCCTCTTAATTCAGACCCACAGATACAAATACCTGCTGGACACATTCACTCACATTTTCACTGGCACCTTAAAATCAATCCCCTCTGCCCCAAATACTTTACATAAATGTTCACAACAGCACTACTCACAATAGCCAAAAGATGGAAACAGGCCAAATATTCATCAACGGATGAATGGATAAACAAATTGTGGTATTCACATACAATGGAATATTATTTAGCCATAAAAAGGGATGAAGTACTGATACATGCTACAATGTAGATGAACCACAAAAACATGCTTAGTGCAAGAAGCCAGGCGAAAAAGGTCACGTGGTGTATAAATCTGTTTATATGAAATATCCAGAATTGGCAAATCCATAGGAACAGAAAGCAGATTGCTGATTGCCGGAGGCTGGGAGGAGAGGGGAACAGGGAGTAATTGCTTAATGGGTAATTTTCTGAATTAACTTCCAGGTAGCACACAGTGTGTACTGTATGAGTAAGTAAGTAAAAGAGTACGTAGTAAGAATGTGTTCCTTTGAACTTTCTACATATGTTACTGTGGCAGTCAGACTCCAAGATGCTGCTCCTTGTACTCACATTCTTGTCACATTGTAACTAATAGAATGTGTCAGAATTAGAATTGATAGTATGCCAATTCTGAGATTTAGGTTATAATAGACACTACAGCCTCTACCTTGGTTGAGTTTCTCTCTCTCTTTCTCTCTCTCTCTATACACATGCATACACACACACACACACACATACACACTATATATGTATATACAGTTGTCATGTCATTAGCAGAGCAGTCCGATACAAAGGCTCACATTGAGAGGAACTGAGGATGCCAGCCAATAGCCATAAGTGAGCTTGGAAGTGGATCCTCCAGCCCTTGACCTTCAGGTGACTACAGTCCCAGTAGACATCTAAATCTTATGAGAGACCCTGAGTCAGAATCATCCAGCTAAGCCACTCCCAAATGACCGACCCTCAGAAATCATGTGAAATAATGATTGTATCTTGTTTAAGTTGCTAAAGTTGGGATAATTTGTTAAGCAGCAATATACAACAAATATATACAACGCTTAAATTCAGCAATAACCATGGCAATTGTTTGGAACTTACACCAACAAAAGATTTTTTTCAGGGAGGAGTGTTTTTATCACTAATATCACACTCCCTTATTGCCTACACCCAGAATGGACAGCTCTCATTGCTCTTATATATCCTGACTCTAGATTAAGCCATTGTCATATCTTCCCTGGAATAACTGGAGTATCTGATTCTAACCTCCCCCATTGCCATTGAATCTATCTACCATACCGATGACACTGTAATCTTTCTAATCATAAATCTGACCTTGTAACTCAGATTACAACTCAGACTCTGTAAAACCCCTTAATAACTCCCCTATACCGGCAGAATAAAGCCCAAGTGATTTACTAGTTCATGTTGCCTATGCCAGAAATATTGGAAATGTCCACTTATTGCAGAGCAGTATTCTAATAAGGTTGTCATGATCTAGTCCCCACTTAGCCTTTCCAGCTTCAATCCCTACTCACCTCTGCATGTACTTGGAATTTAAGTCATAACAAAAGATTTGTAGTTCTCCAACACTTTTGCATATACAAATATTTTGTCTAGAATTTTCAAATTCTCCTTCAACTCTACTCTTGCTTCATTCCACTTGTATCCCTATTTACTTGGTGAATTATTTTTTTTCCTCACAAACTATAGCTAAAAGTGTCTCTTCTTAAAAAAGCTTCATTGGGGCTTCCCTGGTGGCTCAGTGGTTGAGGGTCCGCCTGCTGATGCAGGGGACACGGGTTCGTGCCCCGGTCCAGAAGGATCCCACATGCCGTGGAGCGGCTGGGCCTGTGGGCCATGGCCGCTGAGCCTGCGCGTCCGGACCCTGTGCTCCGCAACGGGAGAGGCCACAATAGTGAGAGGCCCGCGTACCGAGGGAAAAAAAAAGCTTCATTGGACATCCTCAGTCCAAATAAGGCGCTTCCTCCTTATCCAGGTTACCACACTCTATAGCAATCGTATGTTTACATGTCTGTTTTCACTTCTAGACTGAGAACCACTTAAGGACAGGAGCTATATTCAGTTTGCCTTTAATGCCATGTTGATTAACACAGTATCAGGCTACCCAGGAGGCATGTGCTAAACAATGGAATTAATAAACATTGAAAATTAAAGCAGCAACAACAACAAAAACTATGCAGTATCACAAAACCCTAACTCACATGCTATTGTAATTTTTACACAAGCATTTTCATATTTTTCTAGATAATAATTTTATATAAATTATCAATTTTTATTCCTAGCATTAGCACAGTTTAGTGTTCTGCATTTATTTTTCATTCTGGATACTTCTATTGCTATCTGTTCAAGTTCAGTAATCTTTTCTTCTTCATTGTCTAAGCTGCTGTTAATCTTTTCAAGTACATTTTTCATCTCAGGCATTGTTTTTTATAAATAAGTAGAGATCATAACTACAAGTTAAATATATAGCATAGTATGACTGTCAGCTAAAATCACCTTTTTCTTCCTTCCTTCCTTCTCTGTCATCCCATTAAAAAGAAATTTATCAGCATGCGTTGCTTTCAAGTTCACAGGCAATTTAGTTCATCACGCTAATGTTTCTGGTGATGATGTTGGTGGCACTAGTGGTACAATAGGTGGTGAGGGTGATGGTAGGGGTAGGAAAAGGAAGAGGGAGAGGAGAGAAAGGAGAAGCTGAGGGCGAAGAAAAAGATGAGAGAAAGAAAGCGATCAAAGGGAGAGAGAAGAGAAGGAGGAAAGAAATATAAAGGAAACACAATCTAAGTAAGAAGGTAGTACTGAACAATATTTAAAAATAGGGCTTTTAGCATCAGCAGTCCTGGGGTTTTACCCTAGATTTTTAACTTACCGTAAAGAACTACCTTAGTTAGGCCAATTACTGAATATCTCTTTTTTTTAATATATAAAAGAAAAGTAATTAATACTTTTATAGCGTTAATTGTGTGCCGGGCGCTAGTTTAAATGCTTTATGGATATCAACTCATTTAATCCTCTCATAAACCTCATTTTATACTTTTCTAGTCAGGGAGGGGAACAGCCAGCTTTAAACCTGGGCAGTCTGACTCTGGAGTCTGTGCCCTTAATAACATCATCTACCTGGAAGGATTTCAGTGAGGATCAAATGAGGTAACTTATGTGTGAGGTTTCTGTAAACTAAAAAGTAATTATGGGGAATTCTCTGGCGGTCTAGTGGTTAGGACTCCATGCTTTCACCGCTGAAGGAGGGTTCCATCCCTGGTCGGGGACCTGAAATCCTGCAAGCCGCAGCCGTGGCCAAAAATAAACAAATAAACAAAAAGTATGATGTTAAAATAATTTCAAAATAACTGTGATGGTAATGATGCTGAGAAAATGTAGGTAAGACTACAGGAAGTCTTAAGAACAAAAACAAAGTATTGGCTAAAATTCAACTACAATTTAGATTCGGAAAATTGACAAGTGCTAAGGAAGCTAAAGATGATGCTTCCTTTATGTGTTTCCTTTCTTCCCCAGCTTTCTAATTCCACAGCACCATCAAACAAATAGAGTTACCAGTGCCTTCCCCCTTGACTTGGCTGATCACCTATAATGCCACAGAACCCATACCCTGGTAGATAAAAATTGATAGAATTTACAGTCTTAGGCTTCTATTTTTATCAAGTATTTCTATGTGGTCTTGAAACACATATCTTTTCATTTCAGTACTGCATTGAAGAGTGTATGTATGTATAGACATATATGTATATACATATATAATATATATACACACTGCTTGGTTAAATCTCAGGTTTTAGGACATTGTATCACCTCATTTAAAATGCTTTTTAGGGTTTCCCTGGTGGTGCAGTGGTTGAGAGTCTGCCTGCCGATGCAGGGCACGTGGGTTCGTGCCCCGGTCCGGGAAGATCCCACATGCCGCGGAGCGGCTGGGCCCGTGAGCCATGGCCGCTGAGCCTGCGCGTCCGGAGCCTGTGCTCTGCAACTGGAGAGGCCACAACAGTGAGAGGCCCGCGTACCGCAAAAAAAAAAAAAAAAAAAAAGAATATTTCATGAGCTCCTTCCCCCACATTTAATAAGGATAAAAAACACATTTTAAGGAATTTGTTATTGAAAAAAAAGTTTAAGAGCAAGCTGATGTGGGTTTCTTAGAACAATAGCTAATCCAGGTGCGAGCATGAGCTGTACAAGGACCCAGGACAATCTTACTATGCTAGAAAGCAAAACAATCTATCAAAGACTCTTGGGGTCTGGTAAAAAAAAAAAAAAAAAAAAAAAAAAGCCACAAGAAACAATTTGAAGGGTTTCTCATTAGCTGAAAATGGGACAGTTTGAGCATCAACAAGAATAATGATTGTGGTGGACTGGAACAAATCAAACATATAAAAATTCACAAGTTCAGGATGTTGTTACTTAAAGCTGGTTAGCTTTGGAGTTTCCTGTGGCATCAACTCATTATTCTGAAACTTGGTAAATAGGGGGAAATTTATCCTGCTCTTCCTGTGCTAATTGTATTTCAAATTAACCAAAGAATTGAAGAGAGAAAAATTCTTCTCCATAGACAATTTCCAACCAATAAGTAAAGAAGGAATGAAGAAACTATGAAAACCACAATTTTGTAACCCCTAATGAAATAATGGATTGAGGTAAGTTATGAATATTAAAACCATGGAACTTTTTAGGGGATAAATCGAACTGATAATACCTGAACTTCTGATCAATCTTAACATCATTAAAATGAGACAACCAGATATTATGTGTCTCTCTTGATATGATGTGATGGACATCACATCACCTCTGTGTGTTCAGCACCATGTATGAAGCGTCCTTTGCTAAAAACAGTGAACCAGCATGTAATTAAACCTCTAGAACTAACCATCAACTTTAAATGACACCATGAGGTTGCAGTCAGCCATGTGGGAAATTCTATAGGACAGATGATTTCTTTAACAACTAACATCAATTTAGAAAGTGAGTGGGGGTGAACGTTTATGTATTAAAAGAGGCTTAAGAGATATATCAACCAAATTTAACACGTGGACATTGTTTCATCCTGATTTAAACAAATGAATTACAAAAAGCGATTTTTAGATAATTGGAGAAAAATGAACAAGAACTGGGTATTGATCTTAACAAATTGTCATCAACTTTGTTAGAGGTGATCATGATATTGTGTTTTAAAAAGTTCTTACTTGTTAGAGGTAGATATCAAAAGTGATGCAGGTGAAATGATACAGTGTTTGGGATTTGTTTTAAAACACTCCAGAAAAATTAAAATGTGTGTGTGCGTGTGTGTGAGAGAGAGAGCGAGAGTGAGGGAGAGCGAGAGGAAGAGAGAGAGAAACAAGAATGACAAAATGTTGATAAATTTTGGAGCTGGGTATTAGGAACAGAGGAATCATTATTCTCTCTGCTTTGGTATATGTTTGAAAATGATCATGAATAAAATTAAAAGCTGAGTTTTGTTTTTAAAATGTTTTAGTATGAAATACAGCAAACATACAAAAGTCTTGGAACCACTTA
The DNA here is from genome assembly GCF_008692025.1 of Phocoena sinus. Taxonomy (NCBI): domain Eukaryota; kingdom Metazoa; phylum Chordata; class Mammalia; order Artiodactyla; family Phocoenidae; genus Phocoena; species Phocoena sinus. The sequence continues at coordinate 72,099,214 of NC_045769.1, forward strand.
AAGAAAAGTATTGAAATATATATATATATATATATTTTTTTTTTTTTTTTTTTTTTTTTTTGCCCCGGACGCGCAGGTTCAGCGGCTATGGCTCACGGGCCCAGCCGCTCCGCGGCATGTGGGATCCTCCCGGACCGAGGCACGAACCCGAGTCCCCTGCATCGCAGGCGGACTCTCAACCACTGCGCCACCAGGGAAGCCCTTGAAATATATTTTTATATATCCACAACCCAGTGCAAAACATGGAACATTACCATCTCTACAAGTCCCCTTCCAACCCTCCGTGAACATCTCACTCTTCTCCCTCAGAGATAAACCACTATTCTGAATTTTATGTTATAATCCCTTTGTTTTTCCTTATAGTTTAAAAACAATTACTCATGTAACTATTCTTACACAACGTGCTGTTAAGATATTTTTTTTCTGTTTTTCAACTTCATGCAAATGGAATCATGCTTTATGTTGACTTGCTTCTTGCAACATCAATTTTGAAATGATCCGTGTCGCTGCTTTTACCTATAGTTTATTCATTTTCACTGCTGCAAAATGTTCCATTGTAGGCATATACCACAGCCTTTTTATCCATTGTACACTTGGTAGACATTTAAGTTCTTTTCTGTATATTATGAACACTCCTGTACATTTCTCTTGGTACACAGATAGACGGAATTCTCTGAGGTAGATGCCTACAATTACTGTGCCATAGCATACATGCAAATAAATTGGGGAATAGCAAACTGTTTTCTAAAGTGGTGAATGTACCAACTTACATTTCCTCCAGTAAGCAGTGTTTTTGAGATTTTCCCCTTTTCTACATCTTCACCTACTCTTAATATTTTCAGAGTTCTTAATTTTTGCCAATCTGGTGAGTGTGAAATGGTATATTATTAGAATTTTAATTTACATTTCCTTTATTACTAATGAGTATGAGTATCTCTTCATATGTTACAGGGACATTTGTGTTTCCTCCTCTCTGAAATACACACGTTTAATCTTTTATTCATGTTTTAACATGTTGTTTTTCTTTTAAAATTGATTTCAGGGAGTTCTTTACATAATCTCTTAGGCTTTTGTAGTTATATGGATTACAAATAACTATTTTGTGGCTTGCCTTTTCACTTTCTTTATAGAATCCTTTGATGAATCAGTGTTCTGAATTTTAATAGAGTCAAATTGATCAACCTTGTACTCTTGGTCACCTTATTAAAGAAATCTTTCCCTACTTCAATGCTATCAAGATATTTCCTATATTATCTCCTAACAGCTTTGTAGTTTTGTTTTTTTACATCTAGGTCTTTGATTCATTTGAAATTCTTTCTTCCCCTTTTGTGAAGCAGGGCTCCAATTTCATTTTTTCCATATGGATAGCCAGTTTGACCCAGAATCATTTATTGAAAAGCTCATTCTTTCTCCACTGCTCTGCAATACCGCCTCAGGCATAAATCAAGTGTCTACATAATTGTGGGTGTGCTTCTGGGCTCTGTAAAACAGACTGAATTTTCATCATCCAGAAAAAAGTAGAACAGTCTGAGTTTGGTAATTTCTTTTATCAACTCAGGCCTAGAACTCCTGAGATGGTTCTTAACTTGTTCTCTTCCTTCCGTCACTCCTGTAAACCATCATTCCTAGTCCTCCTAGGTTCTTAACACAGGTTAGTGCACTTGGTTCTCTTATCAAATGCATTCAAGAGTCCCACACTGAAACAGTATAAAGAACTATTTTTAGATCCCCTAGCTAGGCAATGGACCACCCCGACCTTCAGATTGACATTAACCTCAACAGGGCCCACCATACAGCAGAAGCTCAGCTGTAGGATTTCACATGGGTTAACTGTTAATTTTTTTAAAAGAACGTGATTTGCCTCCTGGCACATCCAAAATATTCTCATATGAACTTACATTTGTTTTTTCAAATTGTATAATCTAGAAATTTGTCTAAATCATATAAAGATGATAAAGGTTTCATTTCACTATTGCCATCATTTTAAAGTATCTTACTAAATATTTTGCAATGTAATCAAATAAAAATGTAACTGTTTGACAAAATCATGCATTCCATTTCAGTTTGATTTACCTCTGTGCTATTATGAAAACAGACTCTCAGAATACCAAAATGACAAAACAGAGTAATCAAGGTCTATTTAATAACAAATTAATTTTTCATTACATTTTATTAGATGCGCAACAACTCCAATTTGAAGGTGCTTTCTTACTTATTTGTACATTTTCGGTACTATCTCTTGTTGAGCTACAATATAAAAGTCTTCTACAGGCAGCTTCAGGGACCAATTAACTCCATTAAATTATATCCAGTTATGTAGTGAACTGAACCACTGCTGTCTGGGGCTGTCTGCAGCTGTGACAATTAGGAGATGGAGAGAGGCAGAAAGGGAGAGATTGATTTTAATATGTCACTGAAGCACACTGCAACAGCGTGTGTGACTTTCAAAATGGCCTTAAAATATTCCAAACTCAGGGAGTTTCCTTGTTCCTGAGTGGGAGTTGTCAGACTGTCTGGCAGCATTAGAAAGAGGCAGAGAAAAGCTGATGTCTATATTGTGTCCTCTAATAATAACATTCTGCCTCTTTGCGCCGTCTCCCCCTTAGAAAGATCCGTCTATTTGTTGTGAGGAGCGTGTGTGTTTGAGTGCTTTGCCTCCTCTTGTGCAGAGGGCACGATTTCACCTCTCATATCTCACCAAACTCACCAATCCGAAGGACACTAACCCTCCCAAGGTCACCTAGAAAATTAGTGTTGTGGCCTGGGGGGAACCGAACCCAGGTGTCCCCACTCCAGCCTTGTGGTTGGGCACTAAATCATTTTCCTTCTCTTGTGAAAAAAAAAAAAAAAAATCATTGGGCGGGGGGGGGCGGGGGGCGGGAAGTGAGAGATGAATCAGATTTCCTCCTCTTTCCCCCTTACCTCCCCTCCCCCTTAAGGAGATAAAAACTCATGAAAGCAAACAAGGTGTCCACTCTGCAGTTCTTAAGTGCGTCCCCCCAAAGAAGGTGTCCACTCTGCAGTTCTTAAGCTGGGTCCCCCCCCAATTCTACCCCCCACCCTCCACCCCCAACACAAAGCGATTCGGGCTCCCAAGGCTTCTGCCCGTCAAGCCTGGGAGGTGAGGAGTGGTTAAAACTCAGCCCTCACCTCCAGCCGGTCCCGGCTCCGCGGCGCCCAAGCCCCGCCCCCGCCCGCCCTTCCCCCACGGCCTCGGCACGCCAGCCCCTCTCCCCTCTCCCAATCGGGCGCACCCACCCCAGATGCCGCCTGGCACCGAGCGCAGCCGCCGCCGCCGCCGCAGCAGCAGCACTTTCCACTTGTATTGATCACCTCCCGGCCCCGCTGAGCCTGCTCGCCGCAGCGGAGCGCGGCCAGCGCGCCAGCCCTTGGCAGCCCCGGAGCACTCGGGCTCCGGGAGGCAACTCCTTGCGAGCGCCCTGTCCGGGGTGCCCTCTGCGCTCTGCAGTGTCTTTCTCTCTGGGAGCAGAAGAAGGAGGAGGAGGAGAGGGAGGAGGAGGAGGAGGAGGAGGAGGACGTCTGGTCCGGGCTGAGAGGTGGAGCAGCGGCAGCAGCCGCCGCCGGAAAGGGAGAGGCAGGAGAGACCGAGACTTGGAAACCCCAAAGTACCCGCGACCCTGCACGGCAGGCTCCCTTCCAGCTTCATGGGCAAAGTGTGGAAACAGCAGATGTACCCTCAGTACGCCACCTACTACTACCCCCAGTATCTTCAAGCGAAGGTAAAGGGGCCCCGGGGGCGGGGGGCGCCGGGGGCGCGCGCGGCTCCGGTCCGGGAGGGGCACGCGGCGAGCCCCCGCCGCCTCCGGTGGAGTTGATGGAAGGTTGCTAACTATAGCGCTGGCCTGGGCGAAGCCCGGCGGCGCGCGGGGCGGCGGCTGCCCGCGGAGCGGAGTGCTGGGATCGGGTTACAGAAAGCCGCGGGGGGAGAGACTAGACAGGAAAGAGCCGCCGGCCCCTTCCTGGCCCGGGAAGCGGGGAGGGTCGCGGGCCGAGCGGCGCCCCTCGCCGAGCCTTGGCTGCTCGGCCGCCGACGCCTGGGGCCCGCGGCAGCACCCACTGGCGGCGCGGATCTTCGAGCCCTTCTCCTGGGCCTCGCCCGGCGAGCAGTAACTCTCGGCTTCCCTCGGAGTGCCGCGGAGCCTCCCGCCCCCCGGGGACGCCCCTCAGCCTCCCGCGCGCGAGACAACTGGGGCTCGAGGCTGGGGACGGGACTTTTTCCTCCTCGCCTCCGGCCCTGCGCGCCCGCCCCTCGCCTTGATCTTTGTGCGGTGTGGCACTTCACCTGGTTACTGATTTCTACTTTTACGCTGTTGTTTTGGGTAGAAAAGTGGTCAAAGTTCACTCAGCGTTCATTGATGTCCCTTTTAATCTTCCCTGTGGCTTCTGCAAAGGAGGGACAATGGGCAGATTTCGATGCAGGGAAAGAAGTGACTTAGTGTTTAGTTTAGAGACATACTACCGTATATGTTTACCACAGATCGATTTCCAGTGGTGCTTTCTCAAAAACGGCCTTGGAGCACGCTTAGGTAACACAGCGGATGACATGTAGTCATACAAATTGCGACTGGCTTTCCAGGGACCCTGGGTACGTTGTTAGTGGGCCTATCCTATTTTGACAATAAGAATTTGATGCCTCCTGAACTCAGGAAAAAAAATATTGGGTCCATGAAGAGTGAGGGTTTCACTGCTTTGGAAGCTTTTCCCCACAGTTTGGGAGGGCAAAAGTTGGATGCACCAGACTTCTTCAGCAATTAGCATCTGTTATCTTGACTCCTGGTGCCCTTCTAGATCACAAAAGATGCAGCCTCTGAACTTTCTTTGGGAGGTTGTAATCATGCCCTGCTTGCTGGCAGAGGGCATTTCTGGCCTGGTGCAGAGAATCTCTGATTCAACCTTGATAAGCTTTTCTTTCTCACAAGTGTGTGTGGCCCATGTTACGTACCTACATCATAGTTTTGTATGTGTCCATGTAAAAAGGACACTTGTTAGCATAGAGACCTGAAATTTCTTAGCCCTCAAGGGCCTCATTTTCACCCCCCTCCCCATTTTCATTTTACTTTGGGTCGCCACAAAGCGGCAAGATGGTAGCAGCAAGGGTACCCATCATTCATTCTTGTGTGGTCGCTGCTGTATTTGTTTTCAGGGAGTGGAGGGAGGTACTCGTGTTTTGGTGAGCTACACTGTAAATATAAGTTGTTCAAAGAAATTTTGAAGTGTAATCAATGCTCTACCTTTTAGATATCATATATGTTTAATGCACTTGTTTAAATTATGCAGCATTGGGTACCTAAAGGACAGCCTATTCAACACTTAACTATATGAATAATAAATAACATACACTCAGGTGAAAAAGAAAAAAAGGCCATGTTTCTACAGGCATATTCACCTTAGTAATTTTTATGTACCATTAGTAAGTTAGAAACCAAGTACATAGCATTTAATATAGCTAATGCAATGCCATTTGGCTCTTTTTGCCCCGTAAATAATTGAAGAGAGAGACAAACGGCAAGAGCCTGCTCTAGTAATTAGGGTCGGATCCCAGAAAGCTTTAGGGCCCATTTTCTGAAAGTGTGCTTCCTGCATAAAGCATTTAATATTGATTTGTGTTACGGTAAATGACATTCTCAAAACATATCTTGCTGTTTCTACTATGAAATCTGAAATCCTATTATTCTGAATCTCTTTGTTTCTGGAGAAAGACACACATACTCACTTGACCTATATAACTTGGTATTAAAGTTTGATAATTAAATCTAAATTCCCTGTTGTAAAGTATCTTGATTATCTCAGGAAGAGGCATCTCCTAAAATGTAAAGCGACTAGATGCAGATTTTAGGTAGCATAGTTCAGGACACATAGCCCTTTTTGTCTCCCGTATCTCATCTATCTCTTGGTCACATGGTATTGTGAGTCATTAAAAAAAATAGAGACCTGATTTGATTTGTAGTCAGTTTAAAAACAAGTGTTACCTAATCTACCTAAAGAGTTAATAAACTGACGTAGAATCTGTTGTCTACAGTGATGATCCTTGCCTCTGTGTGTGTGTATTTTAACCTTCCTGAAATATGGGATAGAAAACATCACTGTTTAAAGTACAGTGATGTGTTTGCTAGACAGAGTTGTTTTGAAACTTCTGTGTGGAAGCTCTATCAAAAACTGAGGGATGGCACGATCGTTTACCAAGTGATATTTGACTTAAACTTGTGATCAAGAGATGGATGTGTTTTGAATTGAAAAAGAATAAACGGATGGGATTTCTTTTCATTAGAAGGAATAGATACCAATGAAAATGGCACTTGAAAATGAGTTTTGTTGCCATACCGTAGAAAGTTAACATATGTCAAATCATTCTTCGTATGTTAATCATCCAGAGTCTTTTCAGAAAAATTTAGTAATTTTTCTCTATAAAAATATATTAGTTACTTCTGCGTTCTACTAACAGTCAACAACCAAAGGAGCCTGTGGAGCTGGATTACAGTGTGTGACCATATTGGTATGCTTTGTGCTTTGACAGAAAAAGATAATTATTAGAAAAAGTAATACAGCTGCATTAAACATAAAGTAAAGTTGAGGATGTTATAGAAAGGCAGGACATGGGTGGAAATGAAGGAGATTGCGAAATTTTTATAATGCCTTAGCGTAGAGTAACAGAGATTGCAAATAACCTGATTTTACACGCTTGTTGAGTTTTTTTGTATTTCTCCGTTAAGGGTGGTCTTATCACAGCAGGGTTCTCTTTATCACCTGACACATTCATTCTAAGATACAGGTTGATGTAGCTTCATAAATATAAGCATGTATTGTTCTAAAGGATTTTCTAAATTATTAAGTGACTTATGCCGTATTACTAAAAATTAAATTTGGTATCTACTTTTCAGATACACAGGAAAAATTCTGGTAACGTAACATTTTAATTAACATTTTGTGTGTAGACATTTTCACTTATTGCAAGGCAACCCTTGAATTCTGTTTGTTTCAAAGATATCATGATGTACATTACTGCCAATATGTGTATGCAAATATTTGTGGAAATCGAAATACTTATTCTAGTTCTTCTGAAGAAAGGGAAGTACAAAATGTTCTTTACATGGTTAGCTAATATTTCATACCAGCTACAAGCAGTTTGACACATTTGTGTCTTTATTCATAGTTATATTGTTTTGTGTACTAAAGAAATGTTCTACACTAGAGAAATGTTTGTTTCTAAAACAAATGTTTGTTTAAAAGCTATTTTTGTATAAGTGTATGCCAAAGAACATGCCTGAACCTAGCTTCAAAATCTGAAAAATAATGAGTAATATAATTTGGTATTCTATTAATGAAGCTACTAGAAAAAAAGCAGCTTTTCTGAATTGAATTTTTGGGTGCATTAACATTTTGTTGAATTCCTTAACTTTTCCTTAGTCATAGTCAAATGAATATTATATCAATCTGTTTCTCCAGGAATGAGAGATCATGATTTGATACGTGGAACTACTGAGTAGATTAAGGTGAATTGGAGGTACAAGTGGCATGATATTAAAACTTGGGTTGCTCTGTGTCTTGAGAAGTAAGTACGTTTGTGAGATGAATAAAGTTTGCGTAAATGCATCAATACAGTAATACAATATTTTACGTGATGAATATACCTTGTTTCCTTAAGTGAGCGGGGTACTGTGGCTATCTGGAAGTGGTGTTGGAAGGCTCAAGATCACGGAAATGCTAAAATCAAGGTGCATTATGATGAAATATTATAGCACCCTTCCCCTCGGATAGCCATTTCTTTTGAATTTCCATAATGCGTCTTATTTTTTTATATGTTGGGAGACAAATCTTATGCTCCTAGAATGGAACAGGGAAAGATAAGTGAAGAGAAGTAGGAAAGTATTCAGTCATTTAGTATCAGTATAACTAGCTATACCTTACATGTTTGGCAATCTTGGCTTCAAATTTAAATTCAGATATGGGCAATTTCCATGTAATACAGTTTCAGGAAAGACATTTTTTTAAGCTTTACTGATATATCTCTCAGACTTTGTATTTTGCTTAACGGTTTTTTGGAACTTTTAACTTACCCCAGCTTACTTAATGAGTACTGAAATTTTAATAAGTCGTAGGTCTTTACACTAAAGACAAAGGGACCTTTTTCCCTTTTCTTTTTACTAAAGAGGGAGTTGCCAGGAAATAAAATTCTTTTTTTTCCCTATGTCTGCTTAACCAATAAAAATCATGTGAGGAAGATCTAGAATGGAGATAAAAATGATATGGACACCTAAATGTTGTTCATTCTTTTTAAAGATGAAGAATTTCTTGTCTAGTTTGTTTTTTTATTGGATGCTCAGTTCCCTAAAGTTTATTTTCCCCAAGCATGGTGTCCTTATCCCACACCAAGTCTCTCTTCAAAGGCTATCAGCCCTCCCTATTTCCTTGCTTGATTTGCAGAACAGTAGGTGCTAAATAAATGCTTGTTAGTGACTATTATTATTCTGAATAAGTACATGCAAAATTTTTTTAGACCAGAAAAAAATTATAGACCAAAATCTATAAATATAATAACTCAGCCTGATTTTCTAATGAAATCTCAATATAGTTTGATTTGAATGTTAATTTATTTTGTTCCTATAATGAAAACTTCAAACATTTTATGAAGTGAGTAAGTAAGATGAATCACATATCAATTGATCCGTGTTTAATTTATGGAATCAAAAGTGCCTTTTTTTTTGGCAGTCTTTATTAAAGAATATGGTGCCAGAAAAGACAACTCATAGTATTATATCAAAGAGGGAAATGTTACATGTGATGATTTGGTGACTCAGCCTGTCTTTGCCTCTTATTACTGGCCCCCACCAACAGGATTCAAACTTTTTTCTGCTTAATTTTCAAGAAAATCCTTATTTTTCAGAGTATTTCAGATGTGGTAAAAACATTTATTCATTTAATAGTTAATAACTAAAACATAAACTAGCGTTAAGGTGTTCAGAATTATAATTATCTCTGTTACTGAGTGTTGTATAACCCTAATATGACATTCAGCCACCTAGCTTTTTATCTCATTCATTGGGTATTATAGGAATATGCAGGAACATATCCAGTTGTTCTTACGTGGAAGTGTTTTATCCAATGTAGGACATTCAGCCACCTAGCTTTTTATCTCATTCATTGGGTATTATAGGAATAAGCAGGAACATATCCAGTTGTTCTTAAGTGGAAGTGTTTTATTCAATGTAACATCGCTTATTTTAAAGAAAGTATAGTAATGATATGTCAGTGATTTAAATGCAGTGCCATAACATTTGGTACAAAATTAAACCATATATTCAAAATTGAACATTGGGCCTGGGGATGTTATGTGGAATGAATGTAAATGTTCTGGTTTCTCTGCTGTATCATTTTAACGAGTAAGTAGTAAAACCTGGTAGAACTCGGCTATTCCTCGGGAGAAGCAGCACTTGGATGATACAGACATTTACCACCGGGAGTTTCGTCAGATGGTACACAGCAAAATGTCTTCTTACATTGTGTGTGTCAAACACACATGCAAATTTGAGCATGCACACAAATTTGATAACAGAAACCAAATAATTTCTTAATCAGGTAGAAATGTGGGGAAAAGTGTAAAGAGAATGGTGACAGCCAAGCCAACAAACTGAATGTGTATCTCACATATTTGAATTCCTTATTTTTGCTTAATGCATCTAGTCTCCTTAACATAATTATATGACTATTTAAAATTTTCAAACAAACATTGGAAAATAAGTGTGTCAAAGATGGTGAGAGAGAAAAAGGGGGCAAAAATCAACATCTAGACCTCCTCGAGGAGAAAATGTTCAGCCTAAAACTGAACACTGTCATTCTCCATACATTGTCTTTTAGCTAATTCTTAAATGGATGCATTTACCATTTCAGAGGATGGAAAACAGCTTCTGGATGACAGATATGAAAACCTAGATTCTAAAAGAGATTAGATGCTTATATCAACAGCTAACTTACTTATAAAAACACACAAAATCAATGTCTGGTGGATGATTGCCTACAATGGCTGTAAATAACATCTGTATTCTGGAATTAGGCTAAATTTTAATCTGGTGTTTGTGGGAAATTGCTGAGGCTCATGAAGGGCTAAAATACTAACTAAGCGATCGTATTTCCTTAGTGACCCCAGAGCACCATTCTCTGCACTTGATATTAAGAAAGGTTAGGGAGTGTAATATCTGGTCCCTGCTCTCCAGCTGCCAGGGAAGACAGAATAGACACAATTCAAGACATAAGCAAAGAATATTTACGAAACAGTACATCCAGGAAGGCAGCATACCAACCAAGGGTCTGAGTGACAGGAAGGCACTCAGATCTATATGTGGGATTAAAAACAGTGCCATGTGTACTGTGAGAAAAAGTAAAGTGCTAATAAAAGTTCCAGTAAACCTGGGAATTTTAGAAAGAATTGGGCTTTAGATGAATGAATGAAAATTTCTTGAAATGATAATCACCATTGTTTTGTATATTTTCTGCTCTATAATCCTTTTATGACTACTTAGAACTTTAAAGAATATCACCTTTTTGTACTTCATGTTAACTCCTTCTCCTCAAAGTTTCGTATACAATTACCTTATTTTACATTATTATTTTTCCAGTTTTATGCTTATAAGTGTGCTATTAAACCCACCTATGAGGGTTGTGACAGGCCGAGAATATAATCCTTAAATGATGACATAATGGTTATATAGAAGTATTACATTTATTGTTTAAACCATTTGAAGTGATGTTTATTTCTCCTAATTTATTAGCCGCCTTTGGAGTTTTGTTATATTGCTAATTACATTTTTGTGGGCCTGCAATCTACATCTTGATAATGTGTCTATTGTGAGCTAGCATTTCTTCAGAAAAAAACAGATTTTTAAATTATTCCTGATCTTTCATGGTTATAGCTTTTTATTCTCTTTATTTGGTCATTATCTAGCTTTAATTCTTTTAAAATAAGCTGTTTACGCTGCAATGGAGCTAAGTCCTTCAGGAGTCATATTATCCTCTGGCCTCAGTGTGAGACACAGAACCGATCCCTCTGGCTACCCATTGAACAACAAGTGCTATTGGGCTGCTGGGTCCAGAAGAAGAGCAATTTCAGGGAAGGTTTTCGTGCAACAAAACTAGATCATTTCGTTGATATGATAAATAATTTTTACTGATCTTGAAGGAAAAATGCATCATCTTCCCAGCTGTGCAAGTGGGTGGGCCTTCTTTACATGATACTAGTTTTGTTTTTTATAAGCTGAAAAATTTACTAATAAGAATGCGCAGAATTAGATGGATACATCATGGAATTCTGTGCTTTTTCTAAACTTGAGTTTCTTGGGGCGGGGAATCAAAGTTGCCGAAAAAGAATTTTAGATTATAAACTTACATTTCCATTATACTTAAGCCCCTCAAATGACACTATACTGTTTCCCCTGTTTAACACTTTTTAAACATGATGATTTTGAGACTTATAATTGGGAGTATGTTTGTGCTGGAAAACCGCTTAAACCCTTCCTCACCTGTAGAATAGCAGTGAAATATTTTCGCAGTTTGAAATAAAGTCTCAGATAAAATATTTGGTTACAAGGAAAAGTAAATCATATCATAAATTTGTAATACCACCAACTTTACCCTTGTCTTCTCAACAATAACTTGGATTCATCACCAAACAGGTTTTTGACAAATGCAGACATTTACAGAAAGAAAAATTTGCCAGTTTTTATTTTCAGGTCATTAACTGAAATACTCCCCAAACCCTCTCTGCTTCCTACAGAGCACAGCTTTGATTAATTGCATTGCTTTAAAAATGGAAGCCTTAAAAAAAAAATTCCTAGTCTCAGTTCTTAGGTTTTATTCTACATGATTATTTGCATACCTTTATTAACAACAACAACACAGAAAGAACTGGCTAGCAGAGAAACTTATATAGCTGAAATTCTATAGCTGGGCAAATGATATTTTTTAGAGCGCTATGTGATTTGTTCTGTGACTGGGTATACCTTATCTTACAAGCGAATTGTGTTTCCAACAGGTTTTGTTCCAGAAAGTTCACTTATCAATTATTTAGAACTTGAAACTCATCTAGTATATTTCATATATAAATTGTTATCTTTACTGATAGGGTCCCCAGCCAACCCATAAGAGCTTGTGAAAGTAACCCAGTTTATAATTCACATACACTTGTTCTGTACTGGTCCTACCATAGAACCAAATCATCACACAGGGACAGTGTTTCTTGGAGGAGGGGGGTGAGTATTCAGAGTTGGAATTCAGGGAACCCATCTTGGCCCCCTTTAGGGGACTGAGGAGTTTTCCCTAACTCACCTGAGGGGCAGTGAGAGGACGAGTTCCCTTAGTCCCTCAGAAGGGGCTTTGAGCTTCTAGGACTGGGGACCGGGTTTCAAGAAGAGATGGGAGGTGTGGCTTGTGGAGTCACGTGGGTCAGGGATTTGCGAAGCTGGGAGTTGTGGGTTCAGGAGCTTCTCGCTGAGTTAAGGCCCTGGGAGACGTCCTCGCTCCTCGCTCCTGAGACTAGCTCCCTGCTTACTTGTTTTCTTTCCCTGTGTTGGCCTCACTGATAATCTCTTGTTCCCTTTCCTCCTAGCCCACCCTCAATTTTCATAAAGCCGTCCCCGGCTATCTAAGAAGTAGGACTTTTCATCCCTAGCTCATCACTGACTAGATTACTACAGCCTCACAGGCTTTCCTTCTCTTCTCTAGCACGGAATCAAGCAAACAGCTCTTGAGACTGGTAACAAGAAGGATATCAAAAGACAAAGAAAACATTGTCCAATACCATCACTTCTCTTATTTTCACCAAGTCCTGGTCCAACAATGGTTCATAACTCTTAGGGGAACCTCAAACCTTGAGAATCTGAAGATGGCACATTCCCATTAACCTCAGATTTTTACTGAGACTCAGCCTGTAGAGCACACAGGTTAAGAATCCTACCCTGAAAGGAGGTCAAAAATGGAACCAGTCTATGCTTTAGAACACGGCTCAGACCATAGATCCCTTGGTATTTTGTTTCTGGATTGCGGCTTGACTCTGGGGTGAAGAGCTAGACAAAGCCCAAGGGCCTGCAGAGTAGGAATGGCAAGGGTCCAGGGGGTTGGGCAATCTCAAAGTGTGCTTCCTCTTTCCCGTCTCCTTTTCCGCCACTCCTTCCTTCCCCTTTCTCCTCCATTCCTGCTTCTACCTTTTCTTCTTGTGCAGTAACAGTAGTGCCACTGTGGACTGGCTTCTGGCCAGCTACACGTTTGTGTGCCCAGTGGTGAATCTGCCAGGGTGATGGCTGCATACAAGCTAGTCCCACTGCGTCTGCCCAAGTCAGGGACCAAGTGGGTCTGACTTAATTTGGCTCAAAAAAAATCTTTGCTACCTCTTAATGCTACAGATTATGATTAAGAATTTGCTAATTACAGTTCCCTCTTTGAATGGGATTTTCTTTCTGATTCCTTATCCAATTTTATATGGAAAATTTAAATAAAATTGTATTTGGTAATGTATAAGTGTTATAGAAGCACAGGCATGATGTAATACTTTGAACAAAAGAGAATATAATTAGCATAATAAAAAGTGTTTTGATGCCAAATGTGGGCTCTTAATGAGATTGGAACTTTAAATATGACATAGTGAAATGGTAAGCTGCATACGATTTTTCTGTACCCATAATAACATCTAAAATCATATGTAACCATTTTTTTCTGTTTCTTGAATATTTCACACAACTATTCTTTAAAAATAACCACGATATATTGTGTTTTTCTGATTGGCAAAAGACTAAAAAAAGGTGTGTTTCTTACTTGGTAGTAGTTCCTCAGATTTTAATTTTAATAGCAAAAATCTTAAGTGTTGATTTCGATTGCTTTTTTTAAAGAGTAGATTATATCTTAACGTATAAATAGGATTTCAAATGACAGTGTTCTTTTCTACCCCTCTATCTCTGTCACCAAATTCAAATTCATGTCTCAGCAGTTCGGGATGTTCTTCCGTGCATATCCTTTGAGCCTTCAAAATTTGATTTGACTGTGTGTTCTGACGATAGCTTGTTCAGATAAGCACACGGTGATCGTCATCTGTGTGTCTGGGCCCTAATGAACATCTGCTTTCTAGGGCGCCACAGGAGCACCTTTCTTTGTTTCCTCTTCCTTTGCCTTTTTGATTTGAATCTTGTTAAACCCTGCAAATGGGGTTGTTTTTCAGTATGCAAATACTCCCATCTCCCTTTTTGGAAAAGAAAAAAAAAGCGCCAGATATTTTAAACATGAACGCGTTGGGAATTTAAAAGGAGTCTGCAGGAAGCAAGTGCACAGCTATAGTTCTACTCTTGACCACTCAGACATGTTGTACTAAAATCATCTAGCTGAGATCATAGAATTGGAGCTACCTGGTGGGCAATTTAATTAAATTCAACAAACACTGAGCAGGCATTGTATTAGGCCCTGGAAGGGGCAAATATGTAAATGAGGCATGATTCCTGCCATTGTGGAGCACGAGATAATTTTATTTACTTGTTTATTTAAAATTTTTATTTTAGGTAGAACATATATATAGTATAGCGCACACATTTTAAATATATAGATTGTTATGCTCATGTAATGGCCACCCAGGTCACGCTATGACATTTCCAGCACCCAGAAAGCACCCTCATGCCCCTTCTCACAGTTTCCTCCCCAAAGGTATCCGCTAGTCTTACTTCTATCTTTGTAGATTGGTTTTGCCTATTCTTGTACTTCATAAAAATGAAGTCCTGGGCTTCCCTGGTGGCGCAGTGGTTGAGAGTCCGCCTGCTGATGCAGGGGACACGGGTTCGTGCCCCGGTCCGGGAAGATCCCACATGCCGCGGAGCGGCTGGGCCCGTGAGCCATGGCCGCTGAGCCTGCGTGTCCGGAGCCTGTGCTCTGCAGCGGGAGAGGCCACAACAGTGAGAGGCCCGCGTACCGCAAAATAAATAAATAAATAAAGTCCTGTCGTATGTATCCTTTTGTGTCTGGCCTCCTTAGCTCATCATCATTTTGGTTTGATTCATCCATGTTCTTATGTGTAGCAGTCGATTCTTTTTTTAATGCTATGTAGTATTCTATTAGAGAATATATCACGATTCATTTATCTGTTTTACTGTTAATGGGCATTTGGATTATTTCAATTTGGAGCTGTTATGAATAAAATTGCTGTAATTATTCTTGTTCATACCGTTTGGTCAACATATGCATTTAGTCATAAGAGAGGAACTGGTAGGTCACATGATATGTGCATGTTCATCTAAAATGGTAGATATTACCATTTTCTAGTCCTACTGGCAAAGTGTGAGAAAGCTATTTGCTCTGTATGTCACTAACATTTGGTATTGTCGGTCTTTTTAATTTTAGCCCTTCTGGTGGGTGGTATCTCATTATGGTTTTAATTTGTATTTCGCTGATGATTAATGATGTTGAGCACTTTTTCATATATTTATTGGCCAATTGGATCTCCTCTTTCGTGAAGTGTCTTTCAGATATTTTGCTCACTTCTTAAACATAACAGCTTTATTGAATATAATTCACATAACATAAAACTCAACCTTTTGCTCGCTTTTTAAAAAAATATCTTTATTGGAATATAATTGCTTTACAATGGTATGTTAGCTTCTGCTTTATAACAAAGTAAATCAGCCATGCATATACCTATAGCCCCATATCCCCTCCCTCTTGCATCTCCCTCCCAACCTCCCTATCCCACCCCTCTAGGTGGTCACAAAGCACCGAGCTGATCTTCCTTTGCTATGCGGCTGCTTCCCACTAGCTATCTATTTTACATTTGGTAGTATATATAAGTCCATGCACTCTCTCACTTTGTCCCAGCTTACCCTTCCCCCTCCCCGTGTCCTCAAGTCTATTCTCTATGTCTGTGTCTTTATTCCTGTCCTGCCCCTAGGTTCTTCAGAACCTTTTTTTTTTTTTTTAGATTCCATGTATATGTGTTAGCATACAGTATTTGTTTTTCTCTTTCTGACTTACTTCACTCTGTGTGACAGACTCTAGGTCCATCTACCTCACTACAAATAACTCAATTTCGTTTCTTTTTATGGCTGAGTAATATTCCATTGTATATGTGCCACATCTTCTTTAGCCATTCATCTGTCAATGGACACTTAGATTGCTTCCATGTCCTGGCTATTGTAAATAGAGCTGCAATGAACGTTGTGGTACATGACTCTTTTTGAATTATGGTTTTCTCAGGGTATATGCCCAGTAGTGGTGTTGCTGGGTCGTATGGTAGTTCTATTTTTAGTTTTTTAAGGAACCTCCATACTGTTCTCCATAGTGGCTGTATCAATTTACATTCCCACCAACAGTGCAAGAGGGTTCCCTTTCTTGCTTTTTATCTGGGGTTGTCCTTTTTATCGGTTGTAGGTTTTTAAATAAAGTCTGGATGCAAATCGTTCATCAGATATATATGTGTGAGAGTATCTCCTCCCAATTTTCAGTTTTCCCTTTCATTATCTGATTACTATCTTTTAATAAATAAAGTTCTTAATTTTAATGAAGTTCAGTTTATGATTTATGTTCACCACTTTTTGTGTCTGTTTTAGAAATCATTGCTTACTTTAAGGTCATGAAGTTATATTCCTATCTTTTCTTCCAGGAGCTGTATTTTATCTTTCACATTTAGCTCTGCAATCCATTTCTAATTAATTTTTGTGTTTGTGGATAGGGTCAAGATTCATTTCCCTCCCATATGAATATCTAACTGATCCAGCAGCATTTATTGAAAAGACATTTTCGTTTTCCCCTTTGAATTTCAGTGCCGCCTTTTTTGTAAACAGGTGACCACATTTACGTGTTTCTTTTTCTGGACTTTTTGTTTGGCTCTCTATGTATTCTTGTGTCAATACTACCTGGTATTAATTACCAGAGCAATATATTAACTGTGTATTCTTCAAAGTGGCCTTAACTATTCTAGATCTTCTACCTTTTAAAATAAATTTTAGAATAAGCTTATCAATTTTCATAAAAAAAGAAATCTGATAGAATTTTTATTGGACTGACATTAAGTCTATACATCAATATTGGGAGAAATGATATCGTCCAGTCCTTCTTAATCCTCAGCAATTAAGTCAAGTTTGGGGTTTGAGAGGGGGTGGTGGTGGTAATTATGACATCACAAGTACATTTGGCAAAATCAGTTCTGATTTTCGAAAGATTTATCCAAATATATCGTCTTTTTAATGTTACTCATTTATTAGAAAGATCCTTTATCCTATGATTTGCTTAAACCCTTAAATAAATTGCACTTTAAAGGATTATAAATAATCCATCTAAAAATTCAAGTTACACACCTCAGTGTTGGTTACTATGCAGAGAGAGTGTCATTGTATATAATTTCATGTAATCTGTAAGAAGGATATCTCTTCTTATTTATTTATGAACTTACCACTTTTAAGTAACTGATAATAAAACACAATGGAAAATTATTGTTTTAAATGCTTATTTCTTAAATACAGCCAATGATTTCTTCAAAATTTATAGTATGATAGTTGGCATAGACTCTAAGAAAATAATTCTTTTGAAGGGTGAGAGAGAATATTCATTATCAGGTAAAAATTAATTTTGAAAAGTAGCTTATAACTGAAACTTCCCCCTTAAGAACAGATGACATGCTTTTTGATTTTTCTTGAATGCATCTCAAAATGTAACTGTTTCTCCTTTATATTCTTTATTCTCCCTTTGAGACTTCATTTATTTGATAATGTGTCATCCAATCACCTTGTGTGATATAAGCATAATAATCAGCTGAAAATTAGTTTGTGTTTGGAGAATTTACTAACATCCCCTGTGATTTTTTTTTTTTTTTTAATATACCCTGGATATTGTGAAAACAAAGTCTGGGAATAGCTGTGCTTAGAAAGCAATAGGACATGCTGCTCTATGGGCTTCTGTTCCTTCAAACTTTTTCTTAGATGCTCTAGAAATCTCATATATATATTTTTCATGCTTTATATTTAAGGTTTTTAAGCTTTGATTACTGCCGACTTCAGCCAGCCAAAAACAACTACATAGAACTTTCAAAGCTTATTAGTTCTGGCTAGGTTAGCTTGGGTTGAGTAGGAGGTTGAATAGGTGACTTCTGAAGTCCCTTTCAACTCTAAATTTTATGATTCTGGTAATGTATAACATCCAAGAATCACAGAATGTTAGAACTAGAAGGAACTTGAAGATAATCTGATCCAAGACACTCACTTTCCAGATGAGGAAAGCTACCCAAAGTGAAGAGACAGGAGTAGAGTTCCAGAGCCGGGGGGTGGGGGGGGGGGGAAGTGACAGGAGGGCCAGACCTCACATGACTGGCCAGTGCTGTGACCTGAAGGAGGGAAGGAAGAAAGAAGGCAGGCCACACACAGCTTTAGCAGCTATTCCAGGAAACTTATCAGAGGTTGGACTGGGGTGTGAATGGGGCCAGCGTCACCAGCTGGTTTCTGACTGGAAACCAATCGTGGTCACCCTGCCGGCCAGACTCCTGCGCTTCCTTCCCAGAGCGCGGCCCCTTCTCCTGGTTTGCCACAACAGTGTCCAGATCTGATTCTGCTTTGTTCTGTTTTTAACCCTACAGGTTAGCTGGGTGGTGCTACCGTAGCTGGGCCCTGCTCATCCTCCATGGCTTCTGGCCCATTCAAGGCCTTGTCTCCTTCTGGATTCTTCCTTTACCACATTGCTAAGGGTCTTTGTTTTCATAGCCCTGGGTCTGGGGCCAAAACCCTTTCACTTTTTCAGCACGCCTGGAGCCTTCCCACACTAGAAGGATACACTCCAATCTACTTCATTCTCGCTAAACTTTCTCCGTCCTGCCATCACTACCTGCTGTAACCTGTTTGGTCACCAAAACGACAACAGTACAACAACAACAGTACAACCCAGAGAGGCTCTGATTAAGCACCTGCTTTCTTTGTTGAAGCCAACCCTCTCTTTCAGCACTCTGATGGGAACCACTTTCTTCCTAATGCCAAGCACTCCAGTTAGTCTCTAGTATCTCTTGTTTTTTTCATGAGTTGTTTGAACACAGTTGACAGCCTTCTGCATTTATATAGGATCAGGTTTCAGGAGCTCCCTTTTAGTCAATTACGTGGAAGACCTCAGAGAAAGAAAACACACAGTAGGAGGCATCAACAGGTCCATTGTGCTACTTGGATACAGCTTTTCCCTCATGCTGTTTGGATCATATACTCATTAAATACATTAGCTGGAAAGAACATGCCTGGCCATATGCCTCACTTTAGGGAAATCAAATACAGGAGAAATTGGGATATCGTAAGCAAATAAGAGAGCATGACTTTCCCACAGTTTACAAAACGTTCTCCAGTGAAAATGCCTCCCTAAGTTCATTTACATATTTCTAAGTCTTTGACAGAAAGTATAATTTAAAGTCGAGCCATCAGGAGCCATGGCCTATTAAAGAGTAATTAGATATTAAGAGAAATAGTTTGTGAAATAATTTCTTAAGTCAGTTGGAAAGGGTGAGTTTATTTTGTCGTATTAGATTTACAACCAACTTCTGAGGAATGCATGATTGAGCAGAGGCACAGCTGTAGGAGCCTTTTGTGTTTGTTTTGTTTTGTTTCTCACTGCTTCAAAAACCCTCAGTGCTGATTGGTTCAAACCTTTTGGTTTTCCTCCTACTAGTGTGTGTAATCATGACTGGTAAACTCTGGAAGCCATGCCATGCACAGAAGGAAATGACAGAAAGGCCTGTGGGTGATTTAAAATCATCATATTAGGGCCTCTACGTTATCTGTAAGGAAAACAAATTGTTTGTGGACCATTATTAGTTGATAAGGGTCACAGTCAAGGTTTCCAGGGTGGTGGTGTTTTTAAAGATTGGGGAGAGACGTGCCTTTTTAAAACATCTTAGGGTGCCTCTTTTACAGAGCAGTTGATTTCTTGGGCCAGAAAGTTCTCTCAGGTGGAGTGAGTGAATCATCTTTAAACAACATGTTGCAGAGCAAAACGAAACGAAACAAAAAAACACCATGTTGCTCCAACATATTTGGCTATTAATAATGTGTGTGTGTAAATTGCTCTGAGTCTTTCCCAAAACACAGTGGTAGCTTTGTGTTTGAATTTCCTTTACTTATTTAATTATTGCAGGAAAGATGGGCCTGCTTGACACTTTAGAAGTCATGTACATTGTTCATCTAAGTTAAAAACATATGTATTCCATCAGAGTGACTTAAAAGAAAGTCAGGGTTCCAGTAAGCACAGGAGTAATTATTATCCTTAGAAACAGGGAATTTTTTTCTGATCCAAGTTTACTTCCTAAACTAAATGTTTCTGTTTTTAGTAACCTTTTATCTAACTTTTTCAATATGTCAGGAAGCTTTTGAGCAAAGTTTACTCACATTTTAAAGAATGTACAGGCCTATTAAGGCAGATATATCCAGTTCTGCATTGGTTATTATATGCTCACTCTTGGGCAGCTGATAAAATCTCATTTTTAGGATGTTTAAAATATGGGGACATAAGAGTTTACTAATTTGATCTTTCCTCATTCCTTATTATATGTTAACTTTCACTAAGTGGAATTTCATTCAGACTATATGTAATAAATTTACATTATAATGTAATATAATTTACATGTTGGGAGATAAGATGGAACAAGTCAGAGAATATCAGGAAAGAAAAAGCATAGCATGAAGTTTTATGTGTATTTAAACTGAACTTAGTAACAGTTTAATGTATCATTTTGTTAACAGTAATTTGTGTGTATGTTGTCTCCTTTATAAGAATGTAAGACTCTTAAGACAAGAAATATACCTTGTTCATTCTTGTGCCTATTACAATGCTCTGCACAATGGTAGGTAGTTAAGTAAATGTTTATTAAATTGAATCCATGTCTATTGTTTACTAATATGCTAAAGAGAATTATGAAGCACAGCCAGAATTCTTTAGGGGTGAAATGCTAATGCTTAAAATACACACATGATTAGGATAAAAATGGGTTTTTAGTCTAAATGACCTAAATAATTTTCTCAATCTGTAGCTTTACTATTAGACTCCTTGTATGTGCCTAGAAAGCCATCACTACTATTAAGCTAGTTTGTCATTGTCATATAAGCATTTCATGAAGTACAAAAACAAAATATTCAAGTTAAATATAACAAATGTAATGTGTATAGAAATGAGAGGCCTGGGCTTCCCTGGTGGCGCAGTGGTTAAGAATCTGCCTGCCAATGCAGGGGACACGGGTTTGAGCCTTGGTCCGGGAAGATTCCACATGCCCGTGCGCCACAACTACTGAGCCTGTGCTCTACAGCCTGCGAGCCACAGCTATTGAAGCCTGTGAGCCACAACTACTAAAGCCCGCGCGCCTAGAGCCCGTGCTCTGCAACAAGAGAATCCACTGCAATGAGAAGCCCGTGCACCACAATGAAGAGTAGCCCCGCCTCGCCACAACTAGAGAAAGCCTGCGTGCAGCAACCAAGACCCAATGCAGCCAAAAATAATAAATAAATTAAATAAATAAATTTTTAAAAAAAGAAATGAGAGGCCCATTAAAATGAAAATTTTATTTGTAATTTTTTGAATAACATATGGATGGGGCATTATTATTGAAAAGCAATTAAATATTTTAAAAGGGCTACATTTCTAAGAACGATATTTTTTAGGATTAGCTGGAGGTCTCTAAGGGCCTAGAATTGTGTCTGGAAGGGTTTGTGATTATAGTTGTCAGGGTTTTGACAGGAAACATATCGCATACTCAAACTCGGTATTCAAGAGATGTTTAATAAACAAGGATATTTACAAATGTGTTGGCAGGACTTAGGGAAACCAAAAACGGATAATGACATGTTCTGAGGCCAGCAAAAGATGGGTATTTTTACTACACAGGGTCTGAAGGGCTAGAGGTGGGAGCAGTTCCCAGAAGCTAGAAGGGTAACCCTGCGAAGAGGGCTGCCTGAGAGGAGCGGTGACCTTAGCTGAGGACCAAGGCCAACCTAGGCTGGGCAGACATCCCTCACTTTCCTCCCATTTTTGGATCTCCTGAGAGTGCCTCCAATTGGAAACCGTAGGAAGCCAGAGGGAGGAGGATCCCTCTGATGCAGGGCATTATGGGTCAGCTTCTCAGGGCACAGAATAGGGTAGAGAAGGTGGAGAGGCAAATGGAGGAATGGGGATCGGTAAATATTTGTCAAATAAATAAATGGCTGCTTACTACTTAATGAATAGCTTTCTTTTTCTTTCAATTAACTGTGCTACTTATTGCCTTCTTAAAAATCTGCATTATTCCTTGATTGAGATAAGCAGTATTTAGTAGAGTGCCTACTATGTGCAAAGCATTTTGCCAGGCCTGTTGCTATCAATAGCAGATAACTTTCTAAGAAAATTGTCTGCTAGTGGAGTTGTACCTTGCTTTACACAATAGATATTGAAAACAACTAAACAAGTGTTGACATTAAATACTTTGAAATGACATTATAAAGTAATCCAAAGCACCTCATTTCAAGTAAATTTGGGAAGCTTGCTCTTTAAAGCAGTCCTTTAGTGCAGCTCTGTCCAGTAGAACTTTCCACAATTATGGGAGTGTTCTATATCTGCATTGTCTGATGCAGTGTCCACTGGCCCCGTGGAGGCTACTAAGCACTTAAAATTTGGCTTGTGTGACTGAGACGCTAAATTAAAAATGTTTAGCCACATGTGGCTAGTAGCTCTCATATTGGGCAATACAGCTGTAGTAAATTGTTAAGGAAGTATGGGCTACCTGATTTAATTTTTGTGGGAAATCCATTTTGAAGTAAGAAGTTGGATCCTGCCTTTACAGATTTTCAGATTGCTAGTCTCCATGTATAGGAACCCTGCAAATACTGGTGACCAGATGTAAAGGGAAAAGAAATCAAAAGCACCCAAGATGGAGTTGGTCCTAAAGCTTTTTGGCTAGTAAAAGTAAAGCATAAGATGCAAAAACCCTTTTATGTTATATAGTATATGCTTTTACAAATGTAGGTTATGTTTATTTAGACTGAGTTATGTTTAAAAATAGACCACTGTGTCCAGGTTTCTCATCATTAAAAAGTCTACTTCAATTACAAAACAATACATTTATTTCCATAATGTAGATATTTTGTACCATACTAGTCGCTTCCATTCTTAGCCAATTGGTTACAAAGAAGATATTCAAAGAATGAAGCTAGGAAGTCTAGTATGTATCCAGCTAGAAGAAAATATGACTAATGATATATTAAAAGTGTATATATCTTCTCTTTAAATCTTGATATTTAGAGTTTCATTTTTTGTTTATTTTCTTGGGTTTACTGTGTATATATATATATTATATACATATAATATATCATATATATTCAGCTTTATGATAAAATCTGACATTTTTCTTGGCCATTTTTATAAAGTTTTCTTCTTTTTAGTCTGTCTTTAGAAATCTGCATTACACTAAGTCCAGAATCTGAAAAAACAATCACTTGAAGTTCATAATTATTCCATAAGGAAAAACAGATGATTACATCATGGATATGACATATTACCTGTAATGCAACTGAAAATATTTTTCAGGGCATTAAGTTCATGGATATTTGTTTTCTGATTATTCTTATTCTATTCAAGCCTACCTTTCGCCTGCCTTTTCCACATTGTGCTTTATTTGATTGGTCTTTAGTAGGCCATAAGAATTATATATGAGACTGTGCCTTTAAAATGAACAAGGTCTAAGGTCATTATGACAGATTTAAAAAATGGCTCTTGCTGTACAAACTCAAGAATGTTTTTGTTTTGTTTATTGTGGTGACATATACATAACATAAAATTTACCATTTTAACTATTTTTAAGCATATAATTCCGTGGCACTAAGTCCATTCACATTGTTGTACAACTATCACCACTCAAGAACATTTTTCAGTCCCTAATATTGAGAGGTGACGTTTCCAGTTTCATGGAGATTTTTTTTTTTTCTCTTCTAAAAAGAGCAACAAAATCATCCCCAAATTCTTGTTTGTGCCAGTAAGGAAACATCTGCTAAAATCCTATCAAATGGCATTGTGAAGTGGTATTAAATTAGCGTAGCTACTGTAAACTTGTTCATCAATATACAAAAAGAAGTTGTTGAAGTAACTTTTAAAATGAAACGGCACTTTAAATAGGAAAATGCAGTTATTTGGCCTCTTTCCATTTCAGTTTTGAAGGGATTTTGTCAGAAACCCAACAAACACTATAGACCAATGATATGGTTGGTGTGTGCTGAAGAAAGGTGTGATTTAATGTATGGGATGTGTCACACTTTGTGACTCACCTTCCTTTAATGTATTTTTCAAGTTTGTATAATAACATCCATACTTAAGCTTCCTTTCTTTTATTCCTTTAATTGAGTTCTTGAGATGATACTAACACAGTAATGAAATTTTAACTCACTTTTATGTGTGATAAAACGCATAATTGACTCATAATATTTTGGGAAACTATAAAAGATAAAACCAGCTTTCTTCCACAACATGAGTTCTGCCTACTTATCTGTTGCCGTAGTTACCAGGTAAACACTAATAAAACCAAAGGGGCCTCAAAAAAGTTTCTCACATCATTTGCATTGAAAATTCTTCATAGGACCTTTTAAAAATATTATCTGGGTAGGGGAAGGAAAGATTTACGTAATGGAAGAGAAGTCAAACTTTATTTGAATATAGAAAGAGAGTTGAAGGGGTAGAAATCTGTATTGCTGAGAAAGGAGTTTACAGAGCAGACTGTTTCTGGTATTTTATACCAATTATGTGCAGCTATTGCTTTGAATAAATTTTGCTGCCCTGCTGAGATTTCCTTTTTACAAATCCTGGAGCAATTATAAGATGGAAGTCTGGAATGTATAAACAATGTCCTTTGAACAGTAAATGAGACTCATTCTTATAAAACTCAAGGGTAGGAATGTACTACCTTTTATTCTGTTTCTCTGCCTTTCCTTCCTCCGTAATCATTGCACAGAAACTTGTGTCTACTTT
This sequence comes from Phocoena sinus, assembly GCF_008692025.1. NCBI lineage: Eukaryota > Metazoa > Chordata > Mammalia > Artiodactyla > Phocoenidae > Phocoena > Phocoena sinus. Next base: position 72,124,195 of record NC_045769.1, read on the forward strand.
GAGTGGACAAAAACAGGAATTTTGACTAGAAGTTCTTTTAAAGTATCATTTCTATCAAACTAACAAAATCTCTCCATTGCTATAACACAATAAACAGTATACTTAATAACTGTTCAGTATAGCTATTGATTATATATTTCTATATCTCCAACCTTAGCCCAACAAACTGTAATAGGTTACCTTTTTCTATAGACCTGGAAAACAAAGTACTGCTCCAAGTCAGTTTCATGGGGAGAAAAATGACACCCTTAGAGCATAACATTAGGCTGAGTTTCCAAATGTTAGCTTGTTTTATGTGACAAAGCAATCTGCACTAATCATGGCAAACAATATATCAAATCCTAAAGAGGAGTCAACTGTCACTTGGAATTAACTGTAAAAAGCCTGAACTCCATTATTTTGCTGAACTTACAGACCTTATACAATGTTTACAATAAGGTTTGGAGAGTTGCCTAGCGTTGGAATATATACAATTAAACAACACAGTGGAACGGCCCTTTTATGTCAGCACTGCAAAAAGACCGCCATTATGCTCACATGATAGTCATTCTTGGAACTCTTAACATAAACAGGAGTAGAGAACATTCATTTGTAATTCTGTCTAAGTGCATGTGGGATTTTATTTTATTTTATTCACATAACCCCCCATGGAGACTAAAGATAGCAATAATAAAGGGATCACCGAGTGAGAATTATTTCTTTGTCAAAGAATGTCATACTTTTATTTTGTTGGCAACTGAGCCTAAGTACTTAGGTCTTTGGACTTTTATGTAAGCTTCTATAAACAAGGCAGATTGTGTTTAAATTGATTACAAAGTGAATTTATTTGTTTGAAGATACTTTTACACTAGAAATTAATACAAAATGCAGCTCCTGGTTCCCTCTTTCAGACGTCTATCAAAAATAACAAATGTAAAGAGGCAACAGAATATCATAGATTAAAATGAAACCAGACATAGGCTGTGTTGAATCCACATCATGTTTCCTTGAAGTTAGATTAGGTCAATTTAATAGTTACAGCTAGACCAGAAAGGTTGATCCTTCAGTGCAACCACAGGAGGGAAAGATACACAACTGAAGCAATTTCTTGTTTTTGGAAAGTGGAAATATTTAAGATATTGATTTAAGTTCTGTCTTTCAGTAATATAAATATATATTTTTAATACATGTATTGGATTTTCCCTGTAGTATTTTTTTCCTATAGGCTTCCCAGGGATGTGTTTGGCTTTATAATTCTGAAAATTAGTTTACATTGATACCAAAATAAAGCATAGCTGTAATCACATGACTCAATATCAAGAGGAAGATTTTAGCTCAGTTTAGATCACTGGAGCCAGTGACTCCAGCTGTTTTTGCCTCTGTTTTCTAGTCTGTTGTCTAAAATTTGGGAATTTGTTAAGCATGTTTCCAGAGAGGTTTGAACTGCTTGACGGAAACTTGACCTGTTAAATGGCCAAAAAAAAAGGACTGTCAATTTGTATATGAAAAGTTTGCAGGATATTTGAATGACTGAGTGTTAAAGCACCTCAGAACATAAAAGGTTATCTGAAATATGATTTTTTTCAGTAAAAAATGAAATGTTTGCCTCTCCCTAATCCTGGCCTGAAATTTGTAGTTTAGAACCCTCAATACAGACCACTTTTTGTCCTTTACTTTCGCTTGTAGTATGAATCCTTCTCTCCACTTCTCTAAATACCTGGTGGGCCTCCACTTATAATTAGAATAAGTGAAAGATTATTAGAATTAATAATTAGACTAAGGATTTCCCAAACATGGTTTTGACCCTATTTGGACAGGGTCAACCAGATGCCCCAAGTATCCTTTAAATAACCAGTGAATCGATCATCTGCATGACTAGACTGTTCTTGCACCCATTTATGTGTTTAAGGACACTCAGAGCAATAGGATCCACATACATTTGTGCAGTACTACTGGACTTCTTTTTTTTTTTTTCAAGAAAATACACATTTCAAATGTTTCCTCTATTCCTTTCTTTTCATAATTTCAAGACTAAGTTTGGTTTTGATTTTATAAACTTTAAAACTATCTCTTTCAAATTAATATTTTTCCAGAATGAAGAATCCTAATTTTATATTTCTTTTCTTTGAATCATTTTAGTTGATAATGTAGTTTAGTTGTTTGGAAGGGCAATAATTACAACTTCACAGAGTGACCTAATGCACTTGAATTTTGTGCATAGTAACATTAGATTTTCGATTGTATTTCTATTAAATAACTCGCCATGCCCAATGTTAATTGCTCCTTGGGGTTACGGTTCGTGTTGAGCTGCCACCTTTCAGGTGGTCCAAAATGACTCCCAGATACCGTTCCAGTTGCAGCTGGTAGTTTAGTGGGCTGTGTTAGTCTTACTCATGGATATTGAAGATCATCTGTCACCTTTTTGATTCACTTTCCCATTTTCTCAGCCTCATCAGCACAGTATGTGTCGTGATGAAAGGAAAGAGTGGTATATGCAGATGTGGCATTTCAATGCGTGCCACTTCTTTCAAATTTGATATAAAAATGTTAAGTTAAGCTGGACATGAGTCTGACAGAGACCATTCTTAGAACTTAAAAGAATTATGTCATGATTCTCATGTTGGTTTCTTGTTACATTTCCTTCCTTTCTAATGTTCATTGCACAGATACTCTTACGCAGGCATATGGAGGATTCACAGGTCGGAAGACATATCCCCACTCTTGGAGAGAGTACAGTACAACTAGGGGACATAGTAGGTAATTAATAGCCATTAACAATTTGAGTTGAGGGCTGTGGATGGTATGAGGGGAGTGGTCTATGGGAAGGTGGAGAAATAGACTTCACTTCAGGATAAATCCAAAAAATCTCTGTGGATGGGGCAACATCTGTGCTCAGCTTTTTTTTTTTTTTTTTTGCGGTACGCGGGCCTCTCACTGTTGTGGCCTCTCCCCTTGTGGAGCACAGGCTCTGGACACGCAGGCTCAGCGGCCATGGCTCACGGGCCCAGCCGCTCCGCGGCACGTGGGATCTTCCCGGACTGGGACACGAACCCATGTCCCCTGCATCGGCAGGCGGACTCTCAACCACTGCGCCACCAGGGAAGCCCTGTGCTCAGCTTTTGATAGCAGGGTGATGATGATCAGTGGTGTCGGTGGCAGAATAACATTGGTATGTTTGGGGCGGACTAGAAGAGCAGTGCAGAGAGCCTAGCATCCGTGTAGGAAGACAAGGCGAATGAAAAGGTCTTGCTTTATCCTTTGGGCAGTAGGGAGCGATTATAGGTTTTAAGCTGAGAAACAGCAACATTTCAGGGAAATTAATCCAGTAGATGCAAAACAAATGGGTTGGAAGTGAGGGGAACTCTAAGCGTAATAAGGCTTTTTCTGTACATATTTTAAAGTGGATTCTGTGGCTACTGTGTCAGAGATTTCTTGAAAACCCCTAACTAAGAATATAGACAGTACCTAACGAAGGTACTGTCTATATTCTTTCAAATATTCTTTCAGTGTTAAACAGTTCTTTTCACTACTGACCACAAAAATATTTAAGTGCAAAATCAAATGTGCCTGTGATATGTACAAAAGACATCTAGGCAAAGTGATTCTGTGTTTTTTCCTTAATTGTTTGAATTTGGAATCCCACTTTATAAGACTCAAGTTCTATGTAAATTCTTCCTGCGCGACTGCAGGTATAGGCTATGAGAGAATTCATTGTAGTAAGGTAAATTGTTTTGAACAACAGTAACAAAAATAATAGTGATAATGATTACAGCTAACATTTTTTGAATATTTACTATATGCCAGGCACTGTTCCAAGAAGTTTATGTGTATGCAAATCACAATTGTTAAAATATAATATATAGTTAAGTATGAATGGGTCTCATATTAAACAATAGAAAAATGGGAAGAGAAAAACAAATTGGTGTGCTTGATAAATAGAACAAATTTAATCTATAAATATTGTCTCTTTTCATATAATCAAGAAAACACCCATGCACTAGGCCCTGTGGGAAATGAATGACGTCACTGTTTTATACTGACAATTGAAAAAAATCTATACTATAGTTAATTAACATATGCTAGAAAGTAAAAATAAATTGGGTGAACAAAATAATATTTGGGGAGTGTGAAGTGGAGCTATTCCAAGCAGAATACCAGCTTGGATTTGTTTTTCTTTTACATCTACACCCGCACAACAGCCTTATGGATTTAAAAATAATTATGTGCAGTTTTATCGTCTTGGCTCTGGAGCACTGCACTCAGTGAAAATCATAGTTATCTGCGTTAGGAGGCTGCCGATGCAGCCTGAGCATCTTTTATTAAGAATCTTGTCTCATTCTGCCTTTCAGAAATGTATAGCCCCGCCCCCTTCATTGTTTTATCTCTTCACTAGGAGGTCAGCTTTTTGTCTCCTTAACTTTATTCCTTTTTTTGAAATCTCTCTTTTACTCACTTGTGGAGTTACAGGTACAGAATGTGTATCTCCTATAATTATATATCTTGTGACAACTCTCTTGATGCTTCCCAAGAATAATTTCTGAGTTGTTTGCATAATCCTGTGGCTTGAGTGAGAGTTAGTTATAGGGATACCAGCAAGGTCCTGAGAGAAAACAGAAGGGCCAGATATAAATGCTGAGATTAGTGGCTCCCTGAAGAAAAACACCCCGTGGGAAGGTGGGTACCAATGTGGGCAGTTAGAAAGCTTTGGATAGTGATTCTGGTGTAGGGTTGTCCAACGTGGGCGAAGCTGAAAACTACTAGAGAAATGACGAGCTTAGAAAATGCTGGATGTCCCCGGGGCCCCGAAGCCCTGAGTAGCCATCAGGGGCCACATAACTTGCATGGGCAGAGTCCGAGGAAGCCCGGAGTCAGGGCTATGGTGGGAGCAAGTACCCAGGGGATGAGAATCAGACCCAGGCAAGAACCTCTGGTTCTTTCACGTCCAGGGAGGCGGACAGAGAGGATTCTGGTTTAAGTTAAGGTTGAGAATGAGGGTAGATTTGGAAAAGAGACTGAAAATGCTATGGAAGAATGATCTGTCTCTGTAGATGTCACTTATATGTGGAATCTTAAAAAAATGATACAAATGAACTTATTTACAAAACAGACGTAGATTCACAGACTTAGAAAACAAACTTATGGTTACCAAAGGGAAAAGCGGTGTTGGGGGGTGGGATTTGGGATTAACAGGTACACATTACAGTATATAAATAAACAACAAGGACCTATTGTATAGCGCAGCAAACTATACTCAGTATCTTGTAATAACCTGTAATGGAAAAGAATCTGAAAAATATATATATAAGTATAACTGAATCACTTTGCTGTACACCTGAAGCATTGTAAATCAACTATACTTCAATTAAAAAAAAAAGGATCTAATGTGTAAACATGAGCCAGGCCACGTGGAATTTGAGAGTACGTACCTGTAATATGTCTAATTTGTATGTAGTTTATTCCCTGAGATTCTCTTTAATGTTTGCTTGTAAACAGTTACCAAGTCAATCATTTTGTCTATTTTAAATGACTTTCTGAACATGTGGTACTTCAGAGTGGGGACGGAGGGCATTGTAAGAAGAGTACAAAGGCATGAAATCAAGTGGTTTTGTCTTAGGAGGAGAAACCCGTGTTCCTTCAAATGATGGTAACAGAACATTTCCCATGAAGTGGCATCAAACAGAGACTTTTTGTTTAAGGGTCCCCAGGGTCTGGGTTTTGGCATGTATACATGTAATAATCCCAACACAGGTAAATACTGACTGTATCATGGGTAAGGGCAGAACTAATGCTAACAAATAATTTTTTCAGTGGGCTGTTACTAAGCTAGCCCTGCTACCTCTTTTCATGCAAGAGTTCAAATTTCTCGTGGCCAATAAATTAGGTGTTCACTGTTCAAAGCTGAATTAATGAGTAATAGTTGCTTCAATGATTTCTTACAGTTTTTTAAAAAAGGCTTAAGGATAAAGTTCCCTCCAACTTTCCTGCCCAAGATAGAAGTTAATGTGCCACAGCGGGCTTCCCTGGTGGCGCAGTGTTTAAGAATCCGCCTGCCAATGCAGGGGACACGGGTTCGAGCCCTGGTCCAGGGAAATCCCATATGCTGTGGAGCAACTAAGCCCGTGCACCACAACTACTCAGCCTGCACCCTAGAGCCCACGAGCCACAACTACTGAAGCCCGCGCTCCTAGAGCCCGTGCTCTGCAACAGGAGAAGCCACCGCAATGAGAAGCCCACGCACTGCAATGAGGAGTAGCCCCTGCTCACCGCAACTAGAGAAAGCCCACGCGCAGCAACGAAGACCCAACACAGCCAAAAATAAATAAATAAAATAAATTTATATAAAAAAGAAGTTAATCATATGTACTTATGCTATATATTTTAACCAAATGATCAAAATTGCATGTCCCACATGCTGTACGTAATACTGTTATTTTGTATGAGAGCTAATCAAAGTTATCAGAAAGTAGTTTATATATTTTTTGTTGAAATTGGAGGAATGAAAATAAGCTTACTTCTATTAAAGCTATTTATTTGTTTGTTTGTTTTTTATTGAAGTATAGTTGATTTACAGTGTTTCAGGTGTATGGCAAAAAAGCAGACTAAAGACAACCTTTCAATGCTAGACCATAGAAAAACAGACCCAAGAAGGGGGGGACCTGTGCATTTCTCCTCTAACCATTTTGGGACAGCAGTCTCACCATTTTGGGACAGCACTCTCACCATTTTGGCAAAACAATCCAAAAGTAAATCAGATAGAAACATGAATCTTTGTTCCCAGAGAGACTGTTAGTAAGCCGCTTGCAAGCATGGGTCGTGCCTTCAAATTGCTTTGAAACCTCTGTTATACGTATAGTGGATACATACGAATAAACACTTGTCGAGTGACCCAGATCCATATATAATATCATCTTATTCTTTTTAAGAAAACAGCTACTGCATTTCCTTAATTCCAAGTGTACACATTTCCCCCCAATACTTAACCTTCCCTGAAATCAGAGTGCATTGTCTGGTTGGTGGCATGTTTGAGGGGTTGCCAGCCTGGGTGAAAGTCCAGTTCTGGAGGGGATTTGTGGATTTGGGTTTACTTGTGATAGCCACCTGGGGACACTACCAATCTGAGCCCACTTGAAATTAAATCTGCTTGAGGTTTTGTTGTGCCACACTGGTTGTGTGGATATCGTACCAGCTGGTACTTAAAATTCTTGGAGGAGGTTTTTTTTCTTCTCTTCCGCTAGTCATGAGCTTGAGACATGCACATTTCCTTGCTGTATCTTTCAGTGCAGTTAAGTTTATTTCTTGTTTGCCCTACTCCAGATAATGGGACCCCCTTGCTCTCCCCATTTTCTATAGAGTTCTTCTATCAGATTCCTCATTTTTTATTTCGAAGTGGTATGTAGAATAATGGTGTATCTTGTTGTTGATGGCATCTTAGGTTTCATGAAATACAGTATTTGTTCAGGTTGCAGTTATCCAGCTGATCCATGGCACCTGAAAGCCCAGACAGAGGTTCTGCTGATTGGCTGCTACTGGGGCCAGAAAGCTTATTTTGTGTAGAAGATGGTTACAATACCCTCGTGGATCTGAAGGTATGAGCCAATGTGGATGACAATTAATGTCTTAGTGTTAATTCTGCTAAGCCTCTTTGGGGTTTGGGGAACAAAGTCCCACTGTACTCCATCATGGTTCCTTGCAGGTGGCACTCAAGTGATACAGTCCAGAATCCAAGAGGTATTTAATCAAAAGCCCTCATTCTTCTCATTAGTTCTGACTACATACTCTTTCTTTTCCTTTATGGCTAAGTTTCCACTTTACAAACTTACTGGTTAGTTGCATCCTTTTGCATTTCTCATAGTAATTGATCCTTGCCCATTTTTCTGCTATCACATGTGCAGAGTAGAATGGCCTCCCAAATTGTAATCTCCACTTGTTAACAGACTATTCATTTCTCTCCTTCATGATTGTTGCCAACACTTTCTAAATGCTTCTGTCCCAGGTGATTCTCTTCCTCTTTGGGAAAAGAGACAGGAGGAAGAGAATGAATATTTATTTATTGCCTACTATTGTCAGGTACTCTATGAAATTATTTTCTTTAATCCTGACAACAACCTGTTGAAGATAATTATTATTATCCCATTTTACGTAAGAGAAGACTGAGGTTCACAGAGGTGAAGCACCTGCCCGAGGCAATGCAGTAGGTAAGGAGTTGAGCCGGGATTTGAACCCTGCATCAGACTTCAAAGCCAAACTATTTTCACTCTACTTCATCTTTTCATTTGAGGGCAGAGCTTCATGTAGGTTTTTTTGTTTTGTTTTTTCAATTTCTCTTAGGCTCACTGAAGTGATTTATTCACAATAGAGATTGAATACACATATAGAATTCCACTAAAGCAGGTGCTGCATCTGACTATCATAGGTGTTGGCCCTGAAGCTCGAAATTTGGGCTTTTGTTTTGTGTGTGTGTGTTGCATACTTGTTAGATTTTGGTTACTGTGCTAACATTTGAGAAATGAGTGTTTTTACCTCAGATAAAAATAAAACTGAGTGCTCGCTAATCTAATTCTCAAATTTAAAAATCTCAAAATTAGTCTGATATCTGCTTTGGTGTCTCATTCTTCATATAGGTATCTAATTTAGAGTTTTTACTCTTTAGGATTTGGCAAAGCATCAATTGAAAGCAAATAATATTTTGTATTTACATTTAGTTATGTTCTGAGACACTCTATAACTTACTACTGCATAATTTATTGAGTGAATTTAATGTCGTAAAAGAATGATTTTAGAAACTTTTATTTTTAAAGGTATGATTGACAGACATAATGTAACTCACTGGGGATGGCAATAAATTGCAATAAGATTATAATCAAAGCACTTTGAGTGTGTATGTACCATATGATAATAATACATGAATATGCTTTAGGCTAACACAGACTTTTCTGCTAAGTGTGAGAATTACCTAGAGAGGGAGGTTTTATGGAAGCTAGATGACATTCATAATTACTAGGTAAAGACAAATTCAGGAGTGTGTGTGTGTGTGTGTGTGTGTGTGTGTGTGTGTGTCCTCTTGTTTCCCACCGCTTGATCAGATCCAAGCATAACTTGGGTAATCTGAACTAGGCTTCTAATCTGATGGGTTCTACTGTGAATTTTGATGACTGATGAGCAGTCTCAGGAGAAGGCAATAGAGAGAGGAGAGAATTCTGTCCCACAGTCCTCACACTTGGTTCCTGAGGCAAGCCTGCTTTAATGATTTCTTGCTGGGATTCCTTATTTCTCTTTTTTTTTTTTTTTTTTTGCGGTACGCGGGCCTCTCACTGTTGTGGCCTCTCCCGTTGCGGAGCACAGGCTCCGGACGCACAGGCTCAGCGGCCATGGCCCACGGGCCCAGCCGCTCCGTGGCACGTGGGATCTTCCCGGACCGGGGCACGAACCCGTGTCCCCTGCATCGGCAGGCAGACTCTCAACCACTGCGCCACCAGAGAAGCCTGGGATTCCTTATTTCTGATACTGGCTATGATTGGTTAGTATCTGACTTTTTCTCACCCTTAGACCTGATCCCTCTTTGAAAGTAAATAATAGGGTTGCCTGACTACAGTTGTGAGGGCTGACAGGTGATGACTGAAAAAGTGGTACCTTTCTCATCTTTATCAAATAAAAAAGGTTGAATGAAAAATGTAGTATCGAGTTTGGCAGGAGTAATAATGTTGGAGTTAGGCCGCAATATTGGGACCTGATTTTTTTCAGTGTAGGTGGTGATGTATGTTTGTTTTGCGAAGACTACGCAGCTACCTTAGAGAAAAACAGGAGAGACAAGACTTTGAGTTTTGAATTTCTACAGAGTTGAGTCATAAAATGTTGGACGTGCTGTTGTAGTGTTGCAATGACTATGCCAAAGTCAGGTTTTACTGCATCACATATTGTTGTCATTAGTAGTGACAGGCTGGCCAATTAATCTGTCTCTTTGGAGAAAGAAAGATTAACTTACTTGTCTTTTTGTCATTATGATTGTCTGATAATAACTCAACTTTGGAACATCTTCAAAACGCATTTGCTTCAATGCCCTTTGAAGAACTCTTGGCCAGAAGATAGTTAAAGATAAATATTGACAATTATATTTGTGGAACTCTAGTACTATGCTATTCTGTAAATAAGTACATTGCAATTACTCTTGGGAAAATTCAGACCTCATGGAGATCCTTCCTTATTGTATATAGCAACCTACATTGTGGAATGCGACACAATTCCTATTAAATAGGATTAGTCCATTCATGTGGGCCGCACAAGGGCAAGGATCTTTTCTTGTTCTTCATATCCCAGAATTAATGACACGTTCAACAAATATTTGTTGAATGCATGAGTATATGGGCAATTGAATGATTTTATAGAACATGTATGACTTTTAAATAAAAGGCATTTAAAGCTATACTGTTTTAAAAAAACAACCTCCAGAAAGCTTCAGAGAATAAGAACCTGTATATCTACCTTAAAATGTTAATAGTTATTAACATTTGCCATATATGCTTTACCTCCTTTTTTCTTCTTAATCGAAGAAATAAAATAGTGCCTTCACTCCTTCCTCAGAGGCACCTCTCACCATGAATGTTGAGACTATTCTTCATGTTTGTGTCCTTATACTTTTCCTACATTTATGTGTATCAATAAAACAATATATAGTAGAGGATTATTTTGAGTTTTTACATTTGCATTTATGATATCATACTATGTGTATGATAGCGTATCATTCTGCAGCTTGGTTCATTCACAGGTTACATTTATGAGAACTGTCAGTGTTGATTACATATAGATCAGTTTTATTCATTTTATTCCTTAGTAGTTTTCTGTCTTATACATTAATTTGTCTACTCACTTTTTGATGCGTATTTAGATTGTTGCAGGTTTTTTCACTGTTCTGGAAATGTCTCCACGAATATCTCTCTATGGGTCCCTTTGTTGCCCATGTGTGGGAGCTCCTCTGAGGCCTGTTTCTGGCAGGGGGGTGGGAGGTCTTGGTGTGTCCTGTGCTCTCTGAAAGGGCTGTCTTAATATATCCTGACACCAGTGTGCAGGAGAGTACCTTTCCTCCATATTCTTTCAAACAGGCTTTAGTATTTAGTTAGTAAAATATGCAAAGTGGGTTCTTTTAAAGTTCACGGTAGATGGCTTCACTGTTACTTAATTTCGCAAAATTCAAATTCTTTTTCATAACCTTAGAGGAGAAGGAAGACAACGTAGTAAACAAAGCCTTGTGAATGAAAAAAGGGAATGGCCATGGAATAAAATAGGAGACGTTAAGTTAAAAACCCTTTGGATGCCCTTCACTGAAGGTTTCTGTTGAACCACACTGAAGTGCATCTCATTCTCAGAGGGGTGGTGACTAACCCCCTCCCCACTTCCCATGACAATCCTGGCTGAAAAGACTCCATAATAATCGGTTTTCAGCCCTAAACACTCGGTCTCGTAGCAGCCTGAACTGATGCTTTTGAGAGGCATATTATAAAATGAAAGTAGATATCTAATGAGAGGTTCTGGATTAGGTAGCTTAAGTGAGTAAGAATCAGCTTCTACAGTGATTGGATTAACCATCCTGACCAATCTGAACATCTTTCTGAACCTCTTTTTTCTAGAAAAGGTATCATCTCTTTTATGTGGAAACTACTATTAGCAGAAATGAAACCCTGGTTTTGTCTGAAAAAAAAAGCATTATGACTAATTTTATGGATCAAGTTTTTTTTCTCTCAGCTCCTGTGTTCTGTTTTCTTCTCATTTCTGCAGGAAGAGCCCATTTCCTTGCCACGCTTTTGCCTTTAATGTATAAATAGCAAGTGTTAGATGGCCTTTACCTCAAATCTCTTCCATTCATCTCAGGTTCTCATTCTTCAGTTGAAATGGCCCGCTAAATCTGGCAAATGACCATGGTTAATATGTTCTTTACCTTTTGCCCAAATTCTCTGTTTCTCTTGCCAAATATTCTTATTGTTGAGAGTATCATTTCCACTTACCCAGTTCTAGAGTCTCCAAAATCACCTGGTTGTGAAGTTTTCTTCCTGAGTACCGCTCACTGCCCTTGCCATCAGAAAATCAGCCTTTTGTCTTTTGTCCCTTTCCTCTCCTACCCTCATCTGACCGGTGTGAGATGTTAAATTCTAGGATAAAAGAAGGTCTCCTCGGGCTTCCCTGGTGGTGCAGTGGTTGAGAGTCCGCCTGCCGATGCAGGGGACATGGGTTCGTGCCCAGGTCCGGGAAGATCCCACGTGCCGTGGAGCGGCTGGGCCCGTGGGCCATGGCCGCTGAGCCTGCGCGTCTGGAGCCTGTGCTCCGCAATGGGAGAGGCCTGTGTACCACACACACACACAAAAAGAAGGTCTCCTCAGGGCTACCTTGAGATGCCTGGGCAAAAGGCAGGCCTAAGAGTAGAGGGCAGGAGTCACGTGCTTGTTTTTCCTATATAGTACTTAGCACATTGTGAGCTCAGTAAGTCTTAAGCACAAACTCTTCAGTGTCTGCTTGCCAGTTATTGTGATAAATGGCACAGAACAGATTGGTTTTCCTCAAAACACAGTATGCTTTCAGGCCACTTGAATACCCTCCCCCAGATGAAGTTGGTGCACATCCAAGTTTGGGGCCCACTGGGCTAAGCAGAAGAGAGCTGGGGAAGGAAATTGGTGGGGGCAGAGCACATAAAACAATACTAATAGCTGAAACAATAATACTAACTGGTGTTATCTGTTGTTCAGGGTCATCTGCTCTGCTCCTTGCCTTCCGTTGCCATAGAAAACTGAAAATTGATTCAATTTATTAAATCAAGAAGATGACAATGGTGATTCCATTCAGCTGCCTATAAACCTGAGGGATTCTTTCACAGCTAAGCAAACAGCTACATGGCTAATGCCTAAAAGAAAATAAGCAGCAGGTCCAAGGGAAATTAAGCTCTCTCCTTTCGCTGACTCCCTTTCTATTATATTCTACTGGAAACGTGTATCCGTGAAGAATTTCTGAGTCATTTGCTGTAGGCAAATACTTGTGTGGGCCTAATGGAGTATAGAGCAGTGAAAACAGAGGTCATAACTCAGGGAGGAGGGCGGGCAGTGGCGGTGATGGATGTGAACTAGGGCGGGGTGTCTTCTGCAGCCTTCGAGGCCCTGTTGCACTTGCCACGGTCCCAGAGCTCTTATAAAGCCACACCAGCCACAGGGGCTCTCCTTCCAGAGGTGATGGAGGTGTAGGCTCAGGCCCTTCAGCGACCACTGTGCTGACTTTACAGAAGTAAAAGGAAAGGGACAGGAAGTCACACCCTGCCCCACACATACTTGAATTGAGTGAAGTAAGTTCTAGAACTGGAGACGAGACCACAGCCACCCTGCCTCTCTCTGAGGTTTGTAATGTCACCATTTACACTTTGTTCCTTCCGTCAGAGCATTGTCTTTGGTTCAAAAAAGAAGCACATTTTCTGAGAGGGATAATATTAAGCTTCATTGCTCATCTCACTCTTATTGTAGCAGACTGGATGAAGAACAAAGAGCAAAGAGCATGTCTATAGAAGAGCTATGGTCACCAGAGCGGGGGATGGGGGATGGTCATTCCTCAGGGAGCTTAGGGACCAGAGAGAAACCCACCCCCGCTCAATGTGGTTGTCATATTAGTAAAATGAGGATAAGGTGAGCCAAGGGCAGCCTTCAAGGAGCAAAACAACCAAAGAGAAAAATAAAGAAAAAGCAGTGGGTTGTCTGATGACCTGTGTTAGAAAGCGGAGTGGGCACTCTTGCAGCAGCAGCTCTGGGACTTCCTTCTCCTGGTACCTCACCAGCCCATGACCTGTGGCCAAACCCCAGCGACCTTAACCGAGACTCAGCCTCTCTGAGCTGCAGCGTCCTTATCAACGAGTTGTCCTTTCTGGAGCCTGGCTGTTGATTCCCTTACCTCCTGGTGACATGCTAAATGTTGAAGGCCCCCGATCTGGTCACCACCTTCTCCTCTTACCCCTCTCACTTTGTGCTTCTCAGAGTCATTACGTGGCCTCAACTTCTATCCCCACAGAAAAGCCAATGCATCCCCAAATTGATGACCAGAAGCAGGACATTCACCTTGATTGCCTCGCCGCAGGTCAAAGATGGAACTTTTGGGGGTGGGGTAGGGTCATCACCTGCTTCAGGGAGATTCTACCTCCTTTGGGCCCAGAGATTTGTTTTAACTTATCTACAAGGTTAATGGATTTAATTGTGTGTTAGATTATAAGTAAGGATTCTTCCCAGTTAATGATGCTGGTGTAGGAAAAGCTATAAATTCTCCCATGGCTCAGCAAGCTTAGGCTTGAAGCAAAATAGTGTTTAGGCCTTTTCTCCTAATATATGCTTCTGTGCACATTGGGTTCAATCAATATGGACGAACGGGTCTCTTAGAAAGAAGATGGGTGCATTAGACCTTATCTCATCTATCCAGTAAGTCAGTTGTTGTGCTTCAAGTATTAGTATCAAGCACTCTTCTGAAACTTTACTTTCAAAGTAATGGAAAAGTGGAATAAATTATTTATTGAGAACTTTGGTCATGAAATGCCCTGGTCTCTTGAGGCAGTAAGATTAACCGTATAACACGTGAAATAATATACAAGCTGGTCCACAGTTAATAATGATTAATGAGTGGAAGAATGAGGAAAATGTTTTAAAATAGGTCAGAAATGTAGTGCTTATGTTGGTTCGTACTTCTGTTTGAAATTTTTAAAGATCGGTATATGTATCGTTTTCAATTATTTGAAATATGCCATTAAGAATTATGGATATAGAGTTTCCCCCAAATGCATTTAATCTTTTAAGCATTTGTACTATTACAAAGATCGTGGAGGATCCAATGAAAGCATTTTAAATGGAAATCTTATAAGAAGGAAGAATGGCAGCACTTTGAGTGGTGTCCTGTTTACTTTTCTAAGATGAAATTAAATGTCATGTATTTGGGAAGTCCACTATAGTTTTTTTTTCTAAGGGAGACAACAACTTTGTAACCCTAAGAAAGTAGATACTTATAGCAAATTGGAATAAACATGCCAGTGTTAGAAAGAAGACCAAGAAAGCTCGAATCTACATGAATGGAAACCATCTAAAGTGCCATAGACACTCTATTAACAGGATTGTTTGGGACATGAATGCAGACCAAATGTAGGTCAAACAATCTCAAAATGTAATTGCATCCAAAAGCAATTAGACATGGTGGGTATTAGGTCTTGTCTCTGAAGCAGTCTCGTAAAGGTGCTGCCTGAATTTCTAAGGAACTATGTAAGCTGGTACAGTTTTTGCCAGCGTGCCTCTGATTGGTGGTTAGAAAAGCGTCACAGCAGCACACAAAGGCTGTGTGAGTCTAAAGTGAATGAGACTTACAGATCTGCCCCAGCCAAGAATCCCTTTCTTCACAACTGTGCACGTAGTGTATATTATGGACCTTGTGCTTAAAACACTTCTCTGGAGATTTCTCTCTGTCTGAGTGTTTTGAGTCCCAGGACCCCAAGATGTGGCCAGCAGTTCTTACTTCCTTGCTTCTAAGGAAGTTCTTGGGGTGTAGTTGCCATGTGAAGACCTCTCCACTTTGGGTAAAGACCCTGGTAACTTTAAATATTAGTAAATTGGGAAGAAAACGTTCTTTAGTGTAATTTCACGTGTGAAACAACTTCAATGGAAAATTTCTTGATCCACTTTTTTTTTTTTTTTTTTTTTTGCGGTATGTGGGCCTCTCACTGTTGTGGCCTCTCCCGTTGCAGAGCACAGGCTCCAGACGCGCAGGCTCAGCGGACATGGCCCACGGGCCCAGCCGCTCCGCGGTATGTGGGATCTTCCCGGACCGGGGCACGAACCCGTGTCCCCTGCATCAGCAGGTGGACTCTCAACCACTGCGCCACCAGGGAAGCCCTTGATCCACTTTTTAAATACTGATAATTTTAATGATCATTGTGAGTAAATGAAGGTACATGTTAATCCAATTACAATCACTGTACCTAAGTAAATATTCAGGCTTATGTACTATAGAAGGAGTCACTTCTACCCTGCCATCTAGTATAATATGTAGCACAGAGTATCTGTAGCAGAGTATCTACTTAATAAATATTGGTTAAAGAAATAAATGAATTGGGACAACCAGGCTGAAATAGAATTAGGTGTAAATAGGAGAGATAAGTGCCATTTATAGCATCCAAATAAGGTGTCTGAATATGGTCATCAGTAAAGCTGTAGTGTGATGATATGCAAAAATTAATGCTAACAATGTTTTTATTCTAAGAGATATTTAATGTGTATTAGAGAAACCTGTATTTCTTTGCAAAGTTGTTTTACTCTTATGCAATTAATTGCTCGAAAGTGGTGGGTTGCACCCAGAAGTGTAAGGAAATCACTGAGGAAGTCACGTGATGTGTCAAAGCGTGACATTCAGGCTGGTACTGATTAATGCGTAGGCAGCACTGCCCAGCTAGCTGATCAACTGTTGTATGTTGCCTACTTAGCAATCTCTGGTCTATGCTCTGAATCATGATTTCAATGTGTATTTGTGAAATTATTCAACACTTAGCATACCTTAAAGGCATAAAGCAAATTGTGGATATTTCTTGAGGCCATCGGTGCTGCAAGAAATGTTGTGCTCCCCTCCCCGCCCCCCCCACCCCACTTCTGTTTGTGGCAGTGAAGCTTAGGAATAAGAAAGACCATGTTCACATCAAAGCTCTGTTACTTATTTGCTGTGAAAGCCTAATATTTCTAATATAAACATATAATAGTTCTCAGCCTCAGTTTACCTCTCTGTAAAATGGGGCTACTACTACTAATTCACAGGATTGTTAGTCTTCTCAACCTCTGTTAAGTTACACAAAGTCCCTTGGAACTGGCCAGCCGAGGGGTGCTGGAAAGGAAGTGTAGTTGTCTTGGTTTGGCTGAATATCTCTATTATTGTTGAGAAAATAGCCCATGGAGGACAATTGGAGGCTCAAGTGGAGGTTGGAGAAACAAGAAGCAGCTGAGTTAGTGGAGAGGGAGTGTGAGAGGCAGATTCCTGCTAGAGCTCAGTACACTGACAGCAGCTAAACGTTACAGTTGGTAACTTGGCAATGAGGGGCTAAACAGAACAGAAAAAACTGGAACAACTCAAAGAGCCTTCTGCTCTCATTTGGTATAGAAATGAATAGTCTTACATTTTTTAGTATCTCTTGAGGTTTGCTATTAAGGTAAAACATGATAGCTAATGTTCAAATTATGCTCAGTATATGGTGAATTATTAAGAGAACTTTATCTGTAGAGATGCTCAGGATATTGTGTTTAAGAAAGATAGAAAATCTAAACTATTACTTAGGAAATTTTTCATTAAAAGAGTTAATATAAAAATCTATAGTGTATCTTATTTAAACTCTTATCTAGATTAAAAGGAACACCAAAACTTACGTGGAATCCATTTGCAAAAAGCTCCAGTCAGATGGAGGTGACCTCTCATTCACATTTTGGCTTCGTGATACTGGATTTAGCAACAGTTTCCTCATCTTTCAAATGGAAATAAAATTACCACCCACTTACAGCTGGTAAGAGGTTTAAAATCAGATAACCCCTGGAAAGCACTTAGCACAGTACCTAACACAAAGTATGTGCTAAACAGAGGTTAGCTTTTATGATTGGTGTTCTTACTATAAGTGTTACAATTACTATTTTACCATTTCAAGATTCTTTTTCTGAAACTATTAAGACCCACTTCTTTTACATTAGCTGAAAGTCTTTGCTTTCTACTCCTTTGCTTGGTCTGGATTTCCTTTTCTTTCATTGATTTTCCAAACATTGTTTTGATATTGGGTAAATCACTGCCCATTAAAAGCTTGGGAAAGGAGGTTATATTGCATTGTGTGTGCTGGTTATAATTTTTCCTGTGCTCTCTTTCTTTTCTTGTCTTGGCTGGATGTTGGATATTTCTTTGGTGTCCTCTGCAGGCATGTTCGTAGTTTTCTTTCCCAAGCTCTAAGTAGTGCCCATGGGACATTGTGGCTTGCCAGCCAAAATCCATGTATTGAAGTGTGCACATGTGTGTTCCTGTTAGTCTTTGTTCATCCTGCAACTATTTTTTTTTTTTTTTTTTTTTTTTTTTGCGGTACGCGGGCCTCTCACTGTTGTGGCCTCTCCCGTTGCGGAGCACACAGGCTCCGGACGTGCAGGCTCAGCGGCCATGGCTCATGGGCCCAGCTGCTCCGCGGCATGTGGGATCTTCCCGGACCGGGGCACGAACCCACGTCCCCTGCATCGGCAGGCGGACTCCCAACCACTGCGCCACCAGGGAAACCCTCTCCCTCTTTCTGGTTGTAATATTTCTTTCGGTTTAACAAAATGTCACAAGAACATTCTAAAAATGATACTGTGCATTATCTCCTTTTTGTGACATAACTGTAACTTGAGTGAATTTGTTCTCAACAGAGAGAAGGAGTGTGACAATTCTAAACAAACAAAAGTAACAGCCTTTACTGTTTCTTATATATGATTCATGAGGCCGCAGCTTAGGTAGAAAAGGCCAAGTCTTCAACTGAAGTTAAAATGAAAAATTTGAGTTTCAATCAACATCAGATACTAGTCTTTATCTTGACAAGAGGCTTTAAACTCTTTGGAAAGATAGCTCTGATTAAACATTTGTTGGCATGGACAACGTGGCATTCCAGGAACCAGGATCTGTACGGTAACTTCGTATACGTGAAGTATATTTTCAGAGAAACAAGAGTTACAGGGGTGGCTTGGGTTTAACTTCTGAGGATGATCAGAGACAAATATTTGACTGATGAATATAATATTTGATGGATGTTCAAATAACTATTATCCCAAATGTACTAGAAAATCAAATAAACTGAGAACTTTTCTTTCTCACTAGTAATTCTACCTAAAGGAATTTTAATTCCTCACTTCAGAGTGGTATTTTAAAAATGTAAATCTGATCCATTACCACCCATCCCTCCCAGCACTGCCCAAAATCTTTAATGGCTTTTGGGTGCCTTTAGAAGACAGTACAGTCTCTTTGATGGAACCACCACGTCTTAGAGGGTCTGGCCCACTGTGCTCCTGCTTCACTGGGTTCCTGGCTTACCGTCCTTCACTTTCTCAAATGCTCCACACTCCCTTCTGTCTCAGAGCCTTCCAGGACATTTCCCCTTTGGGAATTCTCTTTCTCCCATTCTTTACACGGTTTATTCCTCCTAAGCCTTCACTTCTCATTGTCACAATTACTTCCTTAGAGAGGGCTTTCCTGGTTCCCTGATTTAAATTAGCGCCTCAAAGTTGCTGTCTTACATGGCCTCCTGTTCTTTTCCGTTATGGCACGTATCACAGTCTGTAACTGTATATTTATTTGTGTTTCTTTAGCATCCATCTCACAAGTAGATTGTAAGCCGCGTGAAGACAAGGATTCTGTTTTATTCACAGCTGTATACATGGTACCTAGCCCGGTACCTGGCAGATAGTGAGCCCTGGATAACTGTGAGCTGAATTGTGAGCTGAACATGTAAGATTGCAAGAGAAGGATAAACAATTGAAATGGTTTGCATGTGTCATCTTTGCTTCTTTTCTACCTCTAGCTTGCTGTAAACAATCTGCCTCTCATGAGATTTCCTCAAAGAAACCATTATAATATTATTTTAATTTGAGTAGCAATGACGCAAACGTTTATTGAGTTACAAGCTGGGTGCTTCTGCATGCAAGGTAAATTAGACGTAGCTTCTACGTTAATGGAACTCATAATATAAACCGAGAGATAAACATTTATCTAGCTCTCTGGAGGGCAATATGGGGAGAGTTCCCAAGGGCTTGTGTTTGGGGGAGAGGTGGACAGGATGGAAAAAACTTTCATAAAGGAGATGACATTGAAGCTCACTGCGTTTGGAAGCAGTTGTAGAATGTTTCTAGATGGAGAATGTTGAAAGGCTTTTCTTGGTGGAAAACCTAAAATGGGCTAAGGCAGAGGGACATCAAAGTACATGCTGTGAGAGGTTCTATGTGGCTGGGAGTGGGTGTGGAGAAGGGTGAGTATTGGAGGAGAGTGGCAGGAAATGACGTCGGCAGGATAGATGGGATGTAGGTCCTGGATCATTGGGGTGATTCTGCTAAGAGGTTTGGATATTATTCTGTAGGCCATAAGAGGCCATGAAATGTTTAAAGCAGGTGAATGAGAGAGCAGATCTGTGTTTTAGAAACTTAATGCTGGAGTTCCTTCTGAAGACCTGTCCAAGAGAGCTGTTTTAATAGAGTGATGGCAATGTGTTACTGAGTGCGTGGGAAGGAACCGAAGGGGACGATGAATAATAACCAGGCTTTGCAGAAGCTAAGTTATAAGGGGAAGGAAAATAATGATGGGATCTCTTTTAAAAATCTTTCTTTTTTAAACAATTATGAAAGTAGGGCTTCCCTGGTGGCGCAGTGGTTGGGAGTCTGCCTGCCGATGCAGGGGACATGGGTTCATGCCCCGGTCCGGGAGGATCCCACATGCCGTGGAGCGGCTGGGCCCGTGAGCCATGGCCGCTGAGCCTGTGTGTCCGGAGCCCGTGCTCCGCAACACGAGAGGCCAGAACAGTGAATGGCCCGCGTACCGCAAAAAAAAAAAAAAAAAAAAATTATGAAAGTAATACGTGCTTAATAGAATTTGGAAAATACAGAAAGTTATAAAAAAAAAAAGAAAGCAAAGATTATAGCATGGTTTTGGAAGGGAAAACAGAGTCAAGGGAAAATGTTCTTAGGGAAGCTTTTGGAAATGATCTGGAAGGATCTTCCCCTGTAGAGATGACTTAGTTTGTTTTTTTCTTTTCTTTTCTTTTTTCTTTGCAGGTTCTAATTCTGTCCATCTAGAGGGGCCTTTTGGGTCTCAGGGCTTTTGCATATACTTGTTCCTCTGTCTGGAATAGCTTCTCTTGCTGTCCTCCCTTCCCCCCTTTGACTTAGTTAACTTACTCCTTCAGGTAAATAATAGTAATAATGAGTATCATAATAATAGCCATAATTTAGAAGCATATATTGATCGCTTTTTAGATGCTGTTCAGTGGTTAGTGGTTTCATTTGTTATCTACTTTAATCCTCACGAGAGTTCTATATGGGTAGGTACTATTATTATCCCATTTTCTAAATGAAGATGCTAAGGCATGGCTAGATTAAGTGACTTGAACAAGTATAAATACCACTAGTTATTTCCTCAGGGAAGCTTTCCACACCCCCGACCGAGTTAGGAACCCCTAAATATGATCTCATAGCTCCTAGTTTCTCCTGGGAGACTTTTATCACATTAGTACTCATTTGATAAATGTGGATCTTGCTTATTAGACTGTATGTCCCATGAGGGCACGTTCTATGTCTTGTTCCTGGCTGTACCCTCCAATGCTTAGCTCTGTGATTACGTGGCATATAGTAGGGTGCTCAGTTAACCAATCACTTGACACTAAAGATCGCTACTCTTGTAGTGAGGTCCGTCTAAGCCTGTGATGCTCTGACCTGGTAAAAGCACCTATACTGGAAAAGGGGCTGTTTCTTAGCTGGGCTCCATGACAGCCCTGGGGCCTTGAGATATGAGAACTTTGGAATTTCCTGGGGCTTAGATGCCTCTAGATCAAACTGTATATCTTTTTTTTCCATTTCCTCTCAGTTCCCTTTCTTCCATGGAGCAGTCTCGTAACTGATTTGATTTTCTAGGCCTTGAACTAGATCACGTCTTCATGCAAGTCTAGACAACAGGGACTCCTGGCCTAGGTTGATACTCAGATTCTCTGAGCAGTTTCCTTTAAGGGTTTGAGTTTGCTTTTATTCAGGTTTTATGCATCTGATTTTCACTGAACTTTTCAAGCTTTATAATTTAAAAAGATAATGAATTAGGTGGAGATTATAGAAAGATGATTTTTCAAGATAATGCATTAAAAGTTTCATTTTTATATTTTGTCGATGAACTGGCTTTAAATAGATTTGAAAATCACCAATAAAAAAACTGAGGTTTATTTAGTAAAAAAGGTAAATTATTGATTTTTTTACATTTTAATTCAAATGTAGGTTGCGCTGTACATTTTAAAGTAAATACATTTTTGGATTGATTTTGGACCTGCTGCTTTTGTATTCTATTTATCAAGCAGTAAGAACCGTGAAGGCACTAGAATTTGAATACTCTCATTTCAGGAGGTTTTAACCTCTCAGGTATTTTGAGCACAGCAACCAACATCCACAGAGCAAATGTTTAAATTAGTTTTGACATAAATAAATTTAAGGATCCTGACTACTTCTTTAACAGTTAATACAAAGTGTCAAGAAAAGAAGCACACATTATGAATTTTTTCCCCTAGTTTTAGACATTTAGTAGAGTTCTTTTTGTTTTGTTTTGTTTTTCCCCCCTTAACAAAAAGTGGTCACAGTAAGGCATTTAAGGCAGGTCAACTTGTTTCAAAATATTGTCTTGGGAACTACTTTAGTCTTTATCTTTGTCTTCCTGTTTATTTGTAGACTGGAAAAGGAACACAGCCTTTCCTGCTTTTTCAGTTTCCTCATGATGATATCTCAGTTTGTACTGAATTAATCCAGAGGAAGAAGGCATTCTTTCTACCTCTACAGAAGAAACCACCTCTGTGAAAAGCTGGGGTTAGGGCTGTCAAAGTCAAGTGGTTTAGCGATTTTCACTATTATACTTTATTTAAAAGGTAACACAACTTTCAAAAAATTTCTTAGCCCTAAAATGTATTAGAGCTGGTATTATAGAAAGAATATAAGAATTGACAGTATTATAAAAGGATATAAAGATAGTAAGCCAGAGTAAAACTAACTTTGTTGGCATTTCATGGCTGGTTGTGATATCAAATTTTGTTACTTTGGGTATGAAATGAAACTTAATACAGCCTATGTTCTGATTACCCTATTAAAAAGTATTTTACATTCATTCATTCAGCAGACACTTCCTAAGAGTGCTGAGTGTTAAGAATTCAGAGATAGGTACGACCTCATTATCAGACAGAGGGAGTCTGGGTCCATGAAGGATTGTGTGCAGTTCACTCACCCACCTTTAAACAATGCCCCCTCCAAAATAATACTGGACTGTAATATAAATGAGAAATACATTTTCATTGTGTTAAATCCCTAAAATTTGAAGGTTATTTTTTATAGCAGTTAATCTATACTGATTAATGTGCTCACTGTCTACTGTCAGAATACCTCCCCCTAGTAAGCATTAGTTAGTGAGAAGGGGAGGAAGAGTGTCCCAAGTGGAGAGTGGCATAGGAGAGAAAGAAAGGTTGGAACTTTCAGGAAGCAGTTTGGGGCTTCCCTGGTGGCACAGTGGTTGAGAGTCCGCCTGCCGACGCAGGGGACATGGGCTCGTGCCCCGGTCCGGGAAGATCCCACAGGCCGCGGAGCGGCTGGACCCATGAGCCATGGCCGCTGAGCCTGCGCGTCCGGAGCCTGTGCTCCGCAACGGGAGAGGCCACAACAGTGAGAGGCCACAACAGTGAGAGGCCCGCGTACTGCAAAAAAAAAAATAAAGAAAAAAGAAAAAAGAAACAGTTTCTCACAATAGAGATAATTTTTAGTCATGGTCGTGCTTTTCCAACATACAAGGTCTCCAAAAGTTTGTGATTATAGACCCCTCTATTGATGGTAATGGACATTGATAGAACATGAGCCAAGTGAAGGAACTGAGAGTGTTTAGCCTGGAAGAGAGGGAATTTGAAAGACCATAATCATTGCCTTCAAGTGTGGAGCAGATGCAAGAGGGTTATACTTGACTGAGTGGCCCCAAAGGCTACTTCAGACAAATAGGTGGAAGGGTAGGGAGACAGATTTGCGTTCAACGTAAGGAAGAACTTTCTGTTATAATTGCCTGAAGAGCAATCATTCAGTCCTGGAGAAGACAGCCACAAGTTTTATGAACAGAAAGGATTGGCATAGACTGGCTTCACAGCTTGGAGGTATTGCCATGCAGGTGGTTCAACTATTGGATGAGATTGAGACAAGATACCTTTTGAGGTCTTTGCTAATAGTCTCATGTTCTTTGATATTGATCTGAAGTTTAAAATTTTATGAAGGCTAACTACTTAGATTTGCCCTGATTTCAAGGTCAGGGAAATGTGTGATATAAGGGTTTAAAAACTTCCAAAGAGAGGGAAGACTATACTTGCACAAGTGTCTCTACCCAGAGCTAACCATTTGGCACTTAATACATACTTTTTGTTGGAGCTGATGAATAGGCATTTTGTCCAGTTCACATGGCTAAATGACCTTGCCTTGATATCACTGAATCGTATCTCCAACAGAATGTCAACCCGCAACAACAAGGCAGTGGGGTGAAGGAAGAGACAGATACTATCTTCCTCTGAGATACTGGGGGAAGAAATTTTCCCTTAACTCCCTTATTTATCAGAGCCAGATAGCTCAGCTGTTCCTCTGAAACTGTCAGGCTTTCTCACATTGCTGCCTCTGAACTGATGGATGGGGATGGATGGATCTTGCTTACCAAATGTGCATTGTAGCAAGACACAACTTTATTTAAAATACCATTAAGATGCAAACATATTATAGCTACTCTGAAGGCCTTCTCTTACAACATGAATTATTCAAACAGCTTCTTAATAATTGCATTGATTTCCACAGTTAAAAACAGATCAGATTATGGAATCTGTTCAATACCACTTAAATGTTTATAGATGTTAGAGCTGACAAAGACCTTTTAGACACTGATAATTCCTTTCACTAGATCGGAATGCTAGAGATTTTGCTCTGTGATTATTTTTAATAAATCAGAAGCCCTGTAACAGCAGCCATTAAGGTCTTCATTCTTATTCCATTTTATTCCCAGAGTCATTGCCTGAAAATCCAGTTATGCTAAAAATCTGAGCCAAAACTTTTACATTTATATTGATCAGAAGCTTTTATGTTTCTTTTGCCAAGATCAATATAGTAAACATGCCTTAACCTGCCTGTATTGATGCACGTATTTTAAAAATCTATGAATATTTATTGTGATAAAATCCAATGATTGCAGCTTCTCAGATGCTTTTAGTACCCTATGAAAGAGGGGCAAGTTAACTAGTATGAAAAGAAATTATAGGTGAAGCAAAAATTAGATCTTATGTTCTTTTTGATTTTCCCCTTATTTGGAAGTTTCTGGGAAGATGATTTCTGTAGTGTTTTAGTCTGTGCAGACTGCCACAACAAGATACCATAGACTGGGTGGCTTAAAAACCAGAAATTAATTTTCTCACAGTTCTTGGAGGCTGCAAGTCAGAGGTCAGGGTGCTAGCATGGTTGGGTTCTGGCGAGAGCTCTTCTCTTTTTCTTTTTAAAATTTATTTTATTGAAGTACAGTTGATTTACAATGTTGTGTTAGTTTGTGGTCTACAGCAAAGTGATTCAGTTTCATATATATATATATATATAGATATAGATATAGATATAGATATAGATATTCTTTTTCATATTATTTTCCATTGTGGTTTATTACAGGATATTGAATATAGTTCCCTGTGCTATACAGTAGGACCTTGTTGTTTATCCATTCTATATATAATAGTTTGCATCTGCTAATCCCAAACTCCCAATCCATTCCTCCCCCACCTCCCTCCCCCTTGGTAACCACAAATCTGTTTTCTATGGCTGTGAGTCTGTTTCTGTGTCATAGATAAGTTCATTTGTGTCATATTTTTAGGTTATACATATAAGTCATATCATATGGTATTTGTCTTTCTCTTTCTGACTTACTTTGCTTAGTATGATAATCTCTAGGTCCATCCATGTTGCTGCAAATGACATTATTTCATTCCTTTTTATGGCTGAGTAATAGTCCATTGTGTACGTGTACCACATATTTATTCATTCATCTGTCAATGGACATT
The DNA here is from genome assembly GCF_008692025.1 of Phocoena sinus. Classification (NCBI taxonomy): domain Eukaryota; kingdom Metazoa; phylum Chordata; class Mammalia; order Artiodactyla; family Phocoenidae; genus Phocoena; species Phocoena sinus. Next base: position 72,150,002 of record NC_045769.1, read on the forward strand.
TAGGTTGTTTCTATGTCTTGGCTATTGTGAACAGTAGAGTTCTTTTCTTGATGTGCAGATGACTGCCTTCTTGCTAGGAGCTCTCATGGTCAATCCTTGGTGCTCACAAGGCATGGAGAATAAAGCCACCAATCCTATCGGATTAGGATCCCACCTTTATAACCTCATTTAACCTTAATTTCTCCCCAAAAGCCCTATCTCTGAATACAATCACATTGGAAGTTAGGGCTTCAATATAAGAATTTTGGGGGGACAAAATTCACTCCACAGCACATAGGCAGTGGACCCTGGAGTCAGATTGCTTGCGTTTAAATGTGACCTGGAGCAAGTTACTTAACCCTCTCTGTTTCTCAGTTTTGTATAAACTGAGGATAAAGAGTGATGATTTCATAGCTTTATCATGTTGAATAAATGAGTTAAAACATGAAAAGTACTTAGTGCGTGGCATATACTAAACATTCAATAAATGTTAGCTATTATTATTGAATATCTAACTAGGTATTTATGCTTCAGCTAATAAGACTTTTGTGATTTTATATATGTATTATCCAAGTATTCATGTTTACATGTCAAATGATTACTAGCACTGGAAAGTCAAAGCATGCCTTGAAAATTTTCCCTCTGAAATTTGATAGATACTTAACTATAAGAGAATAAAGTATATTTTATTTTATAAAATTCTTATAAAGAAGTTGTTCCTATCAGTGTTGATCTAGTCACCCCCTTTCTCCCTGTCTTATCCTGTCTCCCAGCGCTGGAGAATGTCTGCTCTGCAAACAGACTCAGGACCTTCTCTGTCTATAACCTAAAGATTTCAAGATGACCCTGTAAAAACAAATAGCAAGGGTGGAGTAACTTTCCTAGTGACTGAAAAAGGAATTCTCTCCTTTTCCTATTTTTCCACTTAAATCTTTTACACACACACACACACACACACACACTTCCGTACACGTACAATAAAAAACAGGACACATGGTTGTATACCTTATTGCTGTGGAAATCAAGAAACTTAATCCATAACAAATTCGATAATCTTTGGACTACCCTAAAGGGAATTTGGGGTAAAAGCATCCCCATTTAGTTTTGTCTTGGAAAGCTAAACAGAAAACAATTGACAACTTACCAGTAGCTCTATAGGTAATATACGGTTGCCTAATTCATTGGCTAATATTCCATTCCCTGTGTTAGACTGAACACTGACTGGAATTTGAATTGAGTTAAAAGGGCAGAGAAAGTGCACTTAACTGATTCTCAAATAATAAATTATTTTTTAAGATTTGTAACACATGCCGTCAGACAGTCTCCAATCCTTCATGGCTCTTTCTGAGTCTAGAGAAGGAGCTATGTTTTCTGTCAGCATCAGTCATTTCTATTTGGCAGGTAGGCTTAAAAACAAAAAGGAAGGAGAAAAAGCATGAAAGACAATGCCCATGAGTTCTCTTTGCCCCCTTCCTAGCAAGCAGTTCTCTTTTCCTGCCTTCTGAGTCCATGTTGCAGGCATTGGACCTAGAGCTTCCCTCCCTCTCCCATTTTGAGTCCATGAACAAGTCATGGATATATTACACTTATAAACGTTTCATTCTAGACAGTTGTACTTACGAGTCAAATTATAAGACTTTCACTAAAATTGGAAACCTAAGAGTCTTTTTATATCTGAGCTCCTGCTTTAAAAAAAATTAAAGTGAAATATTTATGTAGTGCAATCTCTAGCTGCTGTAGGACGTACAGTTTAAGTGATCTATCTTTGTAATACTTTTCAGTGTTAGGATGGCCAGTTCTACTAGAATGTTGAATGCAGTAGAAAATAAAATCAGTGTGGTATGGGCATGTACCACTTATATGCAAATTAAGGCATTTATAAATTATTTTTCATATGTACTGGGATGCAACTATTTCGCAAACTATGGTCAAATATAGTGTCAAGAAACAGTCCTTTTGGGGGAAGAAAGTGAACTTTCACAGCTATCTCTGTACTACAGAATTAATTTGAACTGAATCGTAGACCCAAATATAAACTCAGAACCATAAATCTTCTAGAAGACATGGGAGAATGTCTTTGTGACCTCAGAGTATGCAAAGGTTTCTTGGATACCACACAAAAAAGCACATCATAAACTTTAAAAATTGATTAATTGGATATCATCAAAATTAAACATTTTTGTTCACCAAAATATACCTTTAAGAAAATGAATAGACAAATACCACCTGGGAGAATATTCGCAACACATATATCTGACAAAGGACTTAAAAATACAAAACACATAGAGAATTTGTACAAATCTATAAGAAAAAGACAACCCAATTAAAGACTCGAACAGGTATTGCACAAATTAAGATACATGAATGGCCAGTAAACTCAAAAAAGATGATCAGGATTGTCAGATGTCAGGGAAATACAAATTATAGCCACAATGAGATGCTATTTCACATCCACTGGAATAGCTGAAGTATAAAAGACTGCCAGTGCCAAATGTGGGGAAGGATATGGAGTACCTGGAATTCTCAGTCAATGGTGGGAGTATAAAAAGGTCTAACCACATTGGAGAAATGTTGGACAGTTTCTTACTCCTTTTTTTTTTTTTTCATTGCGGCACGCGGGCCTCTCACTGCTGTGGCCTCTCACAGGCTCTGGACGCGCAGGCTCAGCCGCTCCGCGGCATGTAGGATCTTCCCAGACCGGGGCACGAACCCACGTCCCCTGCATTGCCAGGCGGACTCGCAACCACTGCGCCACTAGGGAAGCTCCATTTTCTTACTACTTTAAACAGACATTATACAACCTAGCAGTTCCACTCCTAGGTATTTACCAATGAGAAATAATAATATATGCCTACAGAAAGAATTGCATAAAAATCTTTGTAGCAGCCTGATTCATAAAGCCAAATGCTAGAAACAATCCAAATGTCCGTGGAAAATGGATAAACAAATTCCTTTATAATGGAATGCTACTCATCAATAAAAAACACTACTGATTTAAGCAACAATACTGGTGAATCTCAAAAACATGCTGAATGAAAGAAGCCTTCCTGTTGCAAAAACAAAACCCTTATTCTATGATTTCATTTACATGAAATCCAAATACGGGCAAATCTAACCTATGGTGATAGACTTCAGATAGTGGATGGAGAGGGAGGTTGACAGGAAAGGGGCATGATGGAACGCCTGAGGGATGGAAATGACCTATGTCTTGTTTTGAATGGTGGTTACGCAACTGTATACAGTTGTCAGAACTCATGCACTAAACAGTTAAGATCTGTGTATTATATCTCAATTTTGTTTAAAAAAAAAAAAGAAGAATCTGTCTTCCTCTGTCAAAACTTTTGCAGACAGACGAATAATCCAAGATGGGAGCCTAGAGAATGTGAGAAAAGTTATATGTGAGATTTCTTGGAAGAAGAAGAGGCATTTGGCTGCCTCCAAAGTGTACAAATATGTCTGTGCTACCAGAATCCCTCAAAAGAATGTTAGAAAGGAGGACCTGGAGTCAACAACCTACTGAGGAAATGGAAAGCGCAGCTTTCGGGTGCGAGCAGATGCTAGAGACATCACTGAAAAGGCCATTTTAGAGTGAACAGATTTTGGTGAGGGGGGGGAGTGGGGGAAGGGGGGGTTGCCAGCAGTAAAGATGGCGACTTTCGTGCTTCACCTAGAGGGGAAGGTGGTACATGGGGATCCTTCCAAGGATACTTCAGGTGTTCCTCGGCTTGGGAGTCGACTGACCGAAAGACCAGTTAGTCAGTCTGCCTTGAAGGTGGAGCTGAGGCATCCATCCTAAAGCCAGGGAAGCCGGATTGGTTTTAGGTGTCAGAACTGTCCCTTAGACGTGGTCTCTTAAGGCCAGGAATGTTGGGTTCCGTCGCAGGGAGGAGACCAGATCCATCTGGTCAACCTTCCTGACGGAGAAGGTGAATCCATTTATGTTCCCAGTTACCAGAGAGCATTGATCCTCCAAAGATTGCCTTTCGTCTGCATAAACAATGGGCTTTATATAACTTGATTCCCCTGCGGAATCCCTTAAAATGATCTCAAAGAGTATTCTTGACGTCTGAATGCTTTGACTGCTGCTGAAAAGCAAAAAGGACTTGATGGAGATTCAGAGAGGGCATCAACATCAAAGTAACTTCTTCTTTTCCTGCAATGGTAGGAACAGCAGGAACCTAAGGCATTTCTTATCTCTTGTCCAGGTCCTGTCAAAAATCTCATCTGATCACAGTAGTAAAAGTGGTATGAACAGGGTGATTCTCCTGCGTTTTTGGAGTCAGGCTCTTGAAAACTGTTTTAGAGAAGTTTATCCTTAATCCCTTAAATAGAGAAGTATGTCATATTGCTATAATTGGAAGTTTGTTTTAGAGAAACTGGGAAGTATGACTTGAGTCCCTTAATAATCAGTGCCTCTGATTTTTCCTGAATGACAGAAATGTATATTGCATGTGATACAGACTGTTCCTTGGTACCCATAGCCCTCACAGTTTGAATACTTCTTATGTTGTGTGTTCTAAAGATGCAAAAATGTTGTGAGATGATGTCCATCAAACACTTGGGAGATTGACTCAGAAGGAAGCATCGTGTTCATGAACTGCCTTCATATGGTTATAGGCATTTCAAGATTCGTTTTGTCAGCCACAAAATTTGTCATATTTCAGCATCTGTAACTCCTGCACTTACTGATAGAAAGATGAAGATTCTGTGCAGTGAGTACTGCATTGGAGTGTTGGCATTTCTGACAGAACTGACAGTTTTTCACATTGACTGAGACATTAGGTAGACTTTGCTTTCTGGATTATATTTCACTTTATTATGGATTATATACCATTCTTGCTAATTGTGCTAAACTGGGAGCAACTGCAAGAGAAATGAGAATAGTCCATGCTTTGCACCCATCCCTCCCCCAGAGAACTTTTAGAAGGGCTCAGGTGGGAGCCACAAACTAGACAAAAAACTAAGGAGGTGGCAGTGGTAGAGCTGAATCAGGTGTCACTAAGGGTAACCATGAAGGTCTGGGATGATGGCCTTTAGGATAGTAGTTGCCAGTGTGCTGTTCTATTTTTGTGTAATTTCTTTTCCCCCTTAACATCACTCAGGGTTCAGTCTCAGTGGATTGGGAATGCTAAAGCATGTTTTCCCTTGGAAAGTGTCCCCTTTAACATTTTAGACTCCTCCAGCTATTCAGGTTTTTTTTTCATGTCACTCATATTTATTTTGTCTATTAAAAATATTTTCCGGGCTTCCCTGGTGGCGCAGTGGTTGAGAGTCCGCCTGCCGATGCAGGGGACACAGGTTCGTGCCCCAGTCCGGGAGGATCCCACATGCCGCGGAGCGGCTAGGCCCGTGAGCCATGGCCGCTGAGCCTGCGCGTCCAGAGCCTGTGCTCCGCAACGGGAGAGGCCACAACAGTGAGAGGCCCGCGTACCGCAAAAAAAAAAAAAATTTCCCAGCATCATTTCATTCCAGGGAAACGAAGCAGACTCCTCCACAATCGAACAAGATTAATGTGCAAACTTAGCACTTATCTACTTATGCTTTGCAATGATTTAAAGTTCTTATCCTATCGTTGAATTAAATATTCATGGTAAAAAAGAAAAGACAAGAAATAGAGTGGCGGCAGGGGTGAAATTCTAGGATGTGCTTCAGAGACAGACAGCCGGCTGCTTGATTTCAGTTAATCTGGCTATTTTTCTTCATTACCCTTCAAAGTTCAGTTGAAAGGCCTTAGCTGAGGGTTCTTTTGCTAAACACATTCTTTCAGATCAGTGTAAAAATGTATGCTATAGTTTTCCAGGAACCCGATACTCTGTTAGCTCCCATTTTATTTTACCTTCTTTTTGTTAGTGTTGGTAATAAGTATGAGACCAATGTAGCAGGAAACCATGGGGATAAGCTTTCTCTTTGGGTGAGCCTTTTCCATGGTAGTAATACCCTCAGAGATGCTCACATTCAGTCACATTTGAGCTTGGGTGAAAATGGTCAACTCTACTTCCGAGTTATTCCCTTTATTCAGAATAAAAAGTAGAGGAAGCAAGTTTGGCAATGAAGTATGGAAGAGATAACTTAATAACTTAGCCCAAAACTGCACAGCTTAAAACAACAGTAATTTATTTTTTCTCATGATTCTGTGGCACAGGAATTTGGACAGGGTTGGCGGCTCTACGTGCTGTCAGCTGAGGTGGGGCACTGGGCTATACGCAGCTGGTGGCTGCGATGGGCTGGAAGGTTGTGAAGGTTTCATTTTTAAGAGCCAGCGCCTCTTGCTTTGCTCTTATTCTTTCTTCTCCACCTGGGTAGCTTGGCCTTTCTCACAGGACATCGTCTCAAGGCAATTGGACTTCGCTCACATGGAGGCTCGCTTCCAAGAGGCAAGGTGGAAGCTGCCAGGAACAGCATCACTTCCACCACATTTTGTTGGTCAAGTTACATGTCAGCCCAGATTCTAGATGAAGCGAGACAGACTGCACCTCTTGATGGGTGGAGTGGCACTTGAGTACAGGAAGGCGAAGAATTGATGGTGGCTGTTTGGAGATTATCTGTACAGTTATTTACCTATGTAACTTAAAGAGAAGGGACAATGTTAGAAAAATTGCTAATTTTATTTGTTCCAGTAAGGTGGACTGCTACGATGAAGATTATGAAAGCTTTCTTGACGGGTTGTTTCATAGAGATGACTTTATAAATCCAAAAATGTTGATCAAAACTCCTCCCCCGCTCCTGCATCCCCCTTAATTTGTCAGTGCTCATTAAGTAATAACTTGACTGTGTGATGGAACATTTATTTATACACTGTAACTAAAACCTTGGGATGCTGTAATGAATGAATTCTTGATTCTCAGGAAATTTGGACAAAGAAGTTCAACTTAGTCTAGATCTGAAAATAATTCCAGATTTCCCATTATTGTACTCCAATGGACCTTAACTCTTCTTGGTTTTCCTGCTACTTCTGGAGGAGTAGCGTATGTCCATTTGTTCACAGCCAGAGATGATGTTGAAAGTAAGTGCCTTTTTTAGAAGAAAAACTAAGGCTACACTTCTAATATTAAAATCCTCCCAAATATAAAGATTAGTCTAGAGCTTGGTGAATGTTAAAATCTGTTCCCGTTGCACTCCAATTATTAGACAATAAAATGTATTGCATGATTATTGTGTACTAAATATTCTGAAGAAAGGGTCATAGAATAGGCGTAAGAAGATTGATGTTCTCATCACCTTTGGCAAGTCACTCAACTTGGAGCCTTTTTCTTTTAATCCCAGTTCTTTCTTTTATTTTTTATGATTTAAAAAAATTGAAATATAGTTAATCTACAATATTGTGTTAGTTTCAGGTGTATATTATTTTTCAGATTCTTTTCCATTATAGGTTATTATAGTATATTGAATATAGTTCCCTGTGCTATATAGGAGGACCTTGTTGTTCATCTGTTTCATATATAGTAGTGTGTATATGTTAATCCCAAACTCCTAATTTATCTCTCCCCCCCACCATCCCCACTATCCCCTTTGGTAACCATAAGTTTGTTTTCTATTTCTGTTTTGTAAATAAGTTGACTTACATCATTTTTTAAGGTCCACATATAAGTGATATCATATGATATTTGTCTTTCTCTGTCTGACTTATTTCACTTAATATGATAATCTCTAGGTCCACCCATGTTGCTGCAAATGGCATTATTGCATTCTTTTTTTAATGGCTGCGTAATATTCCATTGTGTATATATACCACATCTTCTTTATCCATTCACCTGTTGATGGACATTTAGGTTGCTTCCATGTCTTGGCTATTGTAAATAGTGCTGCAGTGAACATTGGGGTGCATGTATCTTTTAGAATTAGAGTTTTCTCCAGATATGTAAGGCCTTTTCTTAATCTATGAAATGAGGAGAATAATTCCTACTCTGCCTTCCTCAGAGAGTGTGAGAGTTAAATGAATAAGAGTATTCAGGGCCACACATAAGGTATGATAACTGGTGATAAAAGAAGTGTTGGGATACCAAAAAATGAGAAAGAACTCAATTTAGAAAATATATGTATATATATATGTGTATTCCCTCCAAGGGGCTCAAGTCTCATTAGAGAGCATTTCCAGTAGAGTATCTAGTTAAAGCGTAGAAATAGTTTAAGGTAATCCCAATGATTTCCAGAGAGAGTTAGCAAGACCCTTTTTTTTTTTTCATTCTGTCTCACTCTTCTAGCTATGTAGAAAGTTTGGGTCGGGCTAAACTGCCCTAGCCAGAATACCAGTCCCTTTAAATGTTTAATTCCTTTTAAAAGCTGGGTAACATGGCAGAACATTAACTACAGGAATCAGGACTGGGCTTGTCCTTTCTGCCCTGACATTCTATGATTTCTGCCCTTCCCTGACAGTACTTTTACTTATATATGGTTAAAGATCCTTTTCATGATCAATTTAATAAGGATTTTAAAAGATCATCAGATAAAAATAATTCTAGATTCCTGCTGGCCATAAAATAGTTGCCACATTTAACTGATGGTATATAGGCGTACTTCATTTTGTTGCACTTGGTTTTATTGCACTCTACAGATATTGTGCTTCTTACAACTCGAAGGTTTGTAGCACCTCTGCATCGAGCAAGCCAATTTTCCAACAGCATTTTTCTCACTTCGTGTCTCTGTGTCACATTTTGGTAATTCTTGCAATATTTCTAACTTTTTCATTATTATTATATTTGTTATGGTGACCTGTGATGTGTGATCTTTGATGTTATTATTATAATTGTTTTGGGGCACCAAGAACCATGCCCATGTAAGACGGCGAACTTAATCGTGTGTGTGATCCGCCTGCCCCACCAAGATAAAACAATAACCTGAGATAAAACAATTTTGAAATTAGGCCAATTAATAACCCTGCAATGACCTCTAAGTGTTCAAGTGAAAGAAAGTGTCACACATCTCTTGTATTAAGTCAAAAACTGGAAATGATTAAGCTTAGTGAGGAAGGCATGTCATAAGCCAAGATAGGGCGAAAGTTGGCCTCTTGTGCCAAACAGCCACATTGTGAATGTAAAAGAAAAGTTCTTGAAGGAAATTAAAAGTGCTACTGCAGTTAACACATAGATGATAAGAAAGCAAACATCCTTATTGCAGATATAGTGAAAGTTTTAGTGGTCTGGACAGAAGATCAAACCAGCGGCACCATTCCCTTAAGCCAAAGACTAATGCAGAGCAAGGCTAACTCTCTTCAATTCTGTGAAGGCTGAGAGAGGTAAGGAAGCTGCTGAAGAAAATTTGAAGCTGGTGGAGGTTGTTTCATGAGGTTGAAGGAAAGAAGCCGTCTCCATAACATCAAAGTGCAAGGTGAAGCAGAAAGTGCTAATGTAGAAGTTGTAGCAAGTTATCTAGAAGGTCTAGCTAAGATAATTAATGAAGATGGCTACACTAAACAGATTTTTCAATGTACACAAAACAGCCTTTTATTGGAAAAAGATGCCATCTAGGACCTTCATAGCTAGAGAGGAGAAGTCAATGCCTGGCTTCAAGGCTTCAAAAGACAGCCTGACTCTGTTGTTAGGAGCTAATGCAGCTGGTGATTTTAAGTTGAAGCCAGTGCTCATTTACCATTTTGAAAATCCTCTCATAAGAATTATGCTGTATCTACTCTGCATATGCTCTATAAATGGAACAACAAAGCCTGGATGACAGCACATCTGTTTAAAACATGGTCTACTGAATATTTTAAGCCCACTGTTGAGACCTACTGCTCAGAAGAAAAGACTCCTTTCAAAGTAGTACTACTCATTGACAGTGTCCCTGTCACCCAAGAGCTCTGATGGAGATGTACAATGAAGTTAATGTTGTTTTCATGCCTGCTAGCACAACATCCATTCTGCAACCCATGGATCAAGGAGTAATTACTTAAGAAAAACATTTTGTAAGGCTATAGCTGCCATAGTGATTTTTCTGATGGATATGGGCAAAGTCAATTGAAAACCTTCTGGAAAGGATTCACCATTCTAGCTACCATTAAGAACATTTGTGGTTCATGGGAGGAGGTCAAAATATCCACATTAACAGGAGGTTGGAAAAAGTTGATTCCAGCTCTCATGGATGACTTGGAGGGGCTCAAGACCTCAGTAGAGGAAGTAACTGCAAATGTGGTAGAAGTAGAAAGAAACCAGAAGTGGAGCCTGAAGATGTGTCTGAATTGCTGCAATCCCATGATAAAATTTTAATTGATAGGGGCTTCCCTGGTGGCGCAGTGGTTGAGAGTCCGCCTGCCGATGCAGGGGACGCGGGTTCGTGCCCCGGTCCGGGAGGATCCCACATGCCGCGGAGCGGCTGGGCCCGTGAGCCATGGCCGCTGGGCCTGCGCGTCCGGAGCCTGTGCTCCGCGGCGGGAGAGGCCACAGCACTGAGAGGCCCGCGTAACGCAAAAAAAAAAAAAAAAAAAAAATTTTAATTGATAAAGAGTTGTTTCTTATGGATGAGCAAGGAAAGTGGTTTCTTGAGATGGAATCTACTCCTGGTGAAGATGCTATAAAGATTGTTGAAGCGACAACAAAGAATTTAGAATATTACTATTTGATAAAGCAGCAGGGTTTGGGAGGGTTAACTCCCATTTTGGAGGAAGTTCTACTATGGGTAAAGTGCTATCAAACAGCATTACATGCTATAGAGAAGTCCTTTGTGAAAGCAAGAGCCAACCAATGTGGCAAACTTCATTGTTATCTTATTTTAAGAAATTGCCACAGTCATGCCAGCCTTCAGCAACCACCACCCTGATCAGTCAGCAACATCGAGGCAAGACCCTCCACCAGCAAAAAGATTATGACTCACTGAAGGCTCAGACGATGGTTAGCATTTGTTAGCAATGGAGCGTTTTTAGTTCTTTTTTTTTTTTTTTTGCGGTACGCGGGCCTCTCATTGTTGTGGCCTCTCCCGTTGTGGAGCACAGGCTCCGGACGTGCAGGCTCAGCGGCCATGGCTCACGGGCCCAGCCGCTCCGTGGCATGTGGGATCTTCCCGGACCGGGGCACGAACCCGTGTTCCCTGCATCGGCAGGCAGACTCTCAACCACTGCGCCACCAGGGAAGCCCAATGGAGCGTTTTTAAAATAAGGTATGTACATTGGTGTTTTAGACATAATGATATTGCACGTTTAATAGACTACTGGATAGTGTAAATATAACCTTTATATGCACTGGAATATTTGCTTTATTGTGGTGGTCTGGAGCCAAACTTGCAGTATCTCCAAAGTACGCGTGTACAGTAGTTTGCTTCTTCTTTTTTCAGGGATCCAGTAAATTATAGGCCTGTGCTGTCGAATATGGTAACCACTAGCCACATGGGACTATTTCCATTTAAATTTAATTAAAATAAAAAATTCAGCTCCTCAGTCAACACTCAGCCGTATTTCAAGTGCTCACCAGCTACCGTATTGGACAGTACAGATGTAGAACATTTTCATCATTACAGAAGATTCTAATGGATGGCTCTATTAGAGACTATGTTCTAACCCATTTGTTGCTGTTTCTTCTTCCTGCTATCTCCCTCAAAGTCTTGCTCTTTCATGCTTGTTTGTTTCGAGTGAGCAATGGGAAAAAAAGAGATCAAACTCCTGTCCAGTGTTTCTGTGTTTTAGTAGTGTTGATGAAATAGCTGGTGACTGAATGAGCTGAAACTATTGACTAGAGTAAGATTTTAGAAATACCTTTGAATTTAATTTATATGTAGCACCCAAAGAAGTGGTATAAAGGTGGCTATATTTGGTTTTTAAATGGACTAGTATCATGTCTTTGCTAAACACTTCTCATGAGCTAGTGACTATACTTTTCCTATTGAGTGTTGTTTCATTACCTGTAAAAATTTTGTTTTATTACAGACTCCTTTAGTAAGTGAAAATTAGGCCACTATGCTCATATCTAGGCCATTTCTCAGTTTAAACAAAATTTCTGATCCGAGATATGTTCGGATATTGATATATGCCAGTTAAAATATTGACTTTATACAAAGAGGTCATAAAAAATACGTGATTAAAATGATTAGGAGTTGAGTCCTTATCATATAATACAAAGTAAATGAGGGTTGCATAATTCTGTACTTAAGAGGTGCAGCCCCATTGCACAGGCATGTTCCTGGATATTCCAGACTGCTTTTAAATTATGGTGCTTCGTGTTGAGAGATTGATATTAAAATATATGTGGGAATTAAAATTCACTTTTGTTTAAAAAGCTTTAAGATAACACCGTGGAGGGCTTCCCTGGTGGTGCAGTGGTTGAGAGTCTGCCTGTCGATGCAGGGGACTCGGGTTTGTGCCCCGGTCCGGGAAGATCCCACATGCCGTGGAGCGGCTGGGCCCGTGAGCCATGGCCGCTGAGCCTGCGCGTCCGGAGCCTGTGCTCCGCAACGGGAGAGGCCACAACAGGGAGAGGCCCACATACTGCAAAAAAAAAAAAAAAAAAAAAAAGATAACACCATGGAGACATGGTGTTAAAAATGAAGTCTTCAAAGCCAAGCCACATTTCTTCAGATCAGAACCAGAAACATTTGTGTAAGCAGTATATTTACCAAATGGATCTCCAGTAATGGAAGCCCATTTTTCACTTTAACATTGATGTAATTTATGCAAAGACAGGCAACAAAATTATATCTTCTTGTTGCTTAATGTTTCCTACATGGACCCAATTTCGGTCATTTTTTTATTGTGAAACCAAAAATAAAGTTTGCTGCTGAAAACTTGAATTCTGTGAACAGGCTCGTTTTAAGCATATTTTCCTATCTTCATATCCAGACCAGTGAGAATAGGTACTTACCCAGGAGATTCAGTCAGTTAGCCCGTAGCCATGAACCCCAGAAGGGAAGAGTAGTTTATCGCTCATCTAGTTGGACTTCCTACATGATGTGAATTGCTTGAGGATGGAGCAATGAGGGTGATGTCCCAGGTGTGAACCGGCTTTGTTCTAGGCAGCTGGGCAGGCTCCTTAGTAGCATATCTTTCCAGAATTTCAAATCATTAAATGAGATGCTTGTTTCCCAGTCGCTGTGTCATGACACACCAGTGAGTCACAAAGATTTCCCTGCAGTGTCGCAGCAAGCCTAGCTTTCCCCAAAGCTCTGCTTCCCTCTTGGACACATTGCCACTAGGCTACCAGCATGGCCTGCACATTCTGTCCCCAGTCCCAAGGGTTTTACATTCTTTATGTCTGGATTTAGCTAAAGTCTTTTCTTGGCTAGGGTTGGTTTGCAGTTCCTAATCTGAATTCCTCCACCCATGCCAAGCTCTTTTTGCAAGGGGTTAAGCCAGTCTCTGCACATAGGTCTAACAGTTTATCGTTCAAAATGACATTTCTTTGAGTTACTCATTGCCAGTGTCCTGTGAAACCACCATTTCTTCTATTTCCTAGAACTGGGAAGGAATTTGAGACACCAGGTGAAAAGGAAGAGTGAAGAAAGAAAATTGTGGGGATGACAAACGCTTGTGAACTTGACTGTTTCTTATGGGCCAGAAAAACATTTGTGTCAGCCTTGCCCATTCTTAGAAGCCCTTTCAGAATGTTTTCCTCAAAGTTTTCTGTAGTCACTATGTGGTCAGTCTCCTTCTCCCTGTTCTCCTACTGTGTATTGTTTAGATCTCCGCCATATTGCTACTGATCAGGTTCTGCTTTGTCACTTGGTCATTTGTGCATGTCTCTTATTGAAATAGTCACATTCTTCTTTTTATCTTCAGAAGCATCTATAATATAGTATGATATAATATAGTATAATATACAACATAAAATAACAATATATAAGTTTATACATAGATAAATATTTTTTAAGTTCCTTAAATATAACAGATTCATATTCAATACATAGTATTGAGTACTTACTCTACATTGTACAAGACACACTGGTGAAAAAACAATGAACAAAACAGGTATGACCCCTTCTCTCAAGGAGCTTCCATCAGAGTGTGGACATTAAATAATAATTTAAATTGCAACTTGATGAGTCCAGAAAAGGAGATGTACAGTGTGCTCTGTGTAAGATGATGTAACAGGAGGGCCTAGCCTCTTCTGGGGGTTGCAAGGGAGGATTTTCTGGTAGAAGTGCCTTGTGTGTTGTAAGCTGACACTTGAAGGATAAGTGGGAGTTAACCAGGCAGAGGTAGAGGAAGAGCATTCCATGCAGAGGGAACAGCATGTGTAAAGCACATTGCTGGATAGGTTGCCTTGCAGATGTGAAGAACTGAAAGACCAGTATACCTGGAACATAGTGGGTGAGGAAGAGAGTGGTGCTAGAGGGGTGGATAGGTATCAAATCTTGCAAGTATTTGTGGGCCATGTGTGGAGGGTTTGGTTCTTTACCCTAAAATCAAGAAATCACCACTGAAGGGTATAAAGCAGAAGATGCTTAATCCACATATTTATTCAATTAAATTCTAACAGCCTTCAGCTTCCGGAACTTACACTGGCACTCGTTGTTCTCATTTGCACTTTTACTATCTGGGGAAAAGAGGAAGTAGTATGACATACAGGTAATTGGAACCTCTCTACCAAAAGATAATAAGATGCCTCCTCAAAAAGAAAGAACTACCAGTCTGGATCTAAAGCTTTTGAAATTTGAATTTTATTCTATCTTAGACGTGGACCACTCAGTTTATTCTGAAAACCTGACTTCTAGCAATCATCTTCTTCCCAGTTTATTCTTGGACTCTTGTCTCAGTGAATTAGACCATTCTTGAGTCCTGAGACCGTTCCCCCTGCCGCAATCCCCTGCCCAAACACTTAGCCATTGAAGGGGAAAATCTCAACGGTTTTTCTCTTGCTGGAGCCGTGTGTCCATATCAATTATAAGCAGTCTCATGGAAAGCTTGGAGGAAGGAAAGGAGGGGAAGAGGCATCAAAGGACCTGGGGCTAGGTGCCCAATCATTATTTTGCTGAACTGGAGCTCAAACAGATATGAGAATTGCAAAATTTGTGAATGCAGTGAGAATAAGGAAGGCAAGAACTTTTACCTTTTTTTTTTTTTTTGGAGGTCTAATTGACCCACAGCACTATGTTAGTTCCAGGTACACAACACAGTGATTCAGTAATTCTATACATGACAAAATGATCACCACAGAAGGTAAGAATTTTTAATGCGTGTTCTCAAATTTTAAAATCCAGTTTATTATATTGCTTGAAGATGCCAGTACTTTGTGCATAGAACCTTTAAATGATTAACGGTTCTTAAACATCACAACAAAACTAGAGGTGTGCATAAAGAGGCATAGGTTCCGAAAGGTTATTTTTTGCTTTTCGAATCCTTAAGACTAGTAGAAATGAAAAAAAAAAAGTTCAGATTAATCGGTTCTTACTAAAAAGAAGCACTGGAGAGAGTAGTTTTTAGTCAATTGCTTGATTATTTGATGATCACTACTATACTAGATACAAAATAGAAAAATAGAGATACAATGTTTTCTTATGAGAAACATATCTCTGAAATCATTTTGTATTTGCTTTTAAGCACTCTCAACTCTTGGACAGAGTATTTCACCTCTGACCCAGTTTCCCACTGCATGGTAGGGCTATAGGAGCCTACAGTTGTGAAAAGGCTTTTAAAAACTATAGAGCACATACAAATGTATATACTAGTATTATTGTTCCAGTTATCTATTACTGAGGAACAAACCATCCTAAACTTAAAACAATGATTTATTGTTTTGCACAATACCCTGGGTTGGCTGGGATCTGCTGGGTGGCTCCAGGTGACTTTGGGTCACTCATGCAGCTGCATGCAGTTGGGAACTGAGCTGTGCATAGAAGGTCTAAGATGAGTGCATTCATGTGGCCCCCAGGTGTCTGGCTCTTGGCTGGAGTGCCTCTGTGCCCTTCACCTGGCTTCCCATTCTGCAAGACCTCTCTCTCCATGTGGTCTCTCTACCTGGGTGCAGACCAGCCCAGACTTATTTACGTGGCATTTTGGCTGAAGTCTTCTTAAGTTACTCAGCAATGCTTTTACATTCTTCTGGTCCATTACAGGGCCAACCCACATTCAGTGGGCGGAAAAATAGATTCCAGCTCTTGACGGAGGAGAGCAAACTCACATTGGGAAAGCATACACAGACTGGGAGGGATTGTGGCAGCCATCTTTGGAAAATTCTATGACAATTATTAGGTAAAGCTTGATAAGTTAAAATATTCTACTCTCAATGAGTAAGCAATTAGAAACAAACTCTTGACCTACACTACTTCCAGAGATTAAAAAATTTTGTCATTTTTAATATGTATGCATAATAACCATCAAATATATTCACAGTAGTTATTCTAGTTGAAGGGGAAAATGTATCCCCTAAAAACCCAATTCCTGATTTAGTCTCATTGTTTAATAACAAAGAAGTATACTACAATCATACTTTTTATTGTTTCAGAAGGTAAACGCACTCTACCCATTTATCGATACAAAGGGAATTTGGATCTCCCTCTAGTGGCAATAGGTTTTCTTTTCTTTTTTTCAGAGCTTGCTTGAAACAGTAAGATGGCTGACATATGTAACAGAACACAGTTTCAAAAATGACTGGTTTTCACCGAGATGGATGCTTTCTCCTGTGTGAGTTATGGTAGATTCTTTCATTTCTTATGAGAAATGTTCACCTTCCTAAGAAACAATCATCATATTATATGACAAAAAAAATTGAAAGGAGACTTCCTGTTAACTTTTAAAGTATAAAAACTGTTCCCGTCAATCAAGGTCTTAAGTGAAAATGATTATATTTTGACAACTAAAATAGCTTGATCCTTCACTGAAAAAATAAATTGGATTTTTAGTTTTTGTCTGAAGAATTATTTTTGGAGCAGATAAGTGTATTTAATTGCAAAAATCTTTAGAAAGAGAGCAATAGGTAGTTATTGAAACGTGAAGCTTGAGAAACACTAATAGCCAAACCAAAAATAAATAAATAAAAATAGAAGTGCCAAAGCCTTATGCTTTCCTCTAAAAAAAAGTTCAAGTTCGGATAGCTATCTCTATCATTGTATAAAAGGAAGCACCACGTCAAAGGGTGGGAATAGAAAAACAGCTACAGCGGAATTTGTAAATGAGGCTTTCCTATCCTCACCCCACCACCCAGGAGAGTTAATAATGTTCATTAAGTTAGTCTCTTATCTGTCCATTTACAGGCAGAGCTATTCTGATTCTTTAAAAAAGGACATTTTCTGTAATGCTATCAGAAAAGACATTCTTACAAAATGCTGTTTTCTCAACTATTTGCTGACGCTGATCCAAGTTACTTATACCGCATTGTCTTGTGTGGCAGGCTGAAGCCCTCATCCCTCTCTTCTCCTTCCCACAAAGATAGCAGGATGGACAGGGATGGTAGGTAAGAATCCAGAGATTTTTTTTTTTCTTTTTTAATTTCCAGAAAGTAGAACCTAGGATTATGAGAAGAATTCCAGGATATTTTTTGTTTGGGAGTAAACTATGAACCAGTAAGGTTTCATGAAAATAATTAAACCATCCAATGAAAATTTAGTGTTTCGTTCCAATACCTCTTTTCAGTTCGATGTGTATAGCCAAGTATGTGTCTCTTGTGGTCTCGATTACATCCGGTGTTTTTAGCTGGCAGCATTTCCTCTGTTGAGGCCCCACTTGATTTGCCAGGCTTCATTTCTGTGAATATAAAGAGAGAAAACCAAGTTGTATGAAAGAGTGAAATTTAAGAAAAAATTAAGTGTTAGGATAACATTGATTTTTGAAACAAAAAATGAGACACTAAATCTGTTATAAACAAACTGGTCCTCTGATTATGAAAAATATATAGGCTACAAAAGTACTTGGAAAGTCTTATAGCCATCTTTTAACCACCCTGTATGTTTTCTTTTGAATATTTATAAAAACCTAATTCAACTAACAAACAGAGACCAAAGAAGCCCCTCCTATGTAGTTAGTTGCACACATCTGGAATAATGAAAGTGAATTTGCAATTCTTAAAATGGTGTTTTCTTCCAGTTCTCATAGAAGTGTTTTTGGAGCAGTGGTCTATACTAACAGCTGTATTCAATCTTGAGTAAAAGTCACTTCCTGAAGAGAATGAAATTCAACTTAACATTCGAGCTTGCCCAGAACGTAATCCTGTGGGGCGGGTGTACTATGTGATTATGAAACTGGACGTGGGTACCCTGCTGAGGTGATTTCTTGTAAATAGTACCCAACAGAAACCGTTAATCAGCGCCAGTGCTTTTAACTGAAGATTTAATCATCTAAAAGCATTGCTTATTCATTGTCAATTAAGACAAAACCATCTTAATTTTCAAGAATTTTATTCTTTGGTGTTTTGAAAATATAATTCCCTTCTGAAATTATATTTGTATGGAATCTGTATCTTTATCTATCTACACATACTCATATATATAGATATGCACACCTACATATGTTTATATATATTTAGACTTCTCAGGTTTTTTAAATTGCTGTGTCATACTTGAGTTTCAGGCAACGTTTATTTTTGATTTTTAAAATTCATTCATTCATTCACTTACTGTAGTGAACCTAATTTAAATAGAATTTTTGTTCCTGGCCTCATAAGGTTAGTTGATTTCATATATAGATATGAGAGGTACAGTTTTAGCTATTTAATATCGAGTTTAAAAATATCTTTTAGGTGGGTAGTACTGACTTTCACTCTCCTAAATATTGTACTTATTTAAAAGAAAGAAAATGTTGTATAACTTGGATATTGCTAAATCCTAGCGGAATCATGGTTTAGATGGAAAAGTTTTTACTGAATCAGTTGTTTTCTTTATGGATCACTCTTCTGTTGTCTAAACAACGAATGCATAGTTTTCGATCAAGACTACCAAATTGAAATAAAGTCTAACACATTAAGCCAGAATTAACAAACAAACATATATAAAAATTCCAGCCTTCTCAATTTGTAGAAATCAAAACCATTTCCCATTTTACTTCGGTAACAAAGAAGGAGCTAGGCTTTTTTCATTCCTTGACGAAATCTCTGAGTTGCTTTGAAGACCTTTGTTTATAATGACTTAGTGCATTCTTTTCTTCTTGACATGCTCCCCTCCCTCCAGTGAGATACTAATTAAAGAGAGGCCACTGTGACCCTAGATTGTTTAAAAGTCACCAGGAATGAGGCAGCAGCACAAATCTGGACAGGAAGTGCTCATTCCTAAAATACAACACAACCCTTAAGACCATCTTATCAAAAATCTGTTGGCTTCTAATAGCAAAAGAAAAATAAATGCTTCCTTTGATTTAAAACATACACATTTAAAACCAAAATAGAATCTCTAAAACTTATTTAGACAAGACATCGTATATACAGTTTTTAGAAGAATTTGCAAAAAATAACATTATCTCATGTATTAGATGATAGTTTAGTTTAGAGACATTGAAATAGATAAACATTAAAAACATATTTTGAGGGTTTCCCTGGTGGCGCAGTGGTTGAGAGTCCGCCTGCCGATGCAGGTGACACGGGTTCGTTTCCCGGTCCGGGAAGATCCCACGTGCCGCGGAGCGGCTGGGCCCGTGAGCTATGGCCGCTGAGCCTGCGCGTCCGGAGCCTGTGCTCCGCAACGGGAGAGGCCACAACAGTGAGAGGCCCGCGTACAGCAAAAGAAAAAACAACAAAAAACATACTTTGAGTTTGATGGAGAATAGTCTAATTTGTATGTGGGGTTTTTGCGGGGGGCGGGGAGAGGAGCCAATATCTTGTCATTCCTTTGAAAGAATTTGAGACAGCTCAGATTGTATATGAGAAGCTTGGCTTTCTCATATGCAGAAAGCGGCAACACTTTAATTGGGATGAAAAGAAAGATGAATATAGTACCAGCTGATCATGTAGGCAATTTTGTTAATACTAAATGATTTGAAAGAAATGGAAATAATTTAGTAACTTAAATAAGCAGGTGGTACTGCCTGACATCAAATTATTTCCCTCTTGAAATGACTTGCTGTTGTTAAGTGCTAACTTTCAAGAAGAGTTTCTTATACAACTGTTAGTATTTGTTTAGCAAGATGCTTTTGATTGCACATAATAGAGACCCACTACTGTTTGTGTTCATTAATGGGAGTGGGATTGTTCTGAGAATATATAGGGGAATCAGAATCTCTGTTATGAGACCAGACCTCAAGGGAACCCAGGAAAGCTGCCTTACCAGGCCTCGGGATTGGCAGGACCATAGTGGCCATGGACCTTGTGGAGGCCAACTGGATGATTGTTCTCAGTTCAAGGCACAAATTAAACAGCAGGAGTTTTGAATTTTCCCTCTTGAGCTTTCATCATTTCTGTCTCCCAGTTGCTCTTTGTTTAGCTGCTGAGTCTAGCTCCTTTGTTTCTTGCTATCTACTGACAGCTCATTCCTCCACTCCTGTGAGTCTCAGTGTTGAGAATCCTTGCCCTGTGAGTCACTATTACAAGTGATGATTCCTCTGTCTCATTGTTTCTGTGTCTTCCCAGCTTCAGCTTAGTCATGGCCCCTCAGCTGCCTCATGGCCTCCCTCTCTGTGCATAGTACCTGACTGTTTGACTACAGTAGGCTCTCTGTAAGTATTGGTTGAATGAATAGATGAGGACTGTTAGGGAATTACCATCATCTTCTCTTTTAATCAAACTTTTAAGGAACTAATAAGATAGAAAATAACTAAAAGGCAGGTGGAAGAGAAAAGTTATTTTGAGAATTTTTAGAGACCTGATTGCGTTAAAAAGAATTCACTGTAGTAGTAGTAAGAAATTATTTGTTTATGCAGGCACTGAAGAAGTGAATGTGTTTAAACTTGAAAGTCCAGACTATCCCATTGAAAGAAAGAAGTACCTTTAAAAATCTCCCACTTCATGCTGCGCATTCAAGCAGCTATAGGTGCTATCAGGAATGGAGATAATTTAACTTCAGGTGTCAGGAAATGAAGTACTCATTTTCTTGACCATATTCCACCCAGGAACCAAGATTAAGGTCTCTAATGTAGGTCTGAAGGCTTCTTTTGGCCTTCAGATCTGAATCTTTATTATTTGTCTGTGAAGAGACGATCAATTCCTGATTTTCTCAAGGCAACCGTCCCCTTTTATGCTTGTTTTTTAAGTCCTCTACCTTCCAATAGCTGCTCATCTTTTAGCTTTTGGTTGCTCAGGGTAAAAAAATAAACACCAGGACAGAGTTCTCAATTCTTTATTTCTTTGCTTGCTTTTTTTTTTTTAATATGAAATTGAGGTTCTGAAGTTTATTTTATAAAATCTTTCCTAGATTTTGCCATTTGTATAATAGTATATGAGTAGATGGTAGGCATAATTAGACCCAAATGGGTAATTATGTTTTTCATTTAAAAGTTTTCCTCTAACAACTGGGTTGAAGAAGAACCTGAAGAGCAGCTTAAGATGCAATAAAATAAATTTAAAAAGATTCAGTTGCTCAGCTTTCCCTGTTAGAGCGTGGCTGTCCAAAGTTGCCAGTTAATGGGGCTTTCATTCCTCCTGCACTTTGGAAATGATCAGCATTCCCAAACACATTTGAGAGTATTTTCCCTCATTAGAGAATAAGTGCTTTTCAGATTCTGAGGACTTTCTGTGTGAAAACAAAAACAAAATAGATAATAAAAGTGCTACATGAGTATAGGGAAAATTTTCTCTTTAATTTTATGAAAATGATATATTTTTTCTTGGACTCATATGCCAATACATTTAAAATAACTTTTGTTTGTGGAGTTGCAACTGTGTGCAAGGCATTGAGCTAGACCCCTAGCTTTTAACAAGCGTACATATTCCAGTGAAATACACAGATGGATATAACCAAAGTACACTACAAGTGGCCATAGTAGGGAGCATATAGATTTCAGTGGTAACACGAGAGAGAGAGAGAGAGAGAGAGAGAGAGAGAGAGAGAGAGAGAGAGAGAGAGAGAGAGAGAGGTTGGGGGGTTGGGGAGGGAGAGAGGGAGAGTGGGAGAGAGGGAAAGTGAGCACAGTGAATGCTGAGCAGGGAAGCAGAGGCTCGAGGCAGTTTGGACTATGGGTCTGGATCCCTGGAGAAAGAAAGAATGCCAAGAAGAAATATATATATTTGAGAAAGAACTGAGGAAAGTTCATATAAATAATTTCAGATGATCTCTATGTTATCATTTAGCAGTGAAGAGTGAGATTTAGAGTTTCAGGAAAAAAAAATTAAAGGTTTGGAATTAATTCTGGGGAGGATGGGGTAAGGAGCCACTTGGAAACAAGTAAAGTGAACATTAAGCTTAAGTGATTTTTTGGTGAAGCCAATGAGCATGGTTATGATTTGCAGTCATTAGCAATGCAAGAGGAGGAACAGAAAAGTCTGATGGTGGAAAGTGCTTGTCTGTAAGACAGGACGAAAGGCTGTGGATACTGGATACTGGAAAGAACAAACTTGGTGTCCCTGATTCGGGGCTCTAGATTAGTTAGGAAGTGAACTGTGGGGAGGAGGTGCTGTTGGTAATGGTGGTGATGGTGTGGCCTGATGGAACAGAGGAATGGAAGGATAAAGAGAATGAAGGGGAAGCTTACATTTTCACATCTGGAATGGGAAGAATAATGGCGGTGTGGGGATTAATGAAACAATGCCTATAAAGTACTTATAACAATGTCTGGCATATATTATGCACTCAAAAATGCTAATACTGTTATCTTTATTAATAAGTGCAGAAGTGATGGAAGAATGGGCATTTCAGGACTTGATGGCATGTAATGGTGTTAGTCATTGAAGTCAAACAAATATGCAAGTTTTCTTGAAGTGGAGTTCAAGGACCTACCTCTAAGGTTGGGGTTTTAGGTTACATGATATCACCTAGGAAAAGCTCTTAGCTATGTGCAAAATTATCTTTATGTTGAAGGTAAATAATGATAATAACTGATCTTTGTAATTTAACAAACTGAACTGTCTTATTTTCTTCTTCCCAAAACTCCATAATGGAGGTATTGTTACCTTTTCCCTTTTTACAGTTAAACAGATTTAGCTGAAGATTGCTAAGTTATCAAGTGGTAGAATTGTCTTTCAAACCTGGAATTTTATTGAAAGCCCCTGCCTTGTCCTCTACTCCATACTATAAACGGCAGTGGCAATCTGTAGGTGATATAACGAGATAGAGAGCATTTCTAGGGCTGTACTGTTTAGCATTGAAGAGGAACAAGGAAGAGGCAGGTGCCTCTTGGTGTGGGGAAGACAGAAGAATCAACCATTGGAGTTTCACAAGAAGTCGTGTCATGAGGAGAAAGTAATTTTCAGCTGTGTTAGTCATTCTAAAATACATTTTGGTACCATGATGGGTTTTAATAAAATACATCCTTACCTGGAAGACCTTTCATCCGTCCCAAGCCCTCTTAGATCAGAGGCTGTAATTTTTATGTATCTTATAGTAAACCTTTTTTTAAATAGCAAAGCATTATATTCTATAATATATGTTATATAGACATATCTCTTATATCTATATAAATAGAGCTGAAGTTAAATGTGTATTTTTTCTGGGTTCTTGTAACTACTCCCTGGTTCATTCTTTATAACAGTGTTTTTCAGATAAGGATGGGAGTGTGTGTCCTCCTCATTTCTGACCTAGAATCATGTAGAAGTAAGCCGCAATGACTGATGGGAATATATAGTATTCCTCAGGTATGCTGGACTGGAAAAGAGACTGAGAACAACTGATTTATGGTGAAGCCAGGCCGATAAGTTCTTGCTGAGCTCTTACAGGATGCCTTTCGATGTAGTAAATAGTGGAGAGTACATGGTAAATCTTGACCATGGTTTCATCAGTAGAGGAGTTTACAATGTAAAGACATTAGGTTGACCTAATTTAGGCATTAATACAGTCCTTAGAAAATGTAGTGAGAGGTGTTGGAAAATAGATGAAAGTAGGAAAAACTCAGAGGGGGTGGACCATGAGTTGTGATTTCAACAGAGTAAACAGAGGGAGGGATGAATGTGGTTTGGCTGATGGAAAAACAGAGGCTGTTTCCTGGCAAAACTCAGAGCCAGAAAAGAGTGAGTTCATCTGTAGCCAAAACACAAGTAGTAGCCGGAAGAGAGGTAAAGGGGGAAAGGAGTTAGAAAGAGTGCTTTACAAGTGATGTTCAGAAATTTGCACTTGATGTGGGAGTTTTAGGAAGCACGGTGATACGGCCAAAGAAGTCATAACAAATTATTTTAGAAGCAATGTACACAACAATTTGGAATAAATAAGGACTAGTTAGAGGGAGAAACAGAAGAGGTTCCAGCAGTTCTAGTTTAAGGAAACTAATACATAAAAGATATGGAAAAAGAAAAGTCAGTAAGGAACATAGAGGTGCTGCTAATTTAGAAATAGTGCATTTTCACTGTCGATTGTAGAAATTGGCTAAATCCTATGTTTAATCACTTGAAATTATATAGCATTTTCCAACAGATTTGCTGTCACCCTTGTACTGTTCAGACTGTAGCCTCATATCTCAACTATTTAAATGTTTTTCTTTTTCTTTTTTTAGAAGAAAAGAATAAAATGGACAAAGTAGTTATTTAAAAGAAAACTTTCTAGATGTTGGAGCACCAAGAATCAATTTGCCTTGGTTTCTGGAATCCTCTGAAAGCCAACCTCACAAGGCTACACTGTATCATTTAAAAATTCTTTAATTATGAAGATTTTCTTATATACACTAAAGTAGAAAGAAGTAGCTTCAACAATTATGAACAATTTTCCCATTCTTATGTACTGATAGAATTTTTTTAAGTGTTATGTGATGGAATGAAACAAACTATATGATTTTCAGTTACAAGAGTTTGTACATCCAGTTTTTTAAAATATGGTAGTAATCAAAACTTAAATTATGATTTTTTTTAAATAAAGGAGACAGATATAGAGATGGGAAAAAGTTTCTACAATGATTTGCAATATTTTGTAGCCTTCTTTA
Source organism: Phocoena sinus (assembly GCF_008692025.1). Classification (NCBI taxonomy): domain Eukaryota; kingdom Metazoa; phylum Chordata; class Mammalia; order Artiodactyla; family Phocoenidae; genus Phocoena; species Phocoena sinus. The sequence goes on from NC_045769.1 coordinate 72,174,816, forward strand.
CCTAAATGATATCTATGGTAAACAGCTTAAATGAATTCTAAAGCTTCTTAAAAGAGCCCCTAGATAGAATATATTTTCAAATCACTCAAGAAATTATGAATTACAGAAGCTGGAAGGATATTCTTTAATACTGAAGAAGTTTGGCTACTCAATTTGAATTTATAATTTGTCATTGAATTAACATATCAAAATAATAAGCTTGTTTTACTTTTAGGACAGAATAATATCTGTTTCAATAGGACTTGCATGCATTTTGAAGGTATTGTTTATTTATTCATTAAACCAATATTTGAATGCCTAGTGTGTGCCATGCCCTGAGTTGGGGCTTGAGATATATTGGTGGTTTGACATGTTAATAATTTCTATAAGATAATATTCAGTGTGAAATCAATTATAATTTTCTCTTATAACAAGGGAAACATTACAGATAAATGAAATTCATAGATAATTTCCAACCTTCAGTTTGACCAACCTCGAGTCAGTTAATAAATTGACCAGTTTGTTTCACTTTTTCCTATCGGTTTTATCTTCACATCAGCAATGAATAAAAGGAAAGCTGCATAAGGAAGGAGGAGGAAAAGAGACCAGTCAGTTCCTGAACAAATATGAACCCTCAGATACCAACAAGTACTAACCATTTACATCTTTTTCTGTAACTGGGTCATCTCACCTGCTAAGTTATTGCTTTTGATTCACTTTGTCATTTCATATCAATTTTAAGGGTTGTGATAACCATTTTAGATATATGTCTTTTTATCTGACTTCACATAAAAAAACTTTTATGATTCACATAAAAATTACTTTTCCGATTGGAGGTCCTAGGAAGACTGAGAACTGGTACTCCAGGCCCTGCAAAAAGGTAGAAATCTGTAAGACTCATAGGTTGGAATTGATGCTGTGTGCCAGAACAACACGGAGTGATCTTTTGAGAGTGCGTGTGTCCATGTGCATGCATTTGTGTGACTGAAAACTTGATAAAGAAGTAACAGTCCAGGATGAATGTTCTCAAGTTATGTTCGTAACTGACAACTTTAAAGCACTAATAACAGGAAGTATGGAGTGGAGAGGTCTGATAAATATCTACAGATTTAGGCTCCTCTCCCTGTAACCTTTCTTATCATATAAATGCACTGTATATCTAAAACACCATGGGTGTAACTTGAGGTGACTGTGAGGAAATGGCTGAGGAGGGAAGCTGACAGCTCAGTTTGCTCCTTTGTGCGATTACGGTAGAGTTTCTCATTCTGCCTTGTGGAGACTGTGCGCACTGATATGATACAGTCAGATCTTGGAAGAACTGAGTGTGTGTCATTTACTTGTAATCACTCAGTAGCTCTGGGTTCTTTAGAAGATTAAAAATGAGTGTTTGAAAAATATATTTCTGGAGCCTAGGCTATGAATAAAAAGAACATGTGTGCGCGTTTGTATGCACTGTGCTCATGTACCTGTGTGCCATACTACACAGGTGCCAAGATTCACTTTTTTCACGTTTCAGCATTGCTGAAATCAGAATGCATCTTTTAATTTATGATGTCCTATAATTCCTGTTGTCCATTTTTTCAAATGTTAACATCTCAGTAATTGTCAAGCATGTTATAATCAGTGGCATCTTAGATTGCACAACATACAGTTTATATCCAAATATTTACAGGAGACTGATCGCAGAGAGATTTGTAGGACATTTCTCTTTTCCCCAAAAAGTAAAGCAAGAAGATTTACTCTGACAGTAATAGTTGAGGTCAAGAGAGAGAAACCATTTGATTGTGGAATACCATTTCCTTAATAAGTAACATACAAATGCAAAATGCAACATTCATTACAACACCTCTTAGGATCCCAAGTGATCTGAAGATTAGGACGCAAATTCACCATGTTTAATATAATCTGTAAAATGTAGTCTTTAAGATTTGATCACTCCATTTCTTACATTCAACTCTTTCTAATTTCAAGTAATCATCATTTTGAAAAGAGGATGCAAATCATCATTTCTGTCATTTGTGTGTGTGTGTGTGTGTGTGTGTGTCTGTGTAAGAAAGCTACCATTCCTCATCCATTCATGCCTCCAAAAAAATTTACTGCGTGTAAGACAGTAGGTTAAGTAACTCATTAGAGATTTACAGACTGTTTAAGCACTCTTACAAGGTTGTTAAGGCTCAAAATAAGATAACTCCACCCTCACTTTTATGGGTTGGACAGTGTAGAATACAGACGAAAGCTGTATACAATCTATAAGAAGGCATAGACTCTAGTCCTGGGGTAGGAATATAATGAGTAGGTTCAGATTTGGAGGCTGTTTAACAAAGAACCTTCTAATAGAAATGACTAAATATGGATAGATTAAATTTATTGTCGGTTGTGGTGTCCAAGGAGAGACAGTAGCATTCATTCTATTATTGTATTATTTCTTGAGTGATTATTATACGTCAGGCACGGGAACTGGCTTTTAATAATTCTTTCCAACCTTGAGGTTCAGCTTCATGACTCAGGTCAAGTCGTTTAACCTACCTGAGGCTCACTCTCCTGTTTAAAAAAAGTGGAGGATACCTGCCCTGCCTCCTTCCCTGAGACTTTAATGAGATGTACAATTAAGCCTTTTATAAATTGTAACATTTTATAATATGCTATGATATAATATAATATATATATGATAGGTCTGAAAAATGTCTTCAGCTATTATCTATTGCTTCCTTCTAGTGCTTCCTCCAACTTAGAAGAATTTAGTAGATTTTGACATTCAATAATCCTTTAGTTGAAACTTCATCACATCTGCCACTACATCAAATATTAGATTGGGAGGTGAAGGAAGGGTGGTTCTGGGAGGATCTGTTTAATGTGTTGTCAGCATTCTCGGAGTGTTCTTCATAGTTTGGAATTAGGAGTTGCTGATGTCATGATCAGTCACATTGTCATGACAATATCAGAATTTCCTCATTTGCCTTCTCTTCTCTTGGGAAGTATCAATTTGCCACAGGTCTGTCATCAGTTTGTCCCATGTGTTAAGTGTATTAGATAACCCAGAACTAGTCATTCTTAAAGACACTTTGGGTGGGGAATTTTTAAAAGCTCCTTATGCAGCCCACTGCAGTACTCTTAACTAAATATTCTACTGCTGGAAAGTTTGCCTTCATGTATCCCCAACTGAATAGAAATTTACTTCTAATTCTGTATTTTGTTGTGTGAACCTTCACATTTATAATTCAGGAGAGAATAGAAAGCTTTTCAGCATCCTCATTTACTTAAAGGATGTTATTAATTATTCTGTTATCCTCCTCTTCAGGTGAAATAAACTAATGTAATGGTCAGCTTAGCAGCTAAAGAGAAAGGAAACTGTTTTATTGGGGTTTTTTCTCTGTATTTTGAATGCTTTAAATCCTAATTTGTGCCCTTGATCCCAGGTTTTGCATAGACCTTAGTTATGTCTCCCAGACATTTAGGAACGTCTTATACCTTTTATCATTCTTGGCTTATACGAGGTTTTTGTTTGTCCAAGGTATAGTTAGTTGTTCAGTCTGTACTATCCAAATTTTCTAACAGTTGAATTTTACTCATGGAAAGGACACAGTTTTTCCAGGTTTGAATTTTGTTTTTCATGATTTAGAGGTTTGGTTTTTTTTTTTGGCTCTGGTTTTCCAAAAATTATGTTGATTTCCTAAGTATTTTCTGTCTCTTCCCAAGTCATGTAGCCAGAGGTGGATGTGATTAGCTGTTTCCACAGCACATCAGCCCCTCCCTTCCTTATCTCGGCTCTTATCCTTTATACATAGTTTGATCACTACAGTAGATGATTATGTTACTTCCATCTCTTTAGATAAGCTGTAATTGCAAAAATCACTTAATATCTTTCATAATTTGTAATTTTACTGTAATTCAGGGAAAACTCATTGAATTATCTCAAAGTATTTTGAAAAGAAGCACTTATTTTCTTATAGGCTTGCTCAAGGATGGAGAATAACAGTTCTAATACTAGATTCCCACAGTCAAAGAATGTAGAGGATTGAGGCATCCATCCAGGTAAATTAGGAAAACAGTAATCCACAATGAATGCAAAATGGAGCTTCTCTTTCTCCTGGCTTCCCAGATAGTTGACTCCCTTTATTTTGTTATAGAATTTGATCTACAGATACAAATTCAATATAGTGTAAACCAAACGAAAACAAAAATCTTGAATTTTTAATTCATATAGCTACCCCCAAGATTTTGGTTTTTGGAAAGAATAAGGACCCAAGTACTTATTTTTATAGAAAAACATAGGAAAAGAAGTTTAACGTACAGAGAACCACTATGCCAGAAATTTGAGTGAGCTTTGAATTTTATTAACTATTTTGCAAGAACAAGGCTGTAGCTAACTTATGAATAGATGATATCCAAAATTTTTTGAGTGTAAATTATTTGTTTGGAATTTAGAGGATGTTTTGCCACAGAGAGAAATATCCTAAATGATGAATAGGATGTTAGTTGTCCGATAAGCCTGTATGAATCCCATAATGAAACTAATCTCTAATACGATTTTCCACTATTTTTTGAGTGAAATTTTATTCTCAGTTTCAGTTCAGGATTCTGGAAATACCTTTCATCTAATCACCATCCCAGCTTTTAGAAGATAGTTCTTTCTGCTTCTCTCCCAACTTCATCCCACCAACTATCCCAGAAAATAAAACTGGTGGTTGTAAGAGAGGAGTTATATTTTAGCAACCATCAGTTAAATGAGATTTAGGAGCTAGGTTGGGTCAGAATATGTATTTGTACTATTAACTATATGTTCTAATATTGGAAATTTTGCCTTTATAATCAACTGAATGGAAATTCAATGTAATTTCATATCTTTTTAAAAGTGACTTGCCCAAGGTCATATTCATGGTAATTGAAGCTCAGATACACACCCAGGATTGAGCTCTTATGTTTTTCCCTATGGGGTTTGGACTTGAACCATAGATCATAGTAATAATAACGATCACGAGTGTCATTGGAGCTTGGAGACTTGGAGTCAGAGAGACCTAAGTTCAAACCTCAGCTCCATTATGTATTGGATCTGTGGCCTTGGAAAGGTAGCTTAAGCCTCTGAGCCTCAGTTTTCTCTTCTATAAAATGGGCTAATCATTCTCTCATGGTGTGTGTGTGTGTGTGTGTGTGTGTGTGTGTGTGTGTGTGTGTGTTGTGAGTGAATGGGGGGCGGGGGAGAGGAACCTGCTGAGAAATTGCCTAGAATATAGTAGTTACTCAATAAATGACAGGTATTTATTAGTCCATTCAGAGAAGCAGCAGCAGGGCAAAGCCTATTTCTTCTGTTTTGTTCACCAGGATAGGTTTAAGAATCATTAGAATGTTGCTTTTGATAAGACTCATCAGAATTTGGCTTTGTTTATGTTGTTCTATATGCCTTCTAGGATTATAGCTATAGAGCTATAGTTTTATTACAGTGGTTTCATTTTTATATACATGTGATTTTATATGTATCCAGGGAGACTTTAGGTCTAGAACAAGAATTATAAAATTTTAAAAAAGCAAAATAGTAAATAATAGAAAATATTGCTGCTCCTTTAGAAACAAGACACTTTATCAACTCTATTTTGTGCCAGGAAAGAACAGAAATTTAAAGAATCTGCTGACCTCATAATTTTTTTTTTCTTTTTCTGTCTTGCTGGGAGCTAGAGGCTTGCGAGCTTTTAAACATAGGTACTCTCAAATGTAAACAATTTTTTTAGCGTGAACTGTTTACACTAACCAATACTATTTGGTTGTATTTTATTCCTTAAAGATTGTAATGTGAAGTAATGTTGGATGAATTCTTCCTCTTCATTCTTTTTAATGTGATCCAAATAAAAATGGGTGCTTGAAATTATTTAGCAGTGATAGAGGGATAGACCCTGCTACAGGTCTATTCTTTTGTTGATAGAGGTGTTCTATTTTTATCTCATTGGACATCTTCTCTCCCCCTAGTTTTTTCCCTTCTTTCAAAGCTTAGCTTTCCCACCACACTTTCTTTGTAGTAATTTTACTCAAAGGCTCCTCTCTTATATGAGGTTCAGTAATGCATGTGTTGGAATGGGGGCTCTCCTAGCCTTTTGATTTTGCTGCTGCCTTCAAGGAGCTCATTGATTAGTGATGATTTCAGCAGCAATCACCCCAAATCTACATCCTCTCTCATACCATCCATCTTTCTCCCGCTCTTTTTGTTTTTCTTGTCATCTTCACAGTGCTTCTTTCTGAATGTCCCTCAAACAAAACATTTATACAGCTGAGCTCCCCACACCCACGTTACATCCTGTATTGATCTCTCCCTGCAGTGGACTGGCATAGCACATGATTGTCTAGACCACTTGGCTGGCACTTATCACTTAATGCCTTGCATTTTTCGTGTCCAGCAACTCGGTGCTGTACAGGTTACGAGTACTCACCTGGGAATTGTAGCATTATTTATAAGGCTTTTTTGAGTCCACAGCCTTATAGTGTTGAAGGAGCACAGGACAGGTCTTTTAACCCTAGCTAAGCCTAGGTTTAAACATTTACTTGCTACTTCCTTGCTCTATGGTTAAGTCGGTCAGTCTTAACTTGTTTTCCTCTCATCTGTAAATGAAGCCTAATAACCCTTCCAACCTCATAGCGTTGCTGTGAAAGTGAAATGAGATGTGAAATTTATAAATGAAAGTCTCATTTTCAGAATGTTTCTGTGGGACAAATATCTTCTCAATTCAAGAGTCTCAGATTGCAGTTATACAAACACTTGGGAGTAGCCAAGTCTCATCTGCTCTACAAGGCTGCAGGCTCCTGCATGTACTGATGGCTCCATCTTTATTATCCTCATTCATAGCCCCCTCCTGCCTCACAGTGTGATCTCTGATACCACTCACAGTCTTCCCATTCATACAGAAATGGCTCTGGTCCAACACACAACCTCTTTAAAGGAAACAGGACAAAAACAAATGTGGGAGAGAAACTTGAGTTCACCTAGCTCTTGAAACAGACCTTCTGTCAGACTTTTTTTTTTCTTAAACCTCTTAAGAGTTAAGCCTTAGAAAGCATCTTCATTCAGCCATTCAACACACAGTTCTCCTTACCTAAATTTGCTCTTTTTTTTACTTGTCAATTCCAACTACACCCTTGCTCCTGCTCTTGGATGGTCAGCCAGCCTTACTAACATCAGTTATTTACACAGTATACCCACGTAAGTCTACAAACCACCACTCTGAAACCTGGAGACACAATAATAACAGCTGTCATTTATTGAGTTTGGTACTTTTGTCGGAGTACCATAGATACACTTAAGACCGTCAGGGAGGAGTCTGGGGCTCAGGTTAACTGACTTGCCCAAAGCCATGTGGCTAGTAAGTGGAAAGCTGAAATGTGCAGCAAAATCTGTTGGGCTGTTTTAATTTTGTTCCTTAGATTGCAAAGTCCAGATTCACTTAAGCTCTCTGAAAAAGAGGGGTGGGGCTGGTTAAGTGTACACACGGAGGGGCCGTTGTCAGTCGTAAGAGCCAAAGCAGCTTCAGGGACTCCATCTCACGGCCAAGTGCTCACCCGCTCCTGGCATCTGCTTGCCTCTCCGCTTGCTGCCAGTCAGCTTCCTGTTACTCATAGTTTCTGCTTCCTCATAACCTTGGCTTGCATATGGTTTTGGCTTTTTGTGGCCTCAACTCTACCCCCTGGCACTCTTGCAGTTTCTGCCCCTTTCCTAACTGGAGTTTTCTGAATTAAATTCCCAAGTGTGAGGATCTGATTGGCTCCGCTCATTTTTTCAGTCCCAGCCATGTCATAGGTCACTGGCCTATCTGTGGATTGGCTGCCCCTGGGTCAGATTCCCACAACTTTACCCACCAGCTGAGCTGCGGGAGGAGGATGTTGTCTGACCGCCCAGGCAGCAGTCTCAGTTTCCCTTGCAGGAAGATGAGCATCTACAGGGCAGATTCCAAAGCCCTAATTCTTACCGTGATAACTTGCAGTTTCTCTGGAATGTTTCCTTACTTTGTCTTAAAACATATTTGTTTCAAAGGTCAATAAACTTTCCCAGATGAATCTCACTAGGATCTATTCCTATAATCACTTATAACTAAGCACTTGTGAGTATCTATAATTGAGTATATATACATATATGGTTTCATGTTTCTGTTATTTCTCTTAGGTTGGAATTATTTGGGCTTTAGTGACTTTGTTACATTTTATATTTTATAGTCTTTGAGGGTGGAAAATCTATCTTCTCCTTTCTTTGCAATGCTTTACCTAGTTAAGTGCGTAGTACCTACCTAACTCTGGAACTTCTGAACCCTGGCTTGTAGAATTGTTTTTAAAAATATACACCTTGAGTTATCTCCTTTTATGTCATACACTATATAGAACACTTTGTTTTGTTGCTATTTAGATATCCTTTTTATTCTTAAAAATAGTCCTTTTAATATTTTTAGTATTCTTAGTATATTTTAGTATCTAGTATTAGAATTGCTTTTGTATTCCAATTTAAATTTTATTATCACTTAAAATCATGTCTTATCCCTGTAAAACAATTGCAGGGTATCAAATCAAGTCTTCCCATTCTAGAATAGCACAATATCCAAAGTATTATGACCTTAGAGAAGAGCCATAGAAAAATTAATCTATGCTGTTCTTTTGTGGTTTAGACTGTGGTTTCCTAAGAGACCAGTCATGACAAGTGAGGTTGTACATGGAATTTTTTCCATAGATGACAGGTTTGAACTGCTGGGGTCTTGGGCATTAAGTTCTCAGGAAAAGGCATCTATGACTTGAACAGTTCTACTTAAAACCTTATATTTTATACCTGTGGTTGATAACTTGTGGTAAAAGGTCCCTGTGAGAGGAGACAGCAAAGGGGCAGCCCAAACAATCGTAAATGCATGCAGTAGCCCGAAATAGCATATATATTAACACAGAACTGAATGTTAGTTGTATTGTTTCTATTAAATCATTTTAAAGAACAAATACGTTTCCGTGAATGTTATCTAGCAAGTTCGTACTTGCCCATTGTGCACCTAGTACTGCACTTAGAGTAAGTTTGCTGCTGCCTTTTTTTTTTAATGAAAAGAGTTAAGAATTATATATATATATATATATATATATATATATATATAGTTTGTGTATATAGTTGTTTTCAATCAGGTGTGCTTGAGAATGTTTGGAGCCCTTCATCATATGGAGGTGGCGCCCTAGGTCAGCAGTAGGAAGGATATCTAGGATGGATATTTTTTAGTTCCTTGTTGCTGGAAGCACCCTTGAATGGTCACAGCTTTGCTAGAAGACTCGGTTTCCATAGGGGACACTTTGTTTTCCTTATGGCAGCCAGAAGTTGAGAGGCTTCACTTCTTAGCCGAGTTAGGATTTTTCATTATCATGGCAGATGGCCCTTTCCAGGAAGGCGTTAGAGGCCAGAGGCCAAGGAAGAACGCTGTAATATTGACCGCTTAGTGCGGTAATATAACCCTGTAATAGTCACTGCTGAACAGGCCAGCTGTCCCAGTGGCCCATCCACAGACCGCGGGGCTCTTGCCGGTGGGACTTGCTGTAGAGGCCGTCTGCCTTGCACAGGTTCTAGGCTAGATACACTAACGAACGCAAAGGCGATCCAGAAAAAAAGGCGGGGGGCATCTTGAGTCGCCTTAATTTCAATTGAAAAACAAAGGAAACTACCTCCTCACTTTGTCCCTGTTTTGCTGTTTCTGTGTCCCTTCAATAGAACACATTTGTGTCGCATCTCATAATTAACATATAGAAGGATCACACACTTCCAGTTTTCGGGAAAGCTTGCTAAACCGATGGATTGAAATGATTTTCGCTATATGACTTTGGCATCTTGAAGGTAAGCTTGCCAACTCTGGCATAGGAATGAAGTACGAACTTTACCGTGCGTTTTTGCGGTTAGGGGGTGGGGAGTGGAGACATTTTCTCTGCTAAAATTTTAGCGTGCGAATTGGGGGAACGGGGATTTGCAGAGGTTTGATGGAAGGCTGGTTTGTTCGTTGAAGTAGGAGTGATTGCCCGCACCTTTTCTGGGAGAGTGGACGGTCGGGGGGATAGTTTGGAAGGGTGAAAAAGAAAAAGACGACTTGGGACCAGTTGGCTTCCTACCCAGGTGTTAGCGTGATCCCCGGCGCGGTGCCCTGAAAAGGGGCTTCGAGCCCGGGTGCAAAGCTGCCGCGGGTGCTGAAGCCAAGAGCCGAGGGGGAAAAAAGAAAAGACGAGGGGGGTGGGTACTCCAAGGAATGTGCGGCATGCGGGGAGCCAGACCCAACCATTGCACCAGAGCGGGGGCGCCGGTGGCTCCCCGGGCCGCGCAGCCCCCGCTCCGGCCCCGAGCCCGGGAGGGAGCGCCCGGGGGCCAGCCGGCCGGCTGGGCGGCGGGCGCGGCGCCGGGCGGGAGGGCGGGGAGGCGCGGGTGGGCCTGGGCGCGGCGCGAGGCGGTGCGCGGCCGCCTCCCCGCCCCCGGCCGGCGCGCTCTCGGGGCGGTGGTTGAGGCCGCGGGAGGTGGGGACGCGGCGGCGCTGCTCCTCCGCTGCCGCCGGGAGAGTCCGCGGCGCCGCCAGCTCCGCGCGCGAACTCCCGTCCATGGCACGCAGGGCGGCGGCCGCCGGAGCTGCCAGAGTCCTGCCCGCCGCCGCCGCGCCGCACTTTTAGGAGAGTCCGGAGGTCGAGGGCGGAGGAGAAGTCAGCCCGGAGCTGCAGCCCCCGCCGGCCGCCGCCGCGCGGCGAGAGGGAGTTCCCAGAGCGGCCGCGGCCCCGGCCGGCCCCCTCCCTGCGCCCTCCCCCTCGCAGCGAGGCTGCCCCGCGCCCGCGCCCGCCGCCCGCGCCCGCCGCGATGATCTTCCCCAGCAGCAGCGGCAACCCTGGGGGCAGCAGCAGCTGCAGGACGCCCTATCGCAAGCAGGTGAGGCGGCGGCGGGGATGCCGCGGGGAGGCCGGCCGCCCCGCTCTACAAAGGGTGGCAGCGCTCGGCCGGACTCCGCGGTCGTCCTCGGAGGGACCGGGCCGGGCGGTGACCTTGTTTCGCAGGAGGCGGCCCGCGGGGACGGCTCGGGCCGGTGACCTTAGCCGGGGAGATGCCCTCGTCCCCTCCGGCCGGGCCGGGCGGGACGCGGAGGAAGGGGAAGGGGCGGCGGCGCGGCGAGAGCAGGAGCGCGCCGGGGGCTTCGCCCAGCTCTGCAACAAGTTTGGGTTTTTTTCCGGAAACCTTTGTGTGTGGAAGAGTACGATAATAAGTCTTAAGATTGGGGTACAACAATCTTCACTTGGAACCTCAAAGAACCTGCCCGATTCGTACGAAACCCGGAAGACGTGTGTGTGTGTGTGTGTGTGTGTGTGTGTGTGTTCGCGCTCGCTCCCCCTCCCATTTATATATTAAAAAAAAGAAAAGAAAGAAAAAGAAACAGGAACTTCTACTGTCACTTTCTCAAGGTTTTCAGTTTTCAGCAGCACAGGGAAATCCTGTGACATCCTAGTTGCAGAGATACTTGGATAAGCCTGAGTCATACACATGCCTTTTCCTATTTTAATACCGTTTCATACATTTTTTAACAGATTGAACTCCAAAGGCACTTTAGTGGTTAGATCAAAATCCCCTGCCGGGAAAAGGAGTGGAGCTGGAAGCTTATAGTCATGGCCTTTTGTTTTGTTTTTCATCTTTGTTTTTAAAAGAAGGTTACTGAAGCCATGTTGTGGTAAATCTCACGGAGGCTTTCAGCAGCAGCATTAACAAGACCTAGCTTTAAATTATGTAAAAAATGTGCAGGTCTGTTTAGAAAAGGTTAAACTGATTTAGAGGTCAGTGGCAAGATGCTTGTTGAGAAAACAAAAACACAATTGCAGATATTTTTCTTCCATAATCTCTTGTCTACATCCTTAGCCACTGAGACAAATCAATTAAGTTATTATCCCAATAGTGATTCAATCAAACTGTATCCTTCCACGCAGACCATGGCTCTGTTAAGATCACGACAGATGACAGTGATGCCTGGTGGCTTTCCTAAAGGCGTTCACAGGATTATTGATTATGTTTAGTCCTTTTTGTTCTCAAAGTCATTTTGGGGGGTGGGGTAGGGAGGGCACTCTTACTATATCTGAAAATGATGCTAATTTTCTGATACGATGACTGTCAAAAAGTATTGTTTTCTGGTGTTTGGTTCTTTCACTTGTTAGCTTTCCCTTACAAAGACAGTAAACACACCTGGTTTGTATGCCCTTGCTTTCCAAGTCAATGGAACTTTTACCTGGTTTAAGAAAAGCCCCTTCCTTTAATTTAAAAAAAAAAAAAAAAATCTGCATTTGTGACTTGGCTGAAGTATATACTAAAATTTGTCAAGATCCAGAAGCTGGCATCTCTAAAATCTCTTCATGTGGCCTCATTTAAAATAAATGCCCTCAGAGCCAGTACACTTGCATCAACTTCATAAATGAAGCAAATTTCCAATAAATATTCTCCTGAATCCTCCCCCCACCCCACCTCCCTCTACCTGAAAAGATGGCTAATTATGTAAGGGCCTTGTGTATTCATTTATTTGTTGTCGGAACCCGGTGGGGTGTTAGCTCTGAAATGGGGAAAAGGCTCTGAGGGCGAGGCCTTTTGCTGTGAGGGGCTGGAGGTTTTGTGTGTGGAGGGGGACAGCCTGCTGGTCTGGAGCACGCTGATAAGATGCTCTTCTTTTCACTAGGCTCTCCTTAGATTCAGAGACTAAAAGGGCTGACTGAATCAGAAAAACAAACAGACTTTCTTTTTTCTATAGGCGAAGAAAGAAATGAATGTGTAGGCATTATACAGACACAAGACCCCGGGTACCAGTGGTATTTGAGTCAAAGGTTTCTTTTGTTAGTATTTAGCCATTCACTGGGAAAGCACACTTCCAGCAAGGGGACCTGGTTACCATGAGTGACTTTGTGATCTCATCCTGGCTTAGTCTAAATGGGAAGTCTAATTAATGCTTTTTATAAGATTTTGTGACATTAAGCTCGCACCTTTCAGTTCACATTAGTTTGTTCATTTTGATGAACGAATAGGTCCATTTTAGGTGTATGAGGCAGTTTGATTTTAATCTAGAAATACATGATCAGCTGTTAGAGCTGATTTCAGATAGTTTGCCTGAGGAAAACACTGAATGTGAGGAATACTTAAAAATCACCTTTGGAAAAAAAAATAAGCTGGAGTCACACTTGTATTATACATATATATTAATAGTGGCAAACCATCACTGAGCATCTTATAGCCTGTGGGTTGCTGAGAACGACCCAGCTATAGGTGGGTTAACTCATTTAGTCATCTTGACAGTCCTGTGAGGTAGGTAATGGTAATATCTCCATTTTACAGTTAAGAAAACTGAGGCATAGATTAAGTACCGTACTCAGTCTGTATGACCCAAAGTGCAGAGCCAGGCTTTGGCAGTCAAGCTCTTAAGACAACCACACTACGGCAGCTTGCTTATTACGTGCACATCTCAGTGAAAACTCATACAGAGCTTCTCTGCATCACTGCCCGTCACCCTTCTAGTCTCAAAAGTCTGGTTTAGGGATTCCTCCCACCTATCTGGGCCATGGACAGGTGCAGGGAAGTGGTGGTGAGGAAGGAGTTGCAGGTGAAGGAGGATGCTGTGAATGACATGGACGGTGGGTTCGTGATATTTGGGATCGGCATTGATGTTAAAGGGTTGCTTTACAGAGTGATTGTACGATTTCTTCTTAAAACTGTACAAATATAGGAGTCAGCCAGTTTCAGTTAAACAGAGGTGGGTGGCGCTCATTCCCCTCCTGCCCCACGCTGTGTATCGAGGACGTCAAGGAGCACTGATCTCCGGCATCATTTAGGATTTTCCTGCATCACAGGCCCATGAGCATGTTAGAAATACATCTGCTTGGCTCAGGTCAGAGTAAGATGCTTTGAGTGGGTGATAACCCAGGAGGCAATGTCTAGACAAAGATTGTTGGTTCTAGTCTCAGTGGAGAAATGTGTATGGCCTATGGTTGTTGACTGTGACGTGCAGATACAGGATATTCGTTAAGCAAATCCAGTCTGTATGAGAACACCGCCACAAGCAAAATGAAAGCCCTTTAGTAGGACTTCTGTAGTTGTGAAAATATTTTTAGTATGTCTCAAAAGAAAAAGTGCTTTCCTTTAATTAGAGAAGATAAATATTTCCATTTTATTTTGAATTCTTTTATTAGCTACTTTCCCCTTCCTGTTTCCTTACTTCCATTTCGGAACTGCTTTTCTTGAAGTAGTTGATTCAGTGATGTCATATACTTGGTTTTTACAAATTGAGGTGTGTAGCAAGTACTTTTTTGCCTAGTGGTTTGCAGTGGGGTCTTTGGGGTAGGGGAGTGCATATAAGAATTTTCGTGTGTGTGTGTGTGTGTGTGTGTGTGTGTGTGTGTATGTGTGTGTGTGTTTTCAAACGATCTTGCCAACCAATAGCTGTACTTGTTAAGTGTTGCTAAAACTTTTGATGAGTGAAGTGCTTATCTCCCCAGTTTAAATAGATTTACATAGTTTGCTGCTTTCTTGAAGATTAACTGGGTGTAGCTGCACGTGAAGAATTCAACAGTGATTCAGTGTTTGGCCTTGTTAGAGGATGACATACAAAGCTGTTGATTAATCCTCTTCAAGCAGTTTCTGTTCACAGCAATTTATGTGTAGTAGATTGGGTTTTGTTAAAGTTTGAAGATTAAAGTGTTCAGAGAAATGTTTAAATGAACACTGAGCCAGTCCCAATTTGGTGTCGTTTTAAAAGAAGGTAAACCTACTCAAGCCACGGAAATTGGAGGTTTAGGGGAAATTAGCAGCAAATTAAATTGGTATACATAAAAAGGTCTTGTCCTGTTTGGGGATTAGACTATTTCAGTGTGTTTGTGATTCAGTAGTGCTTGTGTGTCAACGTAACCGTTTGAAATATGTAACCATGGCCGTTTGAAAAGTACGGAATTCGCCATCATCAGTGATCATCCAGTTTTTCCGCTAGGCATCCCTTTTGGCATCTCACTACATTTTCCATAGTTCGCTTCAGGTTTTGAACACGTTTCTCGTTTTTGTTCTTTCCTTTCTTTTAGAGGCTGCTGTCGGCTGGGCTCATCATATATTGGTAATACTTTCTGAGCCCTTTCTTGGGGTGGGCGGGGACAGGGGGAGTCAGTCTTTCCAAGTTTCTGAGAATACATTTCCATAGCACTCTGCCAATAAATAAATATTTAAAGATGTATATGATATCCCTTCCCAACCTCAGCTATATTTAATCTTCACAACATCCATATAAAGTGGGAAAAGGTCAGGAATTCTGAGGCAGTGAATTTAAATGGCCTAGTTGGTGAAAGCTCAGGTCTCTGGAGTCAAGGGTTCTGTCAGCTACCAGAAAAAAGAAAAGGAAGCTCGGTCAAGAACAGCTGTAGCCCCACTACACTTCCCTTTACTTGGCCTCCCAAAGACATGTGGCACACAGAGCATCCCAGATTTCAGCTTTGGGAATTGTAGCTTTGTAATTTATTAGTGTTTTTTGTTTGTTTCATAAAGGCCTTTGCTCTAGGGTTCTCAGCGTACGGGACACCAACTTAAATTGGAATTTCAGATAAACAATGAATAATATTTTAGTATAAGCACGTCCCAGATATTGTGCGGTGCTGTGTGTTTTTATTTGCGAAATCCAGCAATCCTATCTGTGGGGAACCCAACTCACTTTTTAAAACGAGTTATAAAAGAAATTGTAATTATAAACCATATTATTCCCATGTTTTCCTCCAAAAATCTTGCCTCTTGGCATATTCCTTGAGCCCTGGTAACGCCGATTTCACATCTTAACTTCTTTAACCATCACTCAACCTAATTGAAAGAGACCCCGTCTTAAGTTCTGGCTCTGTGTCTTGCATGCTTTTTCACTTAACCTCCCAAAGCCTCACTTTCTGTTAAATAAAGATAATAGTGCCCACTCCACAGGGTTGTTGTTGTTAATCCTTCTAAGGTGTTATTATTATTAATGTCCCAACAGAGCAAGCAACAGCGGGTGGTCCTGGGAGGCTCTGTGTGATCCTGGGAGACCTTGACACAGCCTCTAAGAATGGACTTTGTTTAGAAAGTGGGGGCAGCCCCCAAAAGGGTAAGGATCTGGAGCTTGAAAACGAGACTGTCAACCACATGTAAAAAAAAAAAATCCAAAAAGAAATAGAAAAGAGCATCCCACCATATTTCAGAACAGTTGTTCCTGTATTATGCTCTTGTTAGCAGAGTTTGCCTTCCCTTTGGGGAAAGAAAGCCTTTCAACCCTCTGTTCTTTATTTTATGCAAATATATGATTGGAGAAGGAAAAAAAGAGCATTAATCACTCTTGTTGATGAAAAATGCTACCTTTTAATTTGCTCGAAAATGGACGGATTTGATTATTAGTATATGCGTGATGATTTCCTGAATTCTTTCCTTTGTCTTGTTGGTTTTCAAAGATGCCATCTTTGCCTTTCTCAGAAAAATAAACATTGTTTTTCTCCTTGGACATCTGTAGGTGTTTGGTGGGTGTTTGTTTTTAAACTCGCATCTGTAGAGAATGCTTTGCTTTAATACATTCTAAAAGCTTAGTAAATTTTAAAATAGGATAGACATACCATGAGGAAGGAAGTAATAAGCTTTTCCTGAAATTAGGACAAGGTGAAAAAATTAAATGGAGCAAACTAAATTCTGTATTAAAATAATGAATCAATGTAGCTATTGTTGTTTAACACTTACTAAATGGCAGCAGCCACAACAGAACTTGGTGTTAAACACAGCAGTGCTCTAATAAATAGAAATGTACTTTGACTCCACTTTATTCATTTAAACATACGGACTTACAAAGCAGTGTAACGTAAACTGGGGAAAATTGTATTTGCATTTGTTAATTGTGCATCCAATACAACCTCAAAAAATGCATGAATAAAAAAAGACTGGAAGGAAATATGCCAAAATATTAAAAAGTGTTTTCCTCTGTTGGTAGATGGAATCATGAATGACTTATTTTTCATGATTCTCTTTACATTTATTTTTCGGCCTTCCAGTCCCCCTTGTTCCCCACCTGAACATGCAGTCCCTTCGGTTATCAAGAAAAAGATAAAGTGAAAAGAATATAGAAAATTGTATTATTTTTAATGTTTAAAAATTGCAGTGAAAACCCAATTCTCATGTCATTGAGAATTTCAGCGTAGCATGTAGGTGTTACTTGTTTCTGTGCCTGAGCTTTGAGATACAGTCCTTTACTATTCTTTATGAATTTCTGTTTTTATTTTTACTGCCAATTCCTGTATCACATTTTTGGAAATCACCTAGTTCTGACAGATAGTTTTTGTATTTATGAACTTAGTATTTTCCCATTTTATACATACTCGACAGGACTTCTGTACTTTTTAAAAAACATTTTTAAGACACCAACTTATATGAGTCAGCAAGGAGAAAATGTAGCTATATGTATGGAATTTCATATGCTAAAGTATTTTTCATGGAAGGAGTTATTTTAAATATTGAAGAATTACCGCTGTTTTCTCTGTTGTCATTTGACTTACAGGTGCATTTAAATACAGCTGTTTGGTGGACAGATTCCCCCTCATATAATTTCTGTATTGAACGTGAAAAACCAAGACTGTTCTACCACTCATGTCATAATCCTTTGGATTTATTTTATTATGAATACTCATATCTGCCTTCGTCACACACGTCCTTTTCATTGTAGCTTTTTGAAAGGGCAGTGGGGTGAGAGGCGTGGCTTCCTTACAGGCAGCTGTAACTTATAATGGGACAGTTTCTGTAAGAAACACACAGTACAGATCATGTCTGCACTTTAGAAGCTGTTGTTACTGTGTAACCCAGGGGGGATTTTCAGTATATCAGGGAGTTTTGGGTGTGCTCTGTAGCGGCTACAGGACTTCAGAGTGAAAGGAGGAGAGAGCACCGAAGGGAGGAGGAAAGAGGTGGGGGGGCTCTGAGGGAGAGAGAGAGAGAGAGAAGGAAAGCAGTATTGCTTTGTTGGCTTCTTACTTTATTAGTTGACACGCCACTTTACAAAATCTGTTTGTTTCATTGTTTTGATGCCCTGTAGGTTGGGTGCCGATATGTAGCCTCATTGTTTTGTATTACCTGAGATTCTTAGATCGCATTTTTTTCTGCATAGTATTCCCATCACCTAGAATTTCCTTTCAGCACTGTTCTAAAACAAGATCTCTGTCTCTCCACTTCCAGGAACTGCCTAAAAAAACATCACCCTTTTGGAAGACCATTTATGATCAACCCAACCCTATGTATTCAGATATTCTAGAAACAATGTTGTCTCCACTTTCTCTGTCTGTATTCTCAGTTTTATAAGTCAAATGCCCAACAGGCCAGCTCCAAGGGAGTGAATATGTCCTTTTGTTTAACTGAAAGTTTAACAGCGACTCAGAAGCATTGAGTCAAATAATTACTGAGTGTGTAGCATAAGTTAAGTTGGGAATGTCATTCTGGAGGAGGTAAACGGGTGACACGCAGAAGGTACACTGTTGCTCGTTAAGGGAGAGGCTGGGTGGGGGGAAGCCAGTTTAGCTAGCACCTCAAACAGCTGAGAGATGGTGAGGACCCAAAAGAAGGCAGTCACATTGTGGACAGGAGGAACAACCAAATTTTATAGACATTGGAGGACATAAAGCCCCTAAAATTGTATGTAAAATGTGGCGTACATCCGCTGTTTCCTGAGGAGACGTTCGTAGCTTTCATCAGTTTGCCAAAGGGATTTGCGCCCTCCAAAAGAATTTATGACTGCATGTGGAAATGGAGGAGGACAACTTAAAGATGGTGCCAAGATTTCTAACTCAGGAGGCAGGTTGCATCATGGAAGGTGACGTTTTAGGTGGAAGGAACATTACAGCAAAGATTTGAAGATAGAAGACATGGGCTTTTCTAGGGGAAGATTGAGAAATTCAGGTGAGCTGTACTGCAGGGTAGAGGTTGGAGGACAGAGCAGGGATAGGGTCAAGCTTGCTGAAGTGGATGCAAGGAGAGCCTAAGTTTAAAGGTGTTGTAATAGTTGAAGTAAAGCTGTGAAATGGAGTAACGGCAGTGTGAATGTATTAGATGGGGTGCATTCAAGTTATGTACAGAGTTGGCGATTGATTGGGTGGGGAGTGGACAGTGTTCGTAAAAAAAGAGTCCTAGGTCTCTTGTCTGAAATGATTGGAAAAATAAAAAGTTTCTGCAAAATTACTTGCTCTGGTCTCAGTGATTAGGTAGAATCCAGCCATTCTCCTACAGGGATCGTCTACATTTTTTTTAGGCGTTAAATTGGGGGCAGGGGAGTGCTAAATTCTACTGGTATTCAAAGTCCAGACACCAAGAATACAAAGGGTCCTTCTGTATCCATGTTAGTCTCATAAGGAAGAATCGTCCAGCCCTGAAAGGCTAGTAGCACCCAGTGCGAACCACATTAAGTACTCTTTTTGGATCCAGGCGATGGTTGTAAATATTTTTTTTACTGCTGCCCTGGGATTGTCTTAAAGTCAGTATAGAGGCTGTGTCACATGGGTGTGTAGATTTCCATGTTTGGCCTGGATCCTCACATTCTTTGGAGTGGAGTACTTATCCAGCAGATCTTTTTCTTGATAGTATATGTCATCGATAACATCTGTAGTATAACAAGTGCATTGGTTATATTAAATACTCCCACCTCAACAGGAGTATGAAAGATGGCAGGTTGGATGGTGAACGGGTTAGAGAATTCACCCTACCACAATAAATTAGTTTCTCAGGAAAAGCCATAAGCTTGGTTTGGCCATTTCAATTTGGCCACGTGAATCACGCGTTACCACCCTTCCTACCAACCAAGTGCAGGCAGGAACTTCCAGCAAGAGATACAGAACTAGAGTTTGGGGCAAGCTCAGGACCTCCTGCAACTTAATAGGTGGCACATTGGGAACAGGTTAAAGCAGTTCAGGAAGAGAAGGTGTCCAGAAGAATCTGGAGAGACCTGGGGAGCATAGATTCTATAGTGGGAAGGAGGAAGAGCCTTAGGCAAAGAAGGGGAAAGAAATGGCAAAATTCTGGGAGAATCAAGAGAGTATCACAGAAGCCCAAGAAGAGCAGAGTTTCTAGCAGAGCTGGTCAGCTCTGTTAAGTGTTGCCTAGAGGTTAAGGAAGGTAAAGGCGGAGTAGAGGCCATTGGAAATGTCCATTGGGAGGTCTTTGAAAGTCTTTGAGACAGAAGTTTCAGTAGAGTAGTCTGTGTGTGGTGGGCAGAGAAGGGAGCAGGGGTGAACGTGGTAGAAAGTACATTCCAAAGGGTTTAGGGAATGCGTGAGTGAAGAGGGTGTGTCTTTAGAAAAACTGGGTGTCAAAGGAAAGAGTCCCTTCAGACAATCTTGAGGCAGGATTATCTTAGCATCTGACTGGTTGTAGGTAGAGCAAGGTGATAGAAAACAGGGACTAGTTGGAACTAGGTCTTTTTTTTTTTAAAGAAAGATTGAGGTTAGTCTTACAGGAAAGGAGAGAGTTTCCTGCCAGTGATACAGGAAGGAGGAGATTGATTATGCTAGAGATGTTAGGAGGAGTAAGGAGGCCAGTGAAGCTCAACCTTTTAAAAGCCTACATTTCAGTAAAGAGGTTAGGCCGTCTGTTATGATTTAAAAAAAGAAAAAAAAAAAAGATTCTAGGCCTAAAGAGTGTGACAAAAGATTTGGAGTAATCGCTCTTGGGAATTTGGTGAGCATTCAAATAGAGACGAGTAAAAGGATGCCTAAGCTGTAGCGAGGGCCCCTGGGAGTGCAGGGGTCTGAGTTGGCAGGGTATTTTGACCCTTCTCCCACAAGAAATGAGGGAAAGCGTCTGGGTAATGAATTTATGTAGGGTTTGGCATTGGTAAAGGGATTAGGTATGAAAATCGAGAGTATCCTGATGAACATTAAGGAGACAGGTGAATATTACTCAGCCATAAAAAGAAACGAAATTGAGTTATTTGTAGTGAGGTGGATGGACCTAGAGTCTGTCATACGGAGTGAAGTAAGTCAGAAAGAGGAAAACAAATACAGTACGCTAACACATATAGGGAATCTAAAAAAAAAAAAAGGTTCTGATGAACCTAGGGGCAGGACAGGAATAAAGATGAAGACATAGAGAATGGACCTGAGGACACGGGGAGGGGGAAGGGTAAGAGAGTGGCACTGACATGAACACTACCGAGGTAAAATAGATAGCTAGTGGGAAGCAGCCGCATAGCACAGGGAGATCAGCTCGGTGCTTTGTGACCACCTAGAAAGGTGGGATAGGGAGGGTGGGAGGGAGACGCAGAGGGAGGGGATATGGGGATATATGTATACATATAGTTGATTCACTTTGTTATACAGAAGAAACTAACACAACATTGTAAAGCAAGTATACTCCCATAAAGATGTTAAAAAAAAGACAGGTGAAATCAAGAGAGACACTGAACTTTGAGAACAGGGAGGGTCCTGGAGATTCTGATAAGATAAAAAGGAAAGTCCCTGGGAGTGAGGGAAGGAGAGTGATCAGAGAGGAAACTCCATGGTCAAGATCTTGAAGGTGTAGTCGTTCCAGGATCTTAACCTTTTAGAGTTATTGGGATGATTAAATGAGATGATACGGATGTGTCTGCCTGGCATGCCAGAAATGCTCAAGTGGTGATAATTATTAAGATGTGGCTCTCATATAATTTATACCTCCCTATAACCATTGTTCAAATATTCGTGTAAATCAAATCATATTTCAAGCAGACTTCAACCACGAACCAAAATAATACATATTTTGTAACTGCACCACAAGCCCAAATTAAGTTTTAAAATATACTATCAAACTATTTCAAAACATCTTAAGTTGCTTTTAAAGAAAAAAAGGTGGACAGGGGTGTGGATCCCAGCTTCATCATTTATTAGTTCTATTACTGTGAACACATTTCTTAAATTTCCTGCGTCTTGATTTCCTCAGTGACAAAACGAGATAAAATAATTAATGTTATTGAGATGACTGGATGAAGTCCTATATGTGACAGCACTTGGCGCATCACCTGTCACAGGTGCTCTGTCTGCTTCCCTCCTTCCTTGCGGTGTCGCCTAACAAGTCAGTTCACACAAGAGGATCTCGGCGGATGGGTCACAAAATGATAATAGTGGTAGAAGATTGTGATCGTTCTGTTCATGAGCAGAAAATACTTTGTTACTTCCTCTCGAAGGGAAACTCAGTTCTCATTGATAAATGGAAACGATTCTTCCATTGTCCTTGACTTCCTAGAGTAAAAGATCAAGGAGTTAAAGTAAGATAAAGTGCTTTATGACAGACAAACACTACAGAGATGTTGTTGTGGATTCTGAAATGGGTGCCCTCAAACTATTACATGAGTATTTTGTTTCCTTCAGCGTGTGATTTTAAGTTTATGAAGTCTATTGTGCAAAGCCAGTTTTCCCAAATTGTGTTCGCTAAGATCCTGGGGTTCTATCAAATGTTAAAAGTGTTCCAGGAATTGAAGTATTCGGTGTTCAAAGAAACTTGGGAAACACTACAAACTATATAGTATTGTTGTCTTAGAGAGTAACAGTGGAAATCGCATTTAAAAGTCTGAGAAATCCTGCAGTACAGACATTTGTCCAACTTTGTGTATCTCATTGTTTCCTAGAATTATTTGATCATGGTACCTAGAATATTTACTAGCTATATTCTGTGGAACGGTTTGGGAAATACTTATTTAGAGGAACCTTTTGCATTTTAGAGTTGGAAGGGACCTTAGAGATCATCTAGTCCAGCCCTTGTAATTTACCCCTAAGGAAATTATAATCCAGAGACATCGAACGATTTGTTCAAAATCACACAGCTCAAAAAGCCTAGGTCTTCTGACCCTGAATCCTCCATCATTCTACCTTCAGAGTCTTGGCTCTTCCAAGTGTGGCACACCCTTGCACCAGTGTTTTCAGAATTGCTTCCATATGAGGTGTTTTATTATTTTCTGAACAACTAAGTCCTTAGGGATGGTATGTTGCATGTTACTTTCAGACAAAATAAATTATCTGCCAACTGTCATATGTTTTGTTTTTAACTTCTCCTCTTTTAAGGTTAGTTTTCCCACCTATTTTATTGTTTCTTAAAGCATTTATGAAATCTAGATTACTGACTTGGAAGTCAATCTAGTTTAAAATATCAGTGATCTAGAAAACCCACAGGTTCTAATTATTAATGGACATTCTTTTGCTCTCTAAATTTGTTTTGTCTTTTTCACCTAATTGGCTGTGGGTAGACAAATTTACATATGTTTAGCCCCTTCCTGCCTGACTTACTACAGCATGCAAAATTTGCTCTGTGGTTTCTAGAGTAAGTTCCTGTATAGAAGAAACCACGTTTAGACTTTACATCCCTGCTGTGTGCTAAAGGCCCCTCTAGGACACACTGAAATGTGCTCTTAAAAAATCTGAATGACCAGTTCCTTGCCCTTTGTTACCATTAAGATATTTCAGGTACTAATAGTGCACTTGGATACTTTCTCTATTTATGTATCTTAAGGTTCGTAGTTGCTTAGTCTCAAGAAAAGTGGGTGGGTCCCTGTCAGAGACTCTCACTGATTCTTTCTGGTGTCTACAACATGAAAATTTATTCTGAATGAATCCTGTGATGTGATAACTAGTGCTCTTTATGAAGTGATACGAAATAATGTCTGTTATGTCATGTGCATCACAAAAGAAGCATAGAATATTAGTGCTGAAAGGACCCTAAGAGCTACACTTTTGTAAGTACTCATTTTAGAGTTGAGGATGTTTCAACATCACACAGCTTATTTGTAACAAAGCCAGGACTAGAACACATGTATCCAGGCCATAGTGCAGTTTGAACCTTTTCAAACAAATCCAGCTTGGATTATTATTCATTCAATCAATATTTTAGAGACCAGTATGGGCCAAGCACTGTGTTAGGCCCTGAAGGGAATAAGAAATTGATGATTTTGTTTCTCAATGTTGTAGTGAAATAGGGGCTGTGGAGCAGGTGTATAAATAACTATACAAGGTAGAAATGAATCAGTGACTTAAGAGGTGTAGCTATTTAAGAAGTGCATGGTGTAAGAACATGTCTAACCTATAGCTATGCTCCGATTGACCTTAATTTAGATGATTTGACTTTTAGGTGCATTTGATTTGATTCCAGATAGAAACAACGTTCTCAATTGGCTGATTCATTTTGTCATTGTGTTGATTGTCACATTAGAGTTCCCCTACCCTTTAATTGACTGTATTAAGCTGCTTATTAGGGCATAAAGCAGAGAAGAAACGGAAGTATGTCTTCCACATTCTTGGCATTAATTCATTGCCAAATTTAGTTTAGTTCTCTAAGAGGGGTGTGGAAGAGCTAGAGAGCACAAAGAGAAATTCAGGCAAAAATGGTACTATTTCAGTTTCTAAGAGGCTCTTCTTTTCATTGTTCACAAGTCAAAGGTATGAAGTAGGGTTGGAAAACATCACTTGTGGAGCTGGGATTGTTGACAATCAAGGGAAACAACAGATAAAGGTTTACCTAAAAATTGCTCGTACATTTCACAGACCACCTACAACTGGGGCCAGCATAGGGTTGTCTGTGAAGGGCCCGATAGTAAATATTTTAGGCTTTGCAGGCCATAACGGCTCTGTCACAATTACTTAGCACTACCTGTGGCTTCAAAGCTGCCATAGATAATGCATTCGGATAGGCTGTGTTCCAGTAAACTTTGTTTACAAAAGCAAGTGGCAAATGGGATTTGGCCTCTGGACAGTAGTTTGCTGTCCAGACCACCCCTGATTTATGGAATCCTTTATTCGTTGTCTCTTTTACCAAAAGGTGCACAGAACCAACTGAAAGAAAGTGATACTCAAACCAGATAGTAATGATACTTATTAGCACCATCAAAATAGAGTAGACAGAGAGTAAAACCAAGTGAGTGTAGGTTTGATTCTTAGCTTTGATCAGAAGGTTTTGGATTAAAGGTTCAATCTTTTTTTTTTTTTTTAATAAATTTATTTATTTTTGGCTGAGTTGGGTCTTTGTTGTTGGGCGCGGGCTTTCTCTAGTTGTGTCGAGCGGGGGCTACTCTTCGTTGTGGTGCACGGGCTTCTCATTGCAGTGGCTTCTCTTGTTGCAGAGCACGGGCTCTAGGCACGCAGGCTCAGTAGTTGTGGCACGCGAGCTTCAGTAGTTGTGGCTCACGGGCTCTAGAGTGCAGGCTCCATAGTTGTGGCACATGGGCTTAGTTGCTCCTTGGCATGTGGGATCTTCCCGGACCGGGGCTCGAACCCGTGTCCCCTGCATTGGCCACTGCACCACCAGAGAAGTCCTAAAGGCTCAATCTTGACCAGATATTTTGTTTGCTTGTATTCGGGGAGGCTTCCTTCATGTATCTATGTAATCAATACTACCTTGGTCTTTTTTTTTTTTTTTTTGTAATTTGAATCCCTAAATCTTGGTCATAATTCTGAAATGGTGAGACAAGAGAGCCGTGATAAAATAGAAATAGCATCCTAGGAGTAAAATGTTAATTTTTTTTTTTCTTTAAAAATATGTTTGACGTAGTTTGCTAGGGCTGCCATAACAAAGTTCCACAAGCTGAGTTCTTAAACAGTAGAAATTCATTTTCTCACAGTTCTGGAAGATAGAAGTCAAAGACCAAGGGGTTGGCAGGGCCGTACTCCCTCTGAAAGTGTTAGGGAAGAACCTATTGAGGCCTCTCTCCTAACTCCCGTCTTCACATGACATTCTCCCTGTGTGGTTGTCTGTCTCTGTGTCCAGATTTTGCCTTGTAATAAGGACACCAGCCATGTTAAGAGTCCACCCTAATGAACTCATCTTAACTCCATTACCTTTGTAAAGACTCTATCTGGAAATAATGTCACGTTCTAAGATACTGGGGGTTAGGACTTCAGTGTATGTGGGGTTTTTTGGGGGGCGGGTGGGGGAGGACAAAATTCAACCCACAACAACCTGGTACCAGACCTTCCTTCATCTTGAGTGAAGCTCATCAGTTGGGTACCCTGGTGGAGCCCAAATAAAGCTAAAACGCTTCGTGACTCACTCGTGGTCACTTTGGCTTTCATAACACAAGTGTTAAACTGGTGGCCCTCTTGTGCATAGCATATAAGGAAATATTTTATTTTGTTGTTGTTTTTCACCTGTAAGATAAAAGATACTTCTTTACAGAAATAGCTTAAACATGTAAATAGCTATGGATGCGTCCATTTCCAACGAATCGTCAAGGACCTTGAGGAACTAACTGCTCTGTCCCTGATCTGCTTTGCTCAAGTCCATACCTGCCATTCCAGTCAAAAGTACTTTCCTTGCTTCTTGAAGTCTGTTTTTCCTTCCTCTCCTCCAGTCTTTTGTTAGGCTATCACAGATGGCCACGAAACTCCACCCTCTCGTCAGCAAAGCTCACTTCCCTTTCTTCTGGAAGTTGAAGTTCAAGGTCTCCCTCTTCCAGGAAGATAATCTCTGTCATCTCCGTTTTCTGCAGTTCCTGCTATTACATTAGAGCAGAATTTTGATGTGATGGTTTTCCATTGACCGCATCTCAGCTGGGATGTGTATGTGGTGGTGTGGAGAAGCAGTAATGCCCTTTATCCTCAGAAAGGGGTGAATCGCACCATTACCCATTAAGGCATCAGGTTACCTCTAGGGACTTGGAATGGAAGTGAGTTCCTGAAGTTATTAGGTAAGTCCTTAGGAACAGGGAGATTCTTGCCATTTTTAAGTTTGTTTTGAAAGCTATCATAGAGCTGTAGTTCTGTAAGAATGTGAAGCCGTATCAAAGCTTCTTGAGTCTTATACAAAAAATGTAAAGCTATTCATACATTCCATTAGAGGTGCCTCACTATTGTTACTCTTTCTTTCACTTTTTCTTTCTTTCTCCGCCTCCCCTCTTTTTTTGACAGATACTAAGGGCACATCTTGATAGCACCAATTTTTAAAAAAAACAACTAAATTAGTTACTTCTCTTTATCAAAGTATTCTTCATTATATATAATTGTTGCTTATTTGCTGAATCGGTCTTTTTGTTTGGGTGTGTTTCTCATCACCAGCTAGGTTGTTTTAAGGTCTGAGCACTTGGAAACTGTATTTCTTTGCAACATAGTATTTATGGAGCATAGCGTTTTACATGCATATCTGGGGCACAGTATTTGCTGCTTTCATTTTCAGGTTTTCTTTAAAAATCCTATTTCCTTACTGCATCCAGGACATGGATTTGCTCATGCAGAATTTTTCAGAACTACCTCAGCGTGTGAAGTTAGGCATACTTATCAGTTACTATTTCGGCAAGAATTTATCAGTGACTGGCAGTGCTATGTGTCGGGGAAGGTACATTTCTGCCCAGAATGAGGTCATTGGGTTTATAAAAGCAGCCACTTTCTGAAGTTTGTTTGTTTTCTGCAAATAGTCACATAAAGCAAAGTAAGGATTGAGACAGTTTGTAAAATGAACACGTGTGGAATGGACTCCCTGACTCCGAATGGGAACAGAAAGATGTTGTCTTGTAACTGTGTAGGAGATGCACTGCGGAAGGCCTCGTCCCAGGGGGTATCCTCTGAGCCGATGAGTTGACATTTCTTTGTACCCAGTGAAGTGTATGTAGAGCTGGGCATTCAACTCTCTATATGGCTGTTAGTGAGAAGCCACGAAAACCTCTCACATCTGAGGGAGGGTTAGTAAGAAGTGTCAGATCAGGGAACCAGAAATTGCTTGGATCAGCTGATGGAAAAGAGAATCTAGAGGGTGTGACTAGAGAGTGTGCAGTTTTAGAACCGGACACGCCTCTTCCTGCCGGCAAGTCCAAGGATCCAGTGTCATTTGGAAGAGCTGAAAGATAAACCCTGTGGGGAGCAAGGGGACAAGATGGCGGCTGCTCTGCGAGTAGGATGGTCACAGCCAGGGTGCTGGGGCGTAAGTGGGTAGGGGCCTCAGTGCCCTGAAGACTCAGATTAGCTGTAGAGGCCATAGCGTAAACCTTCCAGAGTAGGAGGGACACCAAGGTCTCTGAGTCTCAGAGATGTGCTCTCTTTGTTCTACTGTTTATGTAGGCATTTCCTGAAGTGTGGTCCCTGGACCAACGGCATCAGAATCTCCTGGGGTGCTTATTAAAAAAGGTAAATTATTGGGTCCCACTACCTCACTTTCTCAAACACTACAGGGGCATTTTAAGGTCTCTAGGTGACTTAGAAGCTCACTGAAATCTGAGGACCACTGGGTGAAATATTCCTCAGAAAAGCTCTGCCTGTGGGCATCTTCAGTGACAAAGAATGAGCTAGCTTATAAAGCAGTGATCTTTTAAGTCCAGGGGTGATGTAGGCAGGAAATGTAAATGGGTACCAAGTAGGAGAATGACAGATGTATGAGAAACTGAGTCAAAACTGGGTCCAAAGAAAAACTGGGATATATCTCCCAAGGCTGACAAAGAAAAGCTAACAGCACGTGTCCCTTGCAACCTTGGTTGGCCAGAGCACTGGACCGGCTGGGTTGATGCATTTGAGCCATTCTCCGTTCCTATAGAAAACTGGAAACGGTTTCAGAGGTCAGTCTGTAGAAGTGCTGAGCCAGCTAAGACGCCAGGGCCAGCCGTGAACCTCAGGGACCAGATGAAAATCTTCAAAATGTAGTACACAGAAAGCTGTTTCTTTTTTTCCCCCGGTAAAATTTTTGCCAGGCATGTTTTTTAAGCAGCTGCCTAGGGTGTATATGTGTGTTGCGGGGGTGGGAGGAGGTGCATATGCTGCTAGTTCTGTGTACTTGTTGGGGGAGAGGACAGGGCAGGGAGGAGCGATTCCTGAGCATCTCATAGTCTACCTAACTGTGTGTGTATGATGAGAGTGGGTTTCCATTTTATTTGCTTTGTTGACCCTTTTTCTCAGCATCTCTCCCCTACACACTGAGTGGGCAAGACTGCCATTGGCAGCAGGGATGAGAAAGGTTCCAGGTCTCACACCATTGCTGAGACACTCCCTTCCTCCACAGCTAGACAGCTGTCTAATCAGAAGCAAGCAAAGGACCAGCTCATCAGACAGTGGCACCTGGCTCCTTGCACTTCCACGTGCATCTTTTCTGCTTGCTTAGCCACAGCCCACAAACCTTGGCAGTTATTGTAAATTTTAGGAAACAACATTTGGTAATTAAAAGCTCTTGCTAATAAAATTTAGAGATCTACCCGATTTTTATTCAGCCCTCTTAAGGGAATAGGGCAAAAAGAACCATTAAGAGAAAAAGAGTAGTTAGTGTAATCTCACTTGCCTCAGTGTTTTCCCCATCATTGCCGCCTCCCCAGCCCCATTTCCTAAAGCCACGATTGGCAGTCTTTTGATATTTGTAACTTTGATCTTGACAATCATACATAGCTCTGTCTCTAGCTAAGAGGGAAAAAGCAGCCCGGAAAGTCAAGAGGTGGGGGTAGTCTTAGGATTTGAAAAACCAGACAGTAGATATCCTGAGATAAAACTTGTTGAAAGCAGCAACTTGTACACCACGTAGAAAACATGCTTCTCAATTCTTCAGGTGACTTCCAGCTGGGAGGAATGGTGCACTACAGAGAATATCAGTTAGCAGAAGGATACCAGTATACTGGAAGATAGGCACCAGTTAACAAAAAGAGGGTTAATGGGAATAATCATAAAATCGTGCTGTTCAGTTAAAAAAAAAAATTCTGAGGGAAGTCGAATACGTCCAACTAGGTATGTGAAAAGGGCTGTGTGGTTGGTTTGACCCCAAATGAATTAGCCAGCTGATTAAGCTGCTTAGACTGTTGGTGTTGTTTTACCTACAGTTAATAAAATTTGAGTATTTAGATTAAGAAATGAAGTCATCCTACTGCATGAGTATTAAAAGTTCTTATCCAAAAGTTCATCTGTAAGTTGAAATTTTAAAAATCAGAACACTTTTTTTTTTCTCATAGAAACATCGTATTTGGTGAACTGGTTCCTAGGTTTGCCAGTCGAAATGTTATTAATAATAGCTAGATTCCTCGGTTAGCCCCAAAGCCCATGGTCTTCTAATGGAATTTTAGAAATGACGTTGCCACCTTAGGTTCTGAGTCTCTGCTGAGCAAAGGGTTATCGTATGGTACGTTCAGTAGAGGAAGAGAATGCCTTTCTCACTTCTAATAATCATAGTGAAAAACGTAAATTGAGTGGCCTTTTGCACTCTGCCTCCTCTCTCTCTGAAGGTTGAAGATAACAAAAAGTTAGGCACCTCTAATGGAACATATGCACATCTTTAAGTTCCCTTGTGATGCTCATCTCAACTGTTTTAGGTGATGACTGTTTTACCACATCAGATTCAAGAAGTTTGGGGATTTTAAAAGAGGGGCCCTAACCCAGATGCACCTCTAGTTGGAATTTTAAGTGTAAAATTCACCCAAATGAAAATGCCCAGGGAATAGGAAAATTTTGGTTAGCCAACCTTTCCAGGGAGCCTTTCCTGGGGAATCAGCTCCTCCAGTTTCCCTTGCCTTTCGCAGCATCTTCCACTTTTGAACCCACAGGGTCATTTTCATTTTCAGTTTTCTCCAATTTCTTCTTTACTGTGGCTTTGCAAAGGAGCCTCGGAGTAGGAGGAAGGGGGATTGAGGAGCTACTTACCTGTATAAGTCAGTTTCAAGCTTAGGACTGGTGGTGTCTGTACTGAGCAGAGCCCTCTTGGCCATCTGGGTACCAAGTTGCGAGAGGAACACTGAGAAGGATGGACTCAAGTGTAGCTGGCAGTCATTAAGCGCTTCTTCCAAGCTTGGCATTTCACTAGGGGCCCAGCAGTGATTAGCTTGTGCTGCCTTCACAACTACTCTGTGAGCTAGCATAGACAGTGTCATCCTTACTTTACAGATGAAGAGATGAGATTCAGAGATAATTTGCCTTAGGTCAAGTTCAGTGGTAGATCTGAACTTGAGGCAGTCTGATTTCAGAATGCATCCTTTCAACCGTAATTGCTTTACTACCTCCTTGGGAGTTGTCTAGGTCAAAGAAGTTGTTCGGTTATTGTTGCTTGTCGGGAGGTTTAAAGGAATACCTTTGGGGGGGGTGATAGTTATTAAAGATTTAAATTTGGATAAAAGAAGGGGAGACTAGACTTGTATGCTGTGGCAACTAGAAGTGGTTTAGAAATAAACTGGGACATCTGCTGTCTTGTAATGGCCCCCCCACCTTCACCCCCCATCTCTATGCCATAGAGAGAAATCTTCCTTTGGATATGAGGTTGGACAAGATGACACATAAGTTTCTTTCTGGATATAATTATGGTTAAAGAATTAATCGGTGTTATAGTGGGTACAGATGTAAAGTAATTCTCTGTACATGTTCTGATTACATAAGTAAGTTTAGGAAAAGTAAGGTTAGGAGGGTCAAAATCGGCCTTCAGAGAAAGTCACTGTAGTGGGTTGAATAGCGTGTCCCAAAATTCGTGTCTAACCAGAACTTCAGAATGTGACTTAATTTGGAAATAAGATCTTTGCAGATGTAATTAGTTAAGGGTCTTGAGATACAATCAGAGCAGAATTAGAGTGGGCCCTAAGTCCAATGACTGGTGTCCTTCTAAGAAGAGGAGAGACACAGAGAGCTGACCACGTGAAGGCAGAGGCAGATTGAAAGTACACTACCTCGAGGCAAGAACTGCAGGAGCTGCCAGAAATTAGGAGAGCAGGAAGCAGTCTCCCTTAGAGCCGTCGGGGGAGCATTGCCCTGCTGACACCTGCATTGCCGACTTCTGGCCTCCCGGACTGTGAGGCAATAAACATCTGCTGTTGTAAGCCACTAGGTTTGTGGTGATTTGTTACAGCAGCCTTAGGAAACTAATCCAGCCATTTCCCACTTTCTCCCCATTTATATTTTAACTTCGGTATAGCTTAATATACAAATGTAACATTATAGTTACTATACACATCTAAGTTTTCAATTTCCTGACAGAAACTAGTGACATTTGAATTGTATTAGGATGGTGATACTTATATTTAATTAACTTTTTTAAAGCAATGCAGTTCATTTCAAGGAGTAGCATTTTCTCTGTTCTTCTAAAGCCATGCTGCAGTTGAGGGGGCGGTGGGTGTGATTTGTGGTTCATCCGAGAGAATTTTCTCAAAATACTCAGATGGCTCCATTAAGAAGTTAGTCCTCTAAATAACTCTCTGTCGTACACTTCTCTAAGGTTAAAAATCAATTAAAAGGATTGGAGTGAAGGTGTCATTTTTCAATTGAGAGTCTACTAAAGCAGCTCCTGGCAAGAATGAGTAACAACTGCCTGACCAGATGTGGCCGTTACCAAAGGCAGGAGGATCCCAGAGTGATTATATCTTCTTGAAGGTTTATAGTAATTCTGATTAATCTGTTTTGAAAAGACAGATACCCACATATCTCAGGTATCCAAAGGCAATACGATTAAGATTATTAGGACTCATCTTTTTCTCTGAATTATAATTCTCACTATCAATCATAATTTGTCCAGCATCCCTGGTGTTTTTGAAGTCTTAAACTAGGAATTTTAAAAGTCCACCTGTCATAGAGTTGGGAGATTGTTCCAGAGATGCTGCAGGTCTGGAGAGGAAATATCATAGATTTCAGTGAAAATAGAGATCTTGTTTCAGCTACGAAAAGGGTATGATTGATTCATTTTGCCCCAGATATCAAACTCCTCTCTAAGACAGACTCTGCCATCATCCAGCCCTGGCCAACTCCTCTCACCTCTTTATACCCCAGAGCTGTTCAACATACAGCAGTTAAAGCCCTGCAACAGTTGCATGGTTTCTAACATATGTCAGTCCATGTTTTTTCCCTCACCACGTACATAAAGTGCTTGGTCCAAGCTCTGTGCTGTACAGGGTGGGATAGTCAGGCAGGATGTGGTTACATGTCCTCAAGGGGCTTACAGGCCAGGGAAGCAGATTTATTCTTTAATTCAAATGTAGAAATAACCATGTTAGTAAGTGTTAAACCTTTGTTTAAATTAAAATACCATGTACTGAGAAGATCTAAAGGAAAGCATGTTGCCTGAGTGTTTTCTAGAGATATTCCTACACAGTCATGCTGTACTGTTGGGATCGGGGTAAAAGGGAACTTATCACTAAGTTCCACTGTTTTGCAACCAAGTTTCTTGAGCCAAAAACCTTTTGGTTATGTTTTATTGATGGGTATTAGGAAGATTTTTAGTAACCATGACATAGGCAGAATATTCACGGCAAAGGTCGTTTTTTTAAAAAAAGAGTCTTTAGGTAGAGCAACTGTGTATCAAATAAGGCCCCCAATTCAGTGAAACTCAATGGCATACCCCTCCCTTAACGCCTACTTTCTCTTCCGCTTAGCTCCTAAAGAGGTTGTCAGGCAGACCGTATTTCACATCCAGACGGCCACCTCCTCAGTGATGTTGGGAAAATCTCTTAACTTCTGTATTCTCAGCTGTAAAATGGTGAAAATTATACCTCCCTTATTGTGATTAAATGAAAGAATACATATAAAGCACCTAGCTTGGTACCAAAAGACACAATAAATGCTCAACAATGTTAGCGATCAGTACGGTGAATAACACTCAGTTCTCTAGAAAAAAATGTTTGCAGTAAGCTGTCACGGTTTAAAATGGTGTTCTCCCTTTAGCTGTTGCTTATTTCGCTCTTTTTAAAGATTGTCTAGGTAAATTTGATAGTAAAACGATCACAGATTACAGCCCCAATTAAAACAGGTAAACAAATGGCTAAGCCTACTCCCCTCAATTAAGAGAAAAGTATTATTCTTGACATCTTGTCTCTTTCTAGAAAGATAACTGCTAGCGAGCATTTGCACATCAGCTATTATCGCAAGGTATGTTTGGATTTTACAGTAAGAAAGAACGAAGATGAAGTTAGAGTCTCCGATGTAGGTGATGCAGGCAAAGTTTCCATGTGTATTTCTGGGGACAGCGGAGTGAGATAACCTGTCTAAGATTTTAATGGATAAATTCTGGCTTCAGTATTTACAATTTACATACTACCTTTCGAAAAATGTATTCAGGCAGGATTAA
The DNA here is from genome assembly GCF_008692025.1 of Phocoena sinus. Lineage (NCBI taxonomy): Eukaryota > Metazoa > Chordata > Mammalia > Artiodactyla > Phocoenidae > Phocoena > Phocoena sinus. The sequence goes on from NC_045769.1 coordinate 72,208,750, forward strand.
ATTGTTTTTTAGATCTGCATCTCTTCCTAATTTGCTTGGTACTGGAAGTTCTCCTAAAAGTAGGATGATGGTGTAATTTGAATAATTCTTATGTAACTGGGAGCAGCTACTGGGTTGCAGAGACAAGCAGAGCAGGGGCTGACTGGCACCCTCCGTGCCTCGAGGTGAGGACCTCCTTCTCCAGCTTCCCTGGCTGGAGTGTAGAAAAGGCAGTTTGCCCATTCATTCCTAATTTTTCCCCCCATACTAGAAGTTACAGTGCCTGGTTCTGGTCTTTAAAAAAAAAAAATCTACCATTCTTTTTAGTTCATTCTTTTGTTCTATGTCCCGATTTTTAAATTGGGCAGAGAGTACTGTTTTGAGATTAAATCTAGTCCAAAATGTAAAGGAAATATCCAAAGACTTGAATTTTAGGATTTTTTTTTGAATTTTAGGATTTTTGATGTCTGTATGGAGAAATAGAAATTTTAAAACTGTTTTTGTCCGCCTCCTGCATTTTTTCTGTTTCAGCAAAATGATTTGGTAATGCACAGGTTCCCTGAAGTATCCTTGCTGCTACTTTACATTCACACAATCCGGAGAGCTGCTGCTTCACATTCACACAATCCAGAGAGCGTAGGAGATCCTAGGTGGCTTGCAGGCCACACCTGGACCATTCCCGTCTGCTCTGTCAGGACAGGGGTTCACAGCAGTGTTTTTCCCTTTCCTGTGCCGGCAGTGCTCATTGGCTGCTTTGGTTTAGGTGGGGTGGGTGCAGAGAGCTGGCCCCTCATCACTGGTCATCGAGTGTAGAGTCTCCTGAAGCCAGTTTCCATTTAGGTACAGTTGTCTTCACCACTGTGTTTCTTTGTCGATGGGTGGGAAGAGATGATGTCATTTTCTTGTGCATTTAGAAGGACAGAGATTTATGAAATCCAGTTTGGGTACCTGTCACTAATAAATTAGGTTAATCTGGGATCATGATTGAGAATGAAAGATTGCATGTTTGATTTCATGAAGCAAAGGTAAAGGATATTTTATATGCTACATAGTGAAACTAAATATAAGGAGAGGAAACGGGGATGGAAAGCCTCAATGGAGCTGTGCTGCTGTGGGGTGTGTGACCCCCATACCCGGCCCCCCAAATTCACAGAGGTTCCGGGTCTCCTTTCTACCGAGAGCTAGAACTTGAATCATACTGTCCCAGGTTTCTTGGAAAAGAAGGTCCCTCTGAAATTTTCAACTTTCAATCAGTTTCAAATGAAACTGATGCTTTGTGATTAACTTGAGCAACAGAAAATAAAAGGTCTTCAGGAAGATGAATAGCTTCACTTTTTTTCTTCTTGAGCAACAATCCCTACTTTAAACAAAGAGTATTGTGAAATAAGTTTTCTTTTGAAAAAGAAGTCCTGTCTGGCTTACATAAATACTGAAACTGTTTCCCAGATTCCACTTACTGCAGAATGAAGTTGCACGTTAGTTTATCTACTTCAGAAAAGATGAAGAGAGGAGTGAACCTTGCCAGCACTTGGGTTGGTTACCTTCCAAGGCACCCAGGTACTCCAAGGCTGATACCATCAGTCCTGAAGTGATTAGACAGCAGTAGTGCATGGGCTGGCTCCACAAGAGAGAGGAGAGTCTCTGGGCTGCTGTAAGCAGTGGATATTCAGTCTATATATACAAGAGGAATCCCACAGGGAAGAAAACTTGTTCCTGCAAAAAAAAAAAAAAAAAATGAAGAAATGCTTACTCAGGTCAAAAGAGGAACAGTTCTTTAAGTATACTGGTGAGCTACTTGGGAGCAGCGTTCTCATAATTTTGGGGATTTCTGAAGGAAAACCAGCTCGTCTTAGAGAATGAATATGAGTATAGCCACTGTGAAGCTTTAGGATAAAACCAGACACTGGAATACATGAAAGGAAAATCTTCCAAGTCTCTAAGTTTCTTTGTAAGGAAACTGAGGGTTGAAGTTTCTTGGTTTAAGTGAGTGAATTTCTGACATACATAGGGAGACTAGAGAGTGGGCGGACAATTCTAGAGACTTTTCAAAGGTTTCTAACCTAAGCTTATTAAATTGCCATTTGACCCTGAATGTACTTCTCTGACAGAAAGGCAACAAACTGCTATGATTAATCTGTTTGATTTATGTATCTTCTTGTAGATGGTACAGATAAGGATTGTATTATTCACAAATTTTTAATATAAACACAAAAATAGAGTGGTGGCATTCACAAGGAGTTTTTAGGAAGTTTGAATTGTAAATTTAATAGATGGTGTGAGTTTCCTTTTTTTTTTTTTTCAGTAAGCAGGAAATTGGATGTCTAGCATACACTTGGACATCCAAGTAAGCAATCTAAAATATGAGGTGTAAAAGAGGCAGTACAAAATACATACTTTTTCTATGATACCTTAACAAGACTAGCACATCAGTTTTCCTTTTTAAGACTCATTGAGAAAACTTGGCATGTACCATTATAAGTGCTACAATCCTTGTAGCAAATAAGGGCTGGTGCCTTTTGACAGCACTGGTGGGAAGGGAGACCTAGTCCTGCCTTGAATTAGCTGTACAACATTGGACATATACATGCTTTGACTTCTTTGGGCCTCACAGGGGTTTCCTGAAAAGCAAGGTATTGAATTAGATCAGTGTTTATCAACATTTTAAAAGTCAAGCCTTCTTGAGTAAAAATAAAAATACTGCCCCTATCTCCACTCCCCACCCATCTCTTAATATTCTTTTATACTTCCAGTTGAGAATTACTAGACTGCATGATCTCTGATGTCTCTCTCAGCTCTAGAAAGCAGATGAACAGAGGTTTTCATTTCATTTTATGGGTAGACGCACCTTGCTCCTTCTTAAAGTTGGAAAGGTCCCTTTCCAGAATTCATTGTCACTCACCAAGAGTATTCATTGCCTTGAGTCCTTCCTGCCTTATGCATGGGCAACACCCAGAAGCTTGCTAGAACTGCAGAATCTTGGCTCTACCCAAGTGGCTGAGTCAAAATCTGCATTTTAACAATGCAAGTGATTCCTGTACGCATCAAAGTTTGAGAAATGCAGCAGAGCACTGTTTTGTAACCTGCAAGTGGCAGTATTAGTGGGGTGTGGAATCAATTTAGTAGGCCGCTACTAAGTCGCTACCAGCATTTCTTATTTAAGGAAATAGGCAAGAAAAGGTACTGTTAGGGTACATTGCATAGGGTAAAGGAAAATAACTTCTATGTCTTTGCCTGTATGTGTATACAGTGTTAAAATCTCAGGCAAAAAATTAATTTTTTAGGTGGATCTCAGGCAAAAAAAAAAAGCCACTGTGCTTTGTGTCTCAGAGACAGTGTGTCTCAGAGACAACCATCTGCTTAATCCCTTCTACTTGCTCACAGACATTTACGTAGAAATACATACACAGAGATACATAATAAAAAGCCGTCCTACACTAATTATCCATATTGTGTCAGATGTAAACTGCTAAATTGTACCATGAAAAAGCAATAAATGTGGTTATTAATTTTTTTGAGTTGTAGTAACTCAAAAATTTTTCCTGTTGATGTTTTACTTTGGCTATATACAAATCACAACACGGTCAGATACGATTTCATTTTTTGTATTATTATTATGGGAAGATTTCAAATACTTGTTCAGTTTCCCGAAAGTACAGATAATGCTTTTTTCTCCAGGGACTGATTTGTGAAACCCATAATGCTGCAAGCTTATTCACATGTCCCTTTGCATCTTGGGAAAAAAAAAATTGAATAAATTCATTTGGGGTTTTTTGGGGGTAAGCTGGCTCATGTTTTTCTAACTTTATGTTTAGTTAATCACTTTACAGTACTTTCAATAAGTGTTGTGTAGTGTAAAGAAAGTATATTTTTAAATAGGTAATTTCCACCCTGAGGACTTTGCGATCTCAGCAATAATTCTTTACTTAACAAAAAATGCTAGAAGATACAAACTGTACTATACATAGAGTTTTAAAAACAGCTCATTAGAGAAATGCAAATCAAAACTACAATGAGATATCATCTCACACCGGTCAGAATGGCCATCATCAAAACATCTAGAAACAATAAATGCCGGAGAGGGTGTGGAGAAAAGGGAACCCTCTCGCACTGCTGGTGGGAATGTAAATTGATACAACCACTGTTGTATGGAGGTTCCTTAAGAAACTACAAATAGAACTACGATATGACCCAGCAATCCCACTACTGGGCCTATACCCTGAGAAAACCATAATTCAAAAAGAGTCATGTACCACAATGTTCATTGCAGCTCTATTTACAGTAGCCAGGAGATGGAAGCAACCCAAGTGTCCGTCATCGGCTGAATGGATAAAGAAGATGTGGCACATATATACAATGGAATATTACTCGGCCATAAAAGAAACGAAGTTGAGTTATTTGGAGTGAGGTGGATGGACCTAGAGTCTGTCATACAGAGTGAAGTAACTCAGAAAGAGGAAAACAAATACCGTATGCTAACACATAATGGAATCTAAGAAAAAAAAAAGTCATGAAGAACATAGGGGCAAGATGGGAATAAAGACACAGACCTACTAGAGAATGGACTTGAGGATATGGGGAGGGGGAAGGGTAAGCTGGGACAAAGTGAGAGAGTGGCATGGACATATATATACTACCAAACATAAAATCGATATCTAGTGGGAAGCAGCCACATAGCACAGGGAGATCACCTCTGTGCTTTGTGATCGTCTGGAGGGGTGGGATAGGGCAGGTGGGAGGGAGGGAGATGCAAGAGGGAAGAGATATGGGAACATATGTATATGTATAACTGATTCACTTTGTTATAAAGCAGAAACTAACATACCATTGTAAAGCAATTATACTCCAATAAAAATGTTAAAAAAACAAAAACAGCTGGAAGGAAGTTGACCATGCTGGTATCCTAACTCCATTGGGGTGAGGCAGGAAATTCAGGCTTTGCAGAGGTGCTCTGAGCTGTCATGATAAAGGTAATGCTGCACTTCCCTTAGGAAATTTCCTTTTTTCAATTTATTTTGAGTAAAAAGGAAGAGTTTGTTCTTGTCCCTTTGCAGGGCTCTGTGTCAAGGAACAAAACAGGTGTGGATTTGAAAATTCTTCATTTGAGACCCAAAAAGAGAATAAAAACACTCTCTATGCACCTGCATTCAGAATCCAGGAGAGTAATCAATTTTGTACCAGGAGTTTGGCAGGATTTTCTGTTTACCGTGTTCCAATAGCTGGTTGTTATGAACTTTCTTTTAAGGTGGTTTTGGAGCTATTACATGGTCTTTTGATGTATAAGAGATTAAATAGAATGTGAAATGCAACTTTTTACTGATTACATGTTGAAACAGAAAGATGTGAGGCTGTTAACCAACCAAAAGTCTCAATAGGTCCAAGTTATTCAGCTATAATATTTTCATCTGAAGACCACTCTGGCTATAAGAACTCTGAATATTATATCTTTAAAAAAATTTTTTTTTAATTTGTTTCTTTAAACTTTAGTTGTAGTTTTAGTATAGCTTCTGTATTTACTGTATTTCCTCATAAACATCTGTGGCTAAATAGGGACTCTGTGCTTGGCTTAAGTGGTGTAGGGAGGTGAGACCACAGTGCGACTCCTGTCTGTCTTCTAGCTGCGCATGTAGTTGGGTGAGTCTTCTTTCTCGGGTCTGCTGATTCAACCTCTTACTCCATTTCTCTGGCTGTTGGTGCAGGTAGATAAGAGTACCCAGGGGCCTGGCTGGGTTCTGTCGTGATATGCCTTAGCTGGAGACAGCCAGAAGCATTATCCAGCCTTAGAATTCGGAAATGGAAGGGAGCTTAGAAATCACCCAGTCTAACCTGCTCATTGCCCAGGCGAGGACCTTGTGCTGCCCAGAAATGATGCTCCAGGTACTGGCCAAGGCAAGACTGGACTCCAGATATGCAGATTTTTCCATTCAGTCATTTTTCTTGTGTATGTAGAGAGGAGGGGGGAGAATTTCCTTAGGTTTATGTCCTCCACAAGCTATGCTCTTCATTTATCATCTTAAAATTTTCTCTTCTCCCTGTGAGACTCTGAACAGTCATGTGTGACATTATATCCATACTCTATATCGATTTCTAGGTACTCCTCCTACCTTTCTAGTGTCATCCCCCCACACACACCTTCTCCTCCCCAAACATCAGCTTGTCCTAGCATACCCTTGAGCCAACCAAGGGAAAAGACAAAGGAAAAGAGGTTGGTCTTTTCCCTGGCTTTATGAAGAATGATGCTTCCTGTCTGTATCTTGGTCGGCTCTTCTCCTCTGCCCACACACCCACCCCTTTCAGGACTGCCTTTCCTCTGTTTTTAATGACTTGCCATTAATATCCAGCTCCCTCAGCCATCTACTCCCTCAGTGAAGCCGCCTTCAACCTTTCTGTCCCAGGCCCTCTCATCCCTCTCATCTCATCTCAGGGATGAGCACTTGGTTGAACTCTTACTACTTTTAGAAACCATACCACACCATTTTACGTGATGCAATTAAGGGTAGATAAGGCCAGGAGCCCACTGTTAATAGCTTTTCCTTCCTAATGAATGTGCTTTCTGGTAAGGAAGTTTTGAACCCGTTGCCTTAAGCCCCTCACTTACTTTCTTGGCCTTCCAGTTTTCCGGTGAATAACATACTTAATGCCTTCAGTGCGGAATCTTTATGTTGTTTTTTGTTTTGCTTTTAAAGATTTTTTTTTTTTTTTGACGTGGGCCAATTTTAAAGTCCTTATTGAATTTGTTACAGTATTGCTTCTGTTTTATGTTTTGGTTTTTTTGGCCACGAGACATGGGATCTTAGCTCTCCCACCAGGGATCGAGCCCGCACCCCCTGCATTGGAAGGCGAAGTCCTAACCACTGGACTGCCAGGGAGGTCCCTGTTGTTTTGTTTTTTAAAGGCTTTTTTTAAAGAGGAGTTTTAGGTTTACAACAAAACCGCGAGGGAGATGCAGATTTCTCACCAACCCCGGGTCCCACACACTTATTCGCTTCCTCCGTTATCCGCATCGCTCACCGGAATGGTACATTTTAAAATTTCAGTGCACGTCTGAAATTTATTTTTTTTTATCTGATGGACCTAGGTAAAGAGATTTCTATGTAGAGATTGCAACTTTACATTTAAGGATGAGATTTGATAACTATCTTAGTGAATATTAATTACGAAGCCTTGGGAATTTTTAGTTTTAGATTTTTTAAATAGCAAACATAACAACATGGACCTCTCTGCTTCGACAGACAGAATCCAGCAAAAGAATGCTGAATAACCTATTGCTCAGTTTCATAGTTTGAGGCTACAAAGTTTGTTTCCAAACAAGGAACAGTGACAATATGAGACCCAGTTCATTAACTAATTAGCTATGTGATTTTAAGCTTTGATATCCTGGCATCCAATGGGATTACCTGATATCTGCCCATTTGTCCTCCTTCCCAGTGATGGGTGAGTAAGACTCTGCATGTGTGAAGGGGCACCATTGTTCTGGGCTAATGTCGGTGCTGTCCTTTCGCCTCCTGGCCTACCCGGAAGAACATCTGCTTCCTGGCCAGCTTCTCATCTCTCACTAACTCACCTCCCACTTCTCAGCTGTGTACTTTCCCAGCTCCCTGTGCCAGGAACTTTATCTTTCTCAGTTATTATTCCTAGCCCTTTTGGAGCCACTCAGATGTCTAAATGGAAACAAACCAACAAAAATGTTCTGACTGTGACAAAATTGGCCTATTCAGATGATCTGCCCCCCCACCCCCGTTCCATAATTCCCCTAAATTATTAAATTTCCTTTGTATCTTGAAAGCTTTGGGAGAAGAACCAGTATATGGCATTAGTTTGGTAGACAGTGCCTTTGTGTAGTACTCAGTTCACGCCAGGCTTGATACTATACTATTTCCTGGAGAAATGATGATGTCCATGACTTCTGTCTGCTCTCAGGAGCAACTGTAATGATTATTTTGCTTCTGGATAAAGGAAATAGTTGATGTGGTAAACCTCCCTGCTGTTTGGTGGTGGGGTGTGTGTGTGTGTGTGTGTGTGTGTGTGCGCGTGTGTGTGTGTGTGTGTAGGGGGTGGCAGGGTGGGGACAGGGATTATGGATTATAACCTTAAACTATGAGGATGACAGCCTTAAAGAAGATTTGAGGGTAATTAAAAGGCAGATACTAGGTTTCCCTTCCCTTCAAAGTATATTCTTAGGAAAGTTACTAAGTGAGGGGGTGAGGGAAGAACAGCTTCAGCTATAAGATTGGTCAGAGCACTATTCTTGAGCCTATTAGAAATAGGAAGGAAATAGGACAATAGAATTTATAGTGACAGGTCTTTGTTTTTTAATTGTTCTTTGCTGAATAGAAATCTACAACAATGTACATGATTACTAATATATTTTTAGTTCACACGTGGTTAATCCCGTTTTTAAAAGAGACTTAGATTTGCATTTATATAGAAGAGACTTCTTAATGTGCATTGGGGTGAGGGGTGATGTGATGGGGAGGGAAATAGATTTACCGTACGTGTAGTTGCTGCGTGTCTGTCTTTTGGTGTAGGAGGTGAGTGGGCTTTCCTGGTGGGATGGAGGCATCAGAGCTGTCCACACAGGAAGTCTTCCCTGAGTGCTGTCCACACAGGAAGTCCTCCCTGATTGTGGTCCACACAGGAAGTCCTCCCTGAGTGTTGACAAGCCCTCTTCCTGCTGGTGCCCACACCCACTCCTGCAGGGAGTGCCGAGAGGCTCTGCTAACAGAGCCACCCATTTGTTCACCACCAACTTTATTTTTCTATCACTTTAGGCATGCGAATTCAGCCTAGTTAAATGTTATTGTGAAAACTGAATTAGCTTGTTTTCCCTGCCCTTGGATAGATAACTTGATAGGTATCTTGTTTACCTGACCTGAAGCAGTGAGATTAGGCCAAAGAAGGCTGAGCTACAGACTCCTAGGCTCTTGTGGGATGGGTCAGCACTTAGCTGTGGTCATTCAGCCACCCAGTTCCTTAAATAAATAGGTTGAATTTGTGAAAATTGTCCACATGCTTCATCCAAGGGGTGGAAGGTGGGGAGTGTCTTTTCAAATTCTAGGGCAGCTTAGGGGTTTTTGAGAGGCAAAATGTAAAAGGACAACCAGTGATGAAAATGGAGTTTGTTAAAATATCGTCCACTTGTGAGCTTTTTTTTTCTTTCTTGTTTTTTTTTTTAAGTTTGCGGTTCATGCTGTTGAGGCACTTGACTACAAAGTGTAATTGCTTTAAATTGATCAGGGTTCTGAAGTTGTAGATAAAGACTTGTCAGTGTTTGTGTTTCAATCTGGGAGTGAGGGTTTCATTCTTCACTGGTTAAGTGGAGCCTTCCTAAAATGGTGACTCTGATGTTCGGCTGTAACGTGCTGTAGCTTTCCAAAATTGTTTGCAGAATTCTTTTAATGAAAAGATTTATAAGGTCGAATTTTAAAAACTGAACTTTTTAAGGGTTTTGTTAAAAAAAAAAGCACAAGTTGACTGTTGCTCATTAAATTAACTTAAAGGCACCTTGGAATTTTTTTTCTTAAAAAAACTTAGCCACCAATGGTATTAAGTGTCATATTTCAGAAAAACTTCAGTTTCATAATTTAAGTTGCAGGAAGAATGGGCACAGAAAAATGAAATAATATTAATAGTTCATTTAGGATATAGACAGTGTCTGGGGTGCCATTTAGAGTACAGATTAAGGGCTCTGGCTTTGTTGTCCAGCAGATCTGAGTTCAAATTGCAGCCCTGCCGCCTACTAAAAGTGTGACCATGGCACATTACTTAACGTCTCCGGAGACTCAGTTTCCTGATCTGCAAAATGGGAGAACAATTATGCATCTGTCTCGTTTGGATTAAGTAAGATGATGCATGGCACTGTGATGCATGGCACAGTGCCTGGCACATATGAAACATGCAGGATATGACAATAATTATTACCCTGCTCTTAACAATTATCATTAACCCATTCTGAATATTTTGGAATAAACTCCTTTATTGTGTTTGCATTTTCTTCTTTGAACATGAGGAAGTCTTTATCAGGATTTAAATTTTTAATTTCAATGAGTTCTAAAAACTCAATCTTTGATCTAAAATTTTCTGTACCAGAAAATGGAATATGGACAACTTGGACTAATTTAATGCTTCTTGTCTTTAGTCATCAGCTATTTCTGAGAGTTGATAATAGGATTCATTTGAATTTAACCTTGGTCACCAGGACTCACCAGAGACCAGTCACCCTCCTCAGGATACATTCGGGACCTCCCTTCTCCCAGGTGGGATCGGAATACTAGGAGATTTCTTTCCCCAAAAGAGTAGGTTAGAGAGAAAGTGGGGAGGCACAGACTGTATATGCTCCCCACCTACTTCCAGCATGGGAGAATATTGCTGTCATAAATATGGAGGCCGGTCAAAGATGTATTCCATCAGCTATGTAGATCATGGCTCTGCTTCTGCCACATATAGATACATAAATAAAAGCCTGCTCCTTCATGTCCAGGAGATCTCCAGATAACTCACACATCCACATGTTTCTTTTTTTTTTTTTTTTCACATGTTTCTTTTCATTGTGTAAGTCTATGCCCGACACTCCACTTTCCACCCCAGAGAAGAGCAGAGGTGAGAGCTGAGGCAGACTTGGGATGCAGTCTTTCAGATGCCTGCTGGTTCACTTTCTTTGGGTGGTGTCATCCCACTGCAAGGTGGGCATGGACCCAATCCACAGCTTCTGTCAGACCCCTGCAAGGCTTACACAGGTGACCACGTTTCATCCCCCGACTGCAGCGCTGAACACACCAGGTCCTATGGTGAAAAGCTGTGTTTGAGGCAAGCATAGGCTCTCGAATGTGAATCAGAGGCGATTTAAGAAAAACTACAGTCTTGCCTAGATGTCTACAACTGTCCGTTCTTTGTGTAAATCGAAGGCTAGGGACAGGGTGGCGATGTATGTGTTAACTTCCCAGCCCCTCTGTCCTTCACTGAAGTGAGAAATAGAGGGTGCCTGGCTGATTGGAGGTTGCAGCTAGCAGTTATATTGAGTGACTTTGGAGAAGGGACATAGACCTCTGTGTGGCACAGCTGAGGGGTCTGAGGTGCCAACAGTGGCAGAGCAGGAGAAGGGCTTAGTTTATACCTGGAAAGCTGTTTTTATCCCTTAGAGACAAACAGGGATGAGAGGAAAGGATTTGAGTTCAACTGCTTATTAAGGGCATAAATCAGATAGACTTGATAGGATATGATCTCAGACAGGTTTTGTTTGGATTAAGCTGTGCTGATGTTCCTGGTTCAAGTTCAGCCTTCATTTATACATTGACTGTTGTTAACCCTTCTTGCACCTCTCCTTTCTGAAAAAGAATCCCTTGAGATAAAGTGGTGTTTGGACTCTGATTTTAATTTAGCAAGGGCGCTGGGCAGTGAGAAGAGCAATCTTCATAGTATAGGCCATGAAGAAATGGTTACATGTCTAGATTCATGAGGTGCCCAGCGCCTCAGGTTACTGTGGAGTTAGGGTGGCCGTGGCAGAAACTGGGTGCAGAGCCAGATAATCTGTCCTGGAAAGTTGAGTTTGCTGACAAGGTCAGCAAGGTTATATTTATTGCAGGGGGTCTACGTTTTGAACTTTCTAAAGTGGAATTTAATTGTGTCCTAGAGATGCCTCATTTTCTTGTTTATGGTAGTAAAAATCAAGCTGTAAGATTTGAAAATTTTGTTGAATGTCTAGTGACTAATTTTACATCTTCCAACTGTTACTCAGTGTCAGTGATGCCCTTGGTTAGTCTATTTATTATTTAGAAGATGTGAAGTAAAAAAAAATTCCTGTCCTGGTGTGAAACTGCAGAGCATTTGCTGTGAGGACACTTTGGGGTGTGCTGACTTCCATGTCAAACTGAACCATTTAACTTCCTCAAAGGTCATGTGTGTGGCATAGGGACAGAGAACTGTGGTTTCTTTCGATTGGTTAACAATTATCTGATGTGAGTACATTTTCAGACATTCTTCCTAGGTGGCTGCCGACTGAAACCACACTGAGCCTGGCTTGCAGGCTTTGTAAAAGTTACCTTGGTTGCTGCCAGGCCTGGGAAGGTTTCCAGCTTCTACACCATTCTCACAGGGGTTAAATTTCACAAGGTTAGCCAGAGCGAAAGGTAGCCGACCTGTGAATCTTATCCAGATGTCTCAAGGAAGCCATGGGCCTGTCTTAGAACTAGGTGAAGTCTTCCTTATTTGAGCCTCTTGACTGAACTCTAACCTTCTTACACTTGAAGAGTAATCTTTTTTTTTTTTTAATCCCTAAGAATCATCTCAATAAAATTGTCAGCAAGTTTCAATCAAGTGTCCATCAGAATTTGAAAACCTTTTCAAAAGTCCAGTGATTTCTAAATGACTGTAGATTAAAATGATATTATCAATAGCTTTATGCAAGTTCGTTTTGAGTATCAGATGTGTTCCTTAAAGTATTTGAATAAAATCTTACAAAAACTTAGTCCTGTTTCAGGTGTAGGTAGAGAATATTCTGCTGAGTAAAATCCTATTATTCATGTTGAGGGAGAGGGTATTTTTGTAGAATGAACAGATCTTTTTTAAGGTGTAAATGAAAATCTGCGGTAAAGTAGCTGAAGATAAATCTGTATGCATATCTCGGTAACTTCGTCTTGGTTGGGAGGTCATACAGCCTCTGAATGGTGCCGAATCGGTTCTGTCTGGCGTTCTAACGCTGCCGTCTTTGTTTTCCAGCAGTCTCTGGTCCCAGCCCACCCCATGGCCCCTCCCAGCCCCAGCACCACCAGCAGTAATAACAACAGTAGTAGCAGTAGCAGCTCAGGATGGGATCAGCTAAGCAAAACGAACCTCTATATCCGGGGGCTGCCTCCCAACACCACAGACCAGGACCTGGTGAAGCTGTGTCAGCCGTAAGTAGAAGTCGTTCTTGTGTTTAGCTCCTAAATATCTCCTTGATCATATTACAGAGTGAGATAAATTGTGTTATGAGAGAGGTTTAGTACAAGACAAATCTGTTAATGCTCATTCTGGTCACAGTTGACAGGGTTTCTAAGTTTTGAGTCCTTGGATGCTTTTTCAGTCAGCATGACGATCAACAGAATGCCTGTATAATAAGATAAATTTTGGAGCATTTGCTCAGTAGAATTTGACTTTATTGGCGCATGAGAAGCAGGCTATGAATTGTTTAAAAACACGGCTGGTTCCTTTTTGAGGAGTGCTCCTATTTTGTGGAAGCACCTCTCGGGGCCATTCTGTCTCATCATAAGAGAAACTTTCGTTGTCACCGTTCGTCAGAAAGGTAGTTACCGTCTAACTTAATCCTAAATGGGTATAAACGCTAATGCCAGGGGGGCAAAGGTAGTCTGTCTTCACTCACACCTGTAGTTTTGTGGTCCGGGTTGTTCACGCTCAGCTCTGGGCATTCTTTTTTTTTTTTAATTAATTAATTAATTTATTTATTTTTAGCTGTGTTGGGTCTTTGTTGCAGACTTTCTCTAGTTGCGGCGAGCGGGGGCTACTCTTCGTTGCGGTGCGCGGGCTTCTCGTTGCAATGACTTCTCTTGTTGTGCAGCACGGGCTCTAGGCGCGCGGGCTTCAGTAGTTGTGGCACGCGGGCTCAGTAGTTGTGGCATGCGGGCTCTAGAGTGCAGGATCAGTAGTTGCGGCACACATGCACTGCGGCATGTGGGATCTTCCCGGACCAGGGCTCGAACCTGTGTCCCCTGCATTGGCAGGTGGATTCTCAACCACTGCACCACCAGGGAAGTCCTCAGTTCTGGGCATTCTTATGCCCAAAGTTCCTATTCCTCTTCTCACTGCCCCCCGTGCTGTGTCCTGAGATGAAATGTGCATACATGTATAACTTTGTTCCAAAGGAAATTTGCATTATATGCTTGTCGATAAATAGAATATAAGTATGCTACTTTGCTGCAATCACATTAACTAAGGAAGAAAGCACCAGTTTAAACCAAGGAGCCAGAAGCACTGCACATTGCAAAGATCACAGTGTAAAGACTAAAAGCCTCCAATTACTTTAAGCTATAAAAGCCTACACGTACAACAGCCTCTTTTATTTTTCCAAAGACAATCATGGTCCCTCACAAACAGAACTTTATATAACTGTGGAAAAGGACGCCCACTAAAGAATGTTTCCTGTTCCCTGAAAAGCATTTCCATTTCTAAACATATGATTAATAGCATCTTATTTTTGTTTTACTGGGTAAAGTATACATTTATTACTTCTTGCTTTAAGAAAAAAATTTTCTTCAAAACTTACTTGGGCAGCGTTTGCAAACTGGAACTAAAAGTAACATCTGGCCTTCCATCAGGAGCGCTGGTGGTTTTGCTCTGTTGTGTTTTTAGGAGGGTGGGACACTGGGAGGTGGTTCGTCAGCATCTGGAGAGCCTTCGGAAGGCCGCCACCCTCAGGACTCTCCCTCCGCCTTTCCCGTGTTACCCTTCTGATCAGCCCCTTTGGACTTTGTCTGCAGCCTTTGCTCCCAGGGCAGTGAAATAATGTCCTGTGCTAGGGATGACTTTGAAAGCAAGTCCAGCTCTTGGGGTTTGTCATGCCTGACCAGAGTCGGATGGAATTTTGCCAGGCACGCCCTGCCCTGTTGCAGCTGTTCAAGACCACAAATAGGCCTTTTTGCTATCTTGTCTGCTGTTGACCTCTACAGGCATCTCCCTCTGCTTTTGCAACATAATTACAGGTAGATAGAGCACCTGAAGTCTAAGGAGCTAAAAATATAACTTTGTAGGACACAAAAGAATGAAATGAACCCTCACATCCTTGCGGTGTAAGAGAAGGGGAAAGGATTTCAGAAGACAAATTGTTCCTCAGCTAGTTTTGAACCCTGTAAGGTGAGTTGTAACATTAAGGGGATAGAGTTAAACAACCATAAAATAATAGAGTAATACCATGTTTTATATGCAGTAAATACGTATTTGAAAAATTAAACCAGCAGTTTTTTTTACTGAGTCAAATCATATTCCAAATGCAGCAGAAGAGCATTTGATCACCTTTCCTGAAAAATTCATTCCTTTGTTGTTGGTGGTGTCTTTGACATACGTGGATTTTCTCAGCATGTGTAGACATCAGTCTCTTTGCTGTTATCAATAGCAGCAATAATGGTTTGCTACTCACTCTCTCCCATCATTTGCAGAACCCCAGGTTTGATATTTAGCTCTGATGATAGTTTTCTTTATGTATTATACAGAGGCAAGACATACAGTAATAGAGAACTCTATGTGAGTATCTGCTGAAAGCTTTGTTCCATTTAACACAGAGCATCTAATAAGCACCAGATTTGTCTGGTTGACAATTTTGTGTCTTAAAATGTGGAGAGAGCAAAAAGGAGCATTCCTGTTCCGGACTTAATTGTTTCCAGTAAAGAATAGCTAGTTGGCCACATGGAAGTGACAAGAACCTTATGGAAAAGTGACTCATCCTAGAGCTTAAAAAACTGGACATAATTAGAGATTTTTTAGAAAAGTTTCAGAAGCTTCTCAGCAAAGATAGGTGTAAATTCATAGCTCTAAAAATATATATATTTTAGAAATAAAAATTTAGCACTGTAATTTACAAATTAATGTGAATTGTAGGAGGGGCAACAATTGAAACAAGTAATTTGGGTCTCTAGGGGACTTGGATATTTTAGAGGGTTATGTAACAGAAAAATGGAAAAAGATACCTAAGAATGTTTGCAACAGGGACTTGATAACATACAAACAATGCGTGAAACCTGAAGGCAAGAATGACATGAGGATTGTGAAAACCGGAGAGGGAGACAGAAAGTATTTTTAAAAAGCTATGTTTGGAGTAGAACATACAGATGCTATAATGTTAGAAGAAATGACAGTGAAAAAGCAGATGTCAACACAAGAGATGGCAGTGAAAAAGCAGCCTCAGCCCAAGTCAAAGAGGGACTTGGGACACTGGAAAGTGTAGGTCAACATGGCTGAGGGAAAGGGGGCTCACACTGGAGGGTGGTCAGTTTCGGTGACTTGAAGGACACTGGTCTGAAGGACTGGGCAGGGATGTGACAGTGGTGATGGTGGTCAGGTGATAGGGAGTGAAAGGAGATCAATTTTCTAAGAGGATTTGATGAAAGAAGCTGACCAGCTCTAGCGAACTTCCGCACTGTGATGTGTGTATATATAGGAAGTCTTGTTGGGACCTCGTGACCACTCTGGCTGCTGCAGCTCTGCACCCTATTTCTAAAGTGTTATCTGCTCAAAAAGAAGGCATCAGTCCAGTTAACCAGCACATTTAGGAAATGGAATGAGCTGGGTGACAGAAAGGACTCATCTTTTACCCCCTGACCTTTAGATAATCTTCATTCTCCGCCTTCTCTAAAAGCAAGCCAAACAAAAAATTTTGCCTGACTGTGTTGCCCTTCCAACTTCTCTGGCAGATTTTCTAGGCAGATGAGCCGACGGCTGTTGGTGCTGCCATTTTCTCACTACCTTAACCCTTCGCATTTTCCTTTCAAGTTTCAGCTGAAACTGCATGGCATCTTCCATCTCCCTTATTTCGTCTGGCTTGTTTTCACTGTTGTCCACATCTCCTCAACTCCTTGCTCTTTTTTTTTTTTTTTTTTTTTTTTTTTGCAGTACGCAGGCCTCTCACTGTTGTGGCCTCTCCCGTTGCGGAGCACAGGCTCCGGACGCGCAGGCTCAGTGGCCACGGCTCACGGGCCCAGCCGCTCCGCGGCATGTGGGATCTTCCCGGACCGGGGCACGAACCCGCGTCCCCCACATCCACAGGCGGACTCCCAGCCACTGCGCCACCAGGGAAGCCCAACTCCTTGTTCTTTTGATTTAAGTTTTCTTGGCTTGTTCCTCTGCAGCCCCATCCTCTCAGAGGGTTAGTCTCCACTCTTTACAATTTTCTGCAGATTTTTCCACTTGAATATCTTACTAGCACCTCAGATTCAACACTATCTCCTTCCTCTCCAAACCGTCATTCTTCCATATTTACTCTCCCCAGGTTGAAGCTTTGGAGCAGTGTTGGCTATTTCCCATTATCCTCTTAGTCACCAAGCCCTGCGGCTTCTTCTTTGGCCTGTCTTCGTTCTCAGAGCCGGAAGAGTTGGGTGGTTCCTCCCTCCCTCCCTCCCTCCCTGAGGGGTGACAAGCGAGAACCGTTTGTTCCTGCTGCTGCCTCCCCTCGGGCCTCTCCATTGCCCTTTCTTTTTTTTTTTTTTTTTTTTTTTTTTCTTCCTGCGGTACGTGAGCCTCTCACTGCTGTGGCCTCTCCCGTTGCGGAGCACAGGCTCCGGATGTGCAGGCTCACGGGCCCAGCTGCTCCGCGGCATGTGGGATCCTCCCGGACCGGGGCACGAACCCGGGTCCCCTGCATCAGCAGGCGGACTCTCAACCACTGCACCACCAGGGAAGCCCCGTTGCCCTTTCTTGATTTTCCAAGGTCGAGTCTAAGCTCCCCCTGCCTCCTTCATGCGTGGACCACACTAACCTCTCCTTATTTATTTTTATGCATCCCCACCTCCCAGTCAGTATCTTACTTCCATACATTTCTGTTCTCCAAGGGCTTGTTATGTAGCAGCATGTCTGTGACTGTGTGTAATGCTGACAGCATATCATCTTCACAGATTTCTTACCTACAGTATAAACTCATGGTGGTCAGGGTGGCAAGATTTTGGTGCCCCAGTATTTTGGTTACCTACCACAGTGCTAGGCAAGTGCCTTATTCTCAGTCAGTAGCCTGTAAAAGGGGTCAAATAATGCTTATATCATGAGGTTGTGATTCGAATTAAATCAAGTAATATAAGGAGAGGAGCTGGTGCACAGTCCAGGTCATTGAGCAGATATTAGTCTCCCCATGCCTGAGCCTTTACTCCTCAAAATCCTCCTCAAAATCCTAACTACTAGAATAAATTTAAGTTATATGTAATCCTCCATTTTAAATTAAGGAGAAAATACCAGATTCTGATCCTGAAAGCTGGGAAAGCCAGAGAATAGGTTATATTAACATGAACCACCAGCCTTCTCTCCCTGAGGCGTTTTTTGGGGGGGGACAAGGGGGGAGGGCCGGGGGGTGGGAGGAGAAGCACTTCACTCACAAAAGACTAGTTTTATCCTCATGCCACTCACCCCTGATTTATTCCTTGTCATAATACTGTAAAATCTTTTGTTGTGTCCCAACTAATTTTTCTGAAAATGTAAAAACAATATTTGGTCCAATAAAAACAAACAAACAAAAACAGTATCTGGGCGCAAGGTTTGGTCCATAGTTCTTCCTGGTTTGCAGTAGGAGCAAATATGTGGGTCTCTGTTGGCCAAGGATGGACATTTCTGTGATACTGACATCACATGAAAAGGTCTGCATAACTCAGTGTATCAACAGCTTATTTTAAAGGAAAAAGTCTATTGATATTAAAACGAGATGAGGTATTTCTACTCCTCCCACCTTCTACAACCTTTTTCTCATTCCCAGACCAATCCTTGGTCAACCAGTTTTTTGGGGGTTTTTTTTCCCCTTTCATTCAATAGATATCTAATTCATTTCAAAGTACAGTAAAACATGATTTTTATATAAATGTGAAATTAAATCTAGCCTATAATATTATAGCCTATTACTAATTAAAAGGAAATATTTTTGATATAGAATGTTTCCTTGGTTGTAATATCCAGTATATTTTCATTTCCTAGTGCTTTGTTTTCTGTTTTCTGCA
Source organism: Phocoena sinus (assembly GCF_008692025.1). Classification (NCBI taxonomy): domain Eukaryota; kingdom Metazoa; phylum Chordata; class Mammalia; order Artiodactyla; family Phocoenidae; genus Phocoena; species Phocoena sinus. The sequence goes on from NC_045769.1 coordinate 72,227,403, forward strand.
AGTTTTCCTTATTCTTTTGAATATAATGCAACTCTTAAAAAGGTGAAGCGGAAAAGCAACACAGATCAACAGAGGCAGGCATAAACAGCCAACCCTAATTTAAGACAGAATAAAGTAAATGTTATAATCAGTGCAGTGTTCTGGGAGGGGTCGGAGAAAGTCTTCGTTAACCTCGATACCAGGGGATAGCTTTCGGGGAGGAGATGATTCTCAACCTTAAAGGACAAGGTAGATTTCATGCGGGGTGGAAATGATAGTGTCCTCCAGGCCTCCAAAAGGGCCCAAGAGATGTGAGCGTGCTTGGATGTTTAAGAAAGCACAAAGAACACTTCTTGGTGCGAAGCTGCCATTCAGCAGTTGTTCGTTAGCCAGGGCTCCTGGTGCCCGGAGTGGGGAGTGTGGATGTAGAGCAAAGAGAGGCTGAGATGCAGTTTGGGAGTATATTGTTAGCACTTTGAATAATAAGCTGAAAAGTTTGGAGTCTGTTCTTTAGTTACAGAAAAGTTGGCCTGTGGAGTGGAAGAGAAGCATAATTCAGTGTTTTCTTTTTTTCTCAGAATGGTAATTACAACAGAAGTCAGAAGGTTGGCTTGGAGAAGAGGGCTGTCATAGGCTGAGCCGACGCGACCCTGAACCAGGGTGGTGATAGGCGATGGAGGAGAGAGGCACTGGGGCGGCAGGGCGCCTTAGAGATAGGAATGCGGGGACTGAAGCATGATTAAAAATGACTGTAAGGTTTTAGCTTTGAATAAAGTGAAAATGTGAGTTTTCACTAACTGAGAGAGAGTGCACAGGAAGGGCACAGACTCTCACTGATTCTCAAACCCTAAACTCCAGCCTCTCCCTGTGTTCCCCAGATGTGGCCGTCCTTTTATTCATTCATATAAGCCACAAACAGGGCCCACTGAACTAAATATTTTTCTGAAACCACTAGTTGTTTTGTTGAACACTGACTTTAAAAGAATAATTTAAGTTCTGACTATAGTAAAAAGTCAGGGCAACTGTTAGGAAAATGGACAACTTGAAATGATAAGGAATAATTCTTTATACATTTCCATTTATCTCTGTAACTCTAAAATTTCTTAAGCAGTTTATCTGCTGAAAGTTCTTTTTTCTCTACTCTGGAATAAAATGATCATCCCTTTTATTTCAAAATCATTAGGCTACTTTTAAGGTAAATTTGAAAGTGAAGGCATTCTAGTAAGATAAATACAGTTTTTTATGCTTAATTAATCAACCTTTAACCCTAATAGGAAGTTAAACCTTAAGTGTTTACCCTGAAAGTAACAAGGGCCTGACAGACCCACTATTAGGAAATCCCAGGTATATATGAAATCCTTTGGAATTTATATAAAGTTCAAGAAATGAGAGTACCTTAAATTGAAAACAAAACAATGATCCTGTGATGAAGTAGGAAAAATCACTCCACCCAAAAGTGATCTGATTCTCACTTTCAAATTGAAGAGAGACTTTAAAGCCAGGTAACCCAAGGCCATTCAGGTATCCCCAAATGACTCAGTCCAAGAAGCCTGAACATACCCTAAGTTATTAATACATTTACTTTAGGAAAGAAACACAGCCCACATGGATGTATGCTGGAGTATTCAGACAGCTGTACAAACGTGAAAGACATGGACCAAAAGATTTTATTGCCTACACTCAGTATTATTCTAAAGTCAGACTTGTGAATCTTACAGACCCATAGCTCTTGATATAGTGTTAAATTAGAAGCTGACATATCTCTTTGAGGCATACTTTACCCTTCAAGTGACGTTTCTAGGCAAGTTGAAGTAGTGTCTTAGTGGTAGCGGCGGTGGTGGTCATGGTGTATTTAACTCACACACATCAACAATGAAAGACCCACAGATTGTTTTTTCTTTGGTATCCACCACCTCTAGGATAATTGAAATTTGGACATACTGAGTTGTATTGTATTCCAAAGCCATTTGAGCTTTTAGGTTTTTTAAAATTGCATTTTACAAGGGTACTGAAAACTGTATCTAGCAAAATTTTATTAGGTTCCTTTGCAAGACAGTCAGAAAAAGAAAAGTTAACAGAAACATAGAGTGATAAAAAAAAAATAGTTCACTCATTAAATGTGTGCCTTAACAAAAATGTTTTATTGACTGGAGTACTTAAAAAAAGCTCTCCCCAAAAGTGAAATTGAGTTGAGATGATGTTTGCCATAGATAATCATAGCAAATGCATGCCATTTTTCTTTCTGTTGCTATTATATAGCTCCTTGCGCATATATACATTTTATTTATATGGTAAATAATAGGATTTCTTTTAAGTTCCAAATGTGTTTGTTCTGTAAAGCAGCTAATTTTTATCCTCTCAATAATTCTTTCTTCATCGATCTAGAAGATTCTCAGAATATAAAATACTATTAGCAATAGTTTCTCGGACTTGGCTTCTCTTATTATTACTAGCATAAGAGGGTGACACATAATAATTCAAAGCGGGCTTAGACCAAGAAAATTGGGCATTTTCTGAAAAGTGTGATCTAAGATGTGAAGTTTTCAGACTTTATCTCACTCTTTTAAAAAGGTGTGCCAATCTATTGCATCAAAATATTCAGTCATTAATTGTAATTTAACACTTTCTTCATGGTCAGTATTCCAGTCAGGGTCTATATAGTCAAAGAGTAAAACGGGATGCATTAGGCACTGAGCAAGATTATATATCATCTTTGTGATCTTTTTTTTCCTCTAAAAATGGAAGTCAAAGCAGATTTCAGAGTTGAGGAGCAACAGTGTGTATTTAACAGTGTGTATCTCCCTAGTCATCTCTTGGATAAGCTATATAAAATCGTTTATTTTCTTGTTCACGTTAATTGCTTCCTTTTCCTTCTTGGTATGAAAGAATTCTAGCACTTTAAGAAATACTTTGTGTGCAATAGATCTTTGATGTACCAAGATATAGTCTGAAGACTTTTGGAAATCCCAGAATTTCTCAAAAATAATTTCAGCATCAGAAAAATTCTCCACAAATACCTGCTTTCCAGTAGAGAACCAGCTCTTTCTTAGACCTCTCTTTGCTCTTTATTTTTATCATTAGAACTATCAGTTGGCTTTTTTTAGGGGGTGGGCAATTTTCAAAAATTAACACAACATTTAATCCCTTCTTGAGAGTTACTGCTACACAATTAGAGCAAAACCTTCTTGAAATATGGACCCTGGGTGATGGGCTACGCTTCTTCACTGGCTGCATGACTCACTTCCCTCTGTCTGAGTGCCCATGATTCAAATACATACCGCAGCAAAATTTTAAATTACTCCAGGTCAGAGACTTTCAGTGTCATCACAAGTAGTTGAAACCTCAAACATTAGTTATTGCCAAGTACCTACTGCATGTATGCATTTGATATTTTGGCAGAAAACCTCAATTATGTCTATTTTCTAATTTATTCTCTGTGTAAAATCTGCTGGTAAGCACGGATATTTAGAGCTTTAGCCAAGCCTCCTTACTGTCAGTTGACCTTTTTCTTAAGGGTTTCGTTTTGTTATTCCTAGACATGATTAAGAGCCTTCTTCCCTGTATTGCCCAAATACTGCACACACTGTTGGCAAACCAATTTCAATGTTAGCCTTAGCAGAAGTTAATTGGGAACCCAACACTGAAGATAATGGCCAGAATCAGAAGAAGTTTTTCAAGAGCATCCTCTCCTTCTCTGTGAGAGCAGATGGAGTTTACTTTATGTTCATCCCCTGTTCCTCTTTCTGAACCTTAGGTTTCTGTGGCAGCAGCTTGGGGGTGTTTAACCATTAAATGAAGTTGAAGGTATCATCAGGAATAAAAGCCTTAAGTCTGTATTTGGCAATTGTGCTTGGTTTGACTTAGAATTTCCTTAATGGGATAGCATGAATATTAGAAATTTACAACCTCTCCCTTCATCTTTCCCCATCTTCATTTTACAATAAATTATGGAAAACATTTCTGCATAATGTGTAAACACCTGAATAATGCCAGCAGCTAACCTTTGACAGATATTTCCTGTGTGCCAGGGACTGTGCCAGATGTTTTATTATTTAATCCTAAGAACAACTTTATGAGCAGTATTGTTATCCCCATTTTATTTAACTTCTTTAAAAAAATTAATTGATTAAAGTTAATTTTAATTAATTTTTTAAATTAAAAAATTTTTAATTTAAATTATTTAAAATTTTAGAAAATATATATTCTTTTTTTCAGATTCTTTTCCATTATAGGTTATTACAAGATATTGACTATAGTTCCCTGTGCTATGCAGTAGGACCTTGTTGTTTATCTATTTTATATATGGTAGTGTGTATCTGTTAATTCCAAATTCCCAATTTATTCCTCCCCCTCAGTTTCCCCTTTGGTAACCATAAGCTTGCTTTCTATGTCTGTGAGTCTATTTTTGTTTTGTAAATAAGTTCATTTGTATCGTTTGTTTAGATTCCACCTGTAAGTGTTATCATATGATGTTTGTCTTCTCTGTCTGACTGTTATCCTTATTTTAAAGATGGAGTTGAGAGAGGTTTCCTTCTCATATTGCTCAGGATAATTCAGCTGATGATGGTAGAGCTGGGACTTGAGCTTGGACAGTCTGACTCTAGAGCCCATACTCCGAACCACTGTGCTTTCTACTTCCCCAAACATACTCTGAATGCCAGTTCATTATCTTCATCCTCCCTTCATCAGTGCCCACGTTCCTCTGTTTACCACAAGCTATAAAAAGACTCATTTCTCCGGGATCCTAAAAGAGATATTCAGCCATGATAGATTTAAGAAGATTTTGTTAGAAAAATCAGCTTTCTTTAAGTCCCCTTGAGTAGCCAGCAGAATCAAAAGTTCAAGGTAAAGGCGGGAGGATAGAGGAGGAACTCATCTTTCCTGACATCTAACAAAGTAATCCCTTCTAATGTAGCTGGTTATACACAACTCAGCTCCTGGTTAGCTGTCTAGTGTGCCGCTCCCCCGAGATTACACAGTACAGAGAAGGTATGTCATTTGCTTGATGCCTGAGGGGCTTAGTGCATTACAAAGAGAAACATTCTTTTAGGGATCCCCATCTAACAAATCCAAACAACAGTGCTTTACAGAACGGCCTAACATAGCATTCTAATTTTACTAGAAGTATAAATCTGATTAAAACATAAGACCAAACCTCTTCTGAGGAGAAATTAAAGTAGAAGTAAGTGAGTTGTTAAGCATCGTGCCTTTGATTTTGCTAGATACTGCACTGGGTACGGCACATTTCCTGCCCTCAGGGAGGTTCTTGTCTTATATGGAAAATAAACTTCACACATCATGTAGACCAGAATGTGGTGTTGCCATGTGAGAGACAGAAAGTGCTATGGAGATTAGAAGATAGGGCGTGATTGCATATGATTGGGTGGGCATCAAGAAAAGCTTGGCATCTGAATGAGTCTTCAGGAATGGGTGAGCAGCTCAAGCCCAGGTTTAAAGCCAGTACTAGCCTGGCTGCCTGCCTTGTCTGGTCTTCCCTAGGACCATATCATGGGGTTCTTTAATCCCAGAAGGAGGCTTGTACTTCACTGGGAGGAGAGTAGGTCCAAAGAGGAAGATGATTTGGTGAGTAAGATTTTGAGTGTAGGAAACTGGGAGTTTGGTACCATTAACAGATATAAGGATCAGGAGGAAGAGCTTGGTTTTTATTCTTGCCGGCAAATTCTCATCTACTCTCTGCGAATTCAAATTGAGTACCTGTCTGCCCAAATTGAGTACCTGTCTGCTTTATGAATTTGTGTGCTTTTGATATGGCTATTAAGTGGAAAGAAACAACACATCAATTCCAGACTGATGCCTCTTCAGTGCAGAAGAGAGACTAGTAATTAAACCTGATTATTTGTCAGCTGGAATACTGTATATTGGAAACTTTCTGCCAATGTAGCCCTTACGGTCAACCATTCGATCTATATATTCCTCCAACATGTCATTATTTTCATAAATTTTTATAGTTCAGTTTTAGGGGCTTACACTTTTTAAAACATTGCTTTTTGTTTAATAACATGCTCTGCAACTCCCTTGATAGGACCATTTGGCTTCAGACTGGAGACTTTTGAGAAGAGATTTTGTAAGAGAGCCATGGGACTGAGTGGGAGGAGAGGAGGACAAGTTTCCCTAAATGGGGTATCTAGAATTAGAGAGGAAGTGCACTCATAACACAAACAAACCTGGCCAAGTTCATGGCTGTGCCAGGGGACGTGGACTCTTGCTCCTCCTGGCCGTCCTGGCCGTCTGTGTCCTCACTGACCTGGCCACACCAGGCTTAAACTTGTCTAAATTGGTTAAACTTGCCTATGGGACCAGGATCACTTGTCTTCCTCGTTTTCTGTTAATGCCATAACATCTTTCTGACTCTATTACTCAGACGTCTGTGAGGGAATCTGTATGAAAAACTAACATTTTCTGAATGACAGTAAGTCCCCTACATACGAACCTTCAAGTTGCAAACTTTCAAAGATGCGAATGTGCCCCGGTACGCCAGCTGTTGTACCGTACTTTTCAAGGTATTGTACTGTAAGATTAAACATGTTTTACTTTTTGTGTTTGTTTTTTATGTATTATTTGTGTGAAAAGTGTTATAAACCTAGTACAGTACAGTACTATATAGCTGATTGTGTTAGTTGGGTACCTAGGCTAACTTTGTTGGACTTACAAACAAAGTTCCTCTCAGAACGGAACTCATTCGTATGTCGGGGACTTACTGTATCAGCACGTACGTGCAGAGTTCCATCTTTCCAAAGGCCACTCTGGTAGTGTAAGGATTGTTTCTTTAAAGATGAAACAAAGAGGCAGTTATCTGTGATCCTAGGAACAAAGAGACCTCTGGCCCATTTGGATGGGAGCACTGATACTTTCCAAGGGTTTTTCCAAAATGTTTCATCTTCACCCCCAAATCTAAGCCAAAAATTATGAAAATATTATTGTTACTGCCCATTTATAGGCTTAGGTTTTACTCCATTACGTAATCTACTTAAGTAATGCTGTGTAGTCTGTCTACTTAACTAGCTAGATAACATTTTGTTTCCTAAATTTTTCCTACTCTCTCTTTATTCATTATCTTTTTTGTTGTTGTTTGATACCATGCGATTTAGCTGTTAAAAGCCAAACCCATTTAATTTTGACTGAGATCTTTGAGGCCAAAGAATCTGAGCATTTATTTAACTAAAAAGTCTGTGGCACTTTTTTCATCTCCAGGCTGAATCACAGAACTTTACATTTCTCCTAGTTCAAATGGCTGTGAATAAGGAGTGCTCACCAGAATCAAAATTTGCATGTCCAGGCCCTTCAGTAGATTCTGAGTCAGAAGATTCAGAGATACATACATATGGAGAGAGCCAGTGTAACCTGCAGTTGTACTAAAGAGCACAGGCTCTGGGTCCTTCCACCCGGCTCTGCCACTTAATTGGGCAAATTTCTCAACCTTTCTGTGCCGCAGTTTCCTCACCTGTTATAGCGCCTACAACACAGAGTTCTTTTGGGGAATAAACGGGTTAATACATGTGGAGTGCTCAGAACATTTCCTGGCACGTATGAATGTTACTGCTGTCATTATGTATTTTTTAAAGCTCTCAGGAGGTTCTGATGTTCAATCCCTGTTACGAGCTACTGATTTAGTCCCTTCATGTTATAATTGAGAAAGCTGCGGTTCAGAGAAGGTTCAGTGACCTTCTTGGAGTCAAAATTAGGAAGTGGCAGGCCTGGGAAAACATCCCATCGTCTCCCCCACCACCCATATCTTGATTTCTCTCTTTACTTTTCAGGAGTGAATGAAACTCTACACTCATCTCTGCCCTTAGTCATGAGTATGAAATATCTGTACTTCAGTTTCTTGCCAAAGAACTCAACTTTGTCCTCACCACTGCAGCTCTTGTCAAAAGCTGTTGGAAGAAATCAGATTTGTGAAAACTTGCCAGAAGGATTTGTAGTTCCTCTGTTCATCACAGAGCTTCCCAACCTTGTCATGGCACACACAGGAGAGGATAGTGTTTGTATTCGATTATATTGGTATCAGATTAGATTAGACTGGTATATCATCACCTGGCAAGGCTGCTCAATGCTGGAAATGATGAGCCCCACCCAATCTCCAAAGGTTGACGGGATCAGTATCCCCCTATCTATAATAGGACTACCCTAGCCAGAGGAGGTTTTGAAATTTTTTAGTAGAAAAGGCCTTCGGTCAAATGAAATTTTAAACAGAACTACCTATACAAATACTTCCAACCAGTATTTTTTTTGGTATGTATTTTATAAATGCAGATTTGTAACATTTATAAAATTCATCAGGGAGAATGATGAGGCAGTTTTGATGAACTCAAAAATTTGAGATTGGGACTTCTGACGGTTGCAGAACAGTATCAGCAGCTTCACAGCTAGAAAATTTCTGTTTTCCATTTTGGTGGTATAGTATTAGGGAAAAATACTTAACATCCATAAGTATTAAGGAAAAATATTTAACATCCATAGTATTAGGGGAAAATACTTAACATCCATAAGCAGTTGCAGAGGTATCAATCTTCTAATAGCTCATTTTATCTTCCTAGTATCGTCTTGAATTAGTCTGATCCAAAAGCTAGAAAGAACCAGAAGTTTTTTTGTCTTGACATTGAATTGTAATACAGCTATTCGCATGCCTCGTGATAGGTATAAAGGTCAGACCAGGGGCACCTCAAAGTACGGTTGGGACCAGTCTTAATGATGTTACCTTGTTGTGATTCAGTGCTTATTATTGTACAGGTGGCTTAATAGCCATGGTCATGGTGAGGGTGTATGCCAACTAGTTGTACCTGCTCCTGGCCTGTCATTTGTTTGAATGTGATGTATGTGTAGGTTATTTGTACAATTTTATATGAATGGACGTGTGCAGGCTTGAATTTCCAGAATACCAACGCAGAATTAGAACTTTCCTAATCAGTGACTCATTTTTAAGAAGTTCAAATGTACAAGAAGAGATGGCAGGAGACACATTGACCCAGAGTCTGCCCTTGAGGAGACTTAATGTGTGAGGGTGGTTATCGGTGTGATAAAATGTGTTGTGCTGTATATTTGCTTGTGTTTCCTGTTTGGTTTTCTTGGTGGGGTTTTTGTGGGGGTTGTCTGGTGTTTTGTTTTTTTGTATTTAAAGGCTAAGAAATGGAATTCCAAGAGAAAATTGGTAGAACTCCGAAAGCACCTCTTTAGAGCCCAACTTGATAACCACTGTTCCAGGGAGTGTGGATTTTATCCCTGGATGCTGCAGAGTCAGCAGAGAGTGTAGTACGGTAACCACAGGGCCGTTTGCCCTGGTAGAATTGCACACGCCACCGGGGTCCTCGGGCGCCGTGCTGTCATCTGACCTGGCTTTGCACCTAACTTGTGGCCTCAGGAAGACCTACAGGAGGAGGCTTCTTTTGGCCTCAGAGCTGGAACGCACAGGACTTCTCCTGAGCCCTGGACTTGCTTTTACTGACAAACACTGGTTTTGTAACTGTTGTATTTCTTCTCATTTTGACTGCTGGGAAGTTCTAGGCCAAATTTGCATCCCCTGTTGGCAGTTCTGTGGGACTTCACTTTCTGGTTCGCATGTCTGTGTAGTAACTCTCCTCCTGGGTTTATTTTCCCTTCACCTTGAATTCCATATCTATTTCTATCTTGTGGTGTTACTTATATTTCTGCCAGCAGTCTCAAGCTTTTATGGAAAGAAATATAAATAAATGTTTCTCGTGCTCTCTATTTGACTACCCCTTTTAAAATCACAGTAGGTGAGACTTTGCTGGGTCATCTTCTTTTATCAGTTTGTACCGCAATCATTCTTATCAAAGTGGCTCTCTCTAGAACGCTGGTATTTTTGACTATCCAATGGCATTTCCATTGGAAAGGAAAACCTCTTCATGGCCCTATAAAGACATAAAGACATAAGTGGATGCACAGCTGTTCCCTGATTGTCAGTAAACATTAAAATCAGCAAATACTCAAAATCCTGATTCCCAGCAACTCTTAGCTTGGTTGACATCTTTAAGGAAAAGGAAGGCTCTTTTTTTTTGGCTGCATTGGGTCTTTGTTGTGGTGCACAGGCTTCTCACTGCGGTGGCTTCTCTTGTTGCGGAGCACGGGCTCCAGGCATACGGACTTCAGTAGTTGTGGCTCGTGGGCTCTAGCATGCAGGCTCAGTAGTTGTGGCGCAGGGGCTTAGTTGCTCCACAGCATGTGGGATCTTCCTGGGGCAGGGCTTGAATCCGTGTCCCCTGCACTGGCAGGTGGTTTCTTTTTTTTTTTTTTTTTTTTTAATTTTAGAATTTTATTTATTTTTCTATACAGCAGGTCCTTATTAGTTATCCATTTTATGCACATCAGTGTATACATGTCAATCCCAATCTCCCAATTCATCCCACCACCACAACCCCCCTACCACCCCCCGCCGCTTTCCCCCTTTGGCATCCATACATTTGTTCTCTACATCTGTGTCTCTATTTCTGCCCTGCAAACCAGTTCATCTGTACCATTTTTCTAGATTCCACATACATGTGTTAATATACGATATTTGTTTTTCTCTTTCTGACTTACTTCACTCTGTATGACAGTCTCTAGGTCCATCCATGTCTCTAGAAATGACCCAGTTTAGTTCCTTTTTGTGGCTGAGTAATATTCCATTGTATATATGTACCACATCTTCTTTATCCATTTATCTGCCGATGGGTACTTAGGTTGCTTCCACGACCTGGCTATTGTAAATAGTGCTGCAGTGAACATTGGGGTGCATGTGTCTTTTTGAATTATGGTTTTCTCTGGGTATATGCCGAGTAATGGGATTGCTGGGTCATACGGTAATTCTATTTTTAGTTTTTTAAGGAAACTCCATAGTGGCTGTATCAATTTACATTCCCACCAACAGTGCAAGAGGGCTCCCTTTTCTCCACACCTTCTCCAGCATTTGTTGTTCGTAGATTGTCTGATGATGCCCATTCTAACTGGTGTGAGGTGATACCTCACTGTAGTTTTGATTTGCATTTCTCTAATAATTAGAGATGTTGAGCAGCTTTTCATGTGCTTCTTGGCCATATGTATGTCTTCTTTGGAGAAATGTCTATTTAGGTCTTCTGGCAGGCGATTCTTAACCACTGCGCCACCAGGGAAGTCCCAGGAAGGCTTTTTTAAACTGTGCTTTTCTTATACCCATTCTCACTTAGAATTCACTTTGACCTTGAATTAATTGTCCCTCTTTTTAATGTTTGCAAACAGGAAACATTCAGAAACTTTACTGGATATGGATTTGAGCTGTAGAAGTTTATTTCACCTGTGTTTTGGTGGCTCAATAAATCACAGTTTAAAATACTTGATTCTGGCTTCTAAACCTCCTGTGGGCTATGCAACTGCTTTATTCTCTATCTACTACAAGTTCCTGATAAATTCCTAGGCTTGAGCTTGAAGGAACATTCTTCTTTCAGAAGTAGGTCATCATGCCACAGTTAGTTTCCTGTCTCCCTCCCCTCTGCTTTCCTCTCTTTTTGGATGTCTCTTCTGACAGCACCAGCCTTTACTGGGCTTGCATAGACAGTAATGATATGTCGGTTATGAGTTTTTCAGGATTGGTTTTATTTCTTCATAGGGTTCATTTATACCCCAGTCTTACCACAGATGTTCCTCAACATGCAGTGTGGGATTATGTCCTGATAAACCCATTGTAAATTGAAAATAGCCTGAGTCAAAAGCATTTGATACACCTAACCTACTGAGCATCTTAGGTGAGCCCAGCTTACCTTAAATGTGCTCAGAACACTTATATTAGCCTACAGTTGGGCAAAATCATTTGACACAAAGCCTGTTTTATAATAAAGCGCTGAATATCTCATGTAATTTATTGAATACTGCGCTGAAAGTGGAAACCAGAATGGTTATAAGTGTATTGGGTGTTTACCCTTGTGATCGCGTGGCTGACCTGGAGCTTCAGCTGCTGCCCTGCATCATGAGATGGTATCATACCACATGTCGCTAGCCTGGGAAAAGATCAAAACCCATAATCCAAAGTACAGTTTCTGCTGAATGCATATACCCCTTTTGCACCAGTCAAAAAAGTGTAAGTCGAGGGCTTCCCTGGTGGCGCAGCGGTTGAGGGTCCACCTGCTGGGTTCGTGCCCCAGGCCGGGAAGATCCCACATGCCGTGGAGCAGCTGGGCCCGTGAGCCATTGGCCGCTGAGCCTGTGCTCCGCAACGGGAGAGGCCACGACAGCGAGAGGCCCGCGAACCGCCAAAAAAAAAAAAAAAAAAGTGTAAGTCGAACCACTGTTAAGTCGAGGACTGTCTATATATAGATTCAGTGGTTTTCTGACCTCTGATACTTGCCAGACCAAGGTTTCCTCTGTGGGTCCACCACTTACAATTGTCCAGGAAGAATTTTAATACCACGTTGAAGAGAAATGACGAGATGACACTTCATAAATGACCTCAGACTGCAGCAAATCAGGCAACCCCTCACTCTCCACTTGTCTTGCTCTCGCTTTCTAAACCTTCCCAGCAGTACGATCTCAGGAGCACTGCTGCCACACGGGCACAGTTGCCAGGATGTGTCACAGTCCGAGCATGTCTTTTCACGTTATGGACCGATGTGAGCCATAAAGATAAATATCTTTGGGCATGTTCCTAAAATCTGTGTACCCTGCTGCTGTCCACATGTGCACAAAATGTACAGGTCGGCCCTGTCTCCAAAGACACGGAACTCAGTCATCCTGACTTGCTGACCCCAAGTGGCTTTTTCACTTTACTCATCATTTACAAGTCTTATGATGGCTGCAGGATCCTGTATTACCTGCCTCCCTCCCCCATTATTTTTCTGACCATATCTCCCCTTATTCTCCTCTGCTGCTTTCCTCCAGCCATGGTGGACTCCTTGGTATTTCTAAAACGTACCAGGCCTGCTTCTGCCTTCCAGCCCTTCATTGGTTTTTCCTCCTCACATAACTGCCTTGTTCCTCCCCAGATCCTCCTGGCTCACCTCCTTCAGGACTTTGCTCAGATGTCACCTTCTCAACAAGCCTACCCTGGCCACCTTTTTCAAAATTGTCATCTGCCTCCACTTTACCTTGGCATTTGATATCTCAATCCCCCTTGCCTTGTGCTATCTAATTGTTATAATACCACCCTCTAACATACTGTGTAATTTGCTTATTTTTGTTTATTTCTTACAAGCAAGTATCAGTGAATATTTCTGAATGAATGGATAAAATGCTCCTTTATATGGCACAAAGGAAAGCTGAGGTATGAGTCCAAATCTCAGAGGCCTTGTTTTCTTTTCTTTTTTTAAATTTTACTTCTGTTTTTTAATTATCAGAGAAAAATATTTATTTCTTCCAGATAGCTATGACAGAACTAATAACTTTTACTATACATGAATTCATTAAAAATCTCCTTTTGAAGCATATTATTGCCAGTAATTCAAAGTACAGTAGCAAAATAAATGGGCATTGGTTCTTAGAGGCCTTGTTTTCTTGATAGTCAAACTCAGGACCTATTCCTGGGGTGCATATTTCTCACACACACACTCACATTCATACTCACATTCGCTGGGATGAGCAACTAAAATATCAATTAATCTGGATTACCCAGTGCTGGGAAAGGCCATGGTGAAAATGAAGGCTTTAGAATTTGCCACAGGGACAAACTTTATCCTCCCCGTGATATATATATATATATTTATGTCTCATCCTGTTTTTCACATCTCTTTATTGTTATTATGTGTATTTCTGTAGCATGTCAAATAGTTTTTATAATAAGGCTAAAATAAATCTAAAGAGAAATGGCAAATAAGTAGCCCAGCACTTTAAGTCTCCAGTTGCTCACTGGTAACATCAACAAATTGAACTGAGATGAGGAATAAAGCAAGTAAGCAGCAATGTACTGCCTCATTTCCTCTTCCCTGGCAGAATTTCTAATAAATAGATGAGAACACTCATTCCTGACGGGCCTGGCTGGTCCTCAGAATCCTTCCCTACACGACACAACCACTAGCAACTCTTCAGGGTTGGCATGTGAGATGAAAGCTATTTGAAGCCCTTGACAGACTCCTTCCAGCTCTGTGATCTAAGAAAAGGGAGAAATAAAGGGTTATTCTTTGTCTTTCTAGGGACCTGGAACCTTGCTTGTTTCCATTTTTTGGGGTATTTAATATCCCTGCATAAAACACATTAATAAGGCGGGAGCTTGTATCTCCAAGTAGTCAATAACTGGGCTCTCTTTCAGTTTAGTCAGGAAATAGATTATATTAATTAAATTTTCTGATTATAGAGTTTTATATATTTTATCTGAATTTTCAACGCAACAGGATACAAGGAAAGAAGTACATTTTCTTATCATGATGCAGGCTACACTTAACAGTTGCATTTCAGAGTTATCATTAGGGCCAATTATCATTGAAGTATGCTTGTGCCGAAGAGCTGCTTATGATAGATTTCTTGTCAATCAGGTGCTTGATCTCCAGGTAATTTGCTGTGTTTGATCAGTGCTGGTTGATAGTCATTAGACAAGCTCTTCAGGCTTAACCACTGATGAGAAGTCGGGCGCTTGAAACAATTGACCTCTCTCAGTTAGCCATTTTGCTCCTGCCTCATTTTCCCTTTGTCCTGTGTTCCTTACTGTTGATTTTGACCTTTATTTTATCTTGTAAGGTATGCCTTTTTATTAACTTCCTGAAGGCCTTTCTAGAACAGGACAGCCAGTACACATATTATACATATATGTATAGATGTATATGCATATATATAAACACAAGTATCTTATATGTTTGGATGCATAAATAGATGGATAAATGTCATTTTTACTCTTGTGAGTAAAATAATGAAAAACATCAACTAGAAATCTTTTTATTCCTCTGGTGAAGAGGATATTTTGAGTGAGTCACCTTTTGAAATGTCTTGTAGGAAACATTTGAGTGTCAAATGCATATACACCCTATTTTAAAGAAAAAACGTACCTAGTATTGATTTTGGGTAGATTTATATAATGATTTCCTTTCATCTTACATTTTCAATGCGATAGATGGTATTCTTTAATTGGATCACAATTAGGAAAACGTGCTAAAGGTAATAAAATTAGAGAAAAGGACTGTGCAGGCCATTGTTCTGTTCTAGAATGGTCAAAGCTCAGGAATACTGCCCCTGACCATTCTCCACGCAATGGACGGTGTCTAATTTGTTACCATTTATTTTAGCCTCCTTTCTCAATGATGAACTCTAAATTATGATTAAGGTAATGAATATGAAAGCACTTTGTCAAGGATAAAACAGTCTGCTCAAACATAAGATCAGGGATATCAGGACCTCTGCTGGTGTCCTGTTGGGCTAATTTGAGACATTGCCATGAAATGCAGCAAAATTCCTTAGTTTAGAAATGTTATGATTCATGTGATAATGTAGGTGACAGTGCTTTCATATGGCGTTAAAGAGCAAGAAAAATGTTATTCTCAAAATTGTGTATTCTATGTACAAAATTAGTGGACAGGCCTCTGAGGTGTATTCAGGGTTGGTTATTTATACTGTTAACTTGATGACCTCCAGTGAGGAAACAGATTAGTCCTTCTGCTGTCTTGGGTTCACCACCATTCTATTCCAAATAATTTTCCAGTTCTATAGTTTAAATTGGTCTCCTGCATCACGAAGTCCATTATTGTGACTATCCTCTTTTATCACTGGATAGCACATGAAAAATGGGGATAAAAATAAGGTTTAAAAATGGTGTTTAAATAAAGAAGCGCACAGCATGGCATTATAACTATTATGTGAAAATTATTGTTCAAGAATCTTACATTTTTGCAGGGTTGTGTTCACTGTGGTGGTCATGTGTTTGAAATATCTTGTGAGCACCATGCCGGGTTGTTCATTGAATTTTTAAACCATTTGAATTATTACAGCTACAGAGGCAATAGAATATTGCTTGAGTATTCTAAACAATTAATTGCTGGGCCTTAGACAGATAAAAGGTATCCATGGTCCCACCTCTGCATTAATAGTAAAAGTGATTTTATTCCTCTAGTTCAAAGTCATTTGTGTCTCTGATGTTCACTTCTTACATTTAAGTTAAAGCACAGACATTCTCTGAGAGCGGTTTTGCTCTTATTTTTTCACCGATGATAAGAAAAGATCTCTTTCTCATAGTACTTACAGAAAAAGAAGCAATGAATTTCCTTTTGTAACCATTATTTTGCAAAGTTTGCTTTTAAAAAAAAAAAAGTAGTTCTGCATAATAATTACATTTAGTTTGAATTGATTAAGGGACCTAAATAAAAAATAAGAGTTCTCCGGTGTTTTTTGAAGGTAGCTTTAAGAAATTTTATTCAGAACTCTGTAGTGTTTAGAAGACCATTAATTTCTGTTCCTTGGTTCTTCCATCGCATTGTATTGCCTTTGAAGTCTTCACTTTTTTTTTTTTTTCATTTTAATGAAACATTTAATACTCTGTTAAACATGTAAGTTTGCTTAGTTTGATATCTTATCCCTGTGGTTTCATTTCCACAGGCTAGCCCCTCTCTAACAATGACACACATTTGATTAGCACCTACATTTTACAAAACATTTTCATATATATGGTCTCAAATTTATTCTCCTCTTTTCCCCCAGTTTGCTGTTAAGGGATTTTCCTTGAGTCAGTTAGTTGGTAAGAATTAGAACATGGTTCTGTTTCCAAAACTTAGCTTTATTCATTGCCATTTATCTGTCCTAAACAGCGTGCTTGTGCAAACACATACACTGACTGTCACTCTCTATTCTTGAAGTCTTCA